>NC_139809.1:24535449-26935449 GCF_963457635.1 Microchirus variegatus
GATAGAAAAACAGAAAACAAGTCCAAACAATGAAATAATTGCAAAATTTTACACTGAGTGTCCAGAAGTAACATTGTAAAGATGTTATGTTCACTTTTTAAGGTTTATATCATGTGGCAGGAGAAAAAAATGGAAAATCTCCAAATGAGCTTAACTCACTTTAATGTACACATAAAAATGGAGAAACAGAAAACAAGTCCAAACAATGAAATAATTGCAACATTTTACACTGAGTGTCCAGAAGTAACATTGTTAAGATGTTAGGTTCACTTTTTAAGGTTTATATCATGTGGCAGGAAAAAAAAATGGAAAATCTCCAAATGAGCTTAACTCACTCTAATGAACACATAAACATAGAAAAATAGAAAACAAGTCCAAACAATGAAATAATTGCAAAATTTTACACTGAGTGTCCAGAAGTAACATTGTACAGATGTTACGTTCACTTTTTAAGGTTTATATCATGTGGCAGGAGAAAAAAATGGAAAATCTCCAAATGAGCTTAACTCACTTTAATGTACACATAAAAATGGAAAAACAGAAAACAAGTCCAAACAATGAAATAATTGCAACATTTTACACTGAGTGTCCAGAAGTAACATTGTTAAGATGTTTTGTTCACTTTTTAAGGTTTATATCATGTGGCAGGAGAAAAAAATGGAAAATCTCCAAATGAGCTTAACTCACTCTAATGAACACATAAACATAGGAAAATAGAAAACAAGTTCAAACAATGAAAAAATTGCAACATTTTACACTGAGTGTCCAGAAGTAACATTGTAAAGATGTTATGTTCACTTTTTAAGGTTTATATCATGTGGCAGGAGTAAAAAATGGAAAATCTCCAAATGAGCTTAACTCACTCCAATGCGCAAGTAAAGATAGAAAAACAGAAAACAAGTCCAAACAATGAAATAATTGCAAAATTTTACACTGAGTGTCCAGAAGTAACATTCTAAAGATGTTATGTTCACTTTTTAAGGTTTATATCATGTGGCAGGAGAAAAAAATGGAAAATCTCCAAATGAGCTTAACTCACTTTAATGAACACATAAACATAGAAAAATAGAAAACAAGTCCAAACAATGAAATAATTGCAACATTTTACACTGAGTGTCCAGAAGTAACATTGTAAAGATGTTATGTTCACTTTTTAAGGTTTATATCATGTGGCAGGAGAAAAAAATGGAAAATCTCCAAATGAGATTAACTCACTTTAATGTACACGTAAAAATGGAAAAACAGAAAACAAGTCCAAACAATGAAAAAATTGCAACATTTTACACTGAGTGTCCAGAAGTAACATTGTAAAGATGTTATGTCCACTTTTTAAGGTTTATATCATGTGGCAGGAGAAAAAAATGGAAAATCTCCAAATGAGCTTAACTCACTTTAATGTACACATAAAAATGGAAAAACAGAAAACAAGTCCAAACAATGAAAAAATTGCAACATTTTACACTGAGTGTCCAGAAGTAACATTGTAAAGATGTTATGTTCACTTTTTAAGGTTTATATCATGTGGCGGGAGAAAAAAATGGAAAATCTCCAAATGAGCTTAACTCACTCCAATGAACACATAAACATAGAAAAATAGAAAACAAGTCCAAACAATGAAAAAATTGCAACATTTTACACTGAGTGTCCAGAAGTAACATTGTAAAGATGTTATGTTCACTTTTTAAGGTATATCTTGTGGCAGGAGTAAAAAATGGAAAATCTCCAAATGAGCTTAACTCACTCCAATGCGCAAGTAAAGATAGAAAAACAGAAAACAAGTCCAAACAATGAAATAATTGCAAAATTTTACACTGAGTGTCCAGGAGTAACATTGTAAAGATGTTATGTTCACTTTTTAAGGTTTATATCATGTGGCAGGAGAAAAAAATGGAAAATCTCCAAATGAGCTTAACTCACTTTAATGTACACATAAAAATGGAGAAACAGAAAACAAGTCCAAACAATGAAATAATTGCAACATTTTACACTGAGTGTCCAGAAGTAACATTGTTAAGATGTTATGTTCACTTTTTAAGGTTTATATCATGTGGCAGGAAAAAAAACAGGGAAAATCTCCAAATGAGCTTAACTCACTTTAATGTACACATAAAAATGGAAAAACAGAAAACAAGTCCAAACAATGTAATAATTGCAACATTTTACACTGAGTGTCCAGAAGTAACATTGTAAAGATGTTATGTTCACTTTCTAAGGTTTATATCATGTGGCAGGAGAAAAAAATGGAAAATCTCTAAATGAGCTTAACTCACTCCAATGCGCAAGTAAACATAGAAAAACAGAAAACAAGTCCAAACAATGAAATAATTGCAAAATTTTACACTGAGTGTCCAGAAGTAACATTGTAAAGATGTTAGGTTCACTTTTTAAGGTTTATATCATGTGGCAGGAGAAAAAAATGGAAAATCTCCAAATGAGCTTAACTCACTCTAATGAACACATAAACATAGAAAAATAGAAAACAAGTCCAAACAATGAAATAATTGCAACATTTTACACTGAGTGTCCAGAAGTAACATTGTAAAGATGTTATGTTCACTTTTTAAGGTTTATATCATGTGGCAGGAGAAAAAAATGGAAAATCTCCAAATGAGCTTAACTCACTCTAATGAACACATAAACATAGCAAAATAGAAAACAAGTCCAAACAATGAAAAAATTGCAACATTTTACACTGAGTGTCCAGAAGTAACATTGTAAAGATGTTATGTTCATTTTTTAAGGTTTATATCATGTGGCAGGAGAAAAAAATGGAAAATCTCCAAATGAGCTTAACTCACTCCAATGTGCAAGTAAACATAGAAAAACAGAAAACAAGTCCAAACAATGAAATAATTGCAACATTTTACACTGAGTGTCCAGAAGTAACATTGTAAAGATGTTATGTTCACTTTTTAAGGTTTATATCAAGTGGCAGGAGAAAAAAAAGGGAAAATCTCCAAATGAGCTTAACTCACTTTAATGTACACATAAAAATGGAAAAACACAAAACAAGTCCAAACAATGAAATAATTGCAACATTTTACACTGAGTGTCCAGAAGTAACATTGTTAAGATCTTATGTTCACTTTTTAAGGTTTATATCATGTGGCAGGAGAAAAAAATGGAAAATCTCCAAGTGAGCTTAACTCACTTTAATGAACACATAAACATAGAAATATAGAAAACAAGTCCAAACAATGAAATAATTGCAACATTTTACACTGAGTGTCCAGAAGTAACATTGTAAAGATGTTATGTTCACTTTTCAAGGTTTATATCATGTGGCAGGAGTAAAAAATGGAAAATCTCCAAATGAGCTTAACTCACTCCAATGCGCAAGTAAAGATAGAAAAACTGGAAAACAAGTCCAAACAATGAAAAAATTGCAACATTTTAAACTGAGTGTCCAGAAGTAACATTGTAAAGATGTTATGTTCACTTTTTAAGGTTTATATCATGTGGCAGGAGAAAAAAATGGAAAATCTCCAAATGAGCTTAACTCACTCCAATGCGCAAGTAAAGATAGAAAAACAGAAAACAAGTCCAAACAATGAAATAATTGCAAAATTTTACACTGAGTGTCCAGAAGTAACATTGTAAAGATGTTATGTTCACTTTTTAAGGTTTATATCATGTGGCAGGAGAAAAAAATGGAAAATCTCCAAATGAGCTTAACTCACTTTAATGTACACATAAAAATGGAAAAACAGAAAACAAGTCCAAACAATGAAATAATTGCAACATTTTACACTGAGTGTCCAGAAGTAACATTGTTAAGATGTTCGGTTCACTTTTTAAGGTTTATATCATGTGGCAGGAAAAAAAAATGGAAAATCTCCAAATGAGCTTAACTCACTCTAATGAACACATAAACATAGAAAAATAGAAAACAAGTCCAAACAATGAAATAATTGCAAAATTTTACACTGAGTGTCCAGAAGTAACATTGTACAGATGTTACGTTCACTTTTTAAGGTTTATATCATGTGGCAGGAGAAAAAAATGGAAAATCTCCAAATGAGCTTAACTCACTTTAATGTACACATAAAAATGGAAAAACAGAAAACAAGTCCAAACAATGAAATAATTGCAACATTTTACACTGAGTGTCCAGAAGTAACATTGTTAAGATGTTTTGTTCACTTTTTAAGGTTTATATCATGTGGCAGGAGAAAAAAATGGAAAATCTCCAAATGAGCTTAACTCACTCTAATGAACACATAAACATAGAAAAATAGAAAACAAGTTCAAACAATGAAAAAATTGCAACATTTTACACTGAGTGTCCAGAAGTAACATTGTAAAGATGTTATGTTCACTTTCTAAGGTTTATATCATGTGGCAGGAGAAAAAAATGGAAAATCTCCAAATGAGCTTAACTCACTTTAATGAACACATAAACATAGAAAAATAGAAAACAAGTCCAAACAATGAAATAATTGCAACATTTTACACTGAGTGTCCAGAAGTAACATTGTAAAGATGTTATGTTCACTTTTTAAGGTTTATATCATGTGGCAGGAGTAAAAAATGGAAAATCTCCAAATGAGCTTAACTCACTCCAATGCGCAAGTAAAGATAGAAAAACAGAAAACAAGTCCAAACAATGAAATAATTGCAACATTTTACACTGAGTGTCCAGAAGTAACATTGTTAAGATGTTTTGTTCACTTTTTAAGGTTTATATCATGTGGCAGGAGAAAAAAAGGGAAAATCTCCAAATGAGCTCACTCTAATGAACACATAAACATAGAAAAATAGAAAACAAGTTCAAACAATGAAAAAATTGCAACATTTTACACTGAGTGTCCAGAAGTAACATTGTAAAGATGTTATGTTCACTTTTTAAGGTTTATATCATGTGGCAGGAGTAAAAAATGGAAAATCTCCAAATGAGCTTAACTCACTCCAATGCGCAAGTAAAGATAGAAAAACAGAAAACAAGTCCAAACAATGAAATAATTGCAAAATTTTACACTGAGTGTCCAGAAGTAACATTATTAAGATGTTATGTTCACTTTTTAAGGTTTATATCATGTGGCAGGAGAAAAAAATGGAAAATCTCCAAATGAGCTTAACTCACTTTAATGTACACATAAAAATGGAAAAACAGAAAACAAGTCCAAACAATGAAATAATTGCAAAATTTTACACTGAGTGTCCAGAAGTAACATTGTAAAGATGTTATGTTCACTTTTTAAGGTTTATATCATGTGGAAGGAGAAAAAAATGGAAAATCTCCAAATGAGCTTAACTCACTTTAATGAACACATAAACATAGAATATAGAAAACAAGTCCAAACAATGAAATAATTGCAAAATTTTACACTGAGTGTCCAGAAGTAACATTGTAAAGATGTTATGTTCACTTTTTAAGGTTTATATCAAGTGGCAGGAGAAAAAAAGGGAAAATCTCCAAATGAGCTTAACTCACTTTAATGTACACATAAAAATGGAAAAACAGAAAACAAGTCCAAACAATGAAATAATTGCAAAATTTTACACTGAGTGTCCAGAAGTAACATTGTAAAGATGTTATGTTCACTTTTTAAAGTTTATATCATGTGGTAGGAGAAAAAAATGGAAAATCTCCAAATGAGCTTAACTCACTTTAATGAACACATAAACATAGAAAAATAGAAAACAAGTCCAAACAATGAAATAATTGCAACATTTTACACTGAGTGTCCAGAAGTAACATTGTAAAGATGTTATGTTCACTTTTTAAGGTTTATATCATGTGGCAGGAGAAAAAAATGGAAAATCTCCAAATGAGCTTAACTCACTTTAATGTACACGTAAAAATGGAAAAACAGAAAACAAGTCCAAACAATGAAAAAATTGCAACATTTTACACTGAGTGTCCAGAAGTAACATTGTAAAGATGTTATGTCCACTTTTTAAGGTTTATATCATGTGGCAGGAGAAAAAAATGGAAAATCTCCAAATGAGCTTAACTCACTTTAATGTACACATAAAAATGGAAAAACAGAAAACAAGTCCAAACAATGAAAAAATTGCAACATTTTACACTGAGTGTCCAGAAGTAACATTGTAAAGATGTTATGTTCACTTTTTAAGGTTTATATCAAGTGGCAGGAGAAAAAAAAGGGAAAATCTCCAAATGAGCTTAACTCACTTTAATGTACACATAAAAATGGAAAAACACAAAACAAGTCCAAACAATGAAATAATTGCAACATTTTACACTGAGTGTCCAGAAGTAACATTGTAAAGATGTTATGTTCACTTTTTAAGGTTTATATCATGTGGCAGTAGAAAAAAATGGAAAATCTCCAAATGAGCTTAACTCACTCTAATGAACACATAAACATAGAAAAATAGAAAACAAGTTCAAACAATGAAAAAATTGCAACATTTTACACTGAGTGTCCAGAAGTAACATTGTAAAGATGTTATGTTCACTTTTTAAGGTTTATATCATGTGGCAGGAGAAAAAAATGGAAAATCTCCAAATGAGCTTAACTCACTCTAATGAACACATAAACATAGCAAAATAGAAAACAAGTCCAAACAATGAAATAATTGCAACATTTTACACTGAGTGTCCAGAAGTAACATTGTAAAGATGTTATGTTCACTTTTTAAGGTTTATATCATGTTGCAGGAGAAAAAAATGGAAAATCTCCAAATGAGCTCACTCTAATGAACACATAAACATAGCAAAATAGAAAACAAGTCCAAACAATGAAATAATTGCAAAATTTTACACTGAGTGTCCAGAAGTAACATTGTTAAGATGTTATGTTCACTTTTTAAAGTTTATATCATGTGGCAGGAGAAAAAAATGGAAAATCTCCAAATGAGCTTAACTCACTTTAATGTACACATAAAAATGGAAAAACAGAAAACAAGTCCAAACAATGAAATAATTGCAACATTTTACACTGAGTGTCCAGAAGTAACATTGTTAAGATGTTATGTTCACTTTTTAAGGTTTATATCATGTGGCAGGAAAAAAAAGGGAAAATCTCCAAATGAGCTTAACTCACTTTAATGTACACATAAAAATGGAAAAACAGAAAACAAGTCCAAACAATGAAATAATTGCAACATTTTACACTGAGTGTCCAGAAGTAACATTGTAAAGATGTTATGTTCACTTTCTAAGGTTTATATCATGTGGCAGGAGAAAAAAATGGAAAATCTCTAAATGAGCTTTACTCACTCCAATGCGCAAGTAAACATAGAAAAACAGAAAACAAGTCCAAACAATGAAATAATTGCAACATTTTGCACTGAGTGTCCAGAAGTAACATTGTAAAGATGTTATGTTCACTTTTTAAGGTTTATATCATGTGGCAGGAGAAAAAAATGGAAAATCTCCAAATGAGCTTAACTCACTCTAATGAACACATAAACATAGCAAAATAGAAAACAAGTCCAAACAATGAAATAATTGCAAAATTTTACACTGAGTGTCCAGAAGTAACATTGTAAAGATGTTATGTTCACTTTTTAAGGTTTATATCATGTGGCAGGAGAAAAAAATGGAAAATCTCCAAATGAGCTTAACTCACTTTAATGAACACATAAACATAGAATATAGAAAACAAGTCCAAACAATGAAATAATTGCAAAATTTTACACTGAGTGTCCAGAAGTAACATTGTAAAGATGTTATGTTCACTTTTTAAGGTTTATATCAAGTGGCAGGAGAAAAAAAGGGAAAATCTCCAAATGAGCTTAACTCACTTTAATGTACACATAAAAATGGAAAAACAGAAAACAAGTCCAAACAATGAAATAATTGCAAAATTTTACACTGAGTGTCCAGGAGTAACATTGTAAAGATGTTATGTTCACTTTTTAAGGTTTATATCATGTGGCAGGAGAAAAAAAGGGAAAATCTCAAAATGAGCTTAACTCACTTTAATGTACACATAAAAATTGAAAAACAGAAAACAAGTCCAAACAATGAAATAATTGCAAAATTTTACACTGAGTGTCCAGAAGTAACATTGTAAAGATGTTATGTTCACTTTTTAAGGTTTATATCATGTAGCAGGAGAAAAAAATGGAAAATCTCCAAATGAGCTTAACTCACTTTAATGAACACATAAACATAGAAAAATAGAAAACAAGTCCAAACAATGAAATAATTGCAACATTTTACACTGAGTGTCCAGAAGTAACATTGTAAAGATGTTATGTTCACTTTTTAAGGTTTATATCATGTGGCAGGAGAAAAAAATGGAAAATAACCAAATGAGCTTAACTCACTCCAATGCGCAAGTAAAGATAGAAAAACAGAAAACAAGTTCAAACAATGAAATAATTGCAACATTTTACACTGAGTGTCCAGAAGTAACATTGTAAAGATGTTATGTTCACTTTTTAAGGTTTATATCATGTGGCAGGAGAAAAAAATAGAAAATCTCTTAATGAGCTTAACTCACTTTAATGTACACATAAAAATGGAAAAACAGAAAACAAGTCCAAACAATGAAAAAATTGCAACATTTTACACTGAGTGTCCAGAAGTAACATTGTAAAGATGTTATGTTCACTTATTAAGGTTTATATCATGTGGCAGGAGAAAAAAATGGAAAATCTCCAAATGAGCTTAACTCACTCCAATGCGCAAGTAAACATAGAAAAACAGAAAACAAGTCCAAACAATGAAATAATTGCAACATTTTACACTGAGTGTCCAGAATTAACATTGTAAAGATGTTATGTTCACTTTTTAAGGTTTATATCAAGTGGCAGGAGAAAAAAAAGGGAAAATCTCCAAATGAGCTTAACTCACTTTCGTGTACACATAAAAATGGAAAAACAGAAAACAAGTCCAAACAATGAAATAATTGCAAATGTTTACACTGAGTGTCCAGAAGTAACATTGTAAAGATGTTATGTTCACTTTTTAAGGTTTATATCATGTGGCAGGAGAAAAAAATGGAAAATCTCCAAATGAGCTTAACTCACTTTAATGTACACATAAAAATGGAAAAACAGAAAACAAGTCCAAACAATGAAAAAATTGCAACATTTTACACTGAGTGTCCAGAAGTAACATTGTAAAGATGTTATGTTCACTTTTTAAGGTTTATATCATGTGGCAGTAGAAAAATATGGAAAATCTCCAAATGAGCTTAACTCACTCTAATGAACACATAAACATAGAAAAATAGAAAACAAGTTCAAACAATGAAAAAATTGCAACATTTTACACTGAGTGTCCAGAAGTAACATTGTAAAGATGTTATGTTCACTTTTTAAGGTTTATATCATGTGGCAGGAGTAAAAAATGGAAAATCTCCAAATGAGCTTAACTCACTTTAATGTACACATAAAAATGGAAAAACAGAAAACAAGTCCAAACAATGAAAAAATTGCAACATTTTACACTGAGTGTCCAGAAGTAACATTGTAAAGATGTTATGTTCACTTTTTAAGGTTTATATCATGTGGCAGGAGAAAAAAATGGAAAATCTCCAAATGAGCTTAACTCACTTTAATGAACAAATAAACATAGAAAAATAGAAAACAAGTCCAAACAATGAAATAATTGCAACATTTTACACTGAGTGTCCAGAAGTAACATTGTAAAGATGTTCTGTTCACTTTTTAAGGTTTATATCATGTGGCAGGAGAAAAAAATGGAAAATCTCCAAATGAGCTTAACTCACTCTAATGAACACATAAACATAGAAAAATAGAAAACAAGTCCAAACAATGAAAAAATTGCAACATTTTACACTGAGTGTCCAGAAGTAACATTGTAAAGATGTTATGTTCACTTTTTAAGGTTTATATCATGTGGCAGGAGAAAAAAATGGAAAATCTCCAAATGAGCTTAACTCACTCCAATGCGCAAGTAAACATAGAAAAACAGAAAACAAGTCCAAACAATGAAAAAATTGCAAAATTTTACACTGAGTGTCCAGAAGTAACATTGTAAAGATGTTATGTTCACTTTTAAAGGTTTATATCATGTGGCAGGAGAAAAAAATGGAAAATCTCCAAATGAGCTTAACTCACTTTAATGAACACATAAACATAGAAAAATAGAAAACAAGTCCAAACAATGAAATAATTGCAACATTTTACACTGAGTGTCCAGAAGTAACATTGTAAAGATGTTATGTTCACTTTTTAAGGTTTATATCATGTGGCAGGAGAAAAAAATGGAAAATAACCAAATGAGCTTAACTCACTCGAATGCGCAAGTAAAGATAGAAAAACAGAAAACAAGTTCAAACAATGAAATAATTGCAACATTTTACACTGAGTGTCCAGAAGTAACATTGTAAAGATGTTATGTTCACTTTTTAAGGTTTATATCATGTGGCAGGAGAAAAAAATAGAAAATCTCTTAATGAGCTTAACTCACTTTAATGTACACATAAAAATGGAAAAACAGAAAACAAGTCCAAACAATGAAAAAATTGCAACATTTTACACTGAGTGTCCAGAAGTAACATTGTAAAGATGTTATGTTCACTTTTTAAGGTTTATATCATGTGGCAGGAGAAAAAAATGGAAAATCTCCAAATGAGCTTAACTCACTCCAATGCGCAAGTAAACATAGAAAAACAGAAAACAAGTCCAAACAATGAAATAATTGCAACATTTTACACTGAGTGTCCAGAAGTAACATTGTAAAGATGTTATGTTCACTTTTTAAGGTTTATATCAAGTGGCAGGAGAAAAAAAAGGGAAAATCTCCAAATGAGCTTAACTCACTTTCGTGTACACATAAAAATGGAAAAACAGAAAACAAGTCCAAACAATGAAATAATTGCAAATGTTTACACTGAGTGTCCAGAAGCAAACATTGTAAAGATGTTATGTTCACTTTTTAAGGTTTATATCATGTGGCAGGAGAAAAACATGGAAAATCTCCAAATGAGCTTAACTCACTTTAATGTACACATAAAAATGGAAAAACAAAAAACAAGTCCAAACAATGAAATCATTGCAACATTTTACACTGAGTGTCCAGAAGTAACATTGTAAAGATGTTATGTTCACTTTTTAAGGTTTATATCATGTGGCAGGAAAAAAAAAATGGAAAATCTCCAAATGAGCCAATTATAACTCACTCTAATGAACACATAAACATAGAAAAATAGAAAACAAGTCCAAACAATGAAAAAATTGCAAAATTTTACATTGAGTGTCCAGAAGTAACATTGTAAAGATGCTATGTTCACTTTTTAAGGTTTATATCATGTGGCAGGAGAAAAAAATGGAAAATCTCCAAATGAGCTTAACTCACTTTAATGAACACATAAACATAGAAAAATAGAAAACAAGTCCAAACAATGAAATAATTGCAAAATTTTACACTGAGTGTCCAGAAGTAACATTGTAAAGATGTTATGTTCACTTTTTAAGGTTTATATCATGTGGCAGGAGAAAAAAATGGAAAATCTCCAAATGAGCTTAACTCACTTTAATGTACACATAAAAATGGAAAAACAAAAAAAAAGTCCAAACAATGAAAAAATTGCAACATTTTACACTGAGTGTCCAGAAGTAACATTGTAAAGATGTTATGTTCACTTTTTAAGGTTTATATCATGTGGCAGGAGAAAAAAATGGAAAATCTCCAAATGAGCTTAACTCACTCCAATGCGCAAGTAAAGATAGAAAAACAGAAAACAAGTCCAAACAATGAAAAAATTGCAAAATTTTACACTGAGTGTCCAGAAGTAACATTGTAAAGATGTTATGTTCACTTTTTAAGGTTTATATCATGTGGCAGGAGAAAAAAATGGAAAATCTCCAAATGAGCTTAACTCACTCTAATGAACACATAAACATAGCAAAATAGAAAACAAGTCCAAACAATGAAATAATTGCAAAATTTTACACTGAGTGTCCAGAAGTAACATTGTAAAGATGTTATGTTCACTTTTTAAGGTTTATATCAAGTGGCAGGAGAAAAAAAGGGAAAATCTCCAAATGAGCTTAACTCACTTTAATGTACACATAAAAATGGAAAAACAGAAAACAAGTCCAAACAATGAAATAATTGCAAAATTTTACACTGAGTGTCCAGAAGTAACATTGTAAAGATGTTATGTTCACTTTTTAAGGTTTATATCATGTGGCAGGAGAAAAAAATGGAAAATCTCCAAATGAGCTTAACTCACTCCAATGCGCAAGTAAACATAGAAAAACAGAAAACAAGTCGAAACAATGAAATAATTGCAACATTTTACACTGAGTGTCCAGAAGTAACATTGTAAAGATGTTATGTTCACTTTTTAAGGTTTATATCATGTGGCAGGAGAAAAAAATGGAAAATCTCCAAATGAGCTTAACTCACTCCAATGCGCAAGTAAACATAGAAAAACAGAAAACAAGTCCAAACAATGAAATAATTGCAACATTTTACACTGAGTGTCCAGAAGTAACATTGTAAAGATGTTATGTTCACTTTTTAAGGTTTATATCAAGTGGCAGGAGAAAAAAAAGGGAAAATCTCCAAATGAGCTTAACTCACTTTCGTGTACACATAAAAATGGAAAAACAGAAAACAAGTCCAAACAATGAAATAATTGCAAATGTTTACACTGAGTGTCCAGAAGTAACATTGTAAAGATGTTATGTACACTTTTTAAGGTTTATATCATGTGGCAGGAGAAAAAAATGGAAAATCTCCAAATGAGCTTAACTCACTTTAATGTACACATAAAAATGGAAAAACAGAAAACAAGTCCAAACAATGAAATCATTGCAACATTTTACACTGAGTGTCCAGAAGTAACATTGTAAAGATGTTATGTTCACTTTTTAAGGTTTATATCATGTGGCAGGAAAAAAAAAATGGAAAATCTCCAAATGAGCTTAACTCACTTTAATGAACACATAAACATAGAAAAATAGAAAACAAGTCCAAACAATGAAATAATTGCAAAATTTTACACTGAGTGTCCAGAAGTAACATTGTAAAGATGTTATGTTCACCTTTTAAGGTTTATATCATGTGGCAGGAGAAAAAAATGGAAAATCTCCAAATGAGCTTAACTCACTTTAATGTACACATAAAAATGGAAAAACAAAAAAAAAGTCCAAACAATGAAAAAATTGCAACATTTTACACTGAGTGTCCAGAAGTAACATTGTAAAGATGTTATGTTCACTTTTTAAGGTTTATATCATGTGGCAGGAGAAAAAAATGGAAAATCTCCAAATGAGCTTAACTCACTTTAATGTACACATAAAAATGGAAAAACAAAAAAAAAGTCCAAACAATGAAAAAATTGCAACATTTTACACTGAGTGTCCAGAAGTAACATTGTAAAGATGTTATGTTCACTTTTTAAGGTTTATATCATGTGGCAGGAGAAAAAAATGGAAAATCTCCAAATGAGCTTAACTCACTCCAATGCGCAAGTAAAGATAGAAAAACAGAAAACAAGTCCAAACAATGAAAAAATTGCAAAATTTTACACTGAGTGTCCAGAAGTAACATTGTAAAGATGTTATGTTCACTTTTTAAGGTTTATATCATGTGGCAGGAGAAAAAAATGGAAAATCTCCAAATGAGCTTAACTCACTCTAATGAACACATAAACATAGCAAAATAGAAAACAAGTCCAAACAATGAAATAATTGCAAAATTTTACACTGAGTGTCCAGAAGTAACATTGTAAAGATGTTATGTTCACTTTTTAAGGTTTATATCAAGTGGCAGGAGAAAAAAAGGGAAAATCTCCAAATGAGCTTAACTCACTTTAATGTACACATAAAAATGGAAAAACAGAAAACAAGTCCAAACAATGAAATAATTGCAAAATTTTACACTGAGTGTCCAGAAGTAACATTGTAAAGATGTTATGTTCACTTTTTAAGGTTTATATCAAGTGGCAGGAGAAAAAAATGGAAAATCTCCAAATGAGCTTAACTCACTCCAATGCGCAAGTAAACATAGAAAAACAGAAAACAAGTCGAAACAATGAAATAATTGCAACATTTTACACTGAGTGTCCAGAAGTAACATTGTAAAGATGTTATGTTCACTTTTTAAGGTTTATATCATGTGGCAGGAGAAAAAAATGGAAAATCTCCAAATGAGCTTAACTCACTCCAATGCGCAAGTAAACATAGAAAAACAGAAAACAAGTCCAAACAATGAAATAATTGCAACATTTTACACTGAGTGTCCAGAAGTAACATTGTAAAGATGTTATGTTCACTTTTTAAGGTTTATATCAAGTGGCAGGAGAAAAAAAAGGGAAAATCTCCAAATGAGCTTAACTCACTTTCGTGTACACATAAAAATGGAAAAACAGAAAACAAGTCCAAACAATGAAATAATTGCAAATGTTTACACTGAGTGTCCAGAAGTAACATTGTAAAGATGTTATGTTCACTTTTTAAGGTTTATATCATGTGGCAGGAGAAAAAAATGGAAAATCTCCAAATGAGCTTAACTCACTTTAATGTACACATAAAAATGGAAAAACAGAAAACAAGTCCAAACAATGAAATCATTGCAACATTTTACACTGAGTGTCCAGAAGTAACATTGTAAAGATGTTATGTTCACTTTTTAAGGTTTATATCATGTGGCAGGAAAAAAAAAATGGAAAATCTCCAAATGAGCTTAACTCACTTTAATGAACACATAAACATAGAAAAATAGAAAACAAGTCCAAACAATGAAATAATTGCAAAATTTTACACTGAGTGTCCAGAAGTAACATTGTAAAGATGTTATGTTCACCTTTTAAGGTTTATATCATGTGGCAGGAGAAAAAAATGGAAAATCTCCAAATGAGCTTAACTCACTTTAATGTATACATAAAAATGGAAAAACAAAAAAAAAGTCCAAACAATGAAAAAATTGCAACATTTTACACTGAGTGTCCAGAAGTAACATTGTAAAGATGTTATGTTCACTTTTTAAGGTTTATATCATGTGGCAGGAGAAAAAAATGGAAAATCTCCAAATGAGCTTAACTCACTTCAATGCGCAAGTAAACATAGAAAAACAGAAAACAAGTCCAAACAATGAAATAATTGCAACATTTTAAAATGAGTGTCCAGAAGTAACATTGTAAAGATGTTAGGTTCACTTTTTAAGGTTTATATCATGTGGCAGGAGAAAAAAATGGAAAATCTCCAAATGAGCTTAACTCACTCTAATGAACACATAAACATAGAAAAATAGAAAACAAGTCCAAACAATGAAATAATTGCAACATTTTACACTGAGTGTCCAGAAGTAACATTGTAAAGATGTTATGTTCACTTTTTAAGGTTTATATCATGTGGCAGGAGAAAAAAATGGAAAATCTCCAAATGAGCTTAACTCACTCTAATGAACACATAAACATAGAAAAATAGAAAACAAGTCTAAACAATGAAAAAATTGCAACATTTTACACTGAGTGTCCAGAAGTAACATTGTAAAGATGTTATGTTCACTTTTTAAGGTTTATATCATGTGGCAGGAGAAAAAAATGGAAAATCTCCAAATGAGCTTAACTCACTCCAATGCGCAAGTAAACATAAAAAACAGAAAACAAGTCCAAACAATGAAATAATTGCAACATTTTACACTGAGTGTCCAGAAGTAACATTGTAAAGATGTTATGTTCACTTTTTAAGGTTTATATCAAGTGGCAGGAGAAAAAAAAGGGAAAATCTCCAAATGAGCTTAACTCACTTTAATGTACACATAAAAATGGAAAAACAGAAAACAAGTCCAAACAATGAAATCATTGCAACATTTTACACTGAGTGTCCAGAAGTAACATTGTAAAGATGTTATGTTCACTTTTTAAGGTTTATATCATGTGGCAGGAGAAAAAAAATGGAAAATCTCCAAATGAGCTTAACTCACTCTAATGAACACATAAACATAGAAAAATAGAAAACAAGTCCAAACAATGAAATAATTGCAAAATTTTACACTGAGTGTCCAGAAGTAACATTGTAAAGATGTTATGTTCACTTTTTAAGGTTTATATCATGTGGCAGGAGAAAAAAAATGGAAAATCTCCAAATGAGCTTAACTCACTCTAATGAACACATAAACATAGAAAAATAGAAAACAAGTCCAAACAATGAAAAAATTGCAAAATTTTACACTGAGTGTCCAGAAGTAACATTGTAAAGATGTTATGTTCACTTTTTAAGGTTTATATCATGTGGCAGGAGAAAAAAATGGAAAATCTCCAAATGAGCTTAACTCACTTTAATGAACACATAAACATAGAAAAATAGAAAACAAGTCCAAACAATGAAATAATTGCAAAATTTTACACTGAGTGTCCAGAAGTAACATTGTAAAGATGTTATGTTCACTTTTTAAGGTTTATATCATGTGGCAGGAGAAAAAAATGGAAAATCTCCAAATGAGCTTAACTCACTTTAATGTACACATAAAAATGGAAAAACAAAAAAAAAGTCCAAACAATGAAATAATTGCAACATTTTTCACTGAGTGTCCAGAAGTAACATTGTAAAGATGTTATGTTCACTTTTTAAGGTTTACATCATGTGGCAGGAGAAAAAAATGGAAAATCTCCAAATGAGCTTAACTCACTTTAATGTACACATAAAAATGGAAAAACAGAAAACAAGTCCAAACAATGAAATAATTGCAACATTTTTCACTGAGTGTCCAGAAGTAACATTGTAAAGATGTTATGTTCACTTTTTAAGGTTTATATCATGTGGCAGGAGAAAAAAATGGAAAATCTCCAAATGAGCTTAACTCACTCTAATGAACACATAAACATAGAAAAATAGAAAACAAGTCCAAACAATGAAAAAATTGCAAAATTTTACACTGAGTGTCCAGAAGTAACATTGTAAAGATGTTATGTTCACTTTTTAAGGTTTATATCATGTGGCAGGAGAAAAAAATGGAAAATCTCCAAATGAGCTTAACTCACTCCAATGCGCAAGTAAAGATAGAAAAACAGAAAACAAGTCCAAACAATGAAATAATTGCAACATTTTACACTGAGTGTCCAGAAGTAACATTGTAAAGATGTTATGTTCACTTTTTAAGGTTTATATCAAGTGGCAGGAGAAAAAAAGGGAAAATCTCCAAATGAGCTTAACTCACTTTCATGTACACATAAAAATGGAAAAACAGAAAACAAGTCCAAACAATGAAATAATTGTAAAATTTTACACTGAATGTCCAGAAGTAACATTGTAAAGATGTTATGTTCACTTTTTAAGGTTTATATCATGTGGCAGGAGAAAAAAATGGAAAATCTCCAAATGAGCTCCAATGCGCAAGTAAACATAGAAAAACAGAAAACAAGTCCAAACAATGAAATAATTGCAACATTTTACACTGAGTGTCCAGAAGTAACATTGTAAAGATGTTATGTTCACTTTTTAAGGTTTATATCAAGTGGCAGGAGAAAAAAAAGGGAAAATCTCCAAATGAGCTTAACTCACTTTAATGTACACATAAAAATGGAAAAACAGAAAACAAGTCCAAACAATGAAATAATTGCAAAATTTTACACTGAGTGTCCAGAAGTAACATTGTAAAGATGTTATGTTCACTTTTTAAGGTTTATATCATGTGGCAGGAGAAAAAAATGGAAAATCTCCAAATGAGCTTAACTCACTTTAATGTACACATAAAAATGGAAAAACAGAAAACAAGTCCAAACAATGAAATCATTGCAACATTTTACACTGAGTGTCCAGAAGTAACATTGTAAAGATGTTATGTTCACTTTTTAAGGTTTATATCATGTGGCAGGAAAAAAAAAATGGAAAATCTCCAAATGAGCTTAACTCACTCTAATGAACACATAAACATAGAAAAATAGAAAACAAGTCCAAACAATGAAAAAATTGCAAAATTTTACACTGAGTGTCCAGAAGTAACATTGTAAAGATGTTATGTTCACTTTTTAAGGTTTATATCATGTGGCAGGAGAAAAAAATGGAAAATCTCCAAATGAGCTTAACTCACTTTAATGAACACATAAACATAGAAAAATAGAAAACAAGTCCAAAGAATGAAATAATTGCAAAATGTTACACTGAGTGTCCAGAAGTAACATTGTAAAGATGTTATGTTCACTTTTTAAGGTTTATATCATGTGGCAGGAGAAAAAAATGGAAAATCTCCAAATGAGCTTGACTCACTTTAATGTACACATAAAAATGAAAAAACAAAAAAAAAGTCCAAACAATGAAATAATTTCAACATTTTTCACTGAGTGTCCAGAAGTAACATTGTAAAGATGTTATGTTCACTTTTTAAGGTTTACATCATGTGGCAGGAGAAAAAAATGGAAAATCTCCAAATGAGCTTAACTCACTTTAATGTACACATAAAAATGGAAAAACAGAAAACAAGTCCAAACAATGAAATAATTGCAACATTTTTCACTGAGTGTCCAGAAGTAACATTGTTAAGATGTTATGTTCACTTTTTAAGGTTTATATCATGTGGCAGGAGAAAAAAATGGAAAATCTCCAAATGAGCTTAACTCACTTTAATGTACACATAAAAATGGAAAAACAGAAAACAAGTCCAAACAATGAAATCATTGCAACATTTTACACTGAGTGTCCAGAAGTAACATTGTAAAGATGTTATGTTCACTTTTTAAGGTTTATATCATGTGGCAGGAGAAAAAAATGGAAAATCTCCAAATGAGCTTAACTCACTCCAATGCGCAAGTAAACATAGAAAAACAGAAAACAAGTCCAAACAATGAAATAATTGCAACATTTTACACTGAGTGTCCAGAAGTAACATTGTAAAGATGTTATGTTCACTTTTTAAGGTTTATATCAAGTGGCAGGGGAAAAAAAAGGGAAAATCTCCAAATGAGCTTAACTCACTTTAATGTACACATAAAAATGGAAAAACAGAAAACAAGTCCAAACAATGAAATAATTGCAACATTTTTCACTGAGTGTCCAGAAGTAACATTGTAAAGATGTTATGTTCACTTTTTAAGGTTTATATCATGTGGCAGGAGAAAAAAATGGAAAATCTCCAAATGAGCTTAACTCACTTTAATGAACACATAAACATAGAAAAATAGAAAACAAGTCCAAACAATGAAATAATTGCAAAATTTTACACTGAGTGTCCAGAAGTAACATTGTAAAGATGTTATGTTCACTTTTTAAGGTTTATATCATGTGGCAGGAGAAAAAAATGGAAAATCTCCAAATGAGCTTAACTCACTCCAATGCGCAAGTAAAGATAGAAAAACAGAAAACAAGTCCAAACAATGAAATAATTGCAACATTTTACACTGAGTGTCCAGAAGTAACATTGTAAAGATGTTATGTTCACTTTTTAAGGTTTATATCATGTGGCAGGAGAAAAAAATGGAAAATCTCCAAATGAGCTTAACTCACTTTAATGTACACATAAAAATGGAAAAACAGAAAACAAGTCCAAACAATGAAATCATTGCAACATTTTACACTGAGTGTCCAGAAGTAACATTGTAAAGATGTTATGTTCACTTTTTAAGGTTTATATCATGTGGCAGGAGAAAAAAAATGGAAAATCTCCAAATGAGCTTAACTCACTCGAATGAACACATAAACATATAAAAATAGAAAACAAGTCCAAACAATGAAAAAATTGCAAAATTTTACACTGAGTGTCCAGAAGTAACATTGTAAAGATGTTATGTTCACTTTTTAAGGTTTATATCATGTGGCAGGAGAAAAAAATGGAAAATCTCCAAATGAGCTTAACTCACTTTCATGAACACATAAACATAGAAAAATAGAAAACAAGTCCAAACAATGAAATAAATGCAAACTTTTACACTGAGTGTCCAGAAGTAACATTGTAAAGATGTTATGTTCACTTTTTAAGGTTTATATCAAGTGGCAGGAGAAAAAAAAAGGGAAAATCTCCAAATGAGCTTAACTCACTTTAATGTACACATAAAAATGGAAAAACAGAAAACAAATCCAAACAATGAAATAATTGCAAAATTTTACACTGAGTGTCCAGAAGTAACATTGTAAAGATGTTATGTTCACTTTTTAAGGTTTATATAATGTGGCAGGAGAAAAAAATGGAAAATCTCCAAATGAGCTTAACTCACTCCAATGCGCAAGTAAACATAGAAAAACAGAAAACAAGTCCAAACAATGAAATAATTGCAACATTTTACACTGAGTGTCCAGAAGTAACATTGTAAAGATGTTATGTACACTTTTTAAGGTTTATATCAAGTGGCAGGAGGAAAAAAATGGAAAATCTCCAAATGAGCTTAACTCACTCTAATGAACACATAAACATAGAAAAATAGAAAACAAGTCCAAACAATGAAATAATTGCAACATTTTACACTGAGTGTCCAGAAGTAACATTGTAAAGATGTTATGTACTTTTAAGGTTTATATCATGTGGCAGGAGAAAAAAATGGAAAATCTCCAAATGAGCTTAACTCACTTTAATGAACACATAAACATAGAAAAATAGAAAACAAGTCCAAACAATGAAATAATTGCAACATTTTTCACTGAGTGTCCAGAAGTAACATTGTAAAGATGTTATGTTCACCTTTTAAGGTTTATATCATGTGGCAGGAGAAAAAAATGGAAAATCTCCAAATGAGCTTAATTCACTCCAATGCGCAAGTAAACATAGAAAAACAGAAAACAAGTCCAAACAATGAAAAAATTGCAAAATTTTACACTGAGTGTCCAGAAGTAACATTGTAAAGATGTTATGTTCACTTTTTAAGGTTTATATCATGTGGCAGGAGAAAAAAATGGAAAATCTCCAAATGAGCTTAACTCACTCTAATGAACACATAAACATAGAAAAATAGAAAACAAGTCCAAACAATGAAAAAATTGCAACATTTTACACTGAGTGTCCAGAAGTAACATTGTAAAGATGTTATGTTCACTTTTTAAGGTTTATATCATGTGGCAGGAGTAAAAAATGGAAAATCTCCAAATGAGCTTAACTCACTCCAATGCGCAAGTAAAGATAGAAAAACAGAAAACAAGTCCAAACAATGAAATAATTGCAACATTTTACACTGAGTGTCCAGAAGTAACATTGTAAAGATGTTATGTTCACTTTTTAAGGTTTATATCATGTGGCAGGAGAAAAAAATGGAAAATCTCCAAATGAGCTTAACTCACTTTAATGTACACATAAAAATGGAAAAACAGAAAACAAGTCCAAACAATGAAATAATTGCAACATTTTACACTGAGTGTCCAGAAGTAACATTGTTAAGATGTTATGTTCACTTTTTAAGGTTTATATCATGTGGCAGGAAAAAAAAAGGGAAAATCTCCAAATGAGCTTAACTCACTTTAATGTACACATAAAAATGGAAAAACAGAAAACAAGTCCAAACAATGAAATAATTGCAACATTTTACACTGAGTGTCCAGAAGTAACACTGTAAAGATGTTATGTTCACTTTCTAAGGTTTATATCATGTGGCAGGAGAAAAAAATGGAAAATCTCTAAATGAGCTTAACTCACTCCAATGCGCAAGTAAACATAGAAAAACAGAAAACAAGTCCAAACAATGAAATAATTGCAACATTTTACACTGAGTGTCCAGAAGTAACATTGTAAAGATGTTATAGGTTCACTTCTTAAGGTTTATATCATGTGGCAGGAGAAAAAAATGGAAAATCTCCAAATGAGCTTAACTCACTCTAATGAACACATAAACATAGCAAAATAGAAAACAAGTCCAAACAATGAAATAATTGCAAAATTTTACACTGAGTGTCCAGAAGTAACATTGTAAAGATGTTATGTTCACTTTTTAAGGTGTATATCAAGTGGCAGGAGAAAAAAAGGGAAAATCTCCAAATGAGCTTAACTCACTTTAATGTACACATAAAAATGGAAAAACAGAAAACAAGTCCAAACAATGAAATAATTGCAAAATTTTACACTGTGTCCAGAAGTAACATTGTAAAGATGTTATGTTCACTTTTTAAGGTTTATATCATGTGGCAGGAGAAAAAAATGGAAAATCTCCAAATGAGCTTAACTCACTCCAATGCGCAAGTAAACATAAAACAACAGAAAACAAGTCCAAACAATGAAATAATTGCAACATTTTACACTGAGTGTCCAGAAGTAACATTGTTAAGATGTTATGTTCACTTTTTTTAGGTTTATATCAAGTGGCAGGAGAAAAAAAAGGGAAAATCTCCAAATGAGCTTAACTCACTTTAATGTACACATAAAAATGGAAAAACAGAAAACAAGTCCAAACAATGAAATAATTGCAACATTTTTCACTGAGTGTCCAGAAGTAACATTGTAAATATGTTATGTTCACCTTTTAAGGTTTATATCATGTGGCAGGAGAAAAAAATGGAAAATCTCCAAATGAGCTTAACTCACTCCAATGCGCAAGTAAACATAGAAAAACAGAAAACAAGTCCAAACAATGAAATAATTGCAACATTTTACACTGAGTGTCCAGAAGTAACATTGTAAAGATGTTATGTTCACTTTTTAAGGTTTATATCATGTGGCAGGAGAAAAAAATGGAAAATCTCCAAATGAGCTTAACTCACTCTAATGAACACATAAACATAGAAAATAGAAAACAAGTCCAAACAATGAAATAATTGCAACATTTTTCACTGAGTGTCCAGAAGTAACATTGTAAATATGTTATGTTCACCTTTTAAGGTTTATATCATGTGGCAGGAGAAAAAAATGGAAAATCTCCAAATGAGCTTAACTCACTCCAATGCGCAAGTAAACATAGAAAAACAGAAAACAAGTCCAAACAATGAAATAATTGCAACATTTTACACTGAGTGTCCAGAAGTAACATTGTAAAGATGTTATGTACTTTTAAGGTTTATATCATGTGGCAGGAGAAAAAAATGGAAAATCTCCAAATGAGCTTAACTCACTTTAATGTACACATAAAAATGGAAAAACAGAAAACAAGTCCAAACAATGAAAAAATTGCAATTGCAAAATTTTACACTGAGTGTCCAGAAGTAACATTGTAAAGATGTTATGTTCACTTTTTAAGGTTTATATCATGTGGCAGGAGAAAAAAATGGAAAATCTCCAAATGAGCTTAACTCACTCTAATGAACACATAAACATAGAAAAATAGAAAACAAGTCCAAACAATGAAAAAATTGCAACATTTTACACTGAGTGTCCAGAAGTAACATTGTAAAGATGTTATGTTCACTTTTTAAGGTTTATATCATGTGGCAGGAGTAAAAAATGGAAAATCTCCAAATGAGCTTAACTCACTCCAATGCGCAAGTAAAGATAGAAAAACAGAAAACAAGTCCAAACAATGAAATAATTGCAAAATTTTACACTGAGTGTCCAGAAGTAACATTGTAAAGATGTTATGTTCACTTTTTAAGGTTTATATCAAGTGGCAGGAGAAAAAAAGGGAAAATCTCCAAATGAGCTTAACTCACTTTAATGTACACATAAAAATGGAAAAACAGAAAACAAGTCCAAACAATGAAATAATTGCAAAATTTTACACTGAGTGTCCAGAAGTAACATTGTAAAGATGTTATGTTCACTTTTTAAGGTTTGTATCATGTGGCAGGAGAAAAAAATGGAAAATCTCCAAATGAGCTTAACTCACTCCAATGCGCAAGTAAAGATAGAAAAACAGAAAACAAGTCCAAACAATGAAATAATTGCAACATTTTACACTGAGTGTCCAGAAGTAACATTGTTTAGATGTTATGTTCACTTTTTAAGGTTTACATCAAGTGGCAGGAGAAAAAAAAGGGAAAATCTCCAAATGAGCTTAACTCACTTTAGTGTACACATAAAAATGGAAAAACAGAAAACAAGTCCAAACAATGAAATATTTGTAACATTTTTCACTGAGTGTCCAGAAGTAACATTGTAAAGATGTTATGTTCACCTTTTAAGGTTTATATCATGTGGCAGGAGAAAAAAATGGAAAATCTCCAAATGAGCTTAACTCACTCTAATGAACACATAAACATAGAAAAATAGAAAACAAGTCCAAACAATTAAATAATTGCAACATTTTTCACTGAGTGTCCAGAAGTAACATTGTAAAGATGTTATGTTCACCTTTTAAGGTTTATATCATGTGGCAGGAGAAAAAAATGGAAAATCTCCAAATGAGCTTAACTCACTCCAATGCACAAGTAAACATAGAAAAACAGAAAACAAGTCCAAACAATGAAAAAATTGCAACATTTTACACTGAGTGTCCAGAAGTAACATTGTAAAGATGTTATGTTCACTTTTTAAGGTTAATATCATGTGGCAGGAGAAAAAAATGGAAAATCTCCAAATGAGCTTAACTCACTCCAATGCGCAAGTAAACATAGAAAAACAGAAAACAAGTACAAAAATGAAATAATTGCAACATTTTACACTGAGTGTCCAGAAGTAACATTGTAAAGATGATATGTTCACTTTTTAAGGTTTATATCATGTGGCAGGAGAAAAAAATGGAAAATCTCCAAATGAGCTTAACTCACTCCAATGCGCAAGTAAAGATAGAAAAACAGAAAACAAGTCCAAACAATGGAATAATTGCAACATTTTACACTGAGTGTCCAGAAGTAACATTGTAAAGATGTTATGTTCACTTTTTAAGGTTTATATCATGTGGCAGGAGAAAAAAATGGAAAATCTCCAAATGAGCTTAACTCACTCCAATGCGCAAGTAAACATAGAAAAACAGAAAACAAGTCCAAACAATGAAATAATTGCAACATTTTACACTGAGTGTCCAGAAGTAACATTGTAAAGATGTTTTGTTCACTTTTTAAGGTTTATATCATGTGGCAGGAGAAAAAAATGGAAAATCTCCAAATGAGCATTACTCACTCTAATGAACACATGAACATAGAAAAATAGAAAACAAGTCCAAACAATAAAATAATTGCAAAATTTTACACTGAGTGTCCAGAAGTAACATTGTAAAGATGTTATGTTCACTTTTTAAGGTTTATATCATGTGGCAGGAGAAAAAAATGGAAAATCTCCAAATGAGCTTAACTCACTTTAATGTACACATAAAAATGGAAAAAAAACAGAAAACAAGTCCAAACAATGAAATAATTGCAACATTTTACACTGAATGTCCAGAAGTAACATTGTAAAGATGTTATGTTCACTTTTTAAGGTTTATATCATGTGGCAGGAGAAAAAAATGGAAAATCTCCAAATGAGCTTAACTCACTTTAATGTACACATAAAAATGGAAAAACAGAAAACAAGTCCAAACAATGAAATAATTGCAACATTTTTCACTGAGTGTCCAGAAGTAACATTGTAAAGATGTTATGTTCACCTTTTAAGGTTTATATCATGTGGCAGGAGAAAAAAATGGAAAATCTCCAAATGAGCTTAACTCACTCTAATGAACACATAAACATAGAAAAATAGAAAACAAGTCCAAACAATGAAATAATTGCAACATTTTTCACTGAGTGTCCAGAAGTAACATTGTAAAGATGATATGTTCACTTTTTAAGGTTTATATCATGTGGCAGAAGAAAAAAATGGAAAATCTCCAAATGAGCTTAACTCACTCCAATGCGCAAGTAAAGATAGAAAAACAGAAAACAAGTCCAAACAATGAAATAATTGCAACATTTTACACTGAGTGTCCAGAAGTAACATTGTAAAGATGTTATGTTCACTTTTTAAGGTTTATATCATGTGGCAGGAGAAAAAAATGGAAAATCTCCAAATGAGCTTAACTCACTTTAATGTACACATAAAAATGGAAAATCAGAAAACAAGTCCAAACAATGAAAAAATTGCAACATTTTTCACTGAGTGTCCAGAAGTAACATTGTAAAGATGTTATGTACTTTTAAGATTTATATCATGTGGCAGGAGAAAAAAATGGAAAATCTCCAAATGAGCTTAACTCACTCCAATGCGCAAGTAAACATAGAAAAACAGAAAACAAGTCCAAACAATGAAATAATTGCAACATTTTACACTGAGTGTCCAGAAGTAACATTGTAAAGATGTTATGTACTTTTAAGATTTATATCATGTGGCAGGAGAAAAAAATGGAAAATCTCCAAATGAGCTTAACTCACTTTAATGTACACATAAAAATGGAAAAACAGAAAACAAGTCCAAACAATGAAAAAATTGCAAAATTTTTCACTGAGTGTCCAGAAGTAACATTGTAAAGATGTTATGTTCACTTTTTAAGGTTTATATCATGTGGCAGGAGAAAAAAATGGAAAATCTCCAAATGAGCTTAACTCACTCTAATGAACACATAAACATAGAAAAATAGAAAACAAGTCCAAACAATGAAATAATTGCAAAATTTTACACTGAGTGTCCAGAAGTAACATTGTAAAGATGTTATGTTCACTTTTTAAGGTTTATATCATGTGGCAGGAGAAAAAAATGGAAAATCTCCAAATGAGCTTCACTCACTTTAATGAACACAAAAACATAGAAAAATGGAAAACAAGTCCAAACAATGAAAAAATTGCAACATTTTACACTGAGTGTCCAGAAGTAACATTGTAAAGATGTTATTTTCACTTTTTAAGGTTAATATCATGTGGCAGGAGAAAAAAATGGAAAATCTCCAAATGAGCTTAACTCACTCCAATGCGCAAGTAAACATAGAAAAACAGAAAACAAGTACAAAAATGAAATAATTGCAACATTTTACACTGAGTGTCCAGAAGTAACATTGTAAAGATGATATGTTCACTTTTTAAGGTTTATATCATGTGGCAGGAGAAAAAAATGGAAAATCTCCAAATGAGCTTAACTCACTCCAATGCGCAAGTAAAGATAGAAAAACAGAAAACAAGTCCAAACAATGAAATAATTGCAACATTTTACACTGAGTGTCCAGAAGTAACATTGTAAAGATGTTATGTTCACTTTTTAAGGTTTATATCATGTGGCAGGAGAAAAAAATGGAAAATCTCCAAATGAGCTTTACTCACTTTAATGTACACATAAAAATGGAAAAAAACAGAAAACAAGTCCAAACAATGAAATAATTGCAACATTTTACACTGAGTGTCCAGAAGTAACATTGTAAAGATGTTATGTTCACTTTTTAAGGTTTATATCATGTGGCAGGAGAAAAAAATGGAATATCTCCAAATGAGCTTAACTCACTTTAATGTACACATAAAAATGGAAAAACAGAAAACAAGTCCAAACAATGAAATAATTGCAACATTTTTCACTGAGTGTCCAGAAGTAACATTGTAAAGATGTTATGTTCACCTTTTAAGGTTTATATCATGTGGCAGGAGAAAAAAACTGAAAAATCTCCAAATGAGCTTAACTCACTCCAATGCGCAAGTAAACATTGAAAAACAGAAAACAAGTCCAAACAATGAAATAATTGCAACATTTTACACTGAGTGTCCAGAGGTAACATTGTAAAGATGTTATGTACTTTTAAGGTTTATATCATGTGGCAGGAGAAAAAAATGGAAAATCTCCAAATGAGCTTAACTCACTTTAATGTACACATAAAAATGGAAAAACAGAAAACAAGTCCAAACAATGAAAAAATTGCAACATTTTACACTGAGTGTCCAGAAGTAACATTGTAAAGATGTTATGGTTACCTTTTAAGGTTTATATCATGTGGCAGGAGAAAAAAATGGAAAATCTCCAAATGAGCTTAACTCACTTTAATGAACACAAAAACATAGAAAAATGGAAAAAAGTCCAAACAATGAAAAAATTGCAACATTTTACACTGAGTGTCCAGAAGTAACATTGTAAAGATGTTATGTTCACTTTTTAAGGTTTATATCATGTGGCAGGAGAAAAAAATGGAAACTAATCTCCAAATGAGCTTAACTCACTTTAATGTACACATAAAAATTGAAAAACAGAAAACAAGTCCAAACAATGAAATAATTGCAACATTTTACACTGAGTGTCCAGAAGTAACATTGTAAAGATGTTATGTTCACTTTTTAAGGTTTATATCATGTGGCAGGAGAAAAAAATGGAAAATCTCCAAATGAGCTTAACTCACTTTAATGAACACAAAAACATAGAAAAATGGAAAAAAGTCCAAACAATGAAAAAATTGCAACATTTTACACTGAGTGTCCAGAAGTAACATTGTAAAGATGTTATGTTCACTTTTTAAGGTTTATATCATGTGGCAGGAGAAAAAAATGGAAACAAATCTCCAAATGAGCTTAACTCACTTTAATGTACACATAAAAATTGAAAAACAGAAAACAAGTCCAAACAATGAAATAATTGCAACATTTTACACTGAGTGTCCAGAAGTAACATTGTAAAGATGTTATGTTCACTTTTTAAGGTTTATATCATGTGGCAGGAGAAAAAAATGGAAAATCTCCAAATGAGCTTTACTCACTTTAATGTACACATAAAAATGGAAAAAAACAGAAAACAAGTCCAAACAATGAAATAATTGCAACATTTTACACTGAGTGTCCAGAAGTAACATTGTAAAGATGTTATGTTCACTTTTTAAGGTTTATATCATGTGGCAGGAGAAAAAAATGGAAAATCTCCAAATGAGCTTTACTCACTTTAATGTACACATAAAAATGGAAAAAAACAGAAAACAAGTCCAAACAATGAAATAATTGCAACATTTTACACTGAGTGTCCAGAAGTTACATTGTAAAGATGTTATGTTCACTTTTTAAGGTTTATATCATGTGGCAGGAGAAAAAAATGGAAAATCTCCAAATGAGCTTAACTCACTTTAATGAACACAAAAACATAGAAAAATGGAAAAAAGTCCAAACAATGAAAAAATTGCAACATTTTACACTGAGTGTCCAGAAGTAACATTGTAAAGATGTTATGTTCACTTTTTAAGGTTTATATCATGTGGCAGGAGAAAAAAATGGAAAATCTCCAAATGAGCTTAACTCACTCCAATGCGCAAGTAAACATAGAAAAACAGAAAACAAGTCCAAACAATGAAATAATTGCAACATTTTACACTGAGTGTCCAGAAGTAACATTGTAAAGATGTTATGTTCACTTTCTAAGGTTTATATCATGTGGCAGGAGAAAAAAATGGAAAATCTCCAAATGAGCTTAACTCACTCCAATGCGCAAGTAAACATAGAAAAACAGAAAACAAGTCCAAACAATGAAATAATTGCAACATTTTACACTGAGTGTCCAGAAGTAACATTGTAAAGATGTTATGTACACTTTTTAAGGTTTATATCAAGTGGCAGGAGAAAAAAATGGAAAATCTCCAAATGAGCTTAACTCACTCTAATGAACACATAAACATAGAAAAATAGAAAACAAGTCCAAACAATGAAATAATTGCAACATTTTACACTGAGTGTCCAGAAGTAACATTGTAAAGATGTTATGTTCACTTTTTAAGGTTTATATCATGTGGCAGGAGAAAAAAATGGAAACAAATCTCCAAATGAGCTTAACTCACTTTAATGTACACATAAAAATTGAAAAACAGAAAACAAGTCCAAACAATGAAATAATTGCAACATTTTACACTGAGTGTCCAGAAGTAACATTGTAAAGATGTTATGTTCACTTTTTAAGGTTTATATCATGTGGCAGGAGAAAAAAATGGAAAATCTCCAAATGAGCTTAACTCACTTTAATGAACACAAAAACATAGAAAAATGGAAAAAAGTCCAAACAATGAAAAAATTGCAACATTTTACACTGAGTGTCCAGAAGTAACATTGTAAAGATGTTATGTTCACTTTTTAAGGTTTATATCATGTGGCAGGAGAAAATAATGGAAAATCTCCAAATGAGCTTAACTCACTTTAATGTACACATAAAAATTGAAAAACAGAAAACAAGTCCAAACAATGAAAAAATTGCAACATTGTACACTGAGTGTCCAGAAGTAACATTGTAAAGATGTTATGTTCACTTTTTAAGGTTTATATCATGTGGCAGGAGAAAAAAATGGAAAATCTCCAAATGAGCTTAACTCACTTTGATGTACACATAAAAATTGAAAAACAGAAAACAAGTCCAAACAATGAAATAATTGCAACATTTTACACTGAGTGTCCAGAAGTAACATTGTAAAGATGTTATGTTCACTTTTTAAGGTTTATATCATGTGGCAGGAGAAAAAAATGGAAAATCTCCAAATGAGCTTAACTCACTCCAATGCGCAAGTAAACATAGAAAAACAGAAAACAAGTCCAAACAATGAAATAATTGCAACATTTTACACTGAGTGTCCAGAAGTAACATTGTAAAGATGTTATGTTCACTTTCTAAGGTTTATATCATGTGGCAGGAGAAAAAAATGGAAAATCTCCAAATGAGCTTAACTCACTCCAATGCGCAAGTAAACATAGAAAAACAGAAAACAAGTCCAAACAATGAAATAATTGCAACATTTTACACTGAGTGTCCAGAAGTAACATTGTAAAGATGTTATGTACACTTTTTAAGGTTTATATCAAGTGGCAGGAGAAAAAAATGGAAAATCTCCAAATGAGCTTAACTCACTCTAATGAACACATAAACATAGAAAAATAGAAAACAAGTCCAAACAATGAAATAATTGCAACATTTTACACTGAGTGTCCAGAAGTAACATTGTAAAGATGTAATGTTCACTTTTTAGGGTTTATATCATGTGGCAGGAGAAAAAAATGGAAACAAATCTCCAAATGAGCTTAACTCACTTTAATGAACACATAAAAATTGAAAAACAGAAAACAAGTCCAAACAATGAAATAATTGCAACATTTTACACTGAGTGTCCAGAAGTAACATTGTAAAGATGTTATGTTCACTTTTTAAGGTTTATATCATGTGGCAGGAGAAAAAAATGGAAAATCTCCAAATGAGCTTAACTCACTTTAATGAACACAAAAACATAGAAAAATGGAAAAAAGTCCAAACAATGAAAAAATTGCAACATTTTACACTGAGTGTCCAGAAGTAACATTGTAAAGATGTTATGTTCACTTTTTAAGGTTTATATCAAGTGGCAGGAGAAAAAAATGGAACATCTCCAAATGAGCTTAACTCACTCTAATGAACACATAAACATAGAAAAATAGAAAACAAGTCCAAACAATGAAATAATTGCAACATTTTACACTGAGTGTCCAGAAGTAACATTGTAAAGATGTTATGTTCACTTTTTAGGGTTTATATCATGTGGCAGGAGAAAAAAATGGAAACAAATCTCCAAATGAGCTTAACTCACTTTAATGTACACATAAAAATTGAAAAACAGAAAACAAGTCCAAACAATGAAATAATTGCAACATTTTACACTGAGTGTCCAGAAGTAACATTGTAAAGATGTTATGTTCACTTTTTAAGGTTTATATCATGTGGCAGGAGAAAAAAATGGAAAATCTCCAAATGAGCTTAACTCACTTTAATGAACACAAAAACATAGAAAAATTGAAAAAAGTCCAAACAATGAAAAAATTGCAACATTTTACACTGAGTGTCCAGAAGTAACATTGTAAAGATGTTATGTTCACTTTTTAAGGTTTATATCATGTGGCAGGAGAAAAAAATGGAAAATCTCCAAATGAGCTTAACTCACTTTGATGTACACATAAAAATTGAAAAACAGAAAACAAGTCCAAACAATGAAATAATTGCAACATTTTACACTGAGTGTCCAGAAGTAACATTGTAAAGATGTTATGTTCACTTTTTAAGGTTTATATCATGTGGCAGGAGAAAAAAATGGAAAATCTCCAAATGAGCTTAACTCACTTTAATGAACACAAAAACATAGAAAAATGGAAAAAAGTCCAAACAATGAAAAAATTGCAACATTTTACACTGAGTGTCCAGAAGTAACATTGTAAAGATGTTATGTTCACTTTTTAAGGTTTATATCATGTGGCAGGAGAAAATAATGGAAAATCTCCAAATGAGCTTAACTCACTTTAATGTACACATAAAAATTGAAAAACAGAAAACAAGTCCAAACAATGAAAAAATTGCAACATTTTACACTGAGTGTCCAGAAGTAACATTGTAAAGATGTTATGTTCACTTTTTAAGGTTTATATCATGTGGCAGGAGAAAAAAATGGAAAATCTCCAAATGAGCTTAACTCACTTTGATGTACACATAAAAATTGAAAAACAGAAAACAAGTCCAAACAATGAAATAATTGCAACATTTTACACTGAGTGTCCAGAAGTAACATTGTAAAGATGTTATGTTCACTTTTTAAGGTTTATATCATGTGGCAGGAGAAAAAAATAGAAAATCTCCAAATGAGCTTAACTCACTCCAATGCGCAAGTAAACATAAAAAAACAGAAAACAAGTCCAAACAATGAAATAATTGCAACATTTTACACTGAGTGTCCAGAAGTAACATTGTAAAGATGTTATGTTCACTTTTTAAGGTTTATATCATGTGGCAGGAGAAAAAAATGGAAAATCTCCAAATGAGCTTTACTCACTTTAATGTACACATAAAAATGGAAAAAAACAGAAAACAAGTCCAAACAATGAAATAATTGCAACATTTTACACTGAGTGTCCAGAAGTAACATTGTAAAGATGTTATGTTCACTTTTTAAGGTTTATATCATGTGGCAGGAGAAAAAAATGGAATATCTCCAAATGAGCTTAACTCACTTTAATGTACACATAAAAATGGAAAAACAGAAAACAAGTCCAAACAATGAAATAATTGCAACATTTTTCACTGAGTGTCCAGAAGTAACATTGTAAAGATGTTATGTTCACCTTTTAAGGTTTATATCATGTGGCAGGAGAAAAAAACTGGAAAATCTCCAAATGAGCTTAACTCACTCCAATGCGCAAGTAAACATAGAAAAACAGAAAACAAGTCCAAACAATGAAATAATTGCAACATTTTACACTGAGTGTCCAGAAGTAACATTGTAAAGATGTTATGTACTTTTAAGGTTTATATCATGTGGCAGGAGAAAAAAATGGAAAATCTCCAAATGAGCTTAACTCACTTTAATGTACACATAAAAATGGAATAACAGAAAACAAGTCCAAACAATGAAAAAATTGCAACATTTTACACTGAGTGTCCAGAAGTAACATTGTAAAGATGTTATGGTTACCTTTTAAGGTTTATATCATGTGGCAGGAGAAAAAAATGGAAAATCTCCAAATGAGCTTAACTCACTTTAATGAACACAAAAACATAGAAAAATGGAAAAAAGTCCAAACAATGAAAAAATTGCAACATTTTACACTGAGTGTCCAGAAGTAACATTGTAAAGATGTTATGTTCACTTTTTAAGGTTTATATCATGTGGCAGGAGAAAAAAATGGAAAATCTCCAAATGAGCTTAACTCACTTTGATGTACACATAAAAATTGAAAAACAGAAAACAAGTCCAAACAATGAAATAATTGCAACATTTTACACTGAGTGTCCAGAAGTAACATTGTAAAGATGTTATGTTCACTTTTTAAGGTTTATATCATGTGGCAGGAGAAAAAAATGGAAAATCTCCAAATGAGCTTAACTCACTCCAATGCGCAAGTAAACATAGAAAAACAGAAAACAAGTCCAAACAATGAAATAATTGCAACATTTTACACTGAGTGTCCAGAAGTAACATTGTAAAGATGTTATGTTCACTTTCTAAGGTTTATATCATGTGGCAGGAGAAAAAAATGGAAAATCTCCAAATGAGCTTAACTCACTCCAATGCGCAAGTAAACATAGAAAAAGAGAAAACAAGTCCAAACAATGAAATAATTGCAACATTTTACACTGAGTGTCCAGAAGTAACATTGTAAAGATGTTATGTACACTTTTTAAGGTTTATATCAAGTGGCAGGAGAAAAAAATGGAAAATCTCCAAATGAGCTTAACTCACTCTAATGAACACATAAACATAGAAAAATAGAAAACAAGTCCAAACAATGAAATAATTGCAACATTTTACACTGAGTGTCCAGAAGTAACATTGTAAAGATGTTATGTTCACTTTTTAAGGTTTATATCATGTGGCAGGAGAAAAAAATGGAAACAAATCTCCAAATGAGCTTAACTCACTTTAATGTACACATAAAAATTGAAAAACAGAAAACAAGTCCAAACAATGAAATAATTGCAACATTTTACACTGAGTGTCCAGAAGTAACATTGTAAAGATGTTATGTTCACTTTTTAAGGTTTATATCATGTGGCAGGAGAAAAAAATGGAAAATCTCCAAATGAGCTTAACTCACTTTAATGAACACAAAAACATAGAAAAATGGAAAAAAGTCCAAACAATGAAAAAATTGCAACATTTTACACTGAGTGTCCAGAAGTAACATTGTAAAGATGTTATGTTCACTTTTTAAGGTTTATATCATGTGGCAGGAGAAAATAATGGAAAATCTCCAAATGAGCTTAACTCACTTTAATGTACACATAAAAATTGAAAAACAGAAAACAAGTCCAAACAATGAAAAAATTGCAACATTTTACACTGAGTGTCCAGAAGTAACATTGTAAAGATGTTATGTTCACTTTTTAAGGTTTATATCATGTGGCAGGAGAAAAAAATGGAAAATCTCCAAATGAGCTTAACTCACTTTGATGTACACATAAAAATTGAAAAACAGAAAACAAGTCCAAACAATGAAATAATTGCAACATTTTACACTGAGTGTCCAGAAGTAACATTGTAAAGATGTTATGTTCACTTTTTAAGGTTTATATCATGTGGCAGGAGAAAAAAATGGAAAATCTCCAAATGAGCTTAACACACTCCAATGCGCAAGTAAACATAGAAAAACAGAAAACAAGTCCAAACAATGAAATAATTGCAACATTTTACACTGAGTGTCCAGAAGTAACATTGTAAAGATGTTATGTTCACTTTCTAAGGTTTATATCATGTGGCAGGAGAAAAAAATGGAAAATCTCCAAATGAGCTTAACTCACTCCAATGCGCAAGTAAACATAGAAAAACAGAAAACAAGTCCAAACAATGAAATAATTGCAACATTTTACACTGAGTGTCCAGAAGTAACATTGTAAAGATGTTATGTACACTTTTTAAGGTTTATATCAAGTGGCAGGAGAAAAAAATGGAAAATCTCCAAATGAGCTTAACTCACTCTAATGAACACATAAACATAGAAAAATAGAAAACAAGTCCAAACAATGAAATAATTGCAACATTTTACACTGAGTGTCCAGAAGTAACATTGTAAAGATGTAATGTTCACTTTTTAGGGTTTATATCATGTGGCAGGAGAAAAAAATGGAAACAAATCTCCAAATGAGCTTAACTCACTTTAATGTACACATAAAAATTGAAAAACAGAAAACAAGTCCAAACAATGAAATAATTGCAACATTTTACACTGAGTGTCCAGAAGTAACATTGTAAAGATGTTGTGTTCACTTTTTAAGGTTTATATCATGTGGCAGGAGAAAAAAATGGAAAATCTCCAAATGAGCTTAACTCACTTTAATGAACACAAAAACATAGAAAAATGGAAAAAAGTCCAAACAATGAAAAAATTGCAACATTTTACACTGAGTGTCCAGAAGTAACATTGTAAAGATGTTATGTTCACTTTTTAAGGTTTATATCAAGTGGCAGGAGAAAAAAATGGAAAATCTCCAAATGAGCTTAACTCACTCTAGTGAACACATAAACATAGAAAAATAGAAAACAAGTCCAAACAATGAAATAATTGCAACATTTTACACTGAGTGTCCAGAAGTAACATTGTAAAGATGTTATGTTCACTTTTTAGGGTTTATATCATGTGGCAGGAGAAAAAAATGGAAACAAATCTCCAAATGAGCTTAACTCACTTTAATGTACACATAAAAATTGAAAAACAGAAAACAAGTCCAAACAATGAAATAATTGCAACATTTTACACTGAGTGTCCAGAAGTAACATTGTAAAGATGTTATGTTCACTTTTTAAGGTTTATATCATGTGGCAGGAGAAAAAAATGGAAAATCTCCAAATGAGCTTAACTCACTTTAATGAACACAAAAACATAGAAAAATGGAAAAAAGTCCAAACAATGAAAAAATTGGAACATTTTACACTGAGTGTCCAGAAGTAACATTGTAAAGATGTTATGTTCACTTTTTAAGGTTTATATCATGTGGCAGGAGAAAAAAATGGAAAATCTCCAAATGAGCTTAACTCACTTTGATGTACACATAAAAATTGAAAAACAGAAAACAAGTCCAAACAATGAAATAATTGCAACATTTTACACTGAGTGTCCAGAAGTAACATTGTAAAGATGTTATGTTCACTTTTTAAGGTTTATATCATGTGGCAGGAGAAAAAAATGGAAAATCTCCAAATGAGCTTAACTCACTCGAATGCGCAAGTAAACATAGAAAAACAGAAAACAAGTCCAAACAATGAAATAATTGCAACATTTTACACTGAGTGTCCAGAAGTAACATTGTAAAGATGTTATGGTTACCTTTTAAGGTTTATATCATGTGGCAGGAGAAAAAAATGGAAAATCTCCAAATGAGCTTAACTCACTCTAATGAACACATAAACATAGAAAAATAGAAAACAAGTCCAAACAATGAAATAATTGCAACATTTTACACTGAGTGTCCAGAAGTAACATTGTAAAGATGTTATGTTCACTTTTTAAGGTTTATATCATGTGGCAGGAGAAAAAAATGGAAAATCTCCAAATGAGCTTAACTCACTTTAATGAACACATAAACATAGAAAAATAGAAAACAAGTCCAAACAATGAAATAATTGCAACATTTTACAATGAGTGTCCAGAAGTAACATTGTAAAGATGTTATGTTCACTTTTTAAGGTTTATATCATGTGGCAGGAGAAAAAAATGGAAAATCTCCAAATGAGCTCAACTCACTCTAATGAACACATAAACATAGAAAAATAGAAAACAAGTCCAAACAATGAAATAATTGCAACATTTTACACTGAGTGTCCAGAAGGAACATTGTAAAGATGTTATGTACACTTTTTAAGGTTTATATCATGTGGCAGGAGAAAAAAATGGAAAATCTCCAAATGAGCTTAACTCACTCCAATGCGCAAGTAAATATAGAAAAATAGAAAACAAGTCCAAACAATGAAATAATTGCAACATTTTACACTGAGTGTCCAGAAGTAACATTGTAATGATGTTATGTTCACTTTTTAAGGTTTATATCATGTGGCAGGAGAAAAAAAGTGGAAAATCTCCAAATTAGCTGAACTCACTCTAATGTACACATAAACATACAAATACAGCAAACAGATCCAAACAATGAAATCATTTGAATATCCTAAACTGAGTGGCCAGAAAGAAAAGTTTAAATAGATATTATGTTCATTTTTAAGGTTTATATCATGTGGCAGGAGATTAAAATGGAGAATCTCCAAATGAGCTTAACTCAATCCAATGCGCACTTAAACAGAAAAACAGAAAACAAGTCCAAACAATGAAATAATTGCAATATTTTACACTGAGTGTCCAGAAGTAACATTGTAAAGATGTTGTGTTCACTTTTTTAAGTTTTTTCATATGGCAGTAGAGAAAAATGGAAAATCTCAAAAAGAGCTTAACTCACTCTAATGTACACATAAACATACAAATACAGCAAACAGATCCAAACAATGAAATCATTTGAAAATCCTACACTGAGTGGCCAGAAGTAAGTTTAAATAGATATAATGTTCAATTTTTAAGGTTTATATCATGTGGCTTGAGATTAAAATGGAAAATCTCCAAATGAGCTTAACTCACTCCAATGCGCACGTAAACATAGAGAAACAGAAAACAAGTCCAAACAATGAAATAATTGCAATATTTTACACTGAGTGTCCAGAAGTAACATTGTAAAGATGTTATGTTCACTTTTTAAGGTTTATATCATGTGGCAGGAGAAAAAAATGGAAATTCTCCTAATGAGCTTAACTCACTCCAATGCGCAAGTTAACATAGCAAACAGAAAACAAGTCCAAACAATGAAATAATTGTAAAATTTTACACTGAGTGTCCAGAGGTAACATTGTAAAGATGTTGTGTTCACTTTTTTAAGTTTTTTCATATGGCAGTAGAAAAAAATGGAAAATCTCAAAAACGAGCTTAACTCACTCTAATGTACACATAAACATACAAATACAGCAAACAGATCCAAACAATGAAATCATTTGAAAATCCTACACTGAGTGGCCAGAAGTAAGTTTAAATAGATATTATGTTCATTTTTAAGGTTTATATCATATGGCTGGAGAAAAAAATGGAAAATCTCCAAATGAGCTTAACTCACTCCAGTGCGCACGTGAACATAGAAAAACAGAAAAAAAGTCCAAACAATGAAATAATTGCAATATTTTACACTGAGTGTCCAGAAGTAACATTGTAAAGATGTTGTGTTCACTTTTTTAAGTTTTTTCATATGGCAGTAGAAAAAAATGGAAAATCTCAAAAACGAGCTTCACTCACTCTAATGTACACATAAACATACAAATACAGCAAACAGATCGAAACAATGAAATCATTTGAAAATCCTACACTGAGTGGCCAGAAAGTAAGTTTAAATAGATATTATGTTCAATTTTAAGGTTTATATCATGTGGTTGGAGATTAAAATGGAAAATCTCCGAATGAGCTTAACTCACTCCAATGCGCACGTAAACATAGAAAAACAGAAAACAAGTCCAAACAATGAAATAATTGCAATATTTTACACTGAGTGTCCAGAAGTAACATTGTAAAGATGTAATGTTCACTTTTTAGGGTTTATATCATGTGGCAGGAGAAAAAAATGGAAACAAATCTCCAAATGAGCTTAACTCACTTTAATGTACACATAAAAATTGAAAAACAGAAAACAAGTCCAAACAATGAAATAATTGCAACATTTTACACTGAGTGTCCAGAAGTAACATTGTAAAGATGTTATGTTCACTTTTTAAGGTTTATATCATGTGGCAGGAGAAAAAAATGGAAAATCTCCAAATGAGCTTAACTCACTTTAATGAACACAAAAACATAGAAAAATGGAAAAAAGTCCAAACAATGAAAAAATTGCAACATTTTACACTGAGTGTCCAGAAGTAACATTGTAAAGATGTTATGTTCACTTTTTAAGGTTTATATCAAGTGGCAGGAGAAAAAAATGGAAAATCTCCAAATGAGCTTAACTCACTCTAGTGAACACATAAACATAGAAAAATAGAAAACAAGTCCAAACAATGAAATAATTGCAACATTTTACACTGAGTGTCCAGAAGTAACATTGTAAAGATGTTATGTTCACTTTTTAGGGTTTATATCATGTGGCAGGAGAAAAAAATGGAAACAAATCTCCAAATGAGCTTAACTCACTTTAATGTACACATAAAAATTGAAAAACAGAAAACAAGTCCAAACAATGAAATAATTGCAACATTTTACACTGAGTGTCCAGAAGTAACATTGTAAAGATGTTATGTTCACTTTTTAAGGTTTATATCATGTGGCAGGAGAAAAAAATGGAAAATCTCCAAATGAGCTTAACTCACTTTAATGAACACAAAAACATAGAAAAATGGAAAAAAGTCCAAACAATGAAAAAATTGGAACATTTTACACTGAGTGTCCAGAAGTAACATTGTAAAGATGTTATGTTCACTTTTTAAGGTTTATATCATGTGGCAGGAGAAAAAAATGGAAAATCTCCAAATGAGCTTAACTCACTTTGATGTACACATAAAAATTGAAAAACAGAAAACAAGTCCAAACAATGAAATAATTGCAACATTTTACACTGAGTGTCCAGAAGTAACATTGTAAAGATGTTATGTTCACTTTTTAAGGTTTATATCATGTGGCAGGAGAAAAAAATGGAAAATCTCCAAATGAGCTTAACTCACTCGAATGCGCAAGTAAACATAGAAAAACAGAAAACAAGTCCAAACAATGAAATAATTGCAACATTTTACACTGAGTGTCCAGAAGTAACATTGTAAAGATGTTATGGTTACCTTTTAAGGTTTATATCATGTGGCAGGAGAAAAAAATGGAAAATCTCCAAATGAGCTTAACTCACTCTAATGAACACATAAACATAGAAAAATAGAAAACAAGTCCAAACAATGAAATAATTGCAACATTTTACACTGAGTGTCCAGAAGTAACATTGTAAAGATGTTATGTTCACTTTTTAAGGTTTATATCATGTGGCAGGAGAAAAAAATGGAAAATCTCCAAATGAGCTTAACTCACTTTAATGAACACATAAACATAGAAAAATAGAAAACAAGTCCAAACAATGAAATAATTGCAACATTTTACAATGAGTGTCCAGAAGTAACATTGTAAAGATGTTATGTTCACTTTTTAAGGTTTATATCATGTGGCAGGAGAAAAAAATGGAAAATCTCCAAATGAGCTCAACTCACTCTAATGAACACATAAACATAGAAAATAGAAAACAAGTCCAAACAATGAAATAATTGCAACATTTTACACTGAGTGTCCAGAAGGAACATTGTAAAGATGTTATGTACACTTTTTAAGGTTTATATCATGTGGCAGGAGAAAAAAATGGAAAATCTCCAAATGAGCTTAACTCACTCCAATGCGCAAGTAAATATAGAAAAATAGAAAACAAGTCCAAACAATGAAATAATTGCAACATTTTACACTGAGTGTCCAGAAGTAACATTGTAATGATGTTATGTTCACTTTTTAAGGTTTATATCATGTGGCAGGAGAAAAAAAGTGGAAAATCTCCAAATTAGCTGAACTCACTCTAATGTACACATAAACATACAAATACAGCAAACAGATCCAAACAATGAAATCATTTGAATATCCTAAACTGAGTGGCCAGAAAGAAAAGTTTAAATAGATATTATGTTCATTTTTAAGGTTTATATCATGTGGCAGGAGATTAAAATGGAGAATCTCCAAATGAGCTTAACTCAATCCAATGCGCACTTAAACAGAAAAACAGAAAACAAGTCCAAACAATGAAATAATTGCAATATTTTACACTGAGTGTCCAGAAGTAACATTGTAAAGATGTTGTGTTCACTTTTTTAAGTTTTTTCATATGGCAGTAGAGAAAAATGGAAAATCTCAAAAAGAGCTTAACTCACTCTAATGTACACATAAACATACAAATACAGCAAACAGATCCAAACAATGAAATCATTTGAAAATCCTACACTGAGTGGCCAGAAGTAAGTTTAAATAGATATAATGTTCAATTTTTAAGGTTTATATCATGTGGCTTGAGATTAAAATGGAAAATCTCCAAATGAGCTTAACTCACTCCAATGCGCACGTAAACATAGAGAAACAGAAAACAAGTCCAAACAATGAAATAATTGCAATATTTTACACTGAGTGTCCAGAAGTAACATTGTAAAGATGTTATGTTCACTTTTTAAGGTTTATATCATGTGGCAGGAGAAAAAAATGGAAATTCTCCTAATGAGCTTAACTCACTCCAATGCGCAAGTTAACATAGCAAACAGAAAACAAGTCCAAACAATGAAATAATTGTAAAATTTTACACTGAGTGTCCAGAGGTAACATTGTAAAGATGTTGTGTTCACTTTTTTAAGTTTTTTCATATGGCAGTAGAAAAAAATGGAAAATCTCAAAAACGAGCTTAACTCACTCTAATGTACACATAAACATACAAATACAGCAAACAGATCCAAACAATGAAATCATTTGAAAATCCTACACTGAGTGGCCAGAAGTAAGTTTAAATAGATATTATGTTCATTTTTAAGGTTTATATCATATGGCTGGAGAAAAAAATGGAAAATCTCCAAATGAGCTTAACTCACTCCAGTGCGCACGTGAACATAGAAAAACAGAAAAAAAGTCCAAACAATGAAATAATTGCAATATTTTACACTGAGTGTCCAGAAGTAACATTGTAAAGATGTTGTGTTCACTTTTTTAAGTTTTTTCATATGGCAGTAGAAAAAAATGGAAAATCTCAAAAACGAGCTTCACTCACTCTAATGTACACATAAACATACAAATACAGCAAACAGATCGAAACAATGAAATCATTTGAAAATCCTACACTGAGTGGCCAGAAAGTAAGTTTAAATAGATATTATGTTCAATTTTAAGGTTTATATCATGTGGTTGGAGATTAAAATGGAAAATCTCCGAATGAGCTTAACTCACTCCAATGCGCACGTAAACATAGAAAAACAGAAAACAAGTCCAAACAATGAAATAATTGCAATATTTTACACTGAGTGTCCAGAAGTAACATTGTAATGATGTTATGTTCACTTTTTAAGGTTTATATCATGTGGCAGGAGAAAAAAAGTGGAAAATCTCCAAATGAGCTGAACTCACTCTAATGTACACATAAACATACAAATACAGCAAACAGATCCACACAATGAAATCATTTGAAAATCCTACACTGAGTGGCCAGAAAGTAAGTTTAAATAGATATTATGTTCATTTTTAAGGTTTATATCATGTGGCTGGAGAAAAAAATGGAAAATCTCCAAATGAGCTTAACTCACTCCAGTGCGCACGTAAACATAGCAAAACAGAAAACAAGTCCAAACAATGAAATAATTGCACAATTTTACACTGAGTGTCCATAAGTAACATTGTAAAGATGTTATATTCACTTTTTAAGGTTTATATCATGTGGCAGGAGAAAAAAATGGAAAATCTCCAAATGAGCTTAACTCACTCCAATGCGCAAGTTTACATAGCAAAACAGAAAACAAGTCCAAACAATGAAATAATTGCAAAATTTTACACTGAGTGTCCAGAAGTAACATTGTAAAGATGTTGTGTTCACTTTTTTAAGTTTTTTCATATGGCAGTAGAAAAAAATGGAAAATCTCAAAAACGAGCTTAACTCACTCTAATGTACACATAAACATACAAATACAGCAAACAGATCCAAACAATGAAATCATTTGAAAATCCTACACTGAGTGGCCAGAAGTAAGTTTAAATAGATATTATGTTCATTTTTAAGGTTTATATCATGTGGCTGGAGATTAAAATGGAAAATCTCCAAATGAGCTTCACTCACTCCAATGCGCACGTAAACATAGAAAATAAGAAAACAAGTCCAAACAATGAAATAATTGCAATATTTTACACTGAGTGTCCAGAAGTAACATTGTAATGATGTTATGTTCACTTTTTAAGGTTTATATCATGTGGCAGGAGAAAAAAAAGGAAAATCTCCAAATGAGCTTATCTCACTCCAATGCGCACGTTATCATAGAAAAACAGAAAACAAGTCCAAACAATGAAATAATTGCAAAATTTTACACTGAGTGTCCATAAGTAACTTTGTAAAGATGTTATATTCACTTTTAAGGTTTATATCATGTGGCAGGAGAAAAAAACGGAAAATCTCCAAATGAGCTTAACGCACTCTAATGCGCAAGTTAACATAGTAAAACAGAAACAATCCAAACAATGAAATAATTGCCCAATTTTACACTGAGTGTCCAGAAGTAACATTGTAATGATGTTATGTTCACTTTTAAGGTTTATATCATGTGGCTGTAGAAAAAAATGGAAAATCTCAAAACGAGCTTAACTCACTCTAATGTTTACATAGACATACAAATACAGCAACAGATCCAAACAATGAAATCATTTGAAAATCCTACACTGAGTGGCCAGAAGTAAGTTTAAATAGATATTATGTTCATTTTTAAGGTTATATCATATGGCTTGAGAAAAAAATGGAAAATTTCCAAATGAGCTTAACTCACTCCAGTGCGCACGTAAACATAGAAAAACAGAAAACAAGTCCAAACAATGAAATAATTGCACAATTTTACACTGAGTGTCCATAAGTAACATTGTAAAGATGTTATATTCACTTTTTAAGGTTTATATCATGTGGCAGGAGAAAAAAATGGAAAATCTCCAAATGAGCTTAACTCACTCCAATGCGCAAGTTAACATAGCAAAACAGAAAACAAGTCCAAACAATGAAATAATTGCAAAATTTTACACTGAGTGTCCAGAAGTAACATTGTAAAGATGTTGTGTTCACTTTTTTAAGTTTTTTCATATGGCAGTAGAAAAAAATGGAAAATCTCAAAAACGAGCTTAACTCACTCTAATGTACACATAAACATACAAATACAGCAAACAGATCCAAACAATGAAATCATTTGAAAATCCTACACTGATTGGCCAGAAAGTAAGTTTAAATAGATATAATGTTCATTTTTAAGGTTTATATCATGTGGCTGGAGATTAAAATGGAAAATCTCCAAATGAGCTTAACTCACTCCAATGCGCAAGTAAACATAGAAAAACAGAAAACAAGTCTAAACAATGAAATAATTGCAATATTTTACACTGAGTGGCCAGAAGTAACATAGTAAAGGTGTTGTGTTCACTTTTTTAAATTTTTTCATATGGCAGTAGAAAAAAATGGAAAATCTCAAAAACTCACTCTAATGTACACATAAACATAAAATTCAGCAAACAGATCCAAACAATGAAATCATTTGAAAATCCTACACTGAGTGGCCAGAAAGTAAGTTTAAATAGATATTATGTTCATTTTTAAGGTTTATATCATGTGGCTGGAGATTAAAATGGAAAATCTCCAAATGAGCTTAACTCACTCCAATGCGCACGTACACATAGAAAAACAGAAAACAAGTCCAAACAATGAAATAATTGCAATATTTTAAACTGAGTGTCCAGAAGAAACATTGTAAAGATGTTATATTCACTTTTTAAGGTTTATATCATGTGGCAGGAGAAAAAAATGGAAAATCTCCAAATGAGCTTAACTCACTCCAATGCGCAAGTTAACATAGCAAAACAGAAAACAAGTCCAAACAATGAAATAATTGCAAAATTTTACACTGAGTGTCCAGAAGTAACATTGTAAAGATGTTGTGTTCACTTTTTTAAGTTTTTTCATATGGCAGTAGAAAAAAATGGAAAATCTCAAAAACGAGCTTAACTCACTCTAATGTACACATAAACATACAAATACAGCAAACAGATCCAAACAATGAAATCATTTGAAAATCCTACACTGATTGGCCAGAAAGTAAGTTTAAATAGATATTATGTTCATTTTTAAGGTTTATATCATGTGGCTGGAGATTAAAATGGAAAATCTCCAAATGAGCTTAACTCACTCCAATGCGCACGTAAACATAGAAAAACAGAAAACAAGTCCAAACAATGAAATAATTGCAATATTTTACACTGAGTGGCCAGAAGTAACATAGTAAAGGTGTTGTGTTCACTTTTTTAAATTTTTTCATATGGCAGTAGAAAAAAATGGAAAATCTCAAAAACTCACTCTAATGTACACATAAACATAAAATTCAGCAAACAGATCCAAACAATGAAATCATTTGAAAATCCTACACTGAGTGGCCAGAAAGTAAGTTTAAATAGATATTATGTTCATTTTTAAGGTTTATATCATGTGGCTGGAGATTAAAATGGAAAATCTCCAAATGAGCTTAACTCACTCCAATGCGCACGTAAACATAGAAAAACAGAAAACAAGTCCAAACAATGAAATAATTGCAGTATTTTACACTGAGTGTCCAGAAGTAACATTGTAAAGATGTTATGTTCACTTTTTAAGGTTTATATCATGTGGCAGGAGAAAAAAATGGAAAATCTCCAAATGAGCTTAACTCACTCCAATGCGCAAGTAAACATAGAAAAACAGAAAACAAGTCCAAACAATGAAATAATTGCAACATTTTACACTGAGTGTCCAGAAGTAACATTGTAAAGATGTTATGTTCACTTTCTAAGGTTTATATCATGTGGCAGGAGAAAAAAATGGAAAATCTCCAAATGAGCTTAACTCACTCCAATGCGCAAGTAAACATAGAAAAACAGAAAACAAGTCCAAACAATGAAATAATTGCAACATTTTACACTGAGTGTCCAGAAGTAACATTGTAAAGATGTTATGTACACTTTTTAAGGTTTATATCAAGTGGCAGGAGAAAAAAATGGAAAATCTCCAAATGAGCTTAACTCACTCTAATGAACACATAAACATAGAAAAATAGAAAACAAGTCCAAACAATGAAATAATTGCAACATTTTACACTGAGTGTCCAGAAGTAACATTGTAAAGATGTTATGTTCACTTTTTAAGGTTTATATCATGTGGCAGGAGAAAAAAATGGAAACAAATCTCCAAATGAGCTTAACTCACTTTAATGTACACATAAAAATTGAAAAACAGAAAACAAGTCAAAACAATGAAATAATTGCAACATTTTACACTGAGTGTCCAGAAGTAACATTGTAAAGATGTTATGTTCACTTTTTAAGGTTTATATCATGTGGCAGGAGAAAAAAATGGAAAATCTCCAAATGAGCTTAACTCACTTTAATGAACACAAAAACATAGAAAAATGGAAAAAAGTCCAAACAATGAAAAAATTGCAACATTTTACACTGAGTGTCCAGAAGTAACATTGTAAAGATGTTATGTTCACTTTTTAAGGTTTATATCATGTGGCAGGAGAAAAAAATGGAAAATCTCCAAATGAGCTTAACTCACTTTGATGTACACATAAAAATTGAAAAACAGAAAACAAGTCCAAACAATGAAATAATTGCAACATTTTACACTGAGTGTCCAGAAGTAACATTGTAAAGATGTTATGTTCACTTTTTAAGGTTTATATCATGTGGCAGGAGAAAAAAATGGAAAATCTCCAAATGAGCTTAACTCACTCCAATGCGCAAGTAAATATAGAAAAACAGAAAACAAGTCCAAACAATGAAATAATTGCAACATTTTACACTGAGTGTCCAGAAGTAACATTGTAAAGATGTTATGGTTACCTTTTAAGGTTTATATCATGTGGCAGGAGAAAAAAATGGAAAATCTCCAAATGAGCTTAACTCACTCCAATGCGCAAGTAAACATAGAAAAACAGAAAACAAGTCCAAACAATGAAATAATTGCAACATTTTACACTGAGTGTCCAGAAGTAACATTGTAAAGATGTTATGTTCACTTTTTAAGGTTTATATCATGTGGCAGGAGAAAAAAATGGAAAATCTCCAAATGAGCTTAACTCACTCTAATGAACACATAAAGATAGAAAAATAGAAAACAAGTCCAAACAATGAAATAATTGCAACATTTTACACTGAGTGTCCAGAAGTAACATTGTTAAGATGTTATGTTCACTTTTTAAGGTTTATATCATGTGGCAGGAGAAAAAAATGGAAAATCTCCAAATGAGCTTAACTCACTTTAATGAACACATAAACATAGAAAAATAGAAAACAAGTCCAAACAATGAAATAATTGCAACATTTTACACTGAGTGTCCAGAAGTAACATTGTAAAGATGTTATGTTCACTTTTTAAGGTTTATATCATGTGGCAGGAGAAAAAAATGGAAAATCTCCAAATGAGCTTAACTCACTCTAATGAACACATAAACATAGAAAAATAGAAAACAAGTCCAAACAATGAAATAATTGCAACATTTTACACTGAGTGTCCAGAAGTAACATTGTAAAGATGTTATGTTCACTTTTTAAGGTTTATATCATGTGGCAGGAGAAAAAAATGGAAAATCTCCAAATGAGCTCACTTTAATGAACACATAAACATAGAAAAATAGAAAACAAGTCCAAACAATGAAATAATTGCAACATTTTACACTGAGTGTCCAGAAGTAACATTGTAAAGATGTTATGTTCACTTTTTAAGGTTTATATCATGTGGCAGGAGAAAAAAATGGAAAATCTCCAAATGAGCTCAACTCACTCTAATGAACACATAAACATAGAAAAATAGAAAACAAGTCCAAACAATGAAATAATTGCAACATTTTACACTGAGTGTCCAGAAGGAACATTGTAAAGATGTTATGTACACTTTTTAAGGTTTATATCATGTGGCAGGAGAAAAAAATGGAAAATCTCCAAATGAGCTTAACTCACTCCAATGCGCAAGTAAACATAGAAAAACAGAAAACAAGTCCAAACAATGAAATCATTTGAATATCCTAAACTGAGTGGCCAGAAAGAAAAGTTTAAATAGATATTATGTTCATTTTTAAGGTTTATATCATGTGGCAGGAGATTAAAATGGAGAATCTCCAAATGAGCTTAACTCAATCCAATGCGCACTTAAACAGAAAAACAGAAAACAAGTCCAAACAATGAAATAATTGCAACATTTTACACTGTGTGTCCAGAAGTAACATTGTATAGATATTATGTTCACTTTTTAAGGTTTATATCATGTGGCAGGAGAAAATAATGGAAAATCTCCAAATGAGCTTAACTCACTTTAATGTACACATAAAAATGGAAAAACAGAAAACAAGTCCAAACAATGAAATAATTGCAACATTTTACACTGAGTGTCCAGAAGTAACATTGTAAAGATGTTATGTTCACTTTTTAAGGTTTATATCATGTGGCAGGAGAAAAAAATGGAAGATCTCCAAATGAGCTTAACTCACTTTAATGTACACATAAAAATGGAAAAACAGAAAACAAGTCCAAACAGTGAAAAAATTGCAAAATTTTACACTGAGTGTCCAGAAGTAACATTGTAAAGATGTTATGTTCACCTTTTAAGGTTTATATCATGTGGCAGGAGAAAAAAATGGAAAATCTCCAAATGAGCTCAACTCACTCTAATGAACACATAAACATAGAAAAATAGAAAACAAGTCCAAACAATGAAATAATTGCAATATTTTACACTGAGTGTCCAGAAGTAACATTGTAATGATGTTATGTTCACTTTTTAAGGTTTATATCATGTGGCAGGAGAAAAAAAGTGGAAAATCTCCAAATTAGCTGAACTCACTCTAATGTACACATAAACATACAAATACAGCAAACAGATCCAAACAATGAAATCATTTGAATATCCTAAACTGAGTGGCCAGAAAGAAAAGTTTAAATAGATATTATGTTCATTTTTAAGGTTTATATCATGTGGCAGGAGATTAAAATGGAGAATCTCCAAATGAGCTTAACTCAATCCAATGCGCACTTAAACAGAAAAACAGAAAACAAGTCCAAACAATGAAATAATTGCAATATTTTACACTGAGTGTCCAGAAGTAACATTGTAAAGATGTTATATTCACTTTTTAAGGTTTATATCATGTGGCAGGAGAAAAAAATGGAAAATCTCCAAATGAGCTTAACTCACTCCAATGCACAAGTTAACATAGCAAAACAGAAAACAAGTCCAAACAATGAAATAATTGCAACATTTTACACTGAGTGTCCAGAAGTAACATTGTAAAGATGTTGTGTTCACTTTTTTAAGTTTTTTCATATGGCAGTAGAGAAAAATGGAAAATCTCAAAAAGAGCTTAACTCACTCTAATGTACACATAAACATACAAATACAGCAAACAGATCCAAACAATGAAATCATTTGAAAATCCTACACTGAGTGGCCAGAAGTAAGTTTAAATAGATATAATGTTCAATTTTTAAGGTTTATATCATGTGGCTTGAGATTAAAATGGAAAATCTCCAAATGAGCTTAACTCACTCCAATGCGCACGTAAACATAGAGAAACAGAAAACAAGTCCAAACAATGAAATAATTGCAATATTTTACACTGAGTGTCCAGAATTAACATTGTAATGATGTTATGTTCACTTTTTAAGGTTTATATCATGTGGCAGGAGAAAAAAATGGAAAATCTCCAAATGAGCTTAACTCACTCCAATGCGCACGTTAACAGAAAAACCGAAAACAAGTCCAAACAATGAAATAATTGCAAAATTTTACACTGAGTGTCAAGAAGTAACATTGTAAAGATGTTATGTTCACTTTTTAAGGTTTATATCATGTGGCAGGAGAAAAAAATGAAAATTCTCCTAATGAGCTTAACTCACTCCAATGCGCAAGTTAACATAGCAAACAGAAAACAAGTCCAAACAATGAAATAATTGTAAAATTTTACACTGAGTGTCCAGAGGGAACATTGTAAAGATGTTGTGTTCACTTTTTTAAGTTTTTTCATATGGCAGTAGAAAAAAATGGAAAATCTCAAAAACGAGCTTAACTCACTCTAATGTACACATAAACATACAAATACAGCAAACAGATCCAAACAATGAAATCATTTGAAAATCCTACACTGAGTGGCCAGAAGTAAGTTTAAATAGATATTATGTTCATTTTTAAGGTTTATATCATATGGCTGGAGAAAAAAATGGAAAATCTCCAAATGAGCTTAACTCACTCCAGTGCGCACGTGAACATAGAAAAACAGAAAAAGAGTCCAAACAATGAAATAATTGCAATATTTTACACTGAGTGTCCAGAAGTAACATTGTAAAGATGTTGTGTTCACTTTTTTAAGTTTTTTCATATGGCAGTAGAAAAAAATGGAAAATCTCAAAAACGAGCTTCACTCACTCTAATGTACACATAAACATACAAATACAGCAAACAGATCCAAACAATGAAATCATTTGAAAATCCTACACTGAGTGGCCAGAAAGTAAGTTTAAATAGATATTATGTTCAATTTTAAGGTTTATATCATGTGGTTGGAGATTAAAATGGAAAATCTCCGAATGAGCTTAACTCACTCCAATGCGCACGTAAACATAGAAAAACAGAAAACAAGTCCAAACAATGAAAAAATTGCAAAATTTTACACTGAGTGTCCAGAAGTAACATTGTAAATATGTTATGTTCACCTTTTAAGGTTTATATCATGTGGCAGGAGAAAAAAATGGAAAATCTCCAAATGAGCTCAACTCACTCTAATGAACACATAAACATAGAAAAATAGAAAACAAGTCCAAACAATGAAATAATTGCAACATTTTACACTGAGTGTCCAGAAGTAACATTGTAAAGATGTTATGTTCACTTTTTAAGGTTTATATCATGTGGCAGGAGAAAAAAATGGAAAATCTCCAAATGAGCTTAACTCACTCCAATGCGCAAGTAAACATAGAAAAACAGAAAACAAGTCCAAACAATGAAATAAATGCAACATTTTACACTGAGTGTCCAGAAGTAACATTGTAAAGATGTTATGTTCACTTTTTAAGGTTTATATCATGTGGCAGGAGAAAAAAATGGAAAATCTCCAAATGAGCTTAACTCACTCCAATGCGCAAGTAAACATAGAAAAATAGAAAACAAGTCCAAACAATGAAATAATTGCAACATTTTACACTGTGTGTCCAGAAGTAACATTGTAAAGATATTATGTTCACTTTTTAAGGTTTATATCATGTGGCAGGAGAAAATAATGGAAAATCTCCAAATGAGCTTAACTCACTTTAATGTACACATAAAAATGGAAAAACAGAAAACAAGTCCAAACAATGAAATAATTGCAACATTTTACACTGAGTGTCCAGAAGTAACATTGTAAAGATGTTATGTTCACTTTTTAAGGTTTATATCATGTGGCAGGAGAAAAAAATGGAAGATCTCCAAATGAGCTTAACTCACTTTAATGTACACATAAAAATGGAAAAACAGAAAACAAGTCCAAACAGTGAAAAAATTGCAAAATTTTACACTGAGTGTCCAGAAGTAACATTGTAAAGATGTTATGTTCACCTTTTAAGGTTTATATCATGTGGCAGGAGAAAAAAATGGAAAATCTCCAAATGAGCTCAACTCACTCTAATGAACACATAAACATAGAAAAATAGAAAACAAGTCCAAACAATGAAATAATTGCAACATTTTACACTGAGTGTCCAGAAGTAACATTGTAAAGATGTTATGTTCACTTTTTAAGGTTTATATCATGTGGCAGGAGAAAAAAATGGAAAATCTCCAAATGAGCTTAACTCACTCCAATGCGCAAGTAAATATAGAAAAATAGAAAACAAGTCCAAACAATGAAATAATTGCAATATTTTACACTGAGTGTCCAGAAGTAACATTGTAATGATGTTATGTTCACTTTTTAAGGTTTATATCATGTGGCAGGAGAAAAAAAGTGGAAAATCTCCAAATTAGCTGAACTCACTCTAATGTACACATAAACATACAAATACAGCAAACAGATCCAAACAATGAAATCATTTGAATATCCTAAACTGAGTGGCCAGAAAGAAAAGGTTAAATAGATATTATGTTCATTTTTAAGGTTTATATCATGTGGCAGGAGATTAAAATGGAAAATCTCCAAATGAGCTTAACTCAATCCAATGCGCACTTAAACAGAAAAACAGAAAACAAGTCCAAACAATGAAATAATTGCAACATTTTACACTGAGTGTCCAGAAGTAACATTGTAAAGATGTTGTGTTCACTTTTTTAAGTTTTTTCATATGGCAGTAGAGAAAAATGGAAAATCTCAAAAAGAGCTTAACTCACTCTAATGTACACATAAACATACAAATACAGCAAACAGATCCAAACAATGAAATCATTTGAAAATCCTACACTGAGTGGCCAGAAGTAAGTTTAAATAGATATAATGTTCAATTTTTAAGGTTTATATCATGTGGCTTGAGATTAAAATGGAAAATCTCCAAATGAGCTTAACTCACTCCAATGCGCACGTAAACATAGAGAAACAGAAAACAAGTCCAAACAATGAAATAATTGCAATATTTTACACTGAGTGTCCAGAATTAACATCGTAATGATGTTATGTTCACTTTTTAAGGTTTATATCATGTGGCAGGAGAAAAAAATGGAAAATCTCCAAATGAGCTTAACTCACTCCAATGCGCACGTTAACAGAAAAACCGAAAACAAGTCCAAACAATGAAATATTTGCAAAATTTTACACTGAGTGTCAAGAAGTAACATTGTAAAGATGTTATGTTCACTTTTTAAGGTTTATATCATGTGGCAGGAGAAAAAAATGGAAATTCTCCTAATGAGCTTAACTCACTCCAATGCGCAAGTTAACATAGCAAACAGAAAACAAGTCCAAACAATGAAATAATTGTAAAATTTTACACTGAGTGTCCAGAGGAAACATTGTAAAGATGTTGTGTTCACTTTTTTAAGTTTTTTCATATGGCAGTAGAAAAAAATGGAAAATCTCAAAAACGAGCTTAACTCACTCTAATGTACACATAAACATACAAATACAGCAAACAGATCCAAACAATGAAATCATTTGAAAATCCTACACTGAGTGGCCAGAAGTAAGTTTAAATAGATATTATGTTCATTTTTAAGGTTTATATCATATGGCTGGAGAAAAAAATGGAAAATCTCCAAATGAGCTTAACTCACTCCAGTGCGCACGTGAACATAGAAAAACAGAAAAAAAGTCCAAACAATGAAATAATTGCAATATTTTACACTGAGTGTCCAGAAGTAACATTGTAAAGATGTTGTGTTCACTTTTTTAAGTTTTTTCATATAGCAGTAGAAAAAAATGGAAAATCTCAAAAACGAGCTTCACTCACTCTAATGTACACATAAACATACAAATACAGCAAACAGATCCAAACAATGAAATCATTTGAAAATCCTACACTGAGTGGCCAGAAAGTAAGTTTAAATAGATATTATGTTCAATTTTAAGGTTTATATCATGTGGTTGGAGATTAAAATGGAAAATCTCCGAATGAGCTTAACTCACTCCAATGCGCACGTAAACATAGAAAAACAGAAAACAAGTCCAAACAATGAAATAATTGCAATATTTTACACTGAGTGTCCAGAAGTAACATTGTAATGATGTTATGTTCACTTTTTAAGGTTTATATCATGTGGCAGGAGAAAAAAAGTGGAAAATCTCCAAATGAGCTGAACTCACTCTAATGTACACATAAACATACAAATACAGCAAACAGATCCACACAATGAAATCATTTGAAAATCCTACACTGAGTGGCCAGAAGTAAGTTTAAATAGATATTATGTTCATTTTTAAGGTTTATATCATATGGCTTGAGAAAAAAATGGAAAATTTCCAAATGAGCTTAACTCACTCCAGTGCGCACGTAAACATAGAAAAACAGAAAACAAGTCCAAACAATGAAATAATTGCACAATTTTACACTGAGTGTCCATGAGTAACATTGTAAAGATGTTATATTCACTTTTTAAGGTTTATATCATGTGGCAGGAGAAAAAAATGGAAAATCTCCAAATGAGCTTAACTCACTCCAATGCGCAAGTTAACATAGCAAAACAGAAAACAAGTCCAAACAATGAAATAATTGCAAAATTTTACACTGAGTGTCCAGAAGTAACATTGTAAAGATGTTGTGTTCACTTTTTTAAGTTTTTTCATATGGCAGTAGAAAAAAATGGAAAATCTCAAAAACGAGCTTAACTCACTCTAATGTACACATAAACATACAAATACAGCAAACAGATCCAAACAATGAAATCATTTGAAAATCCTACACTGAGTGGCCAGAAAGTAAGTTTAAATAGATATTATGTTCATTTTTAAGGTTTATATCATGTGGCTGGAGATTAAAATGGAAAATCTCCAAATGAGCTTAACTCACTCCAATGCGCACGTAAACATAGAAAAACAGAAAACAAGTCCAAACAATGAAATAATTGCAATATTTTACACTGAGTGGCCAGAAGTAACATAGTAAAGGTGTTGTGTTCACTTTTTTAAATTTTTTCATATGGCAGTAGAAAAAAATGGAAAATCTCAAAAACTCACTCTAATGTACACATAAACATAAAATTCAGCAAACAGATCCAAACAATGAAATCATTTGAAAATCCTACACTGAGTGGCCAGAAAGTAAGTTTAAATAGATATTATGTTCATTTTTAAGGTTTATATCATGTGGCTGGAGATTAAAATGGAAAATCTCCAAATGAGCTTAACTCACTCCAATGCGCACGTAAACATAAAAAAACAGAAAACAAGTCCAAACAATGAAATAATTGCAATATTTTACACTGAGTGTCCAGAAGTAACATTGTAATGATGTTATGTTCACTTTTTAAGGTTTATATCATGTGGCAGGAGAAAAAAAAGGAAAATCTCCAAATGAGCTTATCTCACTCTAATGCGCACGTTAACATAGAAAAACAGAAAACAAGTCCAAACAATGAAATAATTGCAAAATTTTACACTGAGTGTCCATAAGTAACATTGTAAAGATGTTATATTCACTTTTTAAGGTTTATATCATGTGGCAGGAGAAAAAAATGGAAAATCTCCAAATGAGCTTAACTCACTCTAATGCGCAAGTTAACATAGTAAAACAGAAAACAATCCAAACAATGAAATAATTGCCCAATTTTACACTGAGTGCCCAGAAGTAACATTGTAATGATGTTATGTTCACTTTTTAAGGTTTATATCATGTGGCTGTAGAAAAAAATGGAAAATCTCAAAAACGAGCTTAACTCACTCTAATGTTCACATAGACATACAAATACAGCAACAGATCCAAACAATGAAATCATTTGAAAATCCTACACTGAGTGGCCAGAAGTAAGTTTAAATAGATATTATGTTCATTTTTAAGGTTTATATCATATGGCTTGAGAAAAAAATGGAAAATTTCCAAATGAGCTTTACTCACTCCAGTGCGCCACGTAAACATAGAAAAACAGAAAACAAGTCCAAACAATGAAATTATTGCAAAATTTTACACTGAGTGTCCAGAAGTAACATTGTAAAGATGTTGTGTTCACTTTTTTTCAGTTTTTTCATATGGCAGTAGAAAAAAATGGAAAATCTCAAAAACGAGCTTAACTCACTCTAATGTACACATAAACATACAAATACAGCAAACAGATCCAAACAATGAAATCATTTGAAAATCCTACACTGAGTGGCCAGAAGTAAGTTTAAATAGATATTATGTTCATTTTTAAGGTTTATATCATATGGCTGGAGAAAAAAATGGAAAATTTCCAAATGAGCTTAACTCACTCCAGTGCGCACGTAAACATAGAAAAACAGAAAACAAGTCCAAACAATGAAATGATTGCAAACTTTTACACTGAGAGTCCAGAAGTAACATTGTAAAGATGTTGTGTTCACTTTTTTATGTTTTTTCATATGGCAGTAGAAAAAAATGGAAAATCTCAAAAACTCACTCTAATGTACACATAAACATAAAATTCAGCAAACAGATCCAAACAATGACATCATTTGAAAATCCTACACTGAGTGGCCAGAAAGTAAGTTTAAATAGATATTATGTTCATTTTTAAGGTTTATATCATGTGGCTGGAGATTAAAATGGAAAATCTCCAAATGAGCTTAACTCACTCCAATGCGCACGTAAACATAGAAAAACAGAAAACAAGTCCAAACAATAAAATAATTGCAATATTTTACACTGAGTGTCCAGAAGTAACATTGTAATGATGTTATGTTCACTTTTTAAGGTTTATATCATGTGGCAGGAGAAAAAAATGGAAAATCTCCAAATGAGCTTAACTCACTCCAATGCGCACGTTAACATAGAAAAACAGAAAACAAGTCCAAACAATGAAATAATTGCACAATTTTACATTGAGTGTCCAGAAGTAACATTGTAATGATGTTATGTTCACTTTGTAAGGTTTATATCATGTGGCAGGAGAAAAAAATGGAAAATCTCCAAATGAGCTTAACTCACTCCAATGCGCACGTAAACATAGAAAAACAGAAAACAAGTCCAAACAATGAAATAATTGAAATATTTTACTCTGAGTGTCCAGAAGTAACATTGTAATGATGTTGTGTTTGTTGCGGAGATTTGATTATAAAGTGAGTCGACCAAAGATGGAGTTTCCTGGAGTCAGAGATGAGTTAAGTTGAAAAGCTTTATTGGAAGCAGCTCAGATCTGAGGAGAACTGAGACAATGCCGAACATAAACCAAGTATGTTAACAGTTGGGCATCCTCTGTCAGTCTGCCTGTGAGTCCCAGAGTTAGGATACTTAAAGGTGCTTCTTCTGCTGATACATGGAGCTGACCTTGGGGAGGACTGCGCAGTAGCGTCAGTCCTCTGCCCCAATCCGGTCAGGCTCAGCGAAAACATGAAGAGACGAATTCTGTAGACAACAGTGCTATACTGAGGTCAATGTGACAACAACAGTTCCAGCAGGCACTGTCCTGAATTGTTTTGGCTTGTGCTTAGGAATGGGAGCTGATAACTTTAGAGAAGGCCGAATAATATTTTTCACTTACATATATCATGTGGCAGGAGAAAAAAATGGGAAAATCTCCAAATGAGCTTCACTCACTCCAATGCGCAAGTTAACATAGCAAAACAGAAAACAAGTCCAAACAATGAAATAATTGCACAATTTTACACTGAGTGTCCAGAAGTAACATTGCAAAGATGTTGTGTTCACTTTTTTAAGTTTTTTCATATGGCAGTAGAAAAAAATGGAAAATCTCAAAAACGAGCTTAACTCACTCTAATGTACACATAAACATACAAATACAGCAAACAGATCCAAACAATGAAATCATTTGAAAATCCTACACTGAGTGGCCAGAAGTAAGTTTAAATAGATATTATGTTCATTTTTAAGGTTTATATCATGTGGCTGGAGAAAAAAATGGAAAATCTCCAAATGAGCTTAACTCACTCCAGTGCGCACGTAAACATAGAAAAACAGAAAACAAGTCCAAACAATGAAATAATTGCAATATTTTACACTGAGTGTCCAGAAGTAACATTGTAATGATGTTGTGTTCACTTTTTTAAGTTTATATCATGTGGCAGGAGAAAAAAAAGGAAAATCTCCAAATGAGCTTATCTCACTCCAATGCGCACGTTAACATAGAAAAACAGAAAACAAGTCCAAACAATGAAATAATTGCAAAATTTTACACTGAGTGTCCATAAGTAACATTGTAAAGATTATATATTCACTTTTTAAGGTTTATATCATGTGGCAGGAGAAAAAAATGGAAAATCTCCAAATGAGCTTAACTCACTCCAATGCGCACGTAAACATAGAAAAACAGAAAACAAGTCCAAACAATGAAATAATTGCACAATTTTACACTGAGTGTCCATAAGTAACATTGTAAAGATGTTATGTGCACTTTATAAGGTTTATATCGTGTGGCTGGAGAAAAAAATGGAAAATCTCCAGATGAGCTTAACTCACTCCAGTGCGCACGTAAACATAGAAAAACAGAAAACAAGTCCAAAAAATGAAATGATTGCAAACTTTTACACTGAGAGTCCAGAAGTAACATTGTAAAGATGTTGTGTTCACTTTTTTATGTTTTTTCATATGGCAGTAGAAAAAAATGGAAAATCTCAAAAACTCACTCTAATGTACACATAAACATAAAATTCAGCAAACAGATCCAAACAATGACATCATTTGAAAATCCTACACTGAGTGGCCAGAAAGTAAGTTTAAATAGATATTATGTTCATTTTTAAGGTTTATATCATGTGGCTGGAGATTAAAATGGAAAATCTCCAAATGAGCTTAACTCACTCCAATGCGCACGTAAACATAGAAAAACAGAAAACAAGTCCAAACAATAAAATAATTGCAATATTTTACACTGAGTGTCCAGAAGTAACATTGTAATGATGTTATGTTCACTTTTTAAGGTTTATATCATGTGGCAGGAGAAAAAAATGGAAAATCTCCAAATGAGCTTAACTCACTCCAATGCGCACGTTAACATAGAAAAACAGAAAACAAGTCCAAACAATGAAATAATTGCACAATTTTACATTGAGTGTCCAGAAGTAACATTGTAATGATGTTATGTTCACTTTGTAAGGTTTATATCATGTGGCAGGAGAAAAAAATGGAAAATCTCCAAATGAGCTTAACTCACTCCAATGCGCACGTAAACATAGAAAAACAGAAAACAAGTCCAAACAATGAAATAATTGAAATATTTTACACTGAGTGTCCAGAAGTAACATTGTAATGATGTTGTGTTTGTTGCGGAGATTTGATTATAAAGTGAGTCGACCAAAGATGGAGTTTCCTGGAGTCAGAGATGAGTTAAGTTGAAAAGCTTTATTGGAAGCAGCTCAGATCTGAGGAGAACTGAGACAATGCCGAACATAAACCAAGTATGTTAACAGTTGGGCATCCTCTGTCAGTCTGCCTGTGAGTCCCAGAGTTAGGATACTTAAAGGTGCTTCTTCTGCTGATACATGGAGCTGACCTTGGGGAGGACTGCGCAGTAGCGTCAGTCCTCTGGCCCAATCCGGTCAGGCTCAGCGAAAACATGAAGAGACGAATTCTGTAGACAACAGTGCTATACTGAGGTCAATGTGACAACAACAGTTCCAGCAGGCACTGTCCTGAATTGTTTTGGCTTGTGCTAAGGAATGGGAGCTGATAACTTTAGAGAAGGCCGAATAATATTTTTCACTTACATATATCATGTGGCAGGAGAAAAAAATGGGAAAATCTCCAAATGAGCTTAACTCACTCCAATGCGCAAGTTAACATAGCAAAACAGAAAACAAGTCCAAACAATGAAATAATTGCACAATTTTACACTGAGTGTCCAGAAGTAACATTGTAAAGATGTTGTGTTCACTTTTTTAAGTTTTTTCATATGGCAGTAGAAAAAAATGGAAAATCTCAAAAACGAGCTTAACTCACTCTAATGTACACATAAACATACAAATACAGCAAACAGATCCAAACAATGAAATCATTTGAAAATCCTACACTGAGTGGCCAGAAGTAAGTTTAAATAGATATTATGTTCATTTTTAAGGTTTATATCATGTGGCTGGAGAAAAAAATGGAAAATCTCCAAATGAGCTTAACTCACTCCAGTGCGCACGTAAACATAGAAAAACAGAAAACAAGTCCAAACAATGAAATAATTGCAATATTTTACACTGAGTGTCCAGAAGTAACATTGTAATGATGTTGTGTTCACTTTTTTAAGTTTATATCATGTGGCAGGAGAAAAAAAAGGAAAATCTCCAAATGAGCTTATCTCACTCCAATGCGCACGTTAACATAGAAAAACAGAAAACAAGTCCAAACAATGAAATAATTGCAAAATTTTACACTGAGTGTCCATAAGTAACATTGTAAAGATTATATATTCACTTTTTAAGGTTTATATCATGTGGCAGGAGAAAAAAATGGAAAATCTCCAAATGAGCTTAACTCACTCCAATGCGCACGTAAACATAGAAAAACAGAAAACAAGTCCAAACAATGAAATAATTGCACAATTTTACACTGAGTGTCCATAAGTAACATTGTAAAGATGTTATGTGCACTTTATAAGGTTTATATCGTGTGGCTGGAGAAAAAAATGGAAAATCTCCAGATGAGCTTAACTCACTCCAGTGCGCACGTAAACATAGAAAAACAGAAAACAAGTCCAAAAAATGAAATGATTGCAAACTTTTACACTGAGAGTCCAGAAGTAACATTGTAAAGATGTTGTGTTCACTTTTTTATGTTTTTTCATATGGCAGTAGAAAAAAATGGAAAATCTCAAAAAATCACTCTAATGTACACATAAACATAAAATTCAGCAAACAGATCCAAACAATGACATCATTTGAAAATCCTACACTGAGTGGCCAGAAAGTAAGTTTAAATAGATATTATGTTCATTTTTAAGGTTTATATCATGTGGCTGGAGATTAAAATGGAAAATCTCCAAATGAGCTTAACTCACTCCAATGCGCACGTAAACATAGAAAAACAGAAAACAAGTCCAAACAATAAAATAATTGCAATATTTTACACTGAGTGTCCAGAAGTAACATTGTAATGATGTTATGTTCACTTTTTAAGGTTTATATCATGTGGCAGGAGAAAAAAATGGAAAATCTCCAAATGAGCTTAACTCACTCCAATGCGCACGTTAACATAGAAAAACAGAAAACAAGTCCAAACAATGAAATAATTGCACAATTTTACATTGAGTGTCCAGAAGTAACATTGTAATGATGTTATGTTCACTTTGTAAGGTTTATATCATGTGGCAGGAGAAAAAAATGGAAAATCTCCAAATGAGCTTAACTCACTCCAATGCGCACGTAAACATAGAAAAACAGAAAACAAGTCCAAACAATGAAATAATTGAAATATTTTACACTGAGTGTCCAGAAGTAACATTGTAAAGATGTTGTGTTCACTTTTTTAAGTTTTTTCATATGGCAGTAGAAAAAAATGGAAAATCTCAAAAACGAGCTTAACTCACTCTAATGTACACATAAACATACAAATACAGCAAACAGATCCAAACAATGAAATCATTTGAAAATCCTACACTGAGTGGCCAGAAGTAAGTTTAAATAGATATTATGTTCATTTTTAAGGTTTATATCATGTGGCTGGAGAAAAAAATGGAAAATCTCCAAATGAGCTTAACTCACTCCAGTGCGCACGTAAACATAGAAAAACAGAAAACAAGTCCAAACAATGAAATAATTGCAATATTTTACACTGAGTGTCCAGAAGTAACATTGTAATGATGTTGTGTTCACTTTTTTAAGTTTATATCATGTGGCAGGAGAAAAAAAAGGAAAATCTCCAAATGAGCTTATCTCACTCCAATGCGCACGTTAACATAGAAAAACAGAAAACAAGTCCAAACAATGAAATAATTGCACAATTTTACACTGAGTGTCCAGAAGTAACATTGTAAAGATGTTGTGTTCACTTTTTTAAGTTTTTTCATATGGCAGTAGAAAAAAATGGAAAATCTCAAAAACGAGCTTAACTCACTCTAATGTACACATAAACATACAAATACAGCAAACAGATCCAAACAATGAAATCATTTGAAAATCCTACACTGAGTGGCCAGAAGTAAGTTTAAATAGATGTTATGTTCATTTTTAAGGTTTATATCATGTGGCTGGAGAAAAAAATGAAAAATCTCCAAATGAGCTTAACTCACTCCAGTGCGCACGTAAACATAGAAAAACAGAAAACAAGTCCAAACAATGAAATAATTGCAATATTTTACACTGAGTGTCCAGAAGTAACATTGTAATGATGTTATGTTCACTTTTTAAGGTTTATATCATGTGGCAGGAGAAAAAAATGGAAAATCTCCAAATGAGCTTAACTCACTCCAATGCGCACGTTAACATAGAAAAACAGAAAACAAGTCCAAACAATGAAATAATTGCAATATTTTACACTGAGTGTCCAGAAGTAACATTGTAATGATGTTATGTTCACTTTTTAAGGTTTATATCATGTGGCAGGAGAAAAAAATGGAAAATCTCCAAATGAGCTTAACTCACTCCAATGCGCACGTTAACATAGAAAAACAGAAAACAAGTCCAAACAATGAAATAATTGCACAATTTTACATTGAGTGTCCAGAAGTAACATTGTAATGATGTTATGTTCACTTTGTAAGGTTTATATCATGTGGCAGGAGAAAAAAATGGAAAATCTCCAAATGAGCTTAACTCACTCCAATGCGCACGTAAACATAGAAAAACAGAAAACAAGTCCAAACAATTAAATAATTGAAATATTTTACACTGAGTGTCCAGAAGTAACATTGTAATGATGTTGTGTTTGTTGCGGAGATTTGATTATAAAGTGAGTCGACCAAAGATGGAGTTTCCTGGAGTCAGAGATGAGTTAAGTTGAAAAGCTTTATTGGAAGCAGCTCAGATCTGAGGAGAACTGAGACAATGCCGAACATAAACCAAGTATGTTAACAGTTGGGCATCCTCTGTCAGTCTGCCTGTGAGTCCCAGAGTTAGGATACTTAAAGGTGCTTCTTCTGCTGATACATGGAGCTGACCTTGGGGAGGACTGCGCAGTAGCGTCAGTCCTCTGCCCCAATCCGGTCAGGCTCAGCGAAAACATGAAGAGACGAATTCTGTAGACAACAGTGCTATACTGAGGTCAATGTGACAACAACAGTTCCAGCAGGCACTGTCCTGAATTGTTTTGGCTTGTGCTTAGGAATGGGAGCTGATAACTTTAGAGAAGGCCGAATAATATTTTTCACTTACATATATCATGTGGCAGGAGAAAAAAATGGGAAAATCTCCAAATGAGCTTCACTCACTCCAATGCGCAAGTTAACATAGCAAAACAGAAAACAAGTCCAAACAATGAAATAATTGCACAATTTTACACTGAGTGTCCAGAAGTAACATTGTAAAGATGTTGTGTTCACTTTTTTAAGTTTTTTCATATGGCAGTAGAAAAAAATGGAAAATCTCAAAAACGAGCTTAACTCACTCTAATGTACACATAAACATACAAATACAGCAAACAGATCCAAACAATGAAATCATTTGAAAATCCTACACTGAGTGGCCAGAAGTAAGTTTAAATAGATATTATGTTCATTTTTAAGGTTTATATCATGTGGCTGGAGAAAAAAATGGAAAATCTCCAAATGAGCTTAACTCACTCCAGTGCGCACGTAAACATAGAAAAACAGAAAACAAGTCCAAACAATGAAATAATTGCAATATTTTACACTGAGTGTCCAGAAGTAACATTGTATTGATGATGTGTTCACTTTTTTAAGTTTATATCATGTGGCAGGAGAAAAAAAAGGAAAATCTCCAAATGAGCTTATCTCACTCCAATGCGCACGTTAACATAGAAAAACAGAAAACAAGTCCAAACAATGAAATAATTGCAAAATTTTACACTGAGTGTCCATAAGTAACATTGTAAAGATTATATATTCACTTTTTAAGGTTTATATCATGTGGCAGGAGAAAAAAATGGAAAATCTCCAAATGAGCTTAACTCACTCCAATGCGCACGTAAACATAGAAAAACAGAAAACAAGTCCAAACAATGAAATAATTGCACAATTTTACACTGAGTGTCCATAAGTAACATTGTAAAGATGTTATGTGCACTTTATAAGGTTTATATCATGTGGCTGGAGAAAAAATGGAAAATCTCCAGATGAGCTTAACTCACTCCAGTGCGCACGTAAACATAGAAAAACAGAAAACAAGTCCAAACAATGAAATGATTGCAAACTTTTACACTGAGAGTCCAGAAGTAACATTGTAAAGATGTTGTGTTCCCTTTTTTTATGTTTTTTCATATGGCAGTAGAAAAAAATGGAAAATCTCAAAAACTCACTCTAATGTACACATAAACATAAAATTCAGCAAACAGATCCAAACAATGACATCATTTGAAAATCCTACACTGAGTGGACAGAAAGTAAGTTTAAATAGATATTATGTTCATTTTTAAGGTTTATATCATGTGGCTGGAGATTAAAATGGAAAATCTCCAAATGAGCTTAACTCACTCCAATGCGCACGTAAACATAGAAAAACAGAAAACAAGTCCAAACAATAAAATAATTGCAATATTTTACACTGAGTGTCCAGAAGTAACATTGTAATGATGTTATGTTCACTTTTTAAGGTTTATATCATGTGGCAGGAGAAAAAAATGGAAAATCTCCAAATGAGCTTAACTCACTCCAATGCGCACGTTAACATAGAAAAACAGAAAACAAGTCCAAACAATGAAATAATTGCACAATTTTACATTGAGTGTCCAGAAGTAACATTGTAATGATGTTATGTTCACTTTGTAAGGTTTATATCATGTGGCAGGAGAAAAAAATGGAAAATCTCCAAATGAGCTTAACTCACTCCAATGCGCACGTAAACATAGAAAAACAGAAAACAAGTCCAAACAATGAAATAATTGAAATATTTTACACTGAGTGTCCAGAAGTAACATTGTAATGATGTTGTGTTTGTTGCGGAGATTTGATTATAAAGTGAGTCGACCAAAGATGGAGTTTCCTGGAGTCAGAGATGAGTTAAGTTGAAAAGCTTTATTGGAAGCAGCTCAGATCTGAGGAGAACTGAGACAATGCCGAACATAAACCAAGTATGTTAACAGTTGGGCATCCTCTGTCAGTCTGCCTGTGAGTCCCAGAGTTAGGATACTTAAAGGTGCTTCTTCTGCTGATACATGGAGCTGACCTTGGGGAGGACTGCGCAGTAGCGTCAGTCCTCTGCCCCAATCCGGTCAGGCTCAGCGAAAACATGAAGAGACGAATTCTGTAGACAACAGTGCTATACTGAGGTCAATGTGACAACAACAGTTCCAGCAGGCACTGTCCTGAATTGTTTTGGCTTGTGCTTAGGAATGGGAGCTGATAACTTTAGAGAAGGCCGAATAATATTTTTCACTTACATATATCATGTGGCAGGAGAAAGAAATGGGAAAATCTCCAAATGAGCTTCACTCACTCCAATGCGCAAGTTACCATAGCAAAACAGAAAACAAGTCCAAACAATGAAATAATTGCACAATTTTACACTGAGTGTCCAGAAGTAACATTGTAAAGATGTTGTGTTCACTTTTTTAAGTTTTTTCATATGGCAGTAGAAAAAAATGGAAAATCTCAAAAACGAGCTTAACTCACTCTAATGTACACATAAACATACAAATACAGCAAGCAGATCCAAACAATGAAATCATTTGAAAATCCTACACTGAGTGGCCAGAAGTAAGTTTAAATAGATGTTATGTTCATTTTTAAGGTTTATATCATGTGGCTGGAGAAAAAAATGAAAAATCTCCAAATGAGCTTAACTCACTCCAGTGCGCACGTAAACATAGAAAAACAGAAAACAAGTCCAAACAATGAAATAATTGCAATATTTTACACTGAGTGTCCAGAAGTAACATTGTAATGATGTTATGTTCACTTTTTAAGGTTTATATCATGTGGCAGGAGAAAAAAATGGAAAATCTCCAAATGAGCTTAACTCACTCCAATGCGCACGTTAACATAGAAAAACAGAAAACAAGTCCAAACAATGAAATAATTGCAATATTTTACACTGAGTGTCCAGAAGTAACATTGTAATGATGTTATGTTCACTTTTTAAGGTTTATATCATGTGGCAGGAGAAAAAAATGGAAAATCTCCAAATGAGCTTAACTCACTCCAATGCGCACGTTAACATAGCAAAACAGAAAACAAGTCCAAACAATGAACTAATTGCACAATTTTACACTGAGTGTCCAGAAGTAACATTGTAAAGATGTTGTGTTCACTTTTTTAAGTTTTTTCATATGGCAGTAGAAAAAAATGGAAAAACTCAAAAACAAGCTTAACTCACTCTAATGTACACATAAACATTGAAAAACAGAAAACAAGTCCAAACAATGAAATAATTGCACAATTTTACACTGAGTGTCCAGAAGTAACATTGTAAAGATGTTGTGTTCACTTTTTTAAGTTTTTTCATATGGCAGTAGAAAAAAATGGAAAATCTCAAAAACGAGCTTAACTCACTCTAATGTACACATAAACATACAAATACAGCAAACAGATCCAAACAATGAAATCATTTGAAAATCCTACACTGAGTGGCCAGAAGTAAGTTTAAATAGATATTATGTTCATTTTTAAGGTTTATATCATGTGGCTGGAGAAAAAAATGGAAAATCTCCAAATGAGCTTAACTCACTCCAGTGCGCACGTAAACATAGAAAAACAGAAAACAAGTCCAAACAATGAAATAATTGCAATATTTTACACTGAGTGTCCAGAAGTAACATTGTAATGATGATGTGTTCACTTTTTTAAGTTTATATCATGTGGCAGGAGAAAAAAAAGGAAAATCTCCAAATGAGCTTATCTCACTCCAATGCGCACGTTAACATAGAAAAACAGAAAACAAGTCCAAACAATGAAATAATTGCAAAATTTTACACTGAGTGTCCATAAGTAACATTGTAAAGATTATATATTCACTTTTTAAGGTTTATATCATGTGGCAGGAGAAAAAAATGGAAAATCTCCAAATGAGCTTAACTCACTCCAATGCGCACGTAAACATAGAAAAACAGAAAACAAGTCCAAACAATGAAATAATTGCACAATTTTACACTGAGTGTCCATAAGTAACATTGTAAAGATGTTATGTGCACTTTATAAGGTTTATATCATGTGGCTGGAGAAAAAATGGAAAATCTCCAGATGAGCTTAACTCACTCCAGTGCGCACGTAAACATAGAAAAACAGAAAACAAGTCCAAACAATGAAATGATTGCAAACTTTTACACTGAGAGTCCAGAAGTAACATTGTAAAGATGTTGTGTTCCCTTTTTTTATGTTTTTTCATATGGCAGTAGAAAAAAATGGAAAATCTCAAAAACTCACTCTAATGTACACATAAACATAAAATTCAGCAAACAGATCCAAACAATGACATCATTTGAAAATCCTACACTGAGTGGACAGAAAGTAAGTTTAAATAGATATTATGTTCATTTTTAAGGTTTATATCATGTGGCTGGAGATTAAAATGGAAAATCTCCAAATGAGCTTAACTCACTCCAATGCGCACGTAAACATAGAAAAACAGAAAACAAGTCCAAACAATAAAATAATTGCAATATTTTACACTGAGTGTCCAGAAGAAACATTGTAATGATGTTATGTTCACTTTTTAAGGTTTATATCATGTGGCAGGAGAAAAAAATGGAAAATCTCCAAATGAGCTTAACTCACTCCAATGCGCACGTTAACATAGAAAAACAGAAAACAAGTCCAAACAATGAAATAATTGCACAATTTTACATTGAGTGTCCAGAAGTAACATTGTAATGATGTTATGTTCACTTTGTAAGGTTTATATCATGTGGCAGGAGAAAAAAATGGAAAATCTCCAAATGAGCTTAACTCACTCCAATGCGCACGTAAACATAGAAAAACAGAAAACAAGTCCAAACAATGAAATAATTGAAATATTTTACACTGAGTGTCCAGAAGTAACATTGTAATGATGTTGTGTTTGTTGCGGAGATTTGATTGTAAAGTGAGTCGACCAAAGATGGAGTTTCCTGGAGTCAGAGATGAGTTAAGTTGAAAAGCTTTATTGGAAGCAGCTCAGATCTGAGGAGAACTGAGACAATGCCGAACATAAACCAAGTATGTTAACAGTTGGGCATCCTCTGTCAGTCTGCCTGTGAGTCCCAGAGTTAGGATACTTAAAGGTGCTTCTTCTGCTGATACATGGAGCTGACCTTGGGGAGGACTGCGCAGTAGCGTCAGTCCTCTGCCCCAATCCGGTCAGGCTCAGCGAAAACATGAAGAGACGAATTCTGTAGACAACAGTGCTATACTGAGGTCAATGTGACAACAACAGTTCCAGCAGGCACTGTCCTGAATTGTTTTGGCTTGTGCTTAGGAATGGGAGCTGATAACTTTAGAGAAGGCCGAATAATATTTTTCACTTACATATATCATGTGGCAGGAGAAAGAAATGGGAAAATCTCCAAATGAGCTTCACTCACTCCAATGCGCAAGTTACCATAGCAAAACAGAAAACAAGTCCAAACAATGAAATAATTGCACAATTTTACACTGAGTGTCCAGAAGTAACATTGTAAAGATGTTGTGTTCACTTTTTTAAGTTTTTTCATATGGCAGTAGAAAAAAATGGAAAATCTCAAAAACGAGCTTAACTCACTCTAATGTACACATAAACATACAAATACAGCAAGCAGATCCAAACAATGAAATCATTTGAAAATCCTACACTGAGTGGCCAGAAGTAAGTTTAAATAGATGTTATGTTCATTTTTAAGGTTTATATCATGTGGCTGGAGAAAAAAATGAAAAATCTCCAAATGAGCTTAACTCACTCCAGTGCGCACGTAAACATAGAAAAACAGAAAACAAGTCCAAACAATGAAATAATTGCAATATTTTACACTGAGTGTCCAGAAGTAACATTGTAATGATGTTATGTTCACTTTTTAAGGTTTATATCATGTGGCAGGAGAAAAAAATGGAAAATCTCCAAATGAGCTTAACTCACTCCAATGCGCACGTTAACATAGAAAAACAGAAAACAAGTCCAAACAATGAAATAATTGCAATATTTTACACTGAGTGTCCAGAAGTAACATTGTAATGATGTTATGTTCACTTTTTAAGGTTTATATCATGTGGCAGGAGAAAAAAATGGAAAATCTCCAAATGAGCTTAACTCACTCCAATGCGCACGTTAACATAGCAAAACAGAAAACAAGTCCAAACAATGAACTAATTGCACAATTTTACACTGAGTGTCCAGAAGAAACATTGTAAAGATGTTGTGTTCACTTTTTTAAGTTTTTTCATATGGCAGTAGAAAAAAATGGAAAAACTCAAAAACAAGCTTAACTCACTCTAATGTACACATAAACATTGAAAAATAGAAAACAAGTCCAAACAATGAAATAATTGCACAATTTTACACTGAATGTCCAGAAGTAACATTGTAATGATGTTATGTTCACTTTTTAAGGTATATATCATGTGGCAGGAGAAAAAAAGTGGAAAATCTCCAAATGAGCTTAACTCACTCCAATGCGCACGTTAACATAGAAAAACAGAAAACAAGTCCAAACAATGAAATAATTGCAAAATTTTACACTGAGGGTCCAGAAGTAACATTGTAAAGATGTTGTGTTCACTTTTTTAAGTTTTTTCATATGGCAGTAGTAAAAAATGGAAAATCTCAAAAACGAGCTCAACTCACTCTAATGTACTCATAAACATAGAAAAACAGAAAACAAGTGCAAACAATGAAATAATTGCACGATTTTACACTGAGTGTCCAGAAGTAACATTGTAATGATGTTATGTTCAGTTTTTAAGGTTTATATCATGTGGCAGGAGAAAAAAAATAGAAAATCTCAAAAACGAGCTTAACTCACTCTAATGTACACATGAACATAGAAATACAGCAAACAGATCCAAACAATTAAATCATTTGAAAATCTTACACTGAGTGGCCAGACGTAATTTTAAATACATATTATGTTAATTTTTACGGTTTATATCATGTGGCTGGAGGAAAAAATGGAAAATCTCCAAATGAGCTTTACTCACTCCAATGCGAACGTAAACATAGAAAAACAGAAAACAAGTCCAAACAATGAAATAATTGCAAAATTTTACACTGAGTGGCCAGAAATACGTTAAAATAGATATTATGTTAATTTTTAAGGTTTATATCATGTGGCAGGAGAAAAAAATGGAAAATCTCAAAAACGAGCTTAACTCATTCTAATGTACACATAAACATAGAAAAACAGAAAACAAGTCCAAACAATGAAATAATTGTAAAATTTTACACTGAGTGTCCAGAAGTAACATTGTAAAGATGTTATGTTCACTTTTTAAGGTTTATATCATGTGGCAGGAGAAAAAAATGGAAAATCTCCAAATGAGCTTAACTCACTCCAATGCGCAAGTTGACATAGCAAAACAGAAAACAAGTCCAAACAATGAAATAATTGCACGCTTTTACACTGAGCGTCCAGAAGTAACATTGTAAAGATGTTATGTTCACTTTTTAAGGTTTATATCATGTGGCAGGAGAAAAAAATGGAAAATCTCAAAAACGAGCTTAACTCACTCTAATGAGCACGTAAACATAGAAAAACAGCAAACAGATCCAAACAATGAAATCATTTGAAAATCCTACACTGAGTGGCCAGAAGTAAGTTTAAATAGATATTTTGTTTATTTTTAAGGTTTATATCATATGGCTGGAGATTAAAATGGAAAATCTCCAAATGAGCTTAACTCACTCCAATGCGCACGTAAACATAGAAAAACAGAAAATAAGTCCGAACAATGAAATAATTGCAAAATTTTACACTGAGTGTCCATAGTAACGTTTTAAAAATGTTATGTTCACTTTTTAAGGTTTATATCATGTGGCAGGAGAAAAAAATGGAAAATCTCCAAATGAGCTTAACTCACTCCAATGCGCTAGTAAACATAGAGAAACAGAAAATAAGTCCAAACAATGAAATAATTGCAAAATTTTACACTGAGTGTCCATAGTAACGTTTTAAAAATGTTATGTTCACTTTTTAAGGTTTATATCATGTGGCAGGAGAAAAAAATGGAAAATCTCCAAATGAGCTTAACTCACTTTAATGTACACATAAAAATGGAAAAACAGAAAACAAGTCCAAACAATGAAATAATTGCAACATTTTACACTGAGTGTCCAGAAGTAACATTGTAAAGATGTTATGTTCACTTTTTAAGGTTTATATCATGTGGCAGGAGAAAATAATGGAAAATCTCCAAATGAGCTTAACTCACTCCAATGCGCAGGTTAACATAGAAAAACAGAAAACAAGTCCAAACAATGAAATAATTGCAAAATTTTACACTGAGTGTCCAGAAGTAACATTGTAAAGATGTTGTGTTCACTTTTTTAAGTTTTTTCATATGGCAGTAGAAAAAAATGGAAAATCTGCAAATGAGCTTAACTCACTCCAATGCGCATGTAAACATAGAAAAACAGAAAACAAGTCCAAACAATGAAATCATTTGAAAATCTTACACTGAGTTGCCAGAAGTAAGTTTAAATAGATATTATGTTCATTTTTAAGGTTTATATCATGTGGCTGGAGAAAAAAATGGAAAATCTCCAAATGAGCTTAACTCACTCCAATGCGCACGTTAACATAGAAAAATAGAAGACAAGTCCAAACAATGAAATCATTTGAAAATATTACACTGAGTGTCCAGAAGTAACATTGTAAAGATGTTGTGTTCACTTTTTAAGGTTTATATCATGTGGCAGGAGAAAAAAATTGAAAATCTCAAAATGAGCTTAACTCACTCTAATGAACACATAAACATAGAAAAATAGAAAACAAGTCCAAACAATGAAAAAATTGCAACATTTTACGCTGAGTGTCCAGAAGTAACATTGTAAAGATGTTATGTTCACTTTTTAAGGTTTATATCATGTGGCAGGAGAAAAAAATGGAAAATCTCCAAATGAGCTTAACTCACTCCAATGCGCACGTTAACATAGACAAACAGAAAACAAGTCCAGACAATGAAATAATTGCAAAATTTTACACACAGTGTCCATAAGTAACATTGTAAAGATGTTATGTTCACTTTTTAAGGTTTATATCATGTGGCAGGAGAAAAAAATGGAAAATCTCCAAATGAGCTTAACTCACTCCAATGCGCAAGTTTACATAGCAAAACAGAAAACAAGTCCAAACAATGAAATAATTGCAACATTTTACACTGAGTGTCCAGAAGTAACATTGTAAAGATGTTGTGTTCAATTTTTTAAGTTTTTTCATATGGCAGTAGAAAAAAATGGAAAAACTCAAAAACGAGCTTAACTCACTCTAATGTACACATAAACATAGAAAAACAGAAAACAGATCCAAACAATGATATCATTTGAAAATCTTACACTGAGTGGCCAGAAGTAAGTTTAAATAGATATTATGTTCATTTTTAAGGTTTATATCATGTGGCTGGAGAAAAAAATGGAAAATCTCCAAATGAGCTTAACTCACTCCAATGCGCACGTTAACATAGAAAAATAGAAAACAAGTCCAAACAATGAAATAATTGCAAAATTTTACACTGAGTGTCCAGAAGTAACATTTTAAAGATGTTATGTTCACTTTTTAAGGTTTATATCGTGTGGCAGGAGAAAAAAATGGAAAATCTCAAAAACGAGCTTAACTCACTCTAATGTACACATAAACATAGAAAAACAGAAAACAAGTCCAAACAATGAAATAATTGCAAGATTTTACACTGAGTGTCCAGAAGTAACATTGTAAAGATGTTTTGTTCACTTTTTAAGGTTTATATCATGTGGCAGGAGAAAAAAATGGAAAATCTCAAAAAAGAGCTTAACTCACTCCAATGCGCATGTAAACATAGAAAAACAGAAAACAAGTCCAAACAATGAAATAATTGCAAAATGTTGCAGTGAGTGTCCAGAAGTAACGTAAAGATGTTATGTTCACTTTCTAAGGTTTATATCATGTGGCAGGAGAAAAAAATGGAAAATCTCAAAAACGAGCTTAACTCACTCTAATGCGCACGTAAACATAGAAATTCAGCAAACAGATCCAAACAATGAAATCATTTTAAAATCCTACACTGAGTGGCCAGAAGTAAGTTTAAATAGATATCATGTTTATTTTTAAGGTTTATATCATGTGGCTGGAGATTAAAATGGAAAATCTCCAAATGAGCTTAACTCACTCCAATGCGCACGTAAACATAGAAAAACAGAAAACAAGTCCAAACAATGAAATAATTGCAAAATTTTACACTGAGTGTCCATAAGTAACATTTTAAAGATGTTATGTTCACTTTTTAAGGTTTATATCATGTGGCAGGAGAAAAAAATGGAAAATCTCAAAAACGAGCTTAACTCACTCTAATGTACACATAAACATAGAAATACAGCAAACAGATCCAAACAATGATATCATTTGAAAATCTTACACTGAGTGGCCAGAAGTAAGTTTATATAGATATTATGTTCATTTTTAAGGTTTATATCATGTGGCAGGAGAAAAAAATGCAAAATCTCCAAACGAGCTTAACTCACTCCAATGCGCACGTAAACATAGAAAAACAGAAAAAAAGTCCAAACAATGAAATAATTGCAAGATTTTACACTGAGTGTCCATAAGTAACATTGTAAAGATGTTATGTTCACTTTCCTAAGTGTATATCATGTGGCAGGAGAAAAAAATGGAAAATCCCAAAATGAGCTTAACTCACTCCAAGGCAAGGCAAGGCAAGTTTATTTGTATAGCACCATTCTTACACAAGGCAATTCATAGTGCTTTACAGGCAGGAAATACATTTGAAATTAAAACACAATCAATTAAAAAATCAAGTATAGAAATTAAAACCATTTAAAACATCAAACAATTTAAAATCAAGCAGAAATGAGTGTAATATAAAATCATTTGAAATTTAAGCACAATAAATTCAAAAATCAATTATGAAATTAAAACAATTTAAAACATTAAACAATTTAAAATCAACAATTTAAAACATTTAACAACTTAAAATCATGCAAAAAAAATGCAATTTAAAATCATTATTTTAAAATTATTAAAATCTTTAAAAAGGAAAGTTAAAGTGTTTAAAATTGGTAATATTAGAAAGCTGCAGTAAACAATAATGTTTTTAACCCTGATTTAAACAAGCTGACAGTTTGTGCACGCCTCAGGTGTTCAGGGAGCTTGTTCCACAGGTGAGGACCATAGAAGCTAAATGCAGCTTCGCCCTGCTTGGTTCTGACCCTGGGGACGCTTAGTAAACCTGTCCCTGATGACCTGAGGGGTCTGGACGCTTCATAATCAATGAGCAGCTCTGACATGTATTTAGGCCCAAGACCATTCAGCGACTTGTAGACAAGTAGCAGGATTTTAAACTCGATCCTTTGACTCACAGGGAGCCAGTGCAATGATTTAAGGACAGGTGTGATATGGTCCATTTTCTTACTGTTGGTCAGGACTCTGGCAGCAGCATTCTGGATAAGCTGCAGCTGCTTGATTGATTTTTTACTAAGACCTGTGAAGACACCATTACAATAATCTAACCTACTAAGAATAAATGCATGAACAAGTTTTTCCATGTCTTGTTGAGACAGAAATCCTTTGATTCGTGCAATGTTTTTGAGATGATAATAGGCTGATTTAGTGATGGTCTTTATGTGGCTGTTAAAGTTCAGGTCTGAGTCCATAACTAAACCAAGATTTCTGGCTTTGTCAGTGGTTTTTAGTGTCATTGAGTCAAGTTGGTCACTGACCTCAAGCCTCGCATTTTTGGGACCAAAAACAATAACTTCTGTCTTTTCTGCATTGAGCTGGAGAAAATTCTGGCCCATCCACTGATTGACTTGTTGGATACACTCACTCAGCAACTGTAATGGACCGTAATCATGTGGTGACACTGTAATATAGAGTTGTGTGTCATCAGCATATGAGTGGTATGAGATGTTATGATATTCCATGATCTGGGCCAGTGGGAGTATGTAGATGTTGAACAAGAGTGGCCCAAGAATGGAGCCTTGAGGGACCCCACGTCATCTTTGTTCGCTCAGATTCACAATTGCCCAGTGAGACAAAGAAGTCACGATCTTCTAAGTAAGATTTGAGCCAATTTAGCGCCGTACCAGAAATTCCGACCCACTTCTCCAGTCTTTGGAGCAGCATGTTGTGATCAACAGTGTCGAATGCAGCACTGAGATCCAGTAACACCAACACTGAAGTTTTTGATGCATCATTATTAAGACGTATGTCATTTAAGACCTTAATAAGTGCAGTTTCAGTGCTGTGGTGTGGTCGAAAACCTGACTGGAAAGCATTGAAGAGATTTTTTTGGGTCATGAAAGAGTGAATTTGTTGATAAACAACTCGCTCAATGATCTTGGACAAAAATGCAAGGTTTGATATGGGTCTGTAGTTACTTATTAAAGAGGCATCCAGATTAGGCTTTTTCAAAAGAGGTTTGATCACTGCAGTTTTCAGGGCCTTGGGAAATTGTCCTGATAGAAGAGAAGTGTTAACTATCTTTAATACATCTGGGGCAACACAATTAAAGACATCTTTCAGCAAGCTTGTAGGCAGCACATCAAGACAGCAGGTCGTGGATTTTAGATTCTGAACCGTTTCTGTCAGAGATGTGTGGTCTACGAGTTGAAATGTTTCTAGGTTTCTAGAAGGCTGAGGAGGAACCAGTGACATAACCAAGTTGCCTGCGAAAGAGCCACATGCTGTTTGTCTTATCCCCTGAATTTTATCTGTAAAAAAAGCTGCAAAGTCATTGCATGACTTGTTGGACAGCAGTTCTGGAGGGACAGATACTGTAGGGTTTGTCAGTCTGTCGACTACAGTGAATAAAGTGCGGGCATTGTTGGTGTTATTTCTGATAATCTCAGAGAAAAAAGACTGCCTTGCCCTTTTCAATTCTTGGTTATAGATGTGAAGGCTATCTTTATAAATGTCATAATGAACCTGGAGTTTGGTTTTCCGCCATCTGCGTTCAGCCTGCCTACACTCTCTTTTTTGAGCTTTCACCTGAGTGGCGTTCCTCCATGGTGACTTTTTTCTTCCAGAGATAGCTTTGGTCTTAATCGGAGCAATGGCATCCATAACAGTTACAACACTGGAGCTGAAACTATTCACAAGGTCATCAACAGAGGCTGAGGGCAGAGCTGGTGCCTGAGTGAATAATGTACAGGTGTTATTGTTAATAGACCGCTTTCTTATCACCTCTGCTTCTCCTTTGCTAATACTAGCAGGGATGGTCATTTTACAATAAACACTGTAATGATCAGAAAGAGCAATATCAGTCACCACAACATCAGAAATGTTTAGACCCTTGGAAATAATTAGATCCAATGTATGGCCCTTGTTATGTGTTGGATATGTTACATGCTGTGAGAGTCCAAAGGTATCAAGAATATTTAAGAGTTCTTTTGCACATCCATCATTCACATTATCAACATGAATGTTAAAATCACCCACTAGAACCACACGGTCAAACACAATGCAGATAATAGACAGTACTTTGGAAAACTCATCAAAAAACATTGCATTATATTTTGGAGGCCTGTAAATGGTTAGAAATATTACACGACATGAGTTTCTCGACTGAACAGCAACATATTCAAAGGAGTTGAAATCTCCATACAGCATTTTCTTGCATTGGAAAGTTTCATTAAACAAAATGGAAACTCCACCTCCCTTCTTATCCACCCTAGCTTCACTAATGAAACTGAAGTTAGGAGGCGTTGATTCGACAAGGACTGCTGCACTATTTTCTTGGCCTAACCAAGTTTCAGTTAGGAACATAAAATCTAGGTGGTGCTGTATAATGTTATCATTAATTAAAAACGATTTGCCTGCTAATGACCTGACATTTAATAGTGCTAGATTTGATGTGTTAGAGGCAGTATCCATACGAGTGTGGACTGACTGCAGCTGACATGGAATAGATGTTAAATTTGATGTAACCCTGTTTCTTGGCAATTTATACATTATTTTTCTATTACCAATCATGACATGAACTAAAGAAGCTTCCAGTACACTGGGCCCCGACTTTCGCTGGGAATAGTCTGGAGTGACATCTTTAGAGCCTGGACCCAGAACACATCAGCAGTCAGATATAGAAAAATCTAAGTGTGCTGAGCTCTTATCAGCTTGGGGAGAATGAGTCTGACGCCTGTGTAGAAGGGGTGGGGGTGGTGCATGTCTTAACTTTACTGAAGGCAGGGGGCGTTGCAGGGGCATTAGGGGAGAGAAAGGTGCAGTGGGCCGGGGGGTAAATTGTGTCCCAGCGATGACCAGCTTGTTCATTTGGCCAGTGAACTCCAAGAGGGGGGACGAGGGCGACAACATGCTCACAATGGATGGTGAACTAGGTGGGGTTTGGTGGGGTGTGGAAAGTGGATCCTCACAGGCAGCTTTTGGTGTTGAGGATAGAGGATCCTCTTCCTGCTCGCCCTGACATCGCTCATGATTGTAGCTCACTTCAGCTGAGAGTTGTGCTTGGTCTCCTTCATGATGACGAGAAAATCTCCAAATGAGCTTAACTCACTCCAATGCGCATGTGAACATAGAAAAACAGAAAACAGATCCAAACAATGATATCATTTGAAAATCTTACACTGAGTGGCCAGAAGTAAGTTTAAATAGATATTATATTCATTTTTAAGGTTTATATCATGTGGCAGTAGAAAAAAATGGAAAATCTCAAAATGAGCTTAACTCACTCCAATGCGCACGTAAACATAGAAAAACAGAAAACAAGTCCAAACAATGAAATCATTTGAAAATCTTACACTGAGTGGCCAGAAGTAAGTTTAAATAGATATTATGTTCATTTTTAAGGTTTATATCATGTGGCTGGAGAAAAAAATGGAAAATCTCCAAATGAGCTTAACTCACTCCAATGCGCACGTTAACATAGAAAAATAGAAAACAAGTCCAAACAATGAAATCATTTAAAAATCTTACACTGAGTGGCCAGAAGTAAGTTTAAATAGATATTATGTTCATTTTTAAGGTTTATATCATGTGGCAGGAGAACAAAATGGAAAATCTCAAAATGAGCTTAACTCACTCCAATGCGCATGTTGACATAGAAAAACAGAAAACAAGTCCAAACAATGAAATAATTGCGAAAATTTTACACTGAGTGTCCATAAGTAACATTGTAAAGATGTTATGTTCACTTTTTAAGGTTTATATCATGTGGCAGTAGAAAAAAATGGAAAATCTAAAAAACGAGCTTAACTCACTCCAATGCGTATGTAAACATAGAAAAACAGAAAACAAGTCCAAACAATGAAATAATTGCAAAATGTTACACTGAGTGTCCAGAAGTAACATTGTAAAGATGTTATGTTCACTTTTTAAGGTTTATATCATGTGGCAGGAGAAAAAAATGGAAAATCTCAAAAACGAGCTTAACTCACTCTAATGCGCACGTAAAAATAGAAAAACAGAAAACAAGTCCAAACAATGAAATAATTGCAAAATTTTATACTGAGTGTCCAGAAGTAACATTGTAAAGATGTTATGTTCACTTTTTTAAGTTTATATCATATGGAAGTAGAAAAAAATGGAAAATCTCAAAAACGAGCTTAACTCACTCAAATGTACACATAAACATAGAAAAACAGAAAACAAGTCCAAACAATGAAATAATTGCAAAATGTTACACTGAGTGTCCATAAGTAACTTTGTAAAGATGTTATGTTCACTTTTTAAGGTTTATATCATGTGGCAGTAGAAAAAAATGGAAAATCTCCAAATGAGCTTAACTCACTCCAATGCGCATGTATACATAGAAAAACAGAAAACAAGTCCAAAAAATGAAATAATTGCAAAATGTTACACCGAGTGTCCATAAGTAACATTGTAAAGATGTTATGTTCACTTTTTAAGGTTTATATCATGTGGCAGTAGAAAAAAATGGAAAATCTTCAAATGAGCTTAACTCACACCAATGCGCACCTAAACATAGAAAAACAGAAAACAAGTCCAAACAATGAAATAATTGCACAATTTTACACTGAGTGTCCAGAAGTAACATTGTAAAGATGTTATGTTAAATTTTTAAGGTTTATATCAGTTGAACGTGTGGATAGAGTTTGGAGAGTTTGGATAGCGTTTATATATACGGAGAGTTTAGGGAGAAAGAGAGATTTATGAGAGTGAGGATGGAGCCAGTGAGGAAGAGGAGGATTTCTCCTGTCCTGTACATCCAAGTTACACATGCGTAATCTGTGCACTTTTTGTAGTTCCACAAGCACTTTCATTGTCCTCTACCTGATTACGCCCCTGCCATTTTCAGAAAAACATTGCACAACCTGCCATATTATGATCATAGCTGCCAACTCTCACGCATTGGCCATGAGACACACGCATTTGACTGACGTCTCGCGCTCTCACGCCACACCTCCGATTTCTCATGCTGAAGTACATCCTGGTTAGAAATAGTAGTGGTAGTCCAGTGGTTAACCACAAAAAAAAAACCTGGCTTTGATCCTACAACCTTCCTTATTCATACAAGGAAGGTTGTAGGATCAAAGCCAGGTTTTTTTTTGTTGTTTTTTTTTAATATATGTATACCTTATTATTGTATAAAGTATTATGAATACATAAATCATTTTGAGCAAAGAATTAATAAGCTTGGGATGCATAAAATATTACTATAAATAAATATATTGGGTGTGTGTGGTGGTAACTTTGACTGGGCCAGCCATACATTTGCCCCTCATGCCACGATGTCTCACTCACACACAGAATACATTCAAAAAATGTATCATACACATATGTGATAATTTATGTTTTTTGTTCATGCATTTTTTGTAATTCAATCATTCCCAACAGACATAAGAGACAAAAATTTAATGCATCACACATTACGTGGTTCAGATAGAGCTGCCTGTGATTATACACTTGGCCAGTAGGTGGTTTCGTGTGCACATGAAGCTTCGAGAAATGAACCCTTTCTCGAACCAATTGGCTCAAGTGTTTCAATGCCTCATGAGGCTTCATCTCACCATCACTACTGAGACGAACCCAGGAGTGTGGCGATCGTGGAGCTTCCATGTCTTTGCCGCAGGCAGGAGACGTGGCGACCGGCGGTAGCGAAACTACGATCTGACACTGGTTCCCGCTTAAGTAGCGCTCCTGATTGGAGATCAGGAGCAGCTGGGTGGAGATGCGCAGGTGCGGTGATCAACAGCGTCATCAGGAGAAGTAGGTCAACCACGCCCCCTGCAGAGATAGAGCAAAGACACGGAGCAGCAGGGAAAAACTTTGCAGGAATGGATGAATGAGTGAGTGTGGATTGTGACATAACCACTCTCGCAAGAGGTGCAATTTAAAACCACTTCACTGTGTGCTGACCACCAACGGAGAGGAAAAGGGCACTATTTTATTCAAAGCCATGAGAGACATTAAAATAAACGAAGAACTCAAATTTGACTACGGGTTTGAAAGAAAAACCTTCAGAGGAGAAGGACTGGAACTCGAGTGGCTGGATGAATGAGCAAGCCCATGTGCTGTTTGTTATTTTCACTTTTTTACATTTCTCACCATTTGTTTTGCACTTGTAACCACATTAAATATTCTCTTGCTTCTAACTACCAGTGTTTTCACTTCAATTTTGCACCAAATTCACTCAAAAACACATTGGACACACTATTTGGGGTGGACTTTCTGCTGATAAAGGGATGTTTATGGATGAATTTTGTTCATTTTCACCACTTCTCGGACTCGCTCACCAAAATCAGATACAGTGAGTGGCACACCCGCTCCAAGTCCTGGAAGTAAAAAGTCAATACTTAGTCATTTTTTCACTACACTCTGGAGGTCCACACCGGGACTTCCACACACACTTACCCAGCCCAGGAGCCCCTGGACCGGCCACATCGACCAATAACCCGCTCCAAATCATAGAAGTCCCAAAAAGTCAATTTTTTTTACCTTCCCAAGGTCGAGCCGTTACGAAATTTGCACCACTCATGCGTCCTCACGTCCTGATGAACATACTGAAGTTTTGAATCACAGAGTTTACACACACTTTTTGGAGCTTGAGTGCTCGCCGTTGGCAGAAAAAGTGACCAAAGTGCCTGAAACTTGGTCTGCGGACCTAAGCTGAGACCCTCATCAGTCTATTAGAGTCCCAGGTCTGTAGACACTCAGCAGAAGCTGAGAAGCTCTGTGGTGGTCTGATCGCAACAGGACAAAGAAATCCTAAAAGAAGGCTGTGTGGTGCACGACATAGTGAAAAATCAGGTTCCTGTGTGGATGCTTTCAGGAATTATGACCCGAAATACACCTGAACGGCTGACCTTTGCCTTCCCAAGGTTGCATTTTCTCTTGCCCCTCAGCAGCCGTAATCAGCTTCCCATGGTAGTCGCACACAATGTCTCCCTGGGCAAAAGGCTTGGCTGTGACCACTCCTGTAATAAAAGAGAACATGACATTTTGAGTTGGATCAAAATAATGACATATGGGTTAAAAATTACAGTTTGAATTAAATATTTATAAGGCAGCTTATGCGTGGTGAATTTCAGACCTGTGCGACCTTGGGAAGGGCAAAGATCAGCCCCTCAGTGTGGCAATCGGAGGTCAGAGGCCTAATATTGCAAAGTTTTGTTTTTTTTAAATAAATCATAAAGGCATTGAGCTAGAGCTCTGAATTTGTAGTATGTGTATCAGGGACTCAGTGAAAAATCATTTTCCTGGCTGTTTGCTTTCAGGAATTTTGACCAGAAATACACCTGCGGGGTGAAATGCCTGAGGTCACACGGGTCTGAAATTCACCACGCATAAGCTGCCTTATGTCCAGACACACATACAGAAAAATCAGACCTCTGCCTCTTTTCCTTTATGAATTACAGCAAGAAATCTTGGCTAAAGGCCTGTCAGGCCTGATGAAACCACACTGAGGGGCTGACCTTTGACCTTCCCAAGGTCGAGCCGTTACCAAACTCGCACCACTCGTGCATCTTCACGTCCTGATGAACATACTGAAGTTTCGAATCACAGAGTTTACACACACTTTTTGGAGCTTGAGTGCTTGCCGTTGGCAGAAAAAGTGACCAAAGTGCCTGAAACTTGGTCTGTGGACCTAAGCTGAGACCCTCATCAGTCTTTTAGAGATGATGATATATCTGTAGTTTGACTAAATATTTTTTTTAAATGTGGAGACTTTAAATAAATAATAATAATAAAAAAATGTTTTCATGTACATTGAAATTTTTTTCTCTTTAAATATTTTTTATGGGTTAGGGTTAGGCCATCAGCTGTTATGATCAGCTGTTAAATCAGCTATTATGATCAGCTGTTATGATCAGCTGTTAAATCAGCTGTTATGACGCTGTTATAATCAGATGTTATGACACTGTTATGATCAGCTGTTATGACGCTGTTATGACGCTGTTATAATCAGCTGTTATGATCAGCTGTTATGACGCTGTTATGAGCAGCTGTTATGATCAGCTGTTATGATGCTGTTATAATCAGCTGTTATGACGCTGTTATAATCAGCTGTTATGCTGTTATGATCAGCTGTTATGACGCTGTTATGATCAGTTGTTATGATGCTGTTATAATCAGCTGTTATGATCAGTTGTTATGAGCCCTGTTCACCTCCGCTGCTGTTATTACGCCGTTATGCGCTGGTGTTTACATCAGACAGCGGCGCTTTACGACAGTGCAGCCGGCATCTGTTTTGGTCAAAATAGAGAAGGGTCTTTTTACACTACCATGAAACTACAAAATCACTCAACAAAGCTTTCAACAAAATCAACAATAAACTAAACTATTGCTGATTATGTCATTAAGGAGTTGTTACCTATTTCCAGGTAGATATGTGAAACTCTGGTATCTGAATCAAACAGAGTTGGACATCAGTGGATATTTTGACGAATGAAGTCATACAAAAGCTCTGAAACACTTGATTCTGCACAGAAAGTTGTATAACTTTCAAATCCATGTAATGAGTACAAGAAATTAATGATATATTATTTTTATTCGTGTAACACAAAATAAACTTTTTACACTTTTGACAAAGTGCCCCTGCTGGAACAAGGGCCTTTCTGCATGGAGTTTGAATGTTCTTCCCGTGTGTGCGTGGGTTTTCTCCAGGTTCTCCGGCTTCCTCACACTGTCCAAAAACATGCAGATTTGGGGATTAGGTGATTTGGCCGTAGGTGTGAGAGTGTGAGTGAACGGTTGTTTGTCTCTATATGTGTCCCTGTGATGGACTGGTGAACTGTTCAGGGTGTGACCCCGCCTATCGCCCTATGTCAGCTGAGATAGGCACAGCACCCCCCGTGACCCTTCAGTGGAGGACAAAGTGGTAGGTAATGGACAGATGGATGGAAAACAGTTTGACTCGAATCACAGTCGCTGAAGAAAGTCCTCACTCTAAAGCGCTCTGGAATTTGGCCAAGAGGCTTTCGAGTTTGAGCCTTGCTTCATCCGACAGGTGGCTCTGAAGCTGTTCGCTGAGCAGCGTTATCTCACTGATAAGACAAAATGATACAACAAAATGATGAAGTCATTAATGACACTCACATACATTTGGGAATATACACTGCTGTGAAAGTTGGTTTAACAGTTTTATAAACTATCTGACTTACCTCGAGTCAAACTTATTTCCACATTTGTACATCTCAGTGGCTTTGTCCTGGGAAATGGAGTGTACAACTGCCAGGGCGAATATTGTTGCCTATGTCATGAAGATTAAGATTGTGTTGGACAGTGACCATGTGTTAAAAGGAGACATATGCAGTTATATAAAATATGTAGTCTTTGAATTAGTGTCTGATATCTCACCTCTGGCAAAAGTACATCCATGACGAAAGCCACTGGATCAGCGTACTTCTTGTCTGTCTTTGTACTTTCAAGTACTCCAGACAAGAAGCTCATCACCTTGTCCACTTGGTCGTCTTCTTCAAAAAGAATGACGACCCTGTCCTCCTTCTTGGCCCAGGGAGACACTGTGCTGCCGCTGATGATTTTCTATAAATATATTATAGGTTTTTAGTTTGGGTATTCTTATATAAATACAATAAATAAATAAATCCCACACAAAATGCTTTTTGACAAACTCACTTGAAGGTGTTGCAGCATGCCTTGATCCTCAGTAATTGCTTGAACTAACAGGCAACTGGACACGCCGTTTCTTTTTTGCCTGTTGGGCCCTTTCCTAAAATGAAATTATACAATGCATAAATATGCATATATATTCAAGTACTTTGAATAAGACAATTTCTTTCCCTGATTATTTGCACTTCCTTATGTACCACAAGACTCTTTGTGGATGCATCATCCGAGCTGACCAAAGTAACATCACTGCCCTAAATGGATACACAGATAAGTTTGAATGAGACAGAACACATCTGTGTGTTTACTGATGTATGAAAGAAATGCTTAGACTAACCAAGTCTTTTGCAGGAAAGATGTACGGCATCTTGCTGTATATATGGTCATCTGCATCCGATGGCACCTGTAGACGATCATCATCACAATCAGAATTGTGCCAGCATGTGTCATATGCAAATGTAAACAACTTCCAAAAGAGATCCATGTTGGATTCAGAATGACACAGAACCATAGTTAACATACTACATGTGTCATAACAATCCATGGAGTATGTATTACTGACCACAGTGGAGTCTGAGTGCCTTCTTTTCCGGCTAACCCTGAGGACAGGTGCTGTGTTTCCTTGAGCTGTTGCTCTGCCTTCCTTGGTGAAGTGAGCAAACTTCCTCCCATAGCTGCAAGTAAAAACACATTTCTTCTCTGTAGGACTGAATTTATGCCAGGTGTTCGCCCAAGATCACCTCCAAAAAAATTATTTTCAAAGTTGCTTTAATCGCATGCAGCATACCCCTGCAGCTCTACAATTGTAGAACTGAGGTCACGTTTTCAAATTAGCAAAGCCGTGTGCAACTTCAGTCATTTAAAGATTTAAAAAAATGACTAGATAAAACTAAATAAAGAGCATGTAGTTTATCGTAAATGTTTCTTAGTGGAAAATGTGACTCACTTTGTCAATGTTATAACCTGTATGAGTAAAGGCATTTAAGAAATCATTAAAACAAACTAGAAAAAAAAATCGCTTCTCTTGCTTACTGATACAGTCGCTACGGTTACAACATGTAGACACGAGTCACGACTGGTTAGCAAACTAAACTTAATTGACTTAATCTATAATGTATAAATAACGACAATAAATACAGTGTTCAATATCAAACTGTGTATTAAACCATTCTTACCTTTTCTTCCGTCATTTTGAGAACTTGTGTAGATCTGCAGCTTTCCTCTCTTTCTAACTTCTCGCTTCTCGTCCTTCTTCAAATTAGACAACGTCATCGCGTCAGACGTGATCTCCACCCAATCAGTGTTGAGGAGGCGTGCCCGCGTGTAAGGGGAGTGCCCGTAATGGTAAGGGGAGGGATGGCGTGGGGACTCCGGCCCGGAGTTAGACCATGGATGTATTATATGAACTGGATAGAGCTCCGCCCCCTCTGCCTTGAAGACAATCTTTGCATGGTGGCCACTCTGGGTAACTGCAACAAAAAATCCCATGGAGCCGAAAGAGCAATTTTCCCATTGACCGCAATAGTAAAAGAGACGCCTGTAAAAGTGTCCACAGGACACCTCGAGACATGGACACGGGCTTTTATAAATCTTTATATTCTATATTTTTAATTCATGGAGTTTCATGTTTGAAAAACATTCCTAAGGGCCATAAAAAGCCCAGACAAATCTTATTTCTCAGAGTGACGTCACAGCTGTGTACGAGCACAGCAAAGCGCGGTCATGTGGCGTCTCGGGAACAGCGCTGCTGTCAGTGAACCGAACGACATGAAACTTCATGAGAAATGTGAATAAATGAAGACAATGAGGGGGTTTCGTTTACATTTTTTGAAATATTATGACAAAGCAGGTTTTAGTTGTTTATTCGGCGCTCATTAACATTTATTTTAAAACGTATTATCGATGTATTAACGAGCTGTTGTGTGGATTCATTGAGGAGAGGAGACTGACATACTGCGGTCACGCCAGCCGTCTTTCGTTTTCCCGTGGTCAAGCCAGCCGCTCCAACATTTCAAGTGCGCCCTTACTGCCAACACTATGGCAAATACTTTGGGACAACTGGGAAAGTCAGCGCGTTGGCTCGCTTACTGCACCGTATAGAAACTTCCGGTTTTCAAAATAAAACGTGGGTATTGAATGTATGAATATATATATATTTTTATTATATATTTTTTCATTTTTTTTAAAGAAAGAAATAATGTGTCTCATGAAGCAAGTGTGATCCTGCACTGATTTTGGGAGAGCAGCTGAAATAACCTGGAAACTATTGAGCTAAAATGCTCATATTTAAATTATAAAAATTATAAAAAATATAAAATTACTATAATGGAATAAAAAAAAGGTGTGTCCTGACTAAGCAGTCTAGTACTATGTGTCTGCACTGATTTGGAGTCTTTAGGTCACATGATCTGGAAGCTATTGAGCTAAAATACTAATATTGACATTAAAAAAATTATTAAAAAATATAAAAAGGTCTAAAATGGAATAAAAAAAGGTGTGTCCTGACTAGGCAGTCTAGTACTATGTTTCTGCACTGATTTAGAGTCTTTAGGTCACATGACCTGGAAGCTATTGAGCTAAGATGCTAATATTGACATTAAAAAAATTATAAAAAATATAAAAAGGACTAAAATGGAATAAAAAAAGGTGTGTCCTGACTAGGCAGTCTAGTACTATGTGTCTGCACTGATTTGGAGTTTTTAAGCTTCATGATCTGGAAGCTATTGTGCTAAAATGCTAATATTTAAATTATAAAAATTATATAAATTATAAAAAGGACTAAAATGGAATAAAAAAAAGGTGTGTCCTGATTAGGCAGTCTAGTACTATGTGTCTGCACTGATTTGGAGTTTTTAAGTCACATGACCTGGAAGCTATTGAGCTAAAATGCTAATATTTACATTAAAAATAATATAAAAATTATAAGAAGTACTAAAATGGAATAAAAAAAGGTGTGTCCTGATTAGGCAGTCTATTACTATGTTTCTGCACTGATTTGGAGTTTTTAAGTCACATGACCTGGAAGCTATTGAGCTAAAATGCTAATATTTACATTAAAAACATTATAAAACATTAAATTTGAGGATTGAAGCTCAATAGCTTCCAAGTCAGGTGACCTAATGACTTGAAATGTGTGCAGAAACATAGTACTAGACTGCCTAGTCAGGACACACCTTTTTTTATTCCATTTTAGTCCTTTTTATATTTTTTATAATTTAAATATTAGCATTTTAGCTCAATAGCTTTCAAGTCATGTGACCTAAAGACTCCAAATCAGTGCAGACACATAGTACTAGACTGCCTAGTCAGGACACACCTTTTTTTATTCCATTTTAGTCCTTTTTATATTTTTTATAATTTTTTAATGTAATTAGCATTTTAGCTCAATAGCTTCCAGGTCATGTGACCTAGGGGGTCAAAATCAGTGTAGGACAGTTTAGCTACACTTGCTGTATGAGACACACCTTTTTTTTATAACATTTCAACACTTTTCATATTTTTAATACATTTTTTAAAATACATTTCATACAGTAAAATATGAGCATTGTAGCTTCCAGGTTATTTCACCTGCTGGCTCAAAATCAGTGAATGAACACACTTGTTTAATGAGACACACCTCTTAATGTTTTTGTTTATTATTTAGAAATACAAAACAAATCTTAACACTCATATTTAAAAAATAAAGTTTTGGCACATTTAATACTCACTTTTATTTTGAAAACCGGAAGTTTCCACACGCTGCAGTCAGCTCGCAAACGTATTTGACATAAAGTCGGCAGTAAGGGCGCACTTGAAATGTTGGAGCGGCTGGCTTGACCACGGGAAAACGAAAGACGGCTGGCGTGACCGCGGTGATTCCCGGGGAGGCTGTTTGTCTTATCGTCACTATCGGTTCATAAAGTTACTGTTAAATGTGATGAATACGCGAATTATAGTTGAATACAAACGTGTTGAGTCAAATAATCGGGAGTTATAAACCTACTTTAACACGTTGTTATTGTTCCTAATAATAATTATATAAGTATATAAGGGAAATCAGACAAAAACAACACGATTCCTGTAACACATATAAAGTAATAGTCACGGTCCTAACCCAAATAAACCATTTTTATTGATCGTTTTAATCTTTAACTCCGTCATTGTACTTTTCAGCTTCACTATATTCACTTCGCTATCGTTGATTTTGCATTTATTTACAAAGCCATGGTTTAAAGCTAAAGTTAACGTGACGGTGGTATTCATGAAATCCGCTAGCACACGTCATTAGCATACTCCCATCATGCCTTTCGCTGTTCATGTACGCACCGAGCAAGTCGATAACGCGGACGGCTCGTTCACATAGCCGAGAGGAATGATGGTAGGGACACTACTGCGTATGCTCTATGGGCCCCGTAAACCGGAAATAAACGCGGAAGTCAAAAACTTTTTTGGCATGTGACTGATAATGTCATTCTTTTTTGTATGATCCGTAATATAATTGTAACCTTTATTATTTTCCATTCCAGGGTCATTTTATCCACACAGCCACTCAAACAGATGCTAACACTGTGCCACTCAGCTGTCAATTGGGACTTTGAAAGAACACGTGAACAGCAAAAGTAAGTAGAATTGTAATTTTGTAGAATCCAAATACTGAAGAGCATAAAATGTTCACACATCTACTCTGTAGGGAAACAGACACCAAAATGGCGTCCATGGAGGTCAGACTGGCATCTCTGGAGGAAGCAGCTGTGGAATCCAGAGCAACAAACTGTGGTTGTTCTGATACGAAGAGCAAAAGAAGGGTCACAATCCAAAAATTGCGGTATATACGTTTCTCTCGTCTTCATAACTCAGAGTGAAATGACAGGCGTTATGACTCCATACAAGCGTAAGATTTTAAAGGTCACATAGAGTGGTCCTGTTGCACATATATGTTAGTTATGGAGGTCTACTTACATATATTAACTTGTTTTTATGGTCAAAAACCTCCTAGTTGCTGGAAACAAGCCGATAGAAATCTGTCCTTTTTGAAGCACTTGTCAGCTGCACTATTTCAGACATAAATCTCGCCTGAGAAGACAGACTGTGTTGTGATTGGCCAGTACCCCGGAAATGACATTCGGCACACCCGCTCTCAGAAGTGCAGCTCCCCCTTCTGGAACGGTGGATGCACTGCTCCTCATTATCAAAACATTGTTTTAACAGTGTTAAAAATAGCTTCTTCACGACTCCCCGCCGCAGTCCCTTTTATGACTTTGACCCGGAGTCAGACCCAGAGTCAGAAGACACTGTCGCTCGTGAAACACCTCCACAACGGACGTTATTCTTCTTCTGTGGTTCAATGTACCAACCGGATGTGCCCGGACTAGTGCCCGGAGCAGGACGATCGGCTGTTCAGGAGAACCGGTTTGTTTCCAGCTGCTGGAAGCGAGGAGAGCTGTTTTAACCAAGGATGAGATGGAATTCTGCAGGGGCATCACAATTGACCTGATGTCTGATGAGGAGGATGGAGGACAAACTGTGTTTTGTAATTGATTTGATTTGATGGCTCAGCTGATGGAGAAGCTGGGTGGATAGTTCAGCCTCCATCCTTCAACAAGAGAGACTGGAAAGGGACCCAGAGTAACAACCCACAACAGAAGGCTGCATAATGTTAACCTGTTCCAACTTCTGACCCTGAAGCAGCCAAGAGAGATTTTTCATAAAGCATGTTTGTTATTTGTGGTTTCTTTTGTAAATAAAGCTTCACTTTCTGTATGTACTTTCCTATGTCTCTTAATCTCTATTGTGACATGGAGTTATCACTAAATAATAATAGCAATACGAATAATTAGTAGTAGTATCATTAATAATAATGTTATTATTAATAAATGTATTATTATAATCATTATTAAAAATGGGAGGGGCAAATGGCCATATGTTCAAAAGGTGACCAATGAGTGAGGGATTTGCTGTCCAATCACAAAGGATTTTACTTTGGAACTGTCTGTGGTTTCATCCAATGGATCAGGGGTCACCAACCTTTTTGAGATGAGAGCTACCTTAAGGGTAAAAAATAATATGGAGGGCTACCATATAATATTTTTTTGTTTGTTTACCATTTAAATGATTAATATTATGCATTCAACTGCATACACATTCATTCCAGTGCTTACTCCTAACGATTACCAGTTTTTATAAACAATATCAAAGATATTTTACTGAGCGATCATACGGATACATGCAAGTGAAGTGAAGTAAAGTGAGCCCGCGGGCACCGTATTGGCTGCCTGCGGGCTACCAGGTGCCCGCGGGCACCACGTTGGTGACCCCTGCAATGGATGTTTGTGTCAGTCAGCTCAGTTCTGATGATCGCGACATTGACATGCTAATTTGAGCCGTTCGCACTTAGCGGGGGTTCGCGAGTGGGCGGCTGCTATTATACACATACATTGCACTCGTGTGAGTGCAATGTATGTGTATAATATACACATACATTATTACATTATATACATATTATTTAAAATCTATATATATAAATATATACATAAATATTGATTTATGTAGTTTTCAAATATACACATACACAACAAAACAATTTTAAACTGTAAAATAAATATAAACAAAAGAAAAAAAAAGTAATCTTAGGAATGTTAGACAAAGCTGAGGATTAGAGCTTTTAGGTGATCATGATTGTAAAATGTCATCAGGTTAACCTTTTTTTTTTCTTTGTCTTTCTTCACTTCTACAGATGCCACATCCTAAGGACAAGCGGGAGTGCCCCATCTGCGGGAAGTGTCTGCAGGTCATGGCGAAGCACCTCAGAGTTAAGCATGGGCTGAAAAATGCTAAGGAGAGGGCTATATTGAACAATTTGGCAAATCAAAGAACGCCTGTGCCACCGGGGCCCTGCCCTTTCCTGCTGTGTTCTCCATACATCGTGTACCTGGAGAAGCACATATGGACTCACAAGGACTTTGACGATATCCGGAAGAACAGGGAGATCCGGGCCTTGAAGAGGGCTGCTGGCATGAAGCTGCTGGCTGAGTTAAGGGCCACAAACCCTAACCATGCCATGGTCTCCAGGCTGGACCTGGCTGACCAGCAGGATTTTGATCCGGAGGAGGGGGTGTCCGGCTTTTGCCAGCGGGCAGCCTGCGTTCGGAGCAGGAAGCGGACCCGTGAGGTAGAGGAGGAGAATGCAGAACTCAGGCGGCTGTACGCTGACGTCGTTGTGAGTGAATGGACACACAACATAGCAATTTAACGTTTTATCCATCTTTAATTTCTTTGAATAATGCAGTCATTACGTTGTGAATTAATTGCAGTTTTCTCTTGCTGTTTGTTTTTCCCTCTTCAGAAACAGCTGAGGGAGAGCAGGGATGATGATGATGAGGAGGAGAAGCAGAAGGAGGAAGAGGATGATGATGAGGAGGAGGAGGAGAAGAAGGGGAAGGAGGATGACGACGATGATGATGATGAGGAGGATAATGATGATGATGATGAAGAGGAGAAGAAGGAGAAGAAGAAGGAGGAAGAGGATAATGATGATGAGGAGGAGGAGAAGAAGAAGAGGAAGGAGGATGAGGATGATGATGATAATAAGAAGGAGGAGAAGAAGGGGACGGAGGATGATGATGAGGAGGAGGAGGAGGAGAAGAAGGGGAAGGAGGATGAGGATGATGATGATGATGAGGAGGATGAGGATGATGAGCAGCTGCCGCCGCAGCACCAGCAGCAGCCACAGGTGCTGCTGAAGAGACTGCAGGCCAATCACCTGTCTGCTCCTCCTGAGGTGAGAATAAAATAGATTAGTGTCATTCATTGTCATAATCATGTATGTAACTTCATTCAAGTCAAGTCAATACACATTACATACACAGTTATTCATGTCTCTTTATTGTTTTTCTCTCTGCAGAGAAGTTCCTCTGAAGAGGACAGCGAGGAGGATGAGGAGGAGGAAGAGGAGGAGCTGTGGCAGCCACAGCCGCTGCCAGAGATGCGAGTGCTGCTCAAACGACTGCAGGTCGATCACCTGTCCTCTCGTCCTGAGGTGAGAATAAAATAGATTAGTGTCATTCATTGTCATAATCATGTCTTTAACTTCATTCAAGTCAAGTCAATACACTTTACATACACAGTTATTCATGTCTCTTTATTGTTTTTCTATATGCAGAAGAAGAGGAAGACATAATCCTCTTCTGAGGAGGAGAGCAGTGATGAGGGGCCACCGCAGCAGCAGCAGCAGCCGGCGCAGCAGCAGCAGCAACCAGTGGTGGAAGAAGTACTGAATCTCAGTACTTAAGTAAAAGTACAAATAACCAAATAAATATTTACTTTAGTAAAAGTAGAAGTACCAAAATGACAACCCTACTTAAGTAAAAGTAAAAAGTACCTGATTTTAAACGTACTTTAAGTATTAAAAGTAAAAGTACTTGCATAATGATTCATTCTCGTAATGTCTATATTAATATATATAAAAAAACAGACTGTGGCATTTTAATAAAGTTTTAGGTTCATGTAATGTGCCTGTGTTAAATATCAACAATAGAAAAACCAACAAAGAAGTCTGGTTATACATCTTTAAAAGATTTATTTAACTGCAACACACATATTTAATGTCAATTGCAGTACATTAACTATTTTAACATTGTAACAAAAACACTGTTAATTACCATATGTGTCCAGCCATGGCAAAAGGGTTCACATGTCTACTTCGGGACATTTGGAGTTATTTACAGATTCCGAAAGTGTGAAATCTAAGCTTTCCAACAATGTCAAACCCATGTCCATCTGATAATTTTTGAGGAAGATGTGGTCATTTGAATGTAGGCACTCCTCAAACTGCTTTAGGGAGAAATTCAGCCTGAAAGATTTTGACCTTCTTGAGGAGCCAGGCCAATAGCTGCTCATTTGCATGACATTAACATGGTCACAACCCCCCACCCAGTCTAGCTGTCAGTGACATCTGATGTCTGTTAGCCCACAGGACAGAAACAGTGTAGCAGTTTGGAAAAAAAAAGGAATGAATGTAGTTCATGTCAATGTAAGGCAAGGCAAGTTTATTTGTATAGCACATTTCAACAACAAGGTTATTCAAAGTGCTTTACATAAAGCATTAAAAAGCATAGAAAAGAGACATTTATAAAATCAGATATAACATCAAAATAAAAACAAGCAGGTAAAATTTAAAGATTAAGATTAAAAAATAAAATAGATACAAATAAAATAAAAAGATAAAAAATAAAATCAAGAGTATATATAAGGAATAGAGGTTACAGTGCAGTATTGGAAATTACTGAAATGCAGCGGCAAACAGAAAAGTCTTCACTCTTGATTTAAAAGAGGTGAGAGTTTCAGCAGACCTACAGTTTTCTGGGAGTTTGTTCCAGATATATGGTGCATAGAACTAAAATAAAGAAATAAAATATATCTAAGTGTGTGAAGGAATATTTTCCAGACCATGGACTATATTATCATCTTCAATACCAGTTCCTCCCCCACAATGTGACCCACTCTGTCCATCACAGTTGATATGCGGACTAAATGATGACATCACAAACGCACCCTCTTCTGCTTACTCTTCTGTGCTGTAACCTTTGGTGCTTGGCATGTGAAGTATTTTGCCTCATCAGAACAGAAAGGCCGGATTTTTTCAAAAAGATACGTCTGCCTGTCCATGGTCAGTCCAGGTGGGGCCAGGACGGGAAGACTGTCAACAGGGGGCAGAACTCCTGGGTTGCGCAGTAGCTGAAACTCGATAGGCTCTGCATCACTGTGAGTTTGAGCAAGCACCACACCTGGTCTGTTGGCATCAAAGCTGTGACAGAATAGAAGCACACAACAGTATATTTTAAACATGGCTCACTGTTCACATGGAACACTATTATGTTCATTCGTGATTTTTTATTCATAAAATGCAGAATTTTGAATATGAATACCTAAAGTGCTGATAACTCTCGATCTGTGGGAGCTTTCGAAAGTAGGGACTCAGATGTGTCTGCCAGTCGATGGTCTTTACTATCACTCTGCTATCTGCCGTTCCAACAAGCTGCGGAATATTGAGGCGACTTTCAGGAGAGCTGTGTTCCACTACCTGTTGACAGCAAGAACCACAATGAAAATAATTATTTTACTTTTCCAAAAAAATCACATTTTACACATTACATATAGCAGTCTATATAAGCATTTGGCTATTGTATAGAAATCAATTTATTCACATACCAAGAGCCTTAGCCAACCTCATGTATAGACGCCACACTGAGGCCTTGGACACATGGGTTGGCAGCAACTTCACATGTCAATCCTTATGCCCAGGATTCTGAAAAAAAATAAAAAAATACTTGTTTCAGATCATGGTTCATGTTAAAAGGCATTTAATCACTGAATCAGTATAGATTGATCAGTAGTATTGCTTGAATTATGTGTGAATGCTACCTTTATGTGCATGAATTGCACGTGTAATTAACACGTTCATCACACATTGTGTTAATCATGTGTGATTCATGCATGCAAAGGTGTGGCTTTCACACATCATTCAATGCAATGTTAGGTTTCGAACACGGGAGTTTCGTCTCAAAGCATTTGAATTATCAAACTGAACCTGCGGGTGTACAAAATCTCAAAGAGGGCCGTGACATGCTCCTCTTACGGCTTATAATACGCTCATCTGGCCGAACAAATGTTTCGATGTGCGCATCATTCTCATTGTAATAATACAGTACGGAGCTAAGCGAGCACAGCTAATAACAATGTAGCCAAACGGCGTTATGAAACGCACAGTGGATTATTAAAAGACAGCGTCCCTATGTGCGTCTGTATGTGACTTTGAATGAACACTAACATAACATAGATTAACAACGTTAATGAAAACTCACGCCATAAGAACTTCAGTGCCTCCGATCATAAGAGGTCCGGGCTTGCTTCCTTTTCGTTGCAGTTTTACGTCTGTTCGCCTCCAAAAGTCCAATTTGATAGGAGAATGCGCGGTGCTGGCGTCACGTCATCATCTCAGACAACTACCGTGTGTGTCCTGCTCTTTTTCAGCCGCGGAATAATCATCTGTTTGTTGTTTTTGTGACGATGAAGTCTGCTAACACGTTAGCATAAAGATCGCTAGCTTAAAATGCTAACAGTCCACACACAGCCGTCTCTGTGCTTTGTCTGTCCTTGTCCGTGAAGAAGCTGCTCAGCCACAGCTGACTTATTGTCCTGTTCTCTTTGTCTTCCTTTGTCAAACAAAGCTTTGATGATGACTGCTTTGATGATAATCACGCTTTAATTTCGCACTGCACACACACACACTGCACACATACGCTTGACATTCGACACACTCTCTCTCTCTCTCTCTCCCCCTCTCACCCTCCGTATAATTAGCCATGTGTATTCTCCGTGATCGTCAGCTGATTGGCTGAAAAAAACAACAAAGGCTCTGGAATGTGAGATCGCCACACCCAAACTAGGAGCATTCACAGCGATAAAACAACCTTAATTCAAACACAAAGTTTATGGTTTTAAGACCCACAATACTGTGATTTGAAGCATGTAGTGGCTTCTTCAAAACTTCAACTTGTGTAATTTTGAAAAAAACGAAAATCCCTAATTTTGGCAAAAAAAACCTTTTTCCTGTTTTTCTCGTTTTGCGCTCGGCCGACTTGTTGCCTTTTGGTCCGTGGCGGGTCACAAATGTTCCTGAATGTGTGGTGTGGATGTAAGTGGGGGTTTGCATGTTTTTCTTTTAGTATGATAAGTAGACACTATAGGCTCAGACAATTACATTTACATTTAGGGCATTTAGCAGATGCTTTAGTCCAAAGCGACTTACAATCAGCAGACGGTATTGTCTGCCTTGAAAGCATTTCTACACAGTGGACTTGGTCCACCACCCTATCTATTCCTTCAGATTATGTACTACTATATACAAAGCATATTTATACGTGTTAATTCATTGCTTTTTGAATTTTTTTCAGAATGCCACCAGCAAGGAGAGAGCCGTGATACAGTGTGCAGGATGTGATTGATATCATCCAAACTGAAGAGAGTGAAGTTGAGATGGAACTCAATGACACTGATGAGAGTGATGAAGACTCAGTTGAAGATGTCTGTCAACAAGTGGACAAAGAAAACCAACCACCCATGGACTGTCCAGCTGATAATTACGTGGACATCGAGCCAAAAACAAACAAACACATCATGCACCGTGACAGGTGTTGCTGGCCGAAGAAATATTTCATCAGTCGCAACACAGATTTTTCTGGTCTGGATATGATCTTAAGGCAAAGAGAGTCCAGCAACACAGACAGTGACATCATGAAACCTCTGAATGCTCAGAAGAGACCATCCAAGAGATGTGCACACCTGCCATTGGACGTACACAAGGACATGAAGACAGGGAGAGGATGCTGCAATAAAGGATTCACCAACACACAATGCAGCAAGTGCCTTTGCTTTTCAGAGGACAAGAACTGTTTTTAGGACTTTCACTAACAATGAAAGTTTGTCATGAATAGAAAAAGGAATGAATAAGTTGCTAGAAAAAGCTAGAGTTTTATCCTGTTTATTTATTTATGTATTTATTTTTAATAAATGATTTCATAAAAATATGACTAATGTGTGATTATTTTTAAATGTTATATACATTTATGGAGCTAAGTAAGCAATCAAACTTGCAAATAAACCCTTAGTTATTGTGAATTGTTGTTCAGACAAAGTGAGTAAAAACACAGAAATTCTGCTACCACCAAAGCCCAATGTTGTAAAATTACAACGTTTCTCTAAAAACTTACATAAACATTTTTTTTCCAAAAACTCTTTGATTTCTGCATCAAAGGCCTCCTACAACAACATCTGAATGGTCAAATAATTTTTTTTTTAGGTTTTTCTTAATTTGGGTCTTACAGGGTTAAAGGTGTTGCCATGGCAGCGATGCAAATTCGGATTTTTGCAACAAACATGCAAACTGTCAATCCTGGTCCGATCTGCACCAAACTTGCTAGTATTGATGACAGGCTGTCCTTGAAGACGTCTATATGAAAATATTCAATTTTGAAAACAGCACCCCCTGGTGACATCAGACAGAATTACATTTACAGTTTTTCATGCTGCTCTGACAGGGATTGCTGTATCCACCTTAATCGTAATATGTGAGACCAGATACCCGTCTTGAATGTCTGCAAAAAAAAGACCTCCCAACAGGAAGTGGAACGCCCGAAACATGAAGTAAAGTCTTTTATTGTCCGATCTGCACGAAAATTGATATGTGAGACAAGGGAACTCCCCTTAACACGTTCACAGACAAGTCTTTGTACCAACAGAACTCGGTCATTTTAAACAGGAAGTGCCCTCAAAATTTGCTGTACAATGACCAATCTGGTCAATTTGCAGTACACTGGTCGATGGAACGCCCAAAACAGGAAGTAAAGTATAACATTGTACGATCCGCACAAAACTTGACATGTGAGACAAGTGAACTTCCCTGAACACGTTTACGGACATACCTTTGACCAACCGGAAGTCGGCCATTTTAAACAGGAAGTGGCCTCTAATTTTGCAGTACATTGACCGATCTGCATGAAACGTAATATATGAGACCAGATACCCATCCTGAACATGTCTGCAAAAGATGACCTCCCAACAGGAAGTGGAACGCCTGGAACAGGAAGTAAAGTCTAACATTGTTCAATCTGCACAAAACCTTATATGTGACACAAGAAAACTTCCCTGAACTCGTTTACTGAAACACATTTGATCAACAGGAAGTCGGCCATTTTGAACAGGAAATGACTTCAAATTTTGCTGTATATTGACCAATCTGCACGAAACATATGTGAGACCAGGGATCTCCTGAACATGTCTGCAAAAGATGACCTCCCAACAGGAAGTGGAACGCCCAGAACAGGAAGTAAAGTCTAACATTGTCTGATCTGCACAAAACTTGACATGTAAGACAAGTGAACTTCCCTGAACACGTTTACTGACACGCGTTTAAACAACAGGAAGTTGGCCATTTTTTAAAGTGCCCTTTAACTTTGCCATTTGTTGCACGATCCCCTCGAAATTTGAGCGAGAGAGCGGGGGACTCTCTCTGACGCACTCATTGTGCAAGTCGCGATGGCTCCGCAGCCCGACATGCATGGGGAGGTCACTGAAAATATCTAACCACAGACGCTGCACTCAGGTCACATGCAGTCTCCCTGCGTTCTCACATGCGCGCGTTGCTTAGGACGAGTCACGGCCCATTTTTGTGAATGGAATACACAACAATAAGCCGTCTACACGATTGAAGACGTCATCTCACCCAGTCAAGATCCTGCACTCTGGTGAACACAACAAGCACAGGTTCAAAAACCTGAGTCGTCTGGAGACATACCTGTGCCAGCGGAGTTTCTCTCTGTTCCGCTTTTTTTTTTGACCCTCATTTTTATTATCGCTGCTTTGATATTCAATAATGGACCGTTTTTGAGCACTACATTGCACTGTAGAATAGTTAGTTTCCACCCCCGCATTGCTGCGGTTGCTGCTGCTGTTAAAAAATAAATAAAAAATTCTGAAATTCCCATCCCTAGTTACGCCATATGAACGCACTTCAAAACGGGTTGTGTATATTTTATTTATTTATCATTATTATTATTATTATCATTATTATTATTATTATTATTACATTTAATGACTGTCTAGCAGTTCACAGATGTCAAAAAACTGAGTGTGGTAAAGCCACATATTTTTATATATACATATATATATATATATATATATATATATATATATATATATATATATCTGCAATCTGCACTTTGTGTGACTTGTGACTGACTTTCATTTTAACACCAGGGTTCCTTCTCAGCACTTTATGTTCAGATGTTTGTAAGTTCCAAATATGCTATTGTGATTGAAGTAGTTAAATAAAAATCATCTATTCATGCATCACCTCATGTCATCATAACAGAGGTCTGTCTTCCAGGAAAGAACAGTTTATTTTTAATGTTATATAGTATTGGCCATACTTATGATGTATTGCTTGTCTTTGTTTAATAATACAGAAGATTAAGATCTTTAAAAAAGAATCGCATCGCAATCGCAATATTGGCACGAAAAATCGCAATTAGATTTTTTTCCATAATCGTTCAGCCCTATATAATGTGCACACAAAATGCTATTTCGTGACCAGGAAATAGTAAATTGTGGCCACAATGAGTGAGTCGCTGAAGATGGGATCATCAGCAGGGGGTGCTGCAGAACCGATGGGGTCCAGTAGAGAAATGAGGATCCTCACGTCTTCTTTCCTGATAGAAATGCCGTGTTATTTAAATTTTGTTTACATCCACCGGTCACCGTGATCCTTTCCAGGGCCTTGCAGTTGGTCAACAATGAAATCTATCCCGGCGTCCAAGTCGTACCTCCGCTGGTAAAGCAACCAGGCTCTCAATATTCTGTTTAAATATCTCTCAGTAAAAATGGTTCCTTGCAATGCCAGGCTTTTCAGAATATCTCTGTAGCTCATTCCCAGACTAAACTTTAATCATATTAGTGTTTTCCCTTTCCATCTTGTAGCTGTCTCCTCTCTGCCTCTACCTGAGACCTTCGAGAAGTTGCGCTCAATTTGGTTACCCAGCTGACCAGGAAGGATAATATTATAACTTCCACAAATTAGTATTTACTGCGCACGTTATAGCTATATTGTGGCCACAATTGAATCTTTTTTTGACCATGTCATGTCCGGGGCTCCGTTCAGGAGAGATATTTATGCATGAATACAATGAAGAAAAGACAGTGACATAATTATGCATAGGACTAGAAACTGGAGGGTTTGTAGATTCAAGATTTAAATCGCAGAAGTTTTTCCTACATAATCCATAAGTGGATCATACATTTGAAAAAAGATTATGGTGTGTTTTTGTTGACATGCTAACACATTTTCTTATGTATGCTCTGTTTAGGACTAAATGTTGTATACACACGGACACATACAAAGTGTGTCTTTTTGTGTGTGTACAGTTGCTTTTCCTCACATCATGGCTTCACTGGCGGGACTCCTCCCCAATAAAAGACTAGACCAGATGAATCATTTCTTTATCAAAACTATTCAGCGAATCATCAAGCAGGAACAGCCTCCTGAACAGGTGTGATTTGTTATCATAAAAAGTTCATCTTGTTTTTCAAATAACCTAGAGATATCAGTTTGTGGACATACATTTTTACATCCTTTAAGGAGCTTGTGTTCTTGATAGCCGACACTTGTCTGAAAGAAATGATGTCCCAGATTTCGAACATGACTGTCTGGGTGTTTAATGGCAGTTGTGTTCAATAGCTTCTGAAGTTTCTCTCATCTTCTTGTTTTTTTAATGAATTAAATTATTTGTATATAATTATTTTATTACTTGCAGAGACGCAGAGACTTCCTTCAGCTAATGCTGGATGCTCGCACCAGCAAAGAGACGGTGTCTTTGGAACATTTCGATACACTGAACCCCACCGATGACCTCAGTCACAGGAACCAGCAAGCACAGCCATCGGCCTCGGATCAGAGCAGTTCACACGCACAGGGGCCGCACACCAGAGCGCCTCAGAGAAAGATGATAACCGAGGATGAGATTGTGGGTCAGGCTTTAAGTCTTTCTCCTGGCAGGTTATGAAACCAGAAGCAACACGCTGGCTTTCACCTGCTACCTCCTGGCTCTGCACCCTGAATGTCAACACAGACTACAGGAAGAAGTGGACGAGTTTTTTACTAAATATGCAAGTATTAACTAGCCATTTGTTCTGATCATGTTTGCTTAATCTAGTTATGAAAAAACATCACAGTTGTGGGTTTATCTTGTGCGACCTGTTGTAGGAGTCACCAGATTACGCAAATGTTCAGGAGCTGAAGTATCTTGACATGGTTATATGCGAGGCATTGCGTCTCTACCCTCCTGCATTCAGGTAAAGGAAGTAGCCAAATATATATGCTATAAGGATATATTAGGTCCATTGAACATGTTGGATCTTTTTAGGGCCCTAGCATGGCCTGACGTGCTGGAGTGAGTGCGTTAGGCTTAGTCTAACACAGGAATTTTTGACACGAGATAAAGTGGTCAAATTTGCATAAAATGCAACATTTTTATATTTTTTCTTTTGTGTCTAATTCGCACATAGTTGTTCAAATTTGAACCAAACTTGGTACAGTTGTTGCTCTCATGATTCCAAACAAACTTCTAATGCACTTGCATTAGCTCCGTCCACCCAAAAGTCAGCCATTCTGAAAAACCAAAATGACTATGACTATGTCTATGAATGAAAATAAAGCGAGATGACCGTTGAGTGAGGAAGACGGTGAGGTCGGGGAACTGCTGCAATCACCGAGTTGCACGGAGCGAAGGCCCTTTCATGACTGGGCAGTCCTAGTTTTTTTTTTTTCCTTTTTTTTTTAAACTGCATTTTGTCCCTCAGGTTTGCACGAGAAATCGACCATGACTGTGTGGTGAAAGGCCAGTTCCTGCAGGTTTTCTCCATCATGACCCAGAGCATTGGCCAGAACCTGAAAGGTTCAACCCTGAGAGGTAATAAACATTGCATTTTCATAGACATCCGTGTTCATTGACTAATTAAACCTGGATTAACCCTTCCAAGTCTCGTGCAACAGTTTGCGATAATGCCCCAATATCCATCCATCCATCTTCTACCGCTTAAACTTCCACATGTTGGTCACGGGGGGTGGTGTGCCAATCTCAGTTGACGTAGGGCGATAGGCAGAATCACACCCTGGATAGATCCCCAGTCCATCACAGGGTCACACATAGAGACAAACAACCAGAGAAAACCCACGCACACAACGGGGAGAACATGCAAACTCCATGCAGATAGGCCCTTGTTCCAGTGCTCACCACGACACCAACCATGTGGCCCAGATGCTGCAATATGTTCAGCTGCAATATTATCCACACAACAGGTTTTTTAAAGTCGGCAGCTTAAAAGCATCAAAAGTCTGAAGTCTGTTGTCTGAAACTTTGAAATATAAGCAGTTGCCTGTTAGATTCAATGTCTAAGCAGTGATTTCTTTTATGTCAAGACAGATGCAAGCAACAGTAACACAGTCCTTGGAGCTGTCCTTTCAGAAAGGAATTTTATTAGCCTTCAAATCTAGATAGTTGCCTTCCATTGTGTTACATGGGATTCTCTGTCAGACCAAACCATCCAAACCTTGGCTTTTCTGCACAAATCATTGTTGTGTCTTCTCTGTCTGTCTCTAAGAACACCAGCGTGCTTTCTGGCAGATATTTTGTTCACTCCACCAGTTTTCTATAATGATTCCCAACACATTATTGGGTCCTATGAATGCTGCAAAAAAGCAAAGATAACTCTATGTTACAAATATTTGGTAGACTCAGTTAATGTTTTAACGTGTTTAACTCTATGGACTGTGTTTGTGTGTGTGTTTTCAGCTGTGTGTGTAATTTAAGTTATTGCTCCTCAGATTCACACCAGAGGCCAAGGCCAGCCGACATCCATTTGTGTATCTGCCGTTTGGGGCTGGTCCCCGAAACTGTGTGGGGATGAGACTCGCTCAGCTGGAGATCAAAATGGCATCAGTTCGTCTGTTTCACAAATACAACATTGTGGTCTGCACTGAGACGAAGGTGGGTTTGACTGGTTAAACACCAAAGACAATAATGTTTTAATTATCAAAAAAAAAGACTGTGAACCAGCAGCTGACTTCAGAGATCCAATAATTATTGGGGTGCTGAGGTGAATGGAGGATGAATGGATGATTTTCCTGGGTATGGTAACATTTAATTCAGTGCACTGCTATGCAGACCAGACACGAATCGTAAAGTTACAGTAAGTAAATAACTCACCTTAGTAAAAGTGTTCACTTGAGCCAGCAAACATCAGTGGTCATCCCCAGGAATATGTTTGTCTCCAGTTTCCCCACAGGAAGTAAATGGCTCCAATTTTAAGAAATAGCTTAACTTGTAACACAACTTAAATAAATGAGTTGATCCACAATGAAAACCCTAAATATAAAGTATATTACTGGGTTAAAACCAACCAACTTAGTGGTGGCAGCATGCTCTTCAAACAAAACTACCTGGCTGCTGCTTCTTCTTTTGGCTTTCTGGCAGTCTAGATGCCTTAAGGACTTACTGCTGCCTCCCTTAGGTTAACTATGGGATTACATATTGATTTATTTTCCTAAGTATGACAATCCAAGATGCAACGCTGCAGAAAAATTAACTTTAATATTGCCTTATCCACTCGATGATCCATAGATGAAACTAAATACCAGGTGTAAATTGTTTGAATCCTCACATGTATTATTTCAGCAGCAAAAGTATGTACATGGCTGAAAATAAGTAACCTCCTTTCACTTTTTCTTTTCTTTTCTTTGTGCAGGTTCCTCTTGAGCTGAAGTCAGGAAGCACTCTGGGGCCGAAAGACGGCATCTTTGTGAAAATCACCAGGAGAGACGTGGAGGCAAATTAGATTCACATCCAGATGATTTAAAAACTCACTTTGTAGGGATTAGTTTTAAATGTGTGAGCAGTTTTCACAAATCAGAAATATTTGAATCTTATAGATTAAAAAAAATAAAAGTTAGACTTTGATTTTTGTGCTCATCTATAGTAGCTTCTCACGTGAACGAAAAAGTGAAAAAACAAAGATGAGAGAAGTGAACAAAACACACCTATGAAAATTACCATTTTGAAATATTTTATTTTATCAGGAGCAGATTATAACTGATTTACAGTGTGCTTTTAAGAATTATTTTCCCGTTTTCAAATATTATGATGATATATGACAGTAAATTTATGTTTCTGGGAAAAAATGTGTGAGTCGATGGCGAAAATAACAAAAGTTGAATAAAACGAGCTGATGTGCTACCCTTAAAATGTGTTTTTTAACACCAGCCCATGCATGTGCTCTGAAATGCATGGGATGAGGTAGATCTAATCCAAATCATCCCAAACTCAGTAACTTGGTGCAGTGCCTTTAGGAAGTATGTATTCCTATAGTGGGAGCTGAAGAAGATTTTTCAGTTATGGTAATGCTTGATAAGGAACATAAAGGCTAAAATAATACAAACACTGTGCAACCTCATTAGGCACAACATAAATGTTTTCATTTTTTATTAGCATTAGCGTAGCTAGCTGTTAGCATTTGCGTTGTGCCCATGGATGTATTATATGAACTGGATAGAGCACCGCCCCTTTGTCCCTATGGCAACAAGAGTGGGAGGTACCCATTTATTTTTCCCATGGTTCTAGAAAATCCAAGGGAGTCATGGTATTGCTTAGAAAACACTTCAACCATACCATATCCTCCGTTTTAGACGGACCCTTATGGAAGATGGGTGGTTTTGAATATGATTGTGCAGGAGAAAAAGATTTGTCTTGTTAATTTGTATGGGCCAAATACAGATGATCCTGCTTACTTTGAAACAAACTGTGATACTATACAACATGTACAAGGTACTTTTGATTACACAGTAATGGCCTATCGCCCAAATGTCTGCTGAGATAGGCACAGCACCCCCCGCGACCCTCTGGTGGAGGAAAAAGCGGTAGATAATGGATGGATGGATGGATGGTAGGTGACTACACTAATACACTTGATATAAAAGGAAATAAGTTATCGATCTATCATCAAAGAGCCCTTACAGAAATAATAAAATCTAAGGATACACTTGATCTAGTAGATGTGGAGACTAAGAAATCCAGACACGTCTAAATTTACATGGAGGAGAGCAAATCAGGCTAGCCGTATAGATTATTTTCTAATCTCCTTCTCTATGATTTCAAAAGTACGATATATGTAAATGTACCTGTTTAAAAAAAAATATTCTGAAGGGACTGTTGGACCCTGGAAATCGGGCCCCTGTTAAAAAAAAAGGTAGACTAGAGCAAATGAAACCTGAGGGAAGACTTTACACCAGTGCCCTTAAAAATGCAGCATGCTAAAATCTCCCTCTTGAGTGGTAAAAACATGAAGACGTTCCCTATTGGCTGCCATTCATAAGTGGCCTCTAAAGCAAAATATGCATTTAAATGTGTTTTTTTCTAAAGTAGTGAAATTCTTTTGGCGATGAATGGTGCAGTGTCCGATAAGATGCCATTTCCTCTATGAGTCCTTCCAGTCAAAAAGGCTGCCGTTATGTAGTCCTTTTAATTTTTGCCCCTCTCTTTCCAAATGTCCCTTTCCATTTTTCTTACTGTGCATTGTTATGGTGTGTGTGGACATCTGTCTGTCACTTTATAAGTCCTATATCTGTGCTGTGCATTCTGGTCTTGAATTGTGGGATTATAACACACGAAAAGTAATTCATTGTTAAAATGTCATTTTAAAATCCAGCACTTTACAAATTTATGAGACATAAAAACTTTTTTTTTTAAAAGAAATCTTTCAAAAACAAAATGTTATTGTTATTTATCAGACAAATAACAATCTGAATTCACGTTTTTGTACCCACATTTGACCAGGAATGCAAGTAAATAACTACAATTTGACATCTTATTCAAGATAATGCAATAATGTGCAGTATGTCACAAAAACAGCATGTCATTTAAAAACCAGGCTTCCTTCTTAAAACAACAGATGATTTGATGGTTTAGAAATCATTAGAAATCATCAATTTCGTTATTTGTCTCTCCCGGTCTTCACATCCTAATCTGGTGTTGTCGTGTTTTTATCTTTTGTACATAATGTCCCAATGCATGACAACAGATTTGACAATAGCAACCTGTTTGTCGGCTCTCCCATTCTCCAGGAAACAGGAAAACAACATGGTTCTCTCCCCTCAGATCTAAGCATCCCTACGTTAACTCCCTGTTGGGCTTTATTTGGATTCTAATTCATTTCATATGTGGTGTGTATGTGGTGCTCAACTCAACTCCCTTAGTCCATGTCAGAATGATGGATTCCTGAAGGCCTTTTCATCGTACTGTACGTCTTTTCCAGACTTATAATAGGACATTTAAAAATAAGAAAATTCTGTGTGATTCTTTCTGGGGCAGACACTACAACAAATACATTTGAAAATTCATAGATGACATTAATAATTATGGTTATGGTTTAAGAGCTTCTCCATACTGGTGTATTAATCATTACAGAAAGATTAAAAGATATATATTTCATAATTACCAATGCTGTTTATAGGGCAGCTTTGACATAAACCTTACACTGGATAGTGGTTTAATACATTTGTTAAGCACTGTACATAATAAAACAACTAACATACAAATAATAAATTACCTTATATGGTACGACCCTCATCCCATGTCCTTTCTGCATTATCCATTCTTATAATATCAATTTTGACCAAACAAATTCCCTGTAAAATAATCATTTTCTTCCTGGCATGTGTCCTGATCCACACTCCTGTCCAGTGAGTGGCAGTAATGAGCATTTCAAGTAACAATAAGCCTAGCAGAATAAGAAGAAGAGCAATAATATTGACATGACCTAAGGTAAGTTGAGGATACACACGTACATTTAGCTTTCATTAAACAGACTTTCTCCAGCTGTAAGAACGACCCTGTCATTTTACATGAAAGTGTAAAAGTGTATTCATGAACCATGTTTCATTTACATGAAGTAAGACAAGACATGCGAGGAATATGCTACTGTGTTTTGTTAGCTTCCGGATAGCGTTGCATCTGTAATGTGACACAGGAAGTCAGGATATTGGTGTTAGAGGGTGTTTTTATTATTATTTAAACGTGGAATATTGTCGGATTCTGTGTGAAGTACTGTATAAGTGTAAGTAAGTGGGTGATAACGCTGTTATAGACATGAGCTGGTTTAAAATGCAGGGGAAACGTGAGCACTGCTAAACAAACAAATCATTAACATGTTAGCAACTCAGTCTAAGGTCCAATATTTGACTTTGTCCGCTGGCGTGTGTCTAACATATGATGTTGTTCCCTGTCACCCACTAATGTTTGAAAAGCTACATGTGACCTAGTGTGAAGAACTCTTTTGGGACATTTAACATCTTGTTCTTCCTATTAAAATGACATTCTTTACTTCTTGCAGTGGATATTCCTCCACAGAAAAAAAGACTTGGCTTTAAAGACACCATAAATCCCCACAAACAGTCAAAATCAATAATGAGCAGGGCTGAAATTTCGAAATATGGCCTACTGCAATTTTCACATTGCAGGAGGCACACTATTTCTTCAAGCCAAAATGTGTCAGATTACCATTTAAGATTAAATATTGTCCTGATCTATACACGTCATATTCTACAGACTAAAGAAAACATCTTTGTTTTTCACAGATCTGCACAAATATCACACAGTTATCATTTTACTGTGAGTGTTTACCAATGAAAATGAGAATAATTATGTAAAAATAACCATTCCCTCAGATTGCAATGAGATAATTATATAATATAATTCAGCTCTAATAACAAATGAAAAAATTCATCAATCTAAGTATCAAGTGATGAGAAAGAAAATAGAGAATTACTCCATTAATTAATTTCTCTAAAAAAGCAACAAAAAAGAAAAGGAGGAAGAGATTATTTAAGAAAGAAGCTTCAGAAAAAAATGCATAATAGTTATCAGTCTAAATATATGCATATTTATTTTGGCTCTGTATCTTGATGGATTAAATTCCTAATTCTATGATTTAATTTTGGCTATTTTTTTGATTTGTTTAATGCTACTGCTTATCTGATTATTCAGCATCTATTACACTGACCTAATCTGTTTATGTCCATCTTTTCAGGCACGTTTACCTAATGCTTTAAGACCTGAAAAGTGCTCTTTCAAAATGGATGCTGTCGTTGGCCGCCTAAATGTTTTCCACAGTGAGGACGGAGGATTTCCTGTGACACTCAGCCTCCTTCTCATGTTTCTGTGTCTTCTCTACTGGTGAGTAAATACCAACACTGCTCCTCTGTTTAGGATGTAGTGTGTGACTGTAGAGGAAATTAAATCATCTTCTAGTAAAAAAAAGCAACAACTGCATTTCAATATTTTCATGAGTTTCCAAGACATCAAGACAAAGTTGTACTCTGTCTTCCAGGTATTCAGTTTACCCGTTTTCAGTTCTCTCTCGCTGTGGCATCAAACATCCAAAGACAGTGCCTTTCTTTGGCAACCTATTCATGTTTCGCGAGGTAAGACATCGATGGAACTTCGATGCATTAGGACATCCCACCCTACTACATTGTATTGTAAATGTATTACAATATTAAGTATTGTTTTTTTTCACACTCATGGCCACCTGACCCAGACAATAATAAAACATCATAGAATGTCAGAAGTGTATTTCTTTACACACATTTCTTTACAGGCAGCACAGCTATGGAATTAACAAAGGCAAACAGAAACAGCCCATTATGAAGACTTTAAATGCAGACTATTTTATCTCAGTGAGTTACACCTTCATCATCACTTTCATTCTAGTATTTCAAGTTTTGGATTTAAGGTCAGAAAATTTTTAATTTGAAGGAGTTGGAATAAAACCAGGTTTCTGACAAGTAAACAAGCCATTTCCTGCTCTGCTATGATAAGTGTTTTTTTTATTATTATTTAACATTGTTTTTTTTCAGGGTTTCTTTGGCCCGATATCTGATCTTATAAGGACTCATGGCAGGGTTTGTGGGTAAATATATATTTTTAAATGTTCTTTATCTACATGGATTAATGAATTTAAAGTTTGGACATTTGAATATTCCATATTGTGAAATGAGATATTTGTTAAATTCAAACAGTGACATACAGTACTTTGCGAAAGTTTCAGGCACCACCAGCTCTGTTGTTTTTCTCTCTGTCAAATTCTGTGATCATGTGAATTTGGAATGATTCGACTTAAAGCTGGTCTTGTATATTAGCGAGCTGTCAATGAGTTTAACTCATGCAACATGTGAATGTAATGCTCAAGCATGTCTTGAATAAACCTGGCGTAATAGATTTACAGCAGATATTTCTTTAAATTAAATAGCAGGACAAACACAGGAATTAATTAAGGTTTCACTCCAGTATTAAAAGAGCTGTGTTATTGTTTAAGTGTAAGAGTAGATCATGCTAAATACTTGACACCTGTAAAGGATGGGTTTTTTTTCAGAATTTTTTTATAACAAAACAAAAAACTATACAAATTTTCTGGATGTGTTCCAGTAAAGTGAAATAGAAATAATGATCCTATTGTCATTATAGCATTGCTAAAACAACAAATCTGACTTCTGCACAGTACTGTACATGAGTAACATTAATGATTATTTGCATTGAAAGAGACTCTTTGCTGTTGATAGGTACTATTTGGGCCGCAGACCAGTGGTGGTGATAGCCGACCCTGACATGCTTCAACAAGTGATGGTCAGAGACTTTAGCAGTTTCACAAACAGAATGGTGAGGACAAAAGCACACACGCATGCACGCATATACACACACACATCATGTAGTTTCTCACAACTCAAACACGCTCATTGCTGTTTTTATAACAAACATGTTTTTTTTCCCTGTTCCCATTCTGTCCTTTTGATAAAGGCTTTTCGCTTTGCCAGCAAACCCATCTCCGACTGTCTCCTCATGCTGAGAAATGAACACTGGAAAAGAGTGCGGAGCATCCTGACCCCGTCCTTCAGTGCTGCCAAGATGAAAGAGGTGAGATGAGAGTGCTTGGACTGTTTGGGTACTTGAGATTTGTGACTAATACTTGAGGGTTTTTTTGTACATTTCCCACTTAGTGAGAAGTTGGAAAAAAATTACTATTTTGTGAACAGGTTGGTTTTGAGGGGTATATTTATGATCATTATTTTTTTTGTAGATGGTTCCACTCATTAACACAGCCACCGATGCCCTAATGAACAACCTGAATGTATGCGCGGAGTCTGGAGAGGCCTTTGACATCCACAAGTGACTACATGAAATTTAACTAAAATAAGACAAATGCCGTCTTTTTGGTGTCTTCTTTCTGTCACGTCTCAATTTTATTTGCTTCTGTTTCGCAGATATTTCGGCTGCTTCACCATGGATGTTATTGCCAGTGTGGCATTTGGAACTCAATTGGACTCTCAGAAAAACCAAGACGATCCATTTGTCCGCCACGCTCAGATGTTCTTTTCTTTCTCTTTCTTCAGGCCGATGTTGCTGTTTTTCAGTCAGTTCAGGTCTATTTATATAACTTAAGTATTACAGGAGAGATATTTATGCATGAATACAATGAAGAAAAAAAACAGTGACATTATGAAGAAGACGAGAAACTAGAGTTTACAGATTCAAAATGTTCTATCGCAGAAGTTTTTCCTACATAATTCATGACTGGATGATACATTTCAAAATAAATTGTGGTTTTTGTTAACATGCAAACACATTTTATTCTGTGTACTCTGTATAGGACTAAATGTTGTGTAAACAGATCCATACAAGGTTTACTTTAAGTAACACTAACAAATGGGTTTTCTGTGTACAGTGGCTTTTCCTCACATCATGGCTCCACTGGCGGGACTCCTCCCCAATAAAAGACGAGACCAGATGAATCATTTCTTTATCAAAACTATTCAGCAAATCATCAAGCAGAGGGAGGAACAGCCTCCTGAACAGGTGTGATTTGTTATCCCAGTTTCAAAAGACCTTGAGACAATTTTTTTTGAATTTTGATGATATCCCAGATTTCCTCTTCAATAATTCAAACATGTTAACCTCTATGACTGTCTGGGTGTTTAATGGCAGTTGTGTTCAATAGCTTCTGAAGTTTCTCTCGTCTTCTTGTTTTTTTTAATGAATTAAATTATTTGTATACATTTATTTTATTGCTTACAGAGACGCAGAGACTTCCTTCAGCTGATGCTGGATGCTCGCACCAGCAAAGAGACGGTGTCTTTAGAACATTTCGATACACTGAACCACACCGATGACCTCAGTCACAGGAACCAGCAAGCACAGCCATCGGCCTCAGATCAGAGCAGTTCTCACGCACAGGGGCCGCACACCAGAGTGCCTCAGAGAAAGATGATAACCGAGGATGAGATTGTGGGTCAGGCTTTAGTCTTTCTCCTGGCAGGCTATGAAACCAGCAGCAACACGCTGGCTTTCACCTGCTACCTCCTGGCTCTGCACCCTGAATGTCAACACAGACTACAGGAAGAAGTGGACAAGTTTTTTACTAAATATGCAAGTATTAACTAGCTGGTTGTTCTGATCATGTTTGCTTAATCTAGTTATGAAAAAACATCACAGTTGTGGTTTTATCTTGTGCGACCTGTTGTAGGAGTCACCAGATTACGCAAATGTTCAGGAGCTGAAGTATCTGGACATGGTTATATGCGAGGCATTGCGCCTCTACCCTCCTGGATTCAGGTAAAGGAAGTAGCCAAATATAAAATATGATATAAGGATATATTAGGTCCATTGAACATGCTGGATCTTTTTTTCAAATTGCATTTTGTCCCTCATAAGGTTTGCTCGAGAAATCGACCATGACTGTGAGGTGAAAGGCCAGTTCCTCCCTAAAGGAGCGACGCTGGAGATCCCTGCAGGTTTTCTCCATCATGACCCAGAGCATTGGCCAGAACCTGAAAGGTTCATCCCTGAGAGGTAATAAACATTGCATTTTCAGTTTCCTGTGTCTAATAGACATCTGTGTTCACTGACTAATTAAACCTGGATTAACACTCCAAGTCTCGTGCAATAGTCGCAATATCCATCCATCTTCTACCGCTTAAACTTCCACATGTTGGTTGCAGGGGGCTGTGTGCCAATCTCAGCTGACATAGGGCGATAGGCAGGATCACACCCTGGACAGATCCCCAGTCCATCACAGGGTCACACATAGAGACAAACAACCATCCACTCTCAAACCGGCAGTCAATTTAGAATGTCCAATTTGCCTAATCACCAATTCTGCATGTTTTTGGACTGTGGAAGGAAACCAGAGAACCCTGAGAAAACCCACGCACACAACGGGGAGAACATGTAAACTCCATGCAGATAGGCCCTTGTTCCAGAGCTCACCACGACACCAACCATGTGGCCCAGATGCTGCAATTATGCTCAGCTAAATGTTATCCACACAACAGCTTTTGAAAAGTCAGCAGCATAAAAGCATCAAAAGTCTGAAACTTTTAAAAATAAACAGTTTCCTGTTAGATTCAAATCATTGACAGATGAGTTCACACACAACACTTTGACGGTTCCACACACAGGAAAACGTCCTACGCAGTGATTCATTTTATGTCAAGACAGATGCAAGCAACAGTAACACAGTCCTTGGAGCTGTCCTTTCAGAAAGGAATTGTGTTAGCCTTCAAATCTACATAGTTGTACATAGTCCATTGTGTTACATGGGATTCTCTGTTAGACAAAATCATCCAAACCTTGGCTTTTCTGCACAAACCATTGTTGTGTCTTCTCTGTCTGTCTCTAAGAACACCAGAGTGCTTTCTGGCAGATATTTTGTTCACTCCACCAGTTTTCTATATTTGGATTCCCAACACATTATTGGGTCCTATGAATGCTGCAAAAGAGCAAAGATAACTCTGTGTTACAAATATTTGGTAGACTCAGTTAATGTTTTGACTTGTTTAACTCTATGAACTGTGTTTCTGTGTGCGTTTTCAGCTGTGTGTGTAATTTAAGTTATTGCTCCTCAGATTCACACCAGAGGCCAAGGCCAGCCGACATCCATTTGTGTATCTGCCGTTTGGGGCCGGTCCCCGAAACTGTGTGGGGATGAGACTCGCTCAGCTGGAGATCAAAATGGCATCAGTTTGTCTGTTTCACAAATACAACATTGTGGCCTGCACTAAGACGAAGGTGAGTTTGACTGGTTAAACACCAAAGACAATAATGTTTTAATTATCAAAAAAAAAGCTAACCCCAACTAAAATCATATGATCTAAGCAGGTAGGTTTACTATAACTCCAGAGATCCAAGAATTATTTCTAACACTTGAGTGCTGTGGAGTTGGGGTGAATGGAGGATGAATGGATGATTTTCCTGGGTATGGTAACATTTAAACTCAGTGCACTGCCATGCAGACCAGACACTAATCATAAAGTAACAGTTAGTAACTCACTCACCTTAGTAAAAGTGTCCACTTGAGCCAACAAACATCAATGGTCATCCCCAGGAATATGTTTTTCTCCAGTTTCCCCACAGTAAGTAAATGGCTCCAATTTTAAGAAATAGCTTAACTTGTAACACAACTTGAATAAATGAGTTGATCCACAATGAAAACCTTAAATGTCAATATATATTATTTGGTTAAAACCAACCAACTTAGTGGTGGCAGCATGTTCTTCAAACAAAACTACCTGGCTGCTGCTTCTTCTTCTTTCAGCTTTCTGGCAGGCTAGATGCCTTAAGGACTTAATGCTGCCTCCCTCAGGTTAACTCTGGGATTACATATTGATTTCTTTCTTAAGTACGGCAATCCAAGATGCAGCGCTGCGGGAAAAATTTACTCTAATACTGCCTTATCCACTCCATGATCCATAAATGCAACTAAATACCTGGTGGTAATTGTTTGAATCCTCAAATGTATTCTTTCAACAGACAGAGTATGAACACGGCTGAACACAGGTAACCTCTCTTCACAGAAACAATGTTTCACATTTGGCTTTTCTTTTCTTTTCTCTGTGCAGGTTCCTCTTGAGCTGAAGTCAGGAAGCACTCTGGGGCCGAAAGAAGGCATCTTTGTGAAAATCACCAGGAGAGACGTGGAGGCAAATTAAATTCACATCCAGATGATTTAAAAACTCACTTTGTAGGGATTAGTTTTAAATGTGTGAGCAGTTTTCACAATCACAAATACTTGAAACTTATAGAGTTCAAAAATATAAGCTAGACTTTGGTTGTTGTGCTCATCTAGTGGCTTGTCACGTCATGATAAATGGGACGTGCAAAGGGTGTCGGGTTCCTTCTAAGTCCTGACTGATGGTCTCATCAGTTATCATGGTGATGAATAAAGAGAGAAAGTGAAAAAACAAAGAGGAGAGAAGTGAACAAAGCAGTACTGTGATCTACTGTCAGCCTGTAACTATAGTGCATAGCAATCCTAGATAATGTGCAGCTGGTATTAAGAACAGTCCAAAACACTACTGTGAAAATTACCATTTTTATACTGATTTACAGTGTGATTAAAAAAAAAAAAAAATGATTTTCCCGTTTTCAAATATTATGATGATTTATGATGGTACATTCATGTTTCTGTGAAACAATGTGTGATTCAGTGGCTAAAATAATCAAAGTTTACTAAAACAAGCTGATGTGCTACCCTTAAATTATAATTTGTTTTAATGCCGTACTGTTACAATAAACATGAAATAATAACATGCGTACACAAGCCATAACATTTGAAAAATTGTTTATTATATAACCTGATATTCTTGTCTGAACAAAATAGACACCAGCAACCGTGGAAAAGTATTAAGTGTAAGTTTGTGTACATTGATTGTTGCCAAACTTAGATTCTGTCTTGTATTTTATACAAACCATGACTTTTTTGCTTTCTCCTACTTTCTGACAAAAGAAATATCGATATCAGCTTCTAGATTTAACTTTACGGGTTTGGGGGGAGGGATCGTTAATTCTGCTTTTAATTCCGCTTGCCAAAGTAAAAAGCATCCCATAATCGTGTTTTCCCCTGACTCAAGGAAAGGAAACATCCGCAATTAGGATTTAGGAGTAGTTGATAACATACTCTGGATAAATCTGATGTTTTTCAAAGATAACAAAGATGCTGGGGTTGCGTTCGCAGTTCACACAACTATCGTACAAGTTTCCGCTGGTTCCTTTTGGAGGGGGTCTGACAAAGCTGCTCGTTCCCTTGCAGTACTCTCCCACCAAGACCAGAGCCACAAACATGATCTTGTTCAGGTTTCCTTTGGTGACGGCATAGTTGTCTGAGTAGGACGAATCTCTGGCAAAGTAGCTCCCTAACAAATGAAGACATGTTATTGTTAGCACAGTCAACGGGGACATTTGAGACAAAGCTTTTTGGTTTTGAAAGCCTTTGGTGAATCCAAAAAGTCCATTATGTCCTACATTTCCTCCTATTAATTTTTCCTTGATGGAATATGCCAACTTGGTTAAGGAAATGTGAAAAACACTTCCTAAAAGACAAACTTGGTGAGTTGGAATTTAAACTGCACTGACACTAGACGACTGACATCGATGACATAGTTCTGCTGTGATAAAACTAGTTTACACAAAGAATCAAATACAACACCACAGTTCATACCATTGTCTTTTCTCCTGTCTTAAAGCCATGATCCGAGTCTCATGTTAGCTCATAATCTTTTGTGGACAATACGAAAGGAAGGAAGATACTAAAAGGAAGCAATCAAGCTCTTCTCCTAAGCATTTCAAGAATTACGAATTAAGAATTTACGTAACACTTTCTATGAATACCACATCAATTGTGCATTATGAGCGCATTCATAGTGAATTATAATGCTCACATAAACACACATAACTGAGCTGACTGATGGGGCTTATAATACATTCTGACTACCCCACTATACACACACCTCAACAATCAACTGCTATAAGGACTCATAGGATGCTATAATACTCTATGAATGATCATAAGTTATCAATGTATGCTTTAAGTAAAGTGAAGTTCATATGGATTCATCTATAATGCAGCATACCTCATCATAATGTTTCATTGTTGGTGTTAAATAAAGTGTAACACGTTTGCATGCATTTAAAAGAATATATGCTGCATCATAAGTCATTATGTCAGATAGCAAAATATAGAGAATTACATTAAGATTTGTCTGCTTTAGGAATATAACATTAAAGTGGACATATTATACCCTATTTCTCCAAGTTAACTAGTTCCCTGGTGTCTTCATGAACATGTCTGTGACAAGCTTTGGTCAAAACACCATGAAGCATCACAGCAGTTCAATCACGCTGCCAAAAACAGCCCTGTTCAGAATGCTCTGTTTAGTAGTATCTCTTTTAAAAAAATTAAAATGACATTTTTAAAAAAAAAAAATCAGCAACAGAGGCTACTGGGAGCTAACACCAGTTAGTTTGTTTTACAGACAAAGCAGAGCTCTGCGAGACAACAATTCCAGGAATTTAGCACATTGAAGTCCCAGTGAGCGCAGAAGTCAACATTGTGTGTTTTATCTCCTGTACTTAGACTGAGGAGGACCACAAAAACATGAGTGAGTCATTTTTTTCACATTTGGCTGACTGATAGGACCTCCAGAGTCCAAAATATAAGGATTTAAATGATTAAAAAGTTTTGCATAATATGTCCCCTTTAAGAAATATTGCGACTCCTGCCATTTGAAGACAGGCCGTTGTGTGAGTTTGATAAAATTTCAATGAATTGTTCTAATGCAGCTGCTTTACTGTACCTTTGCCATAGGCCACACCGTGGACACCACACATCCTCCAGTCAAAGTTTTGCTCACAGATGGCACCAACCAGGGACTCGTCTGTCCCATGGAATAAATACTGCTGATCCACAAGTTTTCCTTTATTTCGCCCTGTCATCTGCTCCCTCTGCCTGAATTTGCACCAAAAATTATATTTTACACACTGCATTCATTACGAGTAAATGAGTAAAGGGAGGGGTGGGAATTACCATTGAAAGACTTTCCACAGTGAGGGGTTCTGAATCCTCTGGATGCTGGTAACTTTTCTCTGAGGCATAGTGTTCTTAAATAACTTCTCAATCATCCCATAGTCCTTTGCAGATTTGGAGAGAAGAACAAGCTGTAAAACAAGAGTAGATTACAGATTAACAAGGTCATAAATTCAAAATTCAATGATGAAACCGAACAGAACAGTTACCTTGTATCCAAGCTCAGGCAGCGCAGTCTTGTCCCAGTAGGGTGGGACAGCGTCAGCCTGGGAGGAAGTGGAGCTGTGTAATGATGCACTACAGAGAGAGGGCATGTGCAGTAAGAACTGTGGGACTGGTGCCGTCACATGAGGCACAGAGATGTCCAAAACAGCATTTTCGGAGAATTTAAAATATAAAATCATTGAATAAATGATGGGCCACACGGTTGGTGTAGTGGTTAGCACTCTTGCCTTTGCAGCAAGGGCCTTTCTGCATGGAGTTTGCATGTTCTCCCCGTGTGTGCATGGGTTTTCTCTGGGTTCTCCAGCTTCCTCCCACAGTCCAAAAATATGAAGATTTGGGGATTAGGTGAATTGGTCACTCTAAATTGACCGTAGGTGTGAGAGTGTGAGTAAATGGTTGTTTGTCTCTATATGTGTCTCTGCGATGGACAGGCGAACTGTCCAGGGTGTACACCGCCTATCGCCCTATGTCAGCTGAGAGAGGCACAGCACCCTCCGGTGCAGGATAAAGCGGTGGATGTATGGATGTATGGATGTATGGATGAATGGATGAATAAATGATAATACCTGTCCAGCTTCATCTTCACATCTTGCTCGGACACAAAGCGAGGCCTTCGTCGGATCTCTCTCTTGGTTTTGTATTTCAGGTTCTCTTGATACATCGGGGGTGTCCCTGGCCCACCGTTGAAGTGGAGGACATACTGCTGGTTGCCAGCACTGAAAGGTATCGGTGCATCTCTGTTGGCCAAGTACGTGTTCTCCAGAGTTTCAGAAGTGATGGATGCTGCTGTGTCTACTTGCCCCTAAAGACATGAACAAACAGAGGGAAATCAGGAGAAGTTGGCACTATTTCAACTTGACCAGATTGTATTAATTGCATTATTTTTTATCATGGACAGCTCAATGTAGCAGTTAACTTAACCCTTAAAATTAAAATAGGATATAACAAGACTTTTTATTCCTTTTGTTACATTTTTCAAAATGTTTTATTTTCAAGTAGAAAGTCAAGGTCCATGAAGGTACCATATATGGTTCCTTGCCCATCTGTAGTACAAAGAAAATCCATAGAGCAAAACCACACAAATAAAGTGAAAGGGACATATTTTAGAGCATTATAGAACAGTTTTTTCTAGATCGTGGTCCTCAATGACCGGGGGGCCACTTGATGAGTAGGAGGCCGGTTATGTGGGGAAAGAAGTTGATTTTTTTTTAGAAAAGGTTGGAAATAATATTTATCATAATAATTACAAAATAAAAGTTTTTGTTTTTATGTGGGACGATGAATAGTTCACAATGTAATCGTATTTATGATTCAAAATGAATCTATTTATATAGAGAAAACACGCATAAATAACTCATTCTAACTTTATATTGAGTAGAACTGTACCAACTCGCAAGTTGGTGGGGATTATGGGTACGGCAGGATTGTTATGGGAATGAAAACTTTAAATTTTAGACAATATTGACAGAAAATGGTATGCTAAAAGGAAAATTGGATGATCATCGCATCAATGGTATCTTGCCAGTAGTACTGAAGAAATAAACAGGCATCGATTGATCAGCACCCAAGTATCGTGATACAATTGAAACCGTCCCAGCCCTGAACGCAACACGGCTGTCTGTGTACAAAACGACTGACCTGTCCAAACTCCTGCCATTTACCAACTTCATCCTTCCAGTACCAAAGCCACTGAGTTGTAAGAATAAAGTAAGGAGGCTTTGATACGGCAGAGGCAGTGGACAGTCGACGGACTGGAGATCCTTCATACTTCATCGTCGTGAAGTCGACTGAATCCAAAGCAGCTGGTAAGGAGCTGAAAGCAATGTAGATACTGTCAACTTTCTAATTATCTCAAGCAGATTTATCTTTATTTGTATTTTCAAATATTAATTTAATGTTAGTAGTATAATTATGAACGAAAAGAACATTTTGTCTTTGTTGCACCTTTGAAGCCGAAGGAAACTGAAAATCCCTGTGGTGACTGATGGTTGAGTCGTACAGTGTGTGCCATTTGCAGGGTCACAGTAGGCCTTCTCAATATCCTCCATATTGGGCAAATCCTTCCAGGTCACGCCATCAATGTCCAAAACCTGCCAACTGTACGGCAAGTTCCGGTGGACACGAACACACTTGTCTGGGGAAAACAACAAATTCAAGTGCACTGGTGAAAACAGTTCATACAGAATGACACCATTACTTACTTATGTGAACGGTCACTTCTGGCATTGTTACCTTTGAAGCTGCAGTTTCCGCGAATGAAGAAGAGACAGATTTCATTCCTGTCAGCATCAGTCATGGGTTTAGATGGAGCTGCAGACCTGGTGGGGGATCCAGGGTCACTGCTCGAGGGCTGCTGAACGGGAACTCTCACCTTTAACGGTGTTGCTGCGGAATATTACAGTACATAAAATGTCACTCTTTTACAGTGATGGACTGAGAAAATGAGTTAAAAAAACTGAGTAAAAAGATTTCCTTACGAGGAACAAAAGGTGCCGATTGAGCCATGATGATGCATTTATTCCTGTAGATCTCAGGAAGGTTGTTAATATTCTCGTGACTTAAGCCGCGGAACATCCTCCCTCCTGGAGCATCGATGTTATGAGTTCTCTTACACGAAGCACCAAACTTACAGTCACCCAGGAGAAAGTGCTGGCAGACGTGGAGCTTGTTGCAGGTGTTGCTGAACTTGCAGGTGCCATGCTCACCGTTGCCTTTATTGTAATGCGGGCATATCTACACAGGTATGTAGAGGTGGACGACCATTGAGACAGAAATACATTACAGTTAACAACAGTGGAGGATTGTGAATGTCCACCTCTTTCTTAATCCGCTGCTGTTAAAACTTACCTCAGGAAGCAGAAAGGGATCATTCTGCAGCAAAAGCCGGAAGAGCTGTTTTTCTGTTAAATCTTGAAGACCATGTCTTTTTAAAAGCTGTGCGTTGTGTGCAGCAGCCACAGAATGGGGATTTTTACACTTGATTCTAAAAAAGAAAATAAACACAATAAGATATTAGGTAAGGACTACACCAATACTGTAGAGTGAATATAGCTTCTATAGATATATAAGATATTTATAATGATGTAACATACACTATGTTAACTTTTCAATAAATTACCTGGATACCATCTTGCTGACAACAGTGGCCTTATCATTTTAATAGGGATGTCCCGATGTCACTTTTTTGTGTCTGATCCCGATTCCGATATCAAAAACTCGAATATCTACCAATAACGATATATAATTCCGATGAATTGTGAACTATGAAACTGTTAACAACACATTTGTGCTGAGTCATTTCAGAGACATAATTCTCAAACTGTGTAAGAAATATTGTTCTCCCAAAAAGAAGAAATAAACAGCCCAAAGATGACTCAGCTGAAATGGTTTTGCTGACTTGTATTGACATTTTTACACTCTGTGCATAGTGAAGCATGTGATATATAGGATTTTCGGATATTACATTTCTATCCGTCCGATTGTATCCAGTAATTTTGACTGGTATCGGACCGATTCACATCCCTATATTTCATCAAATAAATATACACAAATAGTATACAAATTAAATTCTGCTGTTGTCTGTTGATAAACACTTGTCTCTGACTGTAATAGCATCAAAAAGTACTAAACAAACATAAAAACATAGGCCTAAACAAAGTTGAAACCACCCAGAATAGTTCATTTTAAGTTAAGATACACCAAGGACCTTTATTCTGGTTTATCTTATTGTTTTTTTCTGCTCTATTCTGAATAGTTATCATGCCGTGTGAGCCACTCACTGAAAAACCAGTTCCAACTTGTATGAAGGCCCTGATAACAGGACACACCTGTTTATGTTTTCATGAGCATGAACATGTTTGTTCACTTAATTAATACAAAGACGGAATAACTTTACTTCACAATTTTGTCTAGTATATAATTATATATCTGACATGATTTGTGGTCACATGACATGGAAGATATTGGAAGTAAGATTACAGCATTTATCAGAGGCACAGAGGGATGGTGTCCCCTCACTGCTTGTCATTTAAACACCTTCTTAATTTTAGGTCATGTTGACTCCCCCTGGGCTAACTAGCAAAGCAACTGCTAAAACACAAATGTTTTTGATCAATATCGTAAGGTTTTATCACCAACATTTCCTCGCCCTTAGCGATAACTGACTGGAAGTTAAGAAGCTGGCGTATATTTTAGCAAAAGCTGTAAGTGACACCAGCAGTTGTGACATCACCCACAAGAATCTGAACTCAATATTCACAATTTGGCTGGCACCATTGCTGAGAGTTTGCAACCAGAGGTTCACAGATATCACCTGCAACCAGGCACCTACTGAACAATACCAGCTGTCTATCATTCTGGTGTCCACTCATATGATGAGGAAGATGCTTTATCATATTTTCCTCCGAATGGGAACATAATCGAGAAAACTGCAATTGATAAAGACCTGAAACTAGTGAGCGAGACCATTAATTATGTTCAGTAACGTTGTAGTATTTTCCCATAAATCTACAATCAAATGAACTTCTTTTAACAGCATCCCCCTAATGGCTATTCAATATATTCTTACTTCCTGGTTGGGTTAAACCTGCAAACCAAAAGACAACGTCCACTTTCTATAATATATTCCTAAGAGACCATATATTGGCTCCTATTGTTATCCTTAAGATTATTATTATATCTGTGGCTTTCTGGTCATTTTTGAAGGGGTGAGCATGCATAAAAACTACTGAAACTTGGCATGGAGGTCGGGTCTGGCAAAAATGCGATGTTGGCATAGGTCCCGAACTCGTGCGCCGCTCAAGGGCTCTATAGCACCAAATTAAGAGCATTTTGAGGCTGATTCTATCACATGTACTTGTTTTTGTGATGGAATGGATTTTTTTTTATTTTTTTTACCTTGTTTATTGTTTATTCTGTGTATTAATTGTGTAACTCGTGTTATGTGTTTTTGTGTGATCTTAGCCAGGTCTCACTTGGAAAATAAGTTTCTAATGTCAGTGGAATTTACTTGATTAGGAATATGGTGAACTCAGAGCTCTTATTGTTAGAACAAGTCAACGTGGCTGCCCTGCTGGAGTTTTATTTTGGCTTCAATTCATGGGAAGTTGTTTTGAAGTCAGTGAGTCACAACACGACATGGACGCTACTGAAAACAACACTTCCCTGTTGAAAATGGAATGTACAGATGGAACTAACTATATCAATAACAATATCTGTGACATGCTGTAAACCACACTAATTATAAACATTGTTTGATGAAATAACAATGCTAAAGCCTGGCACGGCAGCACAACTCTTACCCGAAAGTGCAGTCGCCGCAGACAAAGAACTTGCACAGGTGTAAGGCCTCACACTGAGGACACTCTCCGGGTTTCTTCTGACAGATCCGCAGACTGGTTTTAGCCACCACCAGACTGTCAGAGCGGACATTCAGACCCCGGGTCGCCGCCTGCTTCCCCGGCCTGATGGCTGTTTTACTGTCGTCCACAAGGACGCTCCGCAGTAGATCTTGGTCCGCACTCGCAGGGAAATGTCGGGCGACCAATTTCTGGAGATGACCGGCGTCCAAACAGCCCTGGTTTTCGCACAGGGTTTTAGTGATAAATGCAGAGATGGATGAAGTCATCCTGACATACGTTTAGTCCATTGAACTGAGAGCGACCTGACCGAGAGCTGCTCTGCTCTGCTCTGTTCTCAGTTTCAGAGAAACGAAACTGAAAGTTAAAAAAAAACTTCTCTTTGTGAATACTGTGACTTCTTTAATGCTGGCACACAAATAAATCTGTTATGTCACAATACGAGAACATTATATGATTTAATTTGATTATGATTTTAATTTTATTTTTTGAATCATGTTAAATTATTCTATACCTTAAATCTAGTTTTATTTCAAAGTGTTACATTCATAAATGTTTTCACACATACACGCTTAAACAATCTAAATTCGCCAGAAAATTAGACTTATTTAAGAGGGAAAAAACACAGAAAAGACTGACACATCCAAAAGTCATCCAGACTATGAATGTTCCCAAAATCACTATTTTCAAGAGAGTAAATATAATGACGCTGGAAAATAAATGCAACTTGTTCTTTATAGTTTTGTTTATGTGACCAGCTATTACGGAGGCCCGGTGTGGTCATGGTGGGAAATACAGGGTGTTATGCCGAGTTCTGTGTATCTGTCAAGAATGACGTGCCTCTGACGGGAGCGCGCACAGCTGTCACTCGAGAACCTAGTGCTTTTTTTAATGATTAATGATACGTTATCCCGAGAACGGTGATTGCACCCAAGCGCCACTATTTCATCCCAAATACATGCAAAATAAAACAAAATGGGGCCCATGTCAATTTTACCATCATTTGCATCCCACTTTTATTTATTTAAACGTATTAAATTAACTCTGTACGAAAGAAGACGTTCATATATACCATGAGCTTCACTATTTCATCCCTAATACAAAATAATATACAATTTCTTTTTTACATACAAAGTTGAACGCAAAAACTATTGCGAGGGAATATCCGACACAAAAGCAGGGACCTGAAGGCAACACTTTCCCATAGCAACCACTGCAGGAGTTGTGTTTGCCGTAGCAACCATGGAGATTCCGTCGATTGAAGAGGAAAATGGCACGAATTTGGCAGAAAAAGATGAAAAAGAACTTCTGTACAAACGCGTCAAGGACTTAAAGTAATAACAGAACACCATCATCCATGAAGTTTGTCCTCCTGAAGTTCCTTTTATGACGCTGCCTGTTTTAAGCAGCATGCTAATGCTTTAGCTTCAAACTCTTTCTTCATGTGATTGGATTTGTTGTGATTCACCTTCTGTCCAGGTGTTCCATTGCAGCCCTCCAGGCTGAGAATGACATGTTTGAACGTTTCATCAGTCGACTGGATCCTCACGAGCTGGTGTCTCAGACTGCTGCTGCTGGTGGTGGTGGTGGTGGTGAGGGCCCGGGGCCAGCAGGAGCCTCCCAGCAGGAGAGTGGGGTCAGTGACAGTATTTAGATTCTGCACACATGGATATAGAACTGTCTGTGTTGGAAATGCAACCCTTAACACTTTTCTCATACTATTAACATTTTGATACTTGCTTTTACTGAGTACCAATACTAAGCATTACATGTGCTAAATAATAAATTATTAATTATTCATTAAATGCAAATTAAATCCAGCAGGGATCACAGACTCTCACATATACACTAGACAACAAAAGATGTTTTTGGCCTACTATCAAGTGTCAACTGTGGCCTCTAAGGCATTGGTCTCAAACTCGTGGCCCCTAACTTTTTTTTTTTTTTTTTTAATTTAAATTAATGGATTAATTTTGCGTCAAAGATACATTTACTAATTGTGAACTAAATATTGTTGCATATTGAAATAAAAACACCTGTCCAACTTCATTCCTAAAGTACTCTAAAATAACCATAGGGCTGTCCATAATAATAGATAAAAGACAGAGCAAATATTAAATAAAAGCTCAGGCGAGTAAAATGCATATAAACATTTTATAAAATAAATGAAAAGACATACAACAATAGAAAATACTACCACAAATGTTATGCCATTGTTACTCTACCACGATCACTAACACGTTAGACATGTCAAAATGGCTGCTGTGTGAAGGCCCCATTTGTAATGAACACATTCAGTGTTATGTTCTGTCAGTGGAACAGGAGGCACATAAGTCAGTGTAGGTTTATGTTATTATTTACTTTTACACCAGATCTTACCTATATATTCACCCCAGACAAATGCACACAAAACTGAACACTCGTATGAGCACAAGTGGCTTGTGTAAGACCGATACTGATATCCATATTGGTGCATCCATACTGTGCATCCATACTGTGAATGATAGTGTTTACGTCTATGTCATATAAGGGCTTAGGATGGAGGCGGAGGTCCCGGCCATCTATATCAGATCAACTCCCGCAGCTGATCATTGAACAGAAGCTCTATGTGGCACAGAGAGAAGTAACGGAGACACAACAAGACCACGAAAATCTCAACCAGAGATACGAGAGAATCCAGGACAACTACATGGTTTGGTTATAATGCACTCTTTACCGACTAAAGAAAAACAAACCAAACACAACACGCGGTAATTGCGGTTTATCTCTCCACTGTGATTCCTGTTTGTGATTTCCAGGTTTCCTTGAAAGAGTCAGAGGTGCGGCTGGCAGAGATCAGGAAGGCCAAGAAAGAGTTTGAACGCAGAACGCTCAAACAGACAAAGGACAACAGCCTGGAAATGAAAGAGCCAGAGATGCTGCTCCAGTACATCATAGACAAGTTTAAGGTGAAAATCTACCACAAAAATGCACTTTAACTCCAGCTCCTACACTAAATAGTTTGTAAAATTTGGTGTTGTTTTTGTCTTTTATAAGTTAATAAAACTCATAATATGATTGGCGTCATTGTAATTAAGAAGAGATTATACAAACGGACAAATAACACATATTTGTATACGCTACATGGAGTAACAATGGCTATCACTAACAGGTCACTCAGGTGGAGAAATTAAATCTGAAGAACCAGGCACTGAAGATACAGGAGAAGAAACTCCAGCAGCAGCTTCAACGCCAAAAAGAAATGGGAAAAGCTGACTATGAGGTATCAGCGATTCTGCTCTGTGATATGCTTTTTGCTACAATAGTTAGTAAACTGAATATGTACAAAGTTATAATATTTACTGCTACTGTTTTTCCTTGTTAACAAACAAGTGCCGTGTGTTGTGCTCCAGGCAATCTTCCCAGAGTACAGCGAGCAGAGGACTGACAAAAACCTGGATGAACTTCAAGTGAACAGCTTGAAAGTACAGCGCGTCCTCACTTCACACAAGGTGACACTTTACATACATTTGTTTGTAAACAGACACTGTTTCTAGTCGTCTTGGATTTAATTTTAAGGTTAATCTTTTTCATCTCACATTTGCGTGTGTGTGTGAACAGGACAAGCTGAAGAGTGTGACATCAGAGTCTACAGATTTGAGCAGTGACATCACCAACAGGAAGCAGATGCTGGCAAAAATTGAGGAGGAGATACAGCAGGCTGAGAAGGTTTGTTATTAGTTCCAAACATTTAACACAATAAAAGGCTAATGTGTTGGCACTGTTGTGGAAATTCTCTGTGCTGCTGGTGAAGAATGAAATAGAGACTTCGAAGATGAAGGAAGACCCAGAGCATGGCGAGACCTAAACATTTATACCTGAGGAACACCCCTTTCAGATCCCTTTGTCTGTTGTAGGGGTCTGCCCCTCCAGGCCGTGCTTTCACACCCATTTGTCTACTGCAGTCTAGACGTCCTAATTTGAATACACAAAAGGACCTGGTATCTTGTGTTAGGAAAGGCTCTAGCTCTGAGACAAAGAAATTGAATTGAACTGAACTAAAACGCGTACAAATATGTTTCCTGTCTCACTTCAGGAGCGTTTAAAGGCAGAAACCTTGAACCAACACCTGCACCGTCAGATGACAGACTATCAGGCTCCCGATGTGACTGAATATATGCACGTCAAAGACAGACACAAGAAGCTGCAGCAGAGAATTCATACGTGGCAAAGAAAGGTTGGGATTGCTGAGGTAAATCAAATTCTTTATTAATATCTTCATCTAAATACAGTAAACTCTCTTACCTCTATGAAATATGCAATCAAATTGGTAAGAGAAGTTTCCTTTTTGACATAAATCAGCCCAAAATGTGCCTCAGTTCAGCTGAGAGAAAGAAAACGCTGTTGTGTGAAAATATTCCAAACAACAGTCTCTCGCTCTTCTGCTTTTTTTTTTTTTTTTTTACAGATGACCTTGAAGAGCGGGAGCAAACTTTCTCTTACTCCTACTAACGGCACTGTAGCTCGAGCGAGGTCTGGGAACAACTACATACCAGTGAAGCTTCCATACATTACAGATCACAACACATACAGCAGAAAGGCAGAGTCAGAGGGCCTGTAAAGACATGAACCAGGAAGAAAAAAATTAATAAGTCTTATTTATAAGATTTATCATAACTATTGAATACTTTTTTGTGAAGTAAAACATGTCCCATGTTCTGTAATTATTGTATTAAATAATAAAAATCACTCACTGGCAACTTTAACCATACTCTACAGCAGGGTTTCTCACTCCTGGTCCTGGGGAGCCACTGCCCTGTATGTTTTAGATGTTTCCCTTCTCAAACACCTAAACACATGCAGGACAGTGGCTCCCCAGGACCAGGATTGAGAAACCCTGCTCTACCGCTTTCTAATGCAAATATACTCAACAAAAATATAAACGCACAATCTTAAAATGGTGAACAAAAATAGAATGTCATGACATTTGCTCAGATTCTTGATGGATTTGTTTATGGAATGATTTGTTTTGCTAAAACCTAGTAGTCCAGTGTCACTTGGCCACTCCTATTGACTACAATCTTAGATTGAGTATTTCAACATCAGTCATGGAGCATGGCAGAGTGGTGGTCAATATACGTGACCAGTACACAAGACACTCCTTATGGTCTGGTCATTAAAAGGGCACACCAAAATGTGGACTTTTGTCACTTGTCAATATGCCACAGATGTCACAAATCATGAGGGAGCGTACCATTGGCATCCACGATCATTCCAGGCCACGATCGATAACCTGGTGATGTCCATGCGTCACTGTTGTACCGCTCTGCGTGAGGCTTATGGTGAACACACAAGTTATTGAAGTTTGTGAACTTGCATCATCGACACCCATTGTGTTCTTTCTGCCATTACTCCAGGACTTTTGTTTTGAAATTGATCCTAATGCTCACAAATTAAAGCCACAGTTTTTTTGTATTTTTGTTGAGTATATATATACGTATATATATATACGTATATATATATACATATATATATATATACATATATATACGTATATATATATATACACGTATATATATATATGTATATATATACATATATATGTATATATACATATATATATATACGTATATATTTATATACATATATATATATACATATATATACACATATACATATATATATACACATATATATATATATATACATATACATATATATATATATACATATATATATACGTATATATATATACATATATATACACATATATATACATATATATATACACATATATATACACATATACATATATATATACACATATATATATATACATATACATATATATATATATATATATATATTACTTGTGCAGACTGGCCATGACGATGAATTTACGCAGTGTAAAAGTGTGCGGGGGGAAAAAAACAAATCCACATCAGACTCAACAAACTATTTTCTTTATTAGAAAGAAATAATTATTGGAGGTGTAAGCTCTCAACAAACTCTAAATGTTATGATGTTACGATGTTACATGCCATATGTACAGTTATATACACAAAAGTGCAATGTCACGATGGATGAGCTGTGTTTTTTTTATTTTATCATCATTACTTTTGTCAAATAACTGTTTCCCGGAGAACAATGGCATCGTCACCCTCTTCCTGCATCCGACATGAAAATGCAACAGAATGTCTGAAGTTCCTCTAAAACGTGTTTTTTAAAGGCACTTTCACAAGTACATACTACAGATGTACATCACACCACGGAGTAGCTGAACGCCTACAGACGGCATAACTGAGACCTACTGTTGATGATAGTGACAAAAGCACATACTTTATTTTACAACGGCTTCATATTGTCAGTGGGACATTTGTATCTCTGGATATTTACTTTACATTATTTGTTCTAATTTTCTACCCAGAAACACGACAAAGGTTATAAAAATAATGAACGTTAGTAATTCAGATATCAATGAACTTTGGATTAATTCACACAAAAACGTCAAGTCAAAGAGAGTGTAAACCTGCTGTTAGAGAGCATTGCTAATTCACTGCAAAACAAACCTCTTCTAAGTGTTATTGTGCGAGCCAAATATTGCCAGGACATGCAACCAAAAACTGTGATGTCTACAGTACAGAGCTTAACTTAAAAAAAAGACACACAGTCACTTGACTCGGACACATGAGACTTGTTCGACATTGGTCCACCATTTTGAGTATCATCTTCTCCTCAAGAAGTCCTCAGAGATCAGATACTCATTGTGAGTAGTCTGACGTGACCAGAAAACGAGACCAGAGGGACTTAAGCAAGCTGCTGTTTTCAGAAACATGACGTAGAGACGCATGAGGGAGGCAGGGTCAGCATATTAGGCGGCTTTCACACTAACAGTCATTAGGTCCATGGCTACTGGCAGCACTCCCGTAGGACACTGCCTTAAGTCTAACACACAGTCAATATGAAGAGTCCATGCTTTACACTCACACAGACATGTCTTTGGGTAGATAAAGTAAAGCAAGGCAGAAAAGAAGCTCTGGCATGTGTTTCACAGCATATAGCGTTGCGGATACTGTCGGTAGGAGATGATTTGTCATCAAAATTTTTTACACTGCTCTCCATATTCTATACAGAGAGAAAAAGGCTTAATTTATTAGGCATATTATATCCCTTCATCAGTTATTAATGCGGAATTTACAGAATAGTTAGTTAATAATGAAGTAGTGGTTTCATCCAATCATCATATCTCAGTCCAGGCAATACTGGACATGTTTAAAACCTGTGGCAGGGAAAATCATATATGTATATGTGTATATATATATATATGTTTATATATACACATATATATATGTAAAAAAAATAAAAAAGACGAGTACCGTGTAGTTATGAAGCAGTCCAACCTTCAAACTGTTTCTGTCCAGGAAGTCACAGCACCTTTAGCATATTTTTTCATTTCAATTCTGTTTCATCTCAAAGTCAGTAAGGTCTTTGAAGCTTGTCACAACATCCCCACCCTGGTCCTTTTCATCAAGCTCTCTTTCAGGTTCAGTGTTCAGCAGAGGAGCTACACGCACCAGGTTTGTTCAAATATACACAGTTCATGACTGCCTGCTGTAAACTAACACTAACTAGTATACATTTCTTAAAACCTCCATGGAAGCCTTTGTGATTTGCTGTTTGGATTCATAAAAAAAAAAAAAGACGTTAGATCATATTTACCTCAACATATTAACATTTCAATATGTTATTGACAACTACTGGCCTGACTGACAAATCTATCTACTCAGTAACTGCTAAAACCAGTCTTTGAAATCCTGTCATTTTCAGTTTAATTTGCCCCCAGAGAAATATCTGTTTTCCTGCATATGTCCATGCACGTTTCATGCTCTTACTGTATTTTGTTCACAGCACACCTATGACACAGCATATGTTTTTGTTTTACATCTCTGGTTAAAGTTCCAGAGGTTACATGGTGCAGGACTTGTCCAGAGGATCCTGAGAAGATGAAGCCGGCGGCTGCGCAGCCTGACTGGACTTGGGCAGAACCATGGGCTTGGGCCTTAAGGCAGGGGGTTTGAGTTGCACCCCCATGCGGGGCGTTACCACGGGCTTGAAGGTGCTCATAGTGTCACTGGAGGAGCTGGTGCTGCGGCGGATGGGCGGCTCAGTGTTGGCGGTGGACCTCAGCATGACACCGTGGATGGGGCTGAGGGACTCGCTGGAGCTGGCCGGTGTGGGGCCTCCACCGCTGCCGCCCGAGTTCTGCCGCTGCTCCAGGGTGTCCAGCACCACGTCAGGGGCGTGCTTGGCCGAGCTCTGCCGCTCCAGCTCGCGTAGCTCATTCAGAGCAGTGTTCATGGTTTCTTCTATGTCCTAAAAAAGACAAAACAGAGCGTGCATAAGAAAAGAGTGGGCATATACGAGGGTGATAATGACATAGATGAGTGAGTGAGAGGCACAAAGGTTAGAGTTAAAAATAAAAGAAATATAAAAGCCAAAGTATGATGATTTTGTTTTACCAAAGCAAATAAGAAACCAGATGAAATAAGGTGTTAGCTGTGCAAGAGGGCTGAACAATTTTGGTTAAATAGGTTACACTATAATTCTTCTGATGTTTATAGAATAAAGAAGAATAAAACGGTATAATTTAATTGTAGCCTTTGCGATTTTGCTAACTGCATTGTTTCAAATTGTGATTTTGATCTGATAACTGTTCAGCCCTGGTACGCAGAAAAGATGAATCCATGGGGACCTTTTTTTTATTTTTATTTTTTTTTTTAAAGGAAACATGACAGAGTTTTAGTATCACTTAGCACCAACACCTCTCCACCTGCATGCTAATGACTTTGGCTATCAGAGAAAAACGCAGAGATGACAAGATAACGTTCATCTGAGCATGCTCCGTGTACACAGGCAGACAGACAGCCCAACACAGTCTTAACTGCTCTCTGTGACTTCTACTTTGCAATGGAGGCTCTTAACAAGCACAATTTACAGCTCTACTATTAATACAAATGTTACACAAAAAATAGAATATAATAAATAATAATAACACAGTTATTTTTAAGTAATTAAGATGATAGTAAATGTGTGGTGAGGGCTCCCAGGCTCAGGCTGTGCTCCCTGCTGTCTGCCTGTGAAACTTGTCTTTTGTGTGATTTCAGCACATAGACAGTTGCAGCCAGAGGAAGCAGAAGACAGGGACTGACTATGTTTTTACAGGGTGGGGCAGGGCTTTGATGGTGGAGGGAGCTGCGGTCGGGTCGCCGCTCGTCCTGCGCTGACCTGTGCGATGCTCTCCGGGTCCAGTGGCTTGCCACCATGGTGGAGGTGGTGGAGGTGGTGGTGATGGGCATCGGTGAAGCCCGTGTACTGGCCAGAGGAGGTGGAGCGGCGGATCGGGGGGCTCTCCATCTTTTTCAGTGACTCGTGTCGGCTGATGTTAGTCAGACTGCCGTGCCCGGTGCGGCGCCGTCGTTCAGGACTGTCCATGGGCATGTGGCTGCGACTCCGCAGCATGTCCCGCGGGCTGAAGTGGCCCAGAACTGGGGAACCCATCTCTGGGGTGCCGCCATGTCCACCATGACTCTGCTGAGAAGTATGTACCATGCAATGGACGTCAGTGGGGCGGGCAGGGGGCCGTCGAGATGGTGGGTCTAATCTTTTCTTGTGCCTGTGGGATTAAAAGAAAGTTTATTTCATGATTCCAATCCCATTAAGGCCTTCTTTTTGAGTGAGAATTGGTCAGAACAGGCAGCAGCAAACATAACTCACCACAATGCACACATAAGGGACAACAGAAGACAAAAACTAAACATTTGAAGGGGGTGGGAGGCCTGTTGAGCAATGCAACAAGCTACAGCTGCTTCAGCAGAATAACTGCCTGAACCTGGACAAGCACATCTCTCTCCATTTAAAACACAATGTGAGAGAACGGAGCATACCAAACTTACACAGACACATACGTTTGCCGAGTTCTGTACAATACTGCAGCACACAGCGCTTTATTGCTCCATAAAAGATCATAAAAGAGCAGCACATCCTTCTCAGTGTAGACTTAAAAACAGCTCTACAGCTGCAATATTGAAATTATACAATTACAATCACTATTACTGTCAGTCTAGTAACAGGATCAATAAGAGTTCATTCAAAATGTGTAAAGTAAAAAAAAAAATTATTATTACTTTTACCATTTGCAAAAATGGCAAAAACTTGATTTATTTAATTAACAACATATAAAAACGTATAAATATCTAACTCGAACTACTTACGTCTGCATTGATTCTTTGTGGTGATAAACAAACAATGAACTGCTGAAGTACACTGCCTCATTTGAGAGTAAACAAACACCGTCTCAGACAGCCTTATAACTATGTTAAATAAAAAGCAATCACAAGCATCAATATGAAGGACCATGAGGCTCTTAAAGAAGAAAAATATGTTCCTGTACAACCACTGCTCTCAATGAGCTTTATATTGTATTTCTACATCAGTTTTAACGTCACAACAGAAGTAATGACAATAGTTTAAAAAACAAAAACTATTGCACGACTCACAGATTACCAGCAGGGGGTGCAGTCTACATTCAGAACACCAGGCCCCCCTCTGGGGCAGTGCAATACAACCATGGATGTATTATGACTGCAAAAGGCGCTGCACACTCACTCTGCAGGCCGTCTCCACGGAGACAGCTCACGCTTTGTTTATTATAGCCTCGGCTAATAATAATTTAAATCACAAGACATTCCATGAGTTGTTCTTCATCAAAATGGAAAGTGGACCAACTGTAATAGTTATTGTCACTAAAAGAGACTCGCAGTGAGAAAAGAGAAACGCCATGTTTGCTCACATGCGTTGAGTGTGGGGCTAACATTTGTTCTGTCCGTCTGCTCAGTGTGCAGTGGATTGAGAACGCCATGAGAGGAAGAAAAAAAAAATCTAAATAAAGCTCTGTATATAAATGATTCAGCCCTTACAAGGATTGTCTGAATAGAAGAGCAGAAAAGTGAGTGGGGAGTAGACAGGAGGAGGAGAGAGGAGGGGGGGGGTCACCTGGGAGCTGGTGACAGAGAATCATTACGCTGTGGATGTGGAAAACATGATTCTCTCGGATTTGTTCTTCATCCGTATATAAATACCCACAGTGGTGTAGATATGTGGCCTCTCGTATGAATCATCAACATTTCAATGGTGAATAAGAGCAGAGAGAGAGAGAGAGAGAGAGAGAGAGAGAGAGAGAGAGAGAGAGAGAGAGAGGCTCTGAATAAAATAAGATTTGTTCTTGTGTTTGGCAAGAGCCAGAAACAGACGTTTCAAGGTCGCTTACACCACCAGCAGAAACACAGCAATGACGAGACAAAATACTGACTCTCTCGCAGCAGCAGACGCTGTCAAAGACTGATGTGATCGTTGTGTGTGTGTGTGTGTGTTTAATTCTGCATGTACAGTGTTTTCCAGTATGATTTGCTGATGACTAAGCAGCAACGTGAAGTGGATATTTAATACTCATACTTAAAATGTGACCCGTCTGTCAGTGGAAATAAAATAGAGTGGGAGAGGTGGGCTGAGGACAACAAGTAAATGCGTCACTGAGGATTAATCACATACTCAACAACTCTGCTCACATAAGAGGCAAGCCAAGGAAATGACATCAAACTGCTCTCTGATTGGGCAGTGAGATAAAAAGTGGACATCGTTGTCCGGTTTGCTGTTTGGGGCCAACCAGGATTTAAGAATATGTAAAATTTCCACCAGGGAGCGACTCCACTGGTTCAAAAACAACTCTGTTTCAATGGAAGTCTCACTTGATGTCTATTTGGTTAAGTATGCTCTCATTTAGAGGAAAATAGATGGTAAAGCATGACACACGTGGACACCAGTGTGACTGGTTTCAGCGTGAACTGTGAACTTCCCATTGAAAACCTCAACATTGGAACCGGTCAATTCACAAGAGTCAAACTCATAGATAACATCACAACCAGTTGCCACTCACTTACACTTGAAAATACTTATGCACCTTAGATGTTTCTCCAGCTCAGCTGTAGTATGTATTGTTAATATAAACCATCCTTTTATTCCAAATAGGCTACAGACAGAAAAGTAAAAAGCATGACTTGTCATATACTAGAGAAGACCCAGAAAATATTTTGTGAGCTGTATACAAAAAAAAAAAAAAATCCCACACACCTAAATCCCTAGTAGGAACATGTATCAAAATCCAAATTGAATTGATACTGGTTCCTCACTGGTCAGTACAACAATATCATTAGGAATCTGAACAAATTATACAGCTATTGATATTTGTGTTCAAGTGTCAATATGACCCAGGTCATACTTTCCATGCAGGTTCATGCACAGAGATCCACTAGGGTCTGTGTGACATACATTTCACCAGTCCACTAGGTGGCACAGTCTTATTTTGGTCAGTTAACATGAAAACTTAAGGTTATGTTCCCCAGTACCCACACATGTACAACTCTGCACTCAAAGAATACAAGGAAATACAAATGAGGGTGATTTTCTGGTGAAAAGGAATGTGAGATTGAGCACACATGCGTGGAACACTAAACTGAAACAGACCCTTGTTAAGTATGAATGGACCACAGATCGAATGTGGAAATATGAAACATTAAGCGCGACCCAGGCCTATGGGATCAGCAGTATCGGTACAATCTGAAGTCTTTAGTAGAATTGATCAAAGAAAAGGATTCAATATTCCAGTCCAGTGTATTAGATGTATATTAGAGCGCAGTTTGAAAACCAACCTGGTGATGTAGGCCTCAGAGATCCTGGTGTCAGTGGGTGAGCTGACATCTTTCAGGCATTTATCCTCTGCAGCGTGGCCACTGCCGGCCTCGCTGTCAGCCTTCTGACTCAGAGTGTCTGAGAAGTTGTCATCTCTGGGGCACAGAGACAGAGTGACATTGAGACATAGAAAAAGAAAAGAAGAAGACAGACTGTTGACAGACAAACAGGCCACAAAAAGGGGTAAAAAACAAACAAACCAGTCTATGTTTTCTTTATATATATATATATATTTGCTTGTTCTTTGATGACAAGATTTCATATCAGTTTCCTGTGTGTCAGCATGTCTCCATCTCTTCCTCAAGGTCCAGAGAGTCAGATGAGTCATATCCCTGGGCCTCTCAGTATTCTGGTGATGCACTGTGGTGGTAACACTTTTACACACCCACACACACACACACACACACAAGCCAGATGCATGGTTTTCAGTGAGGTCTGTGACTGGGTCAAGTAGGTACCTGTCAGGTGGCAGCAATCATAGCTACTGAGCAGCATGGCCAGAAAAAAAACCCAAAACGCAGTGGACAATTGGGGTGAAATATCTAACTTGCTATTTTTCTAACATCTTGTGATTTGAGTTGTGATATAATTTTGTAAGTCAAGCTTCAGAAAGACACTTAATTGGGTTCCAGATTCAAAACAAACTAATACACGGCTGAAAAATTTAACATTTAACATTTCAACTTGTTCATCACGTATTGCACTTTTCAAACTTGCATTAATAAACTGCAGCCACGGGGTATTTGCATCGGCAACTGCAATTCTGATTTGAAATCTATTAGTTTACAATTGTATCCACATGAATGCACAGACACAGATCGGGGACGCAAGGATTTCAGAAGCGGAGGTGGCATTAAACAACATTTATATGATATAACCCTAACCCACAGGAGGAAGTTTAAACAACTGACAGACGCATCCTGAGAGGAAACATCCTGTACTAAAATTGTCTCTAGGACATCTCTCTGAATTTTTCATTCTGGGCTTTTTTTAATGGGCTAAGAGAAGATCCTAACCCCCGGGTGCTCTTCACTCCTCAGCCTGTTGTGTTTAAATAGAGAGTAGGAAGTTCCTACACTCCGGGACAACCCGTGCAGCTGTAAATTCCCCTACTCTTTTATAAACTAAGAAGGCCCCCCCAATCGGGGGTGAATTATTAATAGAGGCGCAGTGATGGGCCAGCAGCAAGAGCAGAGAAGGAGAAGAGGAAATAGGGGACAGCACTCTAAATGGCCATTTTGTTGGCCAGCTCCTAAGTGATTGGAGTGATTCTGTTCTGGTCCTAATGAGACACTGAGTGCAGTTCATTAGGCACCAACAGCCAGCAGTCACCATGGCAGAGTGTATGCTTGTTAGTGCTGAGAGTCAGAGACAATGACAAGAGGGTTTTTTAAGGATCCTGGAGATGGAGAAGGTGCCACACTTGAATGGAGGGAAACAGTGGTGGGCACGGCAAACAAGCCTGAAGGTCCTCTACACACGACCCCACAGTCAAACCGTGGCCCAAAGTCAACAAGACAAACAAGACAAGTGTGTCGTTTCATCCACTGTGATTTTCTCAAATAGATTCTCAAATAGAACTGGAGGATTACTCTTTAAACCAAAACCCTAATGCTCTGATTTTGCACCCTGAGTAGAAAGTAAGATTTACACAGCAAACAGGCTGTGTAATATTTATATTTCTTGTGCTCAACAACCACAGCAATCTCAAATATGCCGAAATGTGTGCACTGCTCAATATTTTTAAAATCATCTTTTACATCAAATCTCTTAAATACATACACAAATTAGTCAAACAATTTAGGAAACAATTGACAGTAAGAAACAACCAATAACTCTCACAGAGCCATGTTTTAAGCAGCCGAATAAACACATTTCAGAAATGTGGAACAAATCCTTTAAAAACAGTGCACTGAAAAAGCTCAGCTTTACTTTATTTGGCTTACATTTAAACTAAAGCACACCTCATGTCCAAAATACAATCAGCAGGCCTGTGATTTTAACTCAATCATTCATGCTTAATGTGTTCACCCAATAACTCGTCAGTAAACAGATATCAAGTTTTCAGCCAAAACAGTTTAAACCATAATGGCTAATATTGTCTAAGACCACATCCTGCCACCATAGCAGCTGCAAACATGGAGTCCACAAGACCACAGACACTGATCAGCTACAAATAATGTAGGAACAGATCCTTTAAAAGGGGCTATATGTAAGATATGTAACCCCCTATTCTACAAGATGAACAGAAGCTGTGAATATACTGTCTGCACCATTGTTATCAATAAATATAGTATTTCAATTTGACATGTTTTCCTAATGTCTGGTGATATATTGTGCTAATTTTATGACTAAATACAAAACATTTCTCAAATGCTCACGTTTAAATTCTGATTAGTCAAGTCAAGTCAAGTCAAGTTTATTGATAAAGCACATTTAAAAACAACCGCAGTTGAACCAAAGTGCTGCACAGTTATTTGAACACAATACAACCACACACAACATGACAACAAATAAAAACAATAAAGGAATAGTAATATTAATATGGAGAACCAGTTTATTAGCAAACACATGGTGTTGTGATCTTTATGCATGCACATTATTCATAATGTTTCCTTATTCCTTGAGCAGGAAGTGGTTTTCATGTTGAGTACTTGTGTAAGTGAGCTGTAAATGTAAAACACTCACATGTCTTGGACCACAATATACTGGTGCGGCACCAGGCCGTCGATGCCGTTGTGCCGTCCCTCCCACCAGTCTTCAGACGCCCGCTGATACAGCAGCAGAGAGGCTCCCTTCTTGAAGGACAACTCTCGTGAAGAGCGCCCCACATAGTCAAACTTGGCAATGGCTTCGATGGGCTCGCCCTCTGTCAACAAGAAGAGAGCAGGGTCATGTATGTCAAAGGCATTGAGTATAGTGCAGACATTTTAATGATGGATACAAGTGGTTCGAAATCAGTTACAACAAAGTGCTGACTCATGTTTATACACATGGATGCACACTTTACTGCACGTGGAGTTTAAAGTGTGCTCAGCAGTTGGTCATTTCAGTTGTAGTTGACAGTAACCCAGCTCTACAACACCAGGGCCACAGCAAGCCCAGGGGAGCTTTAGCAGGATATTTATAGAAGCTGGTTAGGGGAGATCTATATGACTTAGGGGCATGTCAGTCACTATATGGATCATTCGGTTGGGTTGATACCTACTCAACAGCTGTACAAAGAAGCCTGGATCAGTGGCAAGGGAATAAATGTGGAAAAAGAGGAGGGAAAGTTATTACAGACGATGCTTATTAATGACAGCTTGAACAGTCAATTTGACTATTTCACTAAAATGTTTTAGACTGATGTCAATCCTGGCAAAAACATCTGTCCTTTCAAGAACAGCTAGTCGACTCTGAGTCGATGTGCACGCACACGACAGCAACACAGGTCTAAAAATAGCAGCTTTATCCTTGCTTCACTCCTTCCTCTGCCCTCCTCCTGTCTCACTTTCTCACTTTAAGTCAGACAGGGGGTCCCTGGACAGACGTAGTCTCACCCAAATACTGCCTTACTATTTATAAACAGGTAGATGAGTGAGTGAGTGAATGGCCAGAGTAGAGTATGATGTATTTTTCACAGGAGATTCCCAAGATGAGCAGAGAATCCACATGGGAGAAGGAATATAGTACGTTTTTTTTATTGTCCTTTTCTGAAATCTTTCACGTTTTCCCCTTCAACTTGCCACCTCCCTTGCATTATTGGATTGTCAGAATTGACAGAGTGTGGATGTAGCATGCTCCAATGAAATGTGACAAGAAGGAATTTACCGTCTGAATTAATTGAACTGCACTGCAGGGGACAAGGCCATTAATAAGGTTGACAGAACCTTTTACTGATCTGGGGGATTTCTCTCCATCTCTTTTTTATTTTCTCCATCTTTTACTTCAACCCATCTGTCCATCCTCCTCTAGGTCTATAAATATTTGTCCAACATTTTTGCCAAAGGCACACGCCCACTGGCACTGCAGTGACGTGGCTGCGGCTGAAAGCAGCGGGCTATAAACTCTAATCTCAGAGCAGCGGTAAAGGATCCCCTCTGTCATGTTGTGCAATTATAACTGAGAATGGTTTCAGACTTAACCACCCAAGGTTACACATGTAGACACTCTTTCTCATACTGTGACTGGAGCTGAAGAAGTTGAACCCTGAGAGATGGAAGCCTGCAGTGTCAGAGATACACACCGTCACGTCTTACACGAGCCAGTGGAGCGAAGTTGGTGTGGATGTTGCCCCACATCAGGGTTCATACACAGAAATAGGGGTATGCGATATAACTTAAGATGAGTATTCATTTCCCTTTTTGTCTTTTACCCACATTCCTCTTTTGAAGACAAATATTAATCTAAGGGAACTTGCTGCGTCAAACATAGCAGGAGATGTGGAACGATGAGGGTTCTTTTCTTATTTTAAAATGCAAGACTTTGCAGAGTTCTCAAAAGCTTGATCGTATATTCCCCCTAGAGTTTTCTCGAAGTTAAAAGGAAGTTGTGCAGCTGCTTTAAAAAAAAATGTGTCGTGTATTATTTCAGCTGAACTGTAACTGGTGAGCTGTCTTGGCCAAGTCTCCCTCATAAAATACATTTCCATCTCAAGGTACTTACTGTTTAAAATAAAGGTTTAAAAAAAGGATGTTTTATAGAAGAAAATCCTCCATGCACAATAAATAACATGCTAAACAATATATGCAGTACGCGTGTTAGGTTACTTGAAAATAAGAACATAGAACTGTACTCCCACAATGAGATATACAACCAATGTGCCAGTTAGTTCACCTCTGACCTTGTAGTGCATATACCAGCATAAAGGACATCAATGTATTGATGTTGTGCTAGAAGTGCCACTCTAAAAACAGACCGTTTATCATCCTGCCTAACAGCCAATGCCCAGGACACTGACATGAGCATCAGCAATGAGCATGGATATACTGAGACCATGCCTCTTTATAGCCTTGGTTTTGCCTCTCATCTAGTGAAAGAGTCAAGTCAAGCAGAACTAGTTTTAGATTAGGATTAAGAGACACAACTTGCACATTTAGAGCCGTGCACATGCTGTAAAATTTTTAAACTAGCTTTTAGTTTTACGTAAAGGTAATACATCAGGATCACAAAGAGTAACCTTTATACGAGATATAAATACGACAATATCTTGATTAACATACATTTTCTTTCATTTTAAAAGCAGCAGTCAAGCAGCTTTATCCTGTGTGTGCTGTGTGTCTAAATCTGGCTGGTCCAGATTTGTGTCTTAAAATTCAAATGAGGTCATGGCGATTTAAAAATAACTGACGACAATAACTTAGTCATCGTTTCAAGAGAGGAACCCGTAAACGTGGACAGCGTCCAAGTCTGCGCAGAAAATCCTTTTGGACAAAGCCCGTGGTAACAAGAGACGTCTGGACAATGTAATCTTCTATTAATTGCTTGAAGAGTTGATCGATTCCAGCTGTGCTCAGTTGTAGAGAGACGACTTTCATTGGTTGGCTGAGTGATTAACAGCTGACGTGATTAGAGGAGATCAGCCGATACTTCCGAACTCCATCTATGGAGACGGATGATGGATGACAACAGGGAGCCCCCTAAATTGTGTCTCTGGGTGTGAAAATGTGACGACACTCGGGCAGCTGGTGTCACCATGGAAACAGGTTTTCGGGAAGTCTGTTACCAAGGGAGACAACTGTAGATTGAATCTTTTCACTCAGATTGTAACACATCCTTTCAGATTTCGGTCAAGGATATACATAACTTTTTAATGAGCTGAACTTCGTCTTTCTGCGTGCCTGTTGACAGTTTAACAGCAAAACATATTTTGGTTTCAACTAAATTGGACGTTATTTGACTTGGACCTCACCGACTGCTATCCATTTCAATCACACAAAGGACAGCGTGTATGATCACACAATGTAAAAGCAGTTCCAACCTCGTCTGAGAGAAGGCTATCACTTCCCCATACATGCTATGTGAGCCTGGTGTTTTTGTAATTCTGTTGGACACACAGGTGGGTCAACATAGAGAAAACACAGACACGGTGTGATTTCTGAAAAAGCTATGGAAACATGACACTCTTGATGCACTCCATACATTATTCTTTTACTGATTAATGTAACAGATTTTATCCCAGAGCTGTAACCCTTTGAAAAATGTCTATCCCAATGGTGTAAGTGGGTGTAGACGACCATGGAAATCTCCAAGTAGGGGGATATGTAGATGTCTAAAAACTGCATTAGAATATGAATGGTTGTCTGTCAGTAAATGTCCAATTTCCTAAGCCCTTCAAGGTTACTGCATGTAAGAGGCTGAAAGACAGGATTAGCTGCAGAGAGCCGAGTTTAAACCTCGACGACAGTATGTCACTTCACATCTGTGTATATTTTGATGTGTGTACATTTCCATATGTAACATAACCCGTGTTGTGTGATTGTGTACTGTATTCATGAATGTTAGACACTCACCGTCCTCGCTGGTGTGTGTCTCTGTCCCTACTTCATTGTCTACCTCCTCCAAGGCTCCATGCTCACTGTAGGGACTCTCACTGTGGAGACACCGGGCAAACCATGAGGGTCAAAACAAAGGCGGGGGGGTGAAGGGTCAGGGGTCAGAGGTCACACACACACACACAGATACTTGCACAACTATTCTTATTGAGAAACGACACTGACTTCCCTTCATTTGGACAGCCTACCTACCTAACTTAACCATAACCAGTTAACATAACTCTATAACTGTAGCACGTAACTTTTAAACATAAACAAATGTATGTTACATTCAAACCATTGTCAAATTAGTTCACACAATGCAATAGTAATTAAGCTCCACGGCTCCATGCGACTCTCTTTCGCAGTATAGCGCTGATTAGAGGTTGTGGCCCCCAGTGACATTCTTGCTCTGCATACAGGAAGTGATTTGTATATGTATATATTTGTATACAGCAACAGCAACATTGTGCTAGTAAAGGAGGTCGGCTGCAAACAGGTTGGTGTATGAATGAAAACACGAAGCAGTGCTCACAAAGAGTTTCAGAAGTATTCTGTGTGCTCTGACACATGCATGTGCTCACACAGACACACAAACGCACACACACTTTCTAACGTGTCACTATCTGCCTCCTTCTCTGCAAGAATAGGGAGGCAGCCATGTCAACAAGTCTTCCCCTTGGCTTCGTGACACTCCCTGGGGACACAGTCATGCTGAGACAGGTGATTAGCTCCAGCCTGGGAAAAAAACCTGCCAGACTGAGATGATGTGGGTGTGTGCGAGTAGAAAAAAAGCAAAAAAACAAGGGCAGATGCATCGAGGCAGAAACGTGACAAGGCGTATGGATTTTACATTTACTCATTCTGCTGTGATGGTGGTGGTTAAAGGTATTGTTTCAGCCCGTCTCACCTTAAAAGCAGTCCACCATCTAAGTCAGTACACAGAATCATGCTCAACTATATCATGTGTGTTATTACTCATATAAGCTCTAATGACAGTCTACTGACACAGCTGCACCGATGAGTGTGCAAGCATACCTGCATGTTGAGTGAATTACTAATGAAGCGAGGGTTTGGCAGTGTGCCGTTGTTTCATTCACAGTAGAAAAATGGAAAGAGAAAACCACAGCTGCCTGTCTGACTCTCCCACATAGATCTAATATGCAGCTGCATGTAGTGATCACACCAGAATGCCTATTTTTTATTTGATTTTAATCCTGGACCACCTACCACTGGACACTCAGACAACAGTGACCGGGGCGACTCAGTAACCACACAGTGTTCATTGTACAAGAAAGATCATGAGTTGTGCTTATTCTGAATTCAGACACTAAAGCGTGACCTTTCAAGATCTCATTCCTCACCAGTAATCTCCTCCTGCCATGCACTTCTCATAAATGGGTCCATCCAGTTCTTTGGCATCAGGAAAGATTGTCTCATGGTGGATGATGATGGTCTTGATGATCTCATTGACGTGGGCCTGGCAGGAGACCTGGTCTTGGCTCTCTGGTGTAGGCATGAGTGTTGGGCCAAAGCATATGGCCAAGTTGTATGGGTCCATCATGTTCTCATCACTGTACTGAGACAAACTGGAGAGGAGAGGAGAGATGAGGGGATATGTCAAATAAGAAAAGGATAAAACACATCAAATCATAGCTTACAAATGGCATTAAGGATCAATTTACTGGTTGGTGTCTTTAAACTTACTGGTTGAGGAAGGCGAAAAGGTAGCGCATGACGATGAGGACTGATCTGGGAATGGTGAGGAGGATCTTACGAATGTACAATGCTCTCTCATACAGGTTCTCTACTCCTAGAGCAGCAAAACAAACAAACAGAGAGGATATGATGTTAGAAAGGGAAACGCTGCAATACAATAGCTTTTATTTTAATTGAAATAAAGTCTGCTTCGTTTCAGAGTCGCAGCACGAATACGATCCAGATGCCTTTGTCTTTTCACTTCATCAAATGCACACACATAAAATGCCCTCATTCCTAGGGACATGGACGTGGATTTAATGCAATAGTGAAATACAGTTGTATTTTTTCCAACTCTCAATTTAATATTTATAAACAATATGCATAGAGGAAGTTTTGTTCAATTGATCAAATATACCTCTAAGAAATGCCTAGTTTACGTTTTACTGCCATTTTACTGTGCACAAATATCAGTTTATAATGCAATTTGGGTCACAATATACAGTAAATGAGTTTCTCTAGGGAAAAAAAAGTGTGTTATGTTTACTCTGTGTGTGTGTGTGTTGACGGGTTTTCATATGTGAATATGTAGAGGCCACAGGAAATACACTGACTGTGTTGCATTGACCTTCACCTCAGCCTGTGTTACTCTGCTGACACCACAGTGGAAGAGGAAAGGGAGAAGGACGTCAGCATTCTTAATCGCAGCTTCATGGACAACAAGTACTTTTCCCTGATTTGATTTGTCCAGTTTTCTTAACATTTCTCTCCCTGAAAGTGACCTAATAGCAGCAAGAAACAAAATGGAATAAAAAGTAAATCTTCCACATGTTGAGTTGCATCAAAATACAAGAGGATGCAAACCCTAATGTTGTTTATTACCATCACATTTGTTATGCTGTGGCACTTGAAGTAGCCAATTTTATTTGTCTGAGCTCGGGCTGCACTGGCAGCTAAAAATAGTCTTGTCACCCTCCAGCCACTCTGCCATCTGGGATTTGGGCTTATGGGATACTTGTAATTCATTTCATCTTTCATGAATACCTAACTAGGATTCTGCAGTACTGCTCCCAAGTACTTCAGAAGCTAATATTCAAAGATTAACTCCAATGAGCACTTATGTAGACATCAAACACAGACATCCAGGCAAAAATGTCCATACTGTAATATTCCAAAAGGAAAGGTATCAGAAGTCACAGTACGCCACTGTGATGAAAGCACATGCAGTCCGCAAAGAGTGGTGAAAGGGAAAAGTGATCGTGTAGCTGGCTTGTGCTGCTCCATATGGAATAAGCAGAGGGTTTTAAATATGGAGGCTGCTGGGCGTTTTGCCCACTCACTGGCATGTTGAGCTGGGGAATGTAAACAGGGAATCCCCATCACTCATCCTGCACAAATGTGTAAAAGTACACCCAGCAAACGAATACGGACACACTTCACACTCTCAAAGCACACAAAACGCTTCCATCAGAACACACACACACACGCTCATTGCATGCACACATGCGCACGTACATAGCTGCTCGAGGAATTATGTCATGTGTTGTGTCCATGTGTTTGTGCGTGTTCAATTTAAAAGATAAAAGCCCACAATGTCATATCCTAAAAGATCAGAGCAGACAAAGAGCTGACTGAGCACTGAAGCAGCTCAAAATGACAATATAACTATTCTTGAAAAGTATAGACACAGCTCCGGGGCTAAAACACTGCTCCCTTCTGTGGACATTTAAAATTCCACCACCATCCCGTAAGAGTGGCCAGCTTTGTGCCACTTATGACAGATACTTCCCTCTCAGTAGTCAACCAAATACCACAGAGTAGTAATCACACAGTGTTATAACGGGAACACGGAGCCTTTCTGCTGACAAACATTACTAGCATTATGTGTTTGATTTTGAATATTTAAAGCAGATGAAACACTTTAGCTAATATACATGTTAAATAAGTATATATATTTTGACAGCTATCACTGATCTAGACGAGAGTGTTTGGTCACTGTCATGGATCTCTCAGTCTTAGGGGTTTACAATTTAATCTAAGAGGAAAATGTCAAAAGCAGCAACAGACAGGAAGTTAATCAGAAGAAAGTAACTCTAATTTTGTGTTTTTAATAAAACCTCAAAGATGGAAACAGGAACCAAACATTAAAAGAGCTAGGTCTGAAACAGAAACACAACAAATTCCCACTTGCTCTTAAAGACACACAAAATCTTGACAGAATTTGGGTGTTCAGCAGCGATGCTGGAAACACGGTTGGCAGATGAATGTAAACACTTGCATATTTTGTGGTCATGAGCAAAACTGCAATAATTTGAGGACTGGGTTCTTCAACGTCTCGAGGATAAGTTAAATTATAAGATCATGAAAGACCACAGGACTGTGCTTCTGGGGCTGATAACTTAACACATGACATTTTCATACAGAGGATGTGGACCATGTCTGCAGGCAAAATGACAATCGCAACTAGCTGTCTGAAATGTGATCCTTCAGTGTTCTGATCAGTGGCTCGATGTTGTTGGGAAAATATACTCGATGGAAAAACTGACTCATTTTCGGAGAAAAAAAGCAGTGACCACAACAAAATGCTCTGCTGAAATGACTGCATACAAGAAAAGGATATTTTAAGTTTACAGCTGGAATAAGATCAGATAAATAAAAATGCTATACAGTTTATAATCATGTGTCAGGTGCATGCATGTGTTTTTATTCTGGATTGTGTGGTGATAAATGTCAGCTGAAAGTGAACAATGAAAAGAAAATAGATACAAACCTATCTTTAAGAAAAGTCAATTTTTCTAAAAGATACATTTGTTTGGAGTTTCCAATTTCCATTTGAGTGATATAAACAAATTACATTTAAAATTTAAAGGAGATATATTGAAAGAAAGCATGTTCTTACTGATGCAGGAGAGCAGGTCACTGAACCTCTCTTTGGGGAAAAGAGGGTTCTCCAGACCCCGGAAGTAAAGCTTGAGAACGCCAGCCACTGAATTGATGTCATGATTGTTCTCGTCATCTGTCAGCGGGTCATTTCCTAAGACACAGAAAAGTCAGCAGCATTTCATATGTGATTCACGTGATAATATATAGCTATTATATTATAAAGATCATTTTGTACCTCTCTCAAATGAGTTCTTGATGTCGTTGACTTCCAGCTGGGATCCGGACACGCGGAATATTCCTTGATGTTGGAGACCTGCACAAAAAAAGTACAAGGAGTGATGGAATGAACAGAAGGTGAACAAAAGCCTCTGTCACTCGTCCTCAAAGGCACAGCCTTTTCTTTAAGCCCCATCAGGCTTTTTAAAAAGGGACTTCAGTGAGGATTAAGACATTCTGAGAGGAGAGGTCAAGAGTCAGGAGCAACATCATTAGTTTGCAGTTTCCCTACTTTTCAGATTTTTCTCTGCAAGTCATCAGCTTCTTGCATGAAAAGATGCAACATATGATTCTGCAAGTACTCGGTACATTTACGTGGAATTTGAAAAAAGTTAAAATTGGACTTTAAAATGTGTGTAAACATGGAAATTAAATTAATTAAAGAATCATCAAAGTTGTACGAACACACCCAGATGAGGTGATTGGAAGTCGAGCTACTACTGCATGTATGCCGTCAGTGAAACCAGAGTTGGACTTATGCCAAAGTTTCCACCCCTAGCTTTAACCCAGAATTAAGCTGGTACACAGCAAACGACAACATCAACAAAAACATGGTGAGATCCAGGCCTGTACTTTTTTCAACTGACAAGGAGACAGAAATTAATTAATATTTTAAATTTCATGGATGGTACGAAAACTCAAAATGGCACACCTTGCATTGTGGAGTTGGACAGACAAGCAGACAGACTACGCACTAGTGCTTGTATACTGGGACAAGGACAACCAGCCATAGCTTGACTTAATTGAGCATTAAAACTCAGCTTCCAAAACCCTTAAAACTGACATTTTGACCTGGTTAAAAACCAATGTTTGTTGTCATCACTGCAAGGCTAAGCTATCCATCTGTCCCATTATACATTGGGCTGTTCCACTGTTAGCAGGGTGGAATGTGTACTTTCCCATGACTGTGCCTGAGGTGGAGCAGACTGAAGCATACACATACACCAAACAATCAACGCCTATTAATCAGTGAACTGCATAAATGAAAACCCCAAAACCAAAGCAGCTTGGTTGGATTATATGAAAGGAATCATCTTATCAGATGAAATAAATATACAGAAGCACACTGCAATAACAGTCAACTCACCATACAAGTTTATGTAGCGAATACAGCTTTCCACCACACGAGGGATAGCCTGTCCGGAGTCCTGTGAAAGCAAAACAAAAACATGCAACATGTAAGCAAATCTAACCGACATAAATATTGAAAAATAAGCTCAAATTTTTGGCCTATAAACGTACTGGTCAGGCTCTAGGAAGTGGTCAGTGTGAAGTTAAGGTATAAACGTGCACAGTGTCAGTGAAAGTGAAGCTTGGAGCATTAAAATACAAAGTTAGCCTTCAGAGATCTGACAAAAACAGACTGAGTTGACTTCACTGGCTATTTTAACAGTCAGTGTAATACAGAGTGTGAAATATTATGAATGATACAAAATCACACACTGGCTACAACAGTGAGCATGCACAAACATGTTGTCCCACACATTTCAATTGGCCTCAAGTGCTGCTAAATATATACTTTGAATTGTGTTGCTTGCTGCGAAGCACGTCTTGCCTTTGAATTAACAAAAGCTTATCTGACGGGCCACACATCAGTGTAGAACGAGATGCGAGGCAGCGGTACATGACTTTAATGATACAGTGGATCACTTAGGTCATGTGACCATGCCAAAATATGCAATTGTAGGACAGCTGTAAGTTATGATGCCACAAAATGTTTGTTGAATCTCTCGATTAAGATTCTTGTCAATCCAGTCTGTCTTGGTCTGCTCACATAATTTAGCTGATAATTAGACAAAAACACAGAAAGTAAGTAGCAAATATTAGTGTAAGACAGATAAAAGAAATGAAAGAGCACAGGCAAGCAGCATGGGCCCCCCCAAGATGCTTCAAGGTGTCTACCTGATGTCGAGCGTGTGAGTTCCGTCGTCCGCGGCTACAGAAGTGCCGCAAGAGCCAGTGATGAGAGAGAAAGAGAGAGAAAAGCAAGACCCAGATTAGGACACAGCTGCCCACCAAAGCCTTTACTAAGAGTGCACCCTCATTCCGCTCTGTGCTGGCAGTGAACCCAAAAGAAAACCATTAGAACTGGACAGGACTTGGCCTCCAGTGAGAGCCAGTGAAGAGGTGAGAGGAGGGAGGGAAGCAGCGCAACTTATCAGTCTGGCGTCGGTCCCCTGACTGCCATTTATTCTGCTGTCTTGACTGGCCCCTGCTATTGCTCTGGAGAGATTGCTCTGCCAGAGAAACTCAGTGATGCCAGGTCAGCAGAGTCAGGGGCTCAGACGGAGACCAACATTTATCCCTCCAACTGCCACTCCTCTCTTCCTGCAGCACTCAACAGCTATCAGTGCCACCCCGTTCATCTCAGACCCAGACTGCGAGGGCTCACTGACTCATGAGGAAGGTTTCCAGAATCCATCTCAGCACAAATATGTTGTTGTTGTTGTTTTGCTGTTGTCATTATCGGTAACAAATAAATCAAAGCTAAGATGCTTTGGGGGAACCCACCAAAATGGCCAGAAAGCCAGAGCAAGAAAGAAAATGGAAAGGAGGAGGAGTGATGTCGAGCGGGTAGACTGATAATCAGTACCTTGATAAATGACTCCAAATTGCCATTAAATAACCTAACATTAAAAACAGAGCGGGGTCTAGCCCGCCGGGTGCCAGTGTGGGTTTTGAACAGACCGTTGGGATGTCTAGAATACAAAAAATGCATTAGGAGATGTAAACAAGGCAACAGTGCAGTTCTCCCTCACTTATCTTCAAAGCTCTCCAATGGGAGTGTGAGACTTGATGCAATTTGGCTTCATGTGACCTGTAGGACTAAGATTAAAAGAGTACCCTGTTTTTTTCTTAATGGACACATGATTGTTTCAGTACCAACTAATATCATGATCAATGTGAGCCTTTCTTGAGTAAAAGGACTGAATGTCAATGTGTGTCAAATCTATTTAGTTTCCTATGCTATATATCAAAGCTACCAATTTACAGGAAGGTATTAACTATCAACTCCACAATTAAACATGTGCTTTCAAAGATTCTTTTGTTGAATTTTAAACTCATTTTTCTTCTCCTCTATCTTGCCTCTTAATTAGATTCTAACATTCTCCACTTTATAGTCTGTGATTATCTCTAAATGCCTGACAGTCGGTGCTGCTGGGACTGCGAAATAAACTAACCAACACCACATAATACGAAATTGGGCTTAAAACAGAGAGGCCAGCATCTGCTGAATGCTCTACAGGAGCTTTGTTTTCGGAGTCTAACTACAGGCTTCTTGGCTTTAAGGGTCAAAATTTACTTCACATCAGAAACTTCCTAAGGCAAAGTGTCCTCCTTTGACGGCGTGCAACATGTTAAGTTCCTGTAGCTGACGAAACAAAAGTGGACTGGTTGTGTATCTAAAATATGCACAGGTCCTTCGGAGTGTGTGTGTGTGTGTGTGTGTGTGTGTGTGTGTGTGTGTGTGTGTGTGTGTGTGAGAGAGTGCACTTTACCTTGTGGTCATGTAGTCTGCTCTGTGGCCTGCGGGTGAAGAGAGAACAGAGGAGAGATGTGAGGGGAAGTTAAATGTGACGACATGCCAGAACCTGTCTCTGAGGTCCCTGTGGAGCATTGTGCATATGCCTAGTGGAGCGTTTGAAGCCTGCCATCTGTCCACAACCGTGGGCCTCATGAGCAGCACATAAAAACACACACACACACACACACACACACACACACACACACACACAAACACCTGAGAGCACAAACGCATACGAGCAAAACACTTGAGTTTTGTTACAAGTACAGCGCAAACAAACATTTACCAGACATAAGGTTGCACAGTTTATAACTGGTCTGGGCACACAAATACAGTCATTATTACACGGATATGCACAGCGTCAAGTTTGAACAAGCAGAGTAATGCAGTTGACAAAACAGCCTCCAAATGGTTTTAGAGAACAGGAGTCTTGTCGTTTGTGTGACGACCTGTTCCTGTGAACACAATCTGACCTGTCTGTGTGACTCGCACTCTACTTCAGCTCACTGACAACATGATTAAGAAGCATGTGGGACAAGGAGGAGGTTTTTTCTTCCTCAAAATCACACGACTCTGTTACTCATTATGCGGACAGTTTGAGGGAGACCACCGGGACTGCTGGTTAAAACAATGACTGACAGATACTCGCTTGGTCGATGGTAGATTAGCTGATGCCTCAAGGAGATCCCACCAGTGTAGAACAAGGAGAGACTGTCGTAATGACTGCCACCCTTTTACTTCTTGCAGTCCATTATGCAGGGAGTTAATCAGTCACTAAGATGGATAATGCAAATTCACAATCCCCTTCAGCTCTGGCTTTCCTGGATAAAACCCAGATTACCATCTAACAACTTGGACTAGGAGAAAATGAAGGCAAACAATGGGAACTTTGCCACAGAAAAAGATCGAAGTTGCTGAGGTAAAAGTCTTTTCCCCGAGCAATTTACTTGCACATAAATAATATTTTTCAAACCCATATCAAGCAAACGTGAGCTTTAACATAAACAACGGAACCAAGCAAACTGTCCTCTCTTCTTCAATGTTGGCTGTAAACAGGTATTTCTTTTCTTCTTGTTTTTATTCAGTAAAATTACTTCACAGAGGACTGATTCCACCTGATTCTTCCTGTGATGCAATCTGCTTAAATCATGTCTTGCTTAATGTGATTTGTGAGTTTGCGTAACATAAATGCACAAAATTGTGAATATTAATAATTGTGAGTGAGTGAGGAAGTCATTTATCATTTGTTATTTGGTCTGTCGGGACTCTGCTTTTAGTTAATGTCCAAATTTTGGCCGAGAACTTAACACATTTGAAAGACAAACATTAAGTAAGAAACTCAGCAGTGAGAAATCAATAAGAGTAATCTATAAGAGAAAGGTAAGTAAAGCAACTGTAACTGTACCTTCACCAATTGTCCTCTTCAGCAAGTCGTGTTTGGCCTGCAGCTTGGAGATGAGATTACTGCCCTCCAGAAACTCGCGGAATTTCTGTAGAGAATTCAGAGTAATTACAAAGTGGTGCCAGCCAGAGCACCTACTCCCAAGACAGCAATCTACGATAAGGCAGCCAAGGGCAAAAGACGAGATGGGAGTCTTTTTAAAGTCTTTATCAGAGCATGCCCATCTTTGGTCAGAGTAGTGGTTAGCCTTAATGGTAGCACTAAACAGCTGATCAAACATTTCAAAAAGTCAGCTAAACAGAGAATAATGCAAATCTAGCCATCAAATCCAATTTATAAGAGACTTATTTCTATTCTTATACATAAATATTAGATTTGGATTACTAGTGCATACATATATTTTCTCACCATGAAGTAGAACTGCTCAGTCTCCTGCTGGTTGGCCCTTCGCTTGGCAATGCTAGGTTTGCTAAGGTACGTCTCGGACACAGTGGACTTGACCGATTCAGTGGAGCGGCTGTGGTGGAAACACTCAGACACGTCATAGTCTTCGATGGTTACCATATCCTGGATGGTGGTCAGGGTAGCCTCTGATGTCTTTTTAATCTACAAGGTGAAGAAGATTGGAATTTAGAGTCAGTCCATCATATCATATCCAATGGGTTGCACAATAATTACCCCTAAAAACCACTTTCTGTATCCCAAGACAAGAAAAATTCAGGTATTTTCTCTCACATTCCGAAAATGTCGTGAGTAAAACTGTCGACTGAATAATAGCACATTCAGTCCCAGACTTTTTAGATTCATTTCCACCTCTTCCTTGTCATGGAGAGTGCATCTCCTCAATCCAATAAGTACCAGGACTAGGCTAAGAGTGGCCTGCCACTTTTGCAGTGAGACAGATGTTTTGAGTGTTGCTACAGGAGGACACCAGATGACAGGAAACACATACAAGCTGTGTATATAGAGCCGGTTACACTGTGGGGTAGAAGGAGATGTAAAAAAAAAAAAAAAAAATCTTTATTAATTGACTTTACTAGTTCATATAACTTAAGGGTCTGTCTTTACCAGGTTTAATAAAAAAAGAAAAAAAAAAAGAAAAAAAAAATGTTGGTACAAAATTTCATGGTGATTCATAGAATAGCTATTGACATGTTTTAGTCTAAATCAAAGCTGTGGATAGACTTATCAGCATTGGCTGAATATGGAGCCAATCTGACAGCTAGGCTAAAAGATGAAATGTTCAGATGATCAATGACATCGTAAAACGTTTAGAAACATGTCATCATGTTAAAATAATGACGTTTTAATTTTTAGACAAGACAGTAATTTCCCCCCAGTAACCATTTGTTGGCGGGTAACAAAAAAGAGACAACTTAAAAGGCACAAATTAGTTTTTGCTCATATGATTAATAGCGTTGAATGTGGACATTAATTAAATGGATTAAAACAAGAGATCAATCAGGTCAACAGCAAATGTTCTGTTGGAAGTTTAATCCTTCATAGAAATTTTTCAAGTGTCCAGTTTACGAGAATAATAGTAATAATAGACAGAGACTTAGAGACTGTCAAGTGTGAGTATAAATCACCGATGTGAAAACTCTACAAAAGGGGGGGGGGGGGGAGCTGAGCTGATACAGAAACACAAACGATGACTGTGCTTTTGAAAAATCCAGCAAAACTCTCCTTTGCATTGAAGAGAGACGGTGGGAGGAGAGAAAAATGCAGCTTGATTGTGTTGGCTTTGAAAAGGTGGGGACCCCATAGGTCAAAGGGGGGTTGAGTGAGACGCAGCTGGGAGTCTTCCTAATTATTCTTAATGGTCTGGAGGTAGTGACCCCATCCAATAGATATTAAGTTCAATGACATCAGCGCTAATCAAAGAACAAGGTGTATTCCTGGTGTGGCTGGTATACACAACAACACAACAGTGGATTAGAGTCTACATGCAAAAAAGTGCATGACCTGTGACTCATCGCGCCTCCAAGACAGAACAAAAACCACCTGAAAATCAAGGTGGACTTCATCTCTTTCATGTGCTGCAGTGATGGATTACAGTGCTGACACAAGTTTGGTGGCGACACAATGTGGATATAGTTACAGTGTCATCCATCCCATGAAGTAGAAACACAGTGCATGTTTGAACATGGCTAATAACAGCGTCTAAGAGAAAAAGGGGGATTCTGCTATCATAAAACTTCACAGACATCCTGTATGTTTTTGTCCTATGACAACAGAAAGTTATCTTCTGTACCAGAGCAAAAAAATAGGTTTTCTTGTAGTTTTGATCCACAGGAGGCTCGGACATAAAATCATTAGTATCATGAGAAGTTTTGACTCTGGTTGGCGGCCCCAGCCCAGGTGATCGCCCGTGGAGCCAGGAGACCAAGCTGTCATCGTGAAGACAGAATCCATGCATGCGAGAGAATCGCTCCCAGTGAAAAGGCTGTTGAGTTTATCCATTATTCAGCAGATGAACAGTCACCAGAGTACACAGCTGGACGCAATTACAACATGGCTTTTAGAGAGACGTGGAGGACACGCCCATCAGGACACTTCAGCTGTGTACTTCAAACCTGAGGAGAAATCCCTGATATTTACCTAGGTTATATATTTTTTAAAAAGAAACCACAAACCAGGTGTTTTCTGTGGTCTTGTGTTGAAAGGACACCAATACGAGGAGTTCAATCAGCCAAGCATGGATTACAGTCATCATTCACTGTGCTAAAAATAGGTGTTGTACTATCAAAATCCACTCACCACATCTCTCAATGTTATTCTGCAGGGTAGCAGCACACCCCCACCCCCAGTTATCTCAACATTTATCGTCTAGATTGCTGTCCTTTGGTTTCAACAGACCCTGTAGTAAAGAGTGCAATCTTCTGATCATCCAGCTATGAGTTTACAAGCGTTCATAAACACACACACACAAGCTTTTGATGCGACTTCCTGAGATTTAACAGAGAAAAACAAACACTTCCTGTGAGGTGGGGTTGGTTTTCATAGTGTGAAAAAGTCTTGAGAGCAACCATTAAGTGTGCTACTGTGTCAAGAGGACAAAAGACAGCAAGGTAGAAAATCATTCTCTGGTTCATAAGGAGACAAATGAGTTTTAAATGGCCAGATTATTAAACCTGCAAAAAGATTAACAACTCTGCATACATGTGGAGCTGATATGAACAATGTCCTGTGACTTTCTCCTAAATTAACAAATGACTGTAGTTTCTGCTGCAGAGGAACACAGCAGGTCTTTGTTAACCCAAACAACTTAGTAAGGGGACAAGCCGTAGGCTTTCTCTCCACGTCACAACCCATCCACCACCGATGCCGAGTAAATTATTCAGCAATGTTTTCTTTCACCATTTCACAGAAGTCAAAGAGGTTTGAGGAAACAGCTGCACTTCTATTAAGCACTGCCCTGCAGCTTATCCAGAGCAAATAAAGACAGACTCTCTTTCTCCGTTGTGCAGTTTGACAGTCGTTTTTGTGGGACGACTCGGTGTGTTGAAATTTGTTTTTCCAAGGATGTATCTGGCATGCTGTTCCTAGGAAGGGAGGCCATCTGGTGCTCCCAACACAAGGCAGCAGTGCCCTCCAATTCTGACCCACCAGGACATCCACTTCATAGACACAAGGACATGAGGCAACAAGGACTTGTCATCATACCCTTAACACACACACATACACACCCACACAAACACACACATCTATTTGCAGGGACACATACATAATTCCAGAGCATGCTAATGGTGATGCTTAATTCAGTATGTGTTTGTTTCCAAATGTCTAATAAGGAAAATCCCACATTTTCTGTTTCAGCTGCTGCTTCACATTAAAAACATTGCTAGATTTCTGAAGAAACAGGAACTGGATTTTACTTTGAAGCAGTGTCAGGAAATGCAAGATATTTGAAAGAGAGGCAAGTGCTGACAGCAAGTGTTTTATTAAAAAAAGTGTCCGTAAAGCTAGGCAAAATATATGTATTTTTTCAATTACTTTTTTATAATGCGGGTTATGGCAAAGGAGGAAGGAGCTGCTGGATGAACAGGTGACACCAACTCTGTGGCAAAGAAATCATCCTCACTGTGGTGTGGTGTGTGTGTGTGTGTGTGTGTGTGTGTGTGTGTGTGTGTGTGTGTGTGTGTGTGTGTGTGTGTGTGTGTGTGTGTAGGACCTTTCCTGACCTCATTTCTGAGTAAGTGGTCAAGTTTAAGACCACTGAAACTGGTTAAGGTTAGGGTGAAATGAATGGTAGACAATACTGTGTCCAAAGAGCGCAAACCAGTGTGTTTGTGTGTGTGTGTGTGTGTGTGTGTGTGTGTGTGTACAGCATGTATGTGTGTGTGGGGCATTAAACAACCTGCCCCATGTGGTTGCTTATGGCACTATAGGAAAACCATGCCAATTATTGACTAACTTCTTCACTGGCATGTCAGTTAGTTTGATTAAGCTATGACATGAGTGTTTGACACGACCCAGATTTTAGGATCTAATGGAACTACATCTACTATGAACCCACCTCTGCTCATACTTAAACTCTATCACGATTCATTATCATAAATGTATTTTCTGTGGAAGATGCAGCAAAATAATCACAAGAAATCTGAATGAGAAGTGGATGTAGAGGAAGGAAGTTGAGTGACATCCACCTGTGCATGTCTGTGAGGTTATAAAAGGAAGAGAATGGAGTAATGTGAAGGGAGTGAGAAAAGATCTCATAGAGGTGAAGCAGGTCAGGTGTGACAGAAAAACCACTGCTACGGGATAGTTATCTGTGAATTAGCAGCAGCTTCTGCCTTTCTTCCTTATCGACCTTTGTTTGATTTAAATAATCGGCTCAGGCATATTGCATAAACGTTAAAATAATACAGCCTGTGAAGCAGAGATGCACCTAAAGTGTCAGAGGGAAAGCAGCACATGATAGTTTTGTGCAAACAAAAGCAAGACTTTAAATCTAGCAGTGGGGGTAAAAAATGGAGGCTTCACGGTGTGGCTTTGATGGCTTCCTGTAGGGCATGAGGGAAGGGGTAACACCGAGTGTGTACGTGTGTCATGTGTACATGCCACAGCAGATATTCTCTGTCTCACCTTGACTTGACCTCTAGCTTAAGTGAGCTTTATGTCATAGCTTCGATGCAGTGTAGCTGTGATCTCAACCATCTCACAACCAAAGAGCAGCAGCGTGTCCTGCATCTCTGATGCAGCACTAAACTGTTTTGACACATACAATGATATAGCTAAACCCCCTTTTGCGCAATAATGTATAAAGGAAACTGTTTTTGATTTGAATCTACCTCTTCATTTTCAATCTTCAGCGTGGCAAGGCGAGACTGCAGCTGCTGGAACCTCAGGATGAGCTCTCCATTCACTGGGGGCTGCACTGAGATCTGACACACCTGAGGAAAAAGCAGAAGCAAAGAGCACATAATCAGCAACCTACTAAAGGAATGAGGTCATATAACCTCTGCTTTACAGCATGGGCATGGAATTTCTGCAGATGGTAATGCCGAGCCAAAAAACAAAACAGACATGATATCAGCGTTGATAGTGTCAGCCAAACAGTAAAATTTGTAGCACATGTTGAACTACACGGGGGAGGAATAACACATTATTTTTCAATTTCTCTGCCCTAATAAAACCTGATCCAGCAGCCCAGATGCAGTAAAACGCTGCACTTAAGCCACTGGAAATCAGACCTCATTAACTCTTGAGACTTTTTTTAATCAACTCCAAACCCACTTACATAGTATTCACTGTAGTTTTCATGCAACACATTTAGATGCAAATGTTTTTTTCTGGCTCAATGCAATTTAACAGCCAACTAAATTGCATTTTAAACCAATTTAAATGCATACAATTAAAAGATATCCTCACGTCTACAACTACTACTGCTGACGGTGCCAAGTACCTCATCCCCCATGTGAGACTGAAACTCAAACTTTGCTGGTGGGCAGAAGGCTGTCGGGTACATCTCCATGAATCGTTGCCGGTCACTCCGTGGGTCCAGACTGTCCACAGCATTTTCAATGATGTCAAGACCTTCATGGCGTGACGTCTCGAGGTTGTATTCAGCTGACAGGTAGGTACGCAGGGCTCGGTTGAGGCTGGCATGGTAACCCAAATCACAGCACTGGATGATGAGAAGGAGGGTCAGTGTCAAGACAGCACTTATGAACCAGTTATGATTGTAGTTGAGATGAATTTTTGAAGGATGCTCTCCTGAGAGTATCCAGGCTGTCTAATGTAATAGCTTAAAGGAAGTATGTGTGATCCATGTGTGTTCAAATAGTTGACTGACACCAAACACAACAGAGACACAAACAATTCTACAGGTGACATGATGCACAATTTGCAAAACTATATCTAGTAAGTTTGTAGTGGGTATATAAAAGACAATTCATTTTCTACCTTGTCACCTGAAAACAAGTCACTGACTTATTGTTGATGGTGATACATTTTTTAAAGCATAGTAATGTGAATAAACACATTACACAACATTTATTATAAAAGGAAAGCAAATATACCTGTTAATGGATTGCATTTGCTGAATTATTACAGAATGACATTGAAATAAGAGGAATTTCTTAAGTTAACAGTCCAGACCTTTCTGAGCCTGCAGTGCTGCCTCTGTGTTACACAACCTACATGTTGCCTCTAGGATCTAATGGTGATCTACAACCTTGACCAAAGTCTACCAGAGAAGACTCACACACCACAGCCAGGCAGGCACCCACTATACAAATATACACTTTAAACCCAGACAAATTGTATGCTTTGTTTTCAAATATTAAACGTTTCCTTCATCAACAACCAAATGTGTGTGGCTGCACATGCATGTGTGCCCTAAACACAACTGTGCACGCTACACACGCTCAGCCTGGTGAGATGCGAAGGCTTGTGAGCAAAGCGGTAAAGGGGTCATTTCAGCACACAGCAGGCTGCTGCTGAAAAGAAGTTGTATATCTCTTCTCCATCAATTCTGCCTGGAATATATATAAAACCAAAATGTGACTCGAACCTCATCCCATTTCCTTAGAAATGCTACAGAAAATAATACCCAACAAACAACTCTGTTAGTAGCTATGTGTCTTTACAGTAGCAAACAAAGACAAATGCTTGCAAGTGGGAGTTGTCCATTGTAATTTGCTGAGGTGAATGAAGTGATGAGCCATAAATGTCAAAAAAGTAGGTCATAGGGTAAGAGCTACTCCCAGTTTATATTCAGAGAGCTCAATGCAAGATGGAGGAACATTTCCACAGAGTTAAAGAATAACATAATACAATATATAATACAATATATTATCTGAGATTTCAGTAATAACACAGAAAGGAAGGAAAAAAAGTAATAGGCTGCTTTCTGTTCAGCGCTGTAATTTCCATTCCTCCAGTCTGGTGTCCTAGTGTCTCTTTTATATTAAGCGCAGCTGCTAAATTATGACCATTATGATCTGATTATGATTTTAAATCTCTTCTAAAGGTCAATGAAAACATCACTATATAAAAAGAGGACATCCTTGGTTGGAGAGACCAAGAAACTTTGGATAGATGCAGTGTGTGTTCTGCATCTTTGCTTTTAATGGAGACTGAAAATGAAGACATCTCAGAAAAAAGCTGACAGATATGCAGCGTCATACTTACATCAATTAAGTCCGACAAGTCGTGGATGTAGTATTTGAAAACGGAGGCGTTTGAGGCTTCCAGTGTCAGTAGGTACTCATTCCGTGCTTTGATTGACTTCATCTTGTTCTCTGAGTACTTGGCTTGACGCTGATGAGAGAATTAGATGCAGAAATGAGAAGTAGACAACAACAGAGCAAGAGGGCATGGCTTTAATGAAAACTGCTTTTTTTTTGACAAGTGATTGCACATTCAGTTCTCTGCAGGCACTGCACGTCACCCAGCTGCGACCAGATTACTGGCAAAACAACTACTTCAGTCACATTAGAAAAGAAATAACTTAAAAATAGCAACAACAAAAAAGAACAAAATCAGAAGAAGAAGAAAAATCACATCACTTCATGTCCTTGAGTTCGTTCTACATTTCCTCTTTAGAAGACAAACAAAAAGCTGTTAGTCACCATTGGCTGACTGGTGAGCCCTGACTCACAAACTTCTAAATCATCCATAATTTAATACTTCCTAAATACATTACAGGAAAAGTCGTTTTTTTTGTTTTTGTTTTTTAAAGATCCATTCTTCTAGACTTTATTCATTTGTCACAGAGATTTAACCAACATGTTCTTAGAATACAAAGCCTGCTCATTTGGCTATGACTAGGCTTACAATTTGTTTTTCCTTTACTTAGCTCAGCGGGACGTTTCGGGGGGGGCGGGGGGTACTCGAGTTTAGAACGAGTTTAGGACAATAACACAAGATTTGTATTGTTTTCGCTTTTTATCCAGATATAAACAGTCTGTACACTGGGTGCAAACTATTATGCGCATGCTCCACGTCTTGTTCTCCATTTTTTGTGTCTTTCTGTGGCAGCATTACAGTACCACATACAGGCCTGGCATATGAACTTTCTGGTGCGTAAAGGAAACGTTGCCGCATTTAAAGAAAACCTTTTAAGAACTAGAAAACAAAAGATCGTATAGGGCGAAAATTCCATGTCCATGTGGATAAAGCCTTATTTAACCTCTGGAATCTTACCTTTTCTTTCATCTTTTCAATCTTCTTCACAGAGCTGCGCCTTGGGTGCCTGTCCTCCATTCGGATGCTGAAGACAGGATCGCCCCTCCCGATCTGCTTCTCCTCTTGCTTCTCTGCCTCTTTCAGCTTGCTTTCGGCACTGATGCTCTCTGAGTGGTACATGTGATACGTCTTCATCACCTGAAGAGACACAGAAGTGACATTAGGCTGAAAAAAGTCTTTAAGCCTAATCTTTTATTTACATAACTGGAAAAGGGCAACTTCCTGAAATAGGATTTTCTAGTAAAGAAACATTAAGTTTCTGTGGTGAAAGGTCAACTTTGTGAATGAAACAAACCTTTTTTTAATACACGAATAAAGCCTTCATTCTATTGCCTGCTCATCCCTCACAATTCAACTCAACTCATCTTACAGCAGGATGTTGGTCTCTTCTCTCCAAACCACAAACCAAAGACAGATTCTCTGCAGCCTTTTAATACAAGGCGCTCATAAGACCACAACAACCACAAGTCACTGCAGCTCAATCCAACAAGCTGCCTTCACTGCTCTGTGTTTTGTAAAAAGGAAGTAGATTTGTTCGTCCCTTGGTTCTAAAATACGTAAGGACGTTGACTATTCCTTTTAGTCTTTGAGACCATTTTAAATTGTTCAATTGGTTAGCAGGGAAAAGAGAGTCCAAACTCCTAATTCAACTCATAACCATATTTTAAAGCTCAACTTCATTCGTGTTAGCCCATGTTAGCCCTTCATGGTTGCCTAGTGAAGGGCATGTTAGCAACCCTCAGGTACTCTATGGTCCCCTTCACACATTGGATTGGATTACAATCAGATAGCGCCTGACCACTTGTAAATACAGGTGTAAAAAATACACCCCAGACTCATTGTGGATGGATTGTTATCCGATCTGCCAAACCACTTCAGGAGATGGTCGCAGAAGCATTGTGACCACATTGAACAGAAGTGCAAAAGCAATGAGGGGAAATACGTTTGTGGCTCAGCGGACAGCTAACGTGAAAGCAGCCACAAAACTGCGCAGTCCTCTCTGCTTTCTGTCGACTTCATCTAATCGGATAGCAATCGGATCTTGATGTAGACATGGGACACAGAAAAAACATTCTAATACCAGGTGTAAAGGGGGCCTGAAAGTATGTAGACTCTGACCTGAGCCATCATTGTTACTCTCATGCTCCCATGGATCCAAGTAGTGACTCAGTTTAGTAGCAAGGAAACCATGAAACACAAACAATGATTTCTTCAAGGACAGCGTGGGTGGAGAGATTATTGCAGGTTTTAACATTGGTTTTGTCAAAAAGAGAATGAAGGACAAACAGACACCCGTTCCTTCTGTGGGAACGTTACAACCAAGCTCATGAAACTAACATGGAGTAATGGGTTGATTACACAGAATTTAAAAACCGTCTCCATCCTAATGTGAAAATGTAAGAAATACAATTGTGTAAGAGACCTTGAGATTAACTTAAACTAGATAAATTATTTCATTCATTGTCTATTATACATTTAGCAGATTGCTAATTGTACTGTTCCGTTGTGAGTGTACAATCATACAGTACATTCAGACGCCCAGGACAGCCCAGAAGGATGGAGCACCACTGGTTTAATCTGGAATGAACCAAGTACAGTAAATTATAGCTCCACAACCCGTGTATGCAACACCCTCGTCAACAGAAAATCTCAACTGCAGTTCAAATAGAGACTCAATCATCTCAAAATCTAAACATCTTTAACCCAAACTGAGTTATTTATGTGTGAATGGAACAGCGGGGAAAGCCTGGTGTGTCTGCAGCCTTTTTCCTTTGGTGGGGTTTGGCCTAACTGGAACCAGTTTAAAGATGGGTGACTGACCTTGGCCGTATAGTCCTCACTTACTGGTTTGGAGTCTGCTGCTGGTGTGTTTACTTTGGTGCTTCTTTTAGAGGGACATATTTAGAGATAGAGCAGACCTGTTATTTCATTGGCAGAGGCTGACATCAGGACCGTGGCTGCCTGATGCAACGCCGACACAGTGTGTGCAGATATACATGTGTTTGCGTGCGTTTCCTCCCACGGGGGCTAAACAAGGTCACATTTGGAGTGCGGAGTGTGGTGAGAGTCTCACACACACACAGTAGAGTAGAGTTGGAGTAAGACATTGTTTGTTATTGGAGCCCCACATCCACTGACCGGAAGTGCAACCCCTGGAGTTCCACACAGTGAGTAACAAGAGAGCAAACTGAACAGCTGTGCAATCCATCTCTTGGGAGGGAGCAACAACTGCCTCGCCTTGTATCTGTGTACATCTCAGGCAGGTTACTATGGCAATCAATGAGTAGACACAATGCTTTTGAATGTTAGTGAGGAATGACATGACTAGGCAATGAGTTCCACTTTACTTCCAATTACATTAATGACATATTGTCTTGAGTGCGGCTCAGCCACAGGAGCATATTGACCAAACGCACCTGTATTTTTTGTCATAGCCCAATGCAAACCCGGACAGTTAGAGTAAAGTAAAGCATAAATACAGGAAGAAGCAAATACGACACACATATTCTAATATAATCTAACTCTATTCAACTCTTGAGGACATTGAAACAAGTTCAAAAGAATTAAAAGATAAGCAATGGCGACAAATAGAGCTGAAACGATGAATTGATTATTAATCGATTACTATATTAATCGCCAACTATTTTGATAATCGATTAATCGGTTTAAAGCTTTTTTCATGATTAAAACAAGATTTCAGCTTCTTAAATATGAATTTTCTTAGTCTTTGCTCCACATAACAAAGAAATCATTAAAACTCAATCATTTTGGTTTGTGGACAAAACAAGACATTCAAGAATATTGTCATTCCCAGGTTTGACAAACACTGATCAATGTTTTTTTTAACATTTTCGGACATTTTATGGACCAACCGATTAATCGAGAAAATAATTGACAGATTAATCGATTACGAAAATAATCGTTAGTTGCAGCTCTAGCGACAAATAAACCAATGTGTGAGCCATGGAAACAAATACTGCAAAACAGCAGCTGGTCACAGAGGACATAAGGTAAGAAGTCACTCATTGATGCATCCTGTGGAGACCACCCCGAATGTGTTTTTTTAAATCAGATGCGAAGACACAGTCAGGAGATGTTGGGTGTGTTCAGAATTGTGCTTAACTGTCCACTTGTCGTCACATCACCCAGAGCGGACGTCAATACCTGGTCTGAACAGCATCTGAGCTACAGGGCTAAAGATGCCAAGCTTTTGCAGAGAGTGTTCTGTTGCTATAGGCCAGTCTAAATCACTTGTACTTGAGTGCATCAGTAGAAAAAAAAACTGGAGTCAGTACTACTTACAGTGTATAGCTCATTTAGGACCTTCATTAAGTCTTCCTGGAGTTGAAAGGCTATTTCCTTGCTCTGAAAGAGAAACACACAAGGAAAAACAATGATACAAACACTCAAAATCACTGATATAAAACTCACATTAAAATGACTCCCCGAGAAAAATTGTAGTTAATGACCCTGTTAAACCAGAAAACCATATTGTCAATATTGTTTGCCACGTTTAAGCTCCATTAAAAGTACTGCAGTTACCATTTTTATCATGAGCACAGGGCTTACAGTTATATTAAGTTTCACATGAATGTGTAGTGACCAAAACCATGACCACGCTCTAGCTTATATGTTACAAACACAAAACTCGAGAGTGCATTTATCACCCGGTGTCAAATACACAGTGTCTGTGAGAAAGTGGTATCAGCATCAAAACAGCTTTTCCCTTCAAATCATCGAATGCAGCTCAAGTTTCACCGTCCACATGCTTAACACATTATCTGGCTTTTATGGTTTAATGTGAACGATTTTGCTCAAATATGTTAACTCAATCAGTTTTACCACAAGGCTGACTCAGTAATACTATCACACACACAAGTCTACATTAAAGCATCTCACGGTTATGGGATACAGTTTAGCACAGACGCTGTGATGGATTTTGTGGTGCATTTGCTATTAATTTAAATTTGGCCCTCCCACGTTTCCCTCGCACCAAATCATCATGACACGATGAGTCATGGCAGTGAATATTTGATCTCTCCACTGGAATCAATAATGCACACTACTACCTGGAGAATGTTACATCATTTGGCCCCGCACCGCAAGTCTTTCTCTAAACCAATTGTCTTCAGACAAATTTAATTCTGGGAGCTGCACAAAGCAAAAAGGATGGGAGCCGATTCTGAGAGGGCACAGAAACACCTTGTGCTGAGGGGTAGAGCAGTAGTTTACGTCTAATTATCTAAAATTCAATGGTGGGTGTGAGCAATGCCAGACTTCTGGATGAATGCAATTATAGTGTATTACTGTACATGGTCCGTCAACTCAAGAAATAAAGTTGCTTGGTTGTCTTCATTGATTCTGACCCAAGCATTTGACACAAGTGTTCAGGCTCAGTTTTCGTACTGATCAATTGGCTTTGACAGGAAATACATGTAACTACTTCTATAATTATCTCAATGGCAGAAATTCAGCAAGTTAAAATGCATACCAGGACCTGATGTAACTGATCTCGTGGTACTTTTGTGAGCTGTGTCTCTTACTGTAGTGCTTAAAAAGTCATTCAAATGTTAAGCTGAACAATGTCTTAATATGTGAATAAACGGAGAGGATAAAAAAAGAGGATTAGACTGGGTTACTGGCTGCCAGGCTGGTGTCTGAAATTAGAGTGTCTTGCTGAGTGACTTGAGCCGATCGGTAACAACTTTGTAACACCACCTGGTCTGTCAGTTCCCTGATTTGTAGTGTTTGCCTAATCAAAGGACAAATGGTCTGTAAGCTTGGATAACCAGAGCTTTAGATCCACCTAACTTGGCAAATGGCAACCACAGGCATGTTTAAGAGTGGAGTGAAGATACGGCAGCAGAGAGGTCTTGAGGTTCGGTAAATTATAGGATGATCTGGCCCTTGATTTTATCATAGACCTTTAATCATACATTACTAAATATGACAGCACTTTATTAAAACTAAACTGCCTATTAATTGTAGACATATCAAAAATGTCGTGAAGACAGGCCTTCTCCTGCGGAAAGAGCCACAAACAAGTCAGTTCAGAAGAGAGAACCTTGACTGTCTGTCAGATCTAACACTTGTCAGCTCTTCCCCATTGAGAAGCCTGGGAAGTGATCCAGAGCTCAGTGAAAAAGCCTTCTCATGGATCACATGAGCAGCAAAAGAGTGAGAAAGAGAGAAGCCACAACAGAGATGAAAGTAAGTAGGAATTACATTCGAGGCATGTGCTTTTACCGGAAAAGCTACACCTACCATGACATCTTTTAAAGATAAAATAAAAAACACACCGTCACTGATTAAATGGTTTGGGGTTTTTCCAATATGGTCAACGTCATTAAAATGATCTTACAAACTTCCCCATTTCAACTTCAACATACCATCTGTATTCCATCCACATAAGAAGGATGAAATAATCCTAGGGAGAAGAAACACAGTCAGCTTTTTGGGAGGAGTGGGTTTTACATTGCCACTGAAATTAATCATAAAATACAAATAGCAGTTGTAAACTTAACTTGTGTTTGTGTGTGTGGGATGCTCAGTGGAGATCTGTCTTTTATGTAATTATACTTTGGTCATTTATACGATGATAATATGATTTAGAGTTTATTGCTATGTTCAATAAAAGCATAATTTGTCTGATACAGCTGCAGCGCCTCTTGTCATCCGCTGGATTTCTTTAACTCCCCCAATGATTGATCATCACTCATAAGTACAGTACATCTAATGTTGAGCCCCAGAGGTTTCCTGATAAGCAACTCACCAATCATGTTCCATGAAGACAGACACTTTTACAGGAAAAACAGGGAAGCAAACAAGGTCTCGACAAAGTGTTGGTAGGTGTATTTTTCACTTTTTACAGAACTCGACTGGCTAATTTCCCTTCTAGTCTTTATGCCAAGCAATGATACACAGAACGTTAACACCAACTCTGTACCTCATGCACTGACAAGAGACTGAGGCCATTTTTAGACGTGAGGGTAATGTCGGTAGATTTGGGTCTGGACATTCTCCAGATATTGTCTTGAGTAAGACATTTTCACAACAGCAGGAGAACCTCCTGAGTATCAGGGCAAAGAGGGTGGTGCCCGACTAGATCATGCAGGAGGCATGACATTCACTCACTGTGAATCCTCACAGATCTTCACATGAGCTCACTTTGGATTATGTGAAGATTATATTAGGGAGTTGACAGGGGTCAATTTCCAGAGAATCACTGCAAGTAAGCATGTGTGAAAGAAGCGTAATATTAGTTGCTTTATCTCACTTTTAGGGAGTGAGATAACACACTTGTACATCTCAAAACATTTAATTTTTCCTTTAAGAGTCACGTCATCCAAAAGCCCACATCCACAGCTCTGGAAGTGGCAGCGAAGCAGGGTCTATTGTAAAATAAATTCTTTCCAACCAGCACAAACTTTGCCTGCGGGGAAAGTGCCTCAAGCTTTGAGAAATCCACCTTGTAACTGCAGCCACAGAACGTGACTTCCATAAATAAAACACAGCAGAATAAAACAAAGAGCTTGGTCTATGAATAATGAAAAATATGATAAGATCTGTGCAAGCATGAAGAAAGACAGAGGGGTCCAGTATTCCACTCTTGGATTCAAACCAGAAAAATCAAAGAAGCCTAAATGGTATGTTTTCAAAGGAATTTGTGGTGATGATGGTTGCTTTAAAAGTGAACACAATGCAGTTCTGCAGAAATAAATACACATGCACGCTGAAGGACGACAAACAGGCTGACCGGAGGATGTTGACAAAGACACAGGGGCTAAACCTGGGGTCCTACTCCACTGTTGCATCTCACAGCATCTCACAGCATGAGACCAGAACATACAGGGAAATAAAAACAGGGTCTTTGATGTGCAGGACGGATGACAACAGTACAGCTGTCTCGTCTATGCTGTGAGGAAGCCCATGTAACATGGGGGACTTCTCTGTTGTTTGTGTCTCGTTACTGTGGCTCTACTGAGATCAAAGGCTCTGAGGCTTTAATTAGAGGGTGAACGGCATCTCAGGTCTCCTATGAACTAGGACCTCCCACTAGGCTGTAACAATGTCACCTGGTTCCACTAAAGGCCACATTATACTTCTCCGACTGCGTATGCGTTATCCGTCTGCGTCACCACGGAGACGCCTCGAGCCTTTATACTTCTGCGTCGTGGTGACAGACACGCGCTGCAATTTCCCGCCCGATCAGTAGGGGTCGCTGCGCAAGGTTGTTGTGCTTCTGGCTACAGTGAGCAATGGCGTCGAGAGAAAGACTGTTGTTGTTGAAACAGTAGCCGTTTCTCACTTTTCTGGGTCACGGAATGCAGTTTTAAGATCATTTGAGGCGAGAAATTGGCCATTTAGAGTCTAAACATGTGTTGTGTGTGTTAAGATATGACGTATTTATAGTTTGGCAGCGGCATTATCGGCGGGGATGAGCTCCGCCTCTGTGGACGGTCGGGTGCGCACTGTGAGCCGGCACAGAGCAGCTTCACTCGGCCTTTCCTGAGGGCCAATTGCAGCTCTTACCGTCTCCGTAGTCCCTTGACGGAGTGACGGACACTTAAAAAATATTTCGTGCAGTTGGAGACTACGTAGAGCAGGGGTCACCAACGTGGTGCCCGCGGGCACCTGGTAGCCCGCGGGCAGCCAATACAGTGCCCGCGGGCTCACTTCACTTCACCTCACTTGCATGTATCCGTATGATCTGTCAGTAAAATATCTTTGATATTGTTTATAAAAACTGGTAATCGTTAGGAGTAAGCACTGGAAGGAATGTGTATGCAGTTGAATGCATAATATTAATCATTTAAATGGTAAACAAACAAAAAAATATTATATGGTAGCCCTCCATATTATTTTTTACCCTTAAGGTAGCTCTCTGACTCAAAAAGGTTGGTGACCCCTGACGTAGAGGCTCTTCGACAGGCTCTGCGTCGACGCAGAGTCTCTGCGTAACCTACGCAGAGCACTTTACGCAGAAGTATAAATTGGGCTTAAGGTTTCTGTTTTTTTTTTTTTTTTAAAACATTAGTTCTGTTCCGGAGACACCTGTTGTTCACTCTAACCTGATGTTTTTCATCACCCAAAAATGAGAAGTTTAGGAATGTTGCTAGCTTATTTGAAAACTCCAGGGCCTTTCCTTGGAAAAACGATGACACTGTAAAGCCCAATTTATACTCCTGTGTAAAGCGCTCTATGTTGGTTACGGAGACCGCTCTACGTCCCTGGAGAGCCTGTCGGAGAGCCTCTCCGTCGTCTTCAGCTGCATAAACTATTTGGGACAGCGGAGAAGGCAAGGGCTGTGATTGGTCCTCAGCCAGTTGCTGGGTGGCATCAACGGGCATGCGGTGGGTGCCCTGATGATTAATACGAGGTAGCACGCGGCATAGAATTTCCTCCAATTTACCAGCCGACATTCGGAAGTACCTGAAGTGGGTTATTTCGTCCATGTCCCTCATCAGTCCAACAAGTTTATTTCACCTGCCATCAGTCTCGGTACATTTAGTGGACATACATAGCACCTCCGGCCATGTCTCCTAAGTCTTTCACGTCTCCATTTTTGTATTAAAAGTATCTGTGTTTCAATGTTATTCAGCATCGACAACAACAGTCTTTCTCTCTCAGACGCCATTGCTCACTGTAGCCAGAAGCACAACAACTATTGGCCACAACATGATTATAAGCTGTGCACGAAAAGGACTTTCTTTTCTCTTCTGTTACCAGAGGGGTTATAGGAGATACACGCAAACTCCTAGACCGTTTGCGATATCTAGAAAATTCAAAAACTATGGACTGGCGATCTGTCCAGGGTTTGAGCCTGCCTTCTGCCCTATCAGCTGAGATTGGCACAGCATCCCTGCAACCCTCATGTAGAGGATAAAGTGGTAGAAGATGGATGGATGGATCCCAGAAAGCAGAGAAATTGCCCCCATATAATTCTCATTATGTGAGCCCTCAGAAATCCAGTCCAATCAATCCAGTCCAATCACAGACAAGATTCACCAGCATGTCACACATTTGTGACGTCAGCTTCTAAGTACTGTAATTTCTCAACGGTTGAATAACTGCCAGATAATGAGAGTGAAAGTTATCTTGGAAAAAGGTGCAGAAGCACTGACTCACTGAACACTTTTTGTGAGAATCTGCTTTCATTTTACAACATGCAAGTCAAGTGGACCTTAATGGTTACATATTAAAAATGTCCAGGTATGTTACAAATAATTCCAAAGTAGTGTTAACATCTGTCCTCGGTGAACATATGACTGTTGACAGCTGGCATTAAAATGTATCCTGTCTGTGTTTCTTGTGTTTCTTTAGTAGACTATGGATGTAGCCTTTATGTGGGAGCCAAAGAAAATAAGTGGGAGGCAGCAGTGAAAACCTTTGAACTGGTGATGCTGCAGGTAAACAGGGAGAGAAGTTTCTCTTTTTTTTTTCCAACAAATGGACCAGGTTAGCTCTTAGGGAGTGATCGAACACCTGCTGTTTTCACAGTGAGAAACATGCCAGCATAAAATTCAGGAGAATGTCCAGAAACCATATCTCCAAACATTATTGGGCAAAATCCTAGACAAGCTCTGAAAATGTAATTGCAATGTTCACCAAAATACGCCGTTTTGAGAAAGTGACATTTTTGTAGCCATCAACTTAGTTTGGAACTTTTGTGTGGCCCACATTAAAGGCAAATTTTTCCCCATTTCCTTCGTTTTCCATTTTTCCAAAATCATTTAAGTCAGGAAAGTCTTTTTGTTTTGTTAAAGTGGTACTCCATCATTATAGTAATTGCAGCATGTCGAGTCTGGGGAGACAACATGATGCGACTGTTTCACATCTGGTCCCATTACCGGAACCATAGGTCTTTAAGGCCTGTTAAAAGGAAATTACTGCTGCAGCTTACTGTTTGTATGTCGGGGGTTTGGGTTAGCATTTAAACAAGAATCATCCCATACAATTAGTTGACATGACAACCATCAAGGGATGTCTCAGAGTTTGAGTGTGACACTTTCTTGTTCGGGCAAGAAAGAAACAAAGAGATCAGAAACGGCGATATAAAAATTCACAAGCTAAACTGACACAAAGACACGCCCCTCTGAAGAAAAGCCACTTTGTAATTTGGGCCTGTGGTGAGTTCATGCAACTCCTGCAGCATAGGAGCTCATAATATGTTAGGGAGTGGTCATCTTTGTGGTGGGGAAGGCAAGCAGAGGCTAGGTTTTGGTCATGAAGCCACAGTTCAGATGGGAGAGTGAAACTGTGGTAGTGAAGGTTCCTTTGCAATACTCTAATTCACAAAACTAAACCACAGGAGCCCAGCAGAGATTCTTACCATCAAACAAAGCTCAATGCTGCGTGTACAATCTTGCAACTAAATATACTGTACTTCGTCAGAGTTACTTGAAAGTAAGAGACATTTATATAACATCAGTGACTGAAATGATCGCGATGAGAAATCTGGATTGTGAAATCTGGATTGTGTGTGAGTTTTGACTTCTGTTTTGTTCAAATAAAAAAAAACATGTCTGACCTTTTCTGCTAGAGGTCAAACTCCAGTTTAGAAAGTAACATAGACATGTGTGGGAGGTGGAAGCAACGAGAAAGACACTTAAGGTTTGTGTGTAAAACCCTGACGATCACATTTAAGCTAAATGTGATCATTACCAATGCTTTCTTTACTCACCTTCTTGAGTAGCCGCGTGGAGTCCTCGCTGATCTGCATGAACCTCATGATGACATTGTTGAGGTAGATGTCACTCAGTGTGGCATGGTCCTTACTCTCCCTCCTCACCTGGTTCAGCAGCAGGTACCAGCAGTTGACAGGTGACAGCAGATTCTGGTCTTTCCTACAGTGACCAGAGAAAAAAAGTCTAATGTCACATCAGCTGTACAAGATCTAATCATGTCGTGTTCTTTGTGACACGTTACGTAAGAATCAGACAAGGGGAAGCATCAGTGATGCTGACACCTCCTCTGTTAAGTTCCAATGTAAAAATTTTATGAACAAGTACATAAGTGCATGACGGAATTGCTTACATGTGTTTCCTGTGCATTTGGACTGTATTCATGCCAGTGTTTCAGCTTTAAATTCTTTAGACACATCCTCTATAAGGCAAGGTGTGTATAGGAACATCCACCACAGCAGGGCTAAAGTGTTACTAAAGCGGGAGACAGATTTAGAAAGTCTTCCCTTGGTGTTAAATGCCCCACATACAGATGGTTTTATGCATAAAAATGTCCCCATATATTAAAATCACTACACTGTTAAGTTAGAAATTCTCTGTATCATTGACATTTCTGGGGCAGAGCTCTTGCCGTGCAGTGAGCCAAGCGGACTTCCTACAGCCCAGGAACAGTGTGCCGCAAGCTTTAAATACATGTCGTGGTATGAAGCTGAGAAGCCATGGATGTATTTTAAGTTAAGCTGAAAAGTAGAATTACACATGAATTGTGACAGCAGATGACAAACAAGGAAAAGAGAGCCATCTGAGTGCAAAAGAAAAGCTAAAGAGTACAAAAAGGGGGAAGCTTGAGAGCTGTTTCCGGTGCTGTGTGCCGGCTGCTTCCATGCTAACTGTAGGACATTGTCCAGGCCGGAGTGAACTGAGGCCCTGTATTAACACTGGCCTGCAGGCTGACTTCCTCTGGGTTAATCTATAACATTCCTGCTGCCTGCTAAATAGCAACACAAAACGGGAGTGTGTGCGCCTGTGCACCAGCGTGTATTTGGGAAAGGTTTTAAGGTCGGGTCTCGGGTCAAGTCCTGCAGGAACCATATGGAGGCTCTCCTCTGCTCTCCACTTACAACGTTCGTTTGCATAGAGCGGCAGCACTTGTCAACACAACAGGTGAAACTCTGCACTCAGCAAGTGACCCAGCCCTGAACTAGCCTTCAGTATTGGCACCATATCTGCTGCAAGAGCAAAATCAAAGCATTTCTCCAAATGAATAACTGACACAAACATTCAGACCAGCTGAAATGTTCCCCAGGATTCTGCAAAAACAGGAAGCGAGCTACAGTTGATAAAGGCAGAGCTGAGAGAAACATCCGGGAGTCTTTTTTTTCAATGACACCAGGAAAACAAGGAATGAAAAAAACTTGATTTAGCTGAAAGCTGAGTGATGTGATTGTGCCATATGCCCGGGCTGCCAGACACATGCAAGCGAAGCTGTGCCAGAGTTACAGCAGCAGGACTGCTGAATAGAATCACACCCACACACCCAACATAGATCCCTTCTGCATTATATATCTACAGAGTGCAATGCTTCTGTTCCACAGAACTGCATCTCGGTATGTGTGTATGTGTTTATAAATGCATTCACCTCTGCATGTGCAGATGCATATCGACTCCATAACATAATGGACCATTTTTCCATGGTATCAAAATGATCACATGTTATTGGTGAAACTAACAAATGACAAAAGCGAGAGCAGCAGTATTTGATTTGCCTGAACAAAGCAGAAAAATGTCAACCTATATGTCAACACCATAAGTCCACAAGTAAATATTCAAAATTTCAGTTCGTCACACAACAGATGAATGAATGAATGAATGAAGCACTACTTTTTTATATTAGATATGTAAATTGTTTAATTTTAGTAAAATAATGAATGCAAACCTTTTATTACACTGCTATGGCTGGACGATTATCTGGTGACATCACAGATGTAGTACTTCCCACAAATACTGTTAACAGTTCCTTGCGCATCTTAGTGGGCACACTCAAAAACACAAAAATAGAAGTCAGCGATTAAAGGAAGTCAGAACAAGGAAACAAGGGCCGACACAGGTGATGACGACAAAATCACCACTGGGAGTTGCTTACTCCAACATAATGGCAGGAAAATCTCTCACTGTCATCATTTCCGCCCTCAGCTTGGGCAGGAACTAAATCAGACAAACACACACAGACAGACAGATAGACAGACGCCCAAGGGGTCAAACCCAGGTATTTAATGGGAAGCTAATATCCAGGCATGGCAGGGGCAGAGATTGGTGAAAACAGAATTCATTAATAACTTACTGTTTCCTATAATTGTGGGTGTGTACACATATTTGTACTGTAGCAGGATGTTTAAAATTATGAATAATTACCACTTCAGTATGTAGGTTATTGAAACACGAGCCCTTTATCTGCAGCTGAGGCAAAAAAAAGTACTCTCACACTGATAACATCTGCTATTGACAAACCATAGTGGCCGTCTTAAGGCTGCAATAACTTACATATTCAATGAAGTCATTCAGCAGCTGATAAAGGAAAGTCCAAAATGAACCAATGTTATTATGTGACAGGAGAGCAAACATTGATATTTTAAAAGAATGTAACCAGGTCCGGAGCCTACATTGCTATTTTCAAACACCATTGGAGTTAAACTTAGATCAAATGAGTGTTGTTGTAGGTCTCTCAATAATAATATCTACATTTGACCAATTGTACAGTATACAACTGCAACACACTTAAACACAGACAAAAAGTCCTTTCACCAGAAACTTAATTCTGCATAGAAGTAGCCCAAATCAAGATGCTCCCAGCTGTAGTTTTGGCAATATAAATAATGCAGTGATTCCAATGCTCACCATGTCCATGTTTCTGCTTGATAAAACTTCACATAATACAGTCTACGGGTGTGTGCATGTACATGAGCAGGTGCACATACGTGCACAAGGCTGCTGCTGCTGCTGAACTCCTCCTCCTAATCATAGGAAGGGGCAGACGAAGAGTGTCAGAAATAATCTGCAGCTGTTTAAATGGCAGAGATGGCGATTCTCTGCAGGTAAAACAAACCTACAGAGAACAGCCCCGTTGTTACCTCTGATAACTATCCCTATGTATGCAGGGAGCAACAATATGGATTTCTATTCATAAAAAATTATGTAGCAGTGCGATAATCACCTTTTGGAAACAAGCAGAATAATTATGTAATATAGAATGTATTATTTCTCAGTTGTCTAAAAAAGGCTGTATCTAATGTGGTGTGGTAGATAATTGTTGTAGCCCCCATTTTCCCATGGCCGGCACCCACAGTGTTTAAAAATATCCATCTATAATGTCACCCATCTTCTACTGCTGTCAGCACCAATTTTGTCAAATTCAGAATTGCACTATATACTGCACATACACTGAATCAGGATCCTCTCCCGACAGCTAGAGGCAATATTCCCACAGGTGGCACAGAGTCGGAGCTTCCAGACAACCGTACACTTCCTTTCACTCCTGAAGAGGATTATGAACTAAACTCCCACTGTGTCACAACTTTTTTCATAGCATGGAGGTGCCTTTTTTAATGAGAGAACATTTCAAACCTGTATGAAATTGGATATTAGTAATGCAAGGTCAAAATATGTCACAAAATACAAGCAGAGACCTGCGTTCATGCACCCGACATGGACGTGCATAGCAACAAACGCAAAAAGCAATATCAGCAGTCCGGATCATGCGTTTGTAGATTTTATAGCAACATGAGCTGTATGGTGAGAGGTGGGACTGTGGAGGGATTGTATCAAACTCTACCTGTGTTTCGCCCCCCTTGATAAAGTGTCTTTATGGCAGCTGGAATTCATTATTGTTTTGTATGGAGAGGGGGTTTGTGGCCGTCTATGTAGAAAATTGCCATATTCCACTTAGGGATGGGGCCGATCCGATCCAGTATCGGTATCGGGTTCCGATACAGACGTAATTGACGGATCGGAAATCTGTACAGTTGGATCGGAAATTTCCGATCCGTCTGTGTGTGTGTGTCTGCTGAAATGTCTCCACAAGTGATTCCCTGAATGCTCTGTTAGCTGGCTTAAAAAAGTGGAATGGCTTTCCTGAACTGAGGCGTGTCTCGATGAGACAGGAGTAATGATGCACGACTCCGTTCAGGAAAGCCATTCCACAGTTTACAGCCAGCTAGCAGGCGAGCATGATTGACCAGGAGTTAACCAGGAAGTTCAGCTCCGCAACCGGCAGCCGAGCCGACGTAATCCCAGCCGTCACCGTTTTAAACACCTGCTCGCTGAGGAGAACAGTACTGACAGCGGCATAAAAACAATGAAAATCACACTCCTCCAAGCCAGGGTTCACGTTAGCCGGTATATATGCCGTTTATGGCTGTTGTCACGTGAATTTAGCTGGCGAAAAAAAATATCCCCAGCCAAAATGTCCGGTAAAATCAATGATTAACACGGAGACGCTATTTATTTATTTATTTAAAACTGCGGCATCGCGTTGTGTTTGGAGATTGATCATTCACGGCTTGTCTGTGACTCCGTTTATGTGTGCGTCTGTGACTACGTTTGTGTGTGCGCTGCTATGCGTCGTGTGTGTGTGTGTGTGGGGGGGGGGGGGGGTATGTGTGAGTGTCGCCAGGGGTCTGTAAAGTCGCTGCAAACGTTGTAAAAGTGGTACATATCACACTTGGCTGTATAAAGGAGTTTATTAAAGCCTTATAATCAAAATGATGACAAAAACAATGATAATAATATTAAAGCAAACAGAGCATCCATATCGGAATAGTATCGGAGTATCGGCAGCTATCTAAATTCAGATATCGGGATCGGATCGGAAGTGAAAAAAGGTGGATCGGTGCATCCCTAATTCCACATTAGGGGAAAAAGGACAAACTAAACACATCGTGTGTCAAAGTAATGCAGTTTCAACTGAGATTGTCTTGACTAATTTCCCCAAAAACTGTGCCCCTCGTCCGAGGACTTCCCTGCTCCAATGTGCTGACCTGTTATGTGACAACTGGCTAAAGGCTACACACAGAATTAACACTCATTTTCTTTTACAGCACAGACAAATCTGTCCAATGAAAACAACATGGAGAACACGGAGAACACAGAAGCCTCACTGTAAGCCTGTTATTTATGAATACAAAAATATAGGCTACATGATTTAAAGCCCACAGAAGGGTCTTTAATGTTAGTCAGACGTCTATTATTTACTTAAAAAATATGCTCCGAGGCACATGCCAAATGTTTATCCTGTGAATGAAGTGACCAGACTGTACATCACGTGATGAAAACCACAGAGCGCCATACCAGAGTCCCCTCTCCAGTTAGACACATGGGCACCCACAGCTGCTAGAGCCATTGGAGCTTTAGACAGACAGTGGGAGCGATTTGCAGACAGTGAGAACAAATATAGGTTTTATTTTTGTCTCAACCACAAGTTCAAACACTGCAAATGTATGCTTTTACCTCATAGTGTGTAATAAGACCTAAAAGTGCAACATGTTTAACTGTGGATCCTTAACAAAGCTCCAAGTCAACTTCAACAGCAGACTAACCCTGGATTTCCACTGGGCGCGGAACGGCCGCGGAACGGCAGCGGCGCGGTCGCCGTTGCAAATCGCTTCCATTCTAATCAATGAGAGTATTCCCACCGGCCGCGCTGCGGACCGTCTCAGCAGCGGCCCAGAAGCGGCTCGCCGCGCCGCAGCGCTATCGATAGGAATCAGTTCTATTTTTTCCGTTGCCGCTGCTGAACCTTGTAAATTTCAACGAAGCAGATCGCACCAGACAGGCAAAGCGACACAGAATCAAAGTAAAACATTTCCGCCCCCCTTTCAAAATAAAACACAATACGCAGGTAATATCGCCTGTCACAACTTCACATCAACATTACGTCGTCACCGCTGCTGTCAGGTAAACAGTCAATTAATCAGAGCGTCTCGGAGAGTCATAATGTACGACGAGAGACTGATTGTTGAAGTGGAGAAACATAAAATCATTTATGACACTAGATCAACAGTTCTTCCACGTCGGAGAATGAAAAGAAGCTGTGTTGTTGTCGTTTACTTTATACACACAGTCTATCGCTGGATCTCGCGAACTCGCGTCCGTTCGATATTATCACGCGATCTTCCTTGAATACCGCCGGCTCCCAAGGCTCCGCGCCGCTGCCGTAACGCGCCCGGTGGGGATTGACGCTGGGGAGAGGACGAAGCAGAACCGCGCCGCTGCCGTTCCGCGGCCGTTCCGCGGCCGTTCCGCGGCCGTTCCGCGGCCGTTCCGCGTCCAGTGGAAATCCAGGGTAAGAATGAGAATTCCCATTCTGAATCTCAAAGACTATTACCTGGTTTATGAATGAACCCACATTCAAATTTAAACACAGTGACCACAAACAAACAAAAGCAGTGTGTCCTCACTTGTACTGCTGGTGGTCCTTTGTGCTGCGAGTCTTTGCCATGAAGCGTTCAGCCAGTTTCTCCAGGTTTCTGGAGTATTCCATCTCAATCTCTGCCTTTTTCCTGAAGAAGTCCTGCAGGTCCTGCAGCAGCTGGACCCTCATCTCGGTCTGCTGGTCCAGACATTTCTGCTGCTCCACTAATTGGGCCCGGATCTCTGAGGAAATGTAAACAAAGACGCACAGATCAGGATAAAGTCAGAAAGCTGAAGGGTGAACATGGGGTTCATACCATTTGCAGATTATGTCAAATCTGTATGAGGGAAGAAAGCTGCTGTGGACTGTATCCATCTTTGAAATAATACTGTATTTGCAGATATATATAGCTAATGTCATCAGCATATTGTAGAAAAGGCAAACACAAATAGAGCTGGAGTTTCATTATATCCACTGACAGACATTGCTGAATATCGTGTAGGATAATTATTCCCATTTATTGTTTGTCTCTAAAACCTATTGATCGGTATAAAAGGGATGATGAATCAGAAAGATGAGCTGCTGGAGTGCAATGTTCACATCACATTAGCTGTGTCATGTTCACAACAGTGCAACAGAACAGAGAAAATGCAGCCTATTATCCTTTAGTTATGGGTCTTCTGAATGCTAGTGGAAATGTGAGGTCAGCAATGCTGGTCCCAGGTGTTTCATTAATGCTGAAAATAACTCAAAGGTGAATGGAACCAGATTCCCAACTCAACCAATGTTACAGCACAGAGTGCACACACACACACCCTCATCAGTGCCTGTGAGTGCAAACCAAAGCCACTTGAAGAAACAGGGGAGCGACAGCGGCTCTCACTGAAACTAGTTTCATGTGCAGGTAAATTACCCTCTGAGGTCTTCTCTGAGGAATCACGCCTGTTAGATTGCCCCTCATTTACACTTCCTACCCTGACATGACAACGGAGACCTAACATACCCGTGCATACATACAGGCACACACAAATTGTTTCCTCTGGTGTCTCCTGTCTGGTTAAGGCCATGTGTAATGGATTTTATCCTAATGGAAGGCAGCCTGAGCTTGACATCTTCATTAGAGAAAACAGATTACTGAGGTGATTTGCAGTCACATAGACGTCATCAATAGAGAGTGGCAGAGAGAGAGAGAGACAGCCATAATACCAAAAGGTGGAAAAACCAACCTTGCACATGGCTTTATAATACAAGCGTGCAATTTACTGGACTAGGTGTCATTGAAAAAAGGGCATCTTGTAAAGCTGCTTTCAAAGACAAAAACATGCACTGTTGAATGTTGATTTACAACATGGTAAGATCATAATATGTATTATGATCAGTAAATTGGACTAAAAGCAGGAGCAACGATCTTAGATGATATTTTTGTGAAGGAGGAAATGGAAATGACGGTTATATTTTTCTCTCTTTTTCGCACAAATGGGTCTGCCATTTTTAGACTTGTCTAGTTTCATTCCTGTTTCGAGTGTCTACGTGGTGTCATGACTGATATAATGTCCATCATTTGATTGCAATGTACCGCGCTAAGGCATTATGTATATCCAGTAAATGCCTAAATGCTAGACTAACACAGACCCTCGTCTAAGTATGGACATAACTGTGGGTATGTTTGTTCGCACAAGGGGAAATGTGAGGCTGCTCTCTGCAGATGAGGACATGCTAAGTATGACCAAGTGCTAAGAAAGAAGATCCACTTGTTATGTGGTAATGTTTGATTGCATGTTTGATTGCTGAGACCATTAAAAATATTTAATTTTTTTGTTTAGGAAATCATTCGGACAATGGATTACAGACCATAATAAAATACACAGTACTAAGAAATGCACTAAGCAAAATTGATTATATTCAATTATACAAAAATATAGTGAAAGGAAGTGCAACTGAAAGCTGCACATTCACTGGTATGAATTAATTTCAGGTGCCCATCAAAGTTTGGTGACTTCCTGCTATTAAATGAATTTGTAGATGAGTAAAAGTAGATTTTGCCCTCTGTGACACAGGGATACTGAGACCTAATTAATTAAACATGCGTTTCAGTCTGATCCTGGTCATCTAAATCATTGATTTCTTTTATGAGTCATGGGGCACAGTTAAGAGGATCTCTTATTATTATATACACATGAAAGTCAACAATTATATTTGGGTTTGTTGGTTTGTTTACATGCAGGAATTAAAATGCTCACCTGCTTTAAATGTTTAACTACAACATTTTGGTGGAATTATATACGCCTTAAAACCTATTTTTATGACTATTAAGAAAATGTGGACACATAATATCATTATAAGATTGCCCCATATGAAAACATTTAATGTTGTGCAGATGTCCTGCACATTTCCTTCTCTGAGCAGGTTCATACAGTTATTCCCAGTGCAGAAGTAGGCCAGGCCTCAATAGAGGCTCTGCCACAATTACTAGCTTTCTTGATGTCACAATATATCACGTTTGCTTCTGGTTAAAAATAGTTTAGGAATGGTCCTATTCAGTGTATGTCAATCCCTGGCAGGGTGTTCAGCTTTTGACTAACCACATAAGAGACAGTCATTTAGACAATGGCCATGTTTGCTCCTATGATGACTGAAAGTTCTGTTGCTGCTTCCAACTTAAACTTCCCAACGTAATGTGCTTGTGGGGCAGTATGTAAATGTGATTTGCTGTAGTTATTGGTTTTTCACATGCAGTTCTTCAAGTTGTCGTCTATGTCCCTGTTTATTCCACAAACTCTCAGCTCCTAAGAGAGCAACAGAAAAGGATTTTGAGAGTACTTATTTTTATTCATATATACACTCAAGTATCTGGTGACCCACTGCAACAGCAACACGTGCATCAGCAATAAAGCCAATCGATTTTGGGGCCTCTAAAGAAGTCCATTAATAGTTCAGCGCATCAAAAAGATGATCAAATGCTGATTCAAAGCTTGTGAGATGAGTGAGAGGTGTACTTTAAATGCTTGATGCGCTAATTAAATTATCATTCCATCCATCCATCAACATTAAATCTTAAAGCAGTGTTGATAAATTAATGAGTGATTTAGATCAAGTTTTTTTTTTTTTTTTAACTGTTGATTACTTTCTGCATTTCGAAGTAGCAGCTGCCTCTTTCTGGCACTCGAGAGGAAATAAAACACTTAAAGAAGGATGGGACACAAGAGAGGTGCTTTCTGTAATACTCAAGTTTATCACAGCACCAAAAGTCACAATCACTGTGAACCACCAACCCAATTAATGTGGGGTTTTAGCAGCAAAGTAGAAACTCGGAAATTTAACATTAAGAACACCAGGCCACTGAAAAACCAGGAAACTACCAATGAGCACTAAGACAGAGGCTGGGTAATGAAAATCCACTAGGCCTTTTTTGATCAAGCTTGCAATTGCTTCCATCTCCAAAGGATCTGGGGATTTAAACAAAGCTACCAGGGCACTAACATAAAGGAGCATACTGGTTCATTTAACACAATTACATTCATGACTGCACACGGAAACTCATTAAATCATTCATTTTCCAAGTCAAACATTGGCCAGCATGAAGCTGAAGTTTCATGGAACTAATTCTAAAAGGTATTCACTCGTCAGAAGAAATTATAAGTCTGACATTGTTATCTTATTTTTTTAGTTAAAGAAAAGTCGCCATTTACGTCAAACCAGGGTCATGAGCAAAGCAAATAATTATTTGTTTTTGGCCTTTCGTCATCTTTAGAGTTATTGAAATAATGATTGTACTTTGTATTGAACCCTTTTTAAAGCAGACCTAGACCGCAAGTTCCAATTAACGCTGTTGTTAAATATGTATCTGCGTCATTACCTTGTTTACGAAGCCCTGAAGGTTCAAAACAAACAGTTTAGCCACTGCTGAGAACGCTGTGTTTTATTGTAATCTCGGGCTCAGCGAGATCTCTGAAAAAACCCGGTCTGGTTACGTACAAGGGTTCTCCAGAACAGCAGATCATCCTGCTCCGGGCACTAGTCCGGGTACATCCGGTTGCGTACATTGAAATGCAGAAGAAGAATAATGTCCGTTGTGGAGATGTTTCACGAGCATCAGTGTCTTCTGACTCTGGGTCTGACTCCGGGTCAAAGTCATAAAAGGGACTGGGGTGGGGAGTCGTGAAGAAGCTATTTTTAAACATTGTTAAAACAATGTTTTGATAATGCGTAACAGAGCGGGTGTGCTGAATATGTCACTTCCTGGTATTGGCCAATCACAAGACAGTTGGGAAGCCTCTATGCTGGCTGGCCAATCACAACACAGTCTGTCTTCTGGGTGGGAGACTTGAGTCTGAAATATCGGGGCTGGGGAACAGCATCAGAAAAGACAGATTTCTATCGGCTCGTTTACAGCAACTAGGAGGTTTTTGACCATAAAAACAAGTTAATGTATGCAAGTAGACCTCCATAACTAACATATATGTGCAACAGGACCACTCTATGTGAGCTTTAAGTGTGAATTAGCATTATTTCATGTTTGTCAAATAACAACAGCTTAAATTATTTAATATGCTCCAGGTTTCTGTTTTTATTTACAATAAATTTAGACTAATAAGACTACCAGAAGGTGTATGCTCCATGCACTGACCTGCAGTATGACCAGGTGACGGCTATAAAGCAGTTCTGTAGAGCCCAGAAAAAGTAATCTAACAATTAAATGTCAGAAAAATGGAACCGTTTTTTTCGTTTTTTCGATCCACAATTCTGTCCTAGCAAGTGCTCTTCGGATAAAACATTGCACATTCCTGGCGTTATGAGGTCACCTGTATGGTAAACATGTGCAGAGATTTCTATTCCAACAGATTAGATTGAGGGGAGAGAGACATCTGTGAGACCTTACAAACTAGGGATGCACCGATTCCGATTTTTCAAGAAGTTTGACCTGCCGATACCGATTTTAGCCGATTCCGATTTAAATTTTTTAAACCACTTTTCAGCATACAGAAATATATATATTTTTGCATCTTTTCTCTTTAATAGAACATTTAAACATAGAAATACAATCAGTTCACAGCTAATATCCAACTAAAAATACAAAACGAATCACTATAAAATAGAAGTATATATAAAAATACAAAAACAATTTGAACATGCTACCATGGAACATAATAACTTAAAGTGTGACTTTTTGAACAGATTACCACAATAAAATAGAACTAAATAATGCTGTGGAATATTCACACACATCTTAAAAGTGCAGTGTTATGGAACCATGTTGTTCACATCCAATATCCAACTAAAAATACAAAAACGAATCATTACCTGTATATGTAGTTTATTTAAGCTTAAACATATTTCACAACATAGTACCTAAACACAACAATAAGTAAAGGACCTCTCTCTCTCTCTGTGTCTCTCTCTCTCTCTCTCTGTGTCTGTGTCTCTCTCTCTCTCTCTCCAGCCCCGTGCCAACAATGCCTCGCGCTCTCTGGCACCCGCCACAGCACTGGGGGTGCGCAGATGTTGTGTAATCAAATACACCGGTACGGCCGTATATTAAAAATTCCTATCATAACGGAAAAAAACGGTATTCGGTGTGAACCGGTATACCGCCCAGCCCTACACTCTACTACATGTGCGTGTAGCCGCGTGCACATGTGTTGCTGATGCTGCGCGATGCGGGTGCATTTTGATCGGCTTATTAAAATCGGAATATTCTGACTGATCGGCTGGTCACCGATTTCGGCCGATCACGTGAAAATCGGCCGATTCCGATCACTGGCCGATTAATCGGTGCATCCCTATTACAAACTAGAGAATGGAGGGGTGATGAGTGCTCCAGAACACTGTGTTGAGAAATGGAGATACAGAGAGAAACAACAGTGTAATGTTGCAGAAAAATAATAAGAGTCAGTTACTCCCATTTCTCTTCTGTGCAAGGAAACAGTGTAACAAAGCTACAGAGGCTTTCATAAACATATTCAAGTACTGACACACGTACACATAGAGGTTGGCAGAATGAAAACTATAAAGCTGTCAGCAACAAATCCAGCTGATGAAGGACATCAGTCAGTGGGGCCCAGAATGCATATACGTAATGCCAATATAAACAATGAAAAAAGCACTGCTGGGTCTTTGTGGTGATCATTTTGGACCAATGCCCTTTTGTTTCTGGACTGGAAGTTATCCAATTGCTGCTTTAGAAACTGCATCACATAATTCCCATAACCCCATTCCTGGCGACAAATATGTTCAGATTTGCAGGTCAGAAGGGCTCCCGATATGCCAGATAGGCCTGTTCCATTGTCACCGATACTGTCATGTAAGCACGATGGGTACTGACCCACAATATTGACCTCACGAGCGAGAAACTGGACTCCAGTAAAAACAACTCACACACTGTAAGAGAGCCACAGAGATAGGCCTTTTTCCGACTGTTCTGAATGCCACAATATGTCCTCTCCTGATGCTCTCAATTAACCTTGCTATAATTCAATCTGTCTAAAGAGCATTGCTCTTTTGCTTACAGCAACTGTGTACCATAAGCGATTATACGATTCAGTTTCAACAGTTTCTCCTAGTTGATTACAGTGTTCACCACCAGCTATCTGGGACATGCTGTACCACATCAGTCCCCAAGCTGCATTTCCACATGCAAAGTGGCTCATCAGCAGCACCTGAAATAGCAGCAGAGGCCTGGGGATGGACGATACAGGAGGGCACCCAGCCCCGCCATCTGCTTCAGATCTAAAGTATAGGACTCGGGGAGTTGCCTGTGCCTCTTCTACAGGATGGATACAAGACAGGATAAATACCATCAAAGGTAATTATGAAACAGCACATCAGTTTTTTAAACGGAGCACAAGCTTTCAATTAAAGATGGAGGGGGAAACACATGCCAGAAACAGCTGAGTATCTACAGAATGTCCTCTTGTGACATTTTCAGAGTATTTGGATAATCCAACAAGGCCCCCCTGCCATACTTAATTACAGCATGTCAATCAGTCATTTTATTGTCTCTTTGACAAAAGCCTAACATATGGTAAACATTTATTAAAAAGTAGTTTCATCTATGCAGTTAAACTGGTAAAAGATGTGCCCACCATGTTGTTAATTTCCAGTGAGCATGAGCAATGGAACAGATGCATCAAGTTTTCTGGCACAAGGTATTTGTTTGTTGAGCTAGTCTACACACACTTTTGTTAGAAGCTTTGCATCTGGGCAAACAGAGAGTCTGCCTATGTATATAATCAGTGCAATTAATGTTACAAGACAATACAGATATTAAAGATAACAATGATTCTGGGGAGAATGCTGATATGAATGTGGAAAATATTAAGTTTGACTCATGCCCACAGGAACGCATGGTTCAACACTTGTGCCAATAAAGGGCACCAGGCTCCTTTAGTTGGATGTTGTAACCCAGTTGTAAAATTCACCACTGTAATCACCTCTTGGCCATCCACCTCCCCTTCTTCCTCTCTCTGCCCTCTCTCCCCACATTGTTAATGACAGGCAGATGAATGGGAACTTAGGCATGCTAGGCCCTGGACCAGACAGAGAGGCACATGAGGGACTCCTATGCCAAGCATTGACTAGCACCTTAATGGAGGTAAATGATGGCTTTTAAGTAGATGAGTTGCACTGCAAAAGTTATAAAAGGTAAAGCAATCAGACTGAGCTGAATCACCAGAGGCACTGATAACATACTGCAGCTACTCCTAAAATATGCATGTGAGTAATGCAAATGTAATAAACCAGGAATTTTCCAGCAAGGCACAGTGCCATGTCAACAACTGGCTGGATTCTGTACCTTAGCTTAGACTATATCATGGCATTTAACTGTAACACTGCAACAATACAAAGATTCATTAGAAATCAAAAATAATATTCTCCATTTTAACATGTGTGAATTATTTGTTGTTTACTGATAAGGAACAGTCTTAAGCACAAATCTGCTGTGAAAAATAGGCTTCACTACAACTGGTTGAATACTAGTTATGGATACTTTCTTTGGATATGTGCGTGACGCCTAACAAGTGGAATTTGTGTAATGCCAATGACCAATGGCCTCCTTCAAATAAAAGCCTGTTATCTTCTGGCAGTGATAGTGTAAATAAAGGCGTTACTGTTTGTGAAACGATGGTATGTAGGCCATAAAAAGATCCTAGTATAAATCTGTGATGTTGAGTGTCATAGGTGAATTATCTCAGTAATTGCATCCATTACCTACAGTGGATTTCAACTCAAGGAGTGGGGATGGTTTTACTATATTTAACTTCCTGACTCATTATGGCCAATAAATGATGACCCACAGAGCATTGTGCATTGACTTTGAGCTTAAGAGCTCACATGGCGTGCTTGTGGTAGATGACTGGTGTGATGTCTTCATTACGTTGGTGGTGTGAGTAAGACATTCATCATGTGCTTGGTATGTCAGACATTGTTGGACCCTACAGCCCACTCTGCCTTACATCTGGGCATAACAGCTGGAGTGTGTCACTAATTCCTGTATTTTAAATCTCATATTGCCTCATTGTTGAGACTGTACTTCTGGTATTAAGGTCGTCTCATTTTTAACCAGTATTTGTAATACCTGCCCTGACCACAACAAAGTGGGTACGTAAGGGTGAAAAAAACATCTTGAAAAAAAATAAAGCTGTCAAAGACAGTAACTACAGAACACCGATCACAGTCCTAACTATTGCAGTTCTGCCAAGTGAAGAGATTCTCTACAATCACCTGAAGCACAGCCAAACTCCAAACAACATACTGCTAGCTTTGCAAAAGTGTTTTTTCTTGACAATTTGCAGAAGTGGCAAAGTGGGGTCCATTACAGCATCTGATTGACATGTTAGCGGCGTCCAAAACCACAAAGAGGCTTCCAATGGGAATACTGCAGGCTACTGTGATCCAGAGAAAGACTGTTCATTCAGAGTGGAAAAGGTGGTGGCCCCATAATCCTCTGCTTCTTTCCAATGAACTAACTTTCTTAGGGAACTTTTCATGATCCAATAGTATGACTCTACTCCACTGAAATGAATTACAAGTGGCCTGTTTTACAGCAGCTTATGTGCAGTGGTGGCTTGTTTCTTGGTCACAGCTGCTAATTTTAGTGTAAAACAGAGTAGATTATGATTACGTACACCAACATACACAATTTTGTCCTGCTACTTTCGTGAGGACATGCCATAATACATTGCAGAGCTTAACCCAAACTTAACCACCACAAAGTAAATGCCTGACCCAAAGCCTAACCTAGACTTAATTTTGAAACAAACCCTGGAAGCAAGTTTTTAAACTCACAGCCCTTTTGACTGGTAAAGATGCCCTTCACAGCACACACACACACACCTCCCCAGTATATAGCAGACATGGGTGAAAACAGCAAACATGACTGTGTTTAAATTATTATTTTGTGTTTGTTTTCCGGAGTGTTGTAGCCAACGAGGTCCAGGGGTTCATAATTCTTCGAATGCTGTTCCAATTTTATTCTGATTTGTTAACATATGAGTCACGTCAACTAAATCTACTGACTGTTCAAATAAAAGAAACAGAAGTTTGGACGAGTCTGACTAAGAAAATAAACATCTTTGTTGGGGTTATTCAATGATGTAATAGTTAAATGTATTATTTCAATAATTACAATCTCTGTTTATTAGATTCAGCTGGACTGAATTGCACATGAGCCAAAAAAGCCATGGTTGCTGAGGCAACTCCCCTACAAATGAAGCCTACAGTGAGCAGGAGAGATCAATCACAGCTGACGTCGGGGTGGCCTGTAAGGACGACCATTTTGATCCAAATAAAATAAGAGTGAGGAGCTGAACGCTGGGATAAGTAAGCACACTTTAGAGGCTGGGCTGTTTGTTCAGCTGCTGTTAAACATCTAGCCATTCTGTTTGATCTGGACACCAGTCTGATGTGTTTGATCCGGCTGAAATTTGTGTAGCTGGATGTGTAGTTTGCATATTTGTAGGTCTGCTTCTTTATGTAAGGGAGCCAATGCTTCTTTTTTTGTTTGAAAACCGTGCTAAAAACTTTTGGATATCAAATTCTCACATCTGTAGACTTGATATGTGGCTCTTATTTTGTACATTTTGGGTAGCAGCTAAGATTCACAGTGAAGAACAAGACAAAGTGAATTGAACATCAAAAGAATGCTGTCAAAACACAGCTGTTGTGTCATCTTTCCCTCCACAGTTGATGTGTTGATTTGTTTTACATTTTGTATCATCACACATCTTACGTCTAAAAAGTTAAGAAAGTTCAGATAAAAACCTTGCAGAAGCTCAAATTCAGCATGTGGAAACTAAATGGATAGTCAATTATTTGAAATGAATTGAGAGGAACACATTTAGCTGATATTTCAGGGTCACTAATCACTTTGTAACTGCTGTGAATCAAAGAAGTAAACAGCTGGCCGCATGCAAAGAAGCTAACTGTTAACTTTCAAAGACACCTTTTAAGCCCACGGGTTCAAAGAATTTGACACTCACACATTTCAAGCAGAGTAACCCCCAACAATAAAAAAATGTGGAATAGAACGGCTACAGATAAGACGTGGTTACGCCTGTGTGGCTCAGCATCAGAGAAAACTGAATCTGTGAGAAATACATTAATGTCGTTCAGTCTCTTGGCCAGACCTTATCCACTTTTCTCATTCATCTGTAGACCATACCCAGCTGCTCTGTAGAAAGAAAGAAAGAAAGAAAGAAAGAAAGAAAGAAAGAAAGAAAGAAAGAAAGAAAGAAAGAAAGAAAGAAAGAAAGACCTACAGTATCTAAATATCAGAATACTACTTCTGTTTTTTCCTAATGAAAAATGACACCTCACCTTGCACCTGGCTTGCCTATGTGCTTTTGTTTGGGGATATTAGTGATGGGACAGATAAAGGAGCTAAAGCTCAGATGTCAAGGCAGCGAGTCGCCTTCTCATTATCAGCAAAGCTCACCTCAGGCTATAGACTTGGCTGGGCAGGCCTACAGCTCTTACAGTTGGGATGTTTGTTTGGGTTAACAATACTATGAAAATTCTGCAGTCAGACAACTGAAGAGATAAATGCCTGTAAAAAAAAAAAAAGAGTGTTGCACGAGAAACATCTGGAACTGAGGTGCACAGGCTTTCATCTATGAGGATCTTTTCCTCCCCACACAGTAAACAAGTGGAAACTGTAGTGTGCTGACTAGGACTTGAATAATACAATCTCTGAAAGGTGAACCTAAAGAAAAGGGGAGAAGTTATTCGGCCTGCTTGTATGGGTTTTGAGGGGGGGTTGTTTCTAAGAAGCTGTGGATATGGGGCCCCAAGCCGACAGGAAGGAAACAGGGAGAACAACGGAGCATATAAATGAATAAATGCACAATGTGGCTCCTCACACACCCCCCCCCCTCACACACACACACACACACACACACACACACACACACACCTGCATACACTGAAAACACTGAAAACAGCTTACAAGGGGAAGTGCACCTGTGATGGAGTACATTGCAGGTATGCAGACTGTCACTGCAGATACATTTGTTTGATGGCTTTGTCATCAACAAGACTTACACCTGGTTCCCCAGTGCATCTCCCGATCTCGCTACACTGCACACCGGATTTGGTCTAAGCTCATGTTTTGTCATTGGCCCCTGATGACACCAAGAGCTGACCAGGGGCCTCGTTTATAAAGCTTGTACAAAAGAAGGCATATGCCATTTTCGACACAAAGTTTTTTTTTTATAAAAACCAAACTTGACAAGAAACATGCAGTTCTCTGCAAAGCTCTGACCCACAGGAGAGAGGAGAAAACTGCGACTCAAATGGCAGAAGGATGACTAACCAGAAAGTGTTTAAAATTATACCACTGTGTAAATATATTCACATTACTGCTCACAACAAGATTTTGTGTCGACAAACAGAGTTGACGTTTTTTTAAACAAACACACACATGCTTGACAGAAACACGCACCTTCACACACACCTCAAAACATTTAAATAAATACAAGCCAATACTTTATCGCAAGAATAAAAATAAAAGTTGCTTTCTCAAGAATAATCAAGTAAAGAGACAGATTACAAATGCACAGTCGTAGAGTGAATTTTCCATAATGATCATAATGTGCTTCTAATGATGTTTTCATGTTTGGGCTGTCATTTAATTCCCGCATAATAAAGAATTATGTGATTGTGATGAATGTTGTATCAGTGTTTAGATACTGTGCTGTACAAATAAAATGGATCAATATTATTATTGTTATTGTCATCATTGTGCAGAACAGTCTGTCATTTAGGATCAGTTTAATTGCTACACCTGAAGCTGTTCAGATTCAATCAGACTGGTATAAAGAAAATGTAATTAGAGTGTGTAATGATGCAAAATGGCTTAATTGACAGTGCTACAAGAGGTGGTATATGGAAGACATTAGAAGAAGATAATGTTCAGGGACCATCAAGATTTGCTGGTCAGTGACAATCTCTGTGCCACACTGAGCCGATGGTTAGAGAGAAGCACTCGCACTGCCTCTGGTGTCCGGCCATCTATACCTATGACATCTACATGTCTGTCACCCTGATCATCGTTTCAACTTAAGTGTTTGTACATCTGCCTTCCTTCACAGTATATCGGCAACATCTCTATTTTAAATGCCTGCTTGTTTGCGTGTCTTCCCACACAGCAACGTGGAGACACCAGAGCTGGGCAGGGACTCCATGGCCTGGAGCCAGCTGAAGCCACTGCCAGTTTGAGTTGACAATGTGTTCCCACAGTCGGGACACTGTGGCACCGTTGGGCCAGAGGAAAGTATAGAGGTAGACAGATGTAGCCTTTGAGGTTCTTGATACAGTTTCAGCTGACAGCTCTCCTCAATAATGTCTACATAATATCCTTAGCAGAGGAGGGAGAAGCACACCTTGAGGCAGTTTTTCATTCTCCTTCTGATGCTCAAATATTTCAGCTTTCCATGTAATGAAAACAAATACCAGCAAAAAGATTGCCCTGTGATTAACATAATCCATCTTTTTATGAGTCCAATAAAAGATCTGTAGGGAGGTTGTGTACTTCAAAAATATGTTAATGTGGGAACAGGTTCTAACAAACAAACAAAAAAGGCAGCAACAAAAAAATGAGCAAGCTCCTGTTGCTTTGTGCTTTCATCATGCTTCATAGCCTGCATTATCACTGTGTGGGTCTTCTCTATAAAGACACTATTTACCTATGATTTCAATTTTCATTTCTGAATCTCTGTGGATGATTTACTCACAGTCACCTGACGGTGTGTAATATAACTGACTATAATGCAGCAATAAATAACATAAAATGCTAAAATAAACATTCACTTGGTTAATAAAATGACTCATAGTACAGCCATCCTAACAAAGCTCTACTCCAGGAGCCCTATTATGCATACTCTCAATTTCAGCTGTTTGTAAACTGGGCATTATGGGATCGTTGATATTTGGTTGTAAACTTAATAATTAATTTATTAAAGAAAATATCTTATGTAGAAAGAAACTGGCAAGGTATCATCAGGATGATTCATTCACTTGGCCTAAATTACTGCGTTAATCTGACTGAAACCTGATTTTAATATGATCACGTTAGACCAACTGAAAAGGGACTGAATCAAATTTCTCAAAGTCAAACCAACACACCCAGATAATGCAATTGGGAGTCAAATTACTATTGCATGCATGTACAGGTTTAGTAGGACCAGAGTTGGACTCAAACTGGCCTGGGGGCTCTGTGCATGCACCACTGCTCCCAACCCCCAGCTTAACCCTGAAATAATAGAAGAAGCCGGTACAAAAGAGAACGAGATAACAAATAATAGTAATAATAACTATAAATACAGACCAGTACATTTGTTGAACTGATGAGGAGTGAAATTATAGGCTCTGTCAGCTTAAAGAATTCGGAAGAGCAGGATTGGTGCTAGACATGCTAACAACTAGCCGCCAGCTAAACAACAAATCACTTAATACCAACAAACTGAAAGTGCAGCCGAGGTAGACACTTCATTCAATAAATCGATTCCCCCGATAGACGCTAGTAATTGCATACTGCTTCCAGGACATATGTCCATTTGAATGGTGTGGTCGAGCTACAACCATAGCTCGCCTTAACTGTTCATGGAAATGTACTCAATGGATGTTTTGCAATTTGAAACTAAACCAAAGTGGATGCATGAATTATCAAAAAGGCTAATTCTGAATTGGGACGCACTGCAACTCAACCTCTAATCCTGTATATTACATCAGGGTATTTGGAGGACACCACCTCGACAAAATGTGAACATGTGGAACATTTTCTTTCCAAACAATCATAAGTCAACATGAAGTGGATTAAAAGTCCATCATTGCCAAATACAAATTGCATGTGGTTGCTTTCTTATCGTAGGGAGGGAAGAGATTAATCTCCTGTGATATGTTGTTGATTCCTACTCATTTCTGTCTGTGGTTGGGTCAGTGATTGATGACACCTTCAGCAGAGCAAACAGCCAGCCAGCACGTGTGTGCCACAGGCAGAAAGGACAGCGGCCAACCTCAAACTTGCACAGCCGAGCACATCATAGGGATGCATAAATACCATGAATTCAAAGAAAAAACCCACATGGGAAACATCAGCTATCCCTTCATCATGTGCACTGTATGCACTAAAGAGCAAAGAAAATATGATTCCCCCCAGTCACGCGTTTCCCTTCTTGTCGATGACTGTGCTCCTCTCCTTGGCCAGCCACAAAAAACAGCACCTCGCAGGATGTGTGGTTTCTGGTCTTTTGATAGGGTTACGCCAGCAGAGGAGCTGAAAGGACCGCGGAGGAACAGCCCTACTATTCAAGACGAGGTCTCTAATTCCAGAGGCATGGACATGTGCTACAAGCCCACTGGGGAGGCTGAAAAAGCAAGTGCAATAGTGTGGGAGACAGAAATGCTACAAGACTGATAATTAGCTGAAAAACTGTTTTCTATGGACTATAAGACCAGAAAGTCCAATAAAAAGTAAGCACGCTTGAACATGCCAATGTTCAGTGCACGACAATTGTGAAAGTCCTTTCTAGAGTGAACACAAAAGCTTCCATTTGTTGCTCTTAGCTCATCTGTAAATCTTCGATCTGCTTTAGCAGGAACCTTTCCCCCTTATTCTATTTATCTCTGACGTCAAACTCAAGTTTTTAAAAATATTTCCCCAAATTTAATGTATTTTCCACCAAAGAGTCTCTGAAAAAGTGACAAAGATAAATCTTCAAATATGTAATCCATTCCAGCCTCCCGTTCGAATTTTCCAGGAAGAGGTCTAAAGAAAAACAGCTGATTTGAAAAGGATGGATAACGGGGTAAATAACTTGTTGTCAGAGCAGCAGCTGGGCTGTGACCAACCATGGCTAAATTTGTGCTATCATGTACACTCCAAGCACAAACACATGCCCATTCAGCCTCCTCTAAAAATACTTTTACAAACACCACTGTCTCCACACACAGGCAGTATTGATTATAGGGGTAATGCCTTCAAATTAGACTCTAAGCAGGACACTGCATCCTTGTGTAGTAAAGCTTGTGGGTGTTAATAGGATGTATTTAATGTTTGTTTAGGACTGCGCTGTGTGCACACACACTCCATTTGCTTCCATGTCTGTATATTCAAGTTTGTCACCTTTCCAATTTTTCTAGTGTGAAAAATTGCAGTTGAGCACTAAAAACAGAGACTCTTCTATCTCCGCTATTGAACAAAAAGCAGAAACTTGCCCCAAAAATATATATATTCCCACCTGATGCACTGGGTTTTGACAGCTAAAACAGCTCCTGGCGATGACTTTAGTCTCGTGTTAAGAGACTGTGGAGGCTGAACTGCATTCTAATGCTCTTTATTAAACATGAATGATGTCTGAGGATTAAAGTTTGTCTCTCCGCTGATGTCTATGATAGGTTCCTTGATTTGATTAAATGTTACAGTTAATAGCATATGTTTAATGTGATTCTAGACACCTGTCATTAGAAACCACCAGAACTGATTTAAGTACTAAGATGACATGCTATTATTTCACATTGTGAGGGTTACTTTACTTGGTCGTCTCTGTGCAGAGTAAAGCCAGATCGATCACTGGATATATCTGAGCATTTTATATCCCATGTGTTGTTTTTAACAGTATAGACATTGGGGAGTATAAAAGCATGATAATAACTCCCCGAGTATTTAAAAATCCAAACAAGTTCTAACACATGTATAATTATCAACTATTCATTCAAATACATACAAACACCCACCCCCACACACTGATGTTACCGCTCCTCTCTTATGCGCCATAAAAATCACAGTTTTCATTGCTTTATCAGCAGTGCTGCTAGTATTAGCGTATTAATATGGCACTCAAAACTCCCTGAACAGAAACTCACCGATAACAGGGAGAAACTCAGACAGCTTTGAAGTAAAATGTTAAAATATTCCCTCATAGTTGAGGCAAACGTCCCAACTCAATTTCTAATGTTGTTTGTCAGAGCACTTCCGAGACATTCCAGAAATCTTTTGTTTATTTTTGTCCCCAGTATTCTGTCTGGCTTCACAGGCTGAGGATTGAGGGCATATTAGTTGGGGTCAAAATGGCCAAGTGGGGCATTTCAACAATGATGCACATAGCAAAATCTGTGGTAGAAGATTGAGCAGAGCATTGATGGCAGGTGGTGGATGGTGGGGGTGGGTTGGTCGCAGGTCTTGAGTTGCAATCGACCACAGTTACAGGTGATGTCAAAAGAAATGCTGGAGGTTTTTTTTTGGTCTCCATCTGATGCAACATTTGTAGGGCCTCAGCTGTACTGCAAAGCATAATAATGAGGCTGTCATGAAGGAGACAGCCAGCTCACTGCAGTGTGGCAGGGTTTGGTGGTTTAAACTGAGACATGGAAAAATATTTGCTTCACAATCCTCCTCCCAAGATCCAACATAGAGATCCTCACCTGACAAAGGAATCTTGAGATGAGGGGGCAGAACAATCGGGCAGGATAATTACATGTTTGTCAGACTGTGAACTACACATTTAAAAACACCACCAGCAGGGCAGGTTTGTGGGAGAAAAACAAAAACAAAAATCATAACTCACAAATCATGAATGTGTTGATGGATTGTTGTCCTAACTTGATAACAGGTCTACCTTAAACTTGGCTGTCGTTTGCATACCACTGTCTTGTCAAAGATAGCTCTCTATCGTCCTATTCTTATCTCAGCCCATCAGAGACAAGGACAGGATAACATCATAAAAAATGTGACAGATTGTCACGATAAGCGTTCTACAGTTGACCTGCAGACATGAAGCTGAGCTAAACTAATCCTGGTATTGATGACTAGTTTGTGACCTTGTCTGTCACAAGTCATTGAATCACTAACAACATAATATGTGGTTTTCTTGAAAGCTTCTTTCTTGCTGATTTCTCCTCTCAAGAAATTCCAGTTGATACTGATACAAGGACTTTTGAAAAACTGTGACCTGGATCAATTAGAATCTACACAGATGTGTTTTCATTAGGAAAAATATCAGTTGGCAACTCTGAGTGAAAGATTGTAAAGCGTGCGCACTCACAGCAACTTCAAAATCTAATCACAAGACAGCACATCATGTAGTGTGAGATGCACACACAACGATCATCTGACTCCGAAAGTCATGAAGTGTGTCCTTGGCTTTAATAGAGACAGTTGTATTTTAAATCACATCCAAATCTTTCCACTCATTCAGCTTTCAGACCAAGCGCCCACACAAGCATCCCACAGTGTAGTCTGACGTAGCCTGAGGACCAATCAGTCCCCTTGTCACACACTTGCTCACAGCCTGCGGGGACTGATTTTTCACAAGGCATCTGCAGTGAAAGCCAAGCTGTGGGGAATGAGGAAGTCATCAGTGACAACCCCCTACCACCCTTCCTCACAGGGTACCAGAGGCCAAAGACAGGCTAACATGAGCAGCTCAAAGGCGCACACACACACATAAAATGGGGGGATCAGGAGGTTTCACAAAGACCTAATTTCCAGATAATTATAGTGGAAGCCAATATGGAGGAAATGACAGAGTTATGTGCTGTTATCTTCTCCAAACTACCCTCTGGGAAGCTTTAGCTGCCAATCCTTCCCACGTCTCTCACACTCTAAGCACACTCTCTTGGGTGACATGTCTTCCACTGAAAAAACGTCTTTCAAAATATCTCATTAGATGCTTTTGTCATCTTTCCTGCGGTACACAAACTTGACATGGCAAGACAGGTGAAATCAAATGGCAGCTTTGCCCACCGGAGGCAACACCACATAGGTTCACCTAGAGCTTCTGGATGACCACATGTGATGCGAGTTGAGTATGGCCAGAAAATGTAATTGACCTCAGGGCAGCTGCTCAGAGAGCAAGAGCGAGAGACAAAAAGGGAAGAAGAAGAAAAGAACAGACAGATCAGCTTTCACTGCTCTTTGTTTCTCCACACTACAGTGAGCAAGATTGGGGCTTTCTCTTTTTGTCAACTATTGAGAGGGGAGGAAAGAAGCCACCCTTTCATAATGTGCGGGTGTAAGACCACAGCACAGTCAACCATGCATGCACCACACACCTAGCCAGGTTCCATGCATCACGTACCTCTGACACGCCATTAACCAGAACAAATCACAGAACCCCAGGGGAGATGGTAGCTTCCTTCTCACAGTCTGATTAAAAAGTAAGATATATGAGGCTTGTCCACAGTGCCTGTGTCCACACTGAACAAGTATATGCACACACACACACACGCACACAGAGAGACTGTGCTGACATTTTCAATCATTGCAAACAAACATATTCACCAGATGTAACGGTGCTTCAGTAATTCTGTCATCATCCTCCACAATGATGGAAATTACTGAAGCATCTGACCGGGATGTCACTGGTGGACAGAACTTTGCACATCACTCCTATTAAACTATAATAAAGCAGCCCGTCAGGAGTCTGCAGGGACTTCTTGCTCAGAGCAATGTGCTCCACTTCATCCTAACCTAAAAACATCCACTAGAATAAGAAATGACACGGCAAAGTTTTCCTTGAACTGGGAAGTGCAGTGTTGCGGTTGTGCCAGTTCCTTCAGGAAACAAACCCCGGGTGCCCCAGTTATAAATACTAGAAAAGGGAGATGTGTTTCTTGAAATGTCCATGAATGTTGATAAAAGAAAGCTCTAATCCCACTTTCCCGACTTCTCAAAATGAACAAGCCCACAGCCATAGCTTTGTGTCTCATGAAGTGGTGAAAAAACATTGTGTGGCTCCATATTTCCAAGAACTATAATTTTCAGAAACAGATTTGCCAGTTATCATTTACTTTGCAAGCCCATGGCACATTCAAGTCAAGCTCAAAATGAAATTCATTAACCATTCAGTAGCAGGAGAGGCACATCCATCTAAGTGAAGAGAAATTACATGGCTGAGGTCCGGGGGCTCAGGTCAGTTGTTGGCGACAAAAGGCCGCCAGCAGGGGGTCATTGAGAGGGTAGAAACAAAGTAGTTCAATCACACTCCTGTGTGTGAATGTGCCAGAAATAGTCGATGACTCAGCTGGATCATTTGCCTTTATCTGACAGTAATCCATAGGCAAGAAGAAAATCTAAAGAAATATCAGCTTATTCATCTGTTGCATAATAACCACATGACACTATGCCTCATGACAATTAAATAATTGTGCTATTTGTGGAAACAGCTGACCAGCATTGCAAATAAGTAAAGAGAGATTCTAGGGAATGTAACAGCTTCATAAAAGCCCCCAAAAGATAAAAGGGGGATATAACATACTTCACATTCACATATTCATCTCCATCTGTCATGATTAGTTTATTTTAATGTTGATGCTAGCTGTGGAGAAACTCTCTTTGAAGCTTAAGAAGCAAGTAAGTGGAAACATAACAGGAAAAGGAACATCCACCATATGTGATCACTGATCAGCAGGGAAAGCTGTAGTAGAACATGGCTGACAGATCTTTAAATGTAAATGGTTTTTGTACCCAAACACCCCACACCTAGGCCCCAGGTCATACTTTCCATGTTTGCAGAGGTCTTCTGTAGAGATTTTCTTCTGTGTATCAGGTTATTTTATTAATTACAGGTCAAAGGCCAGGCTTTGCACCTATGGAACATGTGCAGAGAGCCCGAGTCCAGCTATGGTAATTTGACAGTTTTATCTAGGTTACTGTATACAAGTTTTAGTTGGACTAACACAATTACTTTTTTCTTATGTCATGTAAATGTACCGAGTGGGGCTCTGGATTCCATCTCGAGGGAGGATGGTAGAGAGTTCAGGACAGAGCTCACAAGACCTTTCTATGACTAGTCTGACACCGACAATGGCTGCCCACTCCGGTTTGGACCTACTACTGTCACAACCCACAATGAGCTCTTATTGTGAGGGTGATAAGCTCAGAGCCGACACCATGGGAAACTATGTCCAGTTTCTCCTCTGCACAACTAAATACAGACTGAACATACTGGGGAAACCACATATATATGGAGTAGAAGACATTAAATAGTATAGATATTTTGAGGGTGCCTTGTCTGTTCAAATAACTTCAGGGCTACATTCTGTTGACGTATTGTTCATTTCACACTTTTCCTCAGGGCCACACAACATGGCAGCTGTGCCTTTAGAGATTGTTCTCTGGCTATTGATTACAAGGGGAGCACAAAGCCTATTGCCCTCAGTCACGAGGACAAGGCAGGCGAAAGAACAATGGGGGGAGGAGACCTGGACTATATGCAGGATCAGTAAATTAAACCTCCGTTCATCAGCGTTACAGGGGTTGGTAGGAAACATGGTTTATGATAGGGGGAGAAGGGAATGACTGTTTTTAAGAGACACTGTAAAACCTCATGTTGCACCAATTTGATTAATTCAAATGTAGGGATACACCTTTTTTACCAGTGAACTTCAAATGTGAACTGAGGGAGCTGTGTTGATGGACAATACCCCATGAGTTTTTTCCTGTTATTGTCAGAGACTTTATGAGTTGATTTCCAACAGGATGTAAAGAGAATTTGTGAAAAGAAAACTACTGAGAAGAAGATGAACAAGGGGGCAGTAATGCAACATAATAAGTGCCAACAGCTGTTCAACTCCAAAGAAGAAAATGAAGACGTTTCCAGAGGTTTATTTTTGTAGCGAGTGCAATTAAGTAAGCAGTTATATATAAAAATACCTGACTTGTGAAAAAAATGAGGGTTCTTATAAAGGAAAGCATCATCATCAGTTTCGCTGACTCCTAAGCTACATTTTACACCACCTCATTACCTGCAGCAATGTTGCAAGATGTTTCTTCCCTGAAAAAGCTTTATATTTTTTTATGTTTTGAACTACGTGACACTGCACACATGTAAATGGGCATTCAAAGGACTGAAAAGTTGTTCATTTAGCAATGCTTACTACAATTGCATGAAAACAGTGAGAGCACAAGAAGGACCTGGGGCTCCACACAGCTCAGACTTGGCTTCCATGAGGTTCATTGAACAGAAATGGAGTCGCCTGATGAGCCACAGCTTGTAAACAGATTGTCAAGGTAAGTAAAACCACTGACACAAAGACAAGGAAGGCAAAGTGGCAGATGTCACAATGTTTAAGTGAACGCCGGAAATAAGAAAGAGCAAGAGACTTTAAACTTAGGGCGTGTTTGCTACCACTTAAAGCATAAAAGTCTTACATCCTGCAGATGAAACAACTGCAGACACACAAAGACATGGATTAAAAGAAGTCAACCAAGTCAGAGCTTATGACAACCGCCTTCACTTATTCCTGCACTGACCTCATACTGCTCCTCCCCATCCCCCAATCTCCTTCCTCCTAATCCTGTGTTGCAGGCGGCAGCATGGCCTGATGGTCAGTCTGAGTCTGTCTGCCTTCCGGTCTGTCCATCTGCTGGGTCCCAGCAGTGGTTCAAGGGAATTAAGGTTGTTTAGAAAGTATCTAAAATCTCTTATCACCCTTTAGCTTTCCCTTTTATTTCACATTTAATTCCCCTTCACTTTTAATTCCTCTGTTTTCTGTGTTTCAATACCCAATTCAATTAGCAATGTGTGCCTTATATTAGCTAACGCAGTGTAGATACGTACACTGAATCTCCTCCAGCTCATTACCCGACACTCTGGCTCCACACGCAGATACTTCTCTCTGCCCCAACATCATGAGAAGAGAGCATGGAGTAACTTGGCACTGGGGACGGTTTTAGTAACTGAAAATGACACGTGCGACTACTTTGTCACTAATCGCTGTATGATTCACTCAGTTAGTGTCGGCTGATGTCATGCAGCAGTGGGCTTGATTTGCTCCTTTCTGAGAAGAAATTGAATTAACCAGAGTCACTTTCAAGTTGTGACAATACAGCGGCCAAAAAAAAAAAGCACAGAGGGGAAAGTGAGGCCTTGCTTTTGCTCAGCAAAGTTTATTAAAACAGCAAAAAGGGTGAATGGCCACAGGTGGTGGCATCCATAATTTTTCAACTACCCATAATAACACACGCCGACGAACAAACACACCTTTGTGCCATTCCACTGGGTGGAAACACTTACTGTCAAAGAGCGTTTTCAAACTAAATTAAAGCCAACAGCATTTTCAGACTTCTCTGTTCACTGGGTTGAAAAACACTGGAGTGCTGTGGAGAGCAGGAGTATGTGGAGCAGGGTTTATGCATTTTTAGATGGAAAAGGTAAAAAAAAAAAAAAAATATGTGGCATATAACCACAAGACAAATCCATTTAATTTGAAAGATAGACACAACCACACCACCTCAGAGCAGTTTCCTGCCTGTAATCCCCCTCCACACAAACATTTGCAGACCACTCTCTTTCAGTATGCAGAGTGGCAGGGCTCTGATTTCAAAATACCATGAGGGCAGGTCAAAGGGGGCAGAGTTTATGATGAGCCAGGCGAAGAATCCTGTCGGAAGTTCAGAGTCCTGCTATAGCAGTCACGACCACCCCTGTCACAACCAGCAAGCCACAGGCTGACATCTAACCAACACTTTGTCAGGGAGAAAACAAGGCAGTTAAGTTACACCACACATTGAATACCAGTGTATCCACAACCTTACCCGAACTGGTTTGAAACAACTTCAATTGAGTGCAGCTGATGTGCACAGTTAGCTTTAAACTGTCTTAACCAAATCTTAAAGTATCTGTTTTTCCCAAAAACGAGCAAAATCTGGTTGTAGAAATTTTTTTTATAATTATATAAATATATATACATAATTCCCATGATCCAGAGCTTTTTCAGTGAAAGGATCTTTTCTTAAACTTCCAACACAGTTATCTATTCTGAGGGGGAGGGTTAAAAAATGAAATGTTGGACGGTTATTTTAGAACAAGAACATGTCAGCTAATTGAAAAGTCGGCCCAAAAACAGCAATCCTAACGATATGGATGGGAAAAAAATGCTGCAAAATAACTCAATGTGCCTTATCAATATCAGGATAGATGGCTCCAGATGTTGTTGTTTAAGATCAGACGAAAACTGTTTGCCAGGTATTTGTCAAAATCATTGTCATAATTACACTAATTTTAAAGGTGCACTGCAGGCTAAAAAACTCCAACATCTGCTCCAGCTGTTTTCTGGGCTGTTTGTAGTTCAGCTACTTGAGCCCCTTTTAAAGACTCTACCTCTGGCTACCACAACTTCACTGCAGATGTGATTCCACTCATTATCGCTGCAAACTCTTAACTCATAAAAAAAACCCTTAACAGCTGCAAAACCAGGAGCAGAAAATCTAATGCTGGCAAAAAATTAAGCAAACCATGTTTCCAAGCATTTTCTTCAACTGCTAACTGCTGATTTGCTAATGAGCCTGGCAGCTCTCATTCCATATAATCTCATTTGACCTACTGATTGCTCTCAATGTAAAACATGACAACAGGAGTAAACACAAACACACCGTGGTTAATTAGCATATTAATGAAAAACAGTCATTTTTGCCACCGTTACCTGTGATAAAAGGCGGACGATGTTATGCGTACTCCAAAAATGTCGGTGTACAAAATATAAATATTAATAAATCAACTAAAGCAACATTCAAAGAGGCCGACCAATGCCGATTTGCATTGCAAAACATACGTACGGTACTTTATGCAAACCTGGCACTTCCTTTGATGTTGGCTCCCCTAAAATAATATCTGTACGATGATAATAATAATAACCAAACATCCAACACAGCCCCAGTGCATTGCCCTCACATTTGATACAGCATATCTTTATCAAAACAAAAACACCTTCATATTTATTAACTGGGGCACCAGTGGTCTCATCAAGCACTAGCGATTCTCATCACCATCGAGTTTTATTACGACCCCGCTGGGTCCTGCATGTCAAATGAGAGGCTTCGTAATCTCTTGTTCAGCATCCCCTATGACTGTGCATCATCCTCTATTATCGGCTGAAAGCCCTTAGTCATTCTCCCAGAGAAGAAAGGGTACTGAGCATTCCTTGCAAATGAGAACTTGTGCTCGGCCACATGCAGCCGTGTAATTCCTCAATCTGAACTGCTTCCTTCTCCCATCTACACAAATCTAAACCCCAACGACCCCTACTAACCTCTGTCCTTTTTCTGGGGACGTGAATAGGTGGTATTTCAGAATGCTAACAGAAGTGTAGGACAGTGTTGATTGGCTCTGGGCCAAATCCCCATGGTTACCCTGGAGCAGCAACTGCCTCTTTCCTGTGCTGGCCTGTTTGGGAGCAAAGTACTCTGCTCTGCATGCATGGGGGCACATGAAGGGGACGGAGGACACAAGATAAGTTAGGGTGGTATCATTAGGGTGTCGCGCATACATTTAAATCACCTTCAAATAGCTAAATCAAGCCACATGGCAACCTTGTACTTTGAACTGTGTGTGTGGCCTTGAAACATCAAGAAGGTACTAAAGAGGGTGAAGAAGTGTTTTAAAAAGAAAAGAGAGACACAGGCACCAGCGCCCAATTCTTCTGAAGTGCCCCCAAGAAACAAACTGAATCTTTACCCATAAGAACACTTCAGTTTAAAGCAATCTGGGGGAAGCTGGAACAACTATAGCAATATAATTTTCTTCAACAGCATTAAAACAAAAGTTCAAAGTTGTGTTTATGTTCCTTGAGATATAACGCATAGAAGATTTGAATGATTTACCCCATACTTCTGAAATAAGTAATTGTGGTTCAGCAATTAAAAGCTGAACAATTTGGGAACTTAAATCTGTTCAATAATTAAGAGAACAGAAGGCAGTTATTTCAGTAATGACTTAATTATTGTAGCCAACTGTTTACAATTTACTGACATTTAATAGTCGGACTGCAGGTTGAAACCCCCTTGTGTGTCAGGAACTACGGTGGCCTTCACATACCAGAAACTACATTCTTATTCTTTTAATAAGCTTCTGTTTTAAACATGAAACCCATGCTGTACTGATGTAGAAACACAACAGTCTCCATAAAAAGAAGACCCTTGCTATTTGTATTTCAATTATACACCTAATAGACAAACATACTTAAGGGAAGCATGTTCACTTTCTGCCAGGAAAGTTGCACACTGTTCCTTTAAATATCACTTATTACTATAATCATGAATAATTGATTGATTTGAACGCTTTTATCATGATAAAATTTAAATACATGGCCTCAGTTGCATAACCCTGTGGAGACAAAGCAGTTACTACAAAGTCTTACACCAACTGTGATAGTGAGAAACCCTCAAACGACTCCAGCTCAGACAGTAACAGGTTGTTAAACGTGTTACATAACAAAGAAAAATGCAGCAGACAGAGTAGTGATAGTCAAATGTGATCGCTGCACTGAATTGCTGTGACCTGATTGGTCAATCGACTTGTACTGATGATTTGATTGGCTGCACCTGTGAAAGATAGTGATCGGTGCTGTGGGTCTGTGGCGAATGTGCTGCTGAGCAATTACATGTGCTTTTCACGTGCAAAACGAGTGAACAAAAAGAGTCACCGGTGCTCCTGAACTCGAACAGCAATCTTTTTATTTTGCTAATAAAGTTCACCCTTTCAAATGCAGACATGCATACAATTAGACTGAACTACTTTTAATTTTAAATCCAGACTGAAAACAACGGTGTTTTTACTGTGTGCAACACAGTCTGAGGTCATGTCCATTCATTCCAACCCATTACATAATTTGTATTTTTCAATGTATATTATTTGACCCTTTAACCCAACATCGAACATTTTTAAGCTACTCTTAAGTGTGTATAGTTTTGTAATTACTTATTGGTATTTTTTTGGTATAACTAACTTCTAACTTCTCTTATGCTCTTTTTCCACAAATTAAATACTCTTCAACTTTGTACTTTTAAAAGTTCTTAACAACTAAAACAGCCTTGGATGGAAGGAAACAGCTACAGGACATCATCTTTTCTTTTTTTCATTGAACACATCACATGCTATGACTCATACATGCAGGTAGAGATGAACTCGCCTGGTCCCACTTATTTCTTTCATCACGCTTCCAAAAACACATTCCCCCTTACCTTTCACTTGACTCTCGTAGTCCGCGATGATCTCTTTATCCTTTTTAAACCTCGGCGTGGACATTTTGGCGTCGTCTTGTGTCCCAAGCTTGTTGGAAACTTCTTGTGAAAACTGTTTGTCAACAAGCAACAAATCCTACAGCAGCCAACGCATCCCGCACAAGAGGGGGGGGGAATGAACAGCGACACACACACACAAACAAACACACGAAATGACTCCGGGAAAGGCGCAAACTCGGAGGGAAACGGTTATTCCGGCATTGTTCCTCGTCCCCGTGGAGAAGCGGTAGAAACACACACCACACTAGGGCCAATGCGCAATCCTGCTCCAACCTATGAATCCACTCAACTCCGGGAGCAACAGCACCGACGTTACTGCCGCTGCTCCAGCTGCACAACAAGGAGAAGAAGATGGGACAGAAAAAAAACTGTCACGTAAGTTTCACAGCAGCTTTTCTCGGCTCCCGGTAAAAGTGGCGCTAACAAATCGTCCCCAAAGTCACACACTGTTCCGAGCGTGTGTAGAGTTTTCGCAGTGGTTCCCAGTTTGGGATTCGCTGTCTCTCTCTCTCTCTCTCTCACTCCCCCCCGAGCTGACTGGCTCGCTGTCCCTCGACGGTTCCTCCTTCCCCCCTCCACCACCACCAACTCCCGGCAGTAGGCTCAGAGCGGACAGGACAGACCGACTGCAGCACACAGCAGCCGGAGCCAGGCAGAGAGGGGAGGAAGACGAGGGAGGGATACACACACATACACACACATACACACACGCATACACACACGCTCTGGTTTCCATGACTTCAGAGGACATTACATTCATTTCCTGGAGACTTACTCTAACCTGAACTATAATTACTACTGGCCTAATCCGAACCCTGACTTTGACCTAGCCCTAACCTCAGAATAACTTTAAAACATGTCTTGTCAAGTAATTCACGTGATGTGTAAACAGATTTAGGTCCCCACAACATAAGGAATACCAGATAGGTAAACAAATAGTCTGGTTTCTATGGCTTCAGGGGACATGGCATTGATTTACTGGAAGCTTACTCTAATCTTAACCATAACTAATAAAGTCACCCTAACCACACATTATAGTAATATACGTGGGGACAAGTACAAATAATGTGAACAGGTTTAGGTCCCCATAACATTCATAATACATGGAACAAACACACACAGAATGAGAGATTTGCATAGCTATTCTTCTGAGGACACCGCATTGCCAGATATTAGGTTCTGCCTCACTAGCACCAGGTCTTGGTATATCCATGATCACTACTGGTCCTGACAGGATTACCTTTTATGCCAGAAAAGTTCCTAAAGAGGTAACAAATACAAGTATACACACATACACCATAATTAACATTAGAAATGAGGTTCTACCTCTTTGGTAAAAAATGTTTTTAATGATTTTGATGTATTACCCCCCCCCCCCCTGTATTTTGTGTATTTCTTGCTGTTTATAATACTAACATACAACTTTAATATTTGCACTATCAGATTTCCCTGTCGTGGAGGATTATTTTACCTTTTAATAAAATGCACCGTGTCTAAAGACTTGCCTTTGTATAATTTTGTAATTTTAAACAGTCAGCAACCAAATATACATGCATCCAGTGCTGTTGCCCTGAAAGAAAAAGAAGACACAGGATCCATTGGAGGCAGATGGCCAAGATAAAAAATTCAGGTGTGTCCCTAAAGATTTATAGATTTAATATTATACTATAATATTACACTTATAATTTACATATATTATTTAAGTCAGAGCTTGAAAATAAGAAGAATCTGAGAATACCAAAGCACTTATAGTTGCTGTATTTAATCTGTGTTAGCTTAATAAATGTAAATGTTTGAAAGCTTTTCTCCTTCATTCAGAAAGCATTTGTCTGGAGTTAAAAGTAGTAAGTGGCATTGAAAACTAGTTGGTCCACAGCGCCATCTTCAGGGTAAATGAAAACACAGGACATCACATCCACGGACTACAGAACAACTCTCCATTTTAATGTATTGCACTGTCTAAAAACATGCAGCACTGGACTGAGATAAATTGAACAAAAATGTAGTTTTTCGCTGCCATCACCAAAAAGGTGACCCATGCCACACAAACATCCACTCTAGCTGCTCACAATACAAAATAGATCTATGTACCATTTCAAAATAAGATCTAAAAACGCATTATCATCTCAGTATACACCTACATTGTAGTCTTTCAAAAAGAAAAACAAATCACAATATTAAATCCATACAAACAGAGAGAGATATAAAACAATTCAAATACTGCAGGAGAGCAAAGAGCAGAGGCAAAGGCAGCATGTTACTCATGATTTCAAAATGCCCAGACCGTTCACAAAGTAAATATTTAAAGTCATAAATATATAGTAATGGATTTAAGGCCATTACAAGACTTTTAAACTTTTATTTCTTTTCTTTTTTCAATAAAAGTTTAAAACATTACAACATACATAACAGCTTTATAATACCCTGCACGGGAATTACACTGAACATCACCAGGTTCACTATTCCAGTAGTACATCACATTTTCCACAATAAAGAAATTAAATAACTGTTAAGTGTTCCCCCCCTGTTCATCTTTAAGAGGTTTGTTGGTTAAGCATCACAGTCAGCCGGTTTTGAAGAAAGTCTCCTCGATAACCTCAGTGAACCTCTCTTTCATCTGCTGACGGAAACTGGCGTACCACTCCAACAGCCTCCTCCTCCTGTCCACCCTCTGCTCGTGGCTCAGTGCTCTCTCCCTCTCCAAGATGGCCGGCAGCTCTTTCCAGTCAGTGACGAAGATGAATGGCGCTCCTGCAGCTTTGAGGAGACGCAGCGGGGAGCTGGGTCCTGCTGCACACGTGCCAGGTGTCAATGCGTCTTCCACCACAGGCACTGAGCCGTAAGAGCTGGCTTCATAGATGCGGTAGCACTCCGTGTTGATCCCGACAGGGCAGAGGGTGAGCTCACTCTGGGCCAGTGCAGTCTGATAGCGCCTCAAACTGTCTGTTGTCTCCTGAGGAAGCCACCTGAGGAGGGAGTGGAGGGTTAACAGAAATGTTGTTAGATAGCCAAAGCTACATTTTAATTTACAGAAATAATAACAGGAGATATTATTTCTATGAACTGTAACTCTATTGAGAAGAAAATAAAAGCAGACCACAGTTCTTCACATTCTATAAAAGTAATAGTAAAATATAGGCAGACATTTTTGCTGTTTTAACTGTTCAAGCAAATACATAAGGAAGATTATTCTTATATAAGTGTTCAGTAAACCTAGAGGGTATCATCTTCTTTGTGATTTTTAGTCCATTTAGTCACAATTCATGTGGTACAATTCACTATGAAAGCTCAAAGAAATTTAACAGCATAAGTGAGGACTTGAACCTTTAAGACATTAATAAGATAAAGTATTTCCAATAATTCAAGGCAGGAGCCTTGAATTAATTTGACAGTTAATTGAGTTTGGTGGATGTCTGATAATTTACTATAATTAACTGTAGCTGTATTTAACATCATGCCTGAACAGTTTTAGAAAAGTCTTATTATAGTGAATAGGATACACTAATCAGAAGAGACATTTTGGTATATAATATAATTATATACCAAATATAATTAATCTGGAGCCGCAAAACCTATTTGACCCATAAAATTAAGATGACATTTTCATAAGAACTACAAAAGGAAAGCTGTTTTTACCTGTTAACAAAAGGGCAAAAAGACACTAATATGTGTAGGCCTACCTTCAAGTAAACCATAGAACTTTGTAGATCTATTTGAGTCCTTCCATTATTACACTTGGAAATAAATAAAACAATGTTTAGATTTTATGTAGTTCATGCTTAAAAAAAGCTGTGTGTGTAGTATGTGGGTGTAAAGAATGTGTACTTCCTTCATGTACACATGATTTAATTTCAGTGTTGGGAATGGCTTTCCATATTTAATGTGATGTGATCCATATTTTTTCGTAGACCAAATATAACACTTATTTCTCGCCTTGATCTTGTAATAAGAGGTGTCCACTTAGAAAAAAAAATCAAAGCTACAGGGAGCCACTGCAGAGGGGCTGAAGAGCCAGATGCTGCTCTCGTGTAGGTAAGAAGAGCTTTGATGGACAAATGTTCTCAACATTATAATCAGTCTAATATACCACATCAGTGCTAAACAATACTTACTTCTCTCTTGCATTGGTAATGCAGTCCTTATCCAGGCCTGAATGTGTTAGCACTTGCATGAGTGTTTCTCTGGAGGAATTTTTGTACACAGTTCCAAGGAAATTGCAGAGGTATGGTCTGTTGGAGGTAATCAGCTGGGCATTAGGCCTGATCATAGGAAACTGCCTGTATCTGCACAAAGAAAACAGAACAACATGTTAGACCATATTATCAATTTACAAGATAACCTGCACAATATAATCAATGCCTAACACAATGCTAACATACTAACACATGCAAAGAGAACTACAAGATGACGTACGTTGCAACACCGAGGGGCCACTGGAAGACATCTTTGTCATTGACCCAGGGGCTGTCGTACACTAGAAACAGCAGATCCACAAAGCCCCCATTTCTCTTTAGGTAGGGACCGATCCAGGCGTTGTTGCAGTGCTCATTGCCAAGCAGGACCACAGCCACATGCATCACAGTGTGGGACTGCACCAGAGCTTGGACATGCTCCAACCATCGTGTGGAGTAAGAAACCTTTTGCTGTTCACGGCCATTCAGAACCAGAACCAGACTGTTCATATCCAGAGGAACATGGCCCTGGACAACAGCAGGACCTGTGTAGAAACTAACAACAAGGGTAAAAGGGGATGGATAAAGATATAACTAGTGTAACTGCCTTTATCAATGGTGGTTTGTTAGTGAGGTGTATTTCATTGTTTGTATGTTTGGGCTGAGCAGGTTTTTTTTTTCTTTTTTCAGAAGACAACATCAGTGACATATTACCTGAAATCAAGTTTTCCTGACTGCAGCTCCCCCTCTCTCCATTGTGCCACCTTGTCAGTAGGGTTGAGGGGTCCTTCTAAAATATGTTCCCAAAGGTAAAGTCCTGAGAAGAATAAAGAGGGTTTACTTCTGAAATTAAAATATAAATGTACTGTATGTTGTACCAGACTGTAATGAGTAATATGTTGCAAGGCTTCCACAGCCACATACTCACTGTATATGTAGACATTACTGGTATTATCATGTAAAAATTATAGATTATAAAAAGTATAATTTCTAATCCTCAAGACCATCAAAGTTGTAGCCCTTTCTCTAATGTAATCAAAACCACACTTCTTAAAACGATGTACAACTAAAACACTCCACGCACTTGTTTAGGGTGTTTGCTTTATTTTGTATCTTGTACTATTGAAAATCGTAATGTAAATGTTTAATACTTTTACACTTTGGATTATACATTACACTGAAGACAAACCTGATAATATTTATTTATGCAAGTGGGCTAGTTATCTTTTCCTTGCATGAACAATATTCATGAATGCAAAATCTTTATTTTAAGGCTCTAAAGACATGTGTGTATTAAAGAGGGTAGTAGTTAAATGAGTGTAACAAATAATATAACATTTTCTTTTATTAATGCCTCCTTTCATATTATCGTTACTCTAATGTGATGGGTAAGCACGTGGAAACTACAAGTGTGAAGTAACAGCATGACCAGATCACAGATTATTTGATAAACCAAGTGAAAAACCTACCAATGGCAGCTTTCCCCCACACTTGGACTTTGAATCTTTGGGGTTTGTTCTTATCAATTCGATTAAGGTGCTGTTTAAAGGCCTCTCTCCTTTTGCTCAGAGCAGAGTTGTACTCCACCTCTTCATCCTCCCACGGATTCCACTCATCTGCAACAAATGGAGCAACAGCACCGCCATCTCTGACAACACCTGTAAACACAATACAAGAATTATACAAAATAATATAAGAACTAAGCGTATCGACACGCATCGAAGTCTTAAGTACTTTAGAAGAATGTCGATTATTTCATCATGGCTAGACTACAGTTAGGCAAATTTACCTGAGGGTGCTCCTGGCTCTTTCTTCACCACCCTGTGGACGCGGGAAATTACTTTAGTGCTGAAGAAGACATTGTATGCCGCATAGAGTGAAAATGCGACATAAGCAAAAATAATTAGAAGGAATAATTTCCTTTTTGGAATTTTCATTTTTCTTTTCTTTTTTTCCTTCTCATGTCACCATTGTGTAGCTCACCACCGTTTTTTTAGGGGAGGACACTTGTTTACATCATGAGGACCCCTATAAATAGCTGGCTTAGATGAATGCCTGTTGGATATTATTGGTTAATTTCGGTTTGTTTTTTTATTTCTGTGATTACGACTAATAATTTGCTATTTTAAAGTCCATTTTAAAGAGTCATATATTCTGTACATTTTGTAATTTAAAAAAATCCCCGCTATAATAATTCGATAAATCCACTTGGTTCAGGCGTCACAAAGAGCGGAACGTTCTGAGACCGGAAGGTTTTTCTGGTAACGCAAATCAAATTGAGTCTGGTTAGATTATACAATATCGCATTCCATACTGTGGGCGTATGGTTAGGGTTTAAATTTCTCTGTTTTGCAGAGGAGATGCTGCCTTTAGCCGCTCGTCCCTGATGCAGGCAACCAAACACGCGGTTAAAAGTATGGTTTTCTCCTCAGCTAAGGAGCTGGTGCCTTCCGCTGTGAAGGGGCAGATCTGCTGTCAAAGTAGCCATAAGATCTTTGAGCTGAACGATAACATGGTAAAACTCTGCTTACTGGCACTTCCCATTTGACATATTTAGTCACTGTGTTAAGAGTGAAGCTGGTGTACTTTCTATGCTTTTATCAGCCTGTTCACACGGATGGTGACTTTTTGTCGCTAGCAGGAAGTAGCGTCACGTCACATACTTCAACTGAAAGTAAACAACGAATACAACTAAATCAGTTCTTCTGTTAGAGAGGCGCCTGTGAATATTGCAGAGCTGCGTCACCCTGAAGATGACAAGGATAGAGTGGTTAACCCCAGCTACGTCATCGTCCTCGGTGTGCGCTCATATTTTGGATTGCGTGCCCATCGCCAACGCCGGTGACTACGGTGGATACTACTGTTCTTGCCATGGCTCCCACTATGACGTTTCTGGAAGAATACATGCTCCTCCGAACCTACGGTCATAGTTGGATAAATAACTGTGTGTATTTAAAAATAAATATATATTTTCAACAATATTTCTGGTTCAGTCATATTTTTAAACAGCGTCACTCGAAATACATCGAGTAGTGACTCAGATCATTTCAGATCAAATTTGTTTCTATCACCTACATTTCCCAAAAATGTTAATTCAAAGTTCAAAGATTAACAAACGAGGCGAAAAACAATTTCCTTGATGGAAGGCATTAGAATACACAAATGTTTATGTAACTACAATGCATACCTAGTGACCGTATTCACATGTAACCAAATCTATGTACAATTGTATTTGAAAGTACTCATTTCACTCTTTGTATGGCCACATATTAGATATTGTATTTTTTTTATATGAAAAATATACAACAAAGCTTTTGAACTTACACAACATTACAGTCATGCACAAAGTGAGGCAGAACATAAATGTTGGCATTTATCAGCCCAACCTCTAAAGACATACAGTGCTTTTGATAACACCAGCAAGTCCAGTCCATGGGTCTTTCTTACAGGCATTATTACACAACACTTGGTTGTATCGATCTAACGAGGTGCAGCAGCAAAATGTGACAAAAGTAAGATTAACTGCTACTGTTTACAGTGTATTCTGTGATTTAAGTCTTAATCAAATAACATTTCCATAAAATTTACCTGGCTCAGTGATGACAACACAATACGTTTTGATTCAAACAACTTTAAAAAAAAGGAAAACACTTGATAAAATCACATTAAATGATTGTAATTATTTCACATAGCACAGCAGGTACCAACCCTCAGCTTTCAAATATGGAAGTAGAGTAATGCTTCAATGTAACTACAGTCAGGTGTTTGTAATTATAGGCTAAATGAATGAATAAATAAATAAATAATTCAACCTTCGTATGTTCACCAAGAGCTATCCTACTTCACAACAATGTGTGGACCTGCTGATGACCTGTCTGCAGGTGTTTCACATTAAGTTAAGAGTCTCTACATTCACATGAAAAGTTCACATTATCATCAAATGCTAAATCCTCCTGAGCACTAAGGCCTCTGAGTGTTTTCCAGTGTTCCCACAGACACTAATCCACGTAGTGCACCTCGCCCTGAAGCTCCTTGGTAACATATCCAAGAAGAGCACCCGTCAGCTGCTGCTTTAGGGCAGCGTTGCCCATCACCAGAGCAGTAAGCTGGACCACGTCTGTCCACTGAATGTCTCCCATGATGGCCATGAGATCCTCATAAAGCTTCTGTTGCTGAATTGGACTGAGCTCCATTATGATTTGAGGCAATGGTTTGAATTGTCCACTGGTCAACCAGCAGCCCAGAAGGCCTCCAACAGCCCCACCTGCAGGAGAAAATGGTTACACAATTGTGAAATGAAGAAACTGGATTGATCAATTTAGGCAGTCCCTCAGTCATATGACAAGTGAGTATTTGCTATTGTGATAACAGCAGAGACACAATGAGTGGTTCCAGTTTGACAAATGAGTCACAATGACTGTAAATATTTTGTAAACAAGTTAAAGGAGCCGTTTCTTTTCCTTTACTTACCCACTGCAATACCAAGAGGACCCCCAACTAACCCTCCAGCAAAGGCTAGTCCTCCAGCTGCTGCTGCTCCCTTCCCTGAGCCCTTCACCGTGGTCTGGATTTGCTGATTGGCTGATAACTCACAACATAGCTTCATAACATCATTGACACGTTGACTCATACTGAAAATCAGATGTACAATGTTACAAGACAAATACACTTTTAAGATACCAATCTATCCATAACATATGAGCAATAAAAATGATAATATGAAAACACAGACTGACACTGGCGTACACCAATGAGTTCATATTAAAACGGTTCCATTTTCAGATCTACATACACGACTTATGAATAGCACCGACTGCACCAGAAACCATATGAACTAATGTTACCCAGTGTAGCATCTATTAAACCCATTTTAACACAATAATATCTCAGTCAAATAGAGTGACAGTAAAAGCATCACACAAACCTTGCCAGGTTCTTATATCCTCATTAATATTTTATCTTGAGCTTGTATTTAGATGAATGGTTTTGTCCAGTCTGTCAAATGTTGCCTCTGACTTCTGAGCTAGCATGACTACGGCCGCAATGCATGGTGGGAAAAAAAACAAAATCGTTGTGTTCAGGGACAATCGACAGTTTCGGAAATTTCTGGTGTTTTGTCGGACAATCAAAAATACAACCAACTTCCAGTACTTTGCTGGTCGTGTAACCTTTTAGAGAAAATCCGATTGTTATTCACTTATTTTTTAGTTTTGACTAGTAGAATATTAATAATTCTCTGCCAGAATATGCTTTGTTGACCAGAAACTGAAGAAAAAAAGTACATCATCATCAAAGGATATTATGTTTATGATTAATTGCTTTTATTTTTAAAAACTGTGATTTAAAATTAAAGTGTATTGTGTGATAATTTGATTTGTGTTTTAGAGTTTTAAGTTATGGAAATGGGTGTAATGGGTGTATAGTCTGTATGACAAATTGTTTTTATTAAATTTAATTCAAATACAAAGAGGAGCAAATGTGTATTAATTATTTTGAGGATTGTGTTTTAACCAGATTAACCTATACCTACCTAGTATTATTTCTCATGTGCAGATTTCGAGATAATAAATTAGAGACGTCTTAAAATAATCAACCATTGACTGAATTAAAGCTTTGTAGCAACAAAGCATAAGTATTCTTTTTCAAATATTTAATATGTATATTTAAATGAATGTGCACAGTTGTATAATTACTTGAATTCTCTGTCAATTTTGTCTGATTTTGATAAATCACCTATGGAATTAGTATTTTGAATGTGCATAATTGTTGATCATGATATTTCTGACTGTTACTAAAAGCATCTATGACAACCGGAGAGTGTCAGAGTAGATGAAAGGTGCAAAGACCACTGGTGATTTTCTATAGGTTACATACCTTTTATAAAGAAACCAAACATGTTTATCATAACTGGTACGTCTGGGCTTATATCCATTTATGTGAGCCGTTAGAGCATATGGATTTTATTGAATATTTGTGTCATTATCTCTTAACTATGTTCGTGCAGCTCAACGCAGATTCACGACGTTAATCTCACAATCCAATCCAATCAAATCCAACTTTATTCATAAAGCGCTTTAATGCAACCACAGTGGAAGTTTGTCGATTATTGTACAGTGTTTACATACGTACAGTAGCAGCAGCAGCACAGTCCATTCTTACCCAGAGGACACCAGGAGAAACAAGGAAGCAGCTGCGTCAAGTTCACGTCACTAAGATGAAAAACGGAAACATGTTTTTGTCTTCAAAACAAAAGTATGAGATGATCAATAGAAAACATAGTTGTACTAAGATTACTATATTAGAAAGCATGTTGTTAAGTCATAGTAATAGTAAGCTTCAATTAGAAAATGCAAAGTGAATCACATGGCTGGTTTGTCCATTCAGGCTACTGTAGAAACATGGCAAGATGACAGCTTCTGTAAAGCAAGGCCCTTGACCTGAATGCATACATCAGGCTTACTTTAAGACTAGAAAATAATCTGAATTCTTTGTATTTTCTCTTGCCTTTGCAACAAGAAGAGCAGAGTTCACAACCCGGCAAGGACAAGGGCCTTTCTATATGGAGTTTACATGTTTTCCCTGTGTTTGCGTGGGTTTTTAGCTGCGTTTTTGGACAAATTGGCAAATTGGACACTAAATTAAGTAGGTGTGCATGAAAGTGTGGATGGTTGCTTGTCTCTTTATGGGGTGACCTGTTCAAGGTGTACCCACCTTTTGCCCCATGTGAGCTGGGATTGGCACCAGTGCCCCGTGCTGGATGGATGGATTTTTATTTTAAAGGGATTACACTCTTATACAAACACATTTATGGATATTCCAAATTTTACACAATTACTCTTCACATGATAGATTGTGTTGACATATTGAATGTCTTTCCTTTCATTTGTGTGCAATTTATTCAACACACTCACACACACCAAAAACCCTGAAGCGCTTTTATTTTGAACAGTCCAACCGGAAGTTGTGTTGTTATTGCTGTCGTACTTGGATCGAGGTGCATGGCGCAGCGAAAGTGAAGAGGACTATTAGCTAATGCTGGAATATTAACAGTCGTGGATATATATTTTTTGGAAAACATGCAGAAATCCTGAAATGAGAGTGTGAAATGATATCACTTCCGAAAGTGTGGATTACCATCATTGCCTCATTGATGAACACGAGCAGTACGGGTCGCAGGAATAGCTGCTGCTGCATTCATAAACACTTCTTTAGGACTCACAACAACCCCTGAGCTTTGTGTGGGGTCACAAACGCACACAGTCCTGTGCGTTGGCAATGGCTGAAAAGGGGGAAATTAATAAAGGTGATCTCGGTGGAGTGTTCAGGCTCCGGGAGGAACACGAGGAGGTAACGTGCAGTGATGACACCAAATAATGCTGCTGCTTAATATTAACGTTGGCCCAAGCACAGGCAACTGTTGGCCACGCGGTGGACCAGTGGACCTCTAACATGTCTGCTCTTCCTCTTGTTATAAACTAACAGTAACAACACACACACTCACACACACACACACGTGCACCGTCATACAGTTAGCAACACGTTGGAAGTTGAGCTTTTATCGTTTTCGAGAAGCTTCCTCACTCACAAGTTCTGGTTCTGTCTGAACCGTTTCCTGTAGGAAGACGTGTGTGTGTGTTTTCACTTCTGCTTCGACTGTTGGTTCTACGTTGTTGCTTCTACTTTGATAAAGTCACGGAACAGGGAAATAATAAAAAAACGTTGTTATTTGTCAACTAGCAAGCTTTGCTAACAGAATGTGGGCTCGTGAACCTTCCATGTAACACACCCCCTCTTCCTCTCCACCTCCCCTCCCCCATCTAATCTCTTAATCTAACATTGAAAATAGTACAAAATCAGGCATACGAGGCAGTTTAATAGTACAGTTGCACGTTTGGACTATTAATCTATTGCAAATTTACCCTTTGCAGGGACTGATCATTTAATATATGGAAAGTTTTGTTATGTAGAGAAACGAAACTGAAATCAGTGAATTTATAAACGACTTCCCTTTATGTTCAAGACACAATCTAAAAAGGCTTATATTGCATTTACTTGTAATCAATACTTGGGGGGCAATAATGATCAATAGTGACGTCATGATTGTTATTCACCTATAACTCATACAAAACATTCTTTACTTCAATGTTATGCTTTGCAAAATCTGGGTGTGATTGGAAGTTTAGCAGGATGTTTAGGGCCCAGACCACAATAATTAAAAGATAAATCCTCTTAATTGTAATCAAATGTTTTGTCCATAAAAGCATGTGTGTGCACTTGTTTTTGTACTTCTTTCTGATATAAACATTACTTTTTTTTGTTTTTTTTCTAGGACCAGAAGTCCTCATGGAGACTTAATTAAGCAGTACCTAATTTCAGAAGGCTCTGGTTTAAACTAGTTTTAAGATATGAGTTAGACATTAACTGGTTGAGGTTTTATGGTTAAGGTTAGTCCTGTGCGTGTTGGAGGGCTGCAGCTAATGACTATTTTCATAATCGGTCACTCTGTTGATTGCGTCTTGGTCAAACAGTTGGTAAATAGAATGTTAAGGTCTGTGTCGTTTCCCAAACAACAACATCCTCTATTGTCCTCGTCATTGTTTTGCCCACAAACAAAGTTTGTCTGGTTTCTTTTGTACATTCAGCAAACTCCCCAGAACATATTAACTTTGAAGAAGCTGAAAGTAAACTGTTAATAAATGTTTACATTGAATCTATGCGTTACTGTATAAACACGTTAAAGAAGAGGTGTTGGTCTTCCTGGCCATTTGGGTGTTGATTTTACAGCTGTATTTATTTTTCCTCTCCTGCTTCCCTGCTATTTATATATATGTTCTGTTTTGTCTTGTTTTGTTATATGTCACAGTTCTATAACTGTAGCATATATACATACATACATACAACTTTGATATCGTATAAACACTTGCACATTGTTCATAATAACATTATTACAATGATGTGTCCTAAAAAAAACAGGTGGTGAAAGACTGTGAAAGTCGGATTTTACACTGGTAAGTCCCATATACTGTTTTGGCAGCTGCATGGTGATTGCATGTTTTACTTTCTGTTTGCCGTTTTGAACACTACATAGACTACAAAGGTCTTTTACATGGTAGTACATCCTTTTGAATGTCACATGCTTAGTGTTTGTGATCATATGAATACAGCCAAATTGGAAAGACAATGAATCATTTTTGTTTTAGAAATGAAGCTTTTATTCTTATCTACTCACCCTTTCTGTGTATTCATTTTTTTAAAAATAATAACCTCAAGCTTCAAAGTGTCTGGATAATATTAGTGTTTTGCATTAAAAGCACCAGCTGTGTTCAAAATCACCACCTTAGACAGTCCCTGACCAATCACAGCCATTTGTTCCACGTGTGCCACAATTAGCTCCTTTTATTTCCTGCTTTCTAAACAGTTGCGGTGACAAGGAGCATTTTCAATACAACAGCAGCTGTAAAAGGCCCTGCACACCAATACAGCGGGTCACAGTAGTAATGAATTACCGGATAGGCCAAAGGCAATTATCCACCTCTGTGAACAATAACATTTTATTATAGTCACTGGCACTCTATTAGACCTCTCCTTAGATTTTAGTTGAGGGCAGAGCGATGGTGATGTAGTCAGACTTGGTGCAGATCAGTTATTTGGAGTTGTCACAATAGTGTCATTCACTCCATTATATCTTGATTCTTTACATTTGTGTTTTTCCATTTACAGTTATGTACATTCAATAAGCTAATTATGTTTAATGGTTTAATCTTTGGAAAAATACATCAATTATGTCAGATCTTAGTCAGGTTGTCCAACATATCGCATACCAACCTTTGCGGCTCAGCTTTAAAACTGAGATGCAGGAAAATGGAGGCGCATCAGCCAAGAGTTCCTCCTCAGATGGGCATTAATCTCTGAATCAGTTTACTGACTCCTCCACAGTGAAGCAAAAGACGAGTTAAAATCCAATTTGATCAGTCAAATGTATGAAAATGACCACCAAAAATTACATGTTTAATGTTTTTTTTTTTCTTCAGTCCAGATTTATCAAAAACAATTTTTGATATGCACAAAAAAACCTCTTATTGGCAGTCTGAACAAGGCCTTTGACACGTCACAGTGAGAGAAGCACAGGTGTGACGCACAGGTGTTCACTCTCATGCTATCCTGATTTACCTGAATGGAGCAGAGCCATCGTTAATGTGATCAATAACACCTGTGCTCTTTCTGCTAAAACATGCCAAAGTGTCTGCTGTGAAAAGGATCTGTTAATGTGGAACTGAAGACAGTTTCCACGATGAAAAGAAAATAATGGTTCAACTTTTAATCAACAAAAAAAGTTTTATATCTGTTTTGCAGAACTGCAAAAAAAATAAAATTAAAATGGCAGTCCTCTACACACTTCAGCCTCAATTTAAATCCTTAGGGTTGGACAAATTGAGTCCACTGACCTTATGAATTTCTTAAAGTACCTCAAACCATCTTTAAACTAATGCTGTGCTAATGTCAGCCAATGTCATGTCAAGTTTTTACCCTTAATTAAGAGCTTTCACTTGACTTACTATATATATATATATATATATATATATATACATATATATATATATACATGTTTTCGCCAAATATGTTTCTTATAACTATTTAAGTGCCACATGGCAGGGTGACAGTGAGCCAACACGCACAATAGCGGGGGCCGTGAAACTGGAGCGAAATGGGCTCTTTACACGTCAGCCATTTTGACATGTTTTAGCAAGACAAGCACAGGTGTTACTGATCACATTAACGATGGCTCTGCTCACTTCCTGTATGTCAGAACGGTGTGACAGTGAAGCAGCGTGTGCCCTGAGACTCAGTTTACACCTTTGATTCTCCTACTGTGCTCAGTCAAAATGGCTGCCGAGCAAATCTGTACTTTGTATTGTAAAACTTTTTTGTTTTGTTATTTTTATTTTTATTATTATTATTGTTATTATTATTATTAATAATAATAATAATAATAATAATAATAAACAAATAGAGACAAGACTTAAGCCGTGAAAAAAAAATAATAATAATAAGTTGAACTGAATTATTTGTTGTTTTTGCAGGAAGAAGGTTTCCGGGGACTATGAAGCCCTGAATGATCGTCTCAAAACTCTTCCTGATCAATTGTCCTATGACATCATGGTTAGTGCAGACCTTGTTTACGTGTGAACAGATTAATTTACACACACTGTGCTTTGTGAGTATTGGGTTTTGTTGTAGCTTTGCAGAAGCAGACACTAAATATACTGTGTTTATGTATATATATATGTACACACACACACACACACACATATATATACTGCTGACACTGAAAGTTGTATTTCTTTTTGTCTCGCACATTTTTCCACCTGCTTTGTCTCAATCCTCAATCCTTCCCCCTCTGCTGTAAACAGGTGCCGTTTGGCTCCCTGGCCTTTATGCCTGGGAAGCTGGTGCACACCAACGAGCTCACGGTGTTGCTTGGTGACAACTGGTTTGCCAAGTGCTCTGCCAAGCAGGCTCAGAAAATAGTCGACCACAGGATGAAACGTGAGTTTGTTTTCGAAAGGATCGTCTGTCTCCCGACCTCTTTTCTAAACACAGGGTTGTTTACTCAACACTACCCACCGCCATCCACCAGATGGTGTTGTTGCATCGAGTCTGAACACTGCAGTGACAATCCCACTAACAGTTGTGCCCATGATTGATCACATAACTGATGGAAGAACTTGTTTTTGTCAATGCCGTGCACAGATACTGTTTATAATTGTTGCACTGGAGAAGAACATTATTTGTGACATTCCCCTTATTTCACAGGGTTTTGAGCATCATGTCTCATTTGCATCACTGTGTTACACTGAATTCAGGTGAAAAATGTCTGCTGCAAATCTCATGATAGCCACTCACACCTCAATGGAGTCTTTAAAGAATACATAAATTCTCATATTGGTTAAACACAGTGTAGCTGTGTTTTTGTGTGCGTGCCCCTCCTGCTGTTCATTCTCGGTCTGAAAATATCAAGTCAAATGGGCCCAAGTAATGATCTCTGATGTGAACATTATTAGGGTGTTTAGTGAAGCAGAAATGTGCTTCCACAGCCCATCCGCAGCCGTCTCTGTCCCCCCCCTGCCCCCCACCTCCTCTCCCCTGACCCTGCCCACCCTGCTATTACAGAGCTAAGTGCTGTAATACAAACATGGCTAGCTGAAATGTGTCAGACAGCGGCTGAGTTGTCAGGCCTTCTGTGTTTGACCTTTCCTCACTTCCAGTTGATGCACTGACTGGAGGGGCTCCCAATTGCCATAGAAACAAGGGCCCTCTGCTGCTATTAGTAAAAGGGCTTAATTGTTGTGAAGATTTAATGATCCGGAGTAGTATTCAGGGCATAAGATATTATGAACTGTTTGTGTCATCGTTTTTTTTTTTTTTTTAGTTTTCTTCACCCCCAACTTGTAAAGGATTTTAACTCTTTTGCAGCTGGTTGTTATTGTTATGTTAACATGTAATGTCATTTTGTTTGCACAATGGGTGTCAAATGGGTCAGTTTGCATCCAACTCTCTACATGTATTTTCATGTTAATGCTCTTTTTTCCCTCTCAGATGTAAAGCATGAACTTGACGATTTATCCAAGACGATGAAGAACTTTGAAGCCAGAGTTGGGCTTGTGAAGGATTTGGAGACAATCTCAGCGGTACGTTGCATTACCATGCGTTATCTTTACGTTTGAGATATTGCATTAAACATTGATAGGGATTTATTTTTGCTTGTTCTTTAGAATAAAGGGGACTGTGTTGACATCAGAGAAGAAGTCAGAAATAACGGCACTTCGGTCACCAAAGGTATATTTCTCAGCCTTTTCCTCTGTCCTTATTTTACTTCTATATCTTGCAGGTCTTCTGATGACTTCTGCACCAAACGTGTTTTCACATTTAGACTTCTGTTTTGTCTGCTTTATCAGGAAGACAAAGAGTAGCTCACAAACCAAATTCTAAACCTAAGCTGGATGCCATATTAGATCTTAAAGAGGTGGATGAGGAGAATGATGGAGAGGAAAGGAGAGATGAAGGGAGTGGGAAAGGCATCCTGACTGAGGAAGAGCTGTGGGCTAGATTGGATGAACTTGAAAAACTGGAGGAGCTTGAAGATGAACAGGACAGGTACACGAAAAACACTGTCTGTATGAGTAGTTTTCATTTGTAAATGTTTCACTAACTCTTTTTCTTTCTCTTTAGATTATCCGACAATGCAGATATGAACGGTGAGGACACATCATCCTCTTCTTCGGAGGAAGAGAAGGAAAGAGACGCTGCTCATCCTGTGAATGGAGTGAGTTTGAAGCCAAGCTGGACCTCTGTGCCTCATAGTTTAGCACCACCAGTCACGGACAAGAAACAGGAGGAGGAAGATGAAGAAGAGGAAGGCAACCGTTTGCCTACCATCTTTTTCTCTCACACTGTTGAACCCAAGAAGGTCAGGTGGTTAAAATGTTATTTGTATAAGTTGTTTTGTGATCTTTTAATTGTGTTTTGGTGACTTTTGGTGATGCCTTTTGCTTCAGGTGAGGATAAACACAGGAAAAAACACCACATTAAAGTTCAGTGAACGGAAAGAGCAGAAGGTGCACTCGAAGAGGCAAAAGAAAAACGGGCACAACAACGGACATTCGCACCACGAACTTCACAAAATCACCACACCAGCAGACATCTACAGGTAAACACAACACAGTAGGACTTATTAGGAAAATCAGACTTTACATTTATTCAACAATTATTCAGTGACACTGGCGGATTTTTGATCGTCTCAGGTTGTTTGTGGACGTGAAGAACGGGGAACCCATTCCCAGAAAGTCCATCCTAAAATCCCGCAGCCGAGAGAACAGCGTGTGCAGCGACACGAGTGAGAGCAGCGCGGCAGACTTTGAGGAGCGCAGGGTGATTGGACGGAGCTTCAGCTACGACGACGCGACGCACAGCGACACCAGCGACGGCAACGCAGACGAGGACAGTCCTGTGGCAGTGCCGATGCACGCTGCCAGCAGGTTTGAGGTATATTTAGTCTCAGTTACAGTGCAAAGGACTCTTATTATACCTGTTTACATGTTTGGGACTCACTCAAAACGCCAACAGAAACCTCTTAGAGTTAAAATAGGGGCTAATATTGTCAGTTGTTAGTTGTTAGTCTGAACAAAGAAACACAGCATTAAAATGTCTCTCTTCCTTTCAGGCTTTTTCAGGGACAGTGATTGAAAAGGACCCGATGCCGTCGGCTGTCCCCCACCTGACCATCACTCCACCAGCTCTGCCGACCATACTGGAGAGGAAACTAGAGGAGGTGGCGTCTGATTTCGCTCCGCCTCAGCAGGCCCCGAAAAAGGTGTCAAAATTTAAAGCTGCCAGGCTGCAGCAGAAGTGACGATCAAATATCTTTATTCCACAGTAATCGTTCTTTAAAGGTGCATTATGTAATAAATCCAAAGCAACTGGCCATAAAATCCTCCTAATATATCACAGAGACTCAGGAGTAATGTTCATAAAACATATTGAACTCACCAACAGCAACAGTACAGCCAAAATATTTGCATTAAAAAAAATATTTTGCAGACTGCAAATCATGTTTATGTTTTGAAATCATGTTTTGTCATGTGGCGCCACCTACCGCCGTCTACCAATCATTGCAGTCAGTAGAGTCTCAGCTGCCGAGCTGCAACCACGGGTTGCCAGTTACGTCAGAAAACGAAACCTAAAAGACCACAGTGTTTTGAATTTGAATGTAGTATTTGTTTTTGGCCACATTCTTACATATGGCGCCTTTAAAGAAAACCTTTGTTCCTTTTCTACCGGATGATCCATCCTCTCATTTCTCTTTTGTCTTCAATTCGATTCCACCGATTTCTGTGTGTGAAAAAAGGTTTAGTAAACCATGTTAACAAATGAGCCTCGTGTGTAACTGTTTTTCATCAAGGTCTGAACAATAGGTGATACAGTCTCTTTATCTTAGCTGCAACTACATTATAAATGACACGTCAGGATACTTTGCCTGTTTGCTTTCTGTCATACATTTACCTCTCTATTGCTTTTCTGTTGCTTTTGTCAGTTTAGATACAAGTCTTGGCTGAAACAGAATCCAGTGTCCTCTGTAGCTGTCATTTTACTTTCTTGTGACCTGCCTAAAGAATGTATAGTGTATTCCTTTGTGATGAGCTTTATATAATATTGATAGAAACTAAAAAGGAAAATAAAGCGTTTTCACTACAAGTACTATTCTCTTCTTCTTTCCTTGGAATAAAACAGTGTTTATTGTGAAAGTATTTCCATTCCATCATGTTCAGCAGACAATATTCCGCTGACAAATCTTAATTTTCAATCTCGGTTTCTAAATCAGAAACAGCTTATTAAGATTTTCTAAAATATGTGTTACTCTGCAAGTATCTCACAGTAACACATTTTCCTCTTGATACCTGGTGTGAAATGTTTTGGTATTTAAACAGCTATTACCACACACTGACTGAGCTAATATCGTTCTTAAAAAAATTCATATATTAACTAATTGTTGCCCTTAGTGAATCTCCAGGTGAGCACTAAAATGTGAAGAGCTAAGTAAAGCACAGACGTGTGTTGCAGTCAAACTGTCGATGTAGCATCTCACCATTGAAAAGCTAACCGAATGCCTCTCACTTAGTAAAATGCGGTCAAACCGTATGTCAGTGGAAGAGGACGACTTTCTGAGCATCCTTTCTGACAAACAGGAGGGGGGAGAGTGGGGGGGGGGGGTTCCATTTGCAGATTACAGTTTATATTGATTGGCAGCAGCCAAGTGTACATGAGATAAATTCCCAGTACAGCACATACATCTCTGAGTGGATCTGTGATGATGATGTGAGATGGCTGCCATAATGTCTAGTGGAGGTGAAAAGTTGGAGCTCCGAGGCAGCGGTGCAGCAACACCTTTAAATGTAGAAGTGCACACACACACACACACAACAGACAATTCTGGCATGACAATGTTTCACCTTGTCACGAGACAAGAAAAGTTTAAACAAGGAAATCTAAATTTGCCGGAAATTATGGAAAATCAAACTGACATCAGAAAGCAATGGGAATATCCAAACATAGTTCTGAAGTGATAGACACATTCTGAGGTGTAGAGGTGTAGAGGTGAAGGAAGTACTCAGCAAATGTGTCAGAACAACAATGCAAAAAGTCTTTCAAAGGTATATATATATACATATGATTAAAGTAATATATCACTTTGCAAATAAGGTAAGTCATGTTCACAAGGTAAAACAAGCGGCCCGTACCAACACAAGAAGCAAAGTGGAGAAACACTCGGTGTGCAAACATCTGTCAAGGCCACTCAGTTTCCATCTGCTTCCAAAAAAAAAATCACCTCCAAAATGTAACAATTTCTTCCATTGGCCAAAACCTACATCATCAAAATTCATGGTTCACATTTTTGTCTTCCGCTGCTGACAATCTGACAAACAATCACAGGCCAAAACAAAACCTCCTTTGTTTGAGCGATGAAAAACAAAAGACAACTGAACTCAGGAGAAACCAAAGTAAACAGTATAAGTTACTTCAGTGGGTTTCTCAAAATGAAATGTGGACGGTTATGAGATGACGGCATGAGTTTAAAAAAAGTTCAGTCATGTTTAAAGTTCAGAGTTTAGAGGGGGAAAGATGGAACTTAGATGCTAGACGCTACTTTTTTTGTAAGGGAAATGGGCCAAGTGCCTCAAAATTGTACTAAGAAGACTAACACAGTCAATGCAGGATTTAAGACAAAATATGTTATGTTTTTATTTAGCCTCATATCAAAATATAATTAAAATTATATAAATATATATATTTATCGTAATGATATTGATATAATTGATTGCTGGCTAAAATAAAACAACATAATATATATGTATATTAGTTTTATTTGACTTGCAAGTTGTGTTTAGGCAAGTTTTATTATATGTTATTCTACTGATTATGTCTTATATACATTTGACAATTGTTAATGAGTGTAATGTAGTTTAGCTTGTAGTTGTGATGTACATGCATTTACATTTTAATGTGTTTGATCATACGTTATGATGATATTCATCCTAACTAGGGACAAGAGTTGCAAACTAGTAACAGCTACTGTATAAACACATCAGTTGCAATTTTTTTCTATTGGAGCTATATGTTAACTGTATTGTCCCGATTTAAATAAAATTCTATTCTATTCTGTGTTGAATCTTAACAGGTGACAAACACATGTTTCCTGTTTTGAGAGATCCAAGAAAAACAGGTGACACTTTTAAATCACCTGTGAACGTTTGGACCAGCTCACAATATTCACCTCCATGCCTCAATTATCATGAGAAAAGTGTCAAATAGTGGATGAGAGACAAGGCTGCAGTGTTTCGGATATAATCTTGATTTTTTGGGGGGGTGGGGGTGGGAAGTCATACACCACTGCACTTCATCTCACCCACAAGTAGCTTTAAAGAAAGCCGCTGCGTGTGGCTGAAAGGCTATCGCCCCTCTTTTAGTCAAATAGTGGGAGTGTGGTTTTCTGATGTTAAGCCTTTAAACGGGTCCTAAGGTGACTCTGCCCCCCCCCCCCCCTTCTGCGCCTTCTCTTTCCTTCATCAGGATTATTTATCCAATATGAAAATCCAGGTAGCATGAGACAGATTATTGCTTAACATGCTGCCGTTTGTGTTGGTGAGACATAGATCAGTGGAATGTATGTAGGTTAAGCTATGAAGGTAGCATATGCTGGAACATAGCAGAACCACATTTCAAAGAAATCGAGCGTAACAACTATGTAATGAGCTGAAACACATGCAAGATCTCCAGTGGAGGGGATTAAGAGGGATTTTAAGAGTTATGTGATGAAGGATTGGAGCAGGTATTGTTGTCCAGACAGGTACTTGGGTCCTAAGAGAGTTAGAGCAGGAGTTAAAGTTGAGCTCAAATTGTCAGATACATGCTTGAAACAGCGGCTTTGCAGCACTTTAAACACACATTTATGTCATTTCCATTCACTGCCTGTAAGAGGAACAGGTTTTCCGTTCCTCACTCAAGCCACTAATGAATCTCAAGTGGAAATCTTAGGTGAGAAACTGTGCAGGTGATTTGCGTTGTCACAGCTCTGTAACTTGTGACACTGGTTTGTTAAAACCACTCCAAAACATTCAGAGTATACAACCCACTGAAGATACCATGTTTTTAAGGCTTCTTTTCAAGACAAAAGAAAATGCATGTTCACTACTTTCTTTATCCGAGCAGTTTCTCAAACATGTGCATTTCCTGCCTTTTCTAGTTTTTTTTCTGTGCAGCTTCTCCTGTGAGGGTCTGGGCTGGAAACAGTCCCAGCTGACAAGAGGCAGGTGCGACCTGAACCAGTCTGTCTACACTATATTCAAATAAATGGCCACTTTTTTCATAAAAAAAAACTATCATTGAAGACACACTATTTTGTGTATGATCATCCAGTTTATAATAAAACAAGTGTCAGATTATGGTCAAAGATGTTACAATAAAAAAGATTTAACTCAATCAATATGGAGTGATGGTCTTAATTGTGGTTTTTAATATTCTTTATTGGCAGAATATAACAAAGATTTGATGTAGCCTGCTAAGACTCAAAGGCTGATTTGTGTTTTAGCTTCCAATAAATGAGAAGTGTATAATAAATCATAAAATGAGGACCAGTGTTTATGTACAGTATATATGTTGTAGTGTAAATTATAGAATATCCTCACCACACTCAGCAAACCAAGGACCTGTTGCTGCACTGGCTCTCAGGTGAGTTTTGTTTTCCTCTTCTTTATTAACTTCTGATTATGTGGTGGAATCTGTCATGTCTGGAATCATTTCACTTATTTCAATTGATGTGGCTCCAATCCTTTCTTGACTCCACAGTGGGATTAACGCCAGTGAAGGTCAAATGGATGGTAGAAATGTGATAATTAAGGTTCCTTATAGAGCCATAACTGAAATACTGACTCACTCAAGTGCAGTCATTCTTCATTCTCCCCGCTGACCTATAGTAACAAACAGTTTGGGTCCATAAACCGAGAAGCAGATGCTACAACACACGCGAGTAAACATCAGTCTCAGTAAAAAAAAGAAAAAAAAATCATGTCTAAAGAGCACATTTAAAGATCACCGCGCAAGGCAAGTTTTCAAAGAACATAAAAGTACCACTTGTACTGGTAATCCCTAATACCAAATTCGACACGCATAATTCCACATAATACTTTGATATGCCTGCACCTCAGAGGAGGGATTGATGTCTGCGCCCTCGACACGCCAGCGCACATTTTACGCACGGTGCCAGTCTGTTACACTTGCACACCAGCGGCCAGATGAGGGAGACATACGGCTTCAGGACATGTCGAAGATAAGGGCACATTTTTTTTCTCTCCAAATAAAATAAGATTTCATTACCTCTTTCATCAACTGGAAACACCACAGAGCGACGCGCGCCGCTGCCGTTAACACGGCGAACGCGTTTTTTTTTTTTAGTCGTTTGTTTTTTTCAGAGAGAGTCTCGAAGCGAGAGTTCAAGGCGAAATCTGGGTCCGACTGTGCCGCGCTGGGCGTTTATGATAAAGCGTGTGAACGCGTAAACGGTCCGTCAGTCAGCAGTCAGTCATTCAGCTCAACATCTCCTCCACTGATCTCTCCAGCTGTCAGCCACCGCTTCTCCTCCGCGTCTCCACGCAACTGACCAGGTAAGAAAAGAAGGAAAAAGTCTCCGGCTCCGCTTTTTTTTCTCTCAAGTTATCTGTGGAAAGTGTGTGACTCTAAGTTTCTGAAGAGTCCAATGTGTGTAGACTCGCGTTTTTTTTCTCCATTTCACATTTGGCTGTAAAAGTAAGTACGATTGATGACTAAAATGGCACTAAGGGATTCAGGTCGGTACTTAGAGTTTTTTTTAATTTTTTTATTATTATTATTATTATTATTATTATTTTTTAAACATTTAAGTACCTGTGTTGCAAGTGTAGGAAACAGCCAGCGTGTTTGTGTGTGTTTATTTGTGTTGCACACGACCATATCATTTTTTCACATCAATGTCTCATTTATGCAGCCAGAAAACACACACTTAAAAACAAACACAGTGCACTGCACCAGTATCACAACAGTGTCTGTACATTACCATGTGCACTGATGCCTGAAAAATCATGACATTAATTCCACAATTTATTTATTTCTTGAAGTTGCACATTTTACTCCTCTAAGACCATTTCTGAGGCCACGGCTGTAGATATTGTAACCTTCTTCGTATTGTCACCTGTACAGGGGGGCACCACAGCTACTTCCAAAGCCACCCTCACCCTCTGCTCCCACCCCCCACCCCCCTTCTCCCTCCTTCTTCCTCCTGTTTCCAAATGCTCTCCTTTGAAGCGATGATGCCCCATCTGTCATATGTGAGCAAAGAGAGACCATGCTCTGCTCTTCTCAATTACTGAATTCTCCTCATGCCAGCTCCGGTGGGACAGGAGGAGGAGCAGGTGGGTGGCAGTCAGTGCGATCAATCAACATGAAATATTCAGCTTTGAATATACACATCATTTACTGCTGCTGCTGCTGCTGCTGCTGCTGCTGCTGCTGCTGCTGCTGCTCCTGCCATTCTTGTTAGAAACACTCCAAAAAGAGTTGAAGGGTTTGTCTTAAGTGTTTTGTAATGGGGGGTGGGGGGGGGACCATGTGAGCCATGTGACACAGGCCCTGCTGTATATATCCAGGTGTCACCATCTTTTTAAATGTGAAAACTCTCCCCTGTGTGGAGACTTGAGGTTTGTTTGAAATGATGATAAGTAAATCAGAGAGAGCGGGCGCATGAGTGGATGAAACTGTAGCCTATTAAATGTAGCGCCATGGCCGTTTTCTCATTATGGCGCAGTAAATTCATTCAGCTTACATGACAAAGCTCTGTTTGGCAACTTTCTCCCCCCGATAGAAGCACTTGTTTGAACAAGAGGCACATGATTTGAATATCTGTAATCCATGCTGAAATCAACAGGCCAGATGAACTTTTTGGCACTCTCTTACCACCACATTGAGACGGATTTTCTTTCCCCAAAAATGCCTAAGCTATTTAGACTTAGGGCTTTAATCACTTGGAGAAAAAAAACACACAAGCAAGGCAAAGTTATTTGATTTGTCTTTCCCATGCACACCGCAGAAATCCTGGTATTTAGAAATCTTCCCAGACAGGAAATCGGAAATCTTTGCAGTCACTCAAACTCTTCAGGAAACTTTTAATCTCCAAAGTGTCTGCCCTGTGATAACAACATCTCTGTGATGTTGCCTCATGAAATTTGCCTGAGCACCATGGCCTTAAGTATTTGAGCTATGAGGCAATACAGTGAAAAGCATAGCCCCTCATATGAGAACACAACAGTGAATAATTAATAACCTTGCTCCCAATTCCAGGAAAACAATAGCATATTGTAGGAACACTGCACTAATTTAACTAGAGGAGAGAGAGGGGAAAAAAAAACAGTTGACAACTTTGACAAAACATGGAATGCATCACCATTGTTATAAAGCAATGAGTTTTGGTCGAGTTACTTTAAAAAAACAGCGGCTTTGCACACTTCATGTACAACTGTGTTGTGTGTGTCCACACACTGCGGTGTTGCATGCTATGTACGATATTGTGGTGTAATGTTGTTTGCCTTTGAGATTAATCAGAACCCATTAAATACCCCTCTCTCACCTGCTGGCAGTATGTGAGGTGGAAGTGCACATGCAGGAAGCTATTTTCCACAGGCCTCCTCTCTTGGCTGTCAGCTCCCATTAAGGGGGAAGGTGTCATATCTGTAACACAGCTGAGTGCAGATGGCAGAGTGGAGGGGATGGCTCACCGATTTAAACAATGATTAATGAACAGAGATGGAAAACAAATTACATTGGACTATTGGAAGCAGGGAATTGTTTTTATGAAAATGTTAATTGTGTCTGCCAGGCTGATACCAGGAGTGGGGGGAAGGGTGGAGCGAGGGCAAGGCAGCGAGGCAAACCGAGGGACTACTGATAGGACATCTACTACCCCCCTGACTCAGATTATTGGCGTGTCTCAGCATGCAGTGTTTAATACCCTACCTTGCATTTAAGACCTCTAATGCGCTGTAACTTTTAAGGTTTGGATTTTTATGATGAACCCCATGAAGAATTGTCGCCCACCACTGCACCAATTAGCATTATCTCTAATAATAAGTGGTTGTAAGTGACGAGAGAAGGCGCCCTGTTCTAGTTGTAATTATTGCAGGCGGGTGCAGCTGCACTACTTAGGGAGATGATGATAATTATTTTTCTTTTTTTTTTTTTCATTGCGGGTTGATTATTTAAGAGCATCATACACTCATCAGAGTAATCAGGAGAGAGTGATTAGTGAAAATCCACGAGGCTAACAGCTGCCACATTAAACACTTGCCTCTGTTGCCAACACACGGAGGCAGAGCCCTTCCACAGGACAGAGACGAACCAAAGCACTTCACCTTCAACTCCAGGATCACATGTGTTTGTTAGAAAGTCAGGGCTGAGGGCGCACGGAGAATTAAATAACAGAGCGCCACATGAAAGGACATGTTGTTGTGCACCAAGGTCAATCTGCAACGCTTCGATTCACGAGTACAGCGGCGCAAGATGAGGGGGAGGAAAAGTTTGATATGGCATTTTTGAAAATGTGTGAAAATTGACGGAATTACTGCGCTGTGAACTCGCTCCCGAACTGTTTCCTCATTGTGTTCAACTCGATAAACTCTGAGTTCCTCATTGAGGGCTGTGTGATAAGTTGTGACGGAACACGCGGAGCAAAAACTACAGTCTCAATTAGAGATGTGTGTCACGGCCATGTCCGGTGGTCATGCGGCGTTGCTTGCCACTGTGTAAGGCCTGCTAAACTAAGGGCTAATTCTCTTAGCCCAGATGTTGCTTGAGCACAGTCCTGGGATCCCACTGGGTTGATGAGCTCAATCAGTGAAATGATGAAAAGATGATTTTGTCCCTGTAATTACAGTGTGTAAACTACTTAGCTAGGATTGCAAAGGAAGTCATTTTCTAATTACGCTGGTACCCCGTTGTCTAATGGTGGATGTTTTGTTGTTTTAGAGAGTGAGGGAGAGCAAAAGGGGGGGGGGGGGGGTGGGTGAGAGAGAAAGAGTGAGAGCAAGAGAGAGAGAGAGAAAGAGAGAGAGAGGGAACTTCATAAGGGGCCTGGGTTCTGTTGCTGCTACTGCATCTGAAAAAAGACCATCACAAGGGCAAGATGGCTGCCAAATGAGGGTTCATTGAATTATCAGCCCAGTTAATGTGCCTTGGATTATGCTCTTTGTTTGTCAGTTTTTTTTTCTCCTGTAGATGCCATATCTTAATGAGATACTGTAAGTGGCATTACCAGACTCCCACTGTGATTTTGTGATGACTCGTTTAACGACTTTTGCCTTCAAGTGCTTTAGCAACTCAAAGAAGACGCATCTATTTCCCCCCCCCCCCTAATTTTTTTTGCTACCTCTTTGCAGCTTTGCAAATATTTAGAAGCATGTATGGTAAGACACAGTGTACAAACAACACAATCGTGTCTCTATAAATGACACATTGACGCGCCTTACTCTGGCAGTCTGCTTCCCTTGCACCCGAGGAAGTTGTACTTCTCCCGAAAAGCAAAGCGTGACAGTATGTTACGAAGTGAAGAAGCGCCGCTCTTTGAGATCTGCGTGAGTTCTGTTGGAGCTGGCTGCCGTCCTGCAGGGCTCAACCATCTGATGCAGCCCACACCATGTGGATAGGCTTCTCTTGTGCAAGGCATCCCCTACGCACCCCACACTGTTAACAAACTCCATCATACGCCAAAGCATTGTTTGTGTCCAGAATGGACAGGTGGTCTGTGCAAACAAGATCAACTGTTCACACATTAGTGATTTAAAATACATTCTATATGCACATGCATGTCTGTGCATGTGTGTGTGTGTGTGTGTGTGTGTGTGTAAGAGAGATAGAGAAGAGCATTAGGGGGATTGGGCCAGCAGGTGTCTTTGCATGTGCATGATGAGCGAGAGATGAGGAGATAGTATCTTTTATTTTCTAGCATGACAACAAAGTTTATACAACGACGCACACACTTTAATCTGCTCACAATATTACATATCGCCTCCAATACACTCATGTATATATTTCCCCACTGTGGGACGAATAAAGGACTTCTTATCTTATTATTTACTCAGGCATTGGTGCATGTTTCTGCATAACTGTGATTTATTAACAGTTTGTCATTTGAAAACAAACGGTAAATTAGGAAAAAACTGATATTAAGGTTTTTCCGCAGACTCACAAAATGCACACAAACACAGCTGGACACCACTTGACAATAAGCTGTTGCTTGTGTTGCTCGAGAAACTTGTTTCCTTGCTGCTGCATTCAAGGCCTCTAACGTGCATTACTGAATGAGAAGAGCATGAATCGAAGGGTTCCTTCCCTCCACTGAACAAATCTGAAATAGCTGACTCCCAAATAACTGCACATCACCGTTGCACCACGTGTACGCCAGATTTATTTTTACAGGGCATGAGCCAGATTTTTGATAGTTGTTAAAGGAGTGGCATAGATTTACTGCATCCACAACAAATGTGTATGTATTCCTTTATGAGTTCTTTAGCTATTACTCACAAGGAGCTAGTTTGTCAGTGCTGTGTGTGCTCTTTCTGTGCTCTGCAGTAATGAATGGTGCTGGTTAGACTATTCTGTCTCAGTCAGGCTTTTGGGGGGGCCTACAGAGAAGCTCCTATAGGGTTTCATTAATCTGGCTGTCAGAAAGTATATGGGTGCTATCTTTTGTACGGGTCATGGTGGGCAGCTGTGTTACCACTGCCCTCTTCCATGTGCAGGCTCTTCATCCCTTGACAGGGAAGTCCACGAATGGTTGGCTGGGCGATTTTTGGTTTGTGGGTGTGTGAGAGGAGTGAGACACAGGGGGCATAATGCATGGCAATGGGCTTTTACTGTCTGTACATAAGCCTGCTCTGTAGTAATGAATAAAACAATTGTTATCTGCTGGCTGGGAAGTCAGGGAATTCCAGGAATTTTTTAAAAACCGTGATCTCTTGTTATGTGTGATTTTGAAGTAGGCTGAGGCACAGCACAAAGAATCTAGGACATCAATTTGTATTATGTACAGCGTCGCATTGTGTCATAATGTATATGAGGCGATATCAGTGATTGTATCATTAGATATGACTTTCATCAGAATGTCATGCCATTACATATCACATATTTAACTTTGAATAAATGAAGCTTTTTATTATTCTGTCATGAATACATGCATGGGCAGACAGTGCAAATTCATCTAAATCCAAAATAACGTGTATACATGTTCACATCAGATAGAAGGAGGAAGTTAGAAAGAGAGCAATCAGAAATGAACAGGGGATCAATAATCCATCTTTTTTGTCTTCTGAGACAACTTAAAAATATTTGTTTTGTGGAGCTTGACTCATTAAAATCATTGTATTATATTTTACCCTTGCAGGCTGTATACATCAGTTACTGTGTCATCACTCTACCTATTTATTTTTCCTGGCTCTACCTAATTTTAGATCACAAAAGGTAGGTTAGGTCACTCTAACTGTCGGTTGCAGGCTCATGCATTTGTTTGTGGTGCATTCTCTGTACTTTCCAGCTCAACTATCCCCATAAATTATTAATGCTTTGTAACTGCTGTTATGCACTTCTGATCTATAAATTTTATTCATGTGTTTCATTCCTCTGTCACCTAACTATGGATTTACAATATTGTCCATCTATCCTGGCTGACAGCGCACCGCAACTACAGAGCAAAAAGATCATGCATCCACTCTCTTGTAGATTAAACACTGGAACACAAAACCCTCGGTCTGACTGCGGTAAAAATAAATCTAACAATGTTTGTGATATTGTCAGATCTAAAAATCAACCAGAATGCACAGCTCCCAGGGCTGGTTTAAATGTGTACGTGTCACATTTTTCTTTTATTGCCTGTGCTAAATCACACCTGCTCCTTGTTTGTCTACAAGCGACCACACCTAAGAGGCACTACTGTGACACGATGCTTAATAACAATCAAGCACTCTTTCAATCTGCAGCAAAGACCCTAATCCACTCTGACAGACAAAACACCTGATGGCCCCTCGTGCCGCTGCCTTTCTCCACCAGTTCTTACAGCTCTCTCTCTCTCTTTTTCTCTCTCACACACACACACACACACAAGCAGTGATGAAAGTTTTATGCCTCCTTGCTATGCTTAGTTAATCAGAGGAATACCACTTTAGCAAATATGAAGTGGATCTTGTGTATGCTAATATCATTCGCTCACTTTCTCCCTGTCAGATGTGATTAGGTCAAACCTGTATCCTTACATTGATCTCAGCTCAGAGTCGACACATGGCTCACACCAGCCACAAGTTAACTGCAGGCATGCCAGTGTTTTTATTTTATTTTTTATAAAACATTAATTACTGACCAAGGTTTCTAATAAACTATATGCAACAGCACACGTTGCTAAGACTCACAGACACGGGCGCTTTTATGCACATAATAAAAGTTATACGAGTCAAAGTTAAGATGCTGCATACGCAAAGCCATTTGAATGTGAGCTTGATCAATCATTATTGATTGGATGCAGACTTCAAAATGGACACTCTGTACACCATTACACAGCCAAGGCTACAGTACAGTAATGACATTAATAGAGCCAAATGCAATAATAGTTCAAATGACTGTAATTCTTGAAAGTGGGAGGGAGATGGAGGGGAACATCTCCTCCTCTCTGCTCTGTCTGCAAAGGAATACCAGTGTAAGAAATATGTATGTGGAGAATTTATTGTATACTAATATAATTATGTAGTTCTTCCCTGTCAGATATGATTAGGGCTGTACCATATGCTCAAATTGATTCCTGATCTAAAGCTTAAAACAAACAAACACAGTGCTCACACCAACCACTGCTGCCAGCCTGCCAGCTCTTTATCTGTGTGGGTTTGTGTACATCATTTTCATGACTGACTGAGGTTGCAGTCCAGGATGATGTAAGCCTGTGTTAATTCAGTGTGGACAGTGCAGGCTTTGTTCTGTGCCCTTTGGTGCTGCACTAGAGCTGGGCAGGGTGAGCTTATGTGACCTCTACCATTGTAGCGCGATGTGAATTTGAAGCTTTGTTTTGCTGCTACAGCTGAATCAAAAAAAGGGGGTGCTGGGCACATGGAAATTAAGGCATACTTTAGCTTTTCATTTGGACAGTTTCCCTTTCACTTGAGTTTGCATTTTTTAATCATTAAGTTGTTTATTTTCCGTAGCACTCCTGCGACATAATTATCCCAGTAAAGGTTTTATTCAAATATGCAGTAGACCTGCTGAAAAAGCTTAACTTTTTTACTTTAATCTTTTCGCAGATTTGTGCAAACGCAAAGGAAGGGCATGTACACGCACACAGACTTTGATGTTTGTGTGCTGCATTTGTGCTTGTTATTGTGTGTCAGTACAAAATGAGTTCTGCACAAAGATCTTCACCTTACCCTTAAGTAAACATGAGACATTTGTTTAAGAAGCATGTGTGGTTTGGTTTGACTTAATCAGCATTTTCACAGTCTCCTACAATAATCAAAAACCACAGTTATACTTAACACAGGATGAGGAGAGTCAGAACCTGCTTTGCTCTATTTCCTGACCTATTTGTGGTGCATCACTATGGCACTATACTGCAGTTGCAAAAGTAGATGCTTACAGCAAATAAGTGTTTTTGTTTACTGCTTATTTTCCTGTTAATGGGCTTCCTAAGCTGGAAGTTAATGTGCCTGACTCTTTTCTTTGTTTGGGCATAATCTGAAATTCACTAAATGTTCCTTTTGTTTTCTCTTTAGGTCTGAGCTACAACAAACAAACATTTCATGAGAACGACATGAATCCACATCCTGTTTCAACTGAGTAAGCGCAAACAGTCAGCATATAGTTCACTGCTTAACTGTTGGACTGTCTCACACCAGCACTCCTGACCACCATACTGTATCATAAGCCAGTCCCTGAAAGGACAGCTTCATTACCCCATCCTGTCATCCAATTAGGAGCCAGATGGCGCTTCTGGCCAATCAAATCATGGATGCAAGAATTCTCAGCAGTATGAATGGAAGAGTAGAGCTTTCCCAGTTCCTGAGAGTCACGAATCAAAGCATCGCCTCCCAGATAAATTCTGCCCAGGATGACAACCGCAAGAACCGCAAGTATCCCTGCCCACTGTGTGGAAAGCGTTTCCGCTTTAACAGCATCCTTTCCCTTCATATGCGCACACACACGGGTGAGAAGCCCTTTAAGTGCCCATATTGTGACCACAGGGCTGCCCAGAAGGGAAACCTAAAAATACACCTCCGTACTCACAAGCAAGGCCTTTTGGGCAAAGGTCGAGGAAGGATTAGAGAGGAAAACAGGTTGCTTCACGAACTAGAAGAAAGGGCCATACTAAGAGATAGACAGATGAGAGCAGGTCATGTTAGTCAGCAGCAAACACCCAATTTACCCCAACTTAAAAATCCCCAGCTGTCTCCACCTGTCTCAATGCATAATCAGCTCTTAGCCAGCTCTGGTGTAGCAGAGAACCAGCCACATACGTCCACATCTCCTAAGGTGACTGCTGTCCATGAAGAGCCAAACCAGCCCCAACCCACTGGCTTCCGCTGCTCATTCTGCAAAGGAAAGTTCAGGAAGCAGCAGGAACTCGAGCGGCATATCAGGATCTTACACAAACCCTACAAATGCACCTTGTGTGAATTTGCTGCGGCACATGAGGAGGAGCTCATTGGCCATGTTGAGATGGCGCATATAACTGCAGATAATGGCTCAGGTCAAAAGCCTGCCGTTGGGCCTGGTGACAAGGCAAAGCCTGTTGGTGAATTCCCCTGCGAGGTGTGTGGCCAGACCTTCAGCCAGGCCTGGTTCCTGAAGGGTCACATGAGGAAACACAAGGACTCTTTTGAGCACTGCTGTCAAATTTGTGGTCGTCGCTTCAAAGAACCCTGGTTTCTCAAGAACCACATGAAGGTCCATCTCAATAAGCTGGCTGCTAAGAGTAATCTCCCCGCTGAGCACGACTCTTTCAAGATGGGTAACCTAACGCAAAACCACCAGAGCAACCTCTACTCCCAGTACATCTCCCGCATTCACAACAGATTCCTCACAGCTGAGAGAGCTGACCATCCAGATTATAACCAGACACTTGCCCCAGCAGGCATTGACATGAAGGTAAGGGAGATGTTAGGGAGGATGATCTCCTCAGGTCCAGGCCCTCTGACAGATGCACAGAGCTCCCCGATGTTGGGTTTGAATCATCTCCCTCCTCCGTTGAGTTCTTCCAGCATGGAATATCTGCAGAAAGTCATTTCTAATAGAGATGCACTCAACAGCAGCAGCATTTACCCAGGCTGGCAGATCATGACACCAGGGCTACCTGTTGAACATCAAATGTTCACTCCTAAAGACCAACAGCAGCAACAGCAGCAGCAGCAGCAGCAGCAGCAGCAGCAGCAGTGCGCCCCCTACTTGCTTGAAAGATGTCTTCCTGCTGATGATGTGAAAGTGTGTCTCAGTGACCCAGACACCAGGGTCATCAGCAGACCCGGTAGCACCGACAGCATGAGTCACCATGGGCCGCAGGAGATCACTACAGAGACAGGGAACTCTCACCCCAGCAGTTCCCTGGACCATCGGCCACAATCTTCTTCTCCAGCTACAGGTAAAACGGTCATGGAAACAGAACCATGTTAAAGGGAATGTTATAAGATCCTCTCAGCAGAATAATGTATTTCATGGCTGGTGCCATCATAATAGACCCTGATGACATCACTAGGCTTTTATTTCCTCAATTCAAAATTTATTTGAGACATTTTAGTCTTTATTTTGATGTCTAAGTTAGTAAAGCAGACAAAGATCGAAACGAACAAGGTTGTGGTTTACGTTATGACAAGTCCTTGAACTTAATGCAAGTGACACACTGAATTGCTTAAGTATCTCATTAATACAATATGTTGTCTGGACTTTTGCAGGGTTATGCTAATTAAAATAACTAATGGTTAAAATCATAAAATGATAGATTGATTGGTTGAGTATTCTTTTTATTATTATTTTACCATGCGTAGAACATATGTTCAGCCCAAATGGGCTTCGAAATTAACAAATAAATATTTAACAAATAAACCTTCGTGACATTTCATCCACTAAAGGTGCTCTTAATTCATCATAATGAGGACAATACAGAAGAGAGTGTGACTCATTTTCAATTTCACCTAATTCACATAACCTATTTTCTTCCAGAACATTTTTTAATCTGCCATTTTCAAACAAAGATTGGTGCATTAAAGATTTGCTGAGAGTACTGAAACCAAATTAAAACTGTATTTTAAAAAAACACAAAATCAAGTTGACAGCTTTGGTTTCATCCCCCCTCCCCTCGTTCACTGTAGGTGGGCTCTGAAGCGCAGGGTCAGTAACAACACCACAGACATTACTGTCATCCACCAGGACTTTGTCTTCCTTTTAAAGATAATGGCATCATGTTGAAATGTGAGGATAATTAGTACCCTCTATTTTATATCTGTCACATCCCCACCCCTTGCCTACAGGGGCACAAGATGTTAATGCATGCCATCTGGTGTTTTTAATGATTTGATATATACCACCCAGTGATTTTTATGATTTGATCTACCACCTGGTATTTTTATTGATAGTCTTCTGTTCCACCTGGTGATTTGGATGATTTGGCTCTTTGGGTAAATGCCTTTCTTGTCACGGCATCCTGCTAACATGTTATCATGTGCCTAAATCACAGCTATAACAGCTTTGTAAAGAGCCGAGAGAACACATAAATACAAACTTTTGCTCGGCTCCTTCATAGCTTATGACTTGAGTTATTTTCATACTGCTGTTGTGCACATTGAGTCGGATGTTTTCTAGTGGGATTTGATCCACTATCCTTTTAAATGATGGCCGTACAGCAGAGATAAATGGATCCAACTAATCTCATTAGATTCATTGTTTTAATATTGTACGCACATAACTAGTATCTGCATATTTACATGCAAATGCTTGCAGTTTGATGGGCAAATCCCTCTCTGGTTGCTCTTTAAGAAACATATTCAAACTCTGTTGTTTTCTCTTCCTCTCTTCTCCCGCTATCTCCAAGACCATACGGTGTCACTTCCAGAAACATTTATGATCGCTGGCTAGCAAAGGATTTGAGTGTGCGCAGTTCTGGGATGACACATTCTGTATCAGACTCTAATTTCAGTCAATATTAAGCATGGAAACTAATTCATTGTAAAGGTCAGGCGTCATTGCTTCAGTCAATGATGGATCCGGCAGGCTCTCTCTCCTCCTCTCCTCCTCTCCTCCTCTCCTCTCTGTTCTTAGTCCTGTGTAATGGTAGACTCACTCTGGGGGCTTAGCACCGCATTGTTTAGCTCTGACAATATATCCCAGAGACCTCTGCAGCTGCTCCCTGCGCTCACAATGACAGATTAATTAACACAATCACACGCTGCTGGCCCTGGCTCAACACACAGGTCTGCTGCGGGACAGATAGGTAAATCCTACACATATGGAGAACACGCACCACTTGATGAGGGTTTAATAACAGGGATAAGTTTTTTCAGAGGTGGGGGGCTGTAACCGATCAAGTCTGTCTGTCTCGGCGGTTGAACGTGGAGGAAACGAGAGCAAGAGAGCGAGTGTTTTCTAATTCAGGAGAGCGGAGATGCATGAGGAAGAATTACCACTGCCAGATGTTCAGCTTGAGGAACATTGATTAGTCCAGAATTACTAACTGCATTATTCATAGTCAGCCTATGGTGGTCATGAAGTTATTGATGTCCTCAATATGGATAGCAAATATAGTACAGTCATGGCTGTCAGGGTGAGAGACGGCTTCTTTGCGTGATCCATCCAGATACAGTGCTGGATTTAGAGGTAACCACAAATACCCGGCACCATAGCTCAGAAACCCCTGCTTTGATTTCAATAGAGAATGTGCGTGTGTTACGAATTACTTCTCTCAATATCTAATCAGGACAGATTTGTAAATGCACTTTGACTTTAATTATAAACTGAGATGAAGAAAAAAACATCTCTTCTTAAAATGATAAACTATTGAAGGGTGCACGCTTCGGGCCTCTGACCTACATTGGACCAGTAAGATCCCAGCTCCAAGTAAAAAACATGCCCAAACATAAAATGCTCTGACAGTTATTAATTAGTCCCATTCAATACTCTTAACCTCAAGGTCAATGAGCAGACACCATGTAATGATGTTGTCCCCACATGTGTTTTGTCCCTTATTCCCTGCTTTTATGCAAATTCTTACTGTAAGTACTAAAGCCAAGAGTGCCCGAAATGATAAGCGTCTGTAAAGATGTGAATGTAATTTGAGTAGTGGTTTACCCAGAAACACAGAAAAAAGCTTCTGTACAGAATATCATGTTCATTTGATCGTTCCAGTCACATCAGCCTTTTCTTCAAGATTGCTGACACTAAAGCATCTTTTAACTAAAGGCTCCTTATCAACTTGCGTCTGTCTTCGCAAAAATTCCGCTCTTATTCAGAGATCAGAGTCAGTCTGACTGGTTTGTGTTGAGCTGATTACCTGTTGGCTTTTCCGTCTCCCTCTCACTTCTGTCTTTTAATCCTCTTTTTAATTATTATTGCAGATATGAGGCTCAAATTAAGCTCAAAATGCTTGTTTTCCTAGCATGCAGATAAAAAGATTTACCCAGGGAGTTCTGAACACCTGCCTTGAAATATTGTTCCACCGTCTCCTGAATGCCATTTGGCTTAATTGACTTGGAAACGTCCCAAATGCGTCATTGACTATGTGGTCTAATTAATATTAATAATATATGCTATTATAAACATCAAAGAACATCTGGTGCCCCTGTTTTTCTCACCAGTCTTGTGTGTGACTCTCACTCTCACTCTGTTTCATCTTGAAGCGAACCAGCCTCCATGTATCTCTGCTTCACATTTCAGGTGCTTGATTGCAAATATATATAAAGAGTCAAACCTCCACTGTATTTAGAGTTTGATATCCACAAATATAACTGCCAAAAGCCTGTGTAAGCATATAGTATGTGAGCCTGTGATTGCATTGACAGTGATGTATGGTTGTAAATCTTAAAGCCTATTTCCATATGAAATGAATCACATGTCCAAACCCAGCTGCATGTATTTTTTTCCCACCCATAGTCACAGCTCACTTGAGCCATTTATTTATTTACCTTTTCCTCCACCACGCACATCCAGTAAGAGCGGATAACTCATATGCATCACTTCATTAGATGCTCTGCGCTAGGTGAGAGAGACTTGGTTTTGTAATGATGCAGTAATTGGAGTTTTGCTTGATAAATCTAAGCTCTAAAATTACTCCGCTCACATAATGTGAGCCTCGGCTGTGTAAGTAAATCTTAAACTGATTAAGTTAGCATGAACCAGGCAATCACAAAGATGGCACCCGTCCAAAGGAAGAGGGGGAAAAAAGGCAGAGTCTCTCGGCTTTGTGTTGTTTTACTGCTCTTATGTAGGCTGGCAAATGGGTTTAGGAAGAGCCACGCTGAAAGATGAGGTCAGATATATGTGTTTTCTGCATCTGAGGCTGGTCTCTAATGTCATCGTAATTAAAGCCACAGAATAATTGAGATATATAGTGTGACTGAAAGACTTCCATTAAGCTGTTTGGATTTTTTTGTCTGTTACTGGAGACAGGGGTGTGGCACTGTTGAAGTCTCTTTCCCGCTCACACACACAATATGTACAGACATTAAATCAAACATACTGTAGACGCACACACACACAGATAGACGGTGTACAAACAGCATTTTTTTCAAGGTCATGAATTTGCCTTTTTCAGCTGTGATTTTCATTGCTCCTACGTTCACCTCTTTTTAATTAATGCATGGGTGTTATTTTATTATTTTCCATGCAAGAAATAATAAAATGCAGCACTTCTTTTATTACCATTCACCTCACAGTGGTGGTTTTTCTAATAAACTTTGCAACAAAGTAAAGTAACAACTACAGATCATTAGATTTAGATTTACCTCAGTGAATTACCTCAGGGTCAGATCTTGAGGTGTATGAAATTGATATTTCTCTGGCGGGGATGAATCACTGTTGTAACTCAGATATTAGTCCATTAAAGAAGAACAATAAGGCATCAATATGCATAGAATTAAATTAATGGTGGTGGGTTTATCTTCCTATCCCAGACGCATCCCTAAAAGACACAGTATAATGTATGACCTGACCTTCAAATGCCAGGAGAGTGTTGGGCAATAAACTGCCAATATTTGTGGCTTAATGGCGTCGGATGACTTTTACTGTAATTGGAATGGCAGCGAAACAGCTGGGCTATTTAAAGACAGTGCAAGGCTGAGGTCCCAGACAATCACTAACTCAAAATGGTCACAGGGAGTGTGTTTAACCCTGGAGGGTGTTTCTGTGATAAGTATAAGGATTAAACTGTAGGTAAACAGAGGGAGAAAGACATCTAAACTACCTTTAATTAAAAGTTATGGCATACAGGATCAGATTCTGTTTCCAGATGGGGATTATTTGCTGGAAAAAAAAAAAATACCCTTAGTCATTTGCCTCAATAATATGCTTTGTACTTTTTGAATTATGCTCTCATTGCACCATTTTTCAAGTACGAAGCTAAAATAAACTCAACTACAGTGCATAGTGCAGTTAATCAGAACTGCTCACATGTTGGACTTTGTTATTCTTGACTGGGAAACCCACTTACTGGTTTTGATGGAATGAGGTTTTTGTCTGCGACATCTGCCTTGTTCTGGTTGCTGTACAATTTCACTGTTTATTATTTCTGGAAGAATCTTGTTTGGTGTTAACATCTTTGGGTGTATTTATTGCACATGGTGGTGGCGTCCATACTGTAAAATGATGGATCACTGGAGCTGAAAGCTGATTACAAGCTTGATTTACTGCAGGGCAGCGCTTAAATCATTCAACTCAGCCTGGTGTGGGATTGCAACATTTTTCATGTTTAGACAACAGTTGTTGTTACATAGTTCCGCTAGAAAGCTCTCTATGTGTGTGTATATATATATATGTACACATAGTTTGCCAATTGAATTTGAATTGTTCTGTGTTTTGCTGTGATTGTCTGTGTTAGGTGAGAAAGTCTACAGGTGTCCACTCTCCAGTGACTACACCACTGCACAGACAGCCTCCCTCAGCTTCCATCTGGAACGCTACCACTTCCCCCACTGGCAGAACAGCAGGGATCTTTCTTCGCCGCTACAGCCCAGCAGCAGCAGCAGCAACAGCAGCAGCAGCAGCAGCAGCTCTAGCCCCGATGCCAAGCTCAGACCCAGATCCAGGGAGGAATGGAGCCCGGCTGCAGGTCACTACCTTGGTCTGGAAAACCACAGTGACAACCCTCTGCTCACCAACAAGCAGTCAAACGTGCCCGACAAAGACGAAGGTGCGGACGCTTCTTTATCAGCTCAAACCAGGAAGTCCCAGTATGAACCTTTAGATCTGTCCGTCAGGCCTGAGTCTGCCACGTCTCATTCAGCCATGTCTCCTGCTGTAGTGCCACAGATGTCTGGCATTTTTAGCAATGGACTGTCCTCCTCCATTACCCGCCAGTTACAAAGTTACTCAAATGCAGCAGCTGAACTAAGTGTAACACCTGCGTATCAGGGTGACCTTTTGGTGCAGGGACCAAAAGAAGACGGAGGCTCCAGTTGTCACAATGGTGAAGAAGATTCTGAGAATTCTGAGCAAGGGAGGGAGGACGAAAACGATGATGTTGCCAAGTGGCCGTTAAAAAATAATGTCCTGATGCCAGAGGAGCTGGAACATGGCAATACTGACTTCCAGGGTCTTGGTGAGAAGCAAGAGAAGCCAGGGCAGTGGGGCAGAGGTGTGGCTGATTCTCCCATCTCCTCTCTTGAGAGCCTGACTCCAGCACAAGCTGATCCTCTCCAGTACCAGGGCGGCCTGCTCTCCTTCCTTAGATCCCAAGGGAGTCTGGGCAGTGCACCTGCCGGCACCCACAAAACCAATCTGACCGGTGGGGGGAATATGGAGAAAGATGTTACATCAGGTGAGCTTCAGCTTATATCCTATATGTTTAATGCAGCTGTCACAGTTAACAAGATGAAGCTGCTACAGTCTCCAGATTTGAAAGTATATATTGCCACCTAGTGGACAAAGACTAGTCTCTCACATTTTCCCTCTTGCTCTTGCATATCAGTCACATAGTACATTTCAGTTCACACAGTTCTATATTTGTGACATTGTCAGTAACAAGAAGGCTGCTATAGAAATCCCAAAAAAGTTTTTTGGCATGTCTCAGCCCTCATCACCTGACAGCGGAAGTGTGAAGAGGGAGTGTGAGCGTGTGAATGAATCATGCCAATTACGAACAACACGCTTCCCTTACACTTACAGCACTCCACTTTTTTTGTCTTGCCAGATCGTATCTCTGATCTCAAATAAGGGCTAAAGAAGACACAGGTGTGTGGCACTGATTACCTCTACACTTTAAAGGATGATGATATCCTTGTGTGATAGGTTACAAATCTCCCAAGCCAGTGGAGCCCACTGATGGAGAGGCTTAAGCTCTTGTGCTGGTGTGATATGCTGAGTACAGATTTAATAATGTTGTCTCTCAGGAGAGGGAATCCAGCAGCTGGGGTCTTTGATATGCATGTATTATGAGTGCAACATGATACACCTTCTCTCTGATCCCCCTCTTATTCAGAAACTCAATATGTTCACGTGAAAGACAGGAAAGTGCCTGTCAACTCCATTAGGGATTAACATCTGTTCCCTTTCTTTGTGATTCTAACAGCAAGATGTAGTTTTGTATTTGATTTTACAGATGGTTATTATAATATTCCTAAAAAAGCAGCGCCTCCCCTTCAACTTCTGTCATAGCTGTCACACTTCTCACACTTTTCTTTTATTACACGTAATTGTGGTATAATTGAAAGTCAGGAAACTGGCAGTTTAAACTTTGTTTTCAACTTTCTCTGACAAAAGAAACTCACAACAACTGGCAGCGTCGAACCGTTTCCTCCATGAGATAAAATACTTTACTGTAACCACTGCTTGCGTTTCCTCAGAAATCTGACCAGCGTATAGTTAGCTGCCAGGGGTTATTTCAGGGATTGCATGCCCTTTGTTTGCTGCAGATCGATCCACCATATTTATTCTTTCCCCCCAAGGAAGCCGATGTCAAAGACACAATAAACACCTGTCAGTCAAACCGGACATGGTGACAGGTAACTGACATTGAGAGTCCATCGAGTGTCCTCTAAAACCGAAATAAGCAGGTGGCGCAGCAGCCTATCCTGTCTGCAGTGCTGACCAGGTGGCTTTGTCATAGGGCTGTCTCCTGTTGCCCCCATCCTCTCCATACTGTATGGCACGTCGAGTGGCATGGTGACATATTGCCGGGCAGTTTGGACATGGAGTGATGTGTTTGTGATGACAGTTCAGGTCAGCTCCAATGTGCCAGCAGTGGTAATTGGCCAGATGGTGACCTCTGGTTGAACCTGTCTGCATGCTCATTAGTCTCACTGAGCCCCCCCCCCCCAACTCTCATCCCTGCACTGCTCAACGTGAACCACTAGATGGCACCATTCACCACCGTAACACTTGGATGCTGCAGGAAAAAGCAAAAACCTTTCCCCACCAGCTATTATGGCATGCATTCATGTCACACTCATAATTAGGACAGCTGTTTTTAAGATTACAGTCGTGTCACACTGTGGCGCAGTGGCGTTGTGTGCGTTATCCGCCTTTAATGCAGGTAACCGGTGAACTAAACTAGCAATCTTTTCTGTGGCAGTAGATCAGGCCTCCCTGACGCATGAGAGCAAGTTAATATGAGAAGATCAATAAAGAAAGGATTAAGAATGAAAGACCACTGAGGACAGCGAGAAAGAAAGGGCCCTGATTTGAAAGGTTGAAAGGGGTGAGTCATTATCTCATTGTCTGACCTCCGTGTACCCTCCACAGAGAGGGTGACAGAGAGTTAGAGAAAAGGAGCGAGAAAGATCACTATAGATGGAGATAGATGGAGCGACAGCAAGGTGAAAGAGGAGCAGTAGTGCGGCTGTCTCCATGAGCAGATGTCGTTTGAGGGCAGCGAGAGGGCAGCGCGGCCTGCCTTTGTGCTGTGCTTCTCCCCGTTGAGATAATGAAGGGTGGAGCTTTGGGAAGGATGTGCAGTCATCACTCACTGTCTGTGTGCCATCAGAGCTCAGGTCTGTGTCATCCGTCACCATTCAGCTCCTCGGCCCCCAACGGCCCCGCCACTGTCATCATGGTCATTATGTCAGTTTGTGACACACACACACACAAGGCCTTTTATAGGCCTTTATAGATTACTATTTTGGTTACTTATCACCGCAGTAGACAGGTTAACGTGGGTCATCTTGAACTTCCTAAGCCAAAAAACTATTAGACTTAGAAATGTTGTTATCTACAGAATTTATCTCTACAGTCTATGGAACATGTTTCCCACTCATATCAAATGTTCTGAGAGTTTATATGAATTCACACAATACTCAGATATATGAACCGTTAAAAGATGCAGAGTAATGCATCTGTTTTGTTTATTTGATCTGATCGGTCAGTTTAATCTGGTTTATAGGTGAGTTGAATGCTGTTGTGAGATCAAGGTGGTGAATTGTACATTTTATTTTCATTATGTGGATGATTAGTAACCACCGTTGTAGAAGCTAATTAGGATCTAAATAAACAATTAAGAGAAAAACAAAACCAGCAGGTTTCCCCCCCTGATACTGAGTTTTAAGATATTTTTTAACACGTTACACATGAAACCCTCAAATCTTTATGTAAACACAGTGCAGAAACAGCTAAATTGATATTTAAATCTAAACATACCTAAGCTAGGGCACTCAGAGAGCACAAGACAGACAGACTCTGCCAAGGCCACTCAGTTTCCCACAGTGTCGGTATACTCCCCTGTCTTACAAGGTTAACGATAGAAAACAGACTCTTTTGTCCAGCGCAATATACTTTTGTTCAGTTTTCCTGCACGTTGTGCATAATTTATTTATTGCATGTATATTTATGTTGTTATTTTCAGTGTGCTCACGTTCAGTTTTCACTCAAGTAAAGTAGATTAGAATATGATGAAGCTGAACTTTTAGCTCCTTTATTATTTACAGCCTGATTGATCTGTTTGCAGAGATGAGGACATCTCTCTGATGAATATTGTGTGATTACAATTGATGGGAAAGATGACTAAAAGCACAAAAATGTTGTTTTTCTTCTACTATTTGCACGTCTTTCACTCTTTTTTTTTCCCCTCATCACCGCAATCCACAGATCCCATTTCCTGTTCAGCCTGAGAGTGTGTCTGTGCATGCAGGAGAGTGCATGTAGAGCATGTTTATGAACATATGCATGTGTGTGTGTGTGTGTGCGGCTGCTCTGAAGCTGTGGCTAGAGTGGCCTATGAATGGAGGATCATGTGGTGGAGAGATGGATGGCTCCAAGCCCACTGCTGTCTCCTCTAATTGTAAAATATTAGTTACATTAGACTCTTGTCTGTGATTAATGGAACTAATTTGGAGGTTGCCCTCTCTTGGACTTTCCCTCTCCTCTAGAAAAGAAAGAATAGCAGACCCTGGAAGATGAGGAGGGAGGGAGAGGAAGAAAGGGGACAGAGTCGGCGCAGGGGGAGTCAAACAGGGCAGCTTGCGACTGATGTAGACACAAGACACAAGGCTTATTATTATTTACAGATTTTTTTTTATGAAAGCATAATAGGCTGCAGGATTATTCATGTTGTTTGTGTGCATTTACAAGATTTTAATGAGACTGGGGGGGGTGGGGGTGTGGTTGGTTTATCAGGATGTGGAAAATTCAGGCAGGTGGAGTGACAGTTCTTTTGACCCAAGGAAGCAACACTAAACTTTCAACAAGTGAGTAAGAAATACACACATCATCAGCTGTTCATCTATTTCCTGTTTATCTCATGTCTAAACTTTCGTTTTTAAAATAGTTTCTGCACTCCTTCACACGATTTATTGCTCTCTCCCTCTTTCTCTGTCTCATACAAACACACACAGTGTTTACACTGCTATTCTTGTTAGGACACTGCAGTGACTTCTATACATTTGGATTGCCTAAACAAAGCGTTATCCTCAACCTTCATCATAACCAGTTAATACAACCTAACTGCAATTTATATCTGAGCCCTGAAAGTAACTAGCACTTCAGAAATGAGGTTCTGCCTCATTAGGACCAGATTCTGGTCTCAATGAGGACTACTGGTCCTGACAAAGTCAGTGTTTATACTAGAAGAGATCCTGAAAAGGAAACAAATAGTGTACACACACACACTCATTGCCATCCTGATGATATTCAGATGTGTCAGGCCTCATCCTCTCTCTGTCTAGTGTGTGTGTGTATGTGTGTGTGTGTGTGTGTGTCCTTTACCGCCATCAGGTTATTATACATGGGCAGATGGAGCATTACCTTTTATTGCCTGCACCTTCTGTGAATTTTCCCACTTTCCCCCCCAAAAACACCTTTTTTATGTAGATGCGAAAGTGAGTGTTCAGCTGTGTGCAGCTGTCTGAGAACCTGATGAGGAGCATGATAGAGAGGAAGAGGCGAGGGTGGGGGTGAAAAGGCTGAGACAACCCTCAGTTTTTGGGAAGTGATGTCAAATGACATCAGCATATAATGGTTTACTGTAACCATGAATCACAGAAAAACACGTTGAAGTGTTAGACAGAAGGTGGGGGGAAGAGAAAGTTGTTCTGTGAGCTAACATCTCAGAAATAGCACAAAGAAGTGAACAAGGACATGTCGCTGTCGAGGTGGAGAGGTAGACAAGTTTGTTTTGATCTTGCGGCTTTGGTGTCATGCCGATTTTTTTATTGAGGTCAGATAAACTTCTGGAAGCGATTAACAGTAGGCTTTGTTCTTTGTGTCTGAAAGGTAAGCTGAGTGCCTGCGCCGTGTTGTTTCACATTACTTGTAGTGGAGTTATGTGGTGGGCGCTGAGGAAGGGGACAGACAGGAAGTTTTGGCATGCTTTGCCTCCCAGCTGCAGACGTCTGTCATTCCTCATCTCAACACTTGTGTGTGTTTGTGTGTGTGTGTGTGAGTGAGAGAGAGAGAGAGCAGGAAATGAGTTACAAACTAGAACTTGCTTCTTTTTTCTTTCTAAACCCCCCCCCCCCACAAAAAAAAAAAAAAAAACCTGTCAGCCCATGTCACAATGTTTTGGTTAAGCTGCTCTGCTCGAAAGTGTAAATTGTTATTAAGAAGCTAAACCGGTGTCACAGTTTAGACCACTTTTTACCTTAAACAAAAACATTTGCGTCTGCAAAATGACAGTGACTTTTGAACATTATGACTATTAAATATGTTTTTAATGCTCACTGTGCAGGATGATTTTTCTCTCCTCCGGCATTTCAGAAATGTCAACATGTTACTTCTCACCTTCTAACATCTGGTCCAGAATACTGGGGAAAAAAAAAACGTGCCAAGAATTCAAAATGTTAAATTATAAACGCGCATTTTCCACTGAAGTCAATCTCATCCACTTCATTTTCAGATAATTGTTTCATAATCAGTAACCCACTCTGGGAAACATTCTAAAAAGTTTTGACTAGAGGTATTTATTTCCTTGTTGTGTTCAGCTTGGATTAAACCCCCGAGAGCAGGTAAACAGCACAAACTGTGAAATGTATCATTTTAAAAATCCTCCACTCTAAGTTGGTTATTATTGTTATCAATATATTTGGCACACACCAGGTGGTTGTTTCAGACTCTGACAAGGTTAAATGACCACAAACTGCACCTAAATTAATGTGTTTTCTCCATCTGCCTCTTTTCTTTTGCAGCTCGAAAGCCATTCCAGTGCAGATACTGCCCGTACAGCGCTTCCCAGAAGGGCAACCTGAAGACCCACGTCCTCTGTGTCCACCGCAAGCCCTTTGACAACAGCCTCTACCCTGACCGTCGCCTGCGACGCTCACACGCGCCCTCCAGATTGCCCCTGAGCATCACAGGAGACAAACACGCATCAGGGAGAGACCAGATTGGAATGACATCACTCTGTGGAACTTGATGTTGTCATGGCAACTGCAGATACAGACAGTTAAGGTTATTGTTAGCTTCACCTCAGAAAGGTTAGGATGATTGAGACTGTTTAAAAAAAAAAAAAAAAAAATGTTAACCAATCTTGATGTACATTCCAGTGTTTACTTGAAGAGCCACAGTACGTATTTATCTGTAGCAAAAGAAGCTGCCTATAATAATAAAGTCCATTGTGATGTGAAAGTGTAGAGGGGTATTTAGTGACGTTCATTTTGTCAGAAGTGTCCAAACGATTTACTTGTGTTTACATGCATCTATCAGTTCAACACTTGTCTAATAGGCAGAATGTACCGTGCCAGCCTAAAGCACTTGTTCTTTCATCCAGTAAATACCCTGTGTTACATTTTTGTAAATATCACTCAATTTCCCTTCCAGTCCAGAAGTCTTGTCTATCTGTCAGGATATGGTGCCAGATGTTCAGGCTTTAATCGCAGCAGATGTAATGAAGTAGAATGTTGCACATCGGAGCTTCCATTTGTTCTATATTCCACTCTAGGGAGAAAGCCTCTCTCACATATAATTATTGCCCATTAACTCCTATGCTTCATGCCCTCATGCTGGAACAATGCTCAATTAAGGGGAACCAAGGAAATGGAAAACTGCTGAGATTCATTGATAGTACATTCAAATCCCTTTTTCCCCCCTACTTTTTTAATTGAGTGGAACTCCCCGCATGTGTGTCTACCAGATTTGCCCACTAATGTAAAATAAGCCCTATCAACACAACTATTGTATGCTACAATAGCCATGTATGGTCATTTTAACATGATCTGAGCTGCCTGTGCCAGTAGTGTGCCTGTGTGCCCGGAAATCAACCTTGGCAGCTGTGTGCCTGTTCAGCCACGGCCTGGTAGCCGCATCGATGTGACTTTGACTGACAGTCGGCCTGACAACTCCATTCATGCGCCACCTGCTAGCTGTCAATCAGGGCGGCCATCCCGGGGCTATTGACGGAGCTGTCAGCCTGTGTGAGATGTGTCTGTCAAAGCCCACCCACTCTGCCACTCCGTCTCCCTGCCAGGGCACTCTGACATTCGTTTACACCGTCCAACTTCAATCCTTCTTTCCCTGCCACCTATCTCTTTTTTCTCCCCCCCCCCCCCCCACACTCTCCGTCTGCCTGTTTCCCATCAGAGACATGGCACCCCCTTAATCCCAGATCCAATCACAGATTCTTTGGGTACACATTTGTCATCCTCAAACCCTCTACTTTTTGTAATGGAGTGCTTCACAAACACTTCAGCAGGTGACTCTGGCCTGACACACGTTTTTTTTTTTTGCTGCTTGTGTACCAGCTGAACGCCAATGTCACCACTCCTTTCTCCTTTCTCAAGTTTCTCTTCTGCTCTCTTCCTCCTGTTTCACCCCTCCTCCTCCTCTTCCTTCTCCTCCTCTTTTATTCACTCAGCCTTCATCTTTGTACCTGACAGGTGACAAGGTCTGCGCTTCTAGCTGACTGGCTAATCGGAGGACTGTCATACCTGTCAATACTCTTCCACAGACATTCCGAGCCAGATCAGGCCAGGCCAGACCATCTTGGGAGATGACCAAGGGCACAGAGTTTTGAGGTGCCGGAGGAGGAACTGCTCTGTAGGCTCACAGCTTTGTCGAGATTCTGTCACTTGTGCCCTTCCAACAGCCCTCTGGATACAGATCATCCCCAAGGCCTCATCCTGTCAAACCTCCTAATTAAGCACAGTTTTCCTTAAAGCGGGGCCCTTTTAATTAATGCTGGGGAAGTTTGTTTATTACTCCTAATGGTGATGAATGTTTTAGTTAATGTCTTGCACTGTTGTCAGTGTCATACAAGCACTTTTGGCTGCTTTTGTTAGCACTCATCTTTCGAGCGAACAGCCCTGTTTTACGGACTGGTTATCGAAAGAGCGCAGCCTCTGTGTTAGTAAGTTCTGTCATGTCTCCACAGCCTGATTGGCTTGACAGAGGAGTGAAATACAGAGAAGCCAATCTCCTGTATTTTATCCACCTAAGCTGTGGCTCACCTTGACCTTTTTGCTGTGAATGACGGCCTGTTTACCTGCAGTAAATCAATCCTCATTTTCAGACACCTATAAATAACACTTCTCTGGAGAAAAAGCAGACACGTCGTCTCAGACTGTTAGCTTGGCGTTCATCCTATGACCTCAGATCAGAATTACATTCTTTTTAATTAAGCATAAGTGAAATAATAACAATGGGCGACATGGCAGGGTAGTGGATAGCACTGTTGTCTTACAGCAAAAAGCCCCTTTCTCCTTGTGTGTGTGTGTGTGGATGTTTTCTCCGGGTACAGAAAACATGCAGAGGTTAACTGGACACTCTAAATTGACCGTAGGTGTGAATGTCAGAGTTAATGGTTGTTTGTCTCTGTGCGTTTGCCCTGCGACGGACAAGCGATCTGTCCAGGTTGTACCTCGCCTTTCAAGCTGTGTCAGCTGGGATTGACTACAGTGACTTCTGACCCTCATGTGGAGGATAAAGCAGTAGACAATGAAAGAATTGGGTTATGACCGAAAGAACAAGATCCCGGATACAAGCGGCTGAAATTAGTTTTCTCCGCAGGGTGGCGGAGCGCTCCCTTAGAGCGCTCCCAGCTGAGGTGGCTCGGGCATCTGTATCGGATGCCCCCTGGACGCCTCCCTCGGGAGGTGTTCCAGGCATGTCCCACCGGGAGGAGACCCAGAGGAAGACCCACGCTGGAGTGACTACGTCGCTCGGCTGGCCTGGGAACGCCTTGGGGTCCACCCGGAGGAGCTGGAGGAAGTGTCCTGCGAGAGGGAGGTCTGGGCATCCCTTCTTAGACTGCTGCCCCCGCGACCCGGCCCCGGATAAGCGGAAGAAAATGGATGGATGGATGGACGGACAATGAAAGAATGAGTATACAGAGACCACATTTTTGATCTTAATCTTAATCTTCTGTTTACCTTAGACTTTTCCTTTTTGTGCCCATCCTCTAATCGTTATCCGTCCCATCATCATTAGTATTTACAGTTCCTTATCTGCAGATCGTGTCTGAGGTCTCTTTCTCAGTCTCTCAGTGAGAGGCGGGCCATGTACAGCTAATCAGCCTGAATAAGTAAAGGAAACAGTTTGACAGGCCAGGTAATGAGAAGTAATGAATCACTAATCACAGTCTCTTACAACCCTCGGAGCACAGATGAAAAATTAAAGGTAATTAGCTTGCACAGTTGTGAAAACAATATTTAAGACTGTTGGCATCACATGGCACAGACTTAACAGATTTTCTCTGCCGACAACATACATCAACACTGTGCTGAAATCCTAATATGAAGCTGTTTTTTGAAAAGCATTCCCAATGTAATTTTAGTGACTGATCTGATCAGGGCATACAACTCCCCCCCCTCTCCATCCTCCATCCCTCCCTACTTTTTTTTCTCCAAGGCAATCTTGCCAAAATGCAAGCATGAAAAATGTTTTACCCACTTTTCCCCCTAAGATTTCCTCTATGGAGGATAAGAGGAGACATGCCAGGAACATGCTTCTGAGATTTCATTTTGTTGAAAGTAACATGGTGGAACAGGTGAGTGTGAGATGATATTCAGCCTCTATACCTCACAGACACACACACACACGCACGCACGCACGCACGCACGCACGCACGCACGCACGCACACACACACACACACACACACACACACACACACACACACACACACACACTTACAGAGTCTTAGGTGGCTGAGAGACATGTGGTCAGAGCCGTGAACCCTCTGCAGCTCTCTCTGGCTCCTGTGCTTGACAGCAGAGTGAGGGATGCTTTGACAGAGTCTGTGTTTGACAAGTCTGCGTGAGACTCAAAGCACAGGATCCAGACATGGCCTGTCAGTCAAAGCCGACACATCTCTCCGCTGAGACGGGCCAGTTTAGTCACAGCTACAAAGGAACTAATATGCATTAACTGGAGCAAGGCACACATATGGGCCGGGTAGAGCCTTGTGTCCCGAGGCTGGGATTGAGTGGATGCCAAAGAACATAAGCCCAAGATATAAAAAGAATTACAAGGGGACAAATAAAACATGGGGATTATGTCAGTGTGAGAAATGGAGGCGTTGTAATTCTGCATGTGCGCCGGCTTGCCTCTCCCGTTTCAGCATCCAGGGCCTGTGGGCTCCAGCCCTGCAGTCCTGCACCTGTGCTCCGACTATCCAGGAGCTTTAGAGATGGAATGGAGAGGAGGTTGTTACGCTGTATGTGTCAGGGAAGGAGGGAAAAGCAAGAGGTAGGGAGGGAGAGTTGGAGGAGTAAAGTGGAACAGGACTGACCGACTTGGTGTATTGAGACAGCCGTCAGCCCCCAGAATGCTGTATCTGCCAAATCAGCACCCATGTTTTGAGTTTTAAGCGAACATGTAGGAGAGTAACCCTCCCTCATATTGTACAATACACTTGTTCAGTTAAACAGGAGTGACAGGAAGTGACTAGTTTTAAGCCTACAGCTACTCCCCTGCTCATCCGCTCGTGTCGTGTTGTCACCCGAAGTTCATTTGTGTTTCTCTCTCTTCTCCCTCTGCCTCTCTCTCTCTCCCCCCTCCATGCTCTCTGCTGAAAAGGCCTGTCTTGCATAACAAACAATTGCAGCAAACTCCATTAAAATCACTTCATGGGCATGTGATAGTGCCTCAAGTAAAAGGCTGTAATTGAAAAGCATTTGACAAACCACACACCGCAAAACGACAATAGACAAGCTGTGATTCTCACTTGAGGTATTCAGTGCAAATGATTACCATCATTTTATTCTGTGACCTACACAATTTGCTTTAATACTGCGCCTCTAGTGATTCTCGGATTTGTTCATGCTAACGATCGTCAGATGGATAGATGCTACAACATGAGTCACTGTGTAATGGCCACTGGAACCTATATACGGTTTTGTTACGAAATAAAAGCAAAATATTAGCGTCTCTCGAATATTTATTCTCCTCTTGATCCAATGACATCCAAACAGGCCTCCCCTGAATGCCACTGTGACAACTTACTGTTCTCCAACCTGCACTGAAGCGCAGTGTAACCAGTCAGATCCTCAGAAGTGGAAAGTCTCCCTGGGAAGATGCTCCCATCCATTGATTTGAAGTGACAGCCACATCCTTGACAAACACACCTGTCATTGTTCAAGTCACATCACATTTTCAGTTTCATAGATGGAAGACAGTAGAAGTGTGCAGGTGTGTATGTGTCTTTTTCTCTCTCTCCATGTGTGTGTGTGTGTGTTGGCTGGCGTTTTATGCACATGTGAGCACGAGTGCCCAGTATATTCACCCCACCCCCCCTTTGTCCCTCCCTTTCCCCCCTGGTTTTATTTTTTATTATTTGTGGATAGATAAGCCGACTCTGCTCCAGCTGTTGTTTAGGAACATGGCCAGATTCTTTCATTGGCTTCTTCAGCCAATGTTTATGAAACAAGACATCTGGGGTATTTATTTTCAAACACATGTCAAAAATGGATTTAATGCACCCGAACCTGCTGACCATCACTTTTCGTGTGTATAAGTTAGTGACGGTCAGACCATATTCACTGTGTGTGACTCTGCAGTGGTGTTGAAGTTGTTTTTTTTGTTGGTGGGGGTGGGAGGTGTGGTTGGTTATGGGGACTGAGGAAGGGGGAGGGTGATGAGCTGCTGCAATAATAAGCAGATTTTAATGATTTACTATAAATCAGCTGCAGAGGCCTCTGCTTGGGGAGACTGAGGGGGATGACAGCTCCTGACTCACACACCTCGCAAATGCCTTGCTGATGATGTGTGTGCACTTCAGCTCATCAATCACAGGGCACAAGCACACACACACACACACACACACACACACACACACACACACACACACACACACACACACACACACACACACACACACACACACACACACACACACACACACACACACACAGACGCAGCACTTTAACAAAAACATGCTTTCAACACACATAGGCAGGTGTACACACACACACACACACATTCAAACATATGTGTGGCCACACACATGTTTCTTGTCTCCAGCGTCTCCTCTGCTGTGGCAGGGGACAAATCAATCACGGGTACAGAAGTTCAAGGGGGTAAGAGATTGTCTGGTCCGTTTTTCCCTATGCTATTGATCCCATTTTACTGGCATCATCGCTGAGCTGTCTCGCAAGCCGTAGGACGGCGATGGATTGAAAGTGGATGATTGAGAGAGGAGGTAGGGTGACATTCACTGTAATCTCAGTCCCCACCCATTCCCCGCCCCGATCCTAATGCACAGGCAAATCCAGTGACATTGAAATGATTTTTTTCTTCTTCTTCTGAGCAGGTAGATGCTCACATTAGCAATGTCTCACAGTGGTGGATATTAACATTGTTTTTTTTTTTTAACATCCTTACATTTACATGTATGTTCCAACGATCATCATATATTGTCTTAGGTGTTGTGTATCATGTGTTCCCTTACTTTGAAAACCACACAGGAAAGAACACATGAGCTGATGAGACAAAAAAGGGTGACACAGAGCATTTCTGTGAAGGTTTTGAAATAATGCTAGTTTTGAAGAAAAAAAAAAAAAAAATGTTTTTCTTGTAAGGACACACGTCGTGGCATTACTTTCATCTGTAAAGACAAATGAAGGGGAATTCTATGACAGAGAGCTGTCTGGTCCATGTGTAGTGAAATGACTGCAAAGAGATTTTCCAGAGGAGAGTCATATCCTGCTTGGGAAGGTTTTACGTCACTTTCTTCCCGTGAAGTGCTGATTGGTCTGCATCAGTCACCTGGTACTGTAAAGCGTGCTAATTCATATCTGCAGTTGAAAAGAACTCGCACAGACACCGACAACATACAGCAGAGTTTCTAATTTGATGTCCTGAAGAGTTACAGTGGTATTTCATATTCATATTTTAACTGTCTGTCCCGTTCAGAACAGATTCTTCAGGCTTTATTGGAAAGTTAATTTCCAATAAAGCCCCTGAATGATACAGTCTCTAAATGAAGATATACAGTAGTTTATATCTCTCAGCACCAGGTTTTACAATGTAAACCCATAATGACAATATAGTGCAAATCATTTTACTTCAGGATTACGATACCAACCTCAAGCTGTGATGACGCTCAAATCATTCACTGCAACGTAACAGCATATTACCGTCAGGCTGTTTATCATATTATTTCTACATTATGATGATGTACACGTTTAATTACAAATAGATGAATGCTTCATTCATCTTTCCTGTTGCTGACATCTTGATTAAAAATGTTTAAAGGATTATGCATGGGGCTCCCATTTGTGTCCTTGTGTTTGTCTTTTCAACTTTCATCCACTCACTTGATTTATTCCCCTTGTCTATAAATAAGTGGACAGGGTCCATGTGATGGATTAGTCTGTTGACATTGTACCAACTGCAGGTAAACAATTACTATTCATGCTTCATCGTCGCAGAATCTATACCAGGATGCTGCCACTTAGTAAGGGACAAAAGGTTAGATTGCGAGCTATTGTTCTGCATTTGGTCAGATGTCATTCATTTCATAAAAACAAACAAAAAAAACAACTGCATAAGCAGAGATTCTGAGGTTTGCAAAAAGGTGTAAAGAAATCAACAGACTATCCTGAACTTCATGTGAAAAGCGAAACAATACTGTGGAATTTGTTGAATCACATCCATCTTGTAATCAAAGGCAGGCTTGTTTTCAAATCAGTGCAGCCGTGGTGTGTGTCTGTCGACTGAGTATCCCTTTACATTGGGTGTCTCTCCCTCACACTCTCTCACACACACACACTCACACACTCACTCACACACACACACACACACACACACACACACACACACACACACACACACACACACACACACACACACACACACACACACACACACACACACACACACACACACACACACACACACACACACACACACACATTCAGGCCCTCTTCATATGTCATTTATTGTTTATTCAGAATTCAATGTTGCTCCAACTCTTAGCCCCTGTGGGCTGGATCAGTCTGCGGTCATTATGCTGATATAGGCAGTGAGTCAAAAGAAAGAAGGGGTTAAATGTGTGTGTGTGTGTGTGAGTATATAAAAGGCGTACATCTGTCATAGAGTGATTACAGCGTTAGGAGTTTATGAAACAGCCTCTGTATCAACATTTATTCATGTCCCTTAGGCCACAGAATGAAATGCCTTTTTTTTTTTTCAGACTGTGGAAAAAAGGATTAGGCAGAATACTGTGAAGACGGAAAGGAGAACACATTGTTACAATACAATCATTTCAATTCTATTCAACCATTCTTTTATTTAAAGTCAAATATACTACATAAAGAAAAAAGCCAGTGACAATTACAGACTGACGTGAGTCATGGATCAGGACCATATTTAGTCATGTTCTGACACAGGCTATGGCTGCGGTTTGAGTGTTCAAATAAACACATTAAATCAAGTTTATGATTTACAGAACCACCACCCATATATGACTATCCGGAGTGGAAACCCACTATGACATCAACCACTGGATTGTGACCTGCCATTTTGAAGGCTCGGGATTTGCAGTATTATGTCCTCCAGTGCCATCTTCTTTTTTCTTTCTTTCTTTCTTTCTTTCTTTCTTTCTTTCTTTCTTTCTTTCTTTCTTTCTTTCTTTCTTTCTTTCTTTCTTTCTTTCTTTCTTTCTTTCTTTCTTTCTTTTTGTTTTTAAACCAGAAGAGAATGGTGGCAAGTAGTAATATCTTATCCTGACATCCCCTGTCACTCTATAGCTATGCTCTAAAACATATCCTGATTTATTGTCTATTTTAATCCAATTGGGAGAATAAATAATAATGATAAAATGGCCTTACATAAAACCCAACATTTTACAACCAGGAGTTGCCCCCTATTGGCCATTCAAGATACTACATTTTTCAGCACTTCTGAATTGGCTTGACTTTACTGGACGTGCAGACAAAGTATGCCAAATATTTACATTCTGTCCATGGATTGTCCTCATTGTATAATACTGGTTAATCGACATTTGAGTCTTATTTTCCATAGTTCTGCTCATTATGTCTATGACTTTGTTTACGAGTAGATAACTGCTGAGATCTTAGTACACACCAACATTGCTACAATGAAACTCAATGAGGCAAGAAACATTAGCAGTTAAACAATCAGGCCAACTCTAAACTATAATCAGAAGACTCTCTAAACCACTTGGAAAAGATTGGGTGATTATTAAAATAATTGAATATAAAATAAAAGAAACTGAACTGCAACCCAATAACAAAAAAAGGGCAAAACTTAAGACACAAAAGACAGGTAGGACAAACAGGATCTAAAATACTTTCCTTTAAATCCACTATGTATTTTGATACTTGGAACTAAATAACGCTCCACAGATAATTATTTGTTGGATTAGACACCAAAGAGTCTCTGTTACTTTTTAATGCTGATCAGGACCAGAATCAGAGCTGAAACAAAGCAGCAAAGGGAACATGCGACATGGGAGTGAAGTATTGATGTGGTTAAGGCAGGTGTTTACATGGCGACACATTAACAGACAGTGACAAGCAGCAGGCTGCTGTTTGGACTCTGATGTGATGGAGAGACAAAAGCTGTGGCATGTGGTTCATCGGTAGAGACATTACTGGGCCATTTCTGTCTGAGGCGGCGTGATGCCTTGTCACCTGACACTGGGCTGCTTTGAAAACCTGTAGCACCTTCGCTGAAGTGCTTTGAACACCTCATGTACACACACAGTACACATCGTCAGTTTTTGTCTAGGACTTGCTGCATGTAGTAGTGTGTCTGTCAATAAGAAGAAGTCATTCTTTAAAGATTTTTTTTTTTAAAAACGGTCACAAAAAAAAAAGAAATATGGCAAAAAAAAAAAAAAAGTCAGGCAAAATAAAATCCGGCACAAAAAAACAAAAAACAGGCACAAAAATAAATTAATTGGCCATGGCTGCCTCTACAGACGCGTCGATTGAGCAGTACTTCAGAATCGGCTATAATAATAAGGAAATTCTCTCTCTTTTGACTCATAAACACGGTGTGGTGATAAGTATTAGGACGCTGAAGAGACTGTGTCGGAAACTTGGTTTGTTCAGGAGGATAAACCATACAAACTTGGAGGAGGTGGCCGCATTCATACAAAATGAAATAGCTGGAACGGGGCAGATGCAGGGGTACTGATGGTTGCAACTGCGTGCGATCCAGAGAGGGTTTGTTGTATCACAAGATACAATAAGGCAACTGATCAAGTTGCTTGATCCTGTCGGTGTGGAGCTCAGACAGACGCGGCGTCTGAGACGCATTATTTATTTAGGTCTGAGTGTGAGAATGGGTTTTTTTTGTCTCTATATGTGGCCCTGTGATGGACTGGCGATCTGTCCAGGGCGTACCACGCCTTTCGTCTACTAATGTCAGCTGGGATTAGCAACACGACCCCTGTAAACCTCATGTGGAGGATAAAGTGGTAGAAGACGAGATGAGAAACATATCAATCATAGATGTATATATAAAATAGCAGAAATTGTACAGTAACAGAAGCTTATAGAAGAGAGGCAGAGGGTCACAATAATAACTGCCATTCTCAAAATGAGGAAACAAAGAAACTGGTTACCGGTTTTCACTGGATCTGTTTGTTTTCGAGAGCAGGCCTCACTGGAGAAAGCTGATTTCAGTGATGGCTATTTTGTGAAGACAACAATACTCATAATCTCTCTATTTTTTTAAACATCACCAAACTCTGTCTTTTGTTATTGTTCTAACTAAGGGGTTTCTGGTGACAAGAAAATTGTTTATTTAGGTTACAAAGGTCTAGTGGAAAAAAATATTTTCTTTTCAGGATTTGAGTGTTAAATCACAATCACACCAGGAAACCTGGGTGGAACATGAATAAAAGTCTGTCTTTTTCCCCACAACTCACAAGAAACCAACAGCAACACACAAAAAAACTAAACATTTTAAAGGCTTGGGTGAATCATACACACGGTGTGCCAGCAGAGTGACTGCAAGTGTGGTTCAAGGAAAGATGTTGTCTCTTATAGTAGAAGGTGGAAAAAGTACTAAAATATTGTAATGGATAGGATTTATAAAGTAACTAAGTACAATACTTGAGTCAATACGTACTCAAGTAAAATACAAAATCCTGATTTTAAATTGTACTTAAAATATACGAAATACACAAAAAAAGTATTCAATACAGTAACTTGAGTAAATGTATTTCATTACTTTCCACCTCTGTTTATTGTACATCATTTAAGTGCATTTTATGAATTTGAGTTTACTTAAATAGTATTTATGGGTTTGTATAACCCAAAATCCACTTTTTTATACATATTATGTGCTCCTGCCTTGTCTAGTCACTGTATAATATTTTTTGTTTCAGTTTCGTAGTGTTTCAAAAAGTCATGTAAAATAACATGGTCACGGGCCGCGGTTGCATTGCCACTGTTAGCAGCGAGACGCCATGTTTCTACCGGAGCCTGTATAGACAAACGCGAGAGAACAAATCAAGCGTCGCTTTACTTGTAGCGGAAGTCCCGCCTCCACTCTCTCCGCTTTCTCCTCACGGCCGCGGTAGCTTGCCCTCTCCCTCTCCTCACGAACCTCATCTGCTGACACGGAGAAAGACGATGAGGACGACATTTGACTGGCTGTGGACACTGTAGCACTCAGGGAAGGGAGGGGGTGAGCAGAGGAGCAGTTCTTTGTTGTAAATTTCAGCCTCTCCTCTAGATGGCACTATAAACTACTTACTTCACCTTTAAGTTTGTTTTTTGCACTTAATTGTGTCTTAGTGTCTAAATGGTTTTGCTTTGGGTTTCCTTTATCTCGTTATTCTGTTTTTTTTACATAGCACTTGGGTCAAAATGGTCAGAACTAACCCAGAACCCAAAACCAAAATATTACAACATAAAGCTAGCTGGCTTAGCTGCTTCCTTGTTATCAGTCGTTGTGCTTCGCTAGTTTTCTGTCAGCATTTTTAACCTGTGAATCGTGAACAAATATGAAGGCAGTATTGATTTTCCTCTAAACACAAAGTTCACTGGGTGTAAAAACTCGCCACGACTCTCAGAAAACCAGTCAGCCATTTGTGTTTCAAAAGCTTTCTTTCCTTTTCGTTGTAGTGAACAACTTGTTGGCTTGTACACTGACTGTCAGGATAACATGAAAGGTCAGAAACTGAGATTTAGACGGCAGCTGTTTGTGTTGTAAATATTGACTGAACTGTAGTAGACCACAGGGAGAACATGGGAATTGTTAAAGTGAGCTGTAAAACCCTTTAAGTGGTGTGTTTGCCTTAAACATTAACCTGTGGCTGCCTGCAGCATGCATATAGCATGGAGCTTCCCTGTATTGTACATCTGTTTCCGTTCTTCACAAAATAAGAACGACAAAATTTATTGTATATCTGTTGTTGCATTTATGAGCCTGTGAATTGCGTGCATTTGTTGTGCGTCACAGTACAACACAAACACAGCGATCGTGTGCATCTGCGGGTGCATGTGTGTGCTTTTTATCGACATGTGTCTATAAACATGTTACATTGTCCAGTAAGTCTCAAGAGGGATTATTTTCACGTCCCCTCCTCCACCCCCCCAGGAATGGAAGACATTTCTTGTGAGAACAAACCTTTAATTGTCTGCCCTGTCGACATGTAAGGGAAGTGGTGCGTTATATTATATCATCACTCTCCCCGATGTCCCTTGAATGACCCCCAGAATCAACGATTTAGCTAAATGGACCTATTGTTGCTCACAATTTAGTCTCAACCATTCAGTCATCTGATGATGTCATTTTTAAAAAAAAATTTTTTTTAAACTAATAAAATCAGAGCCCGTTTAAATCACTGCCTCTGTCATTTCACAGATATCTGATTGGGTTTGACAGAGGCTCCAGTTACAGTCTACTCCTAAGGGCCGCGGTCGATGAAGAACATCCACCATCCTGGTCAAGCCTTAAACTGTTACTGCTCTATCTCCTTTGTTCTTCCCCGTCTGTGGCAGCACCAGAGGGGAGAGCTGAAGAGGGACTGCAGCTGAGTGACAACACTGACTGAATTATCCTTCACCCTGTGAGAGTGCAAGTTTGGGTCACTTACTATCGACAAGCCTCTGCTGAGCTCTGAAGTAGCTGGAGGGGAAGAAGGGATATATTGTTGTCCCCTTTTGTGCTTCTATTATTGGGCTAAATGTTTCTGCGGGTTAGACAAAACACATGAAAGTAGAACTCAGAGCCAAAGAAAGTAAAGTGAGCATACACACACGTCCCCGGCACAATGTCTACATTAGCCTATTTCCCTGGTGGTAATGGGGGCACACATTCTTTCCAGTGGCTGACAACTAAATCAACTGTGGAATTACAGTGCTATTTCCCCCTTTGTACATGTTGCCTTACACAAGCCGGGGCCCGTATTGGATAACTAATTAGGCAAAGAAAGTAAAGTGCGAAATCTAGCATCGCTGAAAGGTTAGAGAAGGAGAAACAGCAATGCATTCTCAGACAAGCAAGTGTTTGGCGGACATTATTGATTCAGAAGCAGAGGCAGAGATCAATGAAAAGAAACAGACTGAGACAAAGAGTGGCATTTAAGGGTGGAAAAAGCTGACATTTTCTCCATCACTGTCACAGCCGCAGCCATAAAGCAGCAGCAAATATTAAAACATTTCTCATCTGCGCGGGAGTATTGGCAGAAGAAATTGTTTTCTCCGCTGTGTGATACTCAGGCTGAACTCCCAGTAGAATCCCCGGGGACTGCAGATTGGTGCCTGTGACATATCGGCTCCAGCATTTACACACACCTGCCACTCATTCCCAAACAGCCCAGGAGCAGGGCTGTAGAGGGCAGATAGCAGCCGAGGAGGCTGCCGGTTGGACTGTTGTCAAGGTGGGTCGGTGTGGTGGAATTCATCACTGATAACACGCTTATGTTTGTAGGCCGCACTGTGAGCTTCTATTAGTCAGCAATGCTCCAAACGCTGTATACCGGCTATGCATTTGTAACAAGCATGTGTGTTTATGTGTGAATGATGTTGCTTATCTGTGTCTATAGGTGTGCTTGTGTTCGTGCATTAGTGCAGAGCACCGCGGCATGTATGAAATATACTGTAAGTTTATGCATGTGCGCAAACCAGATTGTGTGCAATTACCAGTGTGTGTGTGTGTGTGTGTGTGTGTGTGTCCTTTGAGTGCACTCCCCGAGTACTGAACTCTGAGTGACACGGCCATTGTAGGGTCATATGTCTATTTGTGGGATAAATGATATTATGCTACACTAAGAGAATTACATAGAGGATGTCCCTTGGAGTCACCAGGCTCTGCCATCACTCATAGTTACTTTGTGCGTCTCTAAAGCCCCTCTATCTGTACTCATCCATTGGTCTGGAACGGGTGTTAAATGGATAGTTGACCACATCCTGTCATTATGGGCTTATGATCTGAGCCTTATGACAGAGAACATGAAAGAACGGGAGGGAAAACAGGCAAATTAGGAGAAAGAGATCACTGAAAGAATATGTCGTATTAATTTTTACAATATTTACTCGTATCCTTTTTTGCATCACATCTGTGTACAATCACAACTCAACATTGATCTCATCTCCCTCTGTTCATATTTCCCTTCATCAATTCCTTTTATTTGTCTTTTTTTCTTGCTCTTTTCTTTCTGAAAGCTGCCTGCCTGATAAGTTCTCCTACTCCTGCACCTCCCTCCACCCCTCACTCCTTACTTCTCACTCCTTTGCTCTCCCTTGGTGGTATTTGATAGCAGTAAAGCAGGAAGGAGGAGAGCAAACAGCAGGTGTACCCACTCTAATACTCAGCTGTGCCATCTGCTGCAGTCACATGACAGAGATGCAAACCCGCCCTAACGCCATGATGCCCCATCATACCTGACACACGGATCAATCATGACCAAAGAGCAGGAACGGGAAAGAGAGAAAAGTCAGAAAGAAATCGAAAACACTGTCATTCCTTTATATGAAACTTTTTTTTTTTTGACTATTTTGTTTCAATAAAGTTTTTGTGCTGAGTAGTAAGTTTATCTTTAGGTCATACAACCGTATTATCAATTCAAATGTAATCACTACCATCTGATTGCAGTATAATCATGCACAAAAATAATAAAAAAAGGAATACAATAATACAAATGAATCCATAAGTCCTCCTGTTTAACCAAGTTAAGGGAAAACCAAAGGTCTTGATTGGGTGTGAAAAACACATTCAATTACAGCAACAGTGGCCACAGGAAATGATTTCAGTCAAAAATGTCTCTACCAAAATTAAGCTGTGTTAATTATGTATTTCATTAAGTAAGTGGATTAGAAGCAGAGCTGATGAAATCATAACGGGCTTCGCCCAAGGCCAGGCTGCAGAGAACAGACAGGAAACGACTGATATATCTCCCTCTCATGTGTGCCTCCGTCTTATACCCTGAAATAACCCCATAAATACTTAACACCTTTAGCAAACTATCTAGGTTGTCTTCGTTCGCTTACCATCACCTGGTCTCCGTATCTGCATGCTGTTTTTGTGTAAGGTCATATAGTGTAATTGTGCCATAGATAGTGCTGACATTCACATGCTGTCTGCGAGTCCTCTGCGAACGATGAAGTCTCTCCGTTTCGTCTAAGCCAGTTCATTACCATTCAGGTGCAAAAAGGAGATAAAGTGGAAATGCAGATTCTGGTTCTGTCTCTCCCTCTTTCGCACCCATACTGTCTCCGTCTCTCGCTGTCTTTTCCCCTCTCTCACTCATGTGCACTCTTTCATTCTATGTCTCTCTCCCATTCTCTGTGTTCTCTGATGTTTTATTTGATATCCCACAATAAAGCCTCTCTTTGAACTGCCATCAATTGTGTATGGATTTTTCCTCTGAGGAGAAACAGAGAGCTGTCTGAAAGGGCTCCAGTCCCGCAGGCTGCCTTCATATTGATGCAGAGGAGTATTGCCATCCTCATTGCTGGATCAATCACTCACGTCACTGTTGTTTTATGGCTGGGGCCACTTCACAGAAAGAAGCCTGACAACATCACCGCAGAGGTTTGCAAAACGATACAGATCTGATAGTTGAGGAGGGCGGAAGAGGAGGTGGAGGGCTGCGGGAGGCTTTTGGAGGCAACGGAAGATGAATTTAGATTCTGTAACTGTCACACACATGTGCTAGCACATAGCTCTCTTCTCTACAGCTGTGGGAGTCTCTGGTTTATGGCTCGGTGTGGTTAAGTCAAACAGAAAGCATTGAGCAGACCACAGGCTGTCGTCAAAGCTTGATTTCAGTCACCTCGTGGTTGTAAAATCTCTTTGTGATGTTCTCCCACTTCCACCCCTTGTCTGTGTGAGCCCTAGTCAATTTCAGCACGTTTGATGGGTGGTGCTATACTATCAATTTACCCTCAGAGCAATAAAGTCTTGCTGTAAAGTTTTTCATCACTAACTGACCTCTACACATCATTATTAAGTATCGATTCCTTTCCTTATTCCACGATTATTCCGATATTTCCAATACATGAGAAAGCATCTCTTTCTCTTGTATTAAATTCATATGAAAACAGCATTTTGTTTTCTTGCTACCACTTATTTTTACAGAGCCTTTACCTACAAGTGTGTCTCTCTAGGTCAAAGCTAAAATGTGTGTTAACCTGCCTTCTCAATAATTTCTCTTATGTATCTATCTGCAAATAACTAAAAGCCAGTACGCCTTACATTCCAGTGACATTGTTCATTTGACTGTGTTTGGAATACTCTCCAATCTGAACCCAAACTGACAAAACTAATTTAATTTGAAGCTTTTTGCGTCAGTGTAAATGACAGACAATGGGAATCTCATGTATTTTCTTTTTTATTATTAAGATGTGTGCTGCTGACCTCTTGGCCAGGTTACCCTTGTAAGTGAGACCTCAATCTCAATGGGTCTTTTAACTGCTTAAGCATTGAATCTACCATCTACCTGTGTACATAAAAGCAAGCCTCAGCCACACATTAAAAGTAAAACTATGCACAGGAGTGTGAATATTAGTCAAGTGGACTTAACTGGAGTTTTTTTTTTCCACGATGTTTCACCTCTTATCAAGTGTTGTCTTAATTTCTGAAGAATGCAGACAATGAGGTGCACATGAAAGCAGTTGTCTTATAACTGGTGTTCTACTTCACCGTGTTACAGGTAAATGGGTAAATAGGTAAATGGCTTCCTCTGAATGTCATATCCTTTCGGGAGCAGGTGGTTATGTGTGGTCACCTGCTTCAGCCTTTGTTGTGTGAACAATGCATTTAGAGCAGCACTATCTCCTCAGGCTAGACCTGACGCTACAATGACTTATTGTAGCGTCAGGTCTGGGTTTGGCTGTATAGTAACTTCAGTAGGAGCAAATTGGTTAAATGTTGGTATGCTATGTTTGATCACTTTAAAATTAAAGAAAATAATCATTTGTAGCCTTAGAATAAGCCTTTAATTACTTTTACCTTTAGTACGTGCAAGGGCCTCGCTTTACAGAAGCTGCCGTATTTACTACAGCAGCCCAAAAAGAGGTCTGTTTGTGCAAGAGTACTGCGCAAACAAAGAGGAGCCAATGAAAAAGAGGAAGGAGGAGAGATACATTGGCTAAGTGCAAGAGTGGAGAGTTGTGTTGTGTTTACATCCCCTCTGGTATGTGGAAGCCACCACAATTCCCTGAAACACTTAAAAAAGAAAGAGATGAGAGAGGGAGACTCAGTGTGTTTCAATTTGTTATATTTGACTAATTCTTACATACTTGACCTTTGAATGGCTTCATCCAGTGACACCTGTTCGATTCCTTACGCTGCTGCTGCTGCTGCCGCTGCTGCTGCTGCTGCAACTCCACCTTCTCCATCATGATGAAATGATGATCGATGATACAGCAATCAGCCACAACTCAGTTTGTATTTTCAATCATTTTCCATCTTTAACTGTCATGACATTGCATCCAGTTATTTGGTGGATGTTTGTTTACAGGCATGATCATGATGTTTGATGTTATAATAGGTTTTGAGAGCCTCCACAAAGACAAAGTCCCTGGTGCTGAATCTTACTGGTGAGAACTGGATCAGCTTTGTGGCATATTGTTACAACAGGTGCTGGGATTTCTACACTTCTGTTCTTTTACCTGGAGGAAAAAAAAAACCCTGTGAATGTGGGGGTTTGCACTCTGGTGAGGTTTCCCAAACCCATGTCACAGAGTTAGTGAATCAAATATTATGGACACAATGTGAGAATACGACCTAAAATGACTAATGTTAAACTACATCTTTGTAGCTTTTGATATTTAACCCTTTAAGGTACGCACCAAGAAAAATGCAAAAGAAAAATGATTTCTTTGGATTATATATATTTTTTAATTAGAACCTACAGTATTTTAGATACAGGCCTTTACCAAACGGTTGAGATGTCTGTTCATAATAAAGCTGGTTTGCATAATTGAGATATAGCAACATAGTGTGGTCGACCAAATGGTTGAGTAGTACCTTTTAAGGCACAGGTTAAGGCAACTTTTTTTAATCTGAGGAGTTAGCAGACTTTAAAAGTTGGATTTTCCTTGAGCTGTTTAGTCAATTAACGGTAAGAACGTTGTTTGAAGACTTAGGTTTCGCCCTATTTGTCTTTGGTCTGGTCCCAGCTCAGTCTGACCAGCTCATACCCTGGTCTTTGAGGTGCAGCAGCAGACACCAGAGTCCCTCTCCAGCCATCAGTCAACGCTCTCACTCTGAACTCTAGTTGACCTTCCCCTCTGCTCTGGAAGATTGGTCGGCTATATGTGCACTCTGGCATTTCCATTTTCACCTTAAAGAGACAGCACTAACTTTTTTTTTCCCTTGAATAAACCTCGATGGTAAGTTTCCTATTTCAGCTCTTTTTAGGTACTAGGGCTGACCTACAAGCGGCAAGAACAGGGTGTGAAAGATCAGTTGAGGTGGAAGTCTTCATGTCTGGTGAATGGCCCTTTAATTCCCTCTCCTGACAGAAGGCAATGGCAGCCTGGAGGAGGGTCAGGACACCAGTTGGCATGAATAGACACATTTTTGTCTTCTCTCCAACTTTCTCTGCTCCGTGCCTCCACTGACTGTAACAACTAATTTTTTCCCCCAAGCTGGAAGTCTCAACAGCCATTCTCTTGTCATCGGAAGGCGGGTGGGCAGCTCTCTGTCTCTCCACTCACCGATGAATAGAAAACATTGTGCCAAAAGCCCCAGAATCACCAAGCTGTTTTCGATTGCATATAAAATACAGAATCTGAGAACATGTTTGGAAATGACAGGCTGATTGGCTGTGGTCATTTCAGGCTGTGTGGGCCTCATTTTTTCTTGTGTTTCATCAGTGGGTGCATTCATCCATTCAGGATAGATTGAAGCAGTAGCCTTTAATAAAGTCACTAGGCTTGAAAATATATGAATAAAATGACATCCATTGCCTTGAATGGATCAAATTGACTTATCCTGGTAATAGCCCAAGGATAATATGTGCATGTGCGCGAGGAGAGACAGTTTGTCTGTGCAGAGAGAGAGAGAGAGAGAAAGAGATACAGAATGAGAGCATAAACGGAGATGAATGTAGTGTTACAACAAAGGCTGGAAAGACAGGAATATCAGAGAAATAAAACAAACTTGACCTGAGGGGACAAGATTCAAAGAAAACCTGAAGCTGGACACATGACTTTGAATCTGATTTGTATTGGTGAAAGTGACCCATTTCAGACACAAGCATTATTAGAGATGCTGGAAAGGAGAAAAACAAAGCCATTAAAGGGGGAAAGCAGGGGAGGGGTAGAGATAAACTTGATCCTAACAAAGTTAAAGGTTTATTCAACTCAAAACATTAAAATTATGAGTCAAATTTCTTCAAATCTAAAGCAATTTGATCACGCCGAGCCACCGAGGACTTCCAAATCAGTACACCAGAGGAGACATAAAAAGTTGAACAAAGGGAACAATGATGACAAAGAAAGTTTCATATTTCAGTCAATTATAAGACAAATTCACACAATCTTATATCTTGACCCATTATACGACTTCCCTTTGATTGTTCCTATTTTTCTCTGTGTTTGGCAGATGAACTGGGATTTTGACAGTTGTGTTGCTGAACCACAGTGATGACAGTTTGAAGCGATGGCTGTGCAAGGAGACACATGTCTGTTCTCTGCTCTTCAGATGCACAGCTTAAACTCCTGTTATGTGTGAATAAAGAGGACAGGAAGTGGCAGTTTGGCAGCTCCAACCAGGAGTGTCACTCTCAATTGCGTCCCCTGCCAGCTCCAGACGCGTTGCGCGGCCGAAGAGGTCGCAAGTCTGACTCCTCTTTTTCTCTCTCTCCTTCCCTCGCTCATCGGTTTTACAGGACATTCCATCTCAATGCCACCTACACAATGCATAACAGTCAAGTGAGGAGACAGAATGATGTACAGAAGACACAAGCCAGAGCGACGGTGGCATATTTTTTGAATGGTCCAATAAAACATGAGGCTTGTCTTGTCAGATTACCCTGACATCCCGTGTCAAAAACCCTGCCATGTCTGTGCGAAGCAGAAAAGTAGATGTCCTGAGTTTGCCCTCCTCTGGACAGAGCTGTCAAGATTCTCTCATGAAGGACACTGAAGACACCGCACATGGAAAGATTGAGTTGTCGGATGTTAAACTTTTTGCGGTGAAACAGGAAACTCGGAGATGAAAAATCTGTAGAAGAATTTATTAATCTTCCTGAAATAACACTGCAATGTTCTTTGTTTTAAGAACAATCTTGAGTTAACTTTTAATTATTAATAATTCAGTTATAATTTAAGACTATTTTTATCTAACGTGCAAAAATTGTTTGTGTAATAATACATTTTTAAATTTTTTACCCATTTACTTAAAGGTGCATTATGTAATAAATCTAAAGCAACTGGCCATAAAATCCTCTTAATATGGCTGAGGAATAATGTTCATATAACAAACTGAACTCACCAACAACAACAGTACAGCCACATTATTTGCATAAAAAAAATATATATTTTGCAGACTGCAAATCATGTTTATGTTTTGAAATCATGTTTTGGCATGTGGCGCCACCTACCGCCGTCTACCAGTCATTGCAGTCAGTAGAGTCTCAGCTGCCGAGCAACCACGGGTTGCCAGTTACGTCAGAAAACGAAGACCTCGGTATTTTGAATTTGAATGTAGTAACCGTTTTTGGCCACATTCTTACATATGGCACCTTTAAAATTAAAATGTTATATGTAAACCTTTACACCTTTAAACAGATCTGTTAAACCAGATGCATTGTTTTTGATCAATCCATTAAGCTGCTTTTAATATATTTTTAATTTTTTTCTGTCATATATTTCATATGTGTATCTCCATTTTAAATATAAACACATTTTGAAATCTCAGCTCCCAATAGCTTTTTTTTTTTGCCTCTAGTGTTGTTATAATATATTTCATTTTTATATTTTCATTTACTGTCATGATGTTACACAAGAAGCAGGTGACGGGTGAAACTGCAGATGTTTTTGTGCTGTCCAATCTCATATCCCTCAATGGATTCAGGCTCACATATGAACAGATAATTTGAGAAGTTGTCATTTGCAATAAACTATGATTGCACATTTTATTTCTTGTTACTTATATTCACAGTTTTTTATGAGCTGGAAATAGGCATTTTAAATGTGTACCATTTAAAATAGGCCTCCTCCATGACACCATCAAAAAATGCTGCACATTAAAAATCCTGTATCCGTAATAGCCTAGAATTTCAGTGGTATCACTTAAAACAGCAGTATTTTGATACTTGGGAATTCACCTACAATGGTGTATTTTTTACAGTATGGTAATTCCATTACCGAGGTCAAACAACTGCGCCTCTGCCTCTGATGTCACCTTCTTCACTAGCTGCTGATAAAACAAAGCTGTATGGTCGTAGAATTAAATACATTAAACCCAGGGCTTCGGATTAAAATGCACTCATAAATGTCATTTGTACCTTATAAGAAAACGGTTCTTGACGATAATAATACTTAGCCAAACAGAAGGGGAGTCAAATGGATTTTGATTCCTCTCCAAATCATTCAGTAGCTTCTCACTAATGTAACTTGATCAGAGCACTCTCAAACCCGAGCTCTGTGAAATGACAGTTGAGATTAATTTTGTCAGCCTTGTAATCGCGCCTTATTGATGTGTTTCCTGTGAAATGGCACATTGGAAAGAGCAGCTTCAGCCACGGGGCAACTGTGTTTCGTATAGTAGTCGTGGATGGACATTTGATGTTGACCTCCTGATCACACACCTTCATACCGTTGGGCAGCCACACACACACACACACACACACACACACACACACACACACACACACACACACACACACACACACACACACACACACACACACACACACACACACACACACACACACACACGCACTCACACATAGGTAATGCTCTATTATGCTGATTTATTGAAGGTTAATTTAATCACTCTTGTAATACCTGACCAGGGGGTGTTCTTAGCCGCGAAAAACCCAAGTAGCAGGAAAAAAAGGGAGAAAAACATGACAACAAATCAAAAAGTGATTTCACGAGGGTGGCACTAGAGACAGGCCAATCCATCAGAAGGGCAGCAGAGTGTGGACGTGTTGCCATGCATGGTGCCAGGCGAGGTGCCAGGCGGTCCAAGGCACATCCTCCATGCCAGCGCCCTGAGGCTGTGTCCTCGTCACAAGGACAGAGAGGTCGTTAGGACCAACTGCACTAAATCACATACCTTCACCCACCCACTGTCAAGGCTGACAAAGCAGGTTGGTGCTGAAATCCTGGTAGAGGAGCGACTGGTCAAATCGACTGGTTTGTTCCAAGTTGTATTCCTCACATCCTTTTATTCCAATTGATACAGTGATAAATGATGTTGTTATGACACTTCCCCTGCTTTTCACAGCACACCAATGTCAAAATCGCTTTACACTGAGTGAATGATTCCCCCTAAATGCATTTTAGAGTTTTGCACAAATACATTTTCAGAGCTAAGTAAACAATGCAGGCCATTATCTAGATGTATTGTTTATGCATTTTGCGCTCTGTGTCTGAGCAAGTACAAAGAGAGAGAGGGAGAGAGAGAGAGCGACAAAGAAGAGAGAGAGAGGGAGAGAGGCAGCTTCCCTTTCCAAGAGACATCAGCTCTGCGAACAGCACACGCAGAGTTTTCCATTCTGTCAGCATTTTTCTTTACGTGCTGAACAGATAGCTAAAGGTACCACTTAATGTGATGGGAGACAGGATCTAATGGATTGATACACAGGTTTTGACATGCTATTTGAGCATGGAGCTTGCTATAATTGGTCATGTCATTGTGCATTAAACTAACGATATATAGAGTAGTGCCCTGAGACGAGTATCTTTAGCAAATCTGTCAGATATCACACCAAAATACCTCTGACAGCTATCTCAGGCAGCAGCAGCAGCAGCAGAACACTGCAACACAGTGGCATGAAAACCTGCGCACACGAGAGACGGCACATTTGGAAATCAGACCCCCCCGCAAACTCACCTCTCTTCCTCTTGGTCTTGCCGTTTCTGTGTCTTTGCCACTTAGTTCCTGAATGCTGTTGCAAACCTGTTTCTTTGTCGTCTCTTCAGTGTTCACATGTGCCATACTAATAAATTCAGACCAATAACCTCACTGTCATTTCACCCTATGTCAGCTGAGATTGGCACCAGCGCCCCAGCAACCCTCATGTGGAGGATAAAGAGGTAGCAGATGAATAACCTCATCTTCAAAGACTTAAAAAACATAGTCCCAGTTTGGTCTCCACTGGAATTAAAGCATTTCTCTACAGCTGCAAATTTCCACCATTCTTTTTTGAGGCGTTTCACTCTTTAAAATATATATACTCATCCTAATTTCAACCTTTGTGATTATTTCCAGATCTGTAACTCATTAATATTGCCACCTGAAACTATTCTTGAGAGTATTTTAAATCTTTACACTATAACTGAAGGTAACGTCTCCAGAATTGATAATAGTATCAACATAAAAACGGCTCTCTGGCTGAATGACTTCAATGATATTCTGCAATATAATCTTTAAATTATTTTCTTATCCATAAACTGGTTCAGAGTGGGACAGACAATGAAGTAAACCAGAACCAGCCTCCCTCTCTTGATCACACAATTTCAAATAGTTTTCAGATATCTTTGACTCTTGGGTCCATTCCAATCCCTTGATGTCTTTATTTGGTGTAATCCCAGAAAATATCAAACTAATAATTCGGTTAAGTAAGATATTAGAAGTTATACTGACTTTTCTCCTAGCCTGATAATGTTCAGCACTTTGTTGAATTAGAATATGGCTTCTCCACTGCCTTACTGTCAGTGGGTGTGGAGTGTTTTATATAATCTTAAATTAGACAAAATACAGTTTCCCACCAGACATGTGCATGTACTCTTTACTGAAGCTTGGGATAAAAGTATTGACAGGAGATTATTTTTTCAAAACTATTATGCAACTGTGCTATATCTTTTTTATTTTATGATTTTGTGTGTGGGTTTTTGTAGTCTTTTCTTTTTCTTCCTTGGTTAATCTGTTATATTTGCTTGACTTGTTTTAAAACAGTTATATACATACACCACATGAATATATATTCATTCATTTCTGGTACAAATGAAGACGGGGCCAGTGACCTTCTTATTGGTTTCCATACATTAGAGACAGGGGTCAGAGGTCAAATGTGAAGCCAACTTCACATGACTACTGACCTGCAGTCAGAGGATATCATTTTACTTTATGAAAGGAAGCGGCATAAAAGATCAACATCATCTTCCATCCTGGCACACAAGTATTTTGGCCGACTCGAAGCTCACATGTCGTCAATGTCATGGTTGTTTATGAAATTGCGATGTCAGGTCAGACACATTAGAGTTACGTTTGATTTGTTGTTTCTTTTTTTTATTAGTGGTTCATCCATTTTTATCCTCATAACCTGTTGATATTTTTAAGACCTCCTCTGATTAACTTGAAACATTAAAACTAGAAGAGAGCCGGCTTCTATAAATCTTACTGAAATGACAATTTATGGTTTTTCGCAGCAGCATACTTGTGACCCATCAGTTTACACAACTGCACATGCACGCTAAGACGGGAGTGATATCTATCTGTCTCGCTCTTCAGACATCTGCCACCATTTCTGCAGCCATTTTCTTTTCCTAAATACAAAACCTCTTCTCCTCAGCTGTCTGTCTGTCGGCGCTGTCAGCCACTCTCGTGTGATTGGTCTGATGGGCTTGATGCTCATCACTCTGTCAGGCTTTGCTCGCCTTTCATTAGTCTGGGCCCCTCCATCCGCCACACTCACACAAATCACATTGACATCCAAACTCCTAAGATCCACAGAGCAATTTAACTGATATTCATTAGAAGGATGACAAGAGCTGATGGGAGATCTGTGGAGTAGAGGAGTGGGGGGACTCATTCTCCTCCCATCCTATCCCTGTCCTGTCCGCCTCTTTTCTTCCCCCTTCACTGCTGACTTTGTTTTAGGAGCACTGAGGCGCATCGGCGTCTATAACTACCCAGCCTCAAGGATACTCAAGACAAAAGAACAACGGATAATACATCTAATCTCCTCTTTATTATCACAGTAAAGTACAATTGAGAGGAGTTTTGTGTTTTTCATGCTAAATAACAGGCTACAGCGTATACACAGTTCCTACATCGCTCTGCTCTTAGAAGCCACTATAATGTGCATCCAAGCAAAAGTCCAATCATTTAGCCCTCTCCCTCCAGCCGCTCATTAACCCCCAAAGTGTCAACTATCTCATTAACGCCTCCAACCATCCTCACCCCGAGTCCTTTACCAAGCCGAAGGCATTCATCAGTGCTTACAGTGTTGGGGGAAGAAATGATAATGTCTGAGAGATCATTTTGAATCTGCATAGATGTTGTAACCACGAAAAACTGACAAGATATTCAATAAGACAGCTCGGCCTTTTTCATTTGCATTACCAATGGCCACTGGTCTGAATCCCATCTTTCAATTATCATCCTTTGTGAGTCATCACTGGGTTCTCCCACAACATTAGACCAATGTATCCTAAACGTTGAAGGGCCGGGAGCAAGTCTGAGGCGGTAATGAGTCTGTGTGAGAAGACGGGGTCAGGACACAGTGTGTGTGTGTTAATTAATCTGTTCCCGGGTGGGAGGAACTGAAGCGAGATGATGAGATTTAAGAGAGTAAATGGGTGTGCTGCACTCGAGCTGTCCTCTGTTGAGTGAGCGAGCAGGGTTAGAGGCTGGGCAAATGGCCGTCACCATAGTAACCAGATAACTTCCCCGGCCCCAAGTCACTCAGTCAGTCAGTCATGACAAGCAAAGCCTGGGAACATCAAACACAAAGAACATGGTGTCCCCAGGCATCTTCAAATAAGACAAAGGTAGATGGTAGAAAATCTGTGCAGTTTATGTGTATGTGTGTGTGTGTACCTTTATCATGCATGCAGCACATCATAAAAACTTTCTCATTACATGGCACTGAGCCCGAACTGTGACTACTCTGATAGCATCAACACCTGCCAGTAATATTGTTAGATCCAAAAGCCTGCTTTGAGGGAATAGCACCTGTCTGCACATTCTGCACCGCTGTCAGCTTGTCTCAGTGCGCGTATATAGGAACCACTTTATTTTTTCCAAGGGACAGTCTTGGAGTCCAGGTGTGTGCCAGATCTGCTGTCTGTGCCCAGGGCTCCTGATGGCATCCAAGCCCCCGTGGTAATCAGCCCACTCTGCCTGCTGTTGCAGCCCGCCTGCCTCCTCCTCCCTCCTCCAGTGGCTCGTTTCAGAAACATCTGGTGGTTTACATGCAGCACACACCACCTGCCAGACGCCTTGCAGGCAGTGGCACTGCTTGTACCTCACAGGTCCGCCCCACAACAATGCGACGACAGAGAAATCACCAGGAATATGTAGAGAAATTGTGGTCATGAAGACAACTACAGAGATAAACGCTAAGGGGTCTTGAGCTCTGGTCAGGGTGTCTGCAGATGTGGATTTGTTGGAAATGTTTAGTCACTGTACTGTAATGTGGGAGGGCTTTTTTTCCCTTTGTAACTGCAGGATTTTCCAGAACACTCAGTGAAAACTTGAATTACATCAGGAAACTACATATTGAGCAATATTGTGATCAGTCAGTTTTCTGTCCTCATTAACCACACCATTGAAACTGTGCTTGGTGAAATATTGCTTTGTAAAATACATTATACACCTTGACCTTACACATTCATCAGACTGGCAGATATGAAAGACAACATATGTTTTATGCAGCAGTTATTCCAATTTAATCATAGAAGCACAAGGCATTAACATATTTGTATTGGTTTTTTTTTTTATCAAATAACATTTATAAAACTATTGTGCAAAACAGTGTCCTTTTAATCTTTTTCAAGGGCTCTGCACCAGTGGATAGTCATTGTCCTCTTAAATTAGGAAATATACCAAGTATGCATAATTTAAACAGCAAGTACGCTTATACACTATATATACATTTTTACACAGACCTGGATTTTAAGTGCCCCTTACTCAATGATAAAGAACAAGGCAACTTTTACAATCAGTGAGAAAACCAATAGGCTGTACAGAGAAAACAATAAAAACAAGATTTGCTGTTTGGCAGGTTCTTTTAAAGGAGCTTTCCCAGGCATTTGGCTGTTTTAACGTGTTGAAAAATAACCAGAGACCAATTTAAAATCTGAACAGGACAGGAAAGGACTGCACAAACATAACAGTTAAACTTGTTGTACATGCAGTCTACCAGCAAATCAAAACCAAACTCACAAAGTACAAAATAAATACGATAGTTAATACATTTCAAGTTACTAGCTGACCTTACAGTCAAGAGATCCACTGTGGAAATTAATCTGTCCTCTATTGTCTCACATGGTTGTACACTAAGTGAGGGAGACAACAAAGCTGACAACAGTTGGGGCTGGAAATCTTTGTCTTACCACATATTTTGATGTGAAATAAGTGTCTTTTGAAATGTTTGAGTCAGAAATGTTTATAGGCCGAATAGATGTAAACACTTTGTGCTGACATTTTTAACAGCAGTTCATGGCATCTTTGTGCATTAACACATTTTTCATATACTCTGTTTTTTATTAATTCTACATATGCACTCTCATATGTCGACTGCTGAGAGTAATTCAGTGCTTCTCTAGTTCGCACACATATAGCAGATGGTCCTCTGGAGACTTACCATGGCTCTTGCTGAGGTGAAGCTTGATGGCGTGCTTGGTGGCAAATTTACGGACACAGAGCTGGCAGCGGTACACTGCCCCGTTACTACTGCAGTCATCCTGTGACTGTGGAGAGAGTAGGGACTCCAAGGGCACCAGTTTCTCAGTGAGACATTGGGGGTCCCTCACAGTCTGTTTGTGATACAGCTTGGCCAAATCCTTGATTCTGAAGCCTAGGTGGGCTTCCAGGTGACACACATAAGCTGCTGGAGTCCGGATCTGCGAGGCACAGTCACTACAGAAGAAGGTGGGCTGACCTGAGTCAAGGTTCTTTAGGAACTTGGTTCTGCCCGTTCTCCTTAGCTGGTACTTAACGTTAGCCAGCCAGTGGCTGATGGTGGTCATCGAGAGACCTGTGAAACGAGATACGTGCATTCTTTCCTGTGGGCTGAGGTCATTAATGATATACTTTCCTTCTGACGTCTGCCTCAGGCTTGAGGCAAACTGGGCCTGCAGAAGGAGGAGGTGCTGGGGGTTCCAGTTGGAGTGACGGCCTTTACGCTTGTGGCCATGCAGGGACGCCTCGTCGTCGTCATGAGTGGACCCCACAACCTCAGCTTTATCTGTGACCCTGGACCGTGAGGGAGGCTTTGGGACATGGTGGGACTGTGTCAGGTTCCTAAGCATGTCTGAAATATCTGACAATGCATTTTCATGTAGAGGGCTCGTGGATGTGTAAGGTGAGACCACTGTTAGTTTTGTAGGAGTAACAAGAGAAGCAGGAGAGATGGAAGAGGCTGTAGATGAGGGAGTTAGGGGGGCAGAGCCGACAGAGGCTCCCCTTTCACTTTTCCCTTTTGTGAGGTCCATAGGCTGGTCATCACTGGGTTGACCGAAACTATCAACTACACTTTCCTGCTTTTTGATTTGTGAGGGAGGGGCAGCCACAGCAGCCCTCTCAGCCATGCTATGGCTGAGCCTAGACAGCAGGCTCAAGGGATCTTGGTTTGGCAAGGAAGGCTTGGCTGCTTTCCCCAAATGAATGTTCATTACTGACTGAAGAGCACTTAGAGGGTTGACAAAGGGCTGCTCTGGAGGAGTATGGCCAGTAATAATGGTGGTGCTGCATCTCAGTGTAGAGGCGTGAGGGGACTTGACTGCCGTCTCTCTTTTGGGTTCTGTTGCTGGGGATGCTCTGTCACTAAGGCTTCCCCTGTCACTATTGGCTGGGGTGACTGCCCTCCACTCCCGAGGCGAGTCAGCCTCTCGGCCCTTCTGTAACTCTCCAGCTTCACTACTGCAAGGGGAGGTGGGGTTCTCCTTCTCGGGGGACAACTGCTTCACCCTTTGCTCTACTTTTGCTACTTTCTCCGTCACTTTTTTGACTAAATCTTCTATTGCCTGGAAGTTGTTGCTGGGAAAGGGGGAGGATTGACTAAGTGGTGGGGAAATAAGGGGTTGGTTCTTGGATAACTCTCCATCCCCTCCATTAAACAAGAACTTCATTGGGGAATTCTTTTCCATGCTGCCCTGGTGGAGTTTCAGAGCACTAGGGAACTGATAGGCTGCATGGATGCTTGGGTAGCCCCCCCAGCTTGGGTTCCCACTCTGAGCCTTGTTGATGGCTGATGTCACAGTATTTTCCAGTGATTTTAGTATATCAAAGCCCCCTTTAGGGCTTTCTTTAAGATCTTCTTCAGTAAGATAGTTATACTTTGAGATGTCATATTTTTCCTCCTTCTCAGAATCTTCCTCCTTCCCAACAGGAACTACAACTAGCTTTTCCTTTGCAACAGCCTCTTTTTTAGTGCACTCTTCCTCAAACTCCTCCTTCTTGATCTCTTTGAGAGGAGGGGAGTTGGCAGGGGGAGTTGTGGTCGTCTGAAGAAGGGGAGGAGAGAAAGTGGAGGGTGCCAGTGGGACAGACTGGACCGTTTGTTCGGTAGGTGTAGCAACCTTCCCACGGCTGGGAGAAGTGGCCTCAGGAAGCGTTTTGATTCTCTTTCCTAAAGTACTGGTCATCCTCAGAAAGTGTCCTGTCACCATCATATGGGTTCTCAGCTCTTGCAGCGTATTATAGGAACTGCCACACTCCATACACTTAAGAATTTGGAACTTGTTGGATTCAAACTGCCAAGCATAGCTACCACCATTTTGGTGGCCATAGCGGTTATTTGTGGTGGTGTAGGGGCTGGAGGAAGGTTTCTGCGGGTGCTCACTCAGGTCTGTCTGTGGGTGCATAGCTTTGGAGGTTTCTTCTTTAGAACGTAGTGAGGCAGTGAGGTCCAACCCCACGAGTCCTCTTTTCTTAGAGGACATTATTTTGGTTGCCACAGGGGCCATGGGCTCCTTCAGAGGCACTTTCTGGTAATGCTTGGTCTTAATCATATGGACACTGAGGTCCTGGAGGGATTCAAAGGAGTGACCACAATACATGCACTTCAAAACTTTCTGGGCATCCTCCTTCCCTTCCATCTCCAAAAGGGAACGCTTCCGTGGTTTAGACCAGCGTTTTGCACCACTGCCTGTCTTGTCGTGGTTGTCATCGCGGTAGTGGCCTGTATCATTCATGTGAACTGTCAGCTCCACCAAGGTGTCATAAGCAGCACTACAGCCCTTGCAGCGGAATTTACTGGCCCCAGTGAAGATTGATCCAAAAAGTTTTGGGTTCTGCCTATGGAGCTGCACTGTACTAAAGAGGCTGGGCTCAGACTGAGCAGGATGACGGCTTGGGGGAGGATGCTGTTGTAATGTCTTTGCTACTGCAGTCTGGTGCCAGTCATAGCTACCACTGCTGCAGCTACTACTGCTACTAGTGCTATTGCTGCGAGTTGGCTTCTCTGCAGGAGCCGGCGGCTGCACCTGTGGCTGTGTGGAATTGAAGTTCATTGGCGACCACAAGGGGCTGGTCAGGAAACTGGAGTAGATAGCCTTCATTTGTTCTAAGGTGTCCATGCCTATGGGAGGTGTCTTGGTGCCACCATTCAGAGGTGCTGTGCCCAAGCTGCCCTCGGCATTTCTGGAGGGGCTCTCAAAGTCTGAGAGCCGGTCACTGGTCTCACTGACATGTGACTCACTGTCCATCTCTTGTCCCGAGAGCTCTGCAACTCCAGCTGATTGCTGGTCACATGCCTGATCCTTGACAGGCTCTACGCTTTGCTCCACAAACTCATCTTTCTTTGGAGGGTCATCCTGAGGGGCTGAGGAAAGGTCGTCTACTTCTGCTTCCTCATCCTCCACAGTGTGCTCTGTCAGCTCCTCTGGAGAATAGGCTGCAAGGAGAATGGAAACAAAGAGAGAAAGAAAGAGATGAGTTAAATTGCAGGGAGTGAAAACGCCACGTTAGAATAACTGGAGAAAAAGTTTCCCTGCTATGTGTGCCCGAGGACTCCCAGGGATAAATGAGCCATCTGTGTGGGAGCCTTTAAAGCTGAGCTGAGAAATTACAGTCATCCCATTTCACCTCATCAACCGTTGAGGTGTTATTTTCCTCTAGGCGAGCCTGTATTTATATACTACCCCAGCCACACGGAACTTATGCCTCCCCTCTTTTCACTCCTTCTATTGGAGGAAAACAAAAAAGAAATATCTTGGCAAAAACATAATGCGCCATTTTATTTATCTCAGGGCGCAACAGCTTGAAATGAAAACTAAATCTGAAATTAATGAAGCCCAATCTCACTGTGGCATTCTCCTCTGGGGTAATAAATGAGTTGGATCAACCTCCATCTGTCAGTTAATATGTCTGACGCCTCTTCATCTGCCTCTTCTCTGATTACACACACACATAGAGAGAGAGAGCGAGTGAGAGAGAGACAAAGAGCAAATCTTTAAGAATTTCAAAAAAAAAGGTGAGAGACATTTGTTGTGAAATTCTGATATGTTCAACAGACATTGTAATCTGGACGGGTGAAGTGAGACAGTCATTGTGCAAGTTGCATTATTACAAAAGAACATCAACAGTCCAAACAGGTGTTAAATGTTATGAAAACATAATATAAATAATTTTCAAATGAAATGAACAAAAAAGGCAGGAATAAAGGGAGACTGAGATAAGAACAAGATGAAAGTGAGGATTGTCAACAAGACGGCAATGCATAAGCAGCCCTGTCACTTTGCATGCTGTGTCCCACTACTCACATGGAAAGAGATGAAAATCGTGTGTGTGTGTGTGTGGTGAGCTGATCCACCTAAGGCCAGCTCCCCCCTCCCTCTGCAGTGCCACCTCCCCCCCCCATTTTCTGTCCACCTCGCTCACTAAACCACTAAACTTAGAGAAAAACAAATAATCTCTGAAACAGTGGATGGCCTGTGGACAGGTCTGAGGCTGTATGGACATTATTGTAAACTAAGACAAATGCGGCAGAAAGGAGCTCTATAGTCTTTAATGGTTTGTGCACTTACACAGTCGAGTCTGTGCATTTGTACACAGACACAAATATGCACACACAAACACACACTCACACATCCATTCTAAACAAAAATGTCATAGCTGAAATAACTCTCATTTCCAGTGCTAACAGCCAATCTCGAGGCGGCCATGTGGCTGGCGCTGGTCTGATTTTGGCCCTGGGGGCACAGTCAGCAGGCAGCCCCACCGAGAGGCTAGTCTAATGGAGACCTGGCAGGTGCGGCCCACTCTCCGTCCTCCCGGAGATTTGGTTTGTCACTGGGTATCCATTACCTGCCATTCTCCGCTGATAGGCACCGACAGCCCTGATCAAAAGATGTCGTCGGGCCCCAGTTCGCTTGGCAGTCAGTGGCATGTCGTTTGTAAAAAGAGCCAAGCGGGGTGTAAATAAAATGACATGATCACTTCCCTGGCCCCTCATGTTCTGGACACAATTATGATAATGTGGATGTGGAGGAGAGGGGGGGGAGATGAAGAAGGTGGCGAGGAGGTAAATCGTTCATGCGCGGGCAAACATGCAAGGGAGATATCTCACTCCCACCAGTGCTCAGGCGACTGCCCACACCCTTTTCCCTTTTGCTTAACTTTCACTTCCGCCTCTCTTGATGGTATTCGTGTCAGATAATCATTGGAAAGAGGAAATCCAGACAGGGCGAGGTGGATAATATGTTTGTGTTCTGACGAGCTGGTCACAGACGTCAGTTTTCCTCAGGTGATCCTGGCATGCTGCTTGACCAAGTTGTCTGGTTGCCTTTCTCATCCACAACAAAAAAAATATTCCCCATATTTCTCCACACGGTCATTAATCAAACTACTACTATTGTATTCAATGTCATGTCCCACTATCATATCTGTAAGTCTTACTCTGTCTTTCTCTGCACATTGACTGCATAGTAACTACTTTAAATTACCTCCTAATAAAAACACAGCCCTATAGGTTATTGTTCATTTGTCATTAAACCAAGATAGCGCAGAAGTGGGGTTGGTGGGTTTAAAAGGACTAACTATAAAACCTACAGAGTCTAACTGTGCTCCCAGGCAATTTAAAATGCAAAACAAAAACCATTATGTCTGAGCACTATCTGTTAATTTAATCCCCAATGACTGATAATCCATCACACAGGGCGACAACCACATCCAATTATTCTCCCTGGCTTGACTGACAACAGAGGTGATTTATCAAGCTAATAAAAGGTGATGGGAGTATAGAGGCTCCCTTAGAATAAAAAAAAAGAAGATTATTATGAATACAACAATACTCTTGGATGCAGTCTTAACTAATATCTCGGCACATGGTGTCGGACCAATGCATGAGTCTTTGTGGTGTATGTGTGCGAGAGACACAGAGAGCGAAAGTGTGTGTGCGTGTTTGTGTTTTGTGTGTGTGTGTTTGTAATGATAAAGTGAGGTGAAACCATGTGGGGAAAAGACAAGAATCATTAGGTTCCATGAATGATTCCTTTGGGGAGGGGCTGTGGATAAGAAGGGTAGGAGGTATACGCATACACACAATCAACATCTCAGTCACGGCTCACATGAAAATGGCAGAAAAACGTTCTTGAAAAACACACATACTACAGTGAATATGTGGCACTAATGCAGAAAAAGGCACAAATGCAGAAGATACACAACCTCAAAACACCCCCGCACTCGCACACAAACACAAACAAACACACTCATGCATACACATAGATGCAAGCGATGAGGGAAGACAGTGACATCTTGGCTTGCAAGAGGCATTCCTGTGGAGTATCATTTTCATAAACATAAGGGCCGCAGACGAGGAGGGAGAGATCATCTGATAGAAATACTGCAGTGCTACTATGACGATCAGGAACAACAGACAGGGGCAGGGACAGGGGGGTGATTAAGCATGAAGGTGCTGTGGCTGCCTGTAAAACAGAGCCTTTCAGTGTCTTGCACTCTCTCCGTCTCCTCTGTCCCATGAGTTATTCTCCTCAAGTGCTGCTGAAAGCACGGTCTGTTTTTGATGTGTTCAAATAGGCCTTATATGCAAGAGCGATAATATGTAGACCAAAAAAAAAAAAACTACCATGTATCTCTCAAGTAATATCTTTGCATTTTTTTTGGATGGTAATAACAGGAACCGGGAAAGTGTATATTCCAGGTCTGGCTTCCATAGTTGGAGAAACAGTCTGGGAGCCAGATCACACCCAGTAGCAGAGGAGTAAACAGGATGTGTCATTAAAAAACTCTACCTGAGTCTGACCCTCATACTCACATGACTGCTTGGTCTCAAGAAAAAAAAAAGAAGAAAAAGTACAACCTTGCCATAGGCGCTATGTTGAATTAAAAAAAACTCAGTCCATCGTGGGGTCATAGCAAGCACAGTGTTTTTTATTCTCACCAGGTGGCATGTGGACGTCAGAAGAAATAAGGTTCTTTTTCTCTGAAACTATGCTGCCATATAATACTATGTACTTCATGGAGAATTATGTCAAATTGGACATGATACTGAGTCACGAAGATACCGAAGAAATATTAGAATGTGTAATTAAGATCTTAAAGATTGCAAAAGCAATGTTTACATGGTTTTTCATAACTTCTGTAGCTCATCGTTTTTTTTATTGCTGTGTGCACAAAGAGACTAGTGAGATCCAGGGAGGGGAGAGGAAATTGTCTACATGGGTGGTCCCTCGGAGCTTACTGTAAAGATTACAGGAAAGGTTTTTGGCATTGTTCAAAGACAAACAACAAGAAAAAAAAAATCAAAGGACAAAAGAAAATAAAGAAAGCACTGAAGGTAAGTCAGTTGTGACTGACTTAATTAATTTCAGATTTTCTTCTATAGACAGTAAAGAAATAATCCACATTAGAGCTGCCATTCTAAAACATGACATATTGACAACATTTATTTATTATCCAGTTAAAGAGATGCCACATCCTTTGATCACACTTTGGCAGAGGTATTTGAAGTTAGTCGGAAATGCGGGAAGACTGGGAGAGGAGAGAGTTAAACTGCGTCACAACATGACAAGAGTTTCTTGACATGTGCACACTATTTTAACTGGACCTTGACGCCCTTAAACCAACACGGCCCCTCAGCAGGGGGCTCTTACTGACAGGAAACAGCTCCAGAACACCACAGGACAGGAAGTCACCCCAGTCTCAATCAAACAACAACAAAAAAAACAAACTTTAAACTGCAGACTTCCACCCACTCTCTCAAGTTTCCCAGCTGCCTGAAACCCTTTAAATAGATCAGAATAATTTAGTCCACAAACAGCCCCATTCTGTCAAAACAGCAGCAGATCAGTAACATACCTAAAATGCCTTTCTGTTGTACACATTTGTCAAAGGTACCATACTCAATCAAACTTAGTCCTCTGCCTTCTTTCCCTTTGATCCTCACATACTGGCTGGAAGTCCCATGAGAAACGAGGAAATATGTAACAGGTGATCTGTGGCTATTTGTAAAATTAACAAGTCCTGACATTAAGTCGCTTTTTACTAATTTGACCAGAGAAAGTGCTGCTCACATTCTTCTTCTTCTTTTTTTAATGCTACTCCTGCTACCTACACTCTCTTCAAACAACATATCACGTTACAAGCAATCATGGATGTCTTTGTCAGTTTTTATTTGTGTGTGTTCTCTACCCCCCGATGGCTTTGTGAATACATTGTGTCCGTCGATTGTAGTGCAGGATGTGTGATATGGGAGATGGGAAAAACAGAGAGATCATTGTGGCCCCAGGCAAAGCTTAGGGCTGAACTTTGTCAATTCACATAGTAAGGAGAGAGAGAGAGAGAGAGAGAGAGAGAGAGAGAGTCAGACAGAGAGACAATAAGACAGTGAGGCCGAGAGAGCAAGCAAAGGAGAGAAACAGACAGACACCAAATAGATTCTGCCCTCAGCTGATGGTTGTGTTTTGACTGGACCTCGTAGCTGTCAGCTGCACAGACAGACCTTGAGAGCTAAACATTCATTTTGTATCTCTGACATGAGAGAAACACATAAATGCCTCCAGTTACCAACACTAACCCAAATTTGTCAGGATCCATTGTGATAGTTGCTACAGCCACAATAAGTGATTAACAAAATGTAAACTCAGAAAAAGAGCCAAACACAAAGCGCTCTCACAGGTGTCGATCCAAGGGCAATAGCTAACAATGATGGAGGCACCGCAGGAAGACGGTGTTCCAGTGCGACATATATGCATCAGACCTGTTTCGTCTAATCAGACTTTGTTCAACTCACTTCCTGTGGTCCATCATTCTACCTAAACGCCTTTCTTGGGCAGTTCTATAGGAAAAGGCCCCTGAAGCAGAACTGCAGTATATTTCCCCATTCCTTAAACTGTTAAAAGCCCAATAAAACAATGCCGTTTAAAGGTCATCAGGTTGTGTGAATAAGGCAAGACCGTAAAACAGCAGGACGACGGTGAGGCTCCAACACGATGCTCAACATACTCTAATACAAAGACTACGGTGCATTCGGCTTCTTTTTTATTAACAAGTTAGATCTTAATTTCAGTGTCTGACAAAACTAATATAAGCTTTTAAACAATGTGCCAGTTTTTAACCCAATAATTAAAATTCAATGATTTTATTTTATTCAAAAAGTGCATTAGTCTATGGGAACAGTGAGTTAAGTTCACTTAAAGCCACATGCACCACGTCTATGGTAGGTTGAGTATATCAAAGTCATACCACTTTGCAGTGCTCAGCTTAGTTAATCATTTGCATGTTTTAATGTCTTTCTTTCCATACTGATTAAACCGGACTAATTTAAACCCAGCCTGATTTGTTTTCTTTGTTCCACTCACTTGGTCATAAATGTCTCAGTTGCTGTTGTTACAACATCAAGACTTTTTTGTTCTTCTTTTGTCCTTGCGTATCGACTGGCAGATTGAGTTGTGCCATCATTGCTGATGACAGAAATGTTGTTTTAAAATATGAGCTACACATGTGACACATGTAGGTCTGACATTTAGGTTGTAATAAACGTTACTGCATGTCGACGTCAGGTCAGGTCAGGCAGTATGGGAAGAATATGAATTGACAGAAGAGACAGACTCACTTACTTCTGACACAAGGATTAAGTTTGTAGCTTGTGGCTGCGACTGAAAACAGGACTGTGTTTAAAGTTGAATCTTAGGTTAGGAGTGGGGGGGTAAAATAGAATAAAGTCGGGGCTTGGGACAACCAAACCCCTCTCACAACGCACAGCTGCTGCCATGATCACCTAGCAACGAGGAGGTGATGGACATAGACTGAAGATGGATGGCCACCATAAATCACAGTAGTGTGTAGGAGGAGGAGGTAGAAGTCAGACGCAGGGAACAAGAAAAAACAAAAAACAGTTTTTTTACTTCACCGTAGCAGCAGAGCTGGCCTTGCCTTGACCTCTCACTGTAATATTTTATTCATGATTGTTTGGGAATGATGCAGGACTGGAGACGCCTTTGGTCAAAGCTAAATGGAGACACCTCAAGGTAATTATACAGTCACTTGTATTGGCGCTATTGGATTATTATATAATGTGTAATCCAAATAAATGCCGCTGGGTCTTTGGTGTGTCTTCCAGTGTCTAAAGTTTTGTCGTGATTCTAACTTTTTTAAAGGATGATAATAAAGACAGACTCTACCTTTCATAAAAAAACGCTTCAGGCAAGGCAATCTGGGTAGTGTAGTTGCGGGATAAACATCCCTGGGCTATCTGATTATGGCCTACTGCTGCGGCACTGGTGTCTTGTAACACTCAGAGAGAGCGCTTAGCCATCCATCACACAGTGAGTGTCTGTCTAAGGCTTTCCACCCTGCTTCTTCTCGTCCTGGCTCTCCAGTTACAGCCATACACGGCTGGCCTAAATAATATTCTTCATGATAAATGGCACTATAAGCCTGGTATCCATCATTAATCTGATTTTTAAAGAAGCATCCATCTTAGAGAGAGCCTGTTAGGGCCACGGGAGAGAAGAGAAGCTCGGGTTCATTTAAAGGCCAGGCTGCTGCATGAGTGATACCTGTCAGCTGCGCTCATCAGGGAGTAGCACACACACACGCACACGGGCACGCACAACATTAAACATTGACGCCATATGGCCAAATGTGCACGCGTACACACACATACACATGCCTCAACAATGTCTCTACGCCTGTCTGCTGTGCATACATTACGAGTACACAACGCTAACACACTTGTCGGACGTGTACACTGGCAAAGCATATTTCTCCCCTTTCCTTCTGACATCCAGAGACGTGTCATGGAAGAACATTCTGTCACTCATCATCAGAAAACGACTCAGAGTAACTCAATCCACCCTGTCATCTCGAAAAAATCTCCCCTCCCAAACACATCTCCTCAAGGCTTTCAGGAAAACTCGCTCTTCCCTGGAAAAACTCACACACACAAACAACTCTCTCTCTTTTCCTAGCTCTCCATTCCTCTCTCTCTCTCTCTCTTTCTCCCTTTCTACTAACTGCACACCTCATTCTCCATTCCTCTCCTTCTCTTTGTCTGTCCTCATCTACTCTCTGTCTTGTTTTCCCCTCTTTTACTCTCTCTTTCTCTTCCTCTCTGCCCCCATCCCACCTCCCTTCTCTGTGTGTCTGGTAAAGCCTGTTTGATAAATGACACACGTCACCGTGTCAGAAGCAAAGGGTGGGTCAGTGATAAATGACTCTGTTGAAAAGGAAATCGGCTCTCTGGCATGGCCGGGCTATTCTCCTCCTGGATTGGGTTTCAGGACCCCTGAAGACCAGAGTGGCTCAGTTTCCCCGAAAAGAGCACACATCCCACCAGGCTCTGACGCTGTCTACCTCTGGGAGACTACGAGGAGGGGGGTAAGTGGGAGCCGGGCTGAGGCGGGGGGGGGGGGGGGGGGGGGGAACCAGCCTGTCCCAATTGTCGCCACAGTGCAGCTGCATCTATCACAACAGCGGTGGGACTATTTTTACAAAGCCTCCAACTCAGTGCCAGACAGCAGTCCCAGCTAAAAACCTCTCGTGAAAGCACACTGAAAGCTGAAAGGGAAGAGTGGATGGCTAACGGTTTTTCTATTTGTGACACTACTACAGCACTTACTCTCTTCTTTCTCTCCTGGAGTCCAACCCTATAGCCTGACATCTGCCAAGTGTGTGTTAAAAAGGAGAGAAGGCCCATTTCACCGCCCCCGCTCTTCTCCTTTTCGTCCCCACCACCATCGCATCCTCCTCCCCTCTCTACCCTCTTTTTTTTTTTCTTTCCTCTCTTGCACTCTCTCTTTCACTCACTTGCTGGCAGGGTGGCACTGTTATCATTACACGGGCAGGATTTATGGAGTCAGGGCCTATGGCAAAAACAAAAAGGCATCTGTCAATACCTGTGGGAAACACTGTCAGCCTTCCTCCTCCTTTCAGTGGTGCTCACAGCCTCATTAGGTATGCACTTATCAGACACATAGATCACAGACGTGACTCAACCTCACCGGAATCCAGCTACAGGACTTTCATTAGCAACAGGGCCTGCAAGGCCAAAAAAAGTTGCCACGCTCACACCTGCAAACAACACCAGGGGAGGCTTGTTGTTGTTAAAGCTCACTAACGCTGTCAGTCCATATGTCGGTCGAACAATTAAATCCAGAATCGAGCTGCTTCATGCTCTCCACACATTAACAACAGGAAGGCAGAGAGATAAAAAAAAAAAACAACTTACATCATTTGACATGTGCATCAATATAACTGTAATGTGCGCTTGTGTTTTTATTGGCGCCGACGCTGCATGTCTGGCTGTGATGTCTTGTGTTACTATAGCTAACATGCAAAGAGAAAGACGGAGGAGAAGAAAGTGGGCGAGGGAAAAGGTCCACAGGGTTAAGAGAATTATGGTCTGACCCCAGTAGGTGGTCTACAGTTACAATTCCTTTCATCACTACGACAAGCAGAATGACACACACGCACACGCACACGCACACACACACACTGTGAAAAAATGGAAAGTACACTCCGGTTGATCTGAGCACACACACATGCATGCAAACACGTACAGTGAGACAGAGAGACAAGAGTGATGGCTGCCAATCTGGCAGCTGTAATCCTGACCCTGCAGAAAGAAGAGACTGTTGCAGTGGTGCTTGCTCTACACACACTCCCTTTCGTGTCAGACTCTCTTATAACCCATTCTCACTAGTCAAAAAAAACCTGTTAAACACTGGGTTTAAACTGGATTTTGACCAGTATAGGGAATGTGTGTAATTTCACTCCCGGGTCTGTTGGTTTTAAATCAGCTTCGGCTCCGATCGGGCATAAGTGGAAATGCAAGACCTGGGTGAAAAAGCTAATTTCTTTTTTGTCTTCATTTTTGGCAGTGATGCAAATTCCGGCATTATTTCCACTGCAACACTAAGATGCACATTCATCTTCTGGCTGTTGGCATAGCCATTAGCCATGAATGTTTTTAATGAACCTTACTTTTTACAACTTGGAACGGTGCTGAATATTTTTCATCTCATCCTCCTTCATTTTATTTCATTTTAGTAGCGCCTTAACATCACTTGCCAACGAAGGGATCGACGTAAAAGTCACGATATAGTAACAAATGTATAATCAACGTTTTGTTTGTGGTGCATTTGTGGCTTCATATTTCACACACACACAGGTTAAAAAAAAAACACCACAGGGTAACAGAGCAACCCCTGACAACGGAAATCACCATTTAAATCTGATTCACCCAGGTTCACAAATCTCAAGTATACCCACTCATTTGAGAGCGAAACAGGCTTCATACACGCTAATGCACAAACGTCCGCAGTGCAGGTTGTAAAAGAGGGAAACGGTTAAGAGGATTTCTCTCAGGTGGCAACGACACACAAACACAAATGTTGTCAACACACTGCCCACCCTCCTGAGGACACTGTCCAGGTCAGACATTCCAGCGAAATTGCTGTGCTGTTGCCCACATGCAGTAAAACCCATGTCAACTTCCTGTCAAGTCGCTGGAGTATTCTATCTTTCTGCAGCCATTGCAACAGCTTTGGGCTGGACGAGGGGTCTGTATTTCCACAGCTGTGGGAATATCTTTCCTCATGTTTGCTCGACTGTTTACGTGGCCAGCTGCCCTTGGTTGTTAAGAGCACTCAGACCTGACCCAGGTACGCAGGCCCATTTGTCACTTGCAGCGGAAAATTGAGTTACAGCACAACCAAAGGCGAGCAGCTCTGTGTAATATCAAGTTGATTACATCAAAGTGGTGGCAAACCTCATTGGGCTGGGCACCCCAAGCTTGTCATCTCCAATCACAGAGCCTGTCAGGACTCCATCAGCCTCACGGCTAATTGGTCCACCGCTAATGAAGCAGGCAAAACAAGTTTTCTACTGTGGCGAGAGAAACCCTCAGACAGAGGAAGGAAAGAGAGAGGGACAGAAAAAGAGAGAGAAGCTGAGAGTGTGTGTTTCAGAGACAATGAGAGAGCGAAGCAGGGTGGGAGTGTGTGTATGTGTTGGGGTGGGTTGCGGTGGGGGGGGGGGGGGGGTTTCATGCAAGTCTCAAGGTTGCAGTGGGCTGACTCTCCCCCTAAGTCCCTAATCAAGGCCCATCATCTGTCATCCTTTTCTTTGCTTTCTCTATCACCATGCTCTGTGCTGCAATCAATTCATCATCACCCTTTGTGTGCCACTGAACAGTTGACAACTTTATAACTTGCAGCTGCACGGGCTGACTGACAGGGGTGGAAGGGGAGCATGAAAAAAAATGAAGAAATGAATAGATGAATGAATGAACAAAGATGCGTGGATTGAGGAGGAAAAAAAAAAGTTGTTTTCTAAAAACACAAAACTATCGATATTACAGCCTTTTATCACCCCGATCGTCAACAGAGAAACAGCAGTGTGGCAGGGAGGAGAGAGCAGAGACGAGATGATGAAGAAGAAGAAGAAGAAAAAAAAAAACATCCTTCTCACTGATCTGAAATCAGAAAGCTTTCAGTCATTCTTTATGTGCTCCCCGCGGCCACTCTGAGCCAGTGAGCATGTACATTAGGGCTGGGGCATTTTGATGAAATAAAAGCCCAGGCCAGCTTATGGCTAAACAGAATGGGAGCACTCACTCAGCCTGTCTCTGATTGACCATTAAAGCCATTGATGAATGGGCCTGTCAGGGGAGAGACAATTAAATCAAACATGAAACAAAGCCGTTGTGACGGCCCGGTCTGACAGAGCAAACCCATTCCTCCCCTCCATTACATAGCACACGGCTCCTTTTACAACCCCTAACCTACTCCTCCCGCCTCCTCTACCCACTGTGTGTGTGTGTGTGTGTGTTTCCAAAGTGAACAAGTGAGCATGTGTACTTCGGAGTGATGTTTTCTGCTTTTAATGTGTGTGTGTGTGTGTGTATGTGTGTGTGTGTGTGTGCATCTGTTTGTGATGTCTCACTGTTAAAGCACTTTGTCCCCCCCTTCTTTCACATTTTCGTGAGTCACTTTGCCATTACAGTGAGAGAGAGAGACTGTGTGTGTGTGTGTGTGTGTGTGTGAAAAGTACACAGGGCCTCTCAAAGTGGTTTAAACGTGACGTCAGGGGCCAGGCTGCAGCACATGGTGGGAAGTGATTTTCTGATGCAAATCGGGAAGGATCGGATCAAAGCCGCATGACAGCCAATCAATCAACCGTCAAATCAGACATGGCAACTGTCGATTACGGCTCCTTCCAGCCCACGAAACCCCATTGTCTGCCCTCAAATTGTTTATCTTTTCCCAAGGAAGGATAGAAAGCACGGAGGTAGAGCTTTTCTCGCTTAGTGCAAAGAAGTTATGCGCTGAGATCAAATGCGCACACAGCCCCCCCAGCCCCCCATGTCCCCGTCAAGCAAACACTGCTTATTTCCACATGGTTTTGCAATGATACATTCAATAAAGATGGTAGTTCAACTATCGGGGATTCAAGTTGGAAACAATAGGAAGTGAAAGTTTACAGCAGCCAACTCGTCCGGTGGGACAACAGGAGCTGCGCAGCGCGTGGAGAGCGACAAAAACGCAGATTGTTGTCTCCAAACTGTACAGACCGTTTGATAAAGATAACCGTTTCTACGTGAGAGCTGTGCTGTGAGAGCTGTGCTGTGAGAGAAGCAGCAAGAGTGACAAGACGCAGCGTTACAACAACACAAAGTGGAAACGGAAATGCGGTGACTGTAAAGTGAGCTTCACAAAACAAAAAAAAAGGTAACATCCGCTGCTTTATTCATTTTACGCACATTTCACTTGGATTCGCGTACGTACCTGCAGCGCGCTTGGGCGCTTCTTGTTTCCTCCGTGGCATTTTCTTTTCTTTTTTTTTTTTTCTAATACGAGGATCTCCGGTGAAAACTCTTCTCTCCTTTATTTCATATACCTCCTCGCTGTATCCGGGAAGATCCACCAGCACTCAAGGGAAAAAAAGATTCACGCCTTCGCGTAGTAGACTGCACAACATCGGGGAGTCCGAAGGGAAGAAGAAGAAAAACTAAGAATCATCGTCGCGGAATAGCGGGGGGAAAAGTCAGCGGTGAGGAGGGGAATCAAATGAATGAGGTGGCGCAGAGTGATGTGTGTCTGTGTGTGTGTGTGTCTCAGATCGGCGTTAGTGGCGTTAAAGATGTCAGTGTTGATAGCCAGCGTCCACCTCGGCTGCCTGGTCTGGCAACAGCCAAAGTTGAAGGATAAGAGAGACGATCGCGTCACTCACAACAGGAGAAAGGGCAAACCCACCGCTCCGTTTACTCTTTACTTCTCAGGGAGAGGGAGGGAGAGGAGGAGGGAGAGGGAGGGACAAACACACACCACACACACACACACACACAATCAGTCTCCTCCTGTACACATGTGCGATTTTGTGTGAATCACAGTTCAGTGTGTTATTACGCACAAAAGGCCGATTATCTGCAGCCACAGAACCACAGACAGACTGAGGAAAAATCCTATCAAGTGCACAGATCCTCTCATCATGAAAGAACTGAAGCTTTGTCACAATTTTGTTTGTTTTTTAATGGAAAATGAACATTACTATTTTGTAATTTTTACTATTAAATTTCACTTGTGCCAAAATCACTCAATTCTCAATATAGCAGGATCTCTCTTGGCATGTGTGGATTATTTTTTTTTAGTTTTGAATACATATTCATGTATCTGTATTTATTTTCTATCACTTCTACTGGGACTGGGGGCATGTACACATACGTTTATACTTCTGCTTACTCCTTTACAAACATGGGACGAGATGTAAATGTATAGGTTTTGTCATTGTAAATGTTGCACGTGTTTGAAATAAAACTATCTACTTCTACTGTCGGGCTGTTACATCCTCCACAATGTGACATAAAAAACATAAAAGGTGAAGAAAAACTAATCAAATGTTGTCACAAATACTATAGAACAGTATTTATGTACAAATATATTTTACACAACATAATCAACATTTCTTGCACCATCATTCTATGCCATGAATGAATAGTCATTAATTGTTATTTTTATTTAAGTATTGATCTACATTATCTGCTCCTTTACACTTTGAACTTGATTGTTTTGGTATATAATATTAGCTCATATTAGAACATAATATATTCACTTCCGGACACAGTAAGTAGGACGGTATAAGGCAGTTGGGAGTGTCATAATGGGTTTAAGGTGAAGTTGGGATTACGTGAGGGATCAACTCTGAGCCCTTTCTTGTTTGCAATGGTGATGGACGGGTTAACAGATGAGGTCAGGCAGGAGTCTCCGTGGACCATGTTGTTTGCAGATGATATTGTAATCTGCATTGAGAGTAAGGGACAGGAAGGAGAGAGTCTGGAGAGGTGGAGGTCTGCACCTGAGAATGAGTATTAGTTGTAAAGTAAGACAGAATACCTGTGTGTGTTGGACACTGAGACAGGTGGTGTTGTGAAGTTGCAAAGGAATAGAGGTAGCAAAAGTTGACAAGTTTAAATATCTTTGCTGCACAAGAGAGGTGAAGAAGTGAGTGAACGACAGGGTGGAGACGAGTGTCAGGGGTGATGTGTGACAGAAGGACAGCAGCAAAAGTGACAGGCAAGGTCTACAAGATGGGAGTGAGACGTGCTGTGATGTATGACTTAGAGGCAGACAGGAGGTGGCAGAGCTGAAGATGCTGAGAGTTATCTTGGGAGTGACCTGCACGGACAGGATTAGAAATGAGCATAATGGAGGGTCAGCTCAGGCTGAACGGTTTGGTATTAAAGTAACGGAGGCGAGGTTGAGATAGTTTGGTCACATGCAGATGAGGTATAGTACATGCAGTATATACGGGACAAAGGATGTTGACCACAGAAAAGGTTCATAGTTGTGAAGGAGGTCATAGAGGACAGTTGGTGTTACAGAGGAGGGATATGAGGGTGAGATGTGGTGACCCCTAAAGGGAGACAGACGTCCACTACCAGAAACACAATGCATTTTGTTGATAAATGATAGTAATAAACTATAAACAAAAGGTGTAGTTAGGAGTTAGTTTAAATATTCTGACACTTACAAAACAAAGAAAATATTATTTAAAAGGTACAGTATGAAACTATAGTACTACATCATAGGCCTGCAGTTATATGCAAATACAGTAACATGACTCTGATTGAATCTGATTATGTAATATACCATACAATGTAAACAACATTCAGGTTTGTAATGTATACAGTGGATAACTATGCTTTCAATGAGAGGAAGTACAGAACACAATGAGGCCAGTGGTCATGGCATTTATGTGCTGCTCGAATCTGTTTTAGTTTTCCATATCGGAAACAAAATGTGCACACACCGTCTGTGATACGTATTTGACAAGGTGCAGAAATTAGTCAACCGGCCCCGGCCCCCACTCTACTGCCTGTAAATGAAAACATAGCTCATGCCTTCTCCTCGCTAATTTAATGTGAGCATTTAAATGTTGGCTTTCATCACAGTAAAGGAATCAGCCCTCTCGTAGATCCACATTAGGAAGAGATCAAAGCCAATTCAAGGAAGGAGCGTTAAGTCTTCATGCTAAGGTAATGAGGGTTTTTTTTCCACCACTTGTCACTCCTTTTTCTGGAGCCAGCAGTATCTCTGTGTGGGATGGTCCCGGGGTACCGGGGGCCTCTCTACCCCCTGAGCCTCTGATCTCTGATGTGTGCTGCTGACCCTTGCCAGCAAAACAGATACACACTAATAACCAAAACATGCTGCATGGTGCGGGTGCTGCACGCAACAAAAATGCAATAGAAGAACTGCTCCCTCAAATCTCAAACATATAAGTAGGATCGAATATTGTGCACCAAGAACCGAGTAGAATCAAGAAAAAATATTTAATTTCATGTTTTGTTTTGGAAAAGGACAGGACATACTTTTTAAAATGCTTAATTTTTCTGTCATGTTCATTCAACATGCAGGCCTATATTGTTCTCATGTGTTTTGTTTTGTTTTTATATTTAATACATTTCACAGATTAATTATTTTGTTGTTCAGGTGACTGCACAGTGACAATAATGACAATCTTGAATGCTGTGTACTGAATGAATTTAAGACATCACACATATTTCCTTTACTGTAGTAAATAAAAAATTACTAAATTCTAAAAGAATAATATTTATAATATTTGTCTATTTTTTAACCACCCTGGACATGAACAGTTGAATAGATATCAACTGGAATTGACAAATGAAACGAACAATTTTAAGTGATACACAACCCTTAAAAACACACGTTTTTTTTCTCTGTCTCTCTGTCTCACACACACACACACACACGCGCACACACGCGCACACACGCGCACACACGCACAGACACACACACGCACAGACACACACTGCATCCTCACTCCGTTAACAAGAATTAAAGGCCTCTCTGATCATGACTCGCCCCTGCCGCCCTGACTCTAAGAGCACAGAGGCTGGGTCTCTGTCACTTTAACTACATGAAATTACAACCCAAATGGGATGTCAGGGGTTAGCAGTGTCTCTAAGAGAACTATGTGAATATATTTCCTCCTATGGACCTGCCCCCAACGTGACCTCCCCCAGGAACAAGAAGTAACCTGGTGATTGGCGTTTTTACAGCCAAATTAAACCGTCTTGCAGCCTACTGAAGGCAGGAGGAGAAAGCAGCCATTCCAAAATTAGTGAGCCATCATCATGACAGAAAGTAGTGGGGACATGGTGTCATCCAGCCACTGTATCGATTAACCCATAAATAGTATATGGCCTCTACAGTGTGGCTCTCCCAGGCTTACACTGTAAATGGAAGTTATCTCAGCTATGCATCTATCTTGCTTCGCTGTGTGCTTTAAAACCCTAATACCTAGAGACTACAACGCGATTGGGTGTTAAGCACATCACGAAAATGACCACATTATGAATGCAATTAGTGGAAATTGGCCAAATTGTATCTTGGCTGTTGTTTTTGTGCTTAAACATCGTTTCACTGAATGCAAAGTGCAAAACAGAATGTGAAGTTTTTAATTAAAAACAAAGAAAGCACACATATCCTACAGGATGGATTATTCCATTATTTTAAGATATACACAACTTTAAAAATAAATAACATTAAAATGCATATTCTGATTAGAGCTTTTTTTTTTTTTTAAACATGGCACTGTGTCTGTGATTCTCTCTCATGTCAGGCAGCCCTGCTGCATTATTCCTCATCTTCTCGCTCCAGACACCTGGATTATCATAAAAGAGTAATGCCTGTCAAGCCTGCATTGATTTGAGCACAAGTTCGCCCAGTTATTCTCAAAGTTGTGATTAAAAAAAATCTGCTTCTGTTTTCCTATTGAAACCTTTTGGCAAAAATAAATAAATAAATGGGAGAGGCCTTTCAATTTCATAGCCTCCAGAACACTCAAGTATTCATTGCACTCTACTTTTTGCTTTCAACCTCTCTGCGGGAGACAGAACTCGTGACATCTATGTATGCTGTTCCTATTCATGATGCTATTCAGCCTTCAGATTTGTGCTGCAAGTGATCCCTCAATACCATCAGATCACTCTTAATGGCATGCACACAGTTCCGGGGCCTGTCCAGAGACGCAGCGTGCTGCAGTGTCAGAGAGTAAACTGAGTCCAATTCAACACCTCTTTGTCAAAACTCCATTGCCGCACTTCTGTTGTGGCAAAGTTTCCCTGCTCCAGAATGAAACAACACTGAGTAGGTTATCAGTTTATTTCCTGCAAACACCAAACTTGTTTGTCTGTGTTCGTGCTTCGCTGGCTTATCTGTGTATTCATGTGGGAATGTTCATATGTGGGAGTGGATGCGTAATGCACGGCCACGCTGCGAAGAGTGATTGCTTTATTCCTGCCTTGTATGTGCTATGGGGGCCGGGGCCCTGTCTTTGGGCAGCTGTATGGATGGCTTGAGGAGGTCTCCATCATTCATAAAGCGCACTCCTACATGTAGAATTGATCTTGCAAAGAAACAGGGTGGCAATAGCAGTTCATCAGTCTTCTCCGACCACAAATCACTTGGAGGTGTCCCCCTGGGGAGAGGTGACACCATTGTCAGTGCAGCGGTCCCTTCGGACAAAGGAAGGGGCAGGGCAGGAACTCTCGCTCATATGGTGGCCCCAAAGTGCTCGAAATGTGAATAGCATTCATGTAAATATCCATAGATAAACTCAAAGAATGTACATTATGCAAAAATAAATAATGGGAAAGAAAAGACTAGTACTTTGGCTGACAAGTCAGCTAAATCGTGCCATAAAAATAAATCACACCCGACTCCTTTTCTTCACTGTTTAATACACATTTTCTTAATTTATTGTTACGGTTCAAACTGCCTTGAACAGATATATTAGAAGAAACTGATGATTCAAAAGGAGAAAGAGGCACAATTGCTATATTAGCTCATTTTTCAAGAATCTGATTAATATTAAATATGCACATACACGCCAGGCACTGAAGTCAAACAGGTTTTATAAAGAATGCATAATTAAAGCTACCTTTACTCATAGTGTTTAATATATGCATCTCTGCCTATTAATAACACAGGTCATTAATTTGTATAAATCAGCTATGTATGGCACAGAGTAATTTCCACTCCTGTAAAGAGAATTGGTGAGATGAAGCTCTTGCCTTTGGCCTTGGGTTGCACATTACACTCGTCTTACATTAGGGCACATGCTCCTCCTCCTCCTCCTCCTCCTGCACCTCCTCATTCCGTTTGGACTTTGTCATTGATCTTCATTCTAAAATAATCTCTTATCATTTCTCATTGTAAGCCTGCAGAGAAACCTTTCCCAGATCCCAATTCATTAGCTTCGCCCTGAAAATAGAAAAGCTTTGAGATAGGTGGACATGCGATGTAGACTCAAAGTAAGCACCTTTAAAATATGTCAGCCACTTATGATCCATCTGTAAACCTTTGACATGTCACATTATTTCTCTTTTAGGCTAAAGTGTGAACTGCTCAGTATAAAACAACGCCACTCTCCCCTCGGACTGCAGCGTTTCCCCGTTATCAAGCTGTTTATTTCAGTTTTCAGCTCATGTCTTCATTAAAAACTTTAACATTCACAAAATGAATGGGCCGGGCATTGAAAAGGTCTCCTTAACATTTCTCAGTGCTTCTCCCCAGACAACCAACAAGCAAGTCTTTTCTCAATCATTGTTCACACAGAGGAGGAGAGGCATGTGTGAGACGAAAGTAGATTTTGTAATTTCGTGGTAAATTATTAGGGGAAAAAAGTGATAAGGTTCATCCTTTAGAGGGTGGTTGATGACTCTACAGCGTTTCAATTAGCGCACTTCTGATTGTGGAGGCAGAACTCAGACGATCGATCAAGTCTCTCTCTCTTCTTCTCTTTCAGTGCCTCATTGCCCAAAATACCCTTTAAAATATTCAGGTAGATTATGAATGGTTACACCCCCTCTCTATTTATATCTTCTTTATTGACAGTATTACATTTATATGGAGTCAAGGTGAGGGATTTAATTTAAGATTTGCACAAAACTGCTTGGAATATTTATTTTTCTTTTTAAAAGACAGATTAAGGAACAGTGATTTATATGATTAACACCTTTTAACAGAGACAAAAGTTTAACACATGGATCAGCTTAACTGTTATGGATTTGCTGGCACACTGATCTCTGAACAAATTCAGGAATACTTCAATAAGTTTTGGGAGCTATGGTCTCACTGAGTGACAAATAATTGTGACATTACCTTGTTATGGAAATTCAAAGCTGCGTCTGGCACATCGCTCCTCTGATGTCACGTCAGTCTGCTTAGCGCTGTCAGCTCGTGTTTGAGCAAGGGCTGATTTCTCTCTTTCCCCGTCCTTCTCAGGCGGGGAACATAAAAGGGAGGATGTTTATGATGGACGGGCAGCTTTTTAAAGAGAAGCATCACAGGGTGTTGGATGGGAGGGATCCAAATCAGGACGGCTGTGATGTGACGAGACAGACAGGAACATCCTTCTCCCCGTGTCGAGATGTCAAGCAGAGGGAGACTTAGCAGAGTAGACAGTATCATCACTCTCCCAAGTGAAGCGAGAATTCGCAGTGGAGGAGAGAAGTGGAGGGACAGTGGTACAGAGTTGGCATCATCTCAGACTTGTTTGCTTGACCATTGTCAGCTTGGGATTCTTTTCTTTTTTTTTTTGCTTATTCTTTTCTTGTTCGTTACAGAATACGTAAATATCAGTGATCATTTGTGGCAGTTCCACATATTCATAGAAATTGCTTTTATCAACAGATATATGCATTGTACATGAAGTACACTTACTAAAATGTGGAAAATGCATGTTCTGGTCAAAGATAATAACATCGCCTACTTCTACATCACTAAACCTCACCACCGCAATTATCTCTTGTGAAAAATCTAATGATTTTACTCGGACTAACATTGGACACTCAGAAAACCAAACTATTGTCTTAGTCCAGACTTTTAACACTGTCTGTTTCTCAGCTTTTGATAAGAAGTCTATACGTTTTTCTGTGACTAAAAATTAGTTTTCATGTAAATCTGACCTTCCCTGAATAAGGTAATGGTTAATTAGTCATACAGATGCATTCCTATTAATAATTCTTAAGTTGATTAACATTTGCCTGATAATAATCAAGAGTTAATATTACTCATTCTTTGGGTAATCGGTTGTGTAATGTAATGAGAAATTGGACACTTTACCAGTTTCGTTTGGAATTGCATAGCTTAAATTTCACTTTTATTCTTTCCTCAAAATTAAAATCAACCCAAACAAACTGGGCACACATTGATGCATTGATATTATGTTGGTACATTGTACAGGATGTTTCTTTACCAAAATGTCAAAGTATAGCATAAATAAAATAATAATGGATGAAGTAGTATGACACCTCACTGGATGCAATTAATCTGTATTTGATTATCTTTCTCATGAGATAATCCAAAGGTAAGGGGCCAAAACAGAACTACTACTGTTGCTCTTTGCTTGTGTCTGTGGACATTCACACATCGTGTGCCTCTATCACTTGTATTACAGCTCAAAGTCAATCAAGTATTAGAAATAATCTGCATAAATTTACACCTTTAAAAAAATGTGAACGTTCTGTTCTGTCTTTCTCCTCCTCTGCCTCTTATCCTGTTTGGTAATTAGCCTTTGACCCCCCTGAGATCACGCAGCTGTGAAGACTGAAGGATAGTTTAAGAGACGGATTTGTCATATAAATTTCTCATCAGCCTGAAATCTTGAGGGCAGAGCTCCCAATTTATTATATTACAGAGCACATCTTGAGGCACTATCACTTAGGAGGGAAGTGTCAAGCAGAATCTGTCTTTGACTGTTGTGCCAACTCCATTTGCCTGGGTTTTACAGCGCGCCCCTTGACTTTGCCATGTGTGGAGAATCATGAGATGCTGGTGATGGGCAGTAATTCCCTTGCCTATGTGAGTGAGTGATCAGAATTCATATTAGCCATCTTTAGATGCTGATGGCAGCCTGAAAGGTGCCAAGTAGTCTCTCTCTGGACTGCAGTAAGTCACTCGTGGGGATGAAGCAGCATCCCATTTTAAACCTGCAGAAGAGGAAAAAAAAAAACATGCTTAATTCCATTACTGTCATTTGGAAGACAGAGAGGGACTTTTAGTTTGAGCAAAACATTCCTTCTGCAGTGTAAAACAATTATTATTTTGTGCTTATATTTTGCCACTAATGTAATGTAGCATTGTGTATGTGCAGGATTTCAGAGCAGAAAAAAAAGGTCTCCTATTCGTCCATTTTCTGTTAGAAGCCAGTAATTCCGTTCTATTGGTTTCTCTGTCAGTAATTTCACGAGATTAATGACACTGTCACACACTTGTGAAGCGTCCTTAACTAAGATTCAGAAGCATAATGTCCACTCCATCTTTGTTTCATTTCTCCCGTTCAAACAGCATTCCAATCAGCATTAGGCCATCTTGAATTCTTCCCCGTTCTGGCGACTGCGCAGCCTCGGTGCCAGAGTTGGAGGGGGAATGTTTTTGCCAAACAGATGGAAAAGCATCAGTGTGTTGCACACACACAGACACACATACTTCCACTTGGTGATTTCACGGCCTGCGCTGACATTCAGCCATTCATTACAAAGTGAATTAATGTGCCAGAGTTGCAGTTTCCTCTTAAAAACAGATGTCTCCGGAACATCTAATTAAGCAGCACACCAAATCATTGCCTTTCAGTCATCTCCAGCCATTTTACCTCTGTATCAAAGAGAAAATGTGCAGTAAAGATGGATCTTATCTGGATTAGGCGAGCTAGGTGTTGCGGCTATGACCTCAGTGCCCAGTAACCTAAATCACTATTTAAATTATTCACACAATAACGACACCGGAGGACTCCATTATGAACATTATTGCTGAGAAATGGGCTCGTCTGAGGTGAAGGATGAGTCTTATCTTTCGCTGTCAGTCAGGGCATTAGTCATGGTAACGGGTCCTCCAGACCTGTGTTCATGGTTTTCATTGAGGTTTACATAGCAGATTTATCACAGATCACAAGCCGATGTCAGCGTCCTAACATTGAGATGAAAAAAACTAGCAAAAGCTGTTCAATGTCATTATTGTAATTTAAGGTCTGTATAATGCAGTAAGTGGATATAGACATGGTACCAGATTTATATGGAATATATTTGGAAAATTGTGGCAAAACCATATTGTGAGTTAAACAGCAAAAATATCCAGCCCACCGCTGCACAACTTTGACATCTGCATTTGTTGTGGCTCTAAAGCAAATGAAACTGCACCAAGAAAAAGTTTCCATTCGAACCAAACAAGACAGAATAACGCCAAGTGTTTTCTCTGTCATTGCTCTTTCTTCTTGCGTCAAGAAGCCAAACTCAATTTATGTCAAACAAGGTTTAAAGGACCTTGGGATTAAAGCCATAAACTGGCTGCTGTCAGACCTGAAGCACTGCTAACAATTTAGTGCCAAACGGGCGTTGTTCAATATCATTTCATATTATATCATGTCACGACACAGTGACAGCTACACATCAGCCCAGTCACAGATGGTTTGCCCTGAAGAACTCCTCCGATGTCGGCTCCAATCGAAGCTGACTCCACTTAACTCTGATCTAAAATGGGAAATCTATCTGGAGTACTCTGCGGGGAGCGGCTACAGCTATTGGTAACGAATGCTAACAGGTCGATAAGGTAATGAGAAGACATATTTTGAGAATGGATATTTGGGTATGGGGGTGTGGACTGGGGCTGTAATGGAGTTTGCCAAAAGCCTTCTCTGGTTCCATGATAATGGCAAGTGACAGCACTAATGGAAAACTTGCCTGTACAGAGATACAAAACAGTCACAGCCAATATTTTTGTGATCGCAATTAAGCATATTGGTATTCCATGGTGCCAATTGAAGGCCACGTCCACACTCTGGATACATTTCACTGTTTATCTCTCACTTTTTTATACACTTGGTTCTTCTAAATTGCTTAAATTGTTTGAATATTACATTAACACATGCAATTTAAATGTATATATCTGTTTATTTCTGTTGCCTCAACACAGGCCACTTGTTGCTATTTGTTGATTACTACTGTTTGTTGATTACTGCCATGTGCATGAAGAAGCACATGGCAGCAATATGGTGATGTAGAACGGCTTAGGGAAACATGTAACTGCAATGTTTCTACTGTATTGCCATTTGATTTAAAACATCATTTAAAATAAGTTGTGAGTCTTAAATTGAACTACTCTGTAATCATATTGCAAGGATGAGAACTTAAACATATTGTGTCCAACATTCATGTGTTAAATTTAGAACTATAAAAAAGGGGAAAATTAAATTGTAGCCTTTGAGAGTGACTAATTGTGCTGTTTGAAAGTGTGATTAATCGTTTATCCTTATTACCAACAGCTTTAGTAACAACAAATCACATGAAATCCATAAAGACAAAAGCTATATATACATGTATAATATTACCTGTGTTAACAAACGTGCCTGCACGTGTGCAATTACTGTGACTGATAATATGCAAACAGTCTGTAAACCCATTAGTCAAAATATAGTCATCATATAACAGGACAAATGATGCTCCTATTTTTGTACAGATAAATAAATGTTAAGCAAACAAATGGTTTCCGTTTATACCGACGTCACATGTTGGCTATGTAGTATATGGTATGTTTTATATTCATCATTTTAACATGTGGTCCCATGCAGTATCCACAGTGATAAGTGGAAGTGAATAACATTGATGAGCCTGTTACACTTTTAACAAGTGGGACACATTAGTAGTAAGTTGTGATGTGGACCCAGTGGTCCAAAGATAAGCAGTTGGTGAACGGGGCAACAGGGTCAGACTCGTGTGGTGTTTACCTGGGGAAGAGTTGGCCCCAGGATGTACAACGATAAGGAGGAAAGCTGCAGAGGCACTGGAATGCTCTGGATAATTTCCTGATATGGATGTCACTTTGACATGTATGGTTGCAAACCAATTGTCCTCTTTTAACAGGATAATGCATCCTGTCACACAGCAAGAGAAGAAATGTAAAAATCAGATATAATCCCCCAAAAGAACCCCATAAATATAACATTGATGGTTCACCAAGCACAGGCTTTAAAGAGAGACATGCACCGCCAGTGTCTTGTGACCAGAATGTGAGTGAAGGTAATGTCTGTCACGATGCAGTGATCCTTTGAGCTATGGGGACTTATTTTAACATAAAAGAAGAAAACAAACGTTTATATTTTGTGACAGATTGTATAGGACTGATATCAGTTCATTGGAAACCAAAAAGTGGTATCAAGTCATTCTTATGCACAACATCAGGCTGGTGGTTTTAATGTATAGTGGTTGATCACAGTACATTTACTCACTTAATAATACCATACCAATAATAACAGCAAAGCTCACATGGTTTATATAATTTCAGTATATGCACGGTCAGCTGTTTCATTCTATAATCCAAAGCACGGTGAAGTGAACTGCATGCACACGTGCATGTCTGTCATAACACATATGTGGATGCTGATCAGCATTCATGGCCCAAGTAGTCTCAGAATACAAATTCCAATACACCGTCACCAGTTACCTACAGGCCTCTCAGTCTTTTGGCATTTAAGATGCACCGTATGATCAGCAAAGGTATAAATCTGTGCCTTGCACTTCATTACCCTGTGCGTCACTGTTTCTGAGTATCTGTTATTCTCTTGCAGTTAAACCTCTTGAGCAGAGATAGACGAGATGGAAGACTGCAGGAGCAGAAGGACGAGGGGACAATTTGTGCAATCAGAGGAAAAGGCAGAGAAGGAGAGTGACAGAGGGAGGGTGAAACCTCCACGTGTTTGATGGTGATTGGAGACATCGCTTACACAAACAATGAGGCGGAGGATGACAACATCTTCTGCATGATGAGTGTGTTTGTGAAGGCTGTCCTCACACGACGGAATGGCACTCTGAATCAGCGCAACACGCCCCAGACATATAAGCACAATGACACGGGCAAACATGTCCAAACACACACATGCATGCACAAAAAGACTTAACTTTACATTTTACAGCTTGATATCAAATCAAGTATGCAACTACAGGAGGTGAAGAGACAGGGGTGGAATTTTGATTTCAAAGGTGGAGGATGTGCGTGTCTATGTGTGTGTTTTGGTTGCAATTAATATGACCACAGATCCTCAAGAGAGCTTAAGTTTTTCATTTGCCCTCATTCAAAAAGAAAATATGCTACATGTGTTTCATGAAACAGATGCTCATGACAGAGCTGTTCTTATAGCTCATTTACATCACTACAGATGTAGTCGCAGTTTTCTTCTTTTTTAATAACTACCAAAAGTATAATTTATAAACTTTTACATGATGTGATATATTCCACATAGGAGACACTGAAACTATAGTAGAAGGTGTCCATTATCTAGAGTTATCATATTAGAAAAATAAACAAATTTGTCACCTATACCTTTTCACTCTTGCTCTCTTACTCTCAGTGATGGGAGGGCAAGGTAAAAAAAAAAGATAGATCTGAAGGTAGCAGCAATTCTTTCATTGGGGACTGCACACACACACACACATGCGCACACACCCCCCCCCCCACACACACACACACGCACGCACACACACACACACACACACACACACACACACACACACACACACACACACACACACACACACACACACACACACACACACACACACACACACACACACACGAGCCACACCTTTCATGATAGATACATTTGCAACAATCAGTCAACAACTAACTACCCCAAGATGAACCGTTGTATGTGTAAATAGCTAATGTGGTTAAACACAAGCATCAAATTAAAGATGGAATACTTTGTTTTCTGCACATTGGAACTTTGTGATTTAATTAGTTGAGAGGTGGACTTTATACTTGATTGTAATAACATGTAATAATATTAATGCAGAAATTCAGCAATATCACAGTTCAAAATAAAACAAAGGTGACCATCCAAGCATTAGAGTTACTGTGTGTAGGATTTACAAACATCTATTGATAAAATTCCATGTTGCAGATAAATATCTCTCACCTCACATTTCCTTTCCAAACATATAGGAGAAGCTACATTAGCCTTCAGTTAGCATTAAAACTCACAATGTGTTTAGTCTGTCCATTAACACATGGATTCCTCCACAGAGAAGATCCACACCTGATGTAAATATAAAAGGCTGTGGTAATGAAAACAAACCATAACATTCAGTTGACTGTACACTGTACACCATCAGTATATAAAAATGGAAATAATGTTACTTAAATCTCACACACCGGAGCTTTAAGCCCCTCTGAGATGGAAAAGCACTGTAAATCTGCTTTGTTAAACTCAAAGGAGAGAAACAAAGGCCACAGTTAAGTCACATCTGTAACATAGAGAAGCACTACATAGTTTGAAGAGTGCTCCACTTTACGCTCCTCCTCTTTTTCTTTCTTTGCTTTCCCTTTCTGTCATTCTTCCAACCTAAATGGCTTTGACAACTCACTGGTCTATGGCCATTCTACGACACTTTCCTTTCATTCGCTCTCCCCTTTAGGGTGATGTGATTTTACACAGTGGAAGTGGAAGGCCTCGCATATCTAGGAGCGGAGGATCAGTGGACTGAGAACCCGGGTCAACATGCTCCAACAGTGAGGTCTGGTCACGTGGCCGCCTTGTGGCAAACACTTTGAGAGGCGCAGGCCATACTCCACCACGACGCCTTACCTATACGAGACAGTCTTGTAGTTTATTGGTTGTCATTCTGTTAATGGCAGCTGAGGAATATTTGGAAATCTAGTGAAATACATTTAATATAATATTGAACAATATGTAGTTATTGATGTATAATTGTCCTTTAAGTATACATCTAAAGTGTGTATTCGTACACATGAGAATGGACAAATCTGGCTAAAACTGGCTATGTCCTTTCACATTTATGTTACCTGAAAGTCTCTGCTGTTTATCCTACACCCTGAGCATGGACGCTTTTTACTCTCACTCACTCATTGTTTACTACTTTATTCTCCACATGAGAGTCACAGGGAGCTGAGACAATCCCAGCTGACATAGGGTGAAAGACAGGGTCACACCCTGAACTGGTCCCTAGTCCATCTCAGGGCCAACACACACGCACAGGGACAAACAATCATTCACTATCACATTCAAACCTACAGTCTACAGTTTAGACACACACACACACACACACACAAGAACATGCACACTCCACACAGAAAAGGCCCTGGGTCGAACCAGAGCTCAAACTGGTGACCTTCTTGCTGTGAGGCAACAGTGCTAGCCACACATCTGCTGTGTGGCTGCAAGCTTTTCAGTTGCTCACTGCAGACATATAGCAAGCAACAACTTAAACTATTTACACATGAATAACCAACAAGCAGATTTAAAGGTTGTAAAAAAAAGGGCATAATTTCTTTATTACTAGTTACACACTGCTTTAGGACTGTATGGGTGTGTTTTGATCATGTTTAATTAGCACTGCCATGACGATAGAAAACAACATCATCATAATCTGAATATTTTCTGTTGAAAATGAAATCTCTTAATGGAAATTACCAAAATTCCTTCCTCCAATATTCATGTGATAACTCATCATATACTGTATATGTGGAATTGTGGGCTTAAAGTATAATGTTTCTTACTACAAGGAATGAGGAGAAGAAGTAATGGATGATTCAATCCAAAAGAAGGCAGTAATGCAACATTACAGATGACAATTTCTATTACCAACCAACCAATGAAATGTCTTCAAAGTTGTGTTATTTTGTCACACAGAGAGCAGCACTTCCTATATTATTACACCTATAATAAACCATTTTTTCCCCTCCAAATACAGTCTTCAAAAAAAACAACACATGACCATATTATATTACGGTCCCTGGACGAACAGTCCTTGTTTTTTTCCCTTGGTCTTACAAGGAGGTCAAAGTGCAGTCTCGCACACAACAGCCCCACTCACAGAGGTGATAATGTTTCAATGCTCAGTGGAGCAGATGATGCAAACATGGCGCTTGAACACAGACACAGTCAGACTATACTGCATCGCAATGTCTGATGATATGGACGATGCAGATCTGAAACGTGCGTGTAACAGATGTCATGTGCAGTGTGGTCACAATCGCATATTGCACACTTAGTCACCACAACAAATTTCTCTCTCTATATAACATGTCTCCTCAGGTGTGGTCCTCTCAGATAAAGACCATCAGCTGTGCATCCCACCATATTCTGCTGCCAGGCTAATAAATGGCTTGTGTCAGAGGCAGTGTCAGTCTATTGGTTGCTCATTTTGAGTTTGTCTCGGGCCTGGAGACGAGCTTTGCATTCTCTGCTCAGTGACTGGCAAAGTCCTGACTTTATTGATTTCTTTCTTCACTGCTCTTTGTCAAAATATCCAACTGCAGACCTTAAAGACCTCTGCCATTGCTCGACATCTGCAGCCACACACAGCTCCTCTTATATAAGGGTTGACTCCGGCACTTTGTTTTTTGAAGGGGGTAGAGGAAGGAATGATAGGCCGTGTGAGTGGAAGATGATTGGAGAACACAATCTAAAGCCTTAGCAGCTCTCTCTCTCTCCTTCTGTTTCTCTGTCTCACTCTCTCTCTCCCTCCATTTTGACACAGAGAAAATATTGTACACTGACTGGTTCCCATTGAATCCACGTTGTGATTCATCGCCCAATTTCAAACTGCCAAGCAGCTAAATTGCACCAGGTCTGCCAAAATTCATCCCAGGAACATGCAGGAGATGTGAAAAATTAAATGTCATCGTGGCACAGTGGCAAACTTTCACCTCTCATCGAGCAGAATATGCTCGCTTCATTCTGTACTGATGGATGATGGCTCGGGGCTATACTTAACCTACTTAGTAATGTCATGTACTGCAGAATGTGTTTACTTTTGAAAAATAGTGAGAAAACATAAACTCTATCAGAGCTTGACATCTACGCATTCTTCCTCCAAATAAAGTGGGTTTTTATGTTGATGCAGGAATGAATTTTCCCCCTCATCAGACTTGTTTGCTGTATATCATGTACTTATGCTGGAGGTGTAAAATCATGTAGGCACAATGAAAAGACAAACTGTGTCTAAATATTAAGGAATATCTGTTAGACTTCACTGGTTAAATATCTTTTGGTGATTTTCTTTTCCACGTGGCTACTCTTCAGGTGACAATTTCAAGTTTTTTCAGGGAAAGTTATGCCATGCAGACATTTTGAAAAAGATAACGGTATATTATTTAGTGCGGATGAGAGAGAGGGTGAAAGACAATGGGCTGAAAAGCAAAGAAAGGATGAGGTTAGGAGGCAGGGAGAGGGTAGGAGGGCTGAGCGATGACTGGCTACTTTAGCAATTAAAATGTGGGGCAAAGACACAGAGGCTTGGTTTGACCGAGAGACTGCACCATTCATCATCCCAGCTGCCATAAAGCAGCAGTAGATGGAATCTTTGATTTGAGCTTCACAGGAACATAAATCAAAATCCAAACCATGGCCTGTCAGGGCCATCGCCAGAGTAACCCATTTGAGAGAGGAAGAAAGAGGAAGAGAGGGGAGGTAAGGTTGGAGAGAGTAAAGGTACTTACTTCTCCGGCTTTGCACTCCATTCCACATCCACACATCCACACATGCACGCACACACACAAGCAGATACAGTTTAAAGACGCACTCTTTTGTCGTTCTACATGCATTTGAAGTTCAGACGCAGCTGCCTCACACCCCGGCACAATATCGAAACCAGGGATCATTGATCAAGTGGCTGGGTCCTGTCAGTGGCCAGTGGTGTGCCTGACCTGCCCCGCCCTGCCAACATCTCCCCGTCCACCCCCTCCTCTCTTCATACCCTCAAATACAAGGCAGAGAACAAGGAAGTGAGGTCATGCTGCATGTACACCCATCCATCTAAATAGCATGACAACGACAGCTAATAAATCATTCATTCATTGTTTAATCTATTGTCTGCCCGGGCAAAAGTCATGCGGCTGATATGAAGACAGATTTACCCCATGCAGGTGGGGCCCAGTTTTTTTACTGTTAGTGGTTTCCTTATCAATTAGTAATGTGTTCATTATACCTTGGAGCAATTAAAACCACTAATGATTGAAATAACATGCAGGGTCTTTCATCAAATCAGTGCCAAAGTAATTTAAGCCAATTTAGTTGTACATTTTATTTTCACTTGGGGTTTCTGGGATTCAAACACTGTGATTTACTGGTTCACCGTGGAGGTTAAAAGAACGATGAATGATTACTGATGTATGGGTTATTACAACATTACTTTCACCTGCACATATGGAGCGGGTGACTCTAATATTCACGTGTTTCATTTCAGTGGGGTTGGAGGTTTAGGGGATGTGAGTGAGTAGCAAGGTCAGGAAGGGTTCACTTTACATGCAACACACACTCTCAGAAGAATGAAAATGTTTAGGTTCATCTTCTCCACTGTGAGCCATGTTTAATTTGTTGTAATTACAGAAAGTCTGAGTGAAAGGCAGCGTGTTCTAAGCAGAGGTATCAACCCTAACATAACCCTATTATGGAGGGGTTACGTTTTCCCAGGGTGGAATCGATGTAAAACATGCGACTTGAAACAGCGCAGTACGGGTTAATGAGGCTTCATTTGGGATATGCATCTCATTATGACAGCCACAGGGAAGGTCACACTAAACACCGTACTATTTACCTTATCCCACCACTTAACAGACCCAGCCTTGCAAAACATGGCAAAATATGAAAAAAAAGAGACCTGCAGTTCATTACATTGTTATGGTCTGACTCAACCCAAAAGCTCACATTGCATTAGGGAAAGGTCACGTGCTCATAATGTCCCGCAGCAAAATATGTTGCCATATTTGACCTGTTGTTAAAGCGACGACAGCAATTGTTTTATGCCAGATGAGTCCGATACACAATATGATTTAGAAGCCATAAAAAGCGATGAGGTAGTGTTGATCTCTCAGACAGCTATCACTGCTGATGAATGATTGAGCTCTGGATGGGCTCAAAGCCGACAATTGGAGGCCATAAGAAGGTGCATGTTCATTTATGTGGTGGCGTACAACAGCCAAAAAGCGGTGTGTGTGGCACTCCTGTCTGTGCCCGCATGCGGAGCGTGGCATTAGTCAGTGTGTAAAGCCCTACCAGTCAGACAGGAGATGGGTTGAGGGAGATGAATGGGAGGCAGGTTCACTTTATTACTGTCACTCTGCTCTCTCCCAGTCTGCCTCAACCTCCCCACTACCACCCATCCATTAATCACATGTTACTGCCTCCTCCCTCCCTCTCTCACTGTCTATTTCTCCCTTTTCCACCTTTCTACCCCTCCTCCATCACTCCATCTATCCATCCATTCCTCACAATTGCATCACTTTTTTTTCCAAACTCTCGTTTACTTTCTTTCCTCACTCTGCTATTATCTCATCAAGTCCTGTTTGCAGCTTCCTTCCTGTTTATGAGGCAAACACAGACTCAAACAACACACTGTGGTGTTGTGTAAGAAAGAATAACCTCAGGTGTGACATTTATCAGCATGAAAAGAGAATTGTCTCCAGTTGGAATGGATTGCATCAGCTTTTTTTGTAAATCTATGACTCAGTCCGAAAGTAAATTCTCTCCTGCACGTTTTGACAGAGTAGTTATTTAAAACTTAAATATATTAATTGGTTTCTATAACATCAGTCCATTAAGAGCAATCAGCTGTGTAAGCAGAACGTCACTGTCCATCACAAGCTGTAACACAACTGCTAAAATGTTTTATGGCTCTATAGCAGCCAATGTTTTCTTAATGCAGGTGAGACACAATTTTATTTACATACATTCATAGAATAATGTATGTGAGAGAAAATGTATGGTCATCTTTCTCCACTTCCCTTGGTCTGTGAAGGTTCTCAGTCATCCAGGTCATAGAACTAAAGAAACCTCTGCAAGTCCAGATGCCTACAGCTAACTTCTGACTATGACCTGGATGACTGAGAACCGTTGCTACACATTTGCAAACAGAACTGAACAGACTGTTGGATATAAGGTGAGAAATCTTCAACCAAATACTGTTCCCAGCAACTCCTGCAGATAACTTTTACTGGCTTCTCAAAGTTTTAACTTCTTAAAGTTCTAACTTAACTTTAAGTCCTAAAAACCTTTAGGACAGGCTTCAGACAAAGACTTCGCTTGCCATGATTTCTTGGGTACCACCTACAAAAGGAAATGCAACGGAGAAACTACAAAGAGAAACCAGCCCAAGTATTTAAATCTACATGATCGGGACCATAAGACAGCAGCAGCACAGAACTTTCAAGTAGGCCCAAGGACAGGAGCATTTGCTCAGACAGAGGCGCAGGGGAGCTTGGCCAGGTCCAGAAGTGACCACACTAGATACGCGCACACACACACACACACACACACACACACACACACACACACACACACACACACACACACACACACACACACACACACACACACACACACACACACACACACACACACACACACACACACACACACACACACACACACAAGCAATGAACAGGGATCTACACAGAGGCACACATTCACTTCCAATAATTCACACTCACCACTCACAAGCAATAGATGAGCACACCCTAGCAACAGCCAAAAATTACAATCTCATTACCAATTTATGCAGTTCGGAATGAGAGAAAAACACATTCACTGTGACCTACAGTACTTCAGTTTTGTAGCCTGCTATTATATAATTATATACTTGTTATAATGTTTTCTAGCCATTTTCTTAACTGCAATTATATGTTTATTTTTCTCCAGTTTACATCAACATCAGACAGCTTTTTGACAAGGGTCAGGCCGGCCATATTTAATGCCAGATTTTCTCTCAACTAATTTTCTAATATTAGAACTTGTCATTTAGCTCAGACTTAACTGTAGGTTTTAAGTAGGCTGAGTTTAAACATAAGAGGAACATCTGACTCCTGGTCCATAAACATGCAGACATGCAGAGTTGAGACAGACCAGTTTGGAGAAGCAGCATCGCCACCGGCTCTCCTTGTGTCCCAGCAGCTATCAGCCTCTCTGCTGCTCCCATGGGCCTCATGTCAGACAGTAGTGCTGTGTTGATGCTTTTGCTACACAGGCTACTGTATATATATATATATATTTATATTTATATATATATCGCCAGCTTGCTGTGCCTCTCTGGGGTATCTGGATGAGCTGTGTGCTACGTGGATACCGTGGCTGAGGAGGAGGGAAGGAGAAGAGGCCCCCATAGGCTGGCCATGCCGCCGCTCCCCCGGATCCTATCGGCTAATGGGTCGGCAGGGATTTGGGGAGGGGGGTGGAGGTGGACAGAGACGGATGGCTCCTGAGAAACTCATACTGACAGCCAGTGAATACAGGGCAGCCTAGCAGAAAGGTCAGAGCAGGGATGGATAAAGGACCGCTTGACTTTCAAAGTTTCACCCTGCTTGGTGCCACCACACTGTCAGCGTGGAGCTTAAAGTATTTACAGCGCGACGGTTGGTTTCTATGTCAAGTTAGTTGTGTGCCTGTGCTAGCTGCCACTTCTCAACGACGCAAACATTTTTTTTTACATCTTTGCAGACATTTACATCCAATGCAGAACCGCTGCCCAAGCAGATTTATACTTGCATTAAAAGAAAAACAACCGTTTCCAAAAATGATCGTGCCTTTAAAATGTCCATTACCAAGTGCAACACATATTCAACAGCAGCTAACATTCTCATTAAGTCCTTAGTAAGCTGTGCACCTTCAAGGAGAAAGAATCAAACCCTCTCTAAATGAACTAATCTGGTGTTCACCCTAGAGGCCCTGTTACTGTGTGCGTATGTGTTTGTGCGTAGGTGATGTGTTTATTGACTCCAGCAGAGGAGTGGATAAGAAGAGAGGCTCTGACTGAAGAACACTGATCCAGTCAGATGTCACAGGCCCTCAGAACTGCCTCTAATGGGGCCCCAGGGACGCTCTATCTCTCTTTCACCTTTTTTTTCCCCTGCCTTGCAAGCTTTCTATAGAGCCGACCTCTCTGTGTTGATATGATATTCTGGTCCTATTAAACTGTGAACCAGTATGTGTATACTATCAAAAAAAAAAAAAATCTCAGGTACATCTACGGGTAAATTTGTGAAAATCTGAGTGGGTTTCTTCATGTGGCCACAGTCAGTACCTTATTTGCTGTATCTTTGCAGAAGTTACAAAGAATATTTTTGTTCTAAGATGACAAGATTTATTCCATTAATGTTTTTTTAATGTAATTTCATGAATTCCATGTGTTTGTATTTTGTTTAACATAATCAGTGAAGTATCCACTATCTTGCATTTCACTGGCACCCAGTATGTGCCACTGATTGGCTTGGCACTGGAATTAAAAAAGAAAGACAGATTTTACACAGATTAAAAGAAAAGAGAAAGAAAAATAACAAACCACATTTTTCTTTGACATAAACTTTCCTTTTCATTTTTATTTTATGTGCTCAACGTCTTACTTGCTTAACAACCATTGATATTTACACACATTTTCTTGAAAAATGATCTTCATTCATATCCAGGTACAGTTTTCTTATTTAAAAAACAACAACAAAAAAAACAGAATTCATTAATGTGTGTAGAAACTCCCTCAACCCTCACTTTCCCAAGCCTGTAATTACGGTAGCTTTCACATAACAGCAAGAATATTGCTAATTTATTTTTGTAGTAAGCTCTGGCTTTAAAAGTCAAAACACACACTCAGGCTGGTTTGTCCAGTCTGGCTGCTGTAGAAACATAACAGCACAAGATGGTGGCTTCTGTAAATCGAGGCCCTTGTCTAATATACATATGAAAATAAACTTTTCTTTTAAAGAAATTATACACTAATACAAAAACTACTTCACAGTAGTATAATACATTTCTTCTTTCTCCTAATTGTCACACACTGGCACATCAGTATGTCATCACATTTGAATATTGTATTCTTCTTCCTGTTTTATATATAGTATAAATATATACACACATATATAAATAGCACTCTTATGTACACTCCAGTCATTTCACTGTTGACATGGTTTAATCTTACCTTAAAAAAAATACATTCATAATGTTAAATGTGAATATCTGCTAAATCCACTTCTGCGAACACAACGGTCACGTCTTCCCCGATTACATGAACAAGAGTTCACACTTAACCACATTCGATTTGCCTACTTGGCGTGAGCTTCATCATGTGAGATCAGTGAGGACACCACTCGTCAACGGGACGGAGGAACCGGAAGGGACAGATCCCGGCAGGACGTGCACTCTTCCCACCGCTCCCAGAAGGCCATGCTTCAGCCATGTGTCCATCATCACTGTCGGGAGGCGTCCATTTTTGAGTCCTAGCGTCCTCCATCTGAAGCACCCCTGTCTCTTTGACGAGTCGTGTGACCTTTTCTCCACGTCAGGTGTCGTTCTTAGTTTCATCAGGGCGGCGACTGAGTGTCAAAATGTGGTCCTGTTTGTGTCTGTTGACTCTGTTAATGGTTTTACCCAAAGAGCACTGCTTTGGAGTGAAACACGATCTGATGTGAGCTGACAGGGTTGACACAGACGGGCCTGGCCTGGCTGTGTTCTACGAGGCGGCCTTGGCACGGTGGGAAGCGTCCTAGTAAGATGGGACACACACTGTTCCTTGTCAACATGGTGGAGAGCAGACTCCAGGATTAATGCCAGATAAATTATGCATCTGTACTCTTATGCATGTGTTTCTGACACTTCAAGACATCGGAGACACCACACACCCTGCACAGTTACAGTTGACGTCAGAGATTGTTGTGGTTGTGCTTTGGGTAAAAAATCTTTTACATTGTTAAAATTATGTGTAACATTTATTGTAGATGCTCACTCACTCATATTCTACTGCTTTATCCTCCACATGTTGTTGGTGCCAATCCCAGCTGACATAGGGCGAACGGTGGGGTAAACCCTGGACAGGATCGCCAAACCATAACAGGGTCACATAGAGACAAACAATCATCCACTCTCATACTCACGCTCAAGAGTGTCCAATTGCCTAATCCCCAAATCTACAAGTTTTGGTACTGTGAGAGGAAACCACAGATAGTTCCATTGGCCAACATGTTTCCAACACTCTTTAAATTCACAGAAATCTGTATTAAAATTCAATGTTACAATTGGTTTAATTTTGGTCACTTTATAATTATCATATGCTTTAATTGTCTCTGCCATCATTTCTGGGATAAACCCTCTATGAAACGAAATATTTGGCACTGCTAGTTAGCCAGTGTGTTGTCAGTGCTGTTTTACCCATGTTTGCTGTGCCAATCTTGCACAGGAGTACCAAAGGAGACAACAATAATGTTAAATTAAAAAGCAAAAATAAAAACATTACTGTGTACCTGCGTAGACGCTGTCCATGAAGCTGCATTAGACAATGTGTCTCTATGTTGTGTCATAAACCCTTTTCTTCCCCCTCATTTCATTTCTTGGGGGGGGGGCAAAACACATTGTGCTCACACACCATTGCCTGATTAATGTTAGAGTTGACTGGGACACCAGAGCCACTGACCTCCCCCTGAGGCTTCGCCCTTACCCCCTGCTGTTACTGTACTGTCACTGGAACAAGGGTCTGTTTAGTCAAACCCTTTACAGCGTCAACAATTTAATGTGCATATGCGACACTCTGCAGCATTTCTGTCCAAACGCTATTGCAACAGACCTTTTTAAGTGCTATGTATCAGTATCATGGTTTATCGGGAAGTGCATTAAAAAGGGGCTCAACAGATCACGCTTTGTTTCAGCTCACAGCAAGTCTTTTGTGCCATTTATTTGCACACACATTTGCTCCAGTGAAAAGCCTTGTAACGGATGGTTCTGTTCCAGCATTTAAACCTGTTTCAAAGACTGTTTGAAGCCTGGAACATTTGGTGTTAATAGGGCAGAACGGCAGGGTGTATTTGATAACCACAGCAGCTACAGTATGACATCCACAGCCAAACGATGGCTACCAGCTCTGCAAACAACCACCACACCCTCGATCCATTTTTATTGTATTTGAGCAGCAGTGTTATATTTCCTGGCCTCCCCTTAGCACCACACACACAGGGCACTCCAAACAAAAAATCCATACTATCGACCCGCCAATGTCACCACAATTACTCTTCCCAAACAGCCATTGAGGACAAATTACATCTGCACTGCCTTTTCACCCGGTCACTATGGCTGAGCAGTGGCCCCCTCACTCCACCTCCTCCTCATCCACCTCTTCTCAGCCTCCCGACTCCATTGGTCCCTGAACTGAAGTCTGGATGGAGATATGAAGAGAGCGGATCACAACAGGGGACGGGACAGCAAAAGAGCAAGACGGCCGATGGCTTTGACAAAGCATAACAGCAACACTTCATAAAATACAGCTTCACTGTGTTAGAGATCACACAGTTTCGGTTTCGTTCGTGCAGCTGCCACTGAATGCTATGTTGCTTGAGATTTTCCCTGTATTGACATGATAACGTGGACCACCAGAAAAAAAGAAAGGAAAAAGAGCCCGATAGTTGCATATGCTGCGTTGGAATAAGTGATGCTCAAATATCATCTACCTGCTATAGTGCCAGACTGCCAGAGAAGCTGCGAGCCGCATCTTTCCTCTACACTCGGGCAGGCCTCCAGTGGTGAGTGGTAATCTCACTCTGAGGTGTGAAGAAAACCACTTCCCATGTTTACATGAATACAGAAGCCCAACGCCACAGAAAACCCTTTGGTATTGATTTCCCTGTCTGGATACACTGCCAAAACCATTTATTCACTATTGGCAGCAGTGCTAGCAACAACCAGCATTTAATGCTCTTAGCTATTAAGTTTCTTTGCAAGTAATCTCAGAGAACGTTGTCCCCCCTCCAACAGCAGACAGGGTGATTGAATTTTCCTGATGTTACGATGGCCCAGGAGGACATTTAAATGACTTCTGGTGCAGGTGGTGTATACCTTGGTGTCGGGGTTTGATTCTGTTTCAGACAGTGTGTAGGTCCCCTTTCTGAATCAGGTTCATCAGTCACCACCCACACACACCCACACACACTGCCTTTCACCTTCATCTTAAACAATAAAAGACTCTACATTATTTTAACTGTAATAGCATCTACTCAGTATTTCTCCACATAGGAGCAGTCAAGTAGAACTGCTTCCCTCTGCTACATCAGTGGCTTCAATATTATGTTCTGCGGTAGTTTGAGGTTGGATTCAGAGCTTTTTTTTTTGTTTCTCATTGGACCATAAACACACAGATAGGCTACGTTTCAAAAGAAAAATAATAATACAAATCCTCAACCTGTTGGGATTAATTTCTCACATTTAGAGAATTGTGTGAAAAGTGAGGTTTAATAAAGGGAAAGGAAATAAATGGGTTTTTTTTTGTTGGTAAGCGCAGGAGAATGAACAAATCTCTTATTTTTCAACTTTAATGATTTTAATGAAGATACTTGACTACGTCGGATTCAGGGAAGTCCTGTGTTTAGGTTTTTAAAGAAAATAGAAGCAAAGGAGACGTTTTAACAAATTTCTTTGACACAGAAGTAGCAACAAAGATTCATCTAAATAAATCAGACCACCTCCAATTCACATGACAACCTATTACAGTTCCTCTCAAGCTCCTGCATTAATGCACAAATCTGCATTATAACACTAAAGCTCCACCTATCAAATGTGTGTGTGTGTGCGTGTGTGTAAGGGAATCATCCATGCATCTGTAAGTGTGTATGTGTATGATATATGGTGATCAGTCACAGGAGGGGATTTTACTGCGTGATTATTTCTGCTGTGACACTAATGAGCTTCGGCTGCAGATCCACTGCAGACCAATTACACTGGAGAAGGGGCTGCTTGCTTATTACACTCAGATAATCAGCGGGTTTTACCCTCCATGTTACAGCTCCTGCTACACATATGAACATTTGATTTTTTGTGCAGGATGTGCGTGGCAGGAGCGCTGCAGTTATATTTCTACTTATGTAGACATTTGTGTGTTTGTGTATGTGTGTGTGTGTGTGTGTATACATTTCTGCTATTCAGATGGACAGCAGGCTATTGTCTGTGATGCTGTGCTGTCTATATTGGGGAGCTCCAGCTTGTTGATTTATCACTCCTGCATTGTGTTGCCAGAGCTCTCCACTCGATTGTATCTTTGGTGCACCGATGTGCCACCTCTGCACGTGTCAGATTGTAGACGAGCTCGAGATGAGGGATTTGTGACTGGAGGTGGAACCCGCAAACAGGACGGAGAAGATGAGGAGAGAGGGGAAAAAAAAAGGGATCAAAATTTCTCTATGTGTGATGTGATTGGGTTATTCTAGACAGCACTGTCAGCACTTCCCACAAAGAGTTGCATAAAACCTGGGAGGGCAGGGTAGGGGAGATCTTTTGATGTATACTGTACCAGTGTGTGAGTATTACTGTGTGTGTGTGTGTGTGTGTGTGTGTGTGTGTGTGCACGTGATACACTCTAATCACCTTAATTATTTCCTCTAATTACCTGCAAACAGCTAATGAATTCCTCAGGAATGCTATCATGTTGTGTATGTGCTCACATCATCATCCGTTTTGCACGGCTGCCATTAATTTGCTCATAAACAAATACAATTAGCATAAAATGTTTCATTACAGGCTCATATATCTGGTTTAGTCTCTGTTAAGGATATGAAACAGCTGAACAACGCAAAGCATAGTTCTGTTGCATTTCCTCCCCCCCCCATGCATTTTTAGCTGGTGATTTCATGGTACGTATGTTTGTCGTCCTTGGGCATGTTGGTGTGTACATGCCTGGTGAGTCTGTGTGTTTGTATTTATTTTTTCCCCCCAATTTATAAATTTTCCAGTCAAGGACGTCCGGTGTAGAGAGACAATGGACTTTGGACCTGGGTGGACTGATGATGAATGTGTACATTTCATGACAACAAAAGCATAATGACCTTATTCTATAATGAATGGATTCATCATTAAAAATCTCTGGCCTGCGGCAAAGTCTTTTTTGCATATTCTGATGTCACCTCCTCTCTGAACATCAAATGCATTTGCACTCTATGCCTCTGGTGAGCGTGTGTGTGTGTTTGTAATTTCTGTGTGTGCAGTTTACATTTGTGTGTTTCCACTGTGCCACTGTGGTGCGAGTCCAGACACAGCAAACCGCACCACCCATTAACACAGTCAGACATGCTCGCTGGAACAGACTAGTGTTCAATCACTGTTGTCACATGGATGTTTATGGAAATACTATTGTTGATGTAACTAATGCTTTTGTGATTGCAGCATGTATATGCAAAATCTTTCCACAGATAATTAGTGATGAAAAAAAAAACAAATCCCAGACTGAGGCTCTGCCTTCCAACAATGTCACCAAACACAACAGTGAGAAACTGTGTCACAAAATCTTTAAACAACGTTGTGACTGTGCAGTGAAATTTATGGATTTTCAACTCTTATAAACAACAAAACCTTAAACATGCTTAGGCCAATTTAAGACATGTTGTATTAACAGTTAAAGTGGAGGTGATATACTGAATGTATAATTTTGGGCAGAGTGATTGTGTTTTTTTCCCCAAACTATTACATTTTTTTTTTGTATTTTATGTGTCTACTATCACTGTATAAGATATAATACAGTGTTATAGATTAAATTACCGCTATATACAATTGTTACCAAATAAAACTGTAAAAACTGCTTAACTCATTAATATGTTATATTTTTCATCAAATAGTCTTATTTCTTGGACTTGGCCCTTACAAAAATAATTAACAAAGAAGAAAAACAATAAAAAACACATATATATATATGATAATAAAATAGTACAATACCTTTTTTTATATCATAATAACACTCACAGGGAGCATTTTTGTACTTTCACATTTATAACTTTATTTTAGCTTTGACGACTGATATATTAGTGCATTTTATGTGTATTTCATCAATATTATATTAAATCATAATACCCACACACACATAATTATATGCTATTCTTTATGAGATTGTTCTAACAACTATTATTAAGCTATATATATGTCATATTTATGTTGCACATGATTAAGATGAGACTGTATGTCTGACTTCCATAATAACACATTATTGATGCATGACATTTATGTAATGGAGTATTCTTGTATTCGAGTATTACCACTCAAAAATATTGGATTCATTCTGAAGGTTTATATTTGAGGATTTTCTTCTCTCTGCCTCATTCCTCCCACAAAGAGATGTTTAATGGCTCCACAAACCCAGCACTGATTGATTGACAGTGGTCAATTATCAGTGCCTCTCTGTCCCGTATTGATCTCCAGGCGAGATTAGTATCGTTTCTCCGGCTCTCTGTCTCGCAGGTCATGTAACATGCTCTGACCCTGCTGTGGATACAAATGGCACATATATCTCCAGAACCACTCCAAATGTCACCTGTCAGACAGGATCACAGAGAATACCAGGGTAGAGAGTGGTTTGGGGTATAAACACACACACACACACTCACACTCACACACTCACACACTCACACACTCACACACTCACACACTCACACACTCACACACTCACACACTCACACACTCACACACTCACACACTCACACACTCACACACTCACACACTCACACACTCACACACTCACACACACACACACACACACACACACACACACACACAAAAGTAAACACTATCTACCACAGAATATCATTATCAACCTTAAGCCATCGAGATGTCCCTTGTTATAGGACACCAATTATGTCATTTGGCAGGTTTGTCAGCTTCACGATGTTTGCCCTGCAGGTATACATTTTCAAAAGGTGACACAGGAAGAAGTGCTTGAATGGAATATCCCATTCAGTGTACATTCACTTTTGTCTAATAGACAGAAACACTATTATTGAGCCTGTCACCACACCAGTCTGTCTCACAGATAAAGAAGCCCACTGAATTCAGAGGCCAAAGTGTGGCAGCAGGGGAACAAGTAGTGAAGTCTCGGTGCCAGGTTGAGAATTCAGAGCTTCCCCTCTGACTGTAATCAGGTGGGATGACAGGGAGCGAGTGCTGGTTGGTGGCTCTCTGGCAGCCCTGACAGCCTGTCACGGGAAGATCACTGCCACATGCCTGTCTGTCCACAACGATGATGGCTGACCCGTCCAACATGGCCCACCCCTCACTGGTCATGCCATCCCTGTCTGCTGTTGGACGTCTCTGACAGCTGACAAGACACCTGGGGCACGGCAGGTGTTTGGGGGCCAGAGCGCTGCTACCTGTACAGACAACAGGATTTACTGCCGCCGGGGATAAGAGAGGAAATAAATGTGAATCGGGAGCATTTGTTTTTTTAAAGTTCCTAAAATCTGACTATGGACAAAAGGGATTTGCTTCCAATTAGAAAGTCTCTATCAGTTTTTGTCTCCAAACATAGGTAACCTACAAAGTACAGTATGAAATATATAGTTAATATATCACATGCTTGCTTTTGTGTGTAAGTATGCTCTCTTTGCATGTGTGTGAGCATTACATTTTTTCTCCACAGCATAAGTTCCTTTAGAAGTGGAGACAAAGGAGGCAGGCAGCGAGAGTCTCGGCTGCTGCTGAAACATATGGGCCATGTCATTTATCACGTCTGCTGGTGAAGGAATGAGAGCCCATCAGTGGCCTGCCATTGATCCCTGTATGGGCCGGCCATTGTTTCCAGCAGCACCTGGTGGAGTTCTGTCTGCATCTAATGGGGGGGAGGAGGAGACGCAGGGAGAAAGCGAGGCTTTAACGCTTTCTAGGCTCCATTTATTTTTTGAGTTGCGGGAAAATTAGGAAAAGAAAAGTTTGGATTTTGTGTGTATGTGATATTGTGTCTTTTTGTACTTCAGAAGCATTTCTGAAGTCTGGGTTCTCAGGTATATGTTCTTGGAATCCAGGGCAATCTCAGCAGTCTCTGCCCACTATTAATGAACTTGTGCAGAGAAACTTTATTACAGAATGTAAATTCATTTAATGGCTATTGTTAAAAAGTGCAACTCTGAGAGAAGAGAAAGTGATGAATGAATATTTTCTTGGTTCCCTTTTTTTACGCTGTAGAAAATAAGAATAAAATAGAAGTTAGAATTTTGATGAGTTGATATTAGTTTTGTAGTTTTTCTGAGTGACATCTTCTACTGTTTTACTTCTAAGTTATAATTCATAATATTGGCATGGAGTTTGTTGATCTGCTTTTAATAAAAGCAACGGATCTATCAATAGGAATATATACAATAAACTCATGTTAAGTGAATAGTAATGTAGAATGTTTTCATTCTGGGTGGTCATGGCAGATTCTGCCACTGATGATGAACTTGTATACAAAAAAAGTCAGGAAATGTGTGTTTGGTGGAGTATTTTTTTGTTGTAACAATGCTTCATGGCAGTGAATCTTATACCGTTGAAAAGCCTGTTTATTTCCCTTTTATAATGGTGCTACATTTGTAAGGAAAGTGTATTTGTGGGCTGTGCAGCACAGTGGAGTATGTGGGTTGTGCCCATGAAAAACTTGCCAAATCTTCTCTGCCAATGCCAAACAGCTTATTCTGCTATAATCGACCAAACACACATTCCCTTACCTTTTGCGCCAAGTTTAGAAAGATTTCTACAGGAAGTCATTTTATTTAATGGATATTGCTGAAATAGTGTAACCTGAAAATGGCACCAAAAAGAGTTTTGAATTCATTACAACCCAAGAATTTTTAAGATTCTGTATGTTTTAAAAAACCCTCTGCAGCCAGTCTGTGTGTTCATTTGTATCATAATATGTGCCGGCATCTGTGCTTTACCACACTAATATAACTTAATGTCATATTTCTAGATGGAAATAAAACTAAATACATTAAATATCGACATCTTTATCAGATTTTACCGATGCAGTGAACTCCAAGGTGGCACACGTCTGAGGCTGCACCAACACGGGCGCTGTGCAGTGAGTCATAATCAGTGGTATAAAAATAGGAATAGGAATTAACAAGCATAAAGCAATAAAAGATAAAAGTTTTAAATAAAGTGTTGATTTTTTACGGCCTTTGCTGTTCTCTTCTTCTCTGTCCTTGTGTGCAATATATAATAAAGTGCAGCGTTCATGCACACAGCTTATGTTTTAATAAATGGCGGTCTGCACAAAAGCTGTAATATTTTCACCTGGCTTTGTTAAAAACATTTGCTTACTCAGCATTGTTTATCTGCAGTAATTCATCACACAGGCTTTAAGCTATTGATGGAGCCAGCATCCGTTAGCAGGCTCCTGTCAATGATTCACTCACTACGCCCATCTGTCAGACGCCCTCTGCTTCTCCCCTCTTCCTCTCCACTAGTGTTCCTCCACTCTGCCCTCCTCTTCCTCTGTGATGGATGGACAAAGTCTTTGACAGCCTCCAACGGCCACATTCAGGACAAGAACTCTTCACAGGTCCGGTTACTCTCACGTAATTAGTTACAGAAATTCAGCCAATTATTGTCTCAAAGTCACCTGTGGCACAGAAGGGGGGGGGGGACATATTTACAACTTTTCAAAAGGAAGGCTGTGTGGAGGGTGGTTTCTGGAGGTGATTGGTGACTATTTGAGTATTCACAGCTTCACCGAGGACAGTGATCAATAAATCAAGTGCTCACAGAATCCATCATGATTGTGCCATTAAATGCTCCCAGTACAGTCAATGATAAACTGTAGCCAGCGCTTTCATGGGAGATGGTGTGGTGCATCCCTGCAGAGCAGAGTGGATGAGGGGGGGGGGGGGGGTGAAGTATCTGAGTCTGAAGAGAAACCTGAGGATCTTGATGTGAACAAAAATCTGTGGCGTGTGTGAGTCAGAGCTCAGGAGTGGCAAAGAGTGCCATCTGTGGGCAAATTGGAAGAAGTGCAGGAAGGAGTCAGAGATTAAATCTCTCACGGCCTACAACAGAATGACCCACATATTTGTCAATAGCATTTTGTAAAATCTTGAAAATGGAAATTTGCAGCTTTCATCAAAACATCATTTTGATTTTACTACCAAGGAGGGAAACAAACCAGTTTGAAAATAAGAAATCAATTAATAGAAAGTGTCTAAATCCAAAATGATATCCTAGATTATTTGAGATATTAAAAATGAAAATGTGGACATAAAACCCAGAGTGTACAAACTTAATTCTCTAAGAATTTTATGTTATTTTTGTTGCATTTATATAGAAAAAGTAACACACAAGGAAGACAGATAAGTTATGCAGATAAGTGTAGGCAGATCAGTGAAATCTATAGTGAATACTAAGGTATTGATAGAACAATTTCTGATCATGATTATTATATTAATAATGATTCAAAGAGATTCAAAGTATGAACTTATATGAACAATATTGGGGGCATCCAATTATCTTCCTCTTTTCTTGAGCTGTCCATCATATCACATGAGCATTTACCAATTTGTCATAGAAATAGATGTTTCCTATTTTTCTGCTTGTTTAAATTTAACCATTCACATTTAACCATCAGGTCCTGTGTTTAAACACACACTTCTTCTGAAATAAAACAATCAATACTACATTAAAGTCTCACTGTGTAGGAAATACATCCATTTTGACGCAGTGGCCAATTTTAGGGCTTCAAACGTAATTGGATGCTTGGCAACTAAATGTTAACTTGAGCAGCCGTGTGTTGTTTTACTTTCAGTTTGTGCACAAAAGGTCAGCGTTTGACTGAGAGTTGATAGTTGCTGTCTGGATGTAAGGGTTTGTCAGTGTGAGTGGTGAAGAGGCGAGTACACACAAGTAAAGAAGATGACAATAACAACAAAAAAATACATCACAATAGTCTGGTTTGACAGGGACTATTTCACAAATGAGCTATGACTCCCACACAGTTCTTTCTTTGTTGTCCGTAGACTGAGTGAATGAGCACATAATCATTCGCACTGTCACGTTGTCCCTTCACTGCAAGCCATGATGCTCGGGATGACGGTCTATGCTGCATTGTTTTACTGTAGTGACACTTCCTGACCACAGGATTCAGCACAAGAATCCTGGTAAACCTCAGAAACAGAAAACCAGGCAACAGTTCACAGAAACACACAAAGAGAAACCCAGTTCTCTGAGCCAGCGACGCAAAAACCAGAATGACGGCAAGAGGTGAATGTGAGGACAATAGGAACAGCTGGTTCTGCTGTTGCTTTGACATGTACAGTGTGTGTCTGCCAATAAAAGTGACACATCGGCTTCACTGCTGATGGAAGCCGCAGGATAAATGCAGAGATGTGGCACATTATGAGATTTCATATTCAGTCACATGCATTAAAAGTCAATAAAGGGTTGATGATAATGAACATAAGGCCTAAACATCCGATGCTTTCAAGTATGACATTCACTTGATTTCAGAGCAAATGTCCAGTTATTGATTATAAAATATTAAATGTGATGATTTGGTTTCAAAAATAATGAGTATCTATTATTTTTGAACCCCTATATCTGAGTGCTATCTGCTGAAATTGCCATATTTCTGGAATTCATGTCATTATTTCACTGTGAACGGATTTATAGTTATTCCATGTGACAGATGAATAAACGGAGTAATCTTTTGTGACTAATCAGAGACTCATGTGCATGCACCCTTTGAAACACATACACAGTAAATAAAATAAGTCACTCATACAAGAGGGCAGAACATTTCATTTCCAATCTGTTATTGATCCTTTTATTCATTTTCCCCTGACCACAACATCTGGTGAGGCCTCAGAATGATTCCATGACCCCCATTCAGGGTCAGGGTGAGAATCACTGACCTCATTTAAATTAAATCTTGTCATTTTTATGTAGCGTTCATCATTTATTTTTAAATGTAATATGCTGGAGGTCAGTATGGAGAACAAACACGTGTAACTGTACAAATACTTGTGGTGTTTAAGTGTGATTGGGAAAAATCTTAAGAGAAACAGAACAGCACTTCTTTATATCATGTACTATTATTTGGAGCACCTGAATCCTTTATGGAAATATAATTCTCAATGGGAAAAACAACAACATTTCTTTAGCCTCCATTCTCATAATTTGTCAGCAATGCTTTTGTCCAGATTCAGGGAGGAATTATGCGTTGTGGATCCTTGTTTTGTGTCATAATAGTTGCTCTTGCGCTGATGTTTTACGAATCTTTTTCAAAATACCATTAGCCAGATGAGCTTCGAAATTAGATCCCAACTTTAGTGGTAGATTTTCCGTTAATGTTCTCTGGACACAGAACCTTCAGAGAAAATTCTGGAATTGATTTTCGTTTACTCTCCATCTTCCATTTGTCCTTGTGACAATTTCTATTTTTTTTTTTCAATTCTCAAACCAGGAGACCTTGTGCAGTAAAGCACTTAATCGGAGCGAGTCAACATAACATTAAACACAGTATGAAGGCAGGTATAGCTGACAATCTCCTCAGTGATAATAATGTTTTTTTTATCATTAATAATATATGATTTACTGACATTAACATCCTGCACCATGAACCATGTCAACCCCTCTGAGGCAGAAACAGGTTTTTCTTCCATCCGTTTGGCAACAAAGGGCTTAAAGTGAGGTGTAGCACAGTCAATGCGTCTCCAGCTGTGCAGAGATCACTGCAGCTTTCACTCTCCCTCTGAGAGCCTGGGCCCTCAGCGGTAACCCCCTCACATCAAACTTGACTGCTCATGTCCTGTCTGCATGCCGTGTTGTCGTGTAGGCTGTGTCGCTCTGTCACGAGACATGTCCCACATTTGCAGCCGCCATCGCTGCCCAGCAGGATGAGTGTGTCTGTCAGGAGAGCTGACACGCATGCCACTTTACTGGGCAACTGACAGAGGGCCACGCCACATTGTCACTTCTCCCATATCTATTGCCTGAGGAAACACACACACACAAACACAAAAACACACATGTTTATAACACAAATAAAGTGACTGACTGACAGTCTGACTGGATGACCGTTGGTCACTCAGGAAGCTCCAGAGCTGTGTCACCCCTCATTCTTACAATCTCCATCTGTCACATCAAACACTCTGCTCGTGTGTTGCCCCGCCTTCAGACTCAACCTGACCACCCTCCTCCTCCTCCTCCTCCTCCTCCTCCTCCTCCTCTTCCTCCTCAGCCCCCACCTTTTGCACTTCAATCTCATCATAAAAAGTATCCTGTAGTGCACGAGGGTAACATAGTCCCTCCATATTGCATCACACTGGTTGAAGTTGTTATCCAGCATTAATTTCAAGTATTATTTTCATCTCAGGGTGTCTGGTTTAGATGAACAAAGAAACTCTATAAGATTCTGATTTATCCTAGAACAGATTTCATCCAAAACATTAACTGTCTCTGAAACAAGTCAGATGATTTCAGGTAGATCTTCATCCATTTTGAATCTGTTGCTTGATAATTATGAGAAACAGGTGTCATTATACATTCTTTATCTTGACATTATTGTATGCGTCATGTATGATTTGGTGCTGTACACATTTAATTCAAGTGAATGTACTTTGTCATGGTATTTAGCTCTAATAAAATCACAATATTGTTTTTAAATTAAACCTCTGGATTGAAATGATGTTGGTTTTTGACCCTCTATAAAACCATTTTGTCTAAAAATGGGCCCCATGTAACTTATACAATTAAAAATGCTGCATACTATGTATCAGTGCCTCTGTTGATATTATATTGTTATCATGTTATTTAATCTTATACCCTGGATTGAGTCATTTTAAATCATGGCTATATTGGTGTTTTTACCAAAAATAGTAAATTCACAGTTGAACATGTGAAGTTGACACCTGGTGACTGGTAAAAGTCACAGCATATAAGTGAGATTATTTTCAGACTAATGAAACTGTGCCATAATCTTTTTCTTCAAATATATATTTAGATGGTTTTTTTTCCTTCATAATTTCCCCTGAGGTGGCGCTGCTGCTGCTGCTGCTGCTGCTGCCTATGAGATGAGGGCGTCCTCTGATGGCTGAAAGGTAAATTACACCATTTGAAATAAATAAATACATTCATAAATCACAACAGGGTGCATTTTATCTATGTTTATTCAGGATACTGTTGGGTCTAAGTTGCACTTTTTAAGAACACCCTGCTCACCGCCACAGCTGGAGCTGTTGATCACAGCTGTAAGCCAGAGAGCGGCTGCACAGGAACAGATTAGAGGTTCAAAGTCCTGATCAAGCTGCTGGAATAGAAAGACATTTCCATCTATGTCTCTACTTTGGAATTTGACAAACAGCTGGAGACAGGTGTGCACGCCTCATCTAAAGCCCAATCAAAATGTACTTAGGTAGAAAACTTGATTTGTATTTCTTTACACATGAAATAATAAAATAAAGACATTTTAAATAACTATTTTATAGATAATCATAAATTTGTTTAAGTATCCCTCAGGGGTAAACTGATGAGTTGCGGTGCCGGCAAGTCATCAGTAGGTGGCAGTGTGCATTCACAAACCACACTCACCTTGGAGGCAACAGAATCAAATTGTTATTTAGTAATAACATTTGCAACCATAAAGAGAAGTCGCTCTACTGGAGCATGAAAGCATCAGTGAGCTCACACAGACCTTTCATGTGCACCACACCGAGACGTGTGAATAGAAAATACATCATGGGCTCCTCCTCAAAAACCTACAAGGGTTTGAAACCCTCTTCTCAATCACGCTGTGGTGGTTATGTAAATGTGCTGACAGGCTGGATACAGACATCAGGACCATCAGCTGCATGCAACAGCTCTGTGTGCTTCCCCGGTGATGTGCTCCAGTGTCACAGCTGTTTAACTCCAGTAGAACTAGCCAATTAAATATGATGTAGTGCTGCCTGCTGGGACCTCCATGCTGCCGAGTTCATGGCGAAGACTCCCACACGCTCAGGTCAGGAGGCTACAGATTCTGGACATAAATGATTAATCCTGAAATTGACTTTGTTCCTCTCAGAGCTTCACTTCCGTTAATTGTTAGCTGAATAAAACAAACCGTTCCAGTTTAGTCGGCGACTTCCTTTTGCCAATCATTGCAGGAATAAAGGAAGACGAACTATATGGAAATACTCTTCATTTATATGTTAAAAGAAAGACATCTAACTTTACTTTTTCTCTGATAAGGGATAAAAAAAAATCTGCCTTAACATTTGATGATAAAAGTTGACTTGAACCTCAAAAAAAAAAAAAAAAGAGGAAGATTTGACATTAATTAATTTTATGGGGTGTTTGAACAAGATCAAGCTCTAAATATTATCAAAGATATTCATTTATTTAAAAGGAAATACATAATACAAATGAAACAAAATCATCCCCCCCCCCCCACAAATGATTTCATGAGTCATTAACAACAAAAAGAATCAAGTCCTCGCACGGGAAACTCATTTGCCATCTCACTTGCAGACATTGCTTTTATGAGTTTTATGACATGAGTAGTTTTGACACACGGCGCCTCCAAAAGTGCTTTCTTGTGGATTATATACTGTACAGTGCAATGCCAAGTAAACAATACATCACATCTGATCATTCAGTGGTAAACATCGTTTATATCAAAGAACTTAAGTGTTCAGAGTTTCATCAATAGAGTACATTTAAAGTAGACTTCACATTACACACTGAGCAACCTCCCAGAGTCTGAGTATTTCACATCTAAATATCGCCCTTTGGACTTCCACCATCCCTTTTTCATAAGTTGCTTTCCTGCAACCTTCAGTTCACTTCCTGCATGGGGGCCGCCTCACCCACTCTTCTCACAGTTCAGTTGCCCCCTGCTCTCCTTCAGTTTGTCTCTTTGACCCTCTGGTGTCTTGGACTCTCCTCTCAAATCACAGACCATAGCTCGGAGGGTTTTGAACCTGTCCAGGCGGATGCTCTGGCCTCCCTGAAGCTTGACCTCTGAACCCTGAGATGCACTGAGGGAACTGAGGGAGCGCACTGCCACCACGCCGCGCTCCTTTTTAGAGGGACGCCGTGGTGTGGTCATGGTGCCGAGCTCCCCGGGATGCTCCATGTCCCTGATGACCTCACACAGGTAGCGGGCTAAGTCCTGGCTAGAGAAGGAGAGGGGTTTCTGGGAGCGGCGGAAGGTCAGAGGAGATGGCAGAGTTTCTGTCTCTGAGGGAGGGATGGCCAGACGCAAGGCGATAGCTGCACTGCCATTTGCAGTGGACACTTCCTTCTTGTTGCTGTCCTGGGGAAGCTTAGTTTGAGGATAGGAGATGATACTGTGTGGGTAGCTGTAGCGGAGTGAATGAGCTGGGCTGGGCTGGAGGGAGCGCTGCAGCTCCACCATATTAAAGGCATTCTGAGAGGCAATGAGAAGAAAAAAGGTCAGAAGAGAAGAAAATAACCGTTTTTTTCCCCCCATGTAATCTTTGTAATCTGTTTAAGAGATAATGAAACAAAAGCATTGCCACATGCCACCAAGCTGTGGTCAGAGCAGTGTAGCTGAGCTAATGCCTCTTCTAGTAAATGATCCTGTTCCCCAGACTAAGATGAAGATCCACTCTGTAGGATGAGATGTTGGCAACAACAGCCCCATTGATTAGCCAAGTAATTAATTATCTGATTGCAAAGAAAGGGGGTGGGTGGAGGTGATGTTATTACTAACACTATTAAAACAGAGGCATTAACAGCTATTTGGGTCTCCTTGCTTAATTTCAGCTAATTGACTCACATTCGTGGATCTCGAGGGAACTGATATTTGGTGTTCATTTCAAGGCACCAACACAGCGCTCTTTAAATGTTAATGTTTGCTTGTTTTGTCTGCCCTACAGAAGTACTGATATAAAACAAGATGACATTTAAAACTGTGGAAATGAAAACTTAAGGATTATGTTTGTTCTCCTTGTCTGTCTAAACACCAGAATGTGCAGGTGCACACAAAAGGCTTACCTGGTCCTGTTCCCCTCCACCTTCCTCATCATAGTTGAGCACGTTTTCTCGTATGTCCTCCCACTCGCCGTGGTGCGCAGACACATGGTACACACCCTCCTTCAGGCCCTTGTGTCTCCGCCAGCAGGAATAGAGAAACAGGCCCAGCATCAACACTGAGGGGAGCCAGAGAGCAGGTTAACACAACAGGAGAAATGCTCACACGGTTACAATTGAGATTCTAAGCAGACAAACACATCTGTGTGTGTAAAATGATGTTGACATTGTGAGAAGAAAGTGAAGATGGAAAGTGATGCTACAAGACTGAGATAGTTGTAAATACTACTCCGGGGGTGCAATGTGAATGAATTCTTCATCAAATCTAATAAAACAGCCAACAGCCCTCGAAATAAATAGGTAATGCAGACTAATATTTGACTGTAAATGGATTCCACCTCAGAATGATTTGTCCTGTAAAATCTCCTGACTGTGCTGGAAACAGAGGCACCACCTTCCCACTGATTCCCTTTGATGCTTTCGGTCTTATCAAAGGCCGCAGTTCCTTGGTAACCTATTAACTGAATTTGTACTCCTCCCAGCTTAGACACAAAGGCTCAGTGGCTCGGCTGAACATGGAGCGAAATGCTGCAGGAACTGAGCAAGAAAGGTCCTAAAGCATACACATCAATCACAGCTATTGTGTGCTGAATTATACAACATGCTGGACTGACCTTTAAAGTCCATTAATCTCACCACTATTTTTCTCCCATCTGCCATCCTCCTTTCTCTTTCTCTCTTCCTTGCTATCTGTTTTTACAAGTCCAGACTGCTTTTTTTAATCTCTGCGTTTCCTGGTCTCTCTGTATTCGAACTTTCCGTGTCATTCTTTCCGTCTTTCTCATTAAGCCCCTCAATGTTCCTTTCTTCAGTCCTTCGCTGGCCTCGCTGCTTTATCTCTCACACGAGATGGGATCCGTTTCAAGGAGAGCAGTTTTATGTTAAGGTGACGGCTAAGTATCAATTTAATTGGCACTCGTTTTGAGAAACGCATGGTAATTACATTAGTCTGGGTTTTTAAAAACAATTGCTTCAAACGAAAATAATGCACCTAAGGCTGCGTGGGTCACTCTGACAGGCAGGTATAAACAGAGAAATAATAATCTAAAAAAAAGGTATCTCAATTAAAAACCATCACATTCTATTTTTTGCTGCCTGCATCATCTTTTACCGCCTCTGCCTTTTATTTCCATGCTGCTCAAATATTGTTAGAAATGAGCTTGTAAGCTCCCCGCGTGTTCCACATCTACCGTGGAGGGGAAGACGGTATCGATCAGCTGACCCAGCTCCTTCAGTGCTGCGTCCAGAGTGCCCTCACAGAAAATACCAGAATCTCAATGAGGCCCTTCAGCCCCCTTTCATCACCTCCAGAATTACCTGCTCAGAGGTGCAGCCTACAGGCCTGCACTCACCTTAACCCTCAACATCACCGGAGCTGCTATTAAACACACATATCTATAAGAGAGCATTTCAATTCCCAAACCCACAGGGACTGAAGCACACCCTCTCCGCAAAAACATACACAATTAGGCACGGGTTAATTCACACTCTGCCATATGTGTGTGTGAGTGTGAGTGTGAGTGTGAGTGTGAGTGAGTGAGTGAGAGAGAGAGAGAGAGAGAGAGGGTGTGTGCGGCTACATGCCAGTGAGATCAATATCACCCAGGGTGGAGAACAGACCTCGCAGTCATTCATCAATCCATAATGCTGCTGCTTCTCCTCTCTAACCAACAGAGTATTATGATGTTAGCCTTGACTGGACGGTGCATTATGAATGAGTGTCAGGTAAACAACTGCAACATACAGTTGCATGATCAAAAACACTTGACTCTTTCATTCTGGTACCAGACTGAGCTCAGTGAGAGAAAGAAAAATGAGGCAGATGAAACATCAAGGCATGGTTTAGGGAGAAAAGAAAAGTGATGGAGGAGCAGAAGGAAATGACACAGGTGAGAGATGGAGGAGAGTTGGAGAAAATAATTTATTTATAAATCTCTCATGAGATCAAAAAAACAGGCACTTTACACGATCGCTAAGCATTCAGAGACCCATATGGGCGTGAATTTTTTTCTATTCTTTACAAGCAGATTGTCAGATTTGAGGCTGGATTAATAAAGCTTGGTCAGACACCAGCTCATCTGTCTCAGTCAGCGGCTCACGCTCAACTCACATTCTACTCGGTCTGTGATGGCTTGTGTAAAACTCAATAATGGATGGATCGTTTTAACTTTTAATGCATGTTGAGGCAGGGAAGGAGTCCCCTTTTAATTTAACACCGAGCCAGCACTCTTACTGAGAGCAGCGAGTGCGAGTGTGTGTTTATGGCGGTGGTTCCTGTGGTGATGATTGTCACCGCCGCACAAGTGTTGGATAACCAGCTGGTTACTGAACCAATACTGGATTCATTTTGTTAACACGCTGATCATAAAACCTTGTTAATTCAAATAAAAAAAGGTGTGAAAACGTGCGCTCAATAAAGAACACACATAAATCTTCCTTGAATCCAACTGCCTCATCATCGATGTTAGTCAAACCACTATACTTCAAATGGGCTACACGCGTGGATTTTCATGAATTAGGCCAAGGCCACACTTTATCATCTTTGAATTTATTATTTAATATTGAAGACCACTTTATACGTTTCACTCTCAAGTGTCAACATAATTGATGTCCCAATACTAGCCACATGCCCTGGAGGGAATGTTGAGTTAGTCATAAAGGCAGGGACAGTGTATTGAATCGCCCAAGCGTTTTATAAGCCTGTCTCTGACAGGAAGACTCATAAACAGTGATGTGGCCCTAAAGAGGGTAGAGAGTGCAACAACATACGGGCCACTCATGCACAAGCACACAGACTTACTGTATGTCCCTTTATTATTGTAAGAATGAGAAAAATCTTTAGCTATAGCCCCGAACATAATTAATTTATCTCTTTCCCGAGCCTTAGCAATTCATTAAAAGCATAGCTCATCTTTTTTTGACACAGGTGGGGTGTTTTGTACAGTGGAGCAATATCAATGCATACACATTTAAAAAGGCACTCCTGGCAGCTGATGCCGAGTTTATACTGAATCTTGATTGAATCCTGTTAGACCTTAACATCACTTAGAATGGCATCAATGCTGCAATTTTATTAGAGTATAAACAAACGGGCCTGGAGTCATCGTCACATTACAGGTTCAAGTCCAGACGCTAAGACGATTAGTCAGTCAACGGAAAATGAATCAGCAGCTATTCTGATCACCAATTAACCATTTTCACTCAACAAATGTGAGGATTTGTGTACCAAAGATAATGTGTTATTATTATTATTATTTTTGCCTATTTGTATAATTCTTTCCTTGAAGTATGAAGGGTTGAGTGTAAGATTCTGTTACAACCTAGACACCTCAAGTACAGAGTAGCTGTAACTGTATTGAGACTATGGTTATAAATTATAATTAAATTTATTTAAAAAAAAAAAAAAAAAGTAAAAGTAAAATCCCTTTACTCTTGAAGGTTGATAGGTAGGAGATACATTTAATGTGAACAAACTGTTATGTATTCATTAAAATAAATACATTTATATTGAGGTTAATATTTATTTTTTTCCCCTTTCATTTTAGGATTCATTCTAGCCATTTAAGATGATTATAACCCTCACGGTTAGGTTTCCAGAAATAAAAGCTGGAAGCAAAGACTGCTCCGCCGCGACCCTCATGTGGAGGATAAAGCGGTAGAAGATGAATGAATGATTGGATGCAAACACTGCCAGGATACAAGAGGGTCAGAGCAACAAATGGGCCTTTTGGATTTCTGAAAGGTATCTGTGGAAATAAAATGCTCCACAGTCTTCCACTTATGCTATCACAATATTAGAACTTAAGCTCTGGACACAAAACCAAAAGGTGAATCAATGGACAGAGGAAAAATGAAGGGTCAAAGGAAGAAACACAGAACCAAATCTCAGAGTTCTACACACACACACAAAGCAAACAAAGAAAGTTAACTGAAGTTGTTAACTCTCTGAAGACCCAAAACAAAGGAGCAGAGGAACTTCAGGCTGCTTTTATAGCCGGCCTCCTGATTACCTTCAGCTGTGGCAGAATAACACAGGTGCACCTAATAGCTCCTGATTAACAAAGAAACCTGTGACCTAGATTTTGAATCTTCTAAAGATGTGTTGCTTTTATTTTGGTTTCGAGCAAACACCTTTTCTCTTATCTTATAATACATAAAGAAAGAAATGTTGCTCAACTGTGCTGTTATAAGTGGTTGACATGTTATAAGTTGTTTTTCTTTTTTTTTGTATTTTTCTGCCAGATATATGATCCTTTCTCCCTGTATTTCAATTGAATTTATTATATCTCTCTTAACTTAAGAGACAATTTTGGCCTTCATGTTTGGTCCATAATTTAACACATCGTACATTAAATATTAAATTATATGTAGGTTGACTTGGGAGGGGAAAAAAAAAAAGCCTGTGTGAGATGTGAAGGAAAAGGCACAGAAAGACATGAAGAGAGTACAATGAGTGGATTGGGGGATATAAAACAAGTTGGGCAGATAAAAAGTAAGGCTGAGAGTGAAATTGGCTTCTGAAATGAGAGAGTATCACATACAAAGAAGTGATGAAACACGGAAAAACGCATAAAGAAACCGCCCGATTCTGCAGGGACTTTCCCGTGAATCACAAATTATGATGTACAATGTTTTCCCTGCCTGCCTCTTTTCCAGTGCAAATATTTGTTTCATGTTTCCACCAAACTCCCATGGAGAAATCACACCCTGGCACAACTCAAGAGATCAATACATTTACAAGATATGTGTATGAATACATTACACTGACACAAACGGCTGTGGGAAAACAGTGGATGTTACAGATCAAAGCAAACATAATGTACGAATTACACCGTGATGATAGCAAATGAAAAATACAACAAAATGAAAATGAATGTTTAAAAAGGAAAACAAAGCCAGAAAGCATGAGGAAATATGAAAACAGTGTGTTACCACAAGTAGAAGAGGACATAGTCAACATAACTACCTAGGAAGGCCATGACACAGATGCTGATAGCAAACATGGAGCTCAGGCTGAGGCTGTTGCCATCCTCGTTGTGGAACATGGCAAGTGTCACCGCGCAGTGTCGCCCCCTGTAGCCCTCGCTGCACTGGCACGTGTAGCGGGACGGAGAGTGAGCCACACAGGTGCCGTGGCGACATGGTCGGCTGGCACAAAGCGTGTAGACGCACACTTTGCCCAAGGAGCTCTCTTTGGTCAGGTGGCCTGGAGGGCACCTGTGCAGACAGGAGACAGAAGTGTAAATCAAAGACGAGAGACACTTGGGAAGTTTTCAGATAAAAAGAAAGATTGAATTCTGCAGAGCTGTGAAACCTATGCTGTCAGTGTAAAAATAAATCCCTCAGGAGTTACAACTCTTATATCAGATTTAAAGCTATGCTCTTTGAAGGTTACAGACTTTCAACTGTAGAGTGGGGGGAAAAAAACTAAACAAAACGAAACTGAGAAGCTAAGATTGGCTTTGCACACTATATTTGGACAAAATATCCCCTGACTATCATTCACTACTACTTCTCTCAGTGTGTTGTATCCTGAGGCTGCACTACAGTCACAGAATATGGATCAGCCGCAGTGAGAAGTCCCACACTGGTTCAGAGACTTGAATTCACAGCCAGGAGACTTTATGGTCGTGCAGTTTTTAAAGGGGCAGCTAAGAGTCTGTCAGTCATTGCTGTTAGACACTATCCTTTAAGGCTGGTAAACCACTGAACACTGTTTGGTCGGTAACTTGGCTGAAATCAGCCTTGCTCAGGGTTCTCAATCCTAATCCTGGGGACTCACTGCCCTGCATGTTTTAGATGTTGCCCTGCTCCAACACACCTGATTCAAATTGTCAGCTCATCAGCAAGCTCAGCAGAAGCCTGATAACAAGCCATTTGAATCAGGTGTGTTGGAGCAGGGAAACATCATGCAGGACGGTGGTTCCTTAGGATTGAGAAACTCTGCGGCCCATCTAGTGAGCACTTTGTTACACCTGCCTAATATGCTGCACTGTTTGCATTCCACATAGATTATAAACTTGCACTTTTCACTTTTCAGACGATTGTTACCAAAACAGCAAAAAAAACTGTCTAACTTGCATAGTCTGGTGGGGGCCATTCAAGTGATAAACAATTCCATATGTTTGGGAAAAACCACTGTGGGTAATATGATCTTAAAAGTATATCACAATATTACATCATGATATCGCAATTATGATATAATGACAACATTTAGGGGAAGCATGGTTGGTGTAGTGGTTAGCACTCCTGCCTTTGCAGCAAGTAGATATAGATTTGCGACGAGGTTGGGAACAAGAGCCTTTCTGCGTGGATTTTGCATGTTCTGCCCGTGTGTGTGTGGGTTTACTCCAGGTTCTCTGGTTTCCTCCCACAGTCCAAAGACTTGCAGATTTGGGGATTAGACAAACACTTTGAATTGACTGTAGGTGTGAGAGAGAATGGTTGTTTGTCTCTATGTGTGGCCTGGTGATGATCTGTCCAGAGTGTACCCTGCCTATCACCCTATGTCAACTGAGCTTGGCACAGAATCCCCCTCGACCCTCATGTGAAAGATAAAGTGGTAGAAAATGGATGGATGGATGACAATATTTCCCATCATTTCTAGGTAAAAGTACACCAAGTGGTTAAGTGCAGCCCTCCACAGTTTGAAGTCCTGAATCACAGTTCTTCCTGCCCCTTGAAGCCTGACTGCTGATTTAACCCCCAATCACCCAAAATATCCTGAATATCAGATATATTTAAACATATCTGATATAAAATACATACATGTAAACATATTTCATTTTAGCAAGTGGTTGTCTTGTTTTGTTTGTATTTCTTATTTTGATAGACCTTCCAGTTGTATTATTTTATAAATATTTTATGTCATACTGAAGCAAATAGAGATTTCAAAATGCCCTATTTTTACAGACTCAAATTTCCAGACTTCTCTGAGGATTTTTCAGTCAATATTAAACATCTGAATACCAATTGTTAGATGCTTATTATGTATATAAATGGTTTTAAAACCCTTCACTAATTTTTCATGAAGCCAACCCTCGGACAACATGCTTCGACCCATGACACTGTCGTGGCCGACAATAGGTGACTGGCTCGATGACACATATGGAAAATAATAAATAAACGAAAAGTCAATAACAATAACCATGGTAACCCGACATCATTCTAGAGCCAGCTTGATTAGTTTCATATCATCTACAGGAAGGCTATGTTGCATTAGTAACTTGTTTTGATTTGTATTTAATTTTAGAAAGTGAGATAAATAGTCAGGAAATAACACAAACATTTTTCCATACTTTTTTCCCCTTTTCCATACTTATTCAGACCTGAAAATTACTCAAATTAAATTCCATACTTTTTTTAGTAGTCAACAATTCAAGTTAAATATATAATCATTAATTATTTACAACAGAGAATTAGAAGTACGACAAACACAGTTTAGACCAGGTCAAATAAACCTGGTTAATCTTCTTCTTGCAAAATTTGAATCCACAAATCTTCAAATCAAGGCTAAAAACCTATTTATTTAGGATGGCTTTTAATACCGAGTAGTATGGTGACACTTTTTCATCTTTTATCTTCTTGTCTTTTTTTTTATCTTTTATCTTATTTTATTTTGCACTATTTTATTGTTTTTACTGTTTTTAATTACTTTTATTTGTTTCCTCTTTATTTATTTAATTGTCGTAAAGCACTTTGGATCACCGAAAGGATTGTTGTAAGGGCTGTATAAATAAAGTACATTTACATTTACAAATGTAAGTTCTTCAGTCCTAAACCCTGTTGAAATAATATAAATGAGTTGAACTATAAAAAAGCTTTACATTTAAATCTCATTATGTCATAATTATGCACAGATGTTTCCTTCGCAAACAGGCAAACGTCGGCTGCATTTGTCTGCCGCATTCAAATTAGCCAACGATTATCCACACTTGGGAGTACCCAGTCCCTGGATTGAGACACAGCTTGTCTGTCACTCATCTCTCTTCTGTACTCATCACTGACAGTTGTGCCTCCCAAACACTATCTGTTTGGGGAAGAAGAAGTCTTCATTATATCTTGATAATAACTGGCAGGCCACATGAAATTGATTGGGTGGGCAGCATGTGGCCCATGGGCCAAAAAGTGATTACCTTGGAACTAAAAGGTTGCTTTTTGATTTTGACTTTGATTTTTGAATGCTCAGTCAGTCGATATTTCACACTATTGCATTATTGGTGAAGGGCCACATCGGAGAGCAATGGCAGCTCCTACCTTGAGACTGATAAAATGCATTGTGGTGTAATTTGCAAATATCTTTTGTGATCTGATTTGTGTCCCATTTCTTGCTGTAATTTACAGTTAAAATAAAGAAAAACATATAAATAGAGTTTTTCTAGACTTGAAGACCACTAAAAGCGCTTTACACTACAGTTCTGCCTATAACAGCCTATCTATCACATATCTGTCATACCCAGTTGCTCACTTGACCTGCTCTACCATTGTTCAGCATCCACCTCCCCAAGTACAGAGTCTTTATTAGCAAGTGGTACCAGACTTTATATAAAGAGACAATGGAAACAACTTGAGAACATGTAACTAACATATCGTCTCGTTTCATGGCAAGCTTAGCTAATGACTTGGCAAACAGCTTATTTACACATTCATCATTTAAAGAGCAGCTGTTCACTTGTAATTGTGTTCCTTGTCACCTGGTGAATGTAAAAAGCTCAGTTTTTGGTTTCTCCTGAGGGAAATATCTGGTGCGTTTGCTGCTAAATGCGCCACTATATTTACCAGCTAATCAACTGTTTGTCTGTAGTTCATTGCTGAGCAGGCAGTATCAGGAGGACTTTTAGAGCTAATTGACTAAAGTGGACCAAAACAATGGTAAGAAAGAAGGATGGGTGCAGCTGCACAATAAAACAGTGACCTAAAGCTCAATATAAAGCTTGCTACAATGGAGGAAAGTAGAAAATCCAGGTCATACTTCTATAAAGGTTAATCAAACAATTCACTTAAACATTACCTTGCAATAGGAAAATGTAAATTGTAGCACTTTAAACAATAAAAACCCTAATAAATCAGTTGCTCAGCAATGTGAACTCTAACACAGGAGTGTAAGTATGGTATAAAATCCATTAAAGTCCAACCTGAAGAATAAAGTATTATTCTAAATCTTTATCATTACTAATACTATTTTAAGCTCGACCTCATGTCATGATATTTTTAGATACTTAACCTGCAGTTTGGTTTAAGATGGTTTGTCTTCTTTGTATCTTTTTTTGTCTCGTGCTGCTTTGAAAACTTTATCTTCATACTGATTGCTAAACCTTGTTCATAGCTGACAAATGATAATGCATATAGCATTGAACCTAATGTGACCTACCTTGTAGTAGATTCAGCCTACCCTCTGTAATAAATCCACACAGTGCAGGAGTGTGTGGTTTTTAACATCATTTGTTCATATAATTAGCAATTTGACAGCGGATGTTACTAAGTTTATTATAAGCAAGGCTGTGCTATGCCATTATCCATGTGTATGTGTGCAAATATGTGCACAATACGCCATCATCCTGTTATTTATTCCATATATTTACAGCACCTGCATTCATGGTGCCTCCAGAGGTCCACGCAGACCAAGGGAGGGGAGCAGTGATGTTTCCGGCAGGATTCTGAAGAGCAGCCAACAGAGACTCCCTGCAAAGTGACCACCTGAAGCTCGTCTGAAAGCTGCTCTGTATCCAGGGATACAGAGTGGCTGTTAAACCTTACATCTCGCAAACAACCTGACAAAGACAGAGTAAAAGGAGGATAAGAGAAAAAAAAAAAAAGAAGTTCAGAGAGTGTACAAAGCCAAAAGACACTATTAAACACTAGTCCTCAGGCAACATCTTTTATGAACTCTCATTTACACCACAGTTGGAGTGTTAACTCAGATACACAGACACATACACACTGACACGTAAATTGACTTGCTGACACACCTGAAGACCAATGCACACTCTCATGCACAAACACACACAAACAGCCTGAGGCTAAGCTGTCAGCATGGGATGCTTTTTTTTTCAGGATATTTTCTCTGCTGGTTAGTTTGCTATCTCCATGGGGAGCAAGGGGCCTGACACATGATTTAAATACAGATCAGAGTCGCTGACTCACTTTATCGCATCTGCTTGAAACTAAGGGATGAATATACCTTTGGGGCAGGCAGTGAAATGTAGAAGTAACAGTGAGAGGTAAAGATAAAACCTTACTTTCTACAGGTATCCAAGTACGTTTGTGTTTGCTGACTCATCAATTTAAAAGTTTGTAGGTTAAATTCATTTTCTACTCTTCTAATAATTCATCCATTTATCCTATAAACATTATCTGTCTCATCTTATCCAAATAAGTTAAAATAGATACCCACCAACGAAGCTCCGGTTGTGTCCTGACGGAAAAGAGTTTCCAATCATCACCACTGAAGGGTCAATAATGATTTCCTGACTCTGACCAGGCGAAGCCGTCACCTCTCGCCGTCCTCCTCCTCCATCCAGGTACAGGGTGAACTCTCTGCCGTACCGGTCTAGCTCCACCTCATGCCACTGCCCATCATTGAGGCGATAATAGGGCAGAGTGACATTGTAGTCGCCATCACCAAGGTTGTAGAAAACAGCCAGGAGACCCTGAACAACCTGATATAAACGTGTTCAGAGACATGTTTCAATGATTTAGAGATCCACAGTGCAAGAAAGTATTCAATAATCATTAGGTAATGATTACATAATGAATACTGAACTGAATATAAATAAACTGAATAACCAATAACTATTGAGTAGCTAACATTAGGTAATAATTTTGAGTTGGCATTTGATTAATGAACCAAATGATTTACTCAAGACTGATTCATACTTTCTGCATCTGCAAAAGGGGCCTCCTACATGAGCACTTATTTCATTCATATTATGAATAGAACGTCAGGTGAATGTGAATGTGTGTGGAGCTCTCTGAGGAAAGTGAATACAAAAACGTGTGAAGAGGCATAAATGATTAATTTGTAATCCGGTAACTATTATCACCCTTCTGTGAATTTGTGTATAGTGTTACCACAAATAAAGAAAGTATTGTAATCTTTTAGATGTGTGTGTGTGATATCCGATGTGTCAAAGCTCTATTAGCCATGTTAGTGTGGATTTCAAGGCTCACTTTAGTGACCTGAATAGAATTGTTACTTTGGCTGACACAATTCTAAACTGACACATCTGGACTCCTGCCACAGTGTGTTCTGTATTGATGAGCAAAAGGAAATCTTAGGAATAGATACGATCCCATGGTGAAGAAAGGGTGAAGGTCAAGGGCCTGACAAGTATTGTGAAATTTAGCTCCAAAGAAAAAGCCCCTCTGTGGTGAACCTGCCAGAGAAACGGCTTGAAAATGTTAGTGGTAAAGATTAATACAGTAATTTTACAGCGATGATGCTTCACTGGTGTACACATCACTGCATGGCGGAGGCCAGAGTCATCCCGAAGGGAAGTATACAAGAAACAACAATTATCTTCAACAGTTAAGGATGAGCGAACACAATGGACTCAACCAATGAGAGGCTCCCATAACTGCAGCTTGTACATGTCCAACACTTAATTGGAAACAGTAGGGCAAGATAATTCACTTTCAGCCCAGTCTACATTAACTATTGCTCCCTCAGCATGGGCATCTTAAATGCATCTCTCCCACTGGACAGTAGACGGACGCACACACACATGCGCGCGTACACACACACACAGAAAGCTGACGCTGCTTTCCCAACTGGCGAGACCTCACCCTGCCCTCAAGATGGCAACACAACGGGCAAAAGACAAAGGACTCAATCAATGTTTTGAGAGAGAGAGAAAAAAAGAAGATTTTCGCCAACAAGCACAAAATGTTGAGGTGAATATCTGAAGTGTGATATTCTTTACTGCTCAGTGCATTATACTGAAAAACCGAAATTTATATTTCAGAGTTTTACTCTTCTTACGGGTCACTGAAAAAAAGTAGTGCATGTAAGTTGTGCTCCAAAAAGTCCTTCACAGACTGCATTCGATAAATGTTTTCTTTACAGATACAACATAGTCCTTGGAGAACTGAATTGTGTTTATACACAGCTGGCCCCTGGTAACCTTTGAGTGAAAGTGTGGTTATTTATTCAGGGTGCACTCTACCCAATAGAGTAATAATAAAAAAGGGGAACAAGAGACAGCCCTTTAAATGAGGGCTTGTTGTCCACAAACGCACCAGGATTGTGCTCAAGAGTTTTTAAGAGCTTTGAGACACACCAAGCTAAAGAAATGCTTCAGCGTGTTGTCACAGACAGACATCAGATGTTTTATACAGCCCTCAAATTCAGCTACACAGAGGTTTTCACAGAGAGTGGCTCGATAGCCCACATACAGTTAAGGCTAAAGCCTTTTCCTTTTCCTGTCACTGTGAGGCATTGACCAGGGAAGAGGACAATATTGTTTTTCTTTGTGTTGTGTAAAGACCCGAAAATGCACAAGAACTCGAAATAATGATCACCAGCACAAAGACATGATCTCAAAGACAGACCAGGAGAGGTTTAGAGCACAACACAACCAAGACCAGTTCACAGCAAACACCCAACCTCAAGAGGAACAGTTTGAGTTATTTACTTCCAGGTGCAGCTTACATTAGGCCTTATTCGGCCAGTCGGACTAAAGGCTTTGACAAGAAACACTGGCTTCACCTCCTTTCAGGAATGAGGAGAGGCGTGCTCACATGAAGGTTTCACAAAGTGAAGTAGACTTGAATCCTAGAGAAACACAGTGCATGAGCACCACTCCAACCCAGTTGTGGCAAAATGTGCAACGTGACTTTGAGCTCACCACTTGAAGCACGCTGTGTCAAAACCCTTGAAGTACAGAGCAGGGGATCTGACCTTGACTCAAGAAGACTCTGCCCTTAAATAACAGTGCACTCTTTTGCTGTCTTGCTGAATTGAGTTTGAAACACTGGCTACAGACAGAAATAACCTTGAATAAAGCATGCCACTTTTTTTTATTTTTTTTAAATAGCAGACGCTTAACGGCAGCATTCCGCAGATAAGTCCTTGTTGAGAACATACACACGTCAATCACCAGCCTCGTTAGTATCCACCCATATGTCTCCAACCCTGATATTAGTCACTCTCAGCTTGACAAGCATTTGTGACAATAATTGTGCAGGCCCTGATCATTACTTTAAGACTCACAAACGATCGAAGCTGTCAAGGTGAAGGAGTGCGAGCAGTCATGACTCACCTCTAAACGTAGGTATTCGTTCTGCTCCCGGGAGAGAAGACTGAGGATGACACCGGCGGCAGCACGTGTCCGAACACCAACCTGGACTCTCGTCTGTCGCGCAGGAAGAGACCACAAGAGCTGGAGCTGGATGTGGCTTCGGCTGTCAAAGGAGAACTCCGGAGCCACTTGTCAATCAGAAACACACAAGACACAGTTGTTGTACACTTAATTCAGCTGCTAGAAAATACAAAAGGATATCACAGTGAGGGCGTGCTGTTCTAGAAAAGCACTAAGGGAGGGTTATCTTCCCACAGCAACTAACCACATTGTTTATTCCATCTAAAACTTAAAATCTCACTGTACTTTCCATGTAAATCTCAGTCATTTGAAAAACAATGCATTATGTTTACCTTGATCACACTGTGGCCCTGTAAACCCCAGCTCACAAAGGCAGTCAAAGGAGCCCCACTCGCTGTGGCAGTGACCCAGCTTCCCACAGGAAGGAAGTTGCTCTGTGCTGGTGCATTGTTTATCAATAAAAAAGCAGCCAGGCACAGTATTGGAGGATTCGGCTGGAGAACCAAGGTCATATAACTGAAGCGATAAAGAAGAAGAGGAGAATAATTCATCGTAAAGAAAAAAGGAGGGTTGTCCTGTACTGCAATGAATGTAGATGAGTAATGAGTAAATTATTTTGCAAATGGATAACTAATCTTATCATTTATTTTTTGAAGACATACTGTGAGTGTGAGTGTGCAGAACATGTACACAGTGTTGGGAAGATTACTTTGGAAATGTAATTGGTTACAATTACAAGTTACCCTGTTGAAAATGTAATAGTAGTGTCATTATTTCAATTACTTTATAAAAGTAATGTAACTAATTACATTTGATTACATTTGATTACTTTTCTTAATTTTGAATGAAATCTCTTAACTGTTAACCATTTTCACATTTTAAGACCTATAGTGTGATAAACCTTTCAGCAGTACTTAAGACTATATAAAACAACATAATATGTTTTTTTTTAACCATATGTTATGAGTCTGACTTTAGGCCTGTACTGTGAAGGAGGCTCACTTCCTCACTAAATGAAGCGACAATGGGCTGATTTCAGCCAAGAGGAGCAGGTTGTTTTAATGGAGAGAGTATGAGCGATACAAAAAAGCCTGATCACAGCCTGAAGCAACAGTGTTGCTGCAAATATGACAAGAGGCTGATTTTAATTTCTGACAGATCTACATTGAGCTTCTTTTAAATATGAACCTTTAGAGCAAACTCTAGCAAAACGAGAGTAAACTGTGTTTTATATTGTTTTCATTGTTTCACTGATCACAATTATAAAATGCCAGTGTGTGTTTTATTCAAAGCGAGGCTGGGTGTGCGTATGAAAATAGGTAACGTGCGTTTTTTTACGTGCTGTAGCTACAAGCAAATCTCATGTTGTCTCTGTACAAAGACCTTTTTTAATGTGAGAAAACAGAGTAGACCTACTCAAGATTTGCGTTTTGGCAACACATAACAGGCGAAACAATTAATTTATTCATGGCCACATTAAGTTAAATTAAATTTAAATTAACTTCTTTCAGTGGTGACTGTATATAAAGGTAAACAGGCTATAGCCTAATAAATGACCTCCTGACGCTGAGCAGCTGAACATCTGTAGGCGGACACGCTCAGAGAGAAAGTAAACAACAGCGGATCAGCGCGATCTCTCCCTCTGTACAAATGCTCCGTTTTGATCCAGCTCCACTGGACTTTGGTGACGCCAGCTGTAAATGAGTTAAATAGTGAAACGGCGGCACTTTTATAGCCGATGTTATGATTAAACTGGTCGGGACCCGGTTCTGGTCTGTCTGTATGAAGTGTTTTTTGTATTTCCAGCCCAGGAACATCTTGTGCGCTGTCGACATTATCGCTGCTGAGTCTGACTGCAGCCGCACGGTTTGTCAGTTGAGTCGAATGGCACATGACCAGAGAGAGCCGATCACAAGCGTCAGTTTTGGAAGGAGAAAAAAGTAAAAAAAAAAAGTAAAAACAAACATGAATCCATGGGGAGGAAAAAACTCCGAGCTTTTGTGGCGATTTTTCAAATGTAACTTAAGTTGTAATCATTGAAATTTCCAAAAGCAACTGTAATTTAATTACATATTTTCTCCCAGTAATGTAACTGATTACAATTACGTACATTTTGTAATTAAATTACGTAATGTCGTTACATGTAATTCGTTACTCCCCAACACTGCATGTACATGCATGTACTGTAAATGCACAATATTGAGGTATAGAACTGCATTAAATATAATGAAAAACACATGATACACATTCCTGCCAGTGGCTTTACATGATGCTGTTAATTCAGCATGACACTAATGGACCAAGAAACAAAGCCATACACCAACAAACTGGAGAGTAGTAATTGGATGCAACACGCAAACAATGTCTGTTCGACTAATGTTTTTTGTGAAAGGAAATGTCCTGGCACTGTCTGACAAAGTCAGGCCTCGTGGATATGCTGAGAAACAATGAATATACTAAATGGCAGCTTGTTTGCAAGAAATATGGAGAGATATCCACAGGGCAACTAAAAGTACAATCCTGGGTGTTACTAAACAACAGGACTCAGGTTTACACTCTGTGCATCTGCAATATTGAATGTAAAGACACAATGGATTGAATAAATACACTTGGCAAACTCCCTGTAGCTTGTGTGTTGTCTACAAAGCCACAGAAACAGGAAGAGGGAATTTAACCAGGAGCGCGAGCGAAATGCAAGTGACTTTAGCAATTATCAGGTTTGTGGTGCTGTCTTGAGGCCAAGGTACTCGATGCACTTCAGCGCCGGTGTGGCCCCTTGGTCATCCGAGCAGGTGAAGAATAAAAGGGAAACAAAGAATGTAATCTATTCTATTCTTATTTATAATCAGCCTCATTAACAGGCATCAGGGTAATGTGTGTATGATTAAAGGCGCCATATGTAAGAATGTGGCCAAAAACGGTTACTACACTCAAATTTAAATACACCCCTCCCCCTCCCCTCTAGACTCGAGGTTGCCAGAGCAGTTGGCGTATCCTCCATCAGCAACAAGCGAGGAGCGCCTATGGCGAGCTTTTTTAATATAAATGAGTGGCTCTAAGACACACAATTCTATTCTCTCAGTAAAGATCGAGATGTATTATAATTTATGGTAACGTTAGCTACTAGGGATGGATCGCAGGTGAGACTCTACTGACTGCAATGATTGGTAGACGGCGGTAGGTGGCGCCACATGCCAAGACATGATTTCAAAACATAAACACGATTTGCGGTCCGCAAAATGTTTTTTTAGTGCAAATATTTTGGCTGTACTGTTGTTGTTGGTGAGTTCAGTTTGTTATATGAACATTTTTCCTGAGTCTCTATGACACATTAGGAGGATTTTATGGCCAGTTGGGTTAGATTTATTACATAATGCACCTTTAATAAATACTTTATTTTACCTTGCTGTCCACGTGCAGGTTCCTTATACATCCAGTGAAGTGTTTGTGCTGCAGCTGTGGATATTCATATGATATGTTCTCACTGATTCCTCCCAGCTGCAATACATAACTTCCATTCAGATACCTGGGAAAGAAAAAGGGCAAAGCTGAGCACACAAGAAAGAAATGAAACAGCCACAATGTGAGATCTTGTGGTTACAATTCAAATCACAACCCACAATATAAAGTAACAGAATGAAAGCATGAAAAGAACATACACCCACATCATATAAGCTGTTTAAGTTACAATCCAAGGTTTCATTCTTTTGCTGCGAGGCCCTATCATCGCTGGTGTTGCTTTCTGACAACGTGCTATATGACTCTATTCTTTTTCTCTCCCCTTATTTTAAAAATATGTGCATTTGCCTTAAACTGTCAACATATAAAATGATTCAGCACAAACCTGTGACACCTTTGAAACTGAAACTGTCCACACAGAGGATATTAAACAATTTAAGTTTAGCTTGTTATCTAGCACATTGTCCATTTAATACAGTAACGAACTGTGCTGCCTAATGAGATGAGGGGAGGATGCAGACACAGATGCATAAAAAGTTCCTGAAGGTTTTTTTTTTTTTTTTATTTAAAGGTAAAGTCCTTATGCACATTTTTGAAAATTCATAAAGTTATTTACACAACAAAACAAAGAGCTCAGTGGCAGGCCGAGCTCTCGATGGGGATAAACAGACTCAGCTGTAGCAGAAGAAAAAACGTGCTTTTTTGCAGAAACATAGCCAAAAAAAAAAAAAGGTTAGGTGGCATTTAAGGATTATACTTAAGGATTTCATCAGCACTTTCTTGCCTCCAGAGAGAGGACTTTGTGGCACACAGAAAAATTGAACTGTGATTCTACAGTCTGATTTGATTCTGATAAATGATGCAGCTGCACACCAACACCATTTTAAGCACTCAATTTCTGTTTTCTATTTTTGATATAAAAGGGAGATAAAGAGAGAGAGAACAAGAGAGAGGGAGAGATGATTTTTTTTTTATGCTGGCAGAATACTGAATAAGCTTGGTACAAATTATTTGTTGGGGCCCGACTACTCACACAGGGGTGCGAAGACCAATTAGAATTCCAGGAAAAATTGCAAGGTACTAAACGTTGGTGAAACTGGACGAAAATTGGCAGGCAAATCAGAACTGGTGAAAACATTTATAAAATAAGGCTTATATGTAAAAGTGGTAAAATATGGCTTAGTACGGTGAAACTCGGCAGGACAAAGCTGTACCTAAGTTGCACTTAATTTCACTAAACTTGGTAGGAACATGTCACGGCTCAAGATGAACAAAAAAGTTTATTGAGACCATGACCTCAACTCAAGAGGAAGTCGACCATTTTGAATTTGGTATCTGTCTTGGTGATTTGCACTTTTCAAAATGAACAAACTCGTTTCAGTACCATCATTGTATCAACATAAAAAAAAAAATCATAGATCAATCAATCAATCAATCATCAGTGTGTACTGAACACATACAAAAGGAAAAGTTAGCAAGAGGCTCACATATTCAAAAGGGGCGTGGCCACAGCAACTATCGTAATTTTGGCGAATTTCGACCATTTGCCCCGAAACAGGAGGCTCCCTGTAACATTTCCATAAATTGCCCGATCTGCTCGGAACTTCATACATGAGGCAAGAAAACATCGGCACATGAAAACTAAGTCAAGGGCATAGCACCCCCTGCTGGTATCAGGGGGTGCTGTGAAGGCCTGCACAATGCTGCTCGCCGCTTTAATTACATATATTTTGAGGATTATCACCTTGGATCACTGCAATGCCTCGCACTTTGGGGTACAGATCAGTTGTCTCTTCGCTGTCTTTAGCTGGTTGAAAAAGCAGCAGCACGTATGCTGATGGTGAAGAGACAATGTGATAACCACACCCCTGTTCTGATGCCACTACACTGGCTTCCTGTTCAATATTTTATTGCATGATTTTCCCTGCAAAATAATGGACCACCTTGTCTGACTGAGCACCTTCATGTTCCAGTCATAATACTGAGGTCAGCAACTCAGCAGTTCCTGGACATCCCTAGCTCCAGGCTTAAAACTCCAGGGACAGAGCCTTTTCTGTAGCAGGTCCTTAACTGTGGAACAGTCAGCCTAACTATATTCGGGCTGCCGAGACCCACGAGAATTTTAACTCCTTGCTAAAGACCTATTTATTTGCTTCAGCTTTTAATACCAGATGAGGTTGTCTTTATTCATTTATTCTTTTTAATGATTTTAATTGTTCCCCTTTTATTTTTCTATTATCTCTGGTTTCCATTACAGTGTTTTCACTCATTTTATTTGGTGACATTTAGCTTATTGTATTTTTATTGTTTCCAATTAAACATTTTTGAATTTTTGACCTTGCCATTTCCATTATGAAATTAAGGAATGTGTTTTGCTAAGAACAGCTTTTTTGTAAAAATTGGAATATAAGTGTTAAAGGTGCATTATGTAATAAATCTAAAGCAACGGACCATAAAATCCTCCTAATATGTCACAGAGACTCAGGAATAATATTCATATAACAAACTGAACTCACCACAACAACAACAGTACAGCCAAAATATTTAATTAAAAAAAATATTTTGCATACTGCAAATCATGTTTATGTTTTGAAATCATGTTTTGGCATGTGGCGCCACCTACCGCCGTCTACCAATCATTGCAGTCAGTAGAGTCTCAGCTGCCGAGCTACCACGGGTTGCCAGTTACGTCAGAAAACGAAACCTAAAAGACCTCGGTATTTTTAATGTAGTAACTGCTTTTGGCCACATTCTTACATATAGCACCTTTAAAATTAATTATATCATCTCCACTATGAGGCAGTATTTAAGTGAGTAACTTTTAAACCAAACGTATGTTAAATTCAAACCACAGTCAAATGGGTTCACACAGTTATGGACAACAGCTAACTTTAGGTTATGCAAATAGTAATCCAAGAACTGCAATGCAAGCAAGTAATGATAAATAAATAAATAAAATCAATATCCAGCTTCAAATTTATATAATTTTATGAGAGCACAACAAACATGTCCTCAAATCCTTAAGGGATTGAAGCTATAGTGTTTGGTGTCTAAAGATAAGGTGAGAATAAGCTTCTTCTGCCTCAAAATCATAAGTGGATGTGGGTCCTTATACTTTATATGCTAATATAGTATGCTTGCAAAAAGATCATTTTATTTACCATGTTGAAGTATACGGTGTTGACTTAGCTATAATATAAAATTAATAACTTAATAACTCCTACTGTAAAGGTTAATGCTCTGCTCTGCAGATAACTGTACCATTATGGGGACATTTAGACACTGTCCCTGTGGGCCTTTTGTGATTTTAGTTTTTTTTTTTTTTTTTTTTTTTTAAAGAATAAACAGGAAACCTTAGTAGATTTGTAGTTGCAACCACAAGAAAACCCCAGAAGGATCACTGGGGAGTTACTAAAATGTTATTGTTGGTTACTTCAACCATAAATTCCTGGGTTCTTGAAAAACGTTTATTTTCCTTAATTTATTTTTATGTAAAAGTGTATTTTTTTTATGTCACAATTTAACACTGGAGGCCCTGCAGCTTTTACTGGCTTGTTGTGGGATTCAAAAAGCTTGGATTTTATATTATGTGTTGGTAGCAGTTGTTCTATTTAATTATTGATCTCACTTGTCCCTGTTGGGTGTGACCCCGCGGATTTCACAAGACGAGCGGTCCTCAGTCATTGCCCATGAGTCCACACCTTCCGTCTCCATGACGATGGCACTTGAACATCGATCGAGAGTGAAGCGCACTTCCTTTAAATTGGGGAAAGGTGAAAAGAGGTCATCACGGCTGCGTGTGTGGATTTATGAGTGTACAGTAGCCAGATACTAACTTTTAGCAACATGTAATGGCATGAATGTACTTCTCTTACCTTACTGTTACTCCTCACATCAAGACGATGCCATCGTCTGTCTGAAACCCCAGCGTTATTTGTTAACTGGAGGACCAATGTCCCAGAACCATGATTAATTTTTAGACTGGGTGTCCCACTGATCAGCTCTGAGGAAAAAGAGAGGTGCGAGTTTACACGAACAACTCTAAACTAAATAAACATCCTCGCTAGACGTGATTGAAATATTCAAAATGCCCAAAACACAACAACAGGTCTGTAGAGTAGAAAGATGACTCAATTTACTTGCACAGACAAGCCAAAGCCAAAAAAAAAGAAAAAAGCACTGTGTGATGAAATGCATAAAAAAGAAGTAAGATGCATGAGGCATGGGGAAATCGCAGGAGACATATGAATAGACAATGACAATATAAAACTTTGAGATTGGAACGAGGGGACGGAAAAATGGCTACGAAACAGGAGATTAAAAAATAAATTAAGATCGGTTTAACCAAAATGACTGAGCTATGGATGATCCAAGTCATGGTAACTGTTTCTGGAAGGACATGATCCCAGCAGTTTTTTTTTCTCTTCCCTCCACATTTTTAAGTGTTCAGAGACCCATAAATGAAATGAAATTCACCTTTTACATAATGGGGTGGAGGTAGAAATCTCAGAGGCACACGTTTTAAAATAAAACTATCTTCATGGCAAGATATGACTGATGGCAAATTATAAAGTATGATAAGTGTCATTTGGGTAAAGAATATAATAAATGTAATTTGTATGCGGGTGTGTGTGTGTGTCTATAGCTATAGTGTAGCTACAGGCTCTGTCAAAAAATACACTACAATGGTTTATATTACATATTACTGGCATTTCAGTACCATCATCATCCTCATGTTTAGTCAAACAATTTCCTTCTTTAACCGACAAAAACATGAATATTTAAAAAGAGATTAATGTATAACACTTCATTACAATGCTCATGTTTGGTTTTGATGCACTAAAATTAATTCTTAAACACAGAGCGTATTGCAGATGTGGCGACTCCTGCTGGTGTCTGACAGTAGTTGGGAGTAGGTTGCTGGATGGCAGGGGGCTGGGCCAGTTTGGCAATTTGATAACTGGGGACACCTGGGCCGTATTCGGGTTTGCCATATAAGCAGGTTCTCATTCACGGTGTCTCTCTCTTTTTCCCCTTGCAGACAGACGCCTGTCTCCCCGGGTGACGCGGCAGCCTTAATCCTTAGTTCTTTTGATTTCTTTTATGCATCATGTAACATCCACACACACCATATTTACCATGCATGCACACCTTACATGACTGATATGACTGACTCTCACACTTCACGTTATTGTATTTCCTGATTTATCTTTATTATTGATCTAAATAAATATGATTTGTTATTCCTTTAACGGTGCGTCTCCATTTGTTTGTCATGGCCTAGAGCCAGCTGTGACACAGAAGACACGTTTGCGCAAGCGCAATTTACATCGTAATTATGCGGCAGTTAGTTGCATTGTTATTAAGGTTATTAAGGTAATTTCACTCACGCTATTGCAGGAAACTGGCAAATCTGCGTCTTTGTCACCACAGAGGCAAGGGTTGGAACAACGCCTGTACAGTTTCCATTTTCAGGTCTGTTGTATACTGTTTTAACATGCACAATCTGGTGTTCATGTGCAACTACAGTGTTTTTTGTAATTAAATAAAACTTTTTGTTTTTCTTCATTTTAATTAGTTAATACACTATTTTAACATGCAGTAAATTGTAAATCAAATAATGAAAGTTATTATATATTCTGGAAAAATGGGCAAAAGCACTTAGTTACAGGACATTTTCAGGCCTTTTTATCTATAAAGCAAGTTGTGTCTGTGTGTGTCTGTCTGTCTGTCTGTGACAGGCATTTCTCGCTGACCGTCAGTCAGATCGCCCTAAGACTTTGGATATGGGTTGAGCATGGCCCGATGTGTGCATCCTTGATTTTCAAGTTTTTTGGAGGAATTTTAATTTTCACTGATTTATCACGTTTCACCAGGCAGGCAGCGACTCATCAGCAGAAGCTGCACGGTCTGGAGCAGAGAGGTGGGAGTGAAGAGGCTGTCCTCATGGTGGGTGAGACATTTTCACACGGTTCACCGCAGAACATGGTGTTATACTGAAACGACGAAGTCAGTGTCCATTCACCAATACGCAAGCACATATTTATTTTGCATTAGCATGCTATTACTTTGCGGCTAAATCGTCAAACCTGTTTCCAAAGGTAAGCTAGCGAGGCTACGATTAGCATTAGCGTAGGGCTAACATATTACAAACACTGTGCAATCTCATTAGGCACAACACAATTTTTTAAATTTTCAATTAGCATTAGCGTAGCTGTTGTGACCAGGCAGGCAGCGACTCAACAGCAGCAGCTGCGCTATCTGGAGCAGGGAGGTGGGAGTGAAGAGGCTGGGCTAACTTGGCGAACCTGTTTCCAAAGGTAAGCTAGCGAGGCTACGATTAGTATTAGCGTAGGGCTAACATAATACAAAAAATAGAAAAAAATAAATAAATTGCAGTGTTTGTATTATGTTAGCTTTTATGTTCCTTATCATGCATTACCATAACTGAAAAACCTTCTGCAGCTCCCACTATAGGAATACATACTTCCCATGGGCAGTGCACTAGTTTTTAAAATAAGCAATAAAAAAAGTCCAGACGGACATTTTGAGGATGAGGTGTTAAAGGGTTAAAGCATTCATAAATACTGTGTATGGTAGCTATAAGGTATTGTACTTATATATTCTACAGATATTCATATAGATATTAATTGAGATAAATCTTTAAATACCATCCTTCACCTTCAGGACTGTTCAAGCCTTTGGGTCAGTGACAATAAACCCTGCTGAGTAAGACACTGACGGTTTTCCTACCACAGCCTGGGGTTATATACGTATACACATTAAACTGTACAACTGGGCTGCCTGTGTAACATCATGTTTAATGCTTAGTGTATTACTCAGGAGAGTGAGTGCCCTTTTCCCTCAGCAGTGCACTAACAAACAAAATTTGCCTCATATATCTGATTAGCTATCACCCAGTAATAAAATGTACAGAATTAAGTTCCACGTTTTGGTACAATAACAGCTCAGAGGCCTGCACATCTAATTATTCATACTCATTCTTTACCTAAAGCCATATAGTCTTCAGCATCCCCAGGCATGAGAGTGGCTACCGGGCCGGCATACAGGAGAAGTCCATCGTCTTCCTCTGTCATAAACTCTAGTGAAATATGGCTATCAAAGCACGGCCTTATGGGGGGAAACCAGGCATAGCCGTCACCAAGGAAACTGAGCCTTGTCTGCTGACAGTCTGGCCCCTCAAGCTGTGGGGGACAGTGACACCTGAAGCACCAAAAAAGGAAAAAAATAAGAGAGAAAATCAAGGCAAAACACATGGAAAGAAACAATCTGTGCGGTGAGAAATCTCCACAATGTCAACTGACAGCTAAGAAAATGCTTTTCTCAATCAACTGTTTGCATCAGACAGGAATCCGTAAATATTTAGTTCCACATTAAATCAATTAACCGTGAACAAAACATTACTCTGTTCTATTCTCTATCTATCAAAGCTGCTGAAGCTGAACCCTCTGGAGACTATTCCTGCTCTGCACATCACATCTTCTTTGTTAGGGGATAATTAATTATATTTCTTTCACTTTTCTATGTGCTGCACCGCCACTAATTTCCTGCACTTATTTCATTCATGCCCATGCACTCTTTTCATTCCTAACATACTAAATACATGCTATGCAGGAGTGAAAACCCTGCTTCTTGGTGTTATATTGTGTAACAGATAATTCCTTGTGCAAAATCCGTAGATTATTTTTTCCCCCCTCTCTCTACAACATGGTAACTGTCATTAATTAATAATACAAAAATCACAATAAGAAGAGTTACATGCAGCGATGAAAAGCAGCCCATTCAATCACTGCAATGGTGAAGATGGAAGGGACTGGTTGATCTCATCCTGTCCCCTTCAATGCAGGCATGTGAGACAAGCTGGCTTTGCTGATAATGTCAAAGCCATCTATTTTCATGCGGCGTCTGAGTAAGGCTGTGTGTACTGAGGCTGTTAGGGGCTGTTTCTCCACATTACTGTTTATTCTGCAGAGGGGGGAACACATGTGAAGAATACTGAATGCATGCGGCAAAAGCGATGTCGTAGGATGAGTGTCTCCATGCATAAATATGCACGTCAAGCACAGCACCTCACTCTTTCGTAGCTCTTTCATGTTATTCATGCGAGCAATGCCAGACCTCATCAAGAAGTACGGGGGAATATTTTTCTTTCTTTGATTGACAATATCTGATCAGTTGCTGTCTGGGGTTGCCTATTAAGCTCTTCTGACAGAATATATATCCAAAAATTGGTTTCTTTATGGTTATTATACATTTATAGAATAGCACATATGGCATATAAGGGAAGATATTCTTCTCAAGGTCTTCTCTCACCACACGTGCACGGTGCACAGGCTTAAGTCAACACTTGAGAGATAAAAGCGTAAACAAGTTCTGTACATTTTCTCTTTGAAGACCAATCTTTTAACAAACTTGCGTGTTCATGCAAATGGCATTAAATGAGATTTAGAAAAGTTGTAAGCAAAGAGGGGGCCAGAGTTGGACTAATCCCTTTGCCCTATATTTATCTAATCTGGGCATTAGTGTGAGAACAAAATGAACTCCATGCTGTTTCTTCTGTGATAGACCACCGCAGTTACATTTTCACTACAAGGTGAAGGCCTACAGGGTGCAGACAATTATCAACAGTTACAGCGCTGGTGAGTCACCAGACTACAAAGGCTATGTTCAATATGTACACATCAGTTCTGATATAATATAAACATGTAAGATTTCAAATCTACAGACCTATATATAAATATGTCGGCAAGATGTGCATGCACATACATGCACATTGCTTCCCAGGCTACAGCCTTTTGAAAATCCTTGTCGTCTAAATTCAGCAGAGTAGCTCACGTAAGTCAGGTGAAGTTAAATTAGATTTCTCATGAGAGATTCAATAATTCTGGTCTCAATTTCTCATGATGCCACACCAGGAAACCGATTTTTTCTCTCTCTTTAAGAACTATTTTGAACTAAAATCCTCTTGAACAACTTCAGATATGCCTCTCACCTGTATCCATTATGCATGTCGATGCAGGTCCCTCCATTAAGGCAGGGGTTAGTGGGGTAGGAGGAGCAGGGTTGGTGGGTCAATTCTCTGGCAGCACAGCCACACACAGCAGAGGATGTCACATTCACCGAGACCAGGGCAAAGGCGCCTGAGTCTAACAGGGTGGGCGAGTCACTGATGCTCAACTGTGTGGAGCAGCCGCTAGATGTCTTGCAGTCCGTGCACACACACTCATCTACCTGCACCTGGCTCACATTCACATGCAACATTGACTGCAACTGTGGAGAATCAGAGGAGACAAACGAGAAAAAAATATTACAATTACTGTGATTGTCAGTGATGGGAGTTCATATTTCAACTGTTTTTTTTAAAAATTAAATGTCTTTCCATGCAATGCAAAATGGGAAGGTAATTCCTACTCTACTAAAATATTTTAATTTGAGCTTAAAGAGGGGAGAAATATCACGATGATATAACATGGGCAAAAGAAAGCATGTCATGAGAGACAAAGACAACAGATGAATGGATGAGACAAAGAGACATGACAGGGCCAAGTAGTAAACAGACAGAAAGTTGGTGTGAAAATAAAAGGGCAGATAAAAGCCCCACTATCTCTTCCCCTCAAGCTCCCAGGTGTACAACCTGATATATGAGCATTGATCTCTATCTATCAGACATGATGGTATATATACCTTCTTTTTATGTGCAGCAAGGACAGCATGCAGTTTCTCTGGGAGCACGTAGCCATTCTCCGTTAGCACATAGAAATGAATGTCCACCGTTTTCTCCTTTTTGTCTGCTATGCTGAAAATGTTGATGCTACCCGACCTGACGGAGAGGGTTTCAGACAGGAAGACCCAGAATGTCTCAAGCCGGCTCTTCCCCTGGACACGGGAGCTGATAAAATCTTTCGCTGTGATGCCTTCAGGGAGACAAAGGATGAGAGGGTTCATGCAATAAGAAAAACTGACTCATCAATGACCACTACAGAGTTTTAGCAAAGTCTACTAAGTTCCTGCTTCCATTAGCTCAAGAGGTAGCCTGACATATCCCACTATTGATCCATTTCCTCAGTGAATCATCAATAAGGTGAATGATTTGTGATGCAGTCAAAAAAAGATCAATTATTCCTCCACTGAGATAAAGTTAAAGGTCTTGAAGAATTGCCATGTACAAAAAAAAATGCATGGCCAGAAAATCAATCATATTTGTGGTGCCACCTTCCAATAATATCTAGAGAATGTGGACAGTCATCTTTAATCTCCAAAAATGATAATGACTTAGATTCAGAGGCATCCATAATAGTCCTCGTCTCTTGCCGAATGGCTTTTAAAATGTCAAGGACTTTACCTGACACTGCCAAATTGACCTTTATAACTCCAATTTGCTCTGAGAGATTGACAGAAAAATGAACATAAACTTCAGACTCCAACATACAAAGATGAAGAAAAAGACAGTTCCCAGCAAGCCCTGTGAATGGTTGCTTCGCAATGCTTAGAAATGCTAAACAGAACAAGTATAAAGATTCATTGTGACAGCCTATTATTTCAGCGTTAACTGCATTGACAACCTGATAATCATTCAATGAAAAGTACCAATTTATTCATGCCTGTAGCCTCTGTCTTTCAGCATCAGCTTCAAAAGGGAACAGAACAACAGCAGTGGCAACAAAGAGCAAGCTTTCAATTTTGTGGAGGACAAGGGTCATGCAGAGGCATAACAGGTACTGAATCACAGCAGCACCCATCTATGTTCCAGTCGCCCAGTGAAGCAAACGTGTACAATAGATCCATCAGGTGAGTGACTCGGTTGTATGGTATATGTAACCGTGTGTTTTCTTTTTTTAATATTACCAGTCAGATGCAGAGAAGCAGAAGAAAGGATGGCCTTTTCTTCCAGCTCCCTGACATGAACTCTGACCCCTGACATCACATTGGGCCACACACCATCAGACACCCAGACCCTCAACCAGTAGCTGCCTGCTGGAGTGTTTCGTCGCAGGGTCAATATTCCTGTGGTCTGGTTCAGCCTGAAGTATCTGAGAAAAGCAAACAAGCCATTAAACGCAAAGTATGTCATTTCTGCCACCAGGGGTCTCTCGTTTAAAACAAAAAGGCCTAGTTTGATGATGCGGGAAAGCAGCATAGATTATGAAATCATGAGATCATGAGTATCATGAGAATTGTTGTCTTGTTGTCTCATTTGATGTCTCTGTACGTTTGCACTTTACAGGGAGCGCTTTGGCAGCAGAATGTGCAGCAAACAGCGGTGAGTAATCATGATCCATCAGTGAGAAATACCCATTATAAAAAGAAGAAAATAAAGACAGCACATTGTTACAACTAGTAATACCGAATATTTCCCTCCACATGCTGGTGTTTAACGGAAACACAAATCACACAACACAAACACAAAAGCAGAAAACACGAAAACATTAACTCACAACGCGAACACAAAAGCAGAAAACACGAAAACATTAACTGACAACACAAACACCAATTTTTGAATTAATGCTTTAAACAACATGCTTTATGTTTTAAGAATGCTTAATACTCATAATGCTTTATACAATAAAAAGGTAAATAATACACTGTCAGGATTCGATTCTACGACCTTGCCGGTATAAGTCCATCTTGTTATCCACTGGACTATCGCTGATGATGAATAAGGGGTAAAATAGTCATAACTTAAGGGAAACTGAGGGAACAGTTTACAATGGATTTTTATTTTTTCCACACCTGACCCTAGCAGGGCTCCGTAGGAAAAACAACGCGCGTTGTTGTTTTTTGAATTGCATTTCCGTTTTGAGATGCATTTCCATTGTGTTGTGGCTTTTTTGTTTGCGTTTTTTGATTTGGTTGGCGTTGTGAGATAATGTTGTTGTGTTAAACGCTGTGGTGTTTGTGTTTTCTGCTTGGGGCGGGATTCGATTCCGTTTTGAGTTAATGTTTTTGTGTTTTGATTTGCGTTTGTGTTTTTTGATTTGCGTTTGTGTTTTTGATTTGCATTTGTGTTTTTGATTTGTGATGTGGTTTGCACCTCAGGGCCACCGTACAGATGTAATAAAATGGTACGGATTTCTATGGATATAAAAATGCTGGAAATTTTGGTAAGTACACTTCTCAATTACATACTCTATACATAACTGTCTCATTATTTTGTTTTAGATATTTCAATGCAGACATGTTACGTGTTGTAGTTTGACTGCTGTTGTTTCCGAGCTTTTTGTTCAGAGACATACTACATATAGTAACAGTAAGAAGTTAATGACTTGATCAGCTTTATCTGTGTTTCCTGAAAGTCAGAGTGGAAAAAAACATGACGAGAAAAACAAAAAAAAAAGAGCTTCACAGTCATCACGGTAACTGTCAAACTTTATCATATGAATAAAACAAATATGCAATTGGTATTTCAAATCTGACCTGAGGGTGTGAATACCTAAAAGCTGCACAAGGTCCCTGACCATGGTTCTACAAGCTGTTTCAGCTTAGGAACACAGCTACTGGTAGAGATTGCTTGTTTGTTGGAATCTGATTTGATTTACTGAGATGGCAACGACTCTTGAAGGCCACGATTAAAGTCCGTTTTGAAAGTGCAGCTTGTATGAGAGGTCAGGGAATTGGATCTGAGATTAGGAGAAGTACCTGCTAGGCATGTTTTAGGCTGAGTGATATCACTCGAAAGAGGTCTTGGAGAAATACAGCCTTAACGCTAAGTCCACATCCTTTTCATTTTTTAAATTCTACACTGTTGGCAGTTCTTCTGGTACATCATTGCTTTAGCACTTGTACTTGTGCTGCACATTTGGAGATCAGCATGTTTTCAGAAAAAAATATTTGATTTTTACAGGGAGAGCTTACTTGGCTGCACTTGTCTCCAGAGTGTAGGTCTTGTTGTCCCAGTCATCAGGATCTGGGGCATACACCTTCCCCAGGACTGCATTTTCCATCCTTCCTGTTCAAGGTAAACACACACACGCACGCATGCACACACACACACACGTTGATTTCGTCAGGACAGAATCTGCTGATGCCGACACTTATCTTTACATCCCTCTCTTCTCCTTATCTTGCATTCTTGTGTTCTGTTCTACTTATTATCCTCATAACTGTGGAGCCCCACTGCTGGAATGAATAGACTCTCAGTGCTCCACTTCAGAGCGCGTGGAGCTTAAGGAAGCGGGGCTATCTCAGTATGGATTATGTTATTATTGACCTGCAGTGCCAGAGTGCTGCAGCTGGGTAAACAATGGCAGTCTGAATGAGTCACAGTGCTCCTGCTTTCTACAATTACCAAAACTGCCAAGTCGGTGATTGTGCCATCAAAACACTAACTAGCCGACAGGCGTAAACAACTTACCCTGGAGGTTAAAAACACTACAAAATAGATTAATTGTGATCCATAATGTGACGTTCATGTGAGCTGTAGGCAAAGGGAGGACAGGGGAAGGACGTGCTGAGGGCTTGAGAGCGGATTTGACAACCTTATTACCATAACACAATGCTGTTAGAATGTAAAAGGAAGAACATAATTATGAATTCCAGACTACACTAGAGCAGGTATGGGATTGAAAACTTTTGTAGCCTCATTTTCTCCTCTTCAATGATGCTCTGCCTGCAGAGCAGAGCTCTATAGCGTAAACAATGGGCAAAGAAAATGAAATGAGTAGACCTAAGCAACTCACCCTTACGGCAATGCACGTAGACATCTTTCTCTCCAGCCTGATGGGCGTTATCATTCTGGTCACCAATGGTGATTGTGAGTGTGTTTGTGGCTGTCATTGGTGGAGTGCCGCTGTCAATCATAATCAATGGCAAGTGGAACTCACTCTGCCGTTCCCTGTCAAATCTCCGCAGGGCAGTGAGTGTTGCCGAGCCATTCCCATGATCTTGTAGGTGGAAGTCATCAGAGTAAATTGAGGGTAGGGACAGAAAAAAAGGAGGCCCCTGCTCTGGGGAGTCCCTGTCCACAACATGAAGCAGAGTTGAGCTCATGTTGAGCCACACCACTTGAGATGCTGGACTGTTCTCCCACACCAGAGGTGTATAGGCAGCTTCCAACTCTGGTCCATTGTCATTCCTGTCTAGCAGCGTCAGGTAGACCCTAACACTGCCAGTCAATGCCGGGGATCCCTGGTCTGTCGCCATGACAACGAGTTCATAACCTGCCACTGTCTCCCTGTCCAAAGAGCTGATAACTGTGACCACGCCAGCTTGACTGACTGTAAAATGTCCAAATGAGTCAGACTGGGGGAGAATGCTATACAATATGTCCCCATTCCGACCTGAGTCAGAGTCAGTGGCCATGACCTGAATGACACTGGTTCCTACAGTAATGTCCTCAGCCAGAGGAGCAAGCAGATGAGAACTTGGGACGAATACAGGGGCATTATCATTCTCATCCTCCACTTGTACCAGACAGTGGATCAGGCTAGAGAAGTCAGAGTCCTCCACTTTAATGGTAAGGTTAAACTGACGATTCCCTATCTTCTCAAAGTCCAGCTTCTGCTTCAGTCTTAGAGTGCCCCTCTGGTCTAGTCTGTGGCTGACCATGTAAAATTGCTGATCTGGGTCTCCAGCCACCACACTGAAGGTCAGCTGTCCATACATGCCAGCATCAAGGTCCAGAGCGCTCAAGTCCAGAATAGGAGCATCTTCATCAGTGCTCTCTGGGACACGAGCACCACACCAGTCCACTCGAAACTTTGGGACGTGGTCATTGATGTCTGTCACAACTATAGTAGCAGTAGCTGTACCCGTCATGCCCCCACCGTCCCGTGCCTCCACTATCAGCTGGTGATTGTCAGCAAACTCTCGGTCCAGACCCTCCGCTGCCACAGATACGGTTCCAGTGCTGGAATCAATGATGAAGAGGTCTACATTGTTCGCGTTTCGTGAATTCTCCATAATCCGGTAGGTGAGGATAGCGTTCTGGCCTACAGCAGCATCATCGAGGTCTACTGCAGTCATTTCCACAACAAATGTTCCAGGGGGGGAGTTCTCTGCCACGCAACTGTGGCAATTATCAGGAGCACAGGAAAAGGTAGGGGCATTATCATTGATGTCCCACACGTTAATAATAACATCTGTAAAACCAGTAAGTCCCTCGCCCTCTTCATCCGTTGCCATGACAACAAAACGCCAGACAGCACGCTCTTCTCGGTCCAGGGTGCGCTGGGCATACATCTCCCCGGTAATGTCATTGATCATAAAGTGTGACTCTGCCCCTTGGCCATGAATGGAATATCGTATGGCGCCCTGGTCTGCATCTTTGTCAGGGTCAGTGGCTGTCACCTGCAGAGATAAGGACAACTTATTCAGAAAATGGATATTAATTCATCCAGACAAACCTAAATTACAACCTCCTTTTATTTATTTTCTGTCACCTGGGTCCTTTTTTGCTCTTGAGTTTTTAGACAGCCTATTCAAGTGTTTGAACTACTTTTTTTCTGGCCACCTATTTTAAAGCAATGAGCTTTTATTGGGCCTGTTACTTCCATTTGCCCTTAGAGTGTGTCTGACAGTTCAGCTACCTCCTCAAGATTCATGTTGCTATATCTTACCAGTATGATAATTCTACACATCTTTCAAACTATGATTGCTTAAACAGTCAGAACTGGTTCAGTGAAATTACATTTTATTTTACCTCTTCAAATACTCTAAGCTATTGAATTAAAGTGAGCTTTCTAAAAATTCTAAAGAATTATAGTGAGGATTAATATGCCTATCTGCCCTATAAAATCTTTGAGCAGAAATCATATCAGCCTCACCTGTAGTACAAACACAGGTGACCCATCAAGCTCCTCTGTGACGGATCCATAATACTCGTTCATGGAGAAGACCGGTGCTTCATCATTCTTATTGACCACAGTAACTACCACGGCAGCATAGTCTTCCCACTTCCCGTCTGAGGCGAGGACCAGGAGCTTGTATCTCTTCTGCTGCTCATAGTCCAGTGGTTGTGCAATAAAGATTGTCCCCACTTCTGGCTCGATGTCAAAAACACCCCCTTTGTTACCGGATGTTATCTGGTAGCGCAGCTTTGCATTGGCCCCTGCGGCAAGATTTATAAAGTGCATGACTCTGAAATAACACTCCTTCCCAAAATAGAATAAGGTAAATAAACTTTAACAGTAAAGCAAAAATACACAGAGGTGAAACAAAATGCTGGGTACATCAATGTTGCCCCTTTTTCTTAATTTTAATGGAATTACTACAATTTTGGCAACAAAAGAAGGGTATAGCCACAAGGGTATTACACCTCATTTCCTCTGAGAGCTAAGAATTAGTAGATTTCCATGTATCCCTTTCTTGTTTTGATTACTTAATTAAATAGAAACTTTGTATCTCATCTCCTCAGCTTTAATCAGATACTAATTAAAAACGGGTGCTGAAAAAGTAAAAGGGAGCATAAGAGTGAAAAGCAGCATAATGCACTGTGACAGTGCCCTCGGGGGAATGATTTTGAGGCCCAGGAGAGGGTGGAGGGATGTAGTCTTGAAATAGGGAAGTGCATATCTCAACTTATCTACTGTCTCCATGGAGACCATCCAATATATGGGTTTAACACTGGAATAGATACGATAATCTCCCGGAATGCACATGCTTCATTTTCAATCATCCTGTTGGGGTAACGTAGCTACGATCCGATGTAAATACACTAATCTGTACTATTAACACAACCCCAGCTGACAAAGTGTCCCTTGCCTCCCACAGGGATCGGGAAGGCTTACAGAAGTCAAGACCAAGGTGGAGTTTTTAAACAAGACAGATTGAGGATAGGCTCTCGAAATCAAGTACAACAGTATTGTAACTTTAATGTTGGGGGTTGGTATTATTCTACAGCTATTCATCATTAGTGCTGCAGCCCGGTCTAATCTGCACCCCCACTCTCCATAAATACTTGATTAACAGACCTAAACATGCCTGATAAAAAAAAAGGATCCTAGTGCTGTACAGAGGATGAGCAATTGCTTTATTGCTTAAATCCCGCCCACCCACTGTGTGGGAGCATGTCACTCTTTTTTGGAACATATGTGCGGCAGTGTGTTACCAAGCACTCAGATGACTGCTGCTGTATCTAGTCCACAGCATGATTTTAGCTGCATGATTTCAGCAGCGCTTAGGACAAATTGAGGGGGAAAAAAACTGGTCACAAGGTCACTTGATATGCGCTTCAACAAATGCCGGGAAAATTCCACCCCCACCCTATCCCCAAAAATGGAAAAAAGATTGCCTACTTGGCATGTAGTTCCCTGCCAAAGTAATTCTGTGATTTCAAAAAAGAGACTGGTGCAAAAATAAAGTGCATTGCAGAAACCTGTTAAGTTAGGGCTGGGGGTGAGCGGCTGACAGAAATATATAATATATGGTGCTGTGAAAAAGTTTTTGGCCCTTACAAATGTCTTCTGTTTTGGCTTTTTCCTCACACTAACATGTGATAACAAGATCATCAAACACATTTTTATATCAGACGAAGATAACCTGAGTAAATACAGAAATCCGACGGCCTGTTTAAGGTCATGCCACAGCATCTCAATCAGATTAAAATCCGGACTTTGATAGGGCACTCCAAAACCTTTATTTTCTTTTTTCTTTTTTAGACTTGCTGGTGCGTTTCGGATCAATGTCCTCCAGCATCACCCAAGTGCACTTCAGGATTTTCTGGTAGAGAGCAGAATGTAAGGTTTTGTCAATTACAGTGGTCCAGGTACTGAAGCAGCAAAGCAGCCACAGACCATCACACTACCACCACCATGTTTGACTGTCATACGTCGTATGCTGTGTTGTGTTAGTTCTACTCCAGATGTAACGGGACACAATGGTTTTGGTCTTGGATCTCATGGATGCCAAATTTGCCCTGTGTATTTCTTATCGTTGAGTCATGAACACATGACCACCTAAACTGAGGAAAGTGATGTTGTTCTGGGTTCTTTTATGGATGAGTCATTCTTGCATTCTTGGTGTAATTTTGGTAGACCAGCAACTACTGGGTTCGTTTTCTCCATTTGTGGATAATGGCTCAAATTTCATTCAACTGTTTTGGCAGTAATCAGGCCTGCGTGAAATTGAACTCAGCTATCCAAAAAAACAGTTAATTGATGATTTAACAAAGGGTAATAACTTTTTCACATTGGGCCAGGTAGGATTGGATAGTTTATTTCCTTTAATAAATTAAATCATCATTTGAAAACAACATTTTTATATTTATTTGCGTTATCTTCGTCTAATATTAAAATGTGTATGATGATCTGAAACTTGTGAGAAAGATGCAAAAAAAGAAGAAATCAGAAATGGGGAAAAATAAATTTTCACGGCACTGCATATACTTAAATTGGTTTTTGGTTGTTTGGAGTCTTTAAACTTTATTTCTATAACAAAACTTCAGTAGAATCTTCATGGGCCCTCCTCAGTGTGCTGTGTAATGAAGCATACCTTCATCTTCGTCATTAGCACTAACAGTGACAACAGTCAGGCCCACATCAGCATTCTCATCGACTCCGACTTCATACAGACGCTGAGCAAAGAGGGGTTTGTTGTCGTTGACGTCACTGATGAAAACCCTCACATACGCTGTGTCTGCAAGAATGACAGAATGGCAGATGATTAAATGACACAGCAAACAAACAAACACACACACAAACGCACACGGTTAGCAGATGTCTGAATGTGAGTATTTCCCCACCATCTGTTTATTGATTTTTACAATTAATTGTCACTGTTTATTGGGGAAGAGTCACTTAACCTGATGTCATGTGCCTCATTGACATGGAAATCAGACAAAATATTATTCAGAAAGATGTGCTGTAAATTACATAAATAATTCATATTGTCAACATTTTATTGTTTTAACTGGGCTAACTGTTTTCTGCAGAAAGAATAACATTAATGGGGCTAAACTCTTCAACAAGCTGCTTTTTTTGCAGAATAGATAAAGAACCTCTCCACTGGGAAGGTTAAATATTTATAAGATGACAAGTGTTTGTGTCTTATCAGTGCACTGCTCATTATGCTGTTTATTTCTTTAGTTAGAAAGAGTAAATTATCAGCTCACAAAACACATGGGTGACATGTTAATTTGGAGTTGTTGCAGTAAGAGATGGTGGTGGGGGAAGGTGGCCCTATTTCCTTAGACTGTTTTTACATTTACCACCTCCCAGGGGTAACGCAAAGAGACAGGTAATGTTTGTAGAGGAAATGAGCCCTTCTGGATATGGGAGATACGCAGCACAAGACACAGCTAAGGCTCATTGCAAATGCTAAGCAGCTCTGCAACTCTGCTCCAAAACATCACCCTTTACCCCTAATTCCGCCTTCACACACGTTGGCAGAAGACCCACTTCTGATTACAAATGTCATCCCACATCATTCCACATAGAGACTAAGGTTTTATAACTGACGAAATGTCACAAAGAGAGCATGGTAACCAAACATGATCTAATAGTTAAACACTGAACAATGGAAATTGAAAACAAGGAGCTGGAACAAAAAGTATGCGTGCCAAGAAATCTCTGAGCTGGATATACATGGAAGAGAGAGAGGCTGTCTGGTCATAGTGTGGAATGAATCAAATTAAGATTTACATTTCAAAGTCAATCCTAAGGTGTAAATGAATGCAGTGTAATGCCAATGATGTCTCACTCCAGCATCACACAGAGGACGCACTGCTAATACTGAAGTTTGCCCTGTGGGTCTACAGGGAAAGGACAATGCTACTTTTTTAATGGACAGAACATTTCACCAGGGCAGAGGCCACTTCAAAGTTATTTCTCCCAACTTTCACTTTTATAGCTTTGTGAATGTAACGACAGTGAAAAACAACAACTAAAAAAAACAAAAAACAGAAATACATTAAATCTGAAACATCTAGCAATAACTTGCAACAATATATCTGTGAATGGTGTTTGTGTTTACCACAATAAAGGCTTGGGAAATTAATCACAGAGCGTTAGATGGGAAGATGGTTAACACTTTCATGTCATGACAGCAAACTGAGAGCTGGTTGGCTTACTATAGGATGACATTTATAATAATAATTATTATTATATATATATATTTTTTTATCTTTTGACTCATTGTTTAATTATTTATTTTTTATTATTTTGTTTAAATTCTTTTTTTTTTTTTTTCTCTCGCATTAATTCATTTGTCATCTTATTTTGATAAGATGAAAGTTTTATCTAAACAATGACTTATTTATTTAATGGTGAGGTTCTCGATAAACCCTTCCAGGGTTTGTAACCTCTCCAGCACTGACTCATTGTACTTTATCATATATTATCTATTGTCTATTGTATTGTTATGTAATGTTCTATTAAAGTGCAAACAATAAACAAACAAACATTTTATCTTAGTTTTCATACAGACTGTGATCAATCAACTCATTGAACTGACAGCAATGAAACAAAGATGCCTCCAAAATCTTGAATATTTAATTTTACAAATGCCAGAGGAGTTTAAATCTAAATTAGAAGGTTTGATGTCATTATTCAATTCTAAAAATGTCTGACCTGTGTTTGGCTGTTTGTTCTTGCCAGGTCGCGCCGACTCCTGGCCATCTTCTGACTGAACTCCCAACAAATAGGAGCTGCGGGCCTCGCGATCGAACACAGCCTCCGTATAGATGACCCCAAGTTTTGGATCAATGCGGAAGAGACTGTGGTCACCACTGCTGTCACTCAAAAGAGAGTAAGTGATCTGCGAAGCACAGGGATTTTGAAAATCAGATGACAATTACTTTTCAAGCAATAACCTGCTGAAATGTTATGAGGCCTATTATATTCCCAGAGTCTGTCATCTCATAAAAGGCAACACCTGATCGATACAGTGATATTGTCACAGTCAGTCGCATGGCTGCAACTGCACAGTGCCACCTTGACAACGCCGTGACAACTCTGAAGCAATAGCTTCCACACACAAGAGAATTTTGTGGCAAACAAAAAACAGTCATCAGATTTAATAATTCCTCTCCTCTTTAAAGGTATTTTCTGGTACCTGTAGAATTTGAACATAATAAGTTAACAACAAACCACTCCATTCAGGCCCAGGTCTTTATCGTGTGCAGACACTTGGAGAACCAAAGTCCCGATCTGGGCTCCTTCTGTTACTGAGGCCTCATAGATGGAGGAGGTGAAGAACGGCACGTTGTCGTTGACATCTTCAGAAAGAAGAGATATTTAAAATGTAATTAAAGATTGCATTATAATATGTTGAGAATTATTTCCCTCAGTTAATTATCACTCACTAAATGCCATTTATATATACAATCAGAGATACAATTAAATCTGATAACAATTGATAACATTTGCAAATGAAATCACCTCGCAAAGAAAAAAGTAATTGTTATACCTGTAATATTGACATAAACTGTGCAGAAAGCTGCAAGAGGTACCGCAGCCACGTTCTGCGCTCGGACCCGGAGAGAGAAAAAAGGTGTGGTTTCGTAATCCAACGGCTCGGACACCAGAATTGACGCAGAGCCGTCTTCACGGTTTGGGGAGAGGTAGAAACGCACTGGCATGTTGGTTTCAGGGACCATCCCTTCCTCCAGGTTGTAGGTCACCCTCGGGTCACCCAGCTGTGAAGTTGCCTTGATTGTCTGTACAGGATGAGTAGACTCAGGTCATGTAAAATCATAAAACAAGAAAGCGAACTGAGCAGTGTCTGTTTGTCATCTATTTAAAATGAGAAGAACAATAGCTGTTGACCAGAGCCAGGAGATATAGGCTCAGCATAAAGACTGGAAGCAGGGCTGCGGAATCAACTCGCCTGACTGCATACAAAGTGTGTTCACCTCCTATGGAGACTCTCTACAAAGCACTACTAGTTGCTTGTGGTAAAGAGACAAGGTCAATGCATACAGCAGCTAAGGACTTACAGTACATACCACCCTGTCAAACCACAATTTATTATTTACAATAAAGAAATATCCTCATCTGAGCACTTTAGAGACGCTGCAAGCAGAGAGCAAAATCAGACAGTCTGGCACGTCTGCTGTCAAACTAGGGTCCTGACACAAATTTCAATGAAAATTTAATTTCTTTTTTTTTATATACACAACAAACATATATGCTCATACATCATACAGGTGTTGTGTTTTGGTCCACTTATTATTATGTGATCCAATATAACCACGCACGTGAATTGAACTTGATTGATCAATGTGTTGTTTTAAACATGCCTGGCGTTATGATCATGACGCTGACCAGGTCATGCAAGAGGTTTTCTTTTTCTTCTAAATTCCTAGCAATTAAAATGGCAAAATCCTGAAATACCAAAGCACATATTTTCACTTATTGCAGTAGTTTGTGTTAAATGTGAGAGTAAGTGTTGCTTTTCTATCATCTCAAACCACTCTGGCATCAACAGGGCATTTTTGCCCAGAGAACTGTCACTCACATTTCTCTATTTCTAGCCGTCCTCCATGAACCCTAGAGATAGTTCTGCGTGGAAATCCCAGTAGATCAGCAGTTTCTGAAATACTCAGACCAGCTTGTCTGGCTCCTGCAACTAACCAATGTTTAAAGTCACTCAAATTGGTTTCCCTCACCGTTATTCTGATGCTTGGTTTGACCTTCAGCAGGTCGTCTTCATGTCTAAATGCAGTGAGTTGCTGCCATGTGATTAGATGATTAGATATTTGCACCTAAACGAGTTGGGGTGTACTCAAGTGTGCACAACAAGTTTGTGAAAATATATAGTCAACCAATATTTTTTATTTTTGTACATGGTTGCAATGCGAATAACCTTTTTACTCCTGCTTCATAGTTTATTCTCAACTGCTGTGAGCTGTTTACCCACCAAAAGAATGTTATTAGTCTGGGCTTAAAGGAACAGTTTTTTTTTTTTTTTAAATTGGGAAATGTGCTCTTTTGCCTTCTTGCAGAATTAGATTATGAGCTTGAGCTAAGAGGCAATGAGCTTATGTTTAGAAACAACATGGATATGGTTAATTTGGTGAAAGAAAAATGGGTACACAACATGCTACTCACTGAGACGTGGAGCTGCTCATGAATTTGCAGTCAAGCTATTTCTTATCTCAGCTCTATCAACGCTTACTTTACATCAAGATCGGATTGTCAAATATAATGTATTTGTTGTTTGTGGTCTAAAAGCAGCTTATATTGTGTTAAATTTTAATTATTGTGATTATTGATTTTCTGACATAATATCAGATTTCCTCAAGGTGAATCACCTTGTAAAGACATTGAGGGGAAAAACACATGTGCTGGCCAGGTTGAGCATCATGTGAAATATTTAAGATGAATTTAAGTAGGCAGCAGTGAAAATCATTTGTTTCAGTGCAAACATTTCAAAATGAATAAATAAAAGGAGTTGAATTTTTAGAGCACTGATGATGATTTCAGCAGTGCATCCAAAGAGAACATGGTGTCTAAATAATGCTCAGACTGTGTGCAAGCAAACAAACCATCAGCTAATTCAATTACAGCAACTCAAGATCAAGAAAAATGCACAACAGCATGCAGTATGTCCTGTTATAAACTGGGAACCTGCTAGCGGCTGACAGATAGTGGATTTTTAAAGGCTGATAGAATAACGATAGTTTGAAGAAAGAAAGAAAGGACAAGACAATAACTGATTAGTCAGCCAACAGTCCTACCCGAAATTAAATAGACATAGAGCTGAGCTGTGTTTTATCAATGATTATATGATTATAAAAAATGAAGTGTATTTGTGTACATCGTCAATGATCTAATACCTGGTTAGGAGTGCATCTTCACCCACAGGGTGGCAGCAGTAGCAGTCATTTGCTGTTGAGTGAACTGAATGTCTGTGCAAAAGCATTGCTATTTCTGAGGGTCACTGAATTCACCTCATAGCCGCACTTGTAAACTCAAAACACTGTGGACCCATCAGTACTAGTACAATGGCGCTCATGCTCTGAAGGTTGTTTTTGCTTGTTTGCTTGGAGTGCCTTAAACAGTTGATTTGCTTATGAATAATCTGGAGGAAAAACTGCGTATACACACATTTTCAGCAAAAATGGCCTTTAAATTACCAAATATAGCAATGACCCATAATTTATTCTGGGCTTGCTAATAGCCAGTGGCAACAATGGCTGTGGAGCCTCAATTCAGAACAGTTATCTGTGTCTCTACATGACAGGCAGAGACTGTCTGCACCAGTGTCCACTGTTTGAAAAACGTCATGTCAGAGCTTATTAATTGGCAAAAACAATTAATCCGCTAATACCTGCTATCTGACATGCATACATACCACTATTGGTGTGTCTCTGGCAGTGTTCTCTGGAATGACAACGCTGTAGCTCTCCTCTTCCCACTGTGGAGGCTGGTTCTTGACATTGGTGATGGTGACTGCCAGCTCCACAGAGGTGTTCCGGCCTCCCCCGTCAGTTGCTACGATGTCCCGTGTAATGTAAGTCCTCTGTGGTCAAGAGGAAGAGTTCAGATTATCAGCGTTTCCACACCTTCATCACACACAAATTTAACATACATATACACTACCGTTCAAAAGTTTGGGGTCACTTAGAAATGTCCTTATTTTTGAAGGAAAAACACTTTTTTTCCAATTAATATAAATTAATCAGAAATACACTCTTTACATTGTTAATGTGACTATTCCAGCTTCAAACGTCTGTTTTTTAATGGAATATGTACATAGGTGTATAGAGGCCCATTTCCAGCAACCATCTCTCCAGCGTTCTAGTGTTATGGTACATTGTATTTGCTAATGGCGTTAGAAGGCTATTGGATGATTAGAAAACCCTTGAAAACAGTATTGCTGGTTCTTTGACAAAAGCAAAGTTTGAAGGGCAAAATTATTATTTTGAATACAAATCATTATTTCTAATCTTGTCAATGTCTTGACTATATTTTCAATTCATTTTGCAACTCTTTTGATGAATAAAAGTGTGACTTTTAATGGAAAACACACAAAAATAAATGTATAGGTGACACCAAACTTTACATTTATAAGATAACACACATGCATGTATAATACCGCCTTGACAACATGCCCTGAGACTGAAGCTGTTTTATGAACACCACTGTGAAATACATTTAATTTAGCCAAAAACAACAGCGGCAGTGTGTGTCTCACACAAATGTATTAGGATATAAATCATGTTTTACGAAAGCTCCTCTACTTTTGTTATAATTAAACCAGTAGGAAATAAAGGCTTAAAACTGACCAAGGAACTATATTTCATGAACATGTACACTGTAGGGGGACACTAGAAATGTCTTTAAGAGGTGATTATAGCATTTAATTTTGTTTATCTTAATGAGATAATGTGTAACATCAATGTTATACTCACATCAGTATGAAGACTAAAGCCTTCTTGAATCCGCTAAAGGGCCTTTTTACTCATATTGGATAATTGTATTTCTCTGTACCCGCTTCCATAAGATAACTCTAGTTATAGTGACACTGCGCCCTTAATAATAAAAGAAGAAGCTCACATAAGTATCCCGTTGGTAGAACATAACATTTCACCCATAAACTGTATTATTCAACCAATGCAAATCACGACCTAACAACTCTGTAGTTGTGCTACAGTAGCCACATTAAAGAAAAAGGAAGTCTCCCTTAACTTTTAATTACGTTTTCTATTCCTGGTACAATCCAATTAGTATTTGTACAATTCCATTCTAAATCTCGAAACCATAGCACAAAGATCATAATCTGTGATGTCAAATGTGGACCAGGCAGCTGCTGCTTTTACAATAAATTATTGGCTGACTGAATTTGAGGTGACACCCAACCACGGCATAAAAGTATCAGCTCTGAACCAGAAAAAGTCCAAAATAATATTATGACTATAGACACAAAACCCTCTCTATCTCTTTGTGTTGTTCTACGTGGAGCTGTACTGTTGAGGGTGTTTGGCTGCATCAGTTCAGCTCTATGTGCTGTTGCTGTAAGGCATATGAATATTCACTGTTGCTTATTGGCCTTCATATTCCAATGAAATGCTAATTAATTGTGAAATGTGTTGCACATTTTACTGTCAAATGTGGCGGGAACATTCCTCCTCAGTTCTTGGTCACTTCAATCACAACTTAATTGTGATGACAAAATCAAAAAATGGGACAATGTCTCTGACCGGCTGAGACATTTATAATTTTTTATGTCATAATTTATAAAGTGCTTTTTATAATCTTGGCTTAAGCACACTCATTTTGGGGTAATTTAGATGAGGGCTTTGTTCAGCGGCTTTGTTCTGCAAGGTTTTCAGCTTTCCATTTTGCATGAGGTCCATGGCAAAGCTATCGCTGACTTCTAACACCAGTGGTAAAAAGTGTGCTAAATAATAGAGAGCTCTGTAGCACTGTGTCAGGCTTCTCGCCACTCTTATTTGTGAATAGGTGGAAAAATGGAAAGATGCAAATAGCCTGAGTGAAAATATACAACATTCAAAATGAGGGGAAAAAAAGGGGGGAGGGGATGTAACATCGCTGACACGGACAAGGTAATTCACTTCTGTCAGTTAGTTGAAAAACATCTAGTGAAGTGACGGTGTTATGAATGTACTTATATTGATAACAAACGCCTTTAAAAAAGAACTGCTTATTAACTTGATGGAAATGATGTCTAGCAGTTTCAGCATGGCTTCTTGGTTTCTTTTTTTTTTTTTTTGAGAATCTCTCAGCTTCAAGGCAGCCATGCTTTGTGAGCCTAATCACAAGCATAATCCTCAGGCCCCAAGATTTTGACATATCAAAGCGTATTTTAGGACAGACAGAGTCTTTGCTTTGTGTTAATTATATTCTTTACAAACCTGTACCATTAACTTGGATTCATTCTGCAAAGCTTTTTACTTCATTTTGAAATGTTAAATAACAGGAGGAGTGCCAGAGAGCAGATGATTTATTTGTTGTTGATGTTAATATTCTGCCTCTGTTTGGTCTCGTGCCACGAGATCTCACAAGATCAGAATGTGACGAGATCCGGAGCATTTTATCTTAAATAATTTTTTTCCTGTCTTATCTATCAACTCCAATCCTGTCGGAAGCAGTAATGTGTGTGAGAATTGCTTTGCAACTGCCAATAGCATGTATATCCCACAGGTGAAGAAGGTGTCTTTTGAAATGGTTGACTGTGAAGTTACTTACTCCCCTTACATTTGTAAATAACCTGTGTGGCATTGTCTGAAAAAACAATTGCTAGAAACTGTTAAAAATATAATGTCTGTCACAACCCCATCTAGTTAAATTGCTAAATGACCAGTTTGCGCACGAGAAATAACTTAATCACTGAAAACTTGACTATGACTGTGTTCTCAGTCATCGTCCGACCTGTTTGCAAACTGTCTTTTTATTTTTATTTTTACCAACACAATGTTGCTGTTGTCTCTGTCCGCCTTGACTTAAAATTAATCACTGTCTTTTGCTGGACAACACGAAATCTAAACACCACTATACTGAGAACACACAGTCATGCAGAGCTGATTCATTGGACACTTGTATTCTATTGTATGTGTTAATATTTAACCCCTAACCCAAGTTACACACTGCACTTGTCTAATATTTTGTTTATTCTGAAGTGTCTCTCCATCTTCTTCCTCTTCTTCCTCTACATTATACCCCAGAGTGGGAGCACTCTGAGGTGCATGGCTCATTCATTAATTTGTTGCCACAAGCCCACACACTCCCATGTGTGTTTGTGTGTAAAGCCAACTAATAACTGCTCCACTGACCTGTGATATGGGCTGGTTAACGTAGACCCATCCAGTGACCGGGTTGACTTCCAGGTACTCAGGCTGGTCCAGGGACATGGAGTAAGTGATGGCTGCATTGGTGCCAAAGTCATCATCATGAGCTGCAACACGGAGGAAACTGGTGCCGACCAAAGTGTCTTCTCTCAGAAAATCTACAGTGGGTGGAAATAAGTTATATGGGCTCAAAGAGTGATATTTTTTGAAGAGCGATGGAGTATGATGGATATTATAGACATTTTCTATAATGCATAAGTGATTTAGGTTTTCATCGCCAGGGACACCAAGGTATTTATGCAATTTTATAAAGTAGGGCAATGGATGTTTTTATATATTTTTTATTTATTTTTTTAATAGCATATAGCCATCCACATCTTCATCTCACCCTATTTGCTTCAGCACTTTTAAGGCGATTTGTTATGGTCTGCTTCAGCGATTCACTGATATTTATATTTCATTTGGAAACCAGCAACACTTACACTCATAGCGCAAATTCTCAAACTTGGGGCTGTTATCATTCTGATCCAGTATTTGGATGGTGAGCTGACAGATGCCGATGAGCGGCTCCTCTGCCCAATCAGTGGCCGTTACTGTAATTGCATACTCTCTCTGCCGCTCCCTGTCGAACTGTCTGGCTGTCACAATCGTTCCTGTAAATGCAGAACAATAATCAGTCCCGTCCCAGATCCCCAGCAAAACACAAACGCATAAATACATATACACTCGTTCATCCATTCAGCAAATTTTCTTTTCACCCATCACCCATGTGTGCATCCGTTCATCCACCAATCTGCATAACCAACCATTCTTCTATCTACACATCAAGTCATTCCCACATCTGTATTTGCCATTTAATTCATGCAGAATACGAGCCACACAAAGCTTGGCCAGATTAAACGAAATGAGGATCAAGAGAGTTTGTTGCCTTTGACTCGCATTCTTAAAGATAGAAATGTGAATTATGTTAACGTCTCTGCTCCTCCTGCATCACGGTTCAACTGCAATGACCATTAGAAATGTCATTTACAGCGAGAATGCAGAACTGTCTCTCTCTATAGACTCTGCGCTCTATGTCTAATTGAGACCTATTTTAACTCAGACAATCTGTGGCCACGCTACCTGTGTCTGGATGAATTCTGAAGGCAGGCATGGCGCTGTCTCTGTGCATTAAGCCATATTTGACTTTTCCATTTGCTCCCTCATCTGCATCCACAGCATGCACTTGCAACACAAAAGTCCCCGTCGGCTGGTTCTCCAGCACTGAAGCCTGCTCGCGATATTGCTGGCACTGAGATAGAGAGCAGGAGGAGAAGAGAAAGGAAAGACACAAACATAAAGGACATTTTTCATATATGGGGATATAGTGTCAGAATATGTTCTGTTATTGAAAATATCGGGTAAAAAAGACAATAAAGGCCTTGAGGTCAGTACACACGTGTGCATTAAACACAGTTAAGACCTTGTAGCTACAGAGTACATCTAAGGTAATAAAAGACCTGAGCTGATTTTTTATTTTTTTTTAAAGGCAGCAACGAACAGCTTAGCCCAGAATTCAATCCATTCCCCCTAATGAAAATATGCCCCAGATAAAGAGCTGCTCTCTGGAGTCCTTGCTTTTTTTTTAAATCAGATATAAATGCAAGATACTCTTTCAACTGAATGACCATGAAAAAAAAAAGGCAAACAATAGCCAAGGAGGGGTGAGAGTGATGCGGAAAAAAAAATAGATCAAAGGATGAGCGAAAGAAAAAAAATAATTTGACGGTTCATGGGATGTAAAGCCACAAACAGTATGACGTTTGTAGCTCTTTGAGTAAATATTATATTTGCCTGGAATGGTTCTGAGGCATAATTTATTATTAAAACACATCAAGTTGCCAACATTTTCAGTCCAGACGAAAAACCTCAGGAACTTGTCTTCTGCTGAAGTTCAAGTCAATCCTCATTAAGTAGGAAGTTAATTAAACAGGTATGGTATATTGTGATGATGTTGCAATTTTTTTTTTTTTTTTCATAAATTAATTGAAATCCCAATAGAGCGCCTAAAGATAGAGTGGGTGTGCAGGCTAATCAGAACTCATGGGAAAACAGAGTGGAGAGAAACACAGGCCAGGAAAATGAGAATGCCGAGGCTGAGGAGTTGGAAGAGGGAAGAGGGAGGAATAGCTGAAATGCTCTTGGAGCAGGAGACAGGCATTCTTTGATTTGAAAACATAGGGACACAGCTACACTGGCTCTATGCAAAGGTAACAAAACCTGTCAGCCGCTTTTTTCAGATTCTCTGGTGTGGCAACTTGTCCTTGCGACAATATAGTGCATATTTTGTTAGTTTGAACAAAGGAAGGCCCAGCTGTCAGTGGTGCTCATAGTCCTTCAGCTAGACTGACTGACATAACAGGGTATCAATCTCGTGATGTAACTCTTTGCAAGAAGGCAAACGATTGTATTAAAAAAAAAAAACTAATTCCTTGAATTTGAATTAAAACTTTTTTTTTTTTCCAATCTGTGCCTCATTCTGAAAATAGTTCGCCATGTGGAACTATGTGTCACGGCTTTTCGATAAATGTTTGAACTTTAATGCTAAAGTTTGAACTCAAAACATGTTCAAGTTCTTAGAAATACAGCCCCTGAGGTGCGCAGACCATCTGTAGTGATTGCGTGGTCCAACAGAGGGCGCTGTGACACACAGCTTGGACTTATAAAAATAAGACGGGGATGATATTTTGCAGCAATGACACGAGCAAGATAAACTGTCCTCCTGAGTGGACAATCATTGAACAAAAGCAAGAGTGGCATGTAATGATATTTCAGGTTCCACCCAAAGTAACAAACATTTCTGCAGACTTACCAAGTTAGCTGTTAGCTCCACCCAAGGTTCAACCTCACATGACTAATAGTAAGTGTAATAAATAATGTTATGTTTGCGTGTGTGCAAGCAGGAGGGATATCTAAAAATCTTCAAAGGAATAACATGTTATATAATATGAGGACACCCTTAGTTGTTAAGTGACTTCAATTTTTCAATTGCCCAGATGGAGACAAAAAAACTGGGAGTCATCCAAGGGATACGCCGTAAGATGCGAGCTAACTATAGAACCACTTTTCCCTGAAAAAAAGATCCTCACCTCTTCAAATACAGGTTTGTTGTTGTTGACATCATCGACCCCGACAATTACCCGAGCGGTGGATGAGAGAGGGTGCGGCCCACCCGAAACATTGTCATCTGTGGCCGTTACATTCAGAACATATTCCAGCCCTTGAAGCATGGGTAGAGGAGTGGAGCGGAGACGAATCAGCCCTACAAAAGAACACCATTAAATCCATTAAATTACACATTATAAAACATTGTCAGTCATAACAGAGCGAGTACAACCATTCCATTAGTCATTACACAGGACGCTGTTGCCACTGTGGCCTTGAATGGAAAGGGCTGTGCTATCAATAAAAACACCAGTTAGTGTACACTGCTTGTTGTTCTTGGAATTGCTGTTGTTTTTGAAATCGGTAAAGAGATAGCAAGTGGTGGAAATTCACCTCAAAGGCCACCGAATGGTAAAAAAAAAAAAAAATCTCATATACAGACAAAATCCAAAAACCAATTTCACAGTGGTGACTCTGTCACATTTCTAATCTAATAATTGCACGCTCTCCCCTAAAGATGCTCATCCAACTCGAGCACTTGAACAAAAACATAAACTAGTAAGTGACTCAGGTTAGAAGTTAACATGGCTCAGCAGATGCCTATTAGCTGTTCCTCTCTCCCCCCTTTGTCTGCTTTCATGTAACAGTCGAGATAAAACGTCGGATAAAAAGATGCAGCATCTGAGTCAACATCTTTCTCGTCAACAGTAATACAAAAAAAAAAACATCAGAGGTTGCAGGACGAGCAGGCAGCCTGTGATGTGGGGGGAAACTCATTGAAGTGAGAGCATGGGGAGGTTTTTTTTTCATTCTCTCACTGTGTTTCTATTCATCTCCTCCAATGCTCTTGATTAAAGAAAACACAGCATGCTGATACACACAGATGTGAGCGCCTGACTTCCCTCTCCCAATTTACTTGTGAGCCTGGCTGCCCACAGAAGAAGGGTCTTCGCTCCTAATGACAACGCGTGACACTGACAAAACTGCATCACTACATTAAAATAAGTGAACTGTGGGATGTACATGGTAATTCTCCCAGCTAAAATGTCAGCCTTGTTTACAAATACAACATGAGCTCCAGCAGCTATTCAATGAGCCAGCACTCTTTGGACAGTCAGTAAGTGGGAAGCTGTATATTGGTTTTCCTGCACCCACAGGATGTCAGCCTTTGCATTTTCTTGCAGCAAGGAAACACTAGAAATTGGTAGAAAGGAAAATAAAAAGACGACACAAAAGAAAGGGAGGCGGAATGCAGCCTGGAGATTGTGAGCTATGATAGAGCAGTTGTTGTGAAATTGAATTGAAAGGGCTGGGTGACAAATGTCACAGCAATTGCCACTGGTTTCGGATCAAAGGGTGAATAAAAAAGATAAACTGTGCAGTCCTAAATTGTGGAAAAGCACAGTAACGTGAGGAACATTCATCTCTGTATCCACAGAACCAAGAACCGAAGGGTGGAATTCTCCAAAAGAATACCATTGTTTATATTTATGACCCCAATAATAGAAAAAAGCATCACACGCATTGAAATTACAGATTTTAATATCAGCTCTCAATATCTTTTCATATTGGCTCGGAAAGTAGCCGGCGTTTATTGCACACCACTGTACTCGGAATGTATTAGAGAAAATTGAATGTGTAATTTGACGGAAAGCCTGTCAATTAGAGCCAATGCTGCAAATGCAAAGCCTGGCTGGAAAATGAAGACATATCACCTTTCTGGCTGTCAATGATGAAGTTTCCGTCCTCGTTGCCTGCTGTTATGGAGTAGATTATACCATCACCATCTGGGTCTTTGGCCAACACAGTGGCAACGAGGGTGTTGGGGCCGGCATCCTCAGAAACAAAAGTTCGATATCTGTAAAGAAGAGCTCAGGTTTAACAAGTCAACGAGATTGAGTGCACACACATGGGCGTCACGCGTCTATGGCAGAAACAACACACACACACAGAGACAGGAGACATGCATCATTTACACAGTCTAAAGCATCAGAAGGCTTATGGTTGTTGCTTTGGCGTGTCACTATGATTTAACCTGTCCTCTTAGCTGGCAAGACCAGAGACAAATGATAATGTCTACTGGGATGTTGGAGTCATGTAACAAATGGTGCATCCACACATCCAGCCCACTGTGGGCCATTTGATCCAGTGCCTTTTAAAATGTCAACAGTGATTTGCTCGCTCTGTGCCATGGGCAGCAGGATGCCCATCGAGACACAGGAGACTGATTTACCACGGTGGTGCAGAGCACAACTGGGCGGAGATGAACTACAGGATTTGAAAGATGTGGAGATGAAGAAAAATGAAGAACAAAGTGAAAAGGGGAGCAAAAGAAGAAGCAGGTGACAAGAAGAAAGACTGTCACCGAAGTGACAGGTTAGGTGATTATGTGGGAGTTGGAGAGAGTGCAGCTAAATATAAGAGGGAGGTTGTGTTGTTAAAGAGTTTAAGTTGATTCGTCAGCAGAACTCATCCCCGGTGAGTTTTTACTGCTGTATCGCCTGCTAACATGCGTGCATGTGTAAGTATGCGTTATCTGTGGGATGGGGGAGTGAGGGAAGGGTGGGGTTAAGGATCAGTGTCTGCAGTGTGAAGTCAGAGGTGATTGATGGTTTACAGAAGAACGCTGATGGGTGATTCATCTCCGCCAGCCGCAGCAGTCTCTGTGGCAACATGAGTGACCTGCAATCTGTCACCGGGTTCTGAGGCCACCTCTCCGCAGCTCATATGGTATACACTCCCTCTGCTTTTCTTCCTGAAGCATCTCCGTGCTTCTCACTGAACTGTGAAGTTAGACTCAGAGTTAGTCGTCCTGCTTGTCTAACTGTCTGTCTCTCTTCCGGGAGCCTCATTTATAACCATTGCTTATATGCACAAAATGGAGCCTGAAAAGTGCATACACCACTTCTCAAAAGTTGGCATTAACAAGGATAAACTGGAACTGTGTGCACCTGTGTCAACTCTGATCAATGCATACAAACATTATTTAGACAGGGGAAACCAGATTATAGATCTAGTGAATCATATGATGCTGAAACAAGTTGTTTTATTTGTGTTCAACTGTAAAATGTGTGGAAGCAAATGACGTTAATTTAATGATCATCTCACGCACTGACCATCGGGTTAGTTTTCCTAAGGTTTGTGTGTAAAATTGCTGCATGGTGAGAACATGATGCTGTCATGTGCACTCAAAATAAACTGTTTTCACCTGACAAACTTGTATTTCCACACAATATGTGGCGCTGCTGAATGTCGCATTTAATTAGTCGCGGTGTGAAGTAATTAGTCGTAATGCTGGAAACACAACTACTCGACTGGGACAAAATGCTTTTGTCATGAATCAATTGTATCACAATAATTGCATTGCCAATTCAATTTGTGATTCTCCAAGTATTATGATTTGATTGTATGGATTGGTTGTATTTAGCTGCCCCTGCTAACAATAAAAGTGGAGAAGAAACTTTTTTATTTTTTTTTTTAGCTTCGCCTCAGTGTTCACTGTAAGAAAATAAAGTGCTTGGCCAAAATAATTAGAGCCTCTCAAAACAGGACAAGGCACAAATGTGAGCCTTAATAAACAAATGAAACTGAAAAATACCTTTTTCAAAAACCTGGATTGCAGATAACACTGACACTTCTGAAACATTTTAAGCTAAATTGCCAACTGCAACTTTTAGTTGTTTCTGTTTATCAGCTAGAAATATCACGATTCTTTGGGGGAGAAAACGTTTTTTTTCTCAAATCGTCTAAAACTAGGCACCATTAGAAGACTATAATATTTGATTGACAAAACCAACCACAATTCACCACTGGCATAAAATGTTCACCTTTCTGCTTTAAGCGCCTTTTTAACGCTCCCATAGACTGGAAGTTCCAATTAACGCTGTTTTTGTGGTGTGTATCTGCGCCATCACCTCGTTTATGAAGCCCTAAAGTTTCAAAACAAACAGTTCAGCCACTGCTGAGAACGCTGGGATTGATTGTATTAGGCTCTGCAAGCGCTCTGAAAAAGCCTGGAATCAAGTAAGGATCACTTCTCCTGAACAGCAGATCCTCCTGCTCCAGGCACTTGTCCGGTTGCGTACATTGAATCGCAGAAGAAGAAAACCGTCCGTTGTGGAGGTGTTGCACTTGCGACAGTGTCTTCAGACTCTGGATCAAAGGCATAAAAAGACTTACGGCGGGCAGTCGTGACAATGCAATTTTTAAACATTGTTAAAGCAATGTTTTGATAATGAGTAGCAGTGCATCCACCGTCCCAGAGGGGGAGCTGCACTTCTGAGAGCTGACGTGCTGATTACATCACTTCCAGGTACCTGGCAAAAATACAGGCTATGTCCCAAATAGGAGACCGCGGTCGACGTCGGTCGCGGCCGATGTGGACCGCAGTCGCCGTGGACCGCAGCCGCCGGAGGACTCGGAAGTCAAACGCTGCGAAATGAGACGGTCTAGCCTACCTCTTCTTCTTCTACTTCTTCTTTACGGCAGGCGGTAGACGACGCTAACTGGTTAGCATGCCGTCGCTAAGCGGCAAGCCGTCACTAATTCTTCCCGATTCCCGAAGCTAGAGCTACTTTATTAGTATTAGTGTTCGTAAAATAGTCTACTTAATCTGCGCTAACTATCTTAAAGAACGATTCATTATTTCAAAATAATTCATTATTCTATCATTACAATCATTATTTAGTTGTAAATTAGTTATAGTAGTATAGTGTTTAGTCTGTTTTAGGTACGTTTACCATTCATTTTAATTTAGTTTAGTTTGGATGGAGCCTTTAGATTATTATAATAATAATAACAATATTAATATTACATATGAAGAACCTTTACCACAGATGCCGGCGTGTGATGTGTCTCAGGTTGAAAGACAAACATGAACAGGTAATATAAACATGGTTATGCTGTGAACTCCTATAGAAATCCTATAGACGCATAATAAATGTCACTTTGCAGCCATACAATCCTATCATAATTGTATACAGTATAATCTGATATGTCACTGTAAATTAAACCAGCCATATGTATATTAAGTACTTAAATCTGAGCCCAAACTAAAATTTACAGCAGTAAATTAAACAGTAATCTTAATCCAAGCTCATCAGATATAATACAATGTCACTGTATCAGGAGTCATTTTCCCTTGTAGAGCTTGTCATGTAGTACCTACTTCACAGAAACAGAAAGTAAACATAATCTTGTGTATATATCTATATATACATACACATGTGTATACACACATATATAGTTTAAGTCATCAGCTGAAAAACTTTATCTAAAAATCTAAGAAATGATTAAGCTGTTAAAGTAAAGTAGTAAGTAGTTTGTCTTCACTATTGTAGGATCAACATGTTTGTTCTCATGCTGGAAAGATTCTTCAGGCAGGACGACACATGGGCAGACTTCAGGCTGAGCAGAGAAGCCCTGGTTGTGCTTCTGGATCTTCTCAACCAAGACATTTATATTCTATTTAATGTAAATGTTGTTAATTTACACACACACACATATATATATATATACATATATATATATATATATATATGTATATATATATACACGTACACACACATACATATATAGCTTTTTATGTTAAAATAATAAAATCCAAGATACTATTTAACAGTGTATTTATTATCAAAAAATATAAACAAAAATATAATAAATATGAGGACACATCTTTGAAGGATAGGGAGGAGTCTCTCCATCCTCCTCTCATTTCTCTCCTCTCTTCCCTGAGGAGGTCAATAAGTTCACCGTCTCTGTCCCTCTTCCTCCTCTGAGGTTCTGGTCTGTTTGGGTCCTCCACATCATCATCATCATCATCCTCCTCCTCCTCCACCCAATCGTCCTCCTCTTCACCCACTGCTGCAACTTTGCCCTGGTCTGTCTGTCCTCATGGATGAGGTGCTGGGACAGAAGCACTCCATCCCTGAGGACATCGCAGGACAAAGTTGCAGCAGTGGGCTTCCCCATTCTGACACTTGCAATCCTGAAACAGGGGATTCATCAAGTCAACAAAAACAACAATGAAAGTACATTTCAAAAGTATATTATTAATGCCCAAGATAAACCAAATGTAATGTAAAACACCGAACAGACATCAAACTAATATATATACATACTACATACCGTATCCTTACTTAATATTTATTTTAAGTTGTCTTTTTAAGTTGTTTTTTTGGCCTGCAAGGGAGTTACATTTCCTGCAGGTCCATTCTTTGCAAAACAGTACTATTCAGAGACAAAAGACAACAAGGGAAGATGTAGTTTTAGCACGGGGGTTTAAATGACATGTTGCTGCCCCCACTCACAGTTAAAATGATCATTATAGGCATAATAACATTACGCTTCTCTTTTAGGAAAGACAACAACAACATTTATGTCTTTGCCAGAGTGAAGAGGTGAGCTCACCTCTGAGGAGAATACATCGAGCATCATTTTATTAGAAAATAAAATGATTAACGTATGTTTCTTACTTGCCACCAACTACAATCAGTGTGTGGTGTATGTTATGATATATGATATAAATGATATAAAACCACCACATATATGTTCATTAAAGTTTAAGTTAAAACAAAAGTTTGAAAGTACAACAGCGAACAGCAAATGCTGCGGTCAGTCTTGTGACTTGTGCTTATTAATTACATAAATAGCGGAACATTTAAAACAGAAGAAACGTTTAATTTGTTAAACGTTGTTTTGTTTATTTCATTCTGATTTGTAATACTTACGTATGAAAACGAACTTGTTTCTCCCACAACACATCCGCCATGTTGGATTGAAAAAGTTTTGCTGCTGGCGCGCAAAGAATTGTGGGATATGGTCGGCGGCGAAGGATACCCCAGACCTATCCTTCAAAAACAAGCTAACGTCGGCCACATATCTCGGCCGCATACAGAGCAGTCGAGGTGGACCGGTTCATTCGGGACAGCCTACGGCGCTGCGCTGTGACGTAATGTGACAACATCCGGTCGACGAATCCACCCTTCCTCGGCTGCGGTCTCGCATTTGGGACATAGCTACAGTTGAGAAAGCTCTCGTTGGCTGGCCAATCACAACACAGTCTGTCTTTTGGGTGTGAGATTTCAGTCTGAAACAGCACGGCTGACGAGAGCTTCAGCGAGGAGATAGTCGAACTAGGAGGTTTTTGACCATAAAAACAAGTTAATGTATGTAAGTAGATCTCCATAACTCACATATATATGCGATAGGACCACTCTAAGGGAGCTTTAAAGCTCCAGTGCAGAACCTCTAGCACCCCCTGTGGACTTCTTGAGTTATTACCAAAGGTTATGGGTAAGTTCTGTGTTGTTTTTCTATCTTATGTCGTAGCGTTGTTTTTCCTGACTTTAGATTGGCAGATGAAGCAAGGTAGTTGTTTTACGGGAAGACTGAACATTGATGAGAAATTAAAATCGAAATCATGCTAAAATAAACAATTGTTCTGCTGAACAACAAAGTTCATTTTTAACTTTTCATGCATGCCTCTTGATGTTTCCAGCCATAGTACTGCTGTATGAAGCTGTCAAGATGTAAAATGCCTCACTCTGTCTGCCAATACAGACTCAAAAATGGGGAAAAAGGGAAAAAAGAAGAAGCTATCCTGAGGAGCAAAGAGAGCTGTGTGGAACTGAAAGGCTTAATGAGCTCAGCTTTAAGAATAAAACATTCCTGTTATTTCTACAGGTCAGGGATATCACAGTCGCAGAATCCTTGGATTGTTATTCCCTGTTTAGATATGGTAATTAGTGACTATTACAGATTCATCTGTACAGTTGTTGGCTCAATTATTTTTTTTAAAGAAAAATTCATATTTGTCCACAGAGACTGCTTGTGTATCGGCCCCAGAATTTTCCCTTCCACAGATTGTGATAAGATGACAGTGTCACACAGTGTTTTCTCTGAGTATAGAGACAGTCCTTGTGTCCAGCAGTGGTGGCTCAGTGTGTGTCCACTCCTGCACCAGCAGCAGCAGCAGTCCAACTCTAAAACTTATTTTTCCCCTCGACCTTTACATTGGCTCACTTTTTAAAATTTCAGTCACTGTCCTTTCTGTCACACTCCGTCTCTTAACCACAGCAATAACACGCTGTCACTCTGTGTGCTTTCATTCGCCTCATTCACAGTGCTTCTTCTTCTCGGTGTCGTGTAAAAACACTAATCAGCCGGAATTCATTCTGCATTCAGCAGCTGCTTTGCATTGCATTGTTTGAGGATGTTAAGGGTGGGATTTAAGGCTCTTCCACATGCAGTGCATACATTTAGAGTAGATTGTGAAGGGAGCATTGTATGCACATTTTAATAAATCTGATCATTTTTTGTCCCTTTCAGCTTTTGCGCATACATCCATGCACATTTATGCTTTTACTCTTTTATAAATGAGTCCCCTGTCCTGCTCTTCTTCTCTATTTGCATTTCCATAGGTTCTCTGCCTGTCGGCCCCTCTCTTCAATCACTTTGAGCATCTCTGCAGCTCATTCAGATGCGATGAGAGGACATGCCGGGCAATAATAATCTGTCCAAGTATCTCATTTAGTCTGACATTAGTCTGACACAATGTGCATCGGTCTACCTCGACATCTGTCTTTGTGTTTTTGGATGCTGTCCTCCTCTGCTCTCGAAGCCTTTATCTACATCTCAGTGAGCCGCGGTATGATGAAGCAGCCAACACGCCCTGCCTGGAAAAATGCCTGCATTTCCAACTATCTGTCTGCTGGTCCAGCAAGAGAATTTGTCTGACTGTTGACAGGCTTCTCTGTTTATCTGAATACAGCATCTGACCGGCTGTCTCCCATCTACCCACCACAAATGTTTGGTATTCTCTGTTCGGTTGCCCTGGAACTAAGCCTCACTTGTTGTTTTTCAGTGTTATATTTTTTTGTCTACATCTCCACCTCTGTGCCCACCTGTTTGTTTGGCTCTTTGTCTGACCACCCACTGAGACTGACACCTGACAATGCAACAAGAGTGGGTAACAAGAGGTCTGCAACGGTCCTCTGTGAAGGTCACTGAAAACATGACTGACAGGACAAGCAGCTTGTTTGTTTGGAGGAATAAATGCAGCAGAATTACTGTGACAGTTGCTGTCCACCTACTCACACAGCTGTAGCAAAAAGAAATATGTTTAAAAGTGATTGGGGACACTATAGATCTGTATGTCAGGATATAACATACTGTACCTTAAGAGAAGGCCAAAAATAAACTCTGTGTGTAGCCGTGTGCAGCCTTGGTTTTATTACAGCACTGTACAACGAGCGACAAACAAGCTTCAAAGGTAACAATGTCACACATTATTTGTGTTTAAGGCACAAGGAGATTGTTTTGCTACCAGATGACTGTGATAACACACTAAATAAAATACAGTGGAAGCTGCTTATAGTAAAGTAAACATGATGGCAGTTACCAACCACGTTATGGATTTTGAATGAATGTGTGTATATGTGTGTGTGTGCTGCATGGAATGTATATTCAATTGTGCACTTGTCTCTCTGGCCTTGTGCACCAAGCAATTACTTGTACATAAACGAGCACAAGTTATTTTCCTTTTCTATTTTTCTGTGAGTTACTTTATATTGTTACCATTGTATTTTGGATTCAAACACAGTGTATCTATGGGCCGTGAGCTCTGTTACTCACACACTGAAATTGCTTCAGACTGTGACAGAGAGCTTGGATGGAATTTATCCAAAAACAGTTACACTTTCCCTTTCATTACTTTATAATCAAGTAATAATTATGTCGGCTCTGTGGTGATTTGCATGACAGAGACAAAGTCTAATTGTGTGCTTACTGTGAGCAGTGTGGCCCAGACTGATGTTATCACAAGCCAGAGTTTCCACTATACAGTGAGTTTGGTCGTGATTTTACTAATGCAGTGTTGACACAAGTTTGGCAGGACTTCCAACATCTAATATTATTGCAATTGATAGTCTGACGAGAGGAAGAGCGTGATGTACTGTCCTCATAGGGGTCAGATGGCAAGGCACCAATATAATGAAGTGTGATGAGCAGAGATCAAGCAGTGCCAACAAGATGAATATGATCTAAACTTGTCATCTTGTGCCAAAGATGACAAGTTTGCTTTGCAGCTGAAATCAGGTCATGATTAACACCCACAGTTTGGCTTCTGTGATATGCGCTACAGTAACAATAACTATAACAGAACAAGTCCAAATTAGCATTTTGCAACTTATTAGAGTATTATTGTATTGTTGTGACTACATCTTTTGCCAATGCTTATTAATCCACTTGGCTTTGAACTTTTAAATTCAACATACAGTATGTCTGGAGTCCTCTTTTATATATAACTTCATAAATAGTCACAAAAAAGTTCTAATTATATAATATTAAAAACATATATTGTTGTATGGAGGAGGTTAAAAAAACAGAAGATAAGATAAGAATTGAAACTCAAAGCTGCACATTTTGATGATTTTTGTTGTTTGTTGTTGTTTGTTTGTAACATTATTTGTATGCTGTATTCTTTATCTGAAAATGTGCTCTGTCAAGCAAAACTACCAGACCTGACTGGGAATGAATGTCAGGATTGTAAGGAAGATCTAAACACCACTATACTGAGAAGCTGACAGTCCATTATCAACATTGTGCGAACTCAACTTACAGTGTTTGAATCAAACAGATATTTGTTCATATTTAAACATTGAACAGTACAATTAAAATAAATACATATAATAATATCAATATTAATATAATAATACAAAAGTTTTAAGCTGCTTACACAGGCTGGGAGAATTCCGGGGCCTCATCATTGACATTTGCCATCCTCACACGGACCGTGGTTGTACCAGAATGAGGCTCATCACCGTTGTCCACCGACATCACCACAAATTCATACAGATGGTTCAGCCTCTCATAGTCCAGTCGGCCCGCAGGGAAAACAGTCCCATGGGGTGAAATGCTGAAGTCTGGGCTCATGGTGTAATAGGTGAGCTCGGCGTTTAACCCCGAGTCGCAGTCTGTGGCTAACACTGACAAGAGAGAAGAAATTACACAAAGGACCATCAATTCACAGTTAATCAAAATTAGCTGATGAGACGGCATCATCTGATGAATATGTTGACATCCGTGTAGATCATTATCCCTTTATGGCCTTGCTAAACATGTAATAGATCATATGGTCTGACAGCTGCAATTACTTGCACACAAACTGCACTGTACCCCTCCGGAATGATCACCGCCATCATTTGCAAAGATGAGCTCAAAGACAGGAAAAAGATAACAAATTAAATTCTCACAATGGTTTTATTTTGAAGCAAAAAGATTTGTAGATATGTCTTTAATGTGTGGTGAGCCTATGGCTCCAAATGTTGTTTGCAAATCTCTTGAAGTCTGAGTCAGCTGTTTGGTAAATTTTACTCACTCTTAGCCTCAAACTCATTAGACGTGCATTTTGCATATTGTTTTGACGTGTTTATTTGCTCAGCGTTGAGCATCAGCCTGTGCATCTCCATATACACATCATTCTTCTTCCCAGCTCTATATAATTGTGATAGAGTTCAAGACTGGCAATTAACTATACAATCTTTGCATAGTCTGTGCAATGTGAATGACTCCATCAATGATCAAGAACTGGGGAAGTTAATTTCCCCTGTAACTCCCGATCACCCGTGCTTCACTGCTTATAATTTCTTAACCATCCACCTTGGAGAGTAAAGGTAAAATTGATAGCCTCATTGTAAAGTAGTCATCTACTGTATGTCTTTAGCTGATAGAAGCAGATATGAGCGGATAATGGGGATTTCACTGCCTCTATGCCTCGAAACATTTTGTGCAGCACAGACCACTTGATTCAGATTTTTTGCCCCTCCACCTGGATCGTTGGGGATTGTGAGCATTTATGTGAGGAAACTACTGAACTATAAAGTCATACATTTGCATGGTGCATCAGCCTCAGTCCATTGCATAAGGTTGTAACTTCCTAATTGACAGAGTAAAGTCTCCTTCACCCCCTGATTGATCCAGACCATGACCTGTTTTGTTGAAGCACCAGTTTAGTGGCTGCCATTTTCTCTCTACCAGTGACTCTGCCGCGGCAACAGTCTCTGTCACTCCAGGCTGAGTATTTGATTGTTTTCACATTTAATGTGTTCCATTTTTCCTCAGCCTCAGAATGCACTAGAAACATAGCCAGCAAGAGATTTCCCACAAATCACCCATGGTAGCCCACGGGGGACAGAAATCTCACAGACACATGAACATTTGACAGCAACTACAACAGTGAAAAAGGTAAAATGTAAAAAGGACAGTCATAAACAATGGGACATTTTTGTATTTAATGTACACGTCCTGGGTTGTCAAGGGTATTTCTACCTTGAGCCTCTGCTATTTCCTGAGTAAAGTGTGACAGGCTAGAAAAAAGTCTCAAATCCTTCTGAGGTGCTCCTCTACAACTGTTCCTAATACCATATGTTGCAGTTGGATCTCAAAGGTACATGAAGCACACAGGTGTGATATGATATGTGTAATTTTTTTGCAGGCAAGTAAGTGTCAGTGATCTTTTTTAGGAACATAATGCAGGTCATCACACATTGAACAAACGACTCGACAGCTTTCCTCTGCAAATTTGTGAGCATAACACAGCACTAGACATGATAATTATAAGGAAGGCACATGTCATAGTGGAAAAAGTGATCTATCCTTACATGAAGTACATGTTTAATCATAACAAATGTTGGTGTCTCTGTGGCAGCTCTTTAGTCGAGTGTTGTGGTCAATCTGAAGGATCTTTTAGTATCTTTCAGCAAACATTCTTTCAGCATGAGCCAAAACAGTGACTCAAGGTCTGAGCAGCAGCTTTTCTCTCCAAATACATCTGTTGTGCTCTTGCAGCAAAAGTGACATTTGAATAGTTTCGCTCTCAGTTCAAAAAGAAACAGATGGATGTAAAAAAAAAAATGGGATCAGAAGAGTCTCACCCTGCAGCAGGGATGTTGCCGTGGTTACAGTCTCAGGGACTCCATCCACACTGTAGATGGACTGGAGGAATTCTGGGACACAATCGTTCTCATCCGTTATCAACACCTGCACCTGATTAGAGCCAGAGTAATGGGAGAAAAAAAAGAGGAGAAGAGTATTGACTGATCCTCAATAATCACACTGAATTTTGACATTCCTTGATTCAAAAATTCACAGGAGAGGAGAAAATCAGAAAAACACAAAATTAGCTTTCCTTCATAACCCACAAATCCATGAGACAACAATGTGAGTTACGTTGTACAGGAACCTGACCCCCAAAATAGCATTAATAGTTTCTTCAGTTACCAGTTCATAAGTCCTTTATCTTCCACTCCATGATTATCTTGAGTCAAAAATAGAAATGTTCTGAGCATACTTGTGCCTCGCTGTGTGTTTTTGGCCCTTAGCCGCCCTCCATACTACAGCTCCTTGTCACCACAGTGTGTAAAGTGTGAAGTGACAGCTGAGTAATAGTCCTGAAATAGCTGGGATAGGTTTTCCCAGTCTCCATCTCCCACTCCACAACATCCAGGCGGGCAGAGGGAGAGCTTGCCTGCTACATATTTGGTGCAAAGTGAGCGCATGACTTGATAATTGAGTGTAAAATATATTTGAATAAATAATTTAAATGATACTGAATTCATGAATAGTTAATCTTCAAATACGAGTCTGTGTGAATGAATTTCTCAGATTTAGGATTTTCGTTCCCCATGTATTTTACACAGTTGATCTCTTCAGCAACAAAGAACTTGGTGAGACACAGGGACAAAAGGTGAAAGAAAGGGCAGAAGAAAAAAATATTTAAGCGTCCCAGTCCACTTGTTGACCTTACAAAACAATTTGCCCATGCCGTTCCTTCTCACAGCTTCAAACTATATGCTGTCTTTCCCTTGTGGTTATCGCCAAGCAGTGTTTAGTCAATAGGTCAGCACTGATCACGGCTGTTACTCCCTCCGTTTGCTGATATAAGCCACACAACATTTAGGCTGAAAACTGCTCTGACTAAGAGTTTTACAAAAGTCCATTGGGAAGCACAGCACAGCAAATCTCAGCAATACAGCATTTTTTTTTTTTAATTTCAGTTTAATTTAGCACAATAGGAGAAAATGCTTGCGTGGCAGATTAACTCTTATGTGACTTTTTTTTTTTCCTTGCTGCCTGCCTGCCTGTATCACTTCCTAAACTAACCTCTGTGGCAGTGCTGAGGCTGCCGGGCTCCTCACTGGCTCGCACCATCAGCAGATAGCGTCGCTGGTCACTCTCATAATCCAGCGTTCTGGTCAGGCTGATCTCACCCGTGTCCTGTCGGATGCTGAAAAGGCTACTCGGATTGATGAGCAGACTGTAGCTGATTGGCTGCTGCTGGAAGGAAATGGCAAACACCACAAGGAAGCTGTGGAACAAAGAGAAATAGATTTTTTTTATTTATTATTATTTTATTTTTTTTTAAGAAAAGCTTTTTGCCGTTCAATTTCACTTGCACACGTTCTGAATTAAAATCGAAACTCTCTTTCCTACATCAGCACTGCCCTATAATGAAATCAATTACTATATGGCCCATTGACTACGTGTCATAAGCACAGTCCATCAATACTTGTCAGTTCTGTGTAAAAGTGTGATGCTGTTATGAAGGTATCAATGTTTGTTTTCTGGTCTAGAGTAGAGTTTGCTTTCTCGAATGATGTGAGTGGATATATATCAAATGATATATATATATATGTATATATTATATACATAAGTAAATGTCTGAGTGAGAGCACATTAATAATCATTCACACAGAATACTGTAGATCTCAAGAGTAAGAGTGCGGACACACCTTAGACAGGTGTGCATCTTAATTCATACTGCTGAGGCATACAGTTCATGCATGTGTTTTAATTCCTTTACTGTGTAGTAGATGCACACCTCTCGTCTTGTACATGAACGAGTAAATAATAGCTTTCACACATGTACTTCCAGTGTTTGACACTTTACAGAACCTGTGTTCTTACCCTGTAGTCAGACAATGTGTCTTTTGCACAGCAGAAAAACACGGATGATATAAATCACGGATAATATGTCCCAGCACAAAGTGACCATGTGAGCCAACATGAATAATAACGGCACCTTGACCTACAGCAGCTGAACAGAATTTTGCTTCTTTCTAATTTCAGTCCCCGCTTCCCACTGTGGAGTTGCTTCAGTTGGTCAGGTCTAGGTTCAGCAAAGTTATGTGTCCAAAAAATGAGGACAGGCTACTGCCAAAATATACTGAATAATCACGTCATCATTTTTTTTCCACGCATATTCCAACATGGATTGGCCTCCACAGAATCCAGACCTCTGCCCCACTGAGAATATTTGGGATGTGCAGGAGAAGACTTAACACAGCAGTGCAACTCCATCATCAACACAAAATAATTGCAACTGTGGATTGAAATGAACAGCAATGACATTGTGATCGATGCCACAGCGACAGCATGTCGTAATCAAAAAAAATGTGAGTCTTTTTCCAGTCAGTCAGTCTGTTTATGTTGTTATATATATGTATATATATATATATGTGTGTGTGTATATATATATATATATATACAGACTTTGAAAAACATTACATTACGACAGTGTTTCTCAATCCTGTTCCTGAGGATCCACTGCCTTGCATGTTTTAGAGCAGGGGTCTCAAACTGGCGGCCCGGGGGCCACATGCAACCCCCCAATCGATTACATGTGGCCCCCCATTTAATATCATGTTATAATGAAAACATGGCCCACGACCTCACCGTCTTTTAAACACAGTGTGCAGCTGAGGCACAGCTGCCAGCGAGGTGATAGAATATAATATATGTTTGCTAGCAATGTTACAGTAATAATAAGACATTTGGTCATAATTATCCCATTATTAAATATATCATATACAACATTGAATTATTTATATAAATACACTTGTTAGGGCCCGAGCCACGAATGGCAGTGGCCGAAATGGCTCGTGGTACGAATTTTAATGACAGTTGTCCACACTATTATTATTGTAATTTAAAATAAATGTCTGTTTTTGATATTAATACATTCATCTTGCATCATAAATAGTATTATTAATTATACGTGTGATATCATGATGCAATATTGTGAACAGTTGTTTTTTTCCCAATTTTTGTTCTCTAGGCCGGCCCCCTCTTTACCACAATAGATGCGCATTGGCCCCCAGGTCATTTGAGTTTGAGACCCCTGTTTTAGAGGTTTCCCTGCTGCAACACAACACCTCTGATTCAACTTAATGGATCGTAACCAGGCTTTTGCAGAGCTTGTTGATGAGCTGACTATTTGAATCAGGTGTGTTGGAACAAGGAAACTAAAACATACAGGACAGTGGATCTCCACGATTGAGGATTGAGAAACACTGCATTACACAACAAAGTACAAGTCTTTTGTTTTAGCCAGTCCAGATGCGGAGCAACTTACTGCTCTCTTTTTTTTTATTCCTTGCACTGTCGAGTTGTTCAACGTCCTGCATACCAAGAGACAGCCAATCACAGGCACTGTTAGATCCAAGTCAAACAGCATGCTGCAGCTGTATTGATTCACAGAAGCTGATGATATCATCTCCTTAGGTACCAAAATTTGACAGCCAATGTCAAGATAGTTTTTGATATTCAATACCACAAAGGTTTTGAAGTTCAATACCCGGCCCAAATTCCAGTCAATATCACAAAATTATTGAAGTTCCAATACCAAGCCTTACATAAAATTTAATGTGTGGCTGTAGTTACTTGTATCACACAGCCCAAACTTCTCCCTGTTTAGTATGAGTGAAAGGCTGTTATACTCACGGCTGTCCTTCAGGCGTGTTCTCTGGAATGGAGATGGCATAGCTAATATTGGTAAATTGTGGTGCTCTGGCTCCTGCCATTACAGAGAGCATAGCAGGGGCACTGCGGCTGCCGAGGCCATCAAGGGCCACCACACTCAACAAGTACTCTCTGTCCCTCTGAAGAGCCAGCCCTGTGGTCACCACCTGGCCTGTGTTCTTGTCCACTGCAAAGCAGCCGTCACCACCTGCAGGCAAATGCAATAAGATTATTTGCTAGAATTGGATTCAAACCAATCCAATGCTGCTGGCTTGAATAATAACTCTGAAATGTTACCCAAAATGATATTTTGAAAGAGTCTGCCCTTGCTAGTTTTGCTCGATTTAAGGCTCACAACACACTTACACACACTTTTTTATATATATAGTTTTTCATGTTCAAATGGCCAGTTTTGTACCAGCATGTACCATGGAAATTCTGCTCAAAAGGCCTTGATTTGGTTCACTTATCATTCTAACATATGCATAGTCTACAAAGAAATGCCACCCAATGGATTGAAATATTTAAAGCAGCTTTATTAAGATGAATCTTTAATTACTGTTTTATATTCAGGCAGTATGAGACATTTGGCCTTGACTTTAAGCTCAATTTAAATGAACAAGAATTCATTGTGCAGGTACTTTTTTCCAGAGCATTGTGCATATTTGGTACACTTAACAGTCTTTGTGGAAACATCCCCAATAATACATTATTATATGCACAATGAAATGTAGTACACTAAAAACAGATAGGTAAAACATAAAATGACAGGTTAAACATATCACTACAACAGAGATCCCTTTCAAAGCAAATCACATTTTTGTATTTACACCATCTATTTAATCTGTCATTTCCCCATGAATATACACAAACATGAGACAAACAAACAAACAAACACGTATATATTTTGAATTATAACCATATTTTTCCATTCAAATAATTTTAGAATAAATCCCCAGAAAAGTAATAATTACATCTGTCAGGGAGGTTACGTTTGACTTTGAGCAGCATAACTCAAAAAGTAAACAACTGATTTTGATTGCATTTCCTGTGGATATAGGTTATGGCCCAAGATTTGCGATGTCTGAGTGCCTGGTCTTTTTTGGGGGGGTCTTTTTTTAAGTTTGTCAATATTTTCTTATTTTCAAATATCGTCTGTGACAGACAAGTAGAGTGGGGAACATATCGATTTCCAAGGTGATGGTCCATTTGATAAATTAAAAGTGGTGCTCTATTGTGGATCATTTTGTGCACCAGGGCTTTACTTGTAATTGTGCATTTTACCCTTTATTATGCATTTTTTACTTTTACTTGATGTTATACTGTGTGAGCAGTAACATTAGGATTTTTTTCTATCTGTGTTTAAAGGGTTGCGATTGATGTGTAACAGTGCATTGGGGCCATTAAACTTAAATTAAACAAAGTCGTGTTCCTGTGAATGGCGAGGCAAAGACTGCATTATAGTTCCTCTTTGTGAATTAATGAGCAATTCTGCTCTCTTCCTTACCATCTATGGCTCTCTGCCATCTGCCTGACTGAATGATAAGTGACTGACTGCCAGTTTTTAATGAAACCCATGCGACAGAAAAAAAAGGAGAAGCCCAAAAAGTTTAAAAACCCAAAGTTGTTGGACTTGGCATACATGCTTATGTGGCTGTTGCATCATAAATTGTATTTTAACATCTTTGTCAAAGTAATTGCAAACAGGTGGTGAATTATTGTAAAGGAGAATGACAATTAAGAATGAACATAACTTATGATACAAGAGGCAGGAGAAAATTATTCAGCAGAAAAAAAAAAAAACATGGATAAAAACTGCAGGATTTTCAATGACATAATATTTGAAGCATCAAACATTATAACACTTTCAGCAACAGTAGTATTCACTAGTTACTAGAATTAGGACACATGAGCTACCCATAACAGTGGAAACCAGCAGATATATTATTCTATCTATTTACTAACCACATGCCTCATTAAAAGACTGCATGAAGTCAAATTCTTCTTTGAGAATACGTTTACAGTACTTAACTTTAACCACATTTACAACAAACTATCGTTTTCATGCGGCTCAGTGCTTAAAGTACCAAAACTTTGTTTTACTATTTTGAGTTCCATTATGCAAATAAAAGTGCCGGTATTCTGTTTAGGTTATCTGTCCAATTCATTATTATGGCCCAGAATAATAATATCTCAGGGTGCACTACGTGACGTTCACCCATTCTACTGAGAGTCTAGTGTTTGTTTTTAGTGTCTAGACTAGTTTTTATTTTCATTGTTTGTATTAGAACAAGAACAATATCTATCAGGCAGAAGAACCACTGTGGTGCCCACTAAGGGGAGAAGAGCCTGAAGTAGAAGGAGAACACGAACACTATTTAGTAAAAGTGTTTCATTTTTTAAAAACTAATGTTTAGTTATATTCACAGGCTTCTTGCCACATTTATTTGTCCTGGAGGACAACATAATAACAAGGCACCAAATAAAAGGTGGCAAAATGTTTAACATAAGTCAGAACATTAATTTTGAAAATTAAACTAAATAAATAGATGTTGTGAACATCACTAACATCTGCTGGTATCTTTTGTTTACTGAATATGTTCATAATTTAGTGTTTAATGATTTAGTAATACTAACAGTAATACCAACACACATACATGCCTCATATGGTACTGCCACTACTTTTTTCCCACTCCATGCACTGTGAAGGCTGCAGACGTCATTTTAGAAAGGTCTAACCAGCATGATACAGTTAAAACATGCTGCAGGGAGACTGGAGAAAATCTGCTTCAACTGTGTGACCAGTGTAACCTCTCAGCTTGGACTACTTTTCACACACGCGTGTAAATGTATATGTAGACGTCACCGCATCAGGAGAAGAGGACAGAGAATCACAGCGCATTTGTACAGATCAACAAGAGGCTTCATATTAAAACACTGAGACTGAGCCACAGACAGACGGTGAGTCTTCATTGTGTTTGTAGTGTGTGTGTGTGTGTGTGTGTGTGTGTGTGTGGGGGGGGGGGGGTTGTGTGCAACGATGCGTGTAAAACAGGATTTAAAACGAGATACACTGATAGTTCTTCTGACTGACAGTTGTTGGCAGTGCTGTGTAGCGATGCATCAATCAACAACCAAATGTGGATGTAAACAATGCAGGATTTTGAAAAAAATATGTTTAAAAGTTATTTGCAAAGAAATGTGCTGAATGTGATACAAAAAAGTAATAACTTTTCCAGTACTGTTAAATACTAAAATTGGTTGAGACAGGCTGTCTGCACTCAAGGATAAGAGGGTTGTTTAATACATGGGAAATCTTCACATTGGGTCCCGATTAAGTTGAAGGGTTAGCTTGTTCAAGCCTTTGTAAGCCAGTCTCATACTTACACGAGTTCTTAGCATAGTCAAATATAAACCACGCATACCTTGTTGTAATTGTAGCTTAACTCACATCAGGGAGTGTGTGATGGACTAATGCGAGTCTGGGGAAGTCAGCAGGGTTTTGTAAAGCCCCATTGGCAAGATTAGCGCACAACCCCATCTTTGACATGCCAACAAATCTCCATCCCCTCAACCACCAGGGGGTACACTACTCTGGCTGACTTCCAAAGGCCTGCTGTGCATGCACGCCTTTGTGTGCGCGAGTGTTCCCTGATCATGCGTGTCTATGAAACAGAGAGAAGCAGACAGATAGAAGGCAGTGCATGATAAGTGCATAAACAAATGTGCGATTGGCCTCTGGCTGAGTCTGTGATTGTGTATGTGTGTGTGTGTGTGTATGTGTACAAGATCGAGTGAGACACAGAGGCAGAGAGGGAGAGAGACAGGGTGACAGAACAACACAAAAACTAATGGATACCTAAAGAGTGTATGGATGCATGAATGAATGTGTGAACGCCTGTGGCTGTCGGTCTGTTCTACTGTGCTGGTGTCTGACAAGTTGGATTCATTTTGAAGGCTTTATAGCCTGTCAACCTATTTTAACAACAGCACAAACTATTTTCATACCATCTCCTTCTTTTATTGTGTGCATTTGTGTATGTTTGTGTCTGTGTGCATGCTTACCATCCGACACGAAGTATTCCACCTGTCCGCTTTTACCCTCGTCACCATCATGAGCCTGGAGCTGGTAGACAAACGTTCCCATGGGGGCCTTGGGGGACACCACAGCCAAGTAAGGGTAAGGCTTCATATTCCACTCGGGTACGTTGTCATTGACATCAATGATCTTCAGCTTCACCTTGTTCAGGTACCAATCTGGGCCTGGGGGATATTGCAGAGATAGTGAGCGAGTTGTGGTTACTGAAAGTGACAGCTGTCATGTAACTGTGTGTGTAGAGGCAAGACAAGCAGTCAGGGGAATCCAAAGCAGCAGAAAACAGCGAGTCAGCGGAGGGAACAGGTGAGCCAAATATCCTGCAGCAAGATTTACAACAAATCACGTTTCTTATATTTGCAATGCAGAACTGACGCTGGTACAGTTCCACTTGAGCTTAAAGTTCTGGTCAAAGTCAACCACCACTGTAACCATCCGTATCATGGCAGTTATAAACCCGCTATCTTTCTGCTTCCTTGTGCTTCACCATAGCTGCTGGGTTTGGGAGATTGCTGTGAGTGGATATAAGGAAAGCTATTTGGGCCTGTGGTAGAGGTTGTAGGACATGACGTCATGCACCCATTCCCGAGACATCCAGACACCCAAGTTCCCATGAGATACAGCCTCAGCCGCAGTCTCATCTACCAAGTCTGTGCAAAACTCCCTTGATCTTCCCACGGGGGCCAAGGGATGATGCCTCGTGGCTGCATGCATTTTGTCACCTGCACACTGCCTCATTGGGGAGGCAATAAGAAGATTCCAAGAATCCAATTACCAACTCAGTCACCCTGAGCTGGAGCAGACAGCATGAGTGCACAGCAGCTCTGAGGGAGAACCTGTGTACAACTGCATTGCAGTCTATATGACAAGAGCACAGCGTGCTGATAGGAGGAGATTGTTATCCACATTAAATACCATGACACGACCTGGAAACTGTGCATAAAAAACTTCTTACACTGTCAGAGGCTCGATGTAGGGCACTTTTTGTGTAGCATCTATTCCTGCAGAAGTAGAGCATTGTGGGCTTAGACACTATTTCCACAAATATTGACTGTGATCTTGTGTCAACGTGGCATGAAGGAATGTCAGAAGAGCTGCCAACCAGTTCAGTAGGCTGCAATCCACAGAGGCCATCTGCCTCGCCCCAGAGAGGAAACCCCCGCTGCCAGGACAAACGCACAGACATATGCACACACAGATTCAAACACAAGCACAAGGATTTGACACACAGGCAAGTTGTGTTGCCACACCCAGACATGTTTGCACACTTGAGAGAGCTGACGCGTCTCATCACATGTCTCTCTCTTGCTCCCTCTCTCTCCTACATACACACACACTCACACACTCTCTCTATCTTACACACACACTAGTACACACTTAAGCACAGAGGTAATTTACCCAAGGGCTAAAAGTGACTATGGATTTCAAATCCTATTATGTAAAAGGTCTCCTGTGTTTGACCACAGGCTATAAATGGACTTTTAAATCTAAGACAAACGCAGCAGGGGTTTGCGATGCATCATTTCACTGAGGGCTGAGTCAACAGGTGTGCTTTTACTGTGGAAAAAAAAAAACGACTTAGGTCAACAACTTGTGTCTTGTTGTGTCAAAATGTATGAAACCAGGGTTAATTTAACTCATTTTCTACAGATCAACAATCAAGCTGCCTGTGATCAATATCTCGTTTTTCAATTTCTCATCAGCCATTCAACCCATCCTGGTCTCTGATTGGTCATCGCAGACTTGAATATAATTTCCTGCATGATGGAAATGTGACACCTGTCGACTGACGATCTGGAGCCAATTAGCGGCAATTACCAGTGACTTGTAAAACCTGTCAGTGAGTGGACTATCGGGCTAATAATCTTCATTAAAAACTGGCAGATCAAATGAACTAAGATTTAGTGTCTCTTCAAAGTCAATTATAGACAAAAACCTGGAGTTGTCAACAAGCAGTTCAAGCAAACAGCAAACGATATAAAGTCTTAAAACAGTAGCAATTGCTGTAATAAATCTTTCACAGTACCAAGAGTTCGCTCAAATGAGTTGGAACTTAGAAAAACAGCTGCTGAGATCACAATTCCAATTTCTTTTTTAACTGGCTTACAGTTACAGTATGTTGCATTTTGATGGAAAATACAATGTGCTGTGACTAGTTCTGGAGTGTCCACAGCTGAAACACAATAGCCATAAAGTGTGTGACAGCTTCTAAAAGGATTGTTAGAGAGATAATAACAGAGGGTGGAAGAAGCGAGAGGAGAGAATTAATCTAGGCTTCTGCTTAAGCTTTAAAGTTGCTCTGCTGAGAGAAAAGTTCTGACTTGCATCCAACGATAGTTGGTTTTGGATAAATGGCCACAGTATCGTAGGGCCAGAGAAACTCATCAATGTTTAGATGCTATCTCCTTATATGTCAACAGCGGCAGTTTAGGCGATTTAAGCCAGATCATCCTGCCTCACAAGACGGAAGATTCCTTCGATGATGAATAATGAGAAAGGATAAAGGTTCCTTTGCAAAGCAGAGGGGTTTAAAAGGCACTTAATCAAAAAGAAATCAGAGCTCCAGCACTTAACATTTAGTTGACTATCAAATCTTTGCGGGCAGCCTTGCCAGATACATTCCTTGCCTCCTGCTTGTTGGTGTCTTTCCCAGCCATGTCTCTGTGGTAATGGTAGTGATGATTTTACAAGGCTCCATCTAATTAGCTTGTTACAAAGAGACTAATCAGAGGCACGGCAGATAATTAGAGCCTATCAGCTCTGGAATGATAATGAAGAATGTTTTAATGTGTGTGTGTGTATTAGTGTGTTTGTGAGGTGAGAAGCCAACCCTGTGGACGAGCAAGTCAGAGTATGCACTGTAGCCTATGTGCTGAGGCTGCAAACATGTACAACAACTGGGGTGTTAAGTGGCGAGTGGCTGACAGGAATGCCCAATGAGCACAAAAGTGACACAATCAGCTTCACCTGACTGGGACAAAGGATGCGATCAAATCACTGAGCAGTTAGCTTGCTGGCTGCACTGTTTTTTTAAAAGTCTAATGTGCTTTTTCCACTCTGTGTGATGAAATGCTGGTTTATACTCTGCACCACAATCCCATAAGAATAGGAGCATCTGCTGGGATACTAACATAATAATGAATCATAAAGGTGGCTGACAGGAGTGCAGTGTGGTAGGCTAAGGCTCATTGAGTAAAAGGAGCTTGCTGGGTTTGCATGTGTGTGCATGTGAGTTGCGTGTAAGCATATGTGTTGTATCACTGTGAGCCATTCTGTTGATGTTTCCTGATGTTAATCCTTTCCTTTGGGTAGTTGCTATATAAAGCTGCTAAGTGGCTTGCTGGTATGAAAAAATCAAAAGTTGGTCTCAAGTGCTTCTGTGCACATATACACTGCCCACAGTAGAAGGACACTGAGTGTATGTGGGAAGGAGATGAGAGGAAACCAAGTGAAGAAGAGAGGCACAAAGACAGAAACACATATATCCACAGAGTGAGAGAGAGAGAGCGAGAGAAAGAGAGCATGGAAGAAGAGGCAGTGTGGAGGCAAATGTATTGTGTGATGCTTAACAGGAAACACAAAAGAACACAAGGGAAGCACGGCGAACAACAGCGGCTGCTGAGTACGTCCATGTTTGGAAAGAGAACATACAGTCACAGAGAAAAGGCCACAGGAGGAGAAAATGAAGATAGAATATACATCATAATTAATAACACCGGGTTTTTCATATGGATCCCTTGTTCCTCCTTCATCCAATGAGGAAAGAAATTAAGATACAAATATTTCTGTGTGTAATTAAACAAATTGCGTTTGCAAGCATAAATATCAATGACCCGTGCGAGACATTGAATTTCAGGGGTGCTTTTTTCATTGCCGTGCGAATGGAAAGTGAAAGTCAGCTCAATGGGGAAGTGATGAGGTATATTAACCAAATGTTTACGGTGTTAAGGAGGTTCTATTCCAAGCCAACCACCTGTCCATCTCTGCGCTTCAATCTGAATGTGAAGTGGTCAGCAGGAGATCAACATGCTACAAGCACAGGGACTCTGTCGTGGCTCAGACTGGCAGACACAGTCAGTATGTGAACACACATGCAGGCATTTTCATCCCAGAGTAATTAAAAAGAGGTAGCTGTAGGTGTATTTTACTCTCAGAATCTGCAGAAAAGCCCATTATTTTTCTATTACCACTCGTGACTGCAAACAATCTGTGACTGATGTTGACATGATTGTGGAAATAAACATAAAACCATAGAGTATATGTGCAATACTGATGTAGCATCTGTAGCCTCAGTATCAGATAACATTTCACCATTCACTCCGCCCCTTGTCTCTGTGTCATGACTTAAGCTTCAATATTTTTAAATGACCCCATAACTTTCCTAATGTGCCTCCAAGTCACATTAGGAAAGTTGCATGTAAATATTCACTGTGTAATTCATTTTGTCTTCAGTCTAAATGAAGGAGTCGCTCCCACTCAGCTTACACCACTTGCCAGATATATTGGACAATTACACAAGCAAGATACAATTAAGACAGAAAAATACAGCTACACTACATGTAGATAAATGTGTCTAGCAAGCAAAGCTTACAATTAGCTACATGGAGCCAAGCAGAAAAAAGATCCACAGAGCAGCAATTATTCTGGTAATATATCTATGCTCAGTTTATTACTGTAAGCATTAAACATTTTATTATTACCTCCACAAAAGAGATAATGTTTTTGCCGGCATATGTCTGTTTTATTAGCAGCATAACTCAAAAAGTAAAGGATGGATTTGTGATAACATTTTCTGGGGATGTAGGTAGCTTTGGCAGAGGTTTGCATTCTAGTGATACATTATTATGCTTACTCAAATGCATGTGTGAGTCAGGTCAAACCACTGATGGATGGACGGCTGCTTCTCTCATATTGGACCTCAGAGAGCAATAACTTCTTCTCCAGTGGGATACATTTTTATTGTACTTCCTAACTACAGTAGTCATTCAATCACTTTTGTTTTTTTGCTTCGAAATGAGAAAAATGTACCTTATTCACTTCAACTCAATCACATAAAAGAATATTCAGAGAGAGACATAATGAACTTTGAAGCAAAGTAATCACGCTGTTATGAGGCTTATCATTTCCTGTAAAGTAGAGGTAATTAAAATGTAACCTTTACCTTTTGATGCTAAAAGGATTGACACTGTGTTGGTGGCAACAAAAGGAAACATGTCCCTAAATGTGTTCCCATGGTGCAAATGTGTTTTTTTTCTGAAGGTCTGGCTCACTGAATCAAAACACCATCGTCTCATCATTCTTAAGTGATAGAATCTGCTTTTGAACCACAACAACAGTCACTGCGAAGCTGTAGGTTGTTAACAATGGTCATTTGAGTGTAACTCATCTGAGGTCACATGAGGCTGAATGAAAGTTGTTTTTGTCTCCTGGGAAAAGTTGAAAGAGCAGCACTGTGAGTGGGGGCTAGGTTATGCCGCAGACCTGATGGTTACTCATTTTTGACATAGATGGCTTCCTTCACTCCCGTTTCAAATCATCAGTCTTCTCTGTCCAAAATGTGCACATTTGTATCCTCGAAAGAGTCTCCCTTTTCCTGCAGATGCATGCAGACAGCTCAGTCCTGTTCTGGGGAGTTGGTTCTCCTCTGTTGACCCATGTAAGGTTTTAAGGGTTGTTTAGTTTCTCCACTATATAGGTCAGTCCATTCCTCACTGCAGTGGGATGCATAAACCAAGTTACTCTTCTGGGTGTGATACGTGCAGTCTTTGGGGATGAACCATTCATGTCTCAGGGTGTTGCTGGGTTTGAAAAACACAGGAATGTGATACTTTGTGGAAATCCTCCTTTCAGATACTCCAGACACACATGGAATAACAATGTTCCCACAGGTATACTGTAAATATGGGGACTTGGCTTGACTTGTTCTTATGCGTGTCCTTTTTCTCTTTATCGTCCACTGTATTGGTGCTATTCCTCCTGGCCATGGTGACATTTTTCACAATGGGGTGAAAAGCTGGGATCTCAGCAGTTTTAGGTGTTGGTGTTCCTCCTGTTGACCTTGGATATGAATGGACATGTTGTCATCTCTGTGCCACCTATTTCTGATCACCTCTAACTCATGTTCCAAAGGATGGTGCTATAAATACTGGTCTGTGTTACCAGTGGCTTCCTGTGATTTCGTTGTCCATGTTCTGTCATGTCAGGTTAGTTCTATAGCAGAGGGCTTTGTCATGTAGCAGCTTTTGTCCTTCAGTTTCCACTGTTTCCATAATAGGGACGCATTTGAAATGGAAGGTCACATCATTGTATATAATGGTTTAATCCAGTTCTGGTTTTAGTCCACTGAGCCCTAACCCAGTCCATAGAGTTTTTAACATGGTTGGTGATGTTCTCCCCATCTGTGTTAAGTTGTACCACTGGCATGGTGCAAGGGAAGCCTGTGATTTTACTGACTTTACCCCCATATATGATATCAAAGCTTGAGGTTCCAAGGGACGATTGACTCGATGACAGGGCACTCATGGTGGAGGGTCCACTCCCGGACTTTCCCACTCACTCACAACCTCTACCCTAATAGGGGTATGGTGACCACAGCATGGCCACACTCCATGCACTCCCAGACACGGGGATGGCGCGGCTGCTTCCCAAATATCTTCGTACCACAAAAAAATTAAAACTGTTGGCTGCTTCTGAGTCTCATAATTTTCCTTGTTTTGGTCTTTTGATTAGCTTCATTTCAGCTTGGTCTCTATGCTGGTAGGCAAGTACCAAGTTAACCCTTCACCCAAAACAGTTTCAAAAACTTCCAAGGCAGACTGAAAATAATAATGAACAAAAACCTGTTCCTTTCATATCACAGACGTCACACACGAGTAATATTATCACAGAATAATGGTGTCATTTGCGGTGAAATTTTTACTTACAAATTACAGCCATGAGCGAACCGCATGGGATTAAGATCACGGATATCCTCCACAATTATTACATATTGCGAGAGATCCCCAGGTAATACTAATCCAATGCGAATAGGGCTTATGGGGCTTGGAAGGCTCATACGTGCTGGCCTTTCTGAGTAGAGCAATGACTTTCGAATGGCTGTCAGCTGGGTTTAGGACCAATGTGCATCATCCTATGTCTGGAAGGATGTTAATATCTTCATTCTTGATCAGTGTCTTATTTTCTTGGATGGTGAGGTTGGAATGGGGTGTCTTAGTGTTGGATAGAGCCAATGTTACCTTAAACCTGGGCTGTAACCTGGAGTTACGAAGCACTGGACACACAAACTTTCACAAGTGAAGAAGCCTCTTGATTGAGAGGTAAAACATCTTCCAGAACTCGAAAGGTCCTGCAGCTAGTAATTTAATGACTTCGGTGCACCACTGAAAATGCCAATGGCAACAGAGTGCAAGACAAGATGAAAAAGCCAGAATTGCATAAGCAGAGTTTTTTTTACCACAGCTGTGATAATTCCAAATCCTTTCACATTTTCACATGGATAATACTATTTCTAATGGCTCTACACTAAAAGTACCAGAGCAAAACCAATGAGTAAATAAGTACAACACCAGTATCCTGAAACTGCACCACAGTAAATGAGAGCTGTAATTTTTGTTGCATTTTTGATTCCCTGAGTGCTTTCCCTGCTGTGACAAGTCAAAATGTCTGCTGTAAAAGTCTATTGTTGTAAGACTGTAATTTTTGTCTGCAATAAAATGTGCCTCTGCCTCGTGTTTTTGTAAAAGAAAGCTTGTAAGCTGTTACATGTTGACCAGACATCATATGAATTTGAACTGACAGAAGAGAGATTTTAAAAAAAATAAAAAAATAAATACATCCATGATGGAAACGTTAGTCACTTTAATAGTGACTCATCATAGTCTGCAAGCCATAACAAAGAGGATACACAATTGCCACAATGAGGTCAGAAATGTCATGTCATGTCATGAAAAACAGTCCTTATTCCTTCCACTGTGTTGAAAATGTTTAGATTGAGCCCAATAACAGGCAAGATACTGCAATAATGTGAGTGTCATTTGGCCATAAACGTCCAAATTTGCTGTGGTTCAAGAGGTTTGTCACGGGTGAAATGTGAACATGGGAGGTTGAGGAGACTGCTAAATATCTTAATATGTATTTTACTCTGCACTATGTGACGCCTGCAGGGTCCAATCCAAACTTTCCTCTCCTGTTCCTTCTTGTCTCCTCTACTCATTTCTCTCTGTCCCCCTACTGTCAGTGGAGGTAAACAAACACTTACATACATGTGTAAATGCGACTCAGTTAAACTTAGCAGCTTTACTGTGGGAAGAGTCTCTCTTTGTGAGTGATAGAAGCACCAGCATGTGCAACAGCAACATCTGTCAAGTGTGCAGATGAGTTTAGATGTTGCACCTTAAGTTTTGGTAGTGTTATCCGTTAACATATTCGACTTCCTGTTCCTGAGAAGTTGTCATTCACACGTTTGTAATTTCCATAAACAGTAGGTCAACCCTCGTGTTAAATACAGTAACATTCAGACATTAATAACATACTGACACCTCATTTTACCAGTGAACCACACAGGCTGACTGAATTAAATACAGCGGTCATTACAATGTATGTTATGCAGCATCCACATCAACATGCATAACTGCAAGCACACCTACCTTTGGCACCTCATCACATTTGTTAGACTTCAATGCATGCTCATCTTTCTTTTTTTGCTAAGATTGGCAAAAGTGATTTTAAAAGAGGAAGCGGTGGATGGTCTCTTTGATGAGCAGAGGATCATTCATGTGAGAAAAAGATGTAATTCAAAAGTTGTTGAAGTGTTGGTTTATAATTTGTTTTCAGTAATTATTATTTCAGGAAATAACTACTTCATCCAACAGATTATTTGTCATGCATGCTTTTCTTTCTCTTTTGTGCCAAATTAAGTACAAGCTGTGTCAGCCATGTTGGCTTTCACTGCCCTGCGTGCAATTTGAGTTTGAAATATTGATTAATTGATTGTTGGCTTTTCATGTTGAAAGTGTTTTTTTTTTGTAGATTTTTCTAGTCACAAAATGTGTTGGTGGTGATTTGGAGCCCACTTCGTATCTATTACATTTGCTAAGACATTACTGATGTTGTGTTGTGACACGCTCTTAATCCACCTTGACCTACGTGTCATACATTATAACTGCCACGGCAACAGGATCATTCCAGTGATCAACACCAAAAATATCTTGGGCAAAATTGTGTTAAAACCGTGTTATTTATGACAGTTAATCAGTGCTTATATGACAAGGAGCATTACAAGCATAAACCCAGCTTTGACCCCACAATGTGAGAAAAAAGGTCTCTACCTTACGAAATGCCTTTCTGGGGGATTAGACAAGGTGTTAGATTAGATGATTGATCAGTTGGTTGGATTTTTTTTTTTTTTTTGCTGCTGTGGTAATCCAACATGATGAAATTGTATCAGCTGAAAATCTGACGACAAATGACCAAATACAGGCAAAATTGATTAGTATTTATTTATGCAAGGTTGACTTATTTATTTAAGTCAACCTTGCATTTGTCAAGTAGCTTTAGAGCTACCCAGTAACCTTGAGCAAATGACTGAATGAAGGCTTTGTGGTGATAAAAACAGAAATGCTATATGAAGTCCAAGTACAATCTCCTGTACTGAGGTGTTTGGTTTGAACAGGTAGATGTTGTCACCTGCTGGCTCTAGGCCTGCCGCACCTCCACCGGTGCCCATTATGCTAGCTGCGGGGTCATCAGCCGGGGACCACCATTCACAAATGTTTCGCCCCTTAACCCGGAACATCTCCTGGTGGCGGGGCAGTGAACAGGGACGTCTCCCAGTCACCCCCCGCAGCTAGCCTTTCTCAGGAGTTGCTCACTCCCCACGCCTTGTCCCGCCTCCTTAGCCAAAGCCAGAAACTTGCCTTCTCTGCCTCCTCAGCCAGCTCCTTGGTGGCTTTGTGTAGCTCCTTGCCCCTCAGCCCTAGCTCTTTAAGTAGGCGAGTTGTTGAGCTTCCCACAAATCCCCTGGTGCCCACTTCCACTGGGAAGAGTCGTGTGTTCCAACCATTCTCCCTGCATTCTGCTACTAGGTCGGTATACTTCGCCCTCTTCCTCTCATGGGCTCCCTCCATCCCCTCCTCCCATGGCACGGTCAGCTCTACCAGTAGCGCAGACCTCTCTGCCTTGGTCCACAGCACCATATCGGGCCTTAGTGTTGTGCTGCAGATCTCTCCTGGGAAGTGGAGCTGCCTGCCCAAGTCCACCTCCATTTTCCAAACCATGCCTGGCAACAGGAGGATGGATGCTGGTCTCCTACTTGCAGTTTCCCCCACTACCCCTTCCCTAAGAAACTGGGTCCACTGTTGTATGCCCGGCTGGCTCCCCTTGCTCCCCTCTTGCCTTTTCCTCTCTACCACCTCTGCCACTTTCCTCAACACCTGATCGTGCCGCCATCTGTACCTGCCCTGAGAGAGCGCGGTCTTGCATCCTGAAAGGATGTGTTGCGGATGAATGAGTTGGCCTTTGCTTCCAGCTTGCTCACAGCCGATGAAGTCACTTCGGACAGCTTCAGCGGCCACATCACCCTTGGATACAGTGTGAAGTTGAAACACCAGACCTTGTACTTTCCGGGTAACTGGCTTGAATCAATTTTAGCCAGGCCTGCTGTAAGCTGCTGCAGTATGGTCTTTCCCATGTCCTTGTCTGAAAGGCTGGATGTATATTGCCTCCCCAGACTCCGAATGGGCTGATCTGCGATGAGTGGAATGTTTTCCCCGCCAATGGTAAAAGTGACCCTGTCGTTCCGCACCCCTTTCCGCAGGGACAGGCTCCTTGACTTCCTTGCTTTGAACTTCATCCTAGCCCAAGCGATCAACTCATCCAGCCTCCGCATGAGTCTGGATGTGCATGGGGCCGTTTGGAGCAAGCATGTGATGTCATCCATGTAACTCCTTAGTGGGGGGAGTTTCCGTCCTGTGGGTAGGCGGGCTCCTCCCACCACCTGTCTTGCTCCAATCAGGATGACTTCAAAGGCTGTGATGAAGAGGATGGGGGAGATGGAACATCCCATCGCGATCCCCACTTCCAGTTGCTGCCAGCCAGTGGTGTAGTTTGGCACTGTGAAGCACATGTGCAAGTCCTGGAAATAGCTCTTCACCATGGCCCTGATGCTTTCTGGGATATAAAAGAAGTCCAAGGCGAACGCAATGAGGCTGTGTGGCACTGACCCGTAGGCGTTTGCTAAATCCAGCCACACAACGTGCAGGTCTTTCTTTTCCCTTTTGGCAGACTGAATCTGCTCCCAGATCATGGAGGCATGTTCCACACACCCAGGGAAACCTGGGATCCCGGCTTTCTGGCAGCTGGTATCGATGTAGCCATTCTCCATCAAGTAGGAAGTCATTCTTCTCGCCATTACTGAGAAGAAGATCTTCCCCTCAACATTCAGTAAGGCTATGCTTCTGAACTGCTCGATGGTCTTGGAGTTCTGCTCTTTCGGGATGAAAACTGCCACTGCTCTCTGCCACTGTGAGGGGACGGTCTGCTTGGTCCAAACTGTTCTCAACCTTACGTAACCTTTACCTTTACGCAACCTTGTGTAAACAATATAATACTGGATTAATTTGATTCGTTGAGTCACCATTTTACTTGACCTGCAAGGATTTTATAGCATGGAAATGTGTGATGTCTACATACGTATTAATGAAGTTACTATTACACAAAGTCTGCTTGTTTTGAGTGGAGCTGTTTTAACAGCCTGCAGGCCATCACCAAAGAGCTACACAGCTACAAGATCTGTTTGGTTTTTAATTGTGTAACTGCTTTTAATTACCATGTTTGTTTACTTTGGAGCGGTGCTTGAGAATATACAGAACGGCTATATTCTCTGTGTTGACAACGTTCAACAAGTGTTCTTGTTTTTCATTGTCAGATATCCGCAAAGGGTTTCACATCGAGCTGTACATCAACTTGACCTCAAACACAACTGTAGAATTACTATGTTAAAGACATTTTCTTTCCCTCCCTCTCCGTGTCCTTTGTGGGGAAAAAAGGATTGAGCCTTGACTCCTAATAATCAATATGATGCTGATGAAAAAGGACCTGGTTGTACCTGCAATGGGAGTAATAGTTGTTCAAAATCAACTGCCTCAGTGCGTCATGTTATCTGCCAAACAAAGGTCTGTTGATCAGACCTACAGTATTAGTACAGCACTCCTCTCTGTCACACAAGGGACAACTTAACCGTGGCATTTCATACCATCACAAGTCACCCATTTGTGCAAGCACTTAGCACACCCTCAAGAACCTACATTTTTAAGTTAATGGAAAAGTGTCAGCAGTATTGAACAACAGAGTGGTCTAAGTCAGAATATGTGAATGACTAAAGGAAGTTTTTTTTTTCCTGCCAAGAATGGAGCATAGCTGTAGTTTGCTTTCAATGGCATGGTCCGTGTGATTATTATTATAGATGTAATGGAGTCAGTCACAGAGCAACATATAGTGGCATTGTTTGCAGTACAGTCCCACTACATAAGAGGACTTTAAACTTGAGTAAATGTACCTTGTTACATTCTGCCAGGTTATAGAGCAGTCAAGTTTTAAGAGTTATTTCAAGCATTCAGCACTCCCCATTTAATGCTGAAATCAAATCAATCATGCTAGTTGAATCATCAGCATAAATTTTACAAATGTCTATTTGACAAATCACTAAAAATGCATTTTGTATGCCTCCAATATATGACTTGTACAAATTGTCCCCCATAGGCAAAGTCACACAAAACTGTAATGAAGAAAGGAATGTAATGAAGGGAAACCCGGGACTCAATATCAATGATAATGCAGTGTCAGTTTTCCGTGGGACCCCCCCTGGACCTGACACACACAAACACACAAACGCACATACTTAAATGGCAAATGTAGCCATGAGAGGAAAGAGGAGTAAAAACAAACAGAAAGAAAGAAAAACCTTGCAAAACATGACTTGTTTTAGTTCATATAAAAAACATTTATCTCATAACAATGGTGTGCACTCCGACAAGAGCAAACCAAACAAACAGACACACAGTTACATGCAGGAGCGAGCTCTCACTAACGCGTTTCAAAGTCATGGGACCCAAACAGAGGCACGGTAAAGGTAAAAATGTGTATTTACTGAAAAAGAGTTCAGTCTGTGTAAGGCAGTCACAAGAGGCAAAGGTATCCACAACAGCAGGCTAAAAGGCAGAGTCAAAAATCTAATAACGCTCATACACACAGGAGATACATGAAGGAGAATGCCTGAAAGCTTGCAGGTTGCTGACAAGACAGTCTGGCAGAGAGTGAATGAGGTGAGACTTCTTACTGTGAGCTGAGGAGACGATAAAGAACAGGTGGAAACAATTGGCATACACTCATGGTGGCAGGAGTGAAGGAGGGACCAGCAGTGACACTAATTGAACACAAGTTTCAGGTGATGGTAATAGACAAACAAAATCCTTATTTAAAGGTCCCATATTATACCCTATTTCTCCAAGTTAAACTAGTTCCCTGGAGTCCTAATGAACATGTCTGTGACATGCTTTGGTCAAAATACCATAAGAATGAAGCACCACAGCAGTTCAATCACCCTGCCAAAACAGCCCTGTTCAGAACACTCTGTTTAGTTGTATCTCTTAAATAAAAAAAAAAAAGCAAAACGAAACTTATGGGACAGGAAATGACATCAGCCACAGAGGCTACTGGGAGCTAACAGCAGTTAGCATTTGGAAAAGTGATCATATGCAGGCTCTAGCAGGCACATTGCCGTCATGTATCCACTGGACAGATAAATCCTCTGATGCTGGAAATTTGTGTAGAATTCTGTGCTGCACTGTGGAGCCAAGAACTTTTTGCGGACTTTGCGGACTTACGGTGCTTTCACACCTACAGCATTGAACCAATGCTGTGGTTCGGTTCGTTTGCGTAGGTGTGAATGTAATCTCGGTCCACTTTATCCGCCCTACTTTGGTACGGTTCCTCTGGTTCGAAAGCATCCAAACCAAATGGGACGAAACGGTCTATTTTAATGCATTATGGGTATGAGATACGGGATAACCCTGGATTTCCACCGGACGCGGCTCAGTGGCGTGGTTTTGTGTCGTTCTCTGCCCAACTTCAATACCCAGCGGGCGCGTTAAGGCTGCTCAGCGCTGCCATCAGCGCAGCCTTGCGAGCCAGCCGTATTCACATAATACGGCTTCCACCGGCGTGCCCGGTGGAAATGGTCACATTGATTAGAGTGGCAGCGATTAGCTCCAGTGACCACGGCGCTTACATTCCGTGGCAGTGACGCGCCCAGTGGAAATCGGGGGTTAGCCCGGTTCCGGTGCAGATGGTCTTCGCGGTATTTTGGTTTGTTCAGAACTATGCATATGTGAAAGCAAACCGTACCCACGTCTGTTTGCTACATTGTAACATTTTTCTGAAAGTGAAAGTACCCTTACGGTTTTCGGATGTCGTTTCCCTCGGCAGCACTCTCCTGGACAAAGCGAGCTCCGCGAGACAACAATTCCAGGAATTTTGCTTCTTGTGATGGCCCAGTGAGAGCGGAAGTCAACATCGCATGTTTTATCTCCTGTACTTAGACTGAGGAGGACTACAAAAACATGAGTGAGTCATCTTTTTTCGCGACTGATAGGACCTCCAGTTTCCCAAATATAAGGATTTAAATAATTAAAAAGTTGATTTTGCATAATATGGGACCTTTAAGTGTCACCTTAATACTTGGTGCTGGAAGTATAAACAGTTTGCAGAGCAGTGTCTGTCTCACTACCCAGAGTTGCTAATGTTGAAGTCATGGTGGTATGATGATGTTGGGTGGTAACAGGCACAACGACATTGTCCAGGAGTTCAATTTGAGCCGAAAAGTATTTGCGCTAAATACACAAACGTGATTTGATTGGCTAGCACCTGTGTTGGTATATTTGAATGACATGTTTTGATCGGCCGATGATTGCGTTGGTGCTTGGAAATTGTTTTTCACCTTCTTATACACGCAATGAAAGCAAATTGAAGCAATGGACCCACAATGCAGCTGGGCAGTTGCTCCATTCAAAGTGATATGAGAAGCGTACATAATGAATCCAGTGTTACTGAGATAAAACACAAGCACAAGGATGTGAGGATAAAACAGGAAATAAACAAAATATGCAGGGAAAAAAATTGAAGAATAAAGCAAAACCCCAGCACAGGAAGATCAAAGTAAAAATAAAAAACTGAAAGTTTAAATGAATAAAAGAGCTTTAAAAAGTCAGGGGGTTGTAATACTCAGGTGGCACTTTATATAGGTCAAGAGTTAAATATGCTTATTTTATGGCCACGGTGAAGCAGAAAGATGTGAACACTGCTTTGCCATCATGTATGAGTTGATTTCCTGGTTATGCATTTTAACTTGTATTCTTTATTAATACCTGTTTGATTGTTCCATTGCTGGAAAAACAACAAATGTAATGTTTGTTTTTGCACTCATTGTCTACAGTTTAAAACTCCACATGAGGGAAACAGGGGGGCTGGGCATAATCCATGACATGGGGGAGAACATGCAAACTCCTTACATGGATTAAAACCAGTGACCTGATGCTAACCACTGCCTCACTGTGTGACTTCTATCCGATTCTATTCAACTCCAGCTTTTGGAATGAAAGAAACTTTTAGACACACTAGTGTTTCTTGTTACATGGCCATACACATTGTCCTCTTAATACTATTTTGTTTTATAGCAACTGAGAGATATAGGTGATTCTTTAGCTGCTGACATTTTGGAGATGTTTGTTGTATAGTAGACATTCAGAGACAGAAACATCTCACTCTGCCTCTACATAATAGTCTGGGTCATTGACCAATCTGGTTTAAAGCAAACAAAACACTTAGCCACTGTCAAAAAATAAAATGGTTTGCTCTTGAACAGGTTGGACATAAAGCTGTTACTGAGCCTCTGCAAAGCGAAAGGTTGAGTGAATGCATCATGATTAGGAATTCAGGTTTGTCTTAAAAGAGCCAATGTTGCTGTTTATCACAAGGCAAATTGCCTTTAAAGTGTTGAGGCCTTGGTTAAAAATCAATTATCTGCAGGTATTCTGTGAGATTACTGAAGATTGTGAGGTAAAAGCTGAGGCTGTAGACAATTTCTTGACAATGTCAAGACTCTGAGGCCTGAAAATTGATGGATGCACAAAACCTATTAGAGGTAGAAAATGAACATCTGCCCTCAGCAGCTTGTTCTTCTCAGCGGTGGCCAGTTGAAGGAAAGACAGGCGGATGAACTGTACTTCTAAATTGACATTAGACTGGTCCGGATCTTTGATGGTGTGTGGGATTCACTGCTTCATCACAAATGAAAATGTGGGAGAAATAACACTAGACAGGTATTAGGCTACATTTGCATAAGTACTACATTAATAGTCAAGTACTGTATCTTCACTACTATGTGTGATATAGTACATAATTAGATCTGGATGTGAAGTAGGCTCTCTAGACACAAAATTGTGCTGTAACAATGCCGCTGCTATCCAAACAGACACTGAAAAATAATAAGCACTCAAACACCCGTACAGTGGAGTCTATGGGTGCACTCACCCATCCTTCCACCCACTAACCCACTACACTACAAATCACACGGACGCGCAGTGGCACATATGCATGCTCTGTCGTCCAGATCACAGCAGAGACGAGTCATTTACAGAGGTGGCTAAGACAGTTAATCTAACTGACACCAAAACAGAATACACAAGAGCAAACATGGAATCAAAAATGTAAGGTATATTCAGATGTATAGAAAGCTGTGTTTGGCCTTGTCCTGACATGCTGCTTTGTGCCACACACCAGGCTTTTATAGCTGCTTGGAGGAAGCAACATGGGGTGTGTTTGTTTCCACAACTTGGATATACCGCATCTCTTTATTTGACAATGTAGAATACTGAAGCTTTATCGAACTGCGTCTTGTTTGTGCAATCATGTGTGTTTTGGGGCTTTCATGTGTGTTAAATTCCATGTGCATGTATGGATGTGAAGTCAGCGTGGTGCACTTTAGATGTGAAGTGTGTGTTTGCTGTTGTGGAGCAGTGGGTGTGCAGCAGAAAGCAGAATAGTGAGATGCTCCCCTCAGCTCACATTTGCCTCAGGTTAAGTGGAAAGTGTGGAGTTCCAAGAGCCTATAATGCAATTATACGAAAAATAACTATATTCTCCGAGATGGGACTGATGTTTTGGAAGAGAAGAGAAGTTGTTATGTTGATGCTCTCCTCTGTTCGCTCCTTCGTTTGTTGTGCGGTGTGGTTTCTCAGAGCACAAGCTCTTTCTCTATCAGGTTTGATGATAGAGAGGTAATTTCAGCGTTATGATGGTACGGCTCGAATGATGAAGATATGAGAGCTGACACCATGAACGCACGTTGTGTGTCTCCCTCTCTGCCTGCGTACACAGAAGCACACATCTGTGCCGTTCCTCTGTGTGTACACACATTTGTGTGAACGTATGTGTGTGTATGTGTGGGCACAAGCAGGATGGAGTCCAACTCCTACTGCTGTCCCCCCTCACTGAATGGGCTGTTAATGGAGAGTAATGAGAGAGTATTCTCATGGCGGATGTGCACTCTCTACCTCTCTGCTTTATTTTGAGACAGTAAAACTGACCCGTGTGATACATAAGCACACACACCTCCTGCTCCAATTAAACCCAGTATGTGTTGTGGGTATTCCAATGGCTTGTTTGCTAAGTTTGCCTCGTGCTACTATACCCCAGGAAGTCAGAGTAAGTGTCATTTTGACAGAGCACCGCACCTAGTCACATTAAATGACAAAAGCCCTGGCACTGTCTGACAGGCCTAAAATCTGTTAGAGGGCCATTTTCTTCACTGGGGTGTGAAATTATTTTAGCTCTCTGCTCATTATAGGATTTTAAAATGCATTATAGTTAGGGCTTTTATGGTGTGCTGCGGCATTAATTCAATTTGCCCCATTCACGCTTTCTTATTATCATGCTCAGTTCAAGCTACAGTGGGAGGAAGCTGCAGAGCAGTGCTCTCTGGCCTTATCTCTAAAGGATATAAACTACACTACCCAGTTCAATCAGAGCCAGCACGGACTGCTCCATTCACTCATCCACTTCTCCCCCTCTCTTTTTCTCCAGATTCTGCTTCCTGTGGTGAACTCCATTTCTCTTTCCATCCTCCATCCCTCTCTCCATTTCCCTGTGAGTTGGTGATTGATGGGGGTTGTCCTCAGAGCCCTTTCGATATCTTTCCATTGAAACGCATATACAGGCAACAAACAAAAACACACACCTCGGTGCTCATGCACCGTCAAAGACGCGTGCACACACACACACACACACACACACACACACACACACACACACACACACACACTGCAAGACAAGGGCCAGAAGAGACAGAGGGAGCCACACAGGTTTAATGGGAAAACAAGCCACAGTGTATGGGTGAGACAGCAATAATCTATCACTGAAACCAGAACCCGGGTCGTGTTTATTTAGCACACCAGAGATGGAGGCATTCTAGGAACATCCAATCACTGTCTGTTGTTGCACAGAGGTACAAATGAGCTGTACATTGGAAAATGTATCCTGTAGTCATACAGCAGATTAGTATGGAACAGCGGTACGAGCTCTAACAAGTATCCTCAGATAATGCTGCACACTTTCATGAATCCACACCGACCAAATTCCCATGGACAATGGCTGTCTGTTGACAACATGCAAATCAGGTCACACCCTACAGTCATTAAAATGTAACTGAGCATGTGACTGTGGTCTGGCTTACTGGTAATAGGGAAGAGGAATAGAGGATGAGGATAAAATCCTCATTTAGATATCTAATCCAGTGGGCAGTCTGTCCTGTGTGGCCCATCATCTCCCGTCATTAGCAGCAGGCCGGCAAGATTAAACAAGATCAATGTTTATCACCAACTGTGTGCGGGAGAAACCAAGTGTTAAACTCCCCCCACCCCGTCGCGATTTTTCACAACATCTGTTGTTGGTGCATTAACATTAACAACATAAATCTGTGATTATGACATATGAGGTAAAGTGCAATATTTATCAACTTTAAAGTCTGTGATAATGTTGATATTTTAGAAATATTAATATTTCACAAAGGCCATACTCTATAAGTAGGACTTAGTGTAAATATAGAGTGAGTTTTGCACTTAATCCGACTATTGGGACAAACTGAATGACTCATTTACAACCATGAGTGTGACTAACCCAACATTTGTCGACAGATCTTCAATTTAGCACTTGACAGACACCCCCATTTGTCAGCGAGAGATATCTATCAAAACCAAGCGAATGCACAACCACATGATTAATAATTGAAATTGCTCAATCAAATAGCAGCTGTGGTGTCAGGGCGGAAAGGGCAGCAGTAATTATAAGTAGATAGCTTGTAAAAAAAAATATGACATGCAAATCTGTGGACTGAGTCTGAACAGCAGATATGCGGTCTCATTTCCTTTCTTAAATTTTCTTTGTTTCATTGTGAGTAAAAAAGCGGGTATGATTGAGCCTGTGATGGCTCTATGTGCACTCAGTTCCAGGTCCTAATCTCTAATGTGTAGCAGTGGCGTGTGTCACTGTGTTTTTCGTGGTAAGGCTGGAGCTACTTTCTACACAGCAGCAACAGCAGCATCTCTATCCCATCCTTCTCAGCACATCATAAGACTGTAGAGACCATATGGTCTGATTAGTCCAGAGAATTAAACCCTGCACTTCCGAGGCAGAGAGAGAAAGAGAGAGAAAAACTAACATTTTCAGTAGTTCAGACACACGCACACCAGCACACGAGACAAGTCCGAGATAATAGCTAGATGCTCATCAGCCTTGAGATACACGATATTTTCTCTGCATCAAAGACACCTGCTATTGTAATCAGCCATACAGAGCCTGGGATGGAATTGAACTCCATTTCTCTTTCTCGGATTTGATTAAATAAGTGAAGCATGAGATGGACATCACCTACTGACACGTTTTAAAAAATTAGCCACAAATCTCTCAACTTCCTTCCACATCTTTTTTGATCACTTGTCAGGGGGAAAAAGAATAGCGGCAGCCTTTTTTCCTCAATCGACCCTCTCCTTCTGCTCTGCGTTCATCATCTTTTTAACAATAGCCATGCGATTACTGCAATTTATGCATTTTACTCCGAAGCAAAGTTCGTGGCATGTCAAAACTTCTCACTAGGCAACTTGGCCGGCCATGTGATCTTTTCTGCTACATTAAAAATCTCCTTGTTCACAGTTGTCTGTGTCTTGTGTGTTTATCAGTGACTCTCTTGGCCACAAAAAGTGGAGCTGCAACCATTGTTATGCTCATTTAATTGGACCTTTGGGTACAAAAGGTTGAGAAATTCAAGACCAAATAATTAAATAAGCACACGCACTGAAATCCCAAGGCATGTCCAAGCAGTAGCTCCAATTTTCCCTTGCCCATTCTTGCCTATAGGAGGACTTGTGTGAAAGGCTGCTTCATTAGAGTGCTTAGGACAGATCTATCAGCCCTTCGACTCAATCACACTCGTACCACTCTGAGAGTTTGCAAAATATCAGCAACAGTCTGTCCCAGTCTATTCAGCAACATATAAATTGTTGTTTAAAGTGATGTTTTGTGACTGGGAGCAAAACAGCTCCCGGTTAATCAATAACACAAAATCAATTCAGCTCTCTCTCTGGGGAAGTGCCACTGAGAGGCTATCCAGCATGCAAAGGTGGAGCCAAAGAAACAAAAGTTTTAGATACATGGTCAGGTGTGGAAAATAGTGAGGGCGTGAAATAAATTGTTAATATATTCACGACAGATCATTCCTAATTTAGACAATTGCAGCAAACACACAACAGCAGAAAATCTAATTTTATTCAAAAAAAAAAAAAAAACCTCAACTCAAACTTTTGTCTCCCACTCTGCTGATGTCAGCACATCATGGATTAGATTCAATAAAGCAAAACAATCTCTGTTGGTGATAAGCTCCTTGTACGATCCGTGAGCCGTGCTCATTTATCACACAGGTAGACTCTAAGCTGCATGGAGGCATTTCTGGGAATCTGTGCCATTGGAGGTCAGCAAGACATTTACCTGACAGTGGCTGCCTCCACGCAATGTCTGGAGTTGACAATGTCTGTGGTAATGGGCATCAATAATGCAGACCCTTGGCCAGATAAAAACTCCCTGACACTCTTGCCTGTCCCCACAGCACTGCAGCATATGCACCACACATAGCTCCCAATAGTCTTCTCACAACAAACTCGCATCATTTGGAATATGTGGGTTGAGTGGTCAGGTGTCTGCCATAATGAGATATACATTCCTCACTTAACCAGATCCACACATCAAAACCTAATCATTCCACATCTTTAGCCCAAATTATTACAGGATGTTTTCCCTGCAGCTTCAGTCAACTCCCTCTTCACACACACACACACACACACACACACACACACACACACAGAGAGAGAGAGAGAGAGAGAGAGAGCTGGTCCAAGCCTCCATGGAGAGATTTTGATTTGATTCTCCTTCCCACCAACAACAACAACAACACTTGGCTATGGGCCCTTTGCACAGCAGCCATTTTGACAGGTCACAGTAGTAAAATCACAGGTGTAAATGATCAAATTAATGCTGACCGAGTACCATTTAACTTAAAATGCTTCAGGATGCATTTTGGTTCACATGCCGAACTTCAAACGTGTCAAAATGGCTGTTTATTTCAAGCTATCGGCATAATATTGCATCTTTTGTCTGATTAACTGCCCATGTGTGGTTACATGGTGATGCCAAGTGCTCGTGGGGGCTCCTTTAGGGCCACAGGGGATTGGGACGACTCTGCACAAACACTCTCATGCAGGTTCATAGGACCCTCATTGACTTTCATTCATTTGGACGAAAAGTAGATATTCTCCGAGAAGGGACTGTTGTTTAGAAGAGAAGAGAAGCATAGCCCATTAATGCCTCGCCCGAACTTTAACCTAACCATAATTCTTAATTAGTTCCTCAGAAATAAGGTTCTGCCTCTTTAGGACCAGTCTTTGGTCTCAATGAGGACTACTGGTCCTGACAAGGTCAGTGTTTATGCCAGGAAATGTCTTAAAGAGTCAACAAATTGAGTACACACACAAAGACACATTATTGATCGTATGAATGGTATGAGTATACGCTGACCTTATTTAACAGATCGGATACAGGCCATACATTAATGATGCACATTAAACAGGGTTTCTGTTCAGTCTTTGCAACGCCATTATGAACTTTGGCGTTTCTGCTCTTCATTATGTGTCATTAGAGCCACAACAGTTCGCAGAGAGTGCAGCATCATTCTCGTCAGCAGGCGTCCCACCAATGACATGTTTATGGTGAAAGCGACTTCTAGCAGCTGCAGTAATTATGACCCTTGTCAGTCAGCAGTAGTACGACATTGTTAAGGAGTCACAGTGTGCAGAGGGAGGAGGTAAAGCTGGCGAACAAGTTGCCAAAATGTCAAACTCAGACATACTTAAAGTCAGACGGCTGGCATTTCCTGCTATGAAGAGTGAGCGGCGGATTCTTCTAACCTACATAAAGCCACATCATGGTTTAAAACAGGCCAACAGACATCCCTTAACCTAATTACAAAGCATGCCTTTCCTTAATCATAACAAAGCATTCGCAAAGCAATTCGGGTATAGGATCGATACTAGATTGGACATGCTCTGAATATGGTATCAGAATTTGAGAAAAGTCAGCCTGCTATGTCAATATCTGCAAAACATTTTGTTTTTAACTACATTTTGTCTCTTTACCTGTGTTTTTGTTTTCGCCCTTCAAAAGGGCAGGTCACACTTTTATTCTCCCCGTTGTCCCTTTATTTGCCCTGCAACAATCTTTCAACAAATATTAGTGCACACTGACCTTTTTCCACAGCTTTGCAGTGCTATATTCTCTTCCACCCTCTGCCCTGTAGTCATCCATTCGACACTACAGGCTAGGGTACATGCACACCTCATTCCCTTCCTGCCACCATAATAGTTTCTCACGTCTGCCCTCTAAACATTTAACCACTTTCAATTATATTTCATCAGGCTGACCACTCATCAGTGGCACACATCTCGCTGGAACGGATGAGGCTGCCTTTCAAAAGAAAAACAATCTCAGGAGGTGCCATGTTTTACACATCTATCCTTCCTGCTCTTCAGGTTTTCACCTTTTACTGGCTTAACCTTCTTCATTTTAAATCTGTGCTCTTTAACCATGCCCCCAGCACTACATCTAGTCCTGCCCTTTCTCTGACCCCAATAGTAGTGCCTGTTATCCACTTTAAATATATCTACACGTACAGAGGAGAGCCACTTTACTTAATTTTCCTGCTCTTGTTCTCAGCATTCAGTCCCATCTTTAAAAGGCTGTGGCACTCACAATGCACACCCGCTCGCTCCTACATGGCATCAGATACATGCAAGCAGTGGGAGAAGAAAGGACTGCAGGGGTGTTGCATTTACACATCTGCTTGATATCTGAGAGACCACAGAGCAGAAATCACATGCTGCAGGCGCGTTACAGCTTCTCAGCATGTCATCACAAGTGACAAATCTCAAGAGTGCCTGGATCCTGAAAGGACAATCATAACATTTAACACATGCACAGAGTGATACACAAGCAAAATGTGCACAACCCTCGTGTACATGCACATAAAGACACGCAATCACACAAAAAACATAATCACCATGGGCATTTTTTTTTTTTACAACACTGAATAAATGCAAACAGCTTTTTTCCTACTTAAACAAACATCCCCTACAGTCACAAATTACAAATAAAAATGAGATTAGGTCTCTTCTCAATTCATTTCACATCACAAGGGGAATATGCAAATTCAAGTAAGAAAAAGAAAAATTGGATTAAAGACAGCATGGGGCGAGATGCTGACTATGAGAGGGAGGGAGCTGAGGGTGGAAAGAAAGAGAGAAAGAGAGAGGGAGAGAGAGAAGTTTCCCCAACACAACAGTTTGAGAAGAGGTGATAACCACAAGCTCCGAAGTACACACTGCAACTCACAAAGGGCTTCACCACTAGTTCAATACTGCTCCTAGCACGTCAAATAGCATTAACTCATTTCTATTCAGGTCCAAAGAAAGGGATTCTTCAGGTAGGACAACCAAAAGTAAAAATTCCCCACCAACACAAATCTAAACTGACAGTCTCTGTGGGCCGGCAAGAATCCTTTACAGGAAGAGCTGTAGAGGTCCCTCACTCCCTCTACTCAAAACAACACCACATAACTGTTTAAGTCAGGAGTCGTGGCCTAGTTCCATTGCTTTTCTTCCTTATCGCCTTTTTTACACTGCTGGTTTGATACAGAGAGGCTATGTCAGAAAAATATCACTTCATTGTTTTCTCTGGGGATGTTTTGTTGGTGAACTGAGTTTAGTTTTGAAGGTAAATATTTTCTCCAGCATTAGCAGGGGATCTAGAAAGGAGGAATGCTTCTTATGGCCCCCTGAGCACAAACACACTCCATAGACAAACAAGGTGGAATGACTGTGTACTAAATCTGATGCATCAGAGTGGGAGGAATAGTGTCAAAGCTTGTCAAGTTTTCTGAAAATCCTCTCTGTGTACATCCAGTACGAACCTAATTAAATCCCAACCCCCCAAAACAGTCTCCTTTTTATCCCTGAATAAGTACAGCTATCTAAAAATAATGCTCTATACTGTACATATGCTCAGATGATGAGTTACACAACCTAATTTTCTTGTCAAGCTCAAGAAGATTTTCTGTAAAGGATAATTAAAAGAAAAGAAATTAAGGGAAATGTCTCCTTTGCATCCGAGGAAGTGCTTCCTAACGTTGGGGCTGTAATTAAACAGTAAGAGTTGTGATGGATCACAGCAGGGTGATGTTATATAAGAACATTACCCTCACTCTAAAAAGCAACTCAGAGGGCCTTTTAACACCACTTGATTTAAAGGTGAAGTAAGTAGTTTATAGTGCCACCTAGAGGAGAGGCTGAAATTTACAACAAAGAACTGCTGCTCTGCACACCCCTCCCTTCCCTGAGCGCTACGGTATCTGCAGCTGGTCAAATGTCGTCCTCGTTGTCTTTCTCCGTGTCAGCAGATGAGGTTCGTGAGGCATGGGAGAGGGCGAGCTACCGCGGCCGTAGCAGACGAAGCGGAGAGAATGGAGGCGGGACTTCCGCTACAAGTAAAGAGACGCTTGATTTGTTCTCTCGCGTTTGTCCTTACAGGCTCCGGTAGAGGCGTCTCACTGCTAACAGTGGCTATGCAACCGCGGCCCACGACCATGTTATTTTACATGACTTTTCGAAACACTACGAAAAATGAAACAAAAACTATTATACAGCGACTAGACAATGCAGGAGCACATAATATGTATAAAAAAAGTGGATTTTGGGTCATATAAACCCATAAATACTACACATTGTCCCTTTAATACATGGACGCAAGTTAAAAATTGTAATTAGTTAATTTAAATAAACCTTCTTTTTTTTTTTAAGTTGCAAACTTTATTTTTTAAGTTGTGATCAAATAATAATGTTGGCAATTAGATCAAATTAATTTTGTATATAATTTATACTCACATTTCATTGTTGGTGGGTTTAAAACAAAATTCAAGTTGACCGTTCAAGAGACGGTGTCTTAGGAGGCTGAACCTTCATAAAAGCAACATTTCATGGTGAGTAAAATTTAATTATAATAGTTCTAGTGAAGTATTGTATTTACATTTGTTTCAGTGACTTTCATTCGATAATAGCCTGTGTGCCCAGCTAGAGAGAGCTGTTGGGAAAAGGATTATTCACATTTAGCTAATTGCATGCAGCCACCAGCTACATGCTAATGTTACCCACGGTCACAGCCACAATTTTAAAAAAAATAAATAAATAAAAATTGTTCATTCACATGTATAGCTGTGTTGTTCCAAATTGTGGTTTGAAGTTTCTGTGAGTGGAAAGTAAGCAAACTATTTCTTTTAATTTGTCTGCCTGTTTAAAATATGGAGAAAGATATTTTAGTCATGTGATTGCGGTTTAACCGTGTAACCACCAGCTACATTCTAATGTTACCCCACTGTCAGAACCAGAATTAATTTTTTGTTTTGTTTTTGTTGTATAGCTGTGTTCTTCCACTGAGGGCAAAGTGTAGCAAAGAGGTAAGCAAACGTGACTGTAATGATATAATCTTAAAAGACTTTGGACAATCTAATCAGATTTACATTTTGTAAAATTTCCCATTGTTGTCAAAGATGGGTTTTGAGTGCAAACTGTGTAAATTTGAAACCTCCACACAAACTGGGTTGCTACGGCACTACAGGTTACGTCATGGTCACGGTGGGGAACGTCTGCCATGTATTCACCAAGACTGTTTTTGTGTGTTTTCGAAATTAATGATGTGGGCTTACTTGTGACAATTTTAGGCCTACTTGTTCAAAATAAAAAATAAAAATAAGTTACTTGCAAAAGCAGTGGTTGAAATGTCTTTCTTGAAAGCTACTACATTACAAAAAAAAAAACCTACAAAAAAGAAGAAAAAAACCTGAAGAAAATCTAATTGGACCAACAGATTTTTTTATATTGTTGCTACTTAAAAAGTTGTGCGGATTATTACTGTAATTACCTAGACAACAAATAAAAGTACTTTATAATAATATGGTAAAGCCAGTTGGAGTAACTTAATTTTTATGAGTTATCAACTTAAAAACATGTCTTTAGGCTAACCGTTATTAAGTAAGCAGTAGTTAATATAAGCTTTGACTGAAAAGGAAAAGCTAATTCGCCCAAAGTAATATAGTTTGTTGGTTCAATGTAATTTCAAATTAAGTTGTCACAACTAAGAAAGACTAATGGAAACTGTTGCGTTGATTTTTTTTGTTGAGTCTAAACATTTCTTTTTAGAGTGCTGGGAATCAGCAAAAGTATAGAATAAGCACAAACAATGCAAGTGTTCAGGCTGAGCAGAAAAGTGATATAATATGTTGCATGATTATATTCATTAACGGATCAATTTATGCTGAAAAATGTCACTCGCAATGAAGTCTTATTATATATGGGGCACATTCAGCCCCAACAAAACATTTATGCTTTGCATTGTACACTGTGTTACATTATGTATACCGCTATGATAATCTTTTTAATACACAATTCCACGCGACACAATTAGCAAATCACAGAGGCTGCCATTTAATTGTTGTCTTTTCAATGCGTCACACTAGATTCACAACTTCACTGAGGCGTGTCTGTTATGGCTAAAATGTGATGTCCAAGAGCTCTGTTTGAGTGATATAGGGCTTGAGGTTAAATGGGATCTGATTAGCCAGCACTTTGCTGTTGGTATATTTGCATAATGTGTTTTAAATGGCTGAAAATACTTGGAAAGTTGAAAATGACTCATCGTCTGCCGCACGCAATGTAAACAAAACGAAACAATGGACCCATAGGTAGTTTGGCAACGCTTGACATCGACCCATTCAAAGTGTGGAGTCCAGCTTTATCTCATTACCTCACTCAGAACTTCAGATTTAAGAATTAACCCCCAGGTCTCTGAAACATCTTTCAACATTAATTTCAGAAACCTTCCTTTCCCACCTTGGCTCATCAACAGAGTCATGTGGAGTTGATAGGATTCATTTGTTTTGTGTGAAAGTTACATACCTCATCTTTAAGATGTTGATGGTGTCATGTGGGGCTACACGGTTGGTGTAGACCAGGGTTTCTCACGCCTGGTCCTGGGGAGCCACTGTGCATGTTTTTAGGTGTTTTCCTGCTCCAACACACCTGATTCAAATAAATGGGTCATTATCAGGCTTCAGCAAAGCTTACTGACGAGCTGACCATTTGAATCAGGTGTGTCTGAGCAGGGAAACATCTAAAATATGCAGGACAGTGGCTCCCCAGGAGTGAGAAACCCTGGTGTAGTGGTTAGCACTCTTGCCTTTGCAGCGAGAAGACTCGGGTTCGAGCCCATGTTGGAGCAACGGTCTTTCTTGCATGTTCTCCTCGTGTGTGTCTCTGGCTTCCTCTCACAGTCCGAAAACATGCAATATTGGGATTAAGACACTCTAAATTGACAGTGAGAGAGAATGGTTGTTGATAAAGTGGTTGAAAATGGATGGATGGTGTCATGTGGAAAAGCGCTATATCATGTTTTAAATCTATACAGTTAAACTGAAGCTTGACTTAAAGAAGATGACTGCCAGAAAAATCACAATTTTATCCGAATCGTTGAACCCTGATTTCCAGTAAATACTGTTAATGTGAATACTAACTGGATGACACTGGAACACCCACCAAATGTGGGGGAAACAACACCAGTTTAGCATCATTACTCACTATTCTGTGTTTGGAAACTGCAGCAAAATGGAGCACACTGTTTTTGAGATTGAACACACCCTGTCTGTCTCTGCAAGATTATGTCAGATGTGGATATCAGCATGATCTGATATGAGAGCTTAGGTAAATTATTTTAATCATATTCATGATTATGAGAGGCGACCGCAGTGTGGTCTATGTAGGCTTACATCTATTTATGCATGGAGGACACAATTTTGCACATCCTCAGTAACTACAGTGGCACACCAATCTGTCATAAAAAGAGAGTGGTTTGATGGCACATACTTGGCTCTCATCGTAATGGATTTATTATTCCACATTAATTCCAAACTAATCATTTAAGCATTGTTTTGAATTAATACAACAGCCTGCAAAGACATATCAGTGTTCAAACATACCATATATGAGAGTCAAGGGGAGGGAGGGGGGGCAGAGGATGAGTGTTTGGAAAGCAAATTCTTTTTAGGTAAGAATGTCAATGAGAACGTCCCCCACACTGAGTAATTCAGGACTGCTCGTCTACCTCTGTCTTAGTGGCGGCAGCATGCCAGAATACTTTATCTACAATATCTAAGTGTCAAACGAGACGTTTTAATCTCAATTTGAAGAACGCACACAACAGCGCTAATCATAACACTCTGCCCACAGCAAACTTATTTACATAAGAAAGCCTTGCACCAGTGTGATTAGCATTTTATGCCCACATTAACCAGTAATTGAACACGTTCACTACACATTCAGTAAATATGCACTCACCAGTTAATACACAATGTACGTCTTTTACACTTACACTGTAATGAAAGTGTGTATTCTTGCAATTGTCCATAAGAGCAAACATTACGCAGTTTAAAAAAACAAAACAATCACTGACATCTAAACATTAACACAATAAGAGGAAATGGCTACACAGCTCTATTGTGAATAGCCATTGTAGTAGAGGTGCTATAGTATGGTCATATTGATTTTGTAAAACAAAACAAAAAACGAGCTAGCTAGATTGGAACCTAGATTTTCCTCAGTCATGGAGATACTAGCGATATTACAAAGGTTAGGAAATGAATGAACCAATTATTTTGTTCATCCATGTATGCAATTAATACCTCTAAGGTGAACGGTGACTGTGACTGTGACTGACACGACTATTCTTTGAACTGCTGCTCAACTGTTGCCTGCTTTCTGTTTGATATTCAGCAGGTGACTGTCAGCACCATGGACAGCGCTGTGCTACTTTGAGTTCACTGTGGTAAAAATGAAGCTAAGACGATGCAGTGCAAGGGGCCTTATTAACACTGCTGTTATGGCACCTGGGGTCAATTTCCGTATGACCACTTGCATACAAACAAACACATACAAGGACAACTGCACACGCACAAAACATATCAGGCTCTCTCTCATGTGTCAACAAGCTTATCTTTGACACGAATGAACTGCAATACCGATGAGAACCCACAGAAAAAAGGCAGGCAGCAACTTTGCATGAGAGATAACAGATTAAATTCCCAACCCTGAATAAAAACGGTTTGGGAATGAAACAAACGGAAGAAGGGCCTGTCCTCCCACACTCTTGTCAGGGTTGGTCTGGGAAACAGTCACAGGATATGGAACATACCGTGCCTTTGATCAGGAGAGAAGACTTTTACAGGTGAGAAAGGAAACATGGAGGATGGTATCTGAATATCTGTCAGGCTAGAGTGGCTTATTTTTGTTATGCATCTGTGGAGGAAAATGGCATCAGAATTCTGATTATTTTTGCTCTTTATGAAAAAACCTCCAGTGATGGCGTCCCAATCAGGCATGCAATTACAATCTAGGACACGCTGTGCAATGAAACAGCAGCAAGGCAATTCAGATGAAAACAGTGCGCGCCGTTTCCTGCACGCCGTGTAGCTCAATTACACAGAACATCATTCCGATTCCTTGTTTTTGTTTTTGTTGTTCCCCAAGCTTGAAATCTAAGATACGGTGGAGCAAAACAAAACTTCAACAACTGATGGGATTCACCTTTTCCTCCAAGAATTTGGGAGGATGCCTGAATGTGGCAGTGCAATACTTGAAATCCCTGGGACTAAAGAGTGAATGAGAAGAGGATTAGAGGGGTAATGCCAGTAGATAAGAGAGTAGAGTCACAGTGGATTGCCACTCTGCAAGGATTAGTTCTGAAAACAACTTCACAGTTGAAAACTATGTCAATCAAGGACATAATTCAAGCACGACACAACGAGCCTTCAACTTAAAGTCAAAAACTCATGTGCTCCTTTTATACTCATCAACGATAATTGTCCATAAAGTGGACAAATCAGAGCACACAAAGCCTAACCCTTCATCAGAAACATTTCAGTTATGTGGATGATACATTATCATGAAGCACACCTGTGGCATGATGTTATTACACTGTATGTTATGTGTCAGGCCTGTTGGGGGAGTGAGCAGGGGAGGGAGACTCCACTGATGAAGGCTGAGGTGTCCAGATGGCAAAACAGTTCCACCATGTGTACATAAAGTGCAGCTTCCCATTAAAATGAGACCACGATGCAAATAATTCACAAGGAAAGGAAGGGAAGTGCGGATTATTATAAAAAGAATAATTAAAATTGGAAATCTACACACCTCGTTTGTCCTGAATCTTAACAGTAAGCTCCACGAGAGGCTGTGTCTCCCTGTCCAGCCTCCGGGTGATCGTGATGTCTCCACTGTCGCGCCCCACGGTGACAGGAGAGCTTTGTGACTCCGGGTGAATCAGCTCAAAGGCAGCTGACTGAAACCTGGTTGGACTCAGGCTCGTTATGGTGGAGCCTACGCTGGCGTCTTCAGACACGTTGAAGAAAACCACGGCGTCGGGGTCAAGTAAAGCCCTCGTGGAGCGACCTGCTCTCTCTGACCGCAGTATTTGATTGGGACGCGTTGCCCACCGCTGTGGCGCGACAGTGACCACTACACCTTTACTGGTCAGAGGGGGCCACCCGTGGTCTCTGGCATAAATACTGAATGAGACGTGAGAGGGAAACCCCAGGATGGAGTCGACCAGCAAAACTTCGCCTGTTTTGGGGACAACATAGAAACTGCTGTTTTTAGGCACAGAAATGTATGTCAACTCTGCGTTCTTGCCGCTGTCTGCGTCAACAGCCTCCAGCCTGCACACCACACTCCGGAGAGCGGTGGTGTCGTCTAAAGTTATGTGAAGGCTGTCTGCACTGCGAAAAGTCGGCGCGTGGTCGTTCGTGTCCAAAACATCCACTTTTACCGAAGCGACCTGGAACATGACAGACTCTGACGCGCAGCCGTGGCAGCATAGTGCCACGGTTAGTAGGTATTGTGACCGAGCCTCTCTGTCCAAAACCCTGGAAGTTTTCATTAATACGTTCCCCCGCTTGTGGTGGGTGAAGGCGCGGAAATCTTCGCTGCCGTTTCCGTAGAGTTTGAAGCGCATAACGGAGGCTGGGCACCATTTTTGCGCGTCGATGCGCCTCACCGGGATGCTCAGTCCGTTCACTTTAGACGCCACCGGCGAGTTCTCAAAAACATGCCCGTGAAAGAAAGGCAGTCTCTCCTGCGTTTGATATCCAAGAGCCACCATCAGAAGGCAGCATAACAAGACACCCAAAATCATGCTGGTGGCAAGTTATGTACCTGGGAAAAAATAATCCTTAGAAAGGAAAAAAGAAACACTTGAAAAACCTTCCCCTCATAGTTATCCACGACACCATTCTTCATGAAGAACTTGAGGCTTTTTCATTCCGAGTGATGCGCCTCTTTGCTTCTCCACAGCGCTGCAGGATGGTTCAGTGTGGAGCTGAATCCGTGCCCAGCGTTCAGCACCAAAACACCGGACAGCGCCAGGCGCGGGGGCGTGGCGGCGGCGCGCGGGGACGGAACTCCACGGTGAACCCCACCCCGACTGACAGTAGTGTTTTGGTCAAGAGGAGGAAGGTCTCCGCCTCAAAGCTGCTCCACGCCGGCTGTGAACCAGCGTGAGTGCGCACACGCAGAGCGAGCTCTCCCCCAGCTGCGATAAATCCGCGCTCAGCGTGAAGAAGTGTTGATGGAACAAAAATCTCTTCTCGCTCCTGTCCAGCAGGTCCAGTGTGTTTTTTCCCCCCTAAGCGACGCTCAGTCTGGAAACCAACCACTCTCGTCTCCCAACACTGGCTCCAGTGAGGCAGTTAGAGCTGCCTACAACGCAGGAACAATTCCCCAGTTGCTGCTGTACAGATGAATTACTCATGCGCTGCACTCACTTTCTCCCTGTCTGCCCAGACGAGCTGAACTCTGCACTGTGAACTTTACACTTCCTATTATACACTGCATTTCTATGATTCAACCAATCATTTGTCATTCTGACGTGAAACAAAAAAAAAAACGTTGAATGCATCAATATAAATGCAAATGCTGCGATCTGGGCTGTTAAACTGTGCAAACATGATTATTTAAGACAGCCTACACTCAGCAGAGCCCCATAATGTCTTAGCAGTCTCTGTTCTCTGCACGCCAGAGATCAAATTAACATTGTCGCCCTGATTTTGCTCTTCCTTTCCCTTACCACTCTGCATGTCTGCCAAACACAGAGTACTCTAAACCTAATCTGTGGGTGGCTACTGCTAATTCCCACAGACCCCACTCACTCCACTCTGTGTGTGACAAGTCAGGAGAGTAACTATTACACGGACTGCGAGGCTCTGAATTGTCAAAAAGATAAGGGAATAATGGGCTACAGAGCATGGCTGTTCACTCAGCTAAGTTTGTCTCCCGTGTCATGTCAGCCTTCACTTTAGATGTGCATGGATCAATATTCATATGCACTGGGGGTATGATGATACGCAATCAGCTGCCATGTGATGTTCCACTGCTCATACACAGTGTAGCCTACATCTGTATTCAGCCTGAAAATTCATCAAAGCTGTCTCTGAGAGATCCTTATCAATGTGAAACCACAATCCATCACTGCAATTTTAGCCCAATCCACTCTCTGCAGTAAACTGTTCTTTTCAGGCAATAACTCTGGTAACTGGCAGTGAGCCCCCAGACAATTTTGAATCCCTGCCTGCCTGCAGCTGGAGCACAAAGCTCATATTGGTGGAACGATGTATTCTTTTACAGCGGGCACAAGCTGTGGGCTGTTACCAGGACACATGAGCCATCCCACACTCGCTGGTGTTTTTACAATCCCCAACCTGAGGAGGGAGAGGCATTTCATAATATGTGCACAGAAATAGCCCCGGACCAAAACATGACAGAGACCCAGTTGGCGAGAGCAGATGACCTCATGTAACATCACTGGCTATTGTCATTTTGAGGTGAAATCTAAGATTGGCCGTGTCTAAACTGTCCCTGCATGGTGTACTCAACATCCCTTTGAACTTCCTAAGTGCCTCGTGAATGCAAATCAAACCCTGTCTTTTATCATGTTGTCCCACATGGTGAAATTCACAGTGACTGCCAGCATGGGAGATAGCAGTAGCAAAGGCTAAGACTTTGGGGGACGGTTTACTTGACGATTGCAGTTATCTACTGAGTTGAAACAACCAAAAAAAAAAAAAAAAAAAAAAAAACACAACAAAAGAACAACAAAGCCATATATCCATCTTCTGCCGCTTTATCCTCCACATGAGGGTTGCGGGGAGAGTGCTGTGTCAATCTCAGCTGACATAGGGCGATGTGGGGGTGGGGTCCATCACAGAGACAAACAACCATCCACTCTCACACTCACATCTACGGTCAATTTAGAGTGTCCAATTATCCAATTATCCATCCATCCATCCCTTATCTACCGCTTTATCCTCCACCAGAGGGTCGCGGGGGTGCTGTGCTTATCTCAGCAGACATTGGGCGATAAGCGGGTTACACCCTGGACAGTTCGCCAGTCCATCACAGGGCCACATATAGAGACAAACAACCATTCACTCACACACTCACACCTACGGTCAATTTAGAGTGACCAATTCACCTAATCCCCATATCGCATGTTTTTGGACTGTGGAAGGAAGCCGGAGAACCCGGAGGAAACCCACACACACATAGGGAGAACATGCAGAAAGGCCCTTGTTCCAAAGATGTTCCAAACGGGAACTAAAAATTATCCAATTATGTATACTGTATATATACACACACCTCTGTCCAGAAGAGTGCAGTCCTGGGTACAGCTGAGATACTGCACAGAACATTCAGGCTCCCAGGCTGAGCTTGGAGGAAACATAAGGAACATACGACTGCCCACTTCATATGTGCACACACACACACACACACATACACACACATATATATATATATATACATACATATGGTCTTATTATCCCTCTTCTCCAACAGATAACTAAAGCTGCAGGGCATTTAAGTAAAAAAAATATCAGAGTGAAAGAAAGGAGGCAACAAACATTAGAACTGGCTTGCATGCTTTACTTAATGAATAATTGACTTGAATCTGCTCCCTTCACTCAAAGGCAGACATGGATAATGAAGCCAAAGGTTGTAGCATCTAAAATATTCTACCTTTGCTTCTGTGCACATCACAGACAAGGGATTCAGGTCCTGTAATGTAACTTGCATGCATAGTAATTTGCGGGCTGTCTGTTATTCTTCCTGGGAAAATCTACAAGAACAGAGAAAGATGGAAGATGGAGCTAAAACTGGCACAAACATGATTTAACAGACATCTCACATTTCTGAGTAAGAACGGTCTTTTAAAAATGTCTTAAAATGGACCATTCAGCAGTCGTCAATTAAATGATTGCCTGAAACAGGCTGCTTTATTAAGGAATGACAGGACACTTTGACTAAACTCTAATCATCTACCTCTGGTTCTTATTCATCTGCGAACATTTATGAAAAGTCGACCCCGACATGTTCCTCTGGAAGAGCCGCACAGGAGACATTTGTGGAGACACCATGACACCAGACAGAAGCAGCCGCTCTGTGCTGTGCTGCTGTTCACATTAGTGTCGCTGTGTATAAGAGCCCCCCAGGACATTCTCCCTCATTACAACCTGAAGGCATAAAGCAATGAGAGGAGCTGGATAACTATACAGACTTTTCCCTTGTGTATTAGATACGGCTAATTAGATTTCATCTGTGATCCCCTTCAGGCTCCCACCGTCTACTGTAGATTTTAAGTTGTGCTGTAGAAACTATAACTGTTTATTAATAGAGGTATTAATTATGGAGCAAGGTGTGCTACCTGGTTTAGTATTTACCTTTGATGCAGACATGGACTTGAGTTTGTTAGTAGAACAAAATAAATCCTCAAAAATAAATCTTGACACCATTGTGGCCATCTTCAGCTTCTTTTTCTTCTTTTATTTTATTTTATTTTTTTACTAAGAATTTCACATCTCCTACAGGCTGATAATTGAAAGAAGTGGGTTTAGTAAAAAAAAATAAGAACAACAGCCTCCACCTTGATGACAAAACCAAAGCCGAAAAACAAATTCATGATTAATGCATGGTGTGTTGTTTTGATATAAACTAAATACATGAGTTCCAGGGCCACATTTTGTATGAGCAGAGCCTTTTATTATATCAACACTGTGATTAGAGGAGCCTGGGGTTATCGCAGCGATTAGCACACTAAGAAATTATCATCGATTTTAACAGTATCTCATTGTAGCTGCAAACGAGCATAACTTTCTATTAGCACAATAAAAGATTTCTCACATCACCAGAAGACACAGGAGATTGGCGTTGAAAAATAAAGGAAAATGGAAATGAGCACAGTCTGTTGTCCCACTCGCTCACTCTGCCTTATCAAAAGGTGATATTTTAGATGGAAGTTATGATGATGTTTCTCTTTGAGGGAACAGCCGAGACAGTGAGAACACTGCTATGGCTGAACAACAAGACTTTTTCTCCCTTAATTATCCCAGCCAGCCCCAGCCATTAGGCGGGACTCCATTACTCCACCAGTTCAAAGCTACACAAGCTAATAGTGTAAATTCAATAACATGCTATTTATGAGCCCAAGAGGATTATGAAGGGGCCATTTGGAGTGAATTGAAAAATACTCAAAGTCTAAACTGAGAACTACCAGCGCCAAACTGACTAATGACTTCTTTAGCTGTGGTTGTTCTGCAGCATCTCGCATATTTTCTTTTACTACAGAGCCCAGCCCAAAGACACGGCTACCCCTCATTATCCACTGATACACCGCTGGATCCAGCTGTTGAATCATAATTATCTGGTCCCATTCAAACCTCCTGAGCCTCCATTTTCCTTTTTTTTTTTTTTTTTTTTTAAATATCAGTGAGAGTTGTCAGAGATGATGACTCAGTGTCAGAATTAAAATAGATTACTATTCCTGCCTTCGCTCAACACACTCAACCCTGCCTCATTATTGTACTCCAACTGTCCTTAGTGTTACATTTTTACCTGGGTGCACTGTGGTAAAAGTAGCCTTTAATGGATATTGTGTTTATGAAACATCTAGTTTCTCCCAAAGGAGCTCCCTTATCCAGGTAATAAGGCAGGCCGAGCAGTCCATCATCACCGTTGTTTTTGAGTGGGGAAAGAGCATTTTAAGAATAATGAACAGAAACATGAAGGAAATAAATGTCAGTATATGTATTCTATAATGGCATTATGTGAAACATATTTACCCGTTTGTTTTTACTTCAGCTCATCTACTACCCGTCTTGCCAGCCGTGCCAAACATCATAAATGAAGCAGGGATGTCGATTGATATCCTCCATTCCTGGCCCTTCTGGTGCCATATTAACTCGAACGCAGTGGAGGGTCTTTGGCGCCCTCATCTGTCTCCATAGAGAACCGCAGTGTTGTAAATGGTGTGTGAACTACGCAATTAAATGATATATGCAATCCACGTTCACATGAAACCACAGTAACTGTCAGTCCACTGCACATGTCAAATTATAAAATATTTCTAAGTGCAGAGATCCAAAATTCCCAAATCAAAATATATCATACCGTAATTAGAGAACGTAATATAAAACATGTAAAACAGAAACTGATGAAGAAACCCAGAGGGGAGTATTTGAAACCCATTTCAGTGTAAATGTAAAGTAATTACTAAATGTATTTGTGTAGATAGATTGCCATAAACATAATACAGCAACTACTGCAAAGTAGACTACATGTTCCCAAGACTCTTACTCATTACTCAGATAAGAGTAATGTGATTTTTATAAGTTATTAAAAAAAAGATATAAATTCTTACAGTAAAAACAGTAAAAAGCCATTTTAATTGCAGAACATATTGACAGTACAGTACAGCAATAAAAACACTGCCATATTGCTCTATTTTACACGACTTAAAACAGCTGCTGCTCAGCTTATGAAACAAAACAATAATACGGTACTTGTACAGTAATGATGAGAAACACAACATACAGACAGGCTCACAGAGCACTTCACCCATCACTTTCCACTGACCTGTGTTAATTAAGAAAAAGCACAATATTATATTAATCTTGAGAGCAAAACCGAAGGCACGGAGCATTGAATCCCTTGATGTAAAGGAGCACCGTCTTCATCACACACAGGGTCTTTAAGGACCAACTAGGCTGAAACACTGGTCACACAAGGAGCAGAGACACACAGCCACAAAGCCCACAGACAAAAAAAACCCCAAAGAATAAAAACCAAAGAAAATATGGATTACTTTGTACGTACGCATTACATACATGACATAAAATGAAATGACTTGACATTGTCCATGGTCATTCATTAGTCTATCGACTGGCCTTCATACACCACACACGCATCCTCTTCACTTGTGCCTCAATTCATGTACAAATCTTCACTTGTAAATAAAAACACAGCTGCTTCACAGCCTCTCTCTCCTTCAGCTACCGCAGAATCATGGGACCCGACCTGTCATCAGTCACTGTCTTGCGGAGCTTCACTCCGCGGCGTATCATCCGCAGCATATCCACATCCTCCTGGGTGACAGAGGGCGGCTCCCGGGGCGTACGCTGAGCTGCATCCCTCGGCTGTGAGCTCGGGAAGGGGAACTGACCCTCGCCGAGGGCGTGTGCACTGGCTGCCAGCTCTCCTATCTTCTCCACCAGGCTGTGGCGGTTGGCAGCCAGCAAAGGGTCCTCCTCAGCATTGTGGGTGGCCATGACAGAGGCCTGCTGGGCACAAACTGTCCTGTCTGACACTGGTCCTCCCAAACCCCAACTTGTCTCAGGAAGGCTCTTTCGCTTTGGAGATGTGTTGTCGTTGTACAGAAACTCCTCGCTGCCCATATAATACTGTGATGGGCTGGCATATCCAGGAGAGTCCGGTACTCTGGGGGGTTTAACTGGCACGATGGGGGGGCGGATGGGAATGGGGCCAGATGTGGATGGCGTGCGGCGCACACCTGTTTTGGAGGACGGTGTCCGGCGAATAGTTGCCGTCCCAGAGGCAATGACTCCAGAGCTGTTTCCTGCTGCACCATTCGGAGGTCCCTGCAGGGTCTTACTTGCAGGTAGACCTGCTGTGCTGGCGGGCCTCTTGGTTTGGATCATGCGACGGTAGCTCTGAGCAATGTTACTGTGGCGTGGGATGGTGGAGGACTTATCAAAGTCCGTCTGCCCCTCACTGTCTGCATCCCCGTTGAGTGAGTAGCACTCATAATCTGAACCTAGAAGTAACAGTGAGTCATGAGTATCTAACTCAAAATAGAAAATGCAGTTGACAACAATTCAAGTTATTTTGCAGCTGCTTTTCTACACAATAAATTACAGCAAATCATAAAATTAGCAAATTGTGTTGTACTTTTCAAAGCATACAGATTTTAATCAAAGTTACACTGAAAAACAAGGAAATCAGACCATCTGTGTTTTATATATATTTATATAATAGCATAGCTGCTGTCATACATGCATTGCATTGGTGCACCAGATTTCATGTTCCACCTTTAGTCTGTCAGTTGCACCTGCCATAACTTGACATTTTCGTCACTCTGATACAGTAGTTAATAAAAAAACAGTTTTGAGAGTGAGTGTGGTTAAATAACTGAAATGTTTAATATGGTGAAATTGGTTAATAGTTGCAATGTGAACCAGAAGTCCAAAAATGTACAAATCAGGTGAACTGTATATTAAACAGACTTTACCATATCATTTTTGGTGTTTCATCAGATTGAGCCAATGTTTGAATAGAGCAGGTCAATGTATGTTTGTAACATTGAGTGAGCATCAGCTCACGCAGATGATCTGCACTGGTGTGCTGTGCGTTTAAAAGGGCAACTTCATGTTTACAGTTCATACGTGTGCAAAGAGTTGAGTATAAGTGTTACCTTGTGAGGGTATGGTGTCCTCAGAGCATGATGGGGTGTTGGTCTGGGTGCTGTAGCCACTAGAATACTGCAGGGAGACCCTGCTGCTCTTCTGCTGCTCCATGCTCAAGCCTCTGGTCAGAACCATAGCCAGAGTACTGGCTGCTGGAGAGAGCGGCTCGCCGTGCTAAAGTGCACACACACACACACACAATCGGAGATTCGGGCAGGTAGGAAACACATAAAAATAAGCACACGTAATTCACCACACTACTCTTCCCTAGGCAACTTATATCCTCACAATTAACTCCCAGGGGACTTCTTACCTTAGTTGCTGGGCCAATTCTCCCTCGGTGTGACTCATCGGACTGTATCCCAGAATACCCTTGTGGACTGGGTGGAGCCTCCAGTTCTCTCATCTTTTCCACAGACTCCCTCCTACGCTGCAGAGTGCTGGCCAATGATGGCTCGCAGGAAGTTAATTTGGCCCAGTCCTGCAGCAGCAGATGGAACAATGAGACTGTCTCCCAAATGAGCATGTCCAACGTTCGCCAACCAACACTCATACAGTCACTAAACCATGAAGCTGCTGACCTGGCTCATGAGCTGGTTAGATGCTCGGAAAGATATGGGCAGACTACAGTCAGCTATGTCAGTGTTGTTAAAGGATAGAGAGCGCTCAGTTTAGCAGATCTTTGTGAGGAAAGACCAGGAAACTGAGTCTGGTGAGCAACAGCAAAATGGTGGTTGTGAGATTAATCTTCAGGCTGATTGATGTGCATGAGGGCATTAAAACAGAAGAAGCAAGGAAGCAACACATTTTAAAAAGAGCAAAATAAAAAGTCAAATTGCAAATGAAAACAAACCTTCCAGTTAGGGATCTTTGATGTGGGTGAGGGGGTGTTGGATCCAGGGGAGTGATTAAATGTAGGGGACGCAGGAAGTATGACAGAAAGAGGCCTGATGGTGCCAGTGTGAGAGAAAGCAGGGCGGAAGGTACCGAAGGATGAGCATGAGCCAAACTGCGAAACGGACAGACATTTCTGAGTCAGAGTGCTCAACTCAACATCCATGATTAGTACAGGTCAAACCGTACTGAGCCCGATGGCCTCTTTAAATTGTAGACCACAATGAAATGCACTCTGTGTGTATGTCTGCACATCTGCCTATGTGTGTGTGTGTGTGTGTGTGTGTGTGTGTGTGTGTGTGTGTGTGTGTGTGTGTGTGTGTGTGTGTGTGTGTGTGTGTGTCCAATAAGGCAAGTCGGGTTGTACGCAGTACTAACCGCTGTAGGTGAGTTGCACTCGCTGACAGACTGGCAGGTTTCTGAAGCCTCAGAGGAGGCTGAGCTTGTTGATTTCTAGCAAAGGGAAGATGGAGTAAAAAAAGAAGTGAGGGAAAGAGAAAACGGAGAGAGGAGGAGAGAGAGAGAGAGGTGTGTGAGAGATGCTTAGGAACTGGGTGAGAGGCAGAGTGTTTGCAAGTTTCGGAGAGAGGGAGGCGTTCCTCTCTCAGGAAATCTATAGAAAATATTCTAGGTCAAAAAAACAGATCATTTTTAAACTACAGTATATGGTGTGTTGCCAAGTGTATTCGAATCCGCACAGTGTGATCTCATCAGACTGAGAGTATGCATAACTTTATCAAACCACTGGGAAAGAAACGCAACTTTTGCAACTGATAAAAATCTATTGCAGCAAAACATGAAGTGCTCCTGGTTTTCCAGTTGAGCGCTTATGGCGCGTTTAGTCTCATTATTGCAATATTGTAAATCTACTTTGGCAAGAAAAAGGTCATGTTTCTGCCTTGAAGCGTGCTTTCCTTGTTTATTTCTCATTCCTCTTAAGTAAAGATTAAACTTTAGAATTATGCCTAAGACTATTACCTGGCTGGTGATATCAGAGGGCATGGGTGACGGAGGCTTAGAGTGGGTGTTGGCATCCTGGGAGACAAAGCCGGAGTCGTGGGAGGACACACTACTGAGTCTATGGGCTCCTGCAGAGGGCATCTGGAGGAGACTGGAGACAGGATACAACAAAAGTATATACTTCAACATACAGTATGTGTATAAAAGAGCATTGTGCTCAAGGCAGTGGCATGGATTTTTTCTTCCCTTATTTTGCAGTTAGCATTCTTTTAGAAGGATTTATGTGTAGGCTGCACCAGACACAGGGAGGGTGAGATGAAAATTTCATCACAAAAGCTGAGAAAAGGGAGGCAGTTATATGGAAGTTCTAAATGATGCCATTCTCCTAATTCTTCTACATCAAAGAGAATTAAAAATCTGTTCTTTTTTTTTTTCTGAACAGCTGTCTCTGTGTTTTTTCCGTCTCCTCCTCAGTCATTCTCACTCAGCGTTGCTTCTTTTTGTCACCCACGCTTTTTTAAATGTGCAACTTTTGCTTTTCACCTTCCCTCTGTGCTGCACTCCAGCAATCCCCCGTCCCCCTCGCTCTCTAGAGCGTATCTGAAATTGTATTTTCTCCTAAATCATTGACCTGTATAAGATAACAAACTACATAAGACAAATTAAATATACAAACACGTTTGGGCTGATATACTCCGTCTTTGTCCTTTGTCTTATTAGGACTACTCTATAAGCTTGTTTTTGATTCAATCATGTTGTAATATTTAAATCCACAAATTAATAATAACGTTTTTTTTAGTACAGCCGTCGAGCTTATACTTGACTGTTCAGCAGGTTCCATAAAAAACTGTCATTGGGTAGATGTAACTCGCACAAACAACATTCAAAATATCAAAGTTCTATTAGGAATGATAATACTTTTTTAATTTATTTTTTTTAATTGTTGACATAGTATGGACCTCTTCCCATTTTATGAATAAAGTGTTAACCTACCACCATTAGCCTTATATATGTGTGGAGTCAGCCTATGGTTATCAGGCAGGCTCACTGTTCCCAGGCTGTAATTTTTCACAGCTTTGGATCTAATCTGGCTGTAAGAAGCTTGAGAACTGCAAATCTGCTGGGAGCAAGAGCAGGGAAGCTGGCAAGACACGCCATGTTCTACACGTCAACTGTCACAAGTGGTCTGACTGCGCAATGAAAGGAAAGGGGGAGGGAGTGCTTTTTCTATTCATGACATAAAGGTTTACTTCCCGACTATACCATTTCTTCTCCGGTGTAGAGAAATGGAGTGAAATCAAGAATATGCATGGGTCTTCAAAATCATACGACAGCCTAGATCTGGCATAAGCAACATGTCAGACACAGCTCACAATGCCTGTCACATATTGCTTTGTGCTCCACACAAGGCAGAGCTTTGCTCAAAACTGAACACGCTATACAAAGAATACAAAGAGCAACAAGGTGTATACATACATTCGTGTGCTGCATACAAATGTGTGACATATACCTGCACATGCTGCTCTTCCTGGAGCCAGTGCTGCTGGGGGAGGAGGGAGGTGTCTGGTAAGACCAGCTATAATCGGAGCCTTTCAGGTCCATGATCACCTGTGGCAACACATAACCAAACTGCGGTGATTAACAGGCCACGATAGCCATGTACACTAAATTACTTTCACGTAAGATAAGGACAATCTATAATGGAATGGATTCCTCTTGTGATTTAAAATAAAGATTGAGAGCAGAAAATACATTTTGCACCTACACAGTCACAAGAGATGTATAAAATGCATTTGCAGCCTTGAGAATATAAGTGCATCAGATAACTCTATTTTATGTTACACAACGTTCTTTTCACTTCATCGCTACAACACGTCATTAAAGAAGAGACACAACCGTGCATTAGTCCTTCTCTCAATAATTTTCCCTGCCATTACTCATCTTCAAGCCCATTTGCCATTTCAGTGCCTGCTGAAAACATAAATCTTCACAGAAAGGTCACATTTCATTTGTAGAGAGGGCAAAATAACATCCTAAAATAGCTACATAATGTAGTGTTTTGTGAATGTTACTCAAGCAGTGTAAATGGTGTATTTCGGGGGGCTATTTAATTAAGTGATGGATCGATGCACATTATTGCACTACAATGTATTATCAGCTGTATATGAGAGACTGATCCACATTAAACTACAGCTGTAAATAGTTTACACATAATATATGAAGTGAGATTTTACATTTCATGTTATATTTCTTTGTGGGATCCGTTCATTTTCACAGCATTCACAGGGTTACGCTCAGCTCATGCCTCAATTACCTGTTCACTGGCTGGTGGCAGCTTGTGTGGGTCTTCAGTCAACCCAGTGAGATCATCAACAATAGGCTGTAAGTGTGTTATCTCACCCAGCATAGCAATCTCCACATTCTGAAAAAAAAAAAAAAACTGGTTGAATTATGACCACCACATCTTCTCACATTAGTGCTGTTCACATTCATTTTCTACAGTTCTCAGTTGTGCAGAGAACAGTTGTTCCTCACCACCACAGACTGCAGCAGATTAATGAATGAACAGTAACGGCCTCTCTCCTCCAGGAGAGCTCGGCGCACTGCCTGCTTCTCTGTCTCCTCCATCAGCAGGTACAAATCACTGACGTCCTGCATGGCACTGTCCAGCTGTGGGCGCAGGTTACCCCGGCCTGCATGGGACAAAGCAAAGGAGGCAGGGGCACAGATAAGGAAGGGGAGGACAGACGGGTGTGAAGAGGGATGAGTAAAGGCAGAAAAGGTAAAGGAAGGATCGGAGTGCAAGGTGATAGTTATAGATGTAATGTATGTATATTCAGTGCAGGGGGGAGGAAACAGTGAAACATGAGAAATGATTAGAAACATAATGATAAACTGCTCACATTCCAGAAGTCAACGCACTTAAAAATACAACACATAAATGGTTCATGTGCATGAGAATGAGAGGACAAGTCAAGACAGCACCACATCAGCTGATGCAAAGCAGCTGGCGGTGACTTGATATGAGCCTGAATTTGATGCCACAATGACACGAGATGGCACATGAAAGAAGAGAAAGAAGAAAGGATGGACAAGATGAGACTGAGATGAAGACGATCACTAAGGTGTCAAATGCTTTACTGTTCAGCAGTTTTGGTTAAATCTCAATGCACTCATTGTATGAAGAATACAACTTAAATTTAGTTAAGTATAGAGTTGTGAGTCCATTAACATTCAAGTCTTGAATGTTACAGACATCCATCTGTCTGTGTCTTACCTACATTAAAGCCACTAACAGCACTCTGGCGTGTCTGCACAAACACTGCACTTCTGTTTTACAACTATCTATATGTTTAACATGAGTGTCATTTGCTAATCTCTCAGCAAACTCACATTTAATGGCGCCACAAATTAAACAAAGGGTGCCTGAGTATCTGACAGCTTGCCAGTTTATAGGTCCTTGGGAAAAAAATGACTGACTTTAAGAAAACACTCAGCCATCATCGCAGAGCCAAATGCCAGCCTGTGACAAGGACAAGATTTTTTTAACCTGCAAAATGACAGGCTCGATGATGAGGTGCAAAAAAGAAATGGCCGTTTCTTACTCTATTAAAAAGTCATTAAGAAAAGGGCAGGGTAACATTTGAAAGGTGAAAAAATCCGTATGTATGCAAATGACAAATGCAATGAGCTGAAAATGTAAGATAAATTTATGGTGTGTGCCATTTCTCATGAGGCCATCTTCACTTCAGACACTTATTTACACAGAAGTATAAATTATAAAACAAAATTTAGCCTGTGACTGCTCCAACTTAAACCTGTTCTTTTATTGGCCTATATACGCTTGCTGCCTACTTATGCTAATAAAACTATGCACTAGATAAGTGACAGGAGAGGTCTTCTGCTGCTGTAGCCCCATCTGCTTTAAGGTTCAATGTAATGCACATTCAGATTTGATCTACCTTGACTGTAGTTAGTGGTGATTTGACTTAATGTTGCTTTCCTATCATTTCAAACCAGTCAGTTCATTCTCCTCTGACCTCTGGTGTCAAGAAAAGGGCTGCTCACTTGACATTTCCCTCTTTTTTAAATCATTCTCTGTGAACTCGAGAAACGGTTTGTGTGAAAATCTCGGCAGGTCAGCAGTTTCTGAAACTCTCAGTTCAGTCCTCTTGCACCAACAACCATGTCACATTCAAAGTCACTTAAATCACCTCATTGGGATGCTCGGAACTTCAGTGGGTCTTGACCCGACTTGCTGCCATGTGATCAGCTGATTAGACACTTGAGTTATAAGTAGTTGAACAGATATACCTAAACATGTGGATGCCTCCCTTACCCTTCATTACCAAAGGAAAAATACCATCAGTAATGAAAAGATGTCACTCATAGTCATGGAATTCCATAAAAATTTTCATGTCCACATGACCGACAGTAGAAGCGCAGTCACTATCGATACGTATGTACAAAATTTGATGTTCTTTATACGAAATGTTATTGTTTTTTTGGATATAAACAATGAGTGCGCTGAAGATTTTTCTATCCAAAATGCAGCACAGGTTCATCTACGGATGATTATGATGCCTTTGAAAAGTTCTCATTCGTGTGTAAGCACACAGCTCACATACCCAGAAGCTCTGCAGCCAGGGGGAAATGGCCAGAAACAAATAGAGGAGGAGGGTGCAGGGACAGGCAAGAGGAGGAGAGACAGAAACATAAGCAGTGTTAGCTGTATCAAATCAGGACACATTGCATATGACTAGCCCATACCACTGGTGTAATTTATGTATGAAAATAGGAGTTTAATTACAACCAGCACTAGGGGCTGATGCAAGCTCAGCCAGGAAAGAAGACCATTTCTTTGATTTACAAGGTAGAGGATGATAAATCACCCAAAGCTGGAAAGGAGCCCTTGAAACTGTGCCAGACATTTTGATTTGACTAGACATGTCATTTCCTTGCTTTAGACTCTAGATGGCACCAGTTCATTCTGAAACACTGGTAAAGAGCAGGGACCAGCAGGCAAGCAGAATTCATTAACATCAGCATTAAAATCAAAGTAGAGGTTAACAGCAGTTAGTCAACAAGTGCTAGAATGCTTTTCTCACCTTTTCTTGCTTTTTTCTGGAGTTTTATAGTATCTAATGACTTCCTTTTAATTTCCTGACGAGACCGCTTGTATTCTGTGGAGAACAAGTCAAAGCCAGAGCTGTATCAGTATCCGCCTGATGTATATTGCTTAAAAATGATATTATGCGATCTGTGTGTGCTGGCTGTTCACCTTTGGCATGGTCTTTGTCCAGCTGATTCGCTGTCTTCTTCCATTCCTCTATCCTGTCCTGAAGTGGCGTAACCAGGCCTTCCATTAAAGTACTACAGCAACAAGATGACACAAGATGTGAGGTGAATGGAGAACCTTAAAAATGTATTTTCTGATGCAGTGTGTATGTATTTTCTGAGTACATGGTTATATGTACAGTGCATCATTATATGTGCATTAATATGGATATATAGTCACATACAATCTTCTTCTTATAGTGTACCATTTGTATCATGTTCACCTATTTAATAAATTAAGAAAAACTTACTTGGTGAAGTGGCGTAATTTTGCCTCGATGCTGCGGTGCCGCATACACATTCTTGTCAGAGCTGAACCAATGTCCCGGGTAGCGCCTTAGAAAGATAAATTGGAGAGCACAATGTCAAAAATATGGTTTATAATACATGGTACAGAGGAGGCATAAGCATTTTTTCCTCCTGCCATATAGATATTCATCTGGCTTTTCTTCCAGCAGGGGAGCAATTTGAATCTGCAACCACGAGGTGGACGAGTGCAGATCCCATAAATGTCATATTTGTTTTGGAAAAGCAAACAAGATGAGACACACTGCTGTAAAAATAAAACCTGACACTCGCACACGCTTCAATCGTATCTTGACAAAATGTTAATGTGTGCTCATGATTCTAACCATCATGCCAGTACCAGCTTGTATGAATTGCTTACTGTACTTTTGGTCTCTGAAGTGTAATTACATGTGGTCTTAAGCCTCTAAGGCACAGACTGTCCCACTATCTTAATGATGGCTTGCAGGCCGGTGTGAAATGTGGCAGCAGGGATCCCAGTGCTATCTGGGCCACATAGGGCTAATCTGACGGTCTGTCACTACACACACACACACGCACCGATTTGCACAGCTATTCTTCTCAGGACTCTGCAATGACTTCCATTCATTTGGACCGCCCAACCAAAGCATCATCCCTAACCTTTACCATAACAAGTTAATACTTAACCTGACCTTAACCTAACCACAATTCACATCTTAGCCATGAATCTAACCAGTTCCTTAGATGTGGTTCGACCAGGTTTTTGTCTCCATGAGGACTACTGGTCACTGTTTATGCCATACACTCGAGAAAGGGAGAGAGGGAGGACACATCTCTCAACTCTCTGTGTCAGGCCAGTCTCTCATTAACAAGTGCTCTCTTCTGTTATTGAATGAATTTTGCACACTGTGTACAGGTGGTGAGATTGTACACCCCCACTGTCCTGCACCCTTCCCAAATGTTCTCATCCACTCTATCCCAGAGGAAAAAGGAGGGAACCCTGTAAGGGGATATCCCTCTATTCTTCCCTGCCTGCTCTGCCTTTCCTGTTCTCTCTGTTTCCTAAACACCATTCATGCAGGGTAGAGAGAGAGACAGAGAGAGAGGGCGATTCAGAATAAAACAGAGAGAACAGAGAGACTAACACAGCCGGTTTTGAAATCAGACACCATATTAGGAGTGCTTCACATGGCTGTCCATTGAGATCTGCGCTCTTTTTCAACTGGAGAAATTGTCTCCAGTTGATGTCACATCACACAACGAGACAAAGACCACTTGGCTGTCAACTTCACCGACGGTTGCACAAGTTCGAAAAACACTCCGCTGCAGATCTGCACTCTCTCACAGGCAGGCAGATGAAATAACTTTAGTGTGTTGGGGAGAGGAAAGGAGCACCATCATGTGTGCGCGTTGCTTTTCTAGGTGACGGCAAGAGGAGTTGGGGTTAAAGATCAAAGGTCATGCAGCTGTATCACCCACAGGCATTGAACAACAAAGGAAAGCGATAGTCACAGATGGATCATATAAACACTGAAACCTTGCTATTATTAGCCCTAGACATGAAGTAAAACACTGATGTTTTTGGTCATGCATGAACTTCCATTGACACCACTTCAGACATATGAGAAATAAAAATGCACACACGGGTCATGGGGTCCAAAAGTTATGCATATTTCCATCTCCACACAGCTGTGAATCAGCTTTTGCTGGTAAAAGAGCAGGATGGAGGGAGACTGAAGGAGACTGGAGGGAGAGGGAGACGAATGTGGGTGCTTTTATCTCTCGAACAGACCTTCCCAATGTCACATTCAGCCAGCGAGATATCCTGAAACCCCCCTTCTCTCCTGTCCGATCCACACCTGCCAATTTCCCTCCTAGTCTCTCCTCCTTCTCCCCCTCTGGGAGGGGGATCAGCTGACAGCTACATCCTGGGGAGGTCCAGCGACTTCCTGCCCATGTCCAAGAGCCCTGCTGGCCTATGGCCTCTACCGGATGGACAGGGACACAGTAATTCACTCCCACAGCAGCATGCATGTACACACACAGGCATGTGACCAACACCTATAAGCTGCTAGGAGGGTTAATCTACATCATAAAACAACTATTTCTGCTCAGATTATAATTTATTTCTATTCTAGATTGTCTTTATTCCTTTCTTTTAGCACTAATCTTTGAAGAGGGATCCATTTCTGTTGCACTTCAAATCTGATGTTATTGTATAATATGATTTTCCAAATCCACACTGCTTGTGGCAAATTAGTTGGAATTCTGGGCTATATAAATTACATGTACTTAACTCTATCCATCTGCAACTAGATCACGTGATGTTGGCCTTGGTGGAAGTGTGAAGGAACTGGGAAAGTAATTATTTAGCAGACCTGGACTACTGGGAGAGCAAAACTGACCTCATAGCAGACACCCACACATGCATGAATGAAGTAAAACACAGACCAGAATGGAAGGGAACCATTATGTAACCTGGTCATACATCTGAGGACATGAAGTGCACAACTGAGAACAACTGAATAATGCAGAAGTGTGTGGTTAATTATAACAGCAGCACTGCTGTGCATGTCTCTGACACTGATGGCGCCTGATTTAACATATATATATATATATATATAGTATATGACGAACATAAATATAAACTGCCATTTGATCTGCGGTGTACAGTGCATTGAGGATTAGATGGGGTTGTTGGTGGGAAGGTCAAGTCTCCACTGCTGGATTTTGGTGGGAATCTAAAGCTCCAGTATCCAGGACCAGCACAGTGTGGTCTGAAGTGTTTAGTGAGTGGTTCCATCCACAGATCTGGTTCTGATTATCTCCTTGGGGAAGGAGGAGCATTTTAATAGGGCTGCTTTATAGGGAACACTCCTGCAAGGAATCGGGAGCCAGGAGCTAAACTGCCACAGACCTCCTTTCCCTGATGTGTTCAGCGTTGTAGCCGACTTTGACTATCTCACTCTTTCAGCATTTACATTCTGCTGCTGAGCTCAGATTTCATTTGCACTCACAACTACTGAACTGGAGTGAGACTACTGTGTGGAGCTAGACTCAACCACTGAATTCAATCCTGGTCTCCTGAGTGAAGTAGGTACCCCCCGGCTTCCTGTGTCAATAAAGTATGTTTATGTGCCACGTAGAACCAAAAGGTACAGAACATCTGCACGGTTACACTTCCAGGAATATAAACTCTGTAGTGTCTTTGCCACACTTTCAAACAGAAAGCTGAGTTGGGAAATTCCATCATCCGTGAGACAACAATTATTCCTTATGTTGGCACCTTGGCCACGGAGCTGACTGTGGCTGGCACAGACAGTTAAACCTCCTGCCTTTGCCCTCCCTCACCCCTTTTAAGTGCTGCAGAATGTGAACTGGCAGGAAAACAGCGGAGGCCACTGATGGATGAAAAAGGACTGAGGGGTGAGAGGGGAGGATGAAAGAGGGTACACACTGCAGAGGTGCTGTCTAGGATTTACCAGTCAGGGGGCAGAGGAAGTGTAAGCTGGCTGATGCAGGTGTAGCAAGCCTCGCCATTACAAAATCTCCCAGTTTGAGGTGAAAAGTTTATTCTTTATGAAGAACAGCGTACTATATGGGGGTGACCATTTTTGAGAAAGAAAAAGAAAAGAACCATTCATTTAAAACTACTTAAAAGCAAGACAACTGTTGTATTTGTGTGTATTGGACCTTCATGTTCCAGTGCAACACAAAAAAAACAAGCTAATTCACACATTTTATAGGCTAGTAGGAATATCATATATCCAAAATGATTGAGCATATGAGCTGTGGCGGCAAAACAGAAGAGCAATTCAAAAAGCTTTGTGTCACTTCCTTACAACGTCTCTCCATAGCAGAAACAATAGTAATGAAAGGCTAAGGAAATGGCCTCAAGATGTTTTAGTCACACAAACACACACTCATATCCCATTGTTGTCTGGCCAGAGAGTACACACACGACAAGTTTCATCTCTCGACCAGAAACACCCACCCACCAGCACAGACAGAGCGTGGTGTGTCCCGATGTGGCGTAAACACGTTCTGGAGTGCATTAAGATGAGACTGAAGGAGGAGTAAGCGAACAAGGAGGACGTTTTATTTTTTCCTGCTGGAGGACCTTCCTGTTCAGAGACATAAATGCAGCTAAAAATAAACGGCGCCCCTTGTCCAGATGTGCTTTTCTTACAGCACCTACGTAGGCAGCCACGGGAAACGACCCCAGAGTGATCCAAGCTCCAAATAGTTTAAAAAAAGACAGATTGAGGCAACATGAATGAGTGATAAATATAAAGTCATTAGGAGATGAAAAATCCCCTCCAAGCGAACTCGCCATAATAAAATGCACAACTTCACTTCCTTATTAACATAATTAGGAAAGGAAATGTGGTTCTGCTCAAACATTTGAAATGGCCACAGGCACATAGACAGACAGATATACCGATCTTTATGTCCCCTGTTTCATGCTGATGGCTAAAAAGCCTTTATCCAGATTAGTCAGATAACTCTTTACAATAAGGCTGCCTTTATCTCAGCTGACAATGCACTTCCCAGTCCTTTACTCAGCCAAAGTTAACACTGCATGGCCCATTTGCAAACAATCCTCCAAACCATGATGACACTGCTGCTGCGGCTGCTGCTCAAACATCACTTAATGAGTTCCATGTCTACCTGAAGTCTCTGACACTTGAGTTTCCCATGGGAGTATGTTCATTACAACCAGTCCCCAAACTATTCTGCACTGAGCTTTGTGTTTGCTGAACAGTCTCAGCATCATCAAATATTAACTCTTTGCAAATGATGTTCACATACTGCATTTATTATGCGATGGCTGGCTTCAGAAATGTAGATTTGAATTCTTGACATTTATTTGGGTTTTGATTTGTTCTCAATTTTAGTCACATACCATAATTTATTTTTGAACTTGATCTTTTGTTTTTTGTACAAAGCTACAGTGAAAAAATCTTGCTGGCTGCTCTGCATAGCTGTACTCTTGTCACAATGATGTTTTCAGTGAAATGTTTACATCTTAGTTTATTGTTGGAACATTTGATGTTTGCATTGAGAATTTGGTCACTGTCTGGTACAACGGTGAAACATATAATCAGAATATTTAAAGTGAAGTGAAGTTATCAGCAGACCAGATTCTCAGCAAATATCTCCAACCATCAACAGTTATGACAAATGAGCCCATTTCTCCATCAGGAATGTCTCGTCTATTTTCTCTTCCACTCCAACTCTTTGTATAGGATATTATACAGCTCAGTGAATCCCAAACTTTTTATATGGGGACCCACTTTTGAAAGATGACAAGCTATTGTGACCCAATTCACAATATAAATCAAGTGCAAATGTGATTCGGTACATTTATTTGGCATCTCCCAACCCAGTCTCTGGGAAAGACTGGTATAGAACACAGTCAGTATGTTTGTATCTTTAGGAAATTTGATTAAGTACAAATTCGTACTGCTTTTTTGCACTACTTTTAACCCTATTTCCACTCTGTTTAATATTATTGTACTAGTGTTGCCCTGAGCGGAAGTGTGGATGTTTTTTTTTATAAGTACTATCTATCTATCTATCTATCTATCTATCTATCTATCTATCTATCTATCTATCTATCTATCTATCTATCTATCTATCTATCTTCAGTTGGACTAACATTTTGACAGTAAAGTCTGGTTTTAGTCAGACTAACAATACAATAAAACCTTTTTCCCCCTGACATGTAAATGTACCGAATATTCCCCTCACAACTTATTACAATTAATAATATGTTATGGTAAGGCAAAAAGATTGTGATTACCCTCTTTTTAATCTGTTCTTCACATCATTGATCCAGCCACTTCACCCTTTACTTTGTCCATGCAATCCTTATAATAGCTGGAAAAACATTCCTTGGTGGGGGCAACCACATTGAGTTTAGAAAAGAGTTGTAGTAGGAGAATTGCATTTGGAAACTGTTTCAGTTCTGTCTGACAAACAAGGTAAACAGATGAAGTAGAAATAAAAGATTCTTGTGGTAAGTAATGGAATCTCATGGCTGAAGGTCATTAAATACTGAGCATACAATCAGGAGTCTAGGCTTGAGCAGTGCAATTACATGTATGTTTATGTTCAATCCAACTAAAAAAAAATCTCAAAATCCAAAATCACATTGTATGAAGCCAAGTCCACATAATGTGCAGGCCTTGACCCATATCAGGGTCAAACATAAAATGCTAAGCTTGATGGATGTCACTGCTGGTAAGATGGGCACGCTCTCATTATTTGACATGTCCAACAGAAATAGCTGTACTGCTGGCATAGTAGGAGGAAGGACAGTAATCCCCTGATCTCGCTCTCCACTAGGCCACGGCCGCATGTTGTCAATGTTGTCCAGATGGCGGGTAGGAATATCTGCCAACCCAGAGAAGCACAGCGGCCAAGCAGATTACCGTTTTACTGACACACTGATCTACAAGAATACCTCAATACTCCCGTTGAGTACAGGCAGCTTGAATATAAGGAAAGACGGAGAGACAGAGCAGAGGTGGCTTGGAATGACTCAGTGAAAGTGTGTGTACTGGTTTGAGACCTCTCTAGGCTCTGGCACACAGGTGTAAAAAGAGAAAGGTTTGGTTTGTGCCGAGCACAAAGTGCATCACAGTGTGGCTGGTGATCCGTGAGTGTGAATTTTTCAGCAGGGGGTGGCTGATCAGGAAGGGTAGGCAGTGTGTGTATGTGTGTTACAGAGTGGGGCTAAGAGGATTACCGAAACGCCTCTGCCTAGCCTGGATACCCAGAGCTGTGGAAATCCCACTGCAACTACAACCCCCACCCAGTCCAAACCAACCCTCAGCAGACTCACCTCTGCAAAAAAAATGAACAAAGCCTGTATTTCATACCATAATGGAACATTAGCCCTCAACTACCAACTCTTTGACCTCTGTCCAGTTCAACCATGTCCAGAAATGGAAAAAACAACATCAACATCAACCCTCCACTAAAACACATGTCATCCAGCATAGCAACAATAAAACACCAAATATAGAGATTACTTTATTCCAGATAAGGTAATTCCTTTCATATAAATGACAAAACTGGTCTAGACAAGACACCAAAAACCCTCAGCTGACCAATTGTACTAATAAAAACATTACAGACAGCTGTAGGGTCTCAAACTAAGTCCCAGGAAAGATGGGTGCTGAAACATGAAACATTTATCTTTAAAAGGCCAAATACTCCAAATACATTCATCTAACATAGACTTTGTGGTTCGCAGATCTTTATTGATCCCAGATGCGAGCTGTCAGCTCACAGACGCAGACGTACCTTTAGACATGGATACATCAACACAGCTTAAAGAAACAGCTCTGTCAGACAAAGTGCCAAAACGCCTGGCGGCCGACTCCTTCAGCAGCTAAAACACAGACACTGACGCCACGGCCATGATCATAAACTCTGAAAATGAGCAACACGGAGAAGAAGGAGCGCGAGCAAGAAGTACGACCATTCTAGTTTGACACATGTTAACACAGAGAGGAGGTTGTTTGAGGTGGAAGTAAAGGGGACGGTGTGAAAGATGACTGGATCTATATCAAAAGCTATTAAAGGAAATCATAAAATCTTTGGTTACTTGCTGACTCTCATTCCTAGATTTATCAAAGATTACTGAATGAGGGGAAATGTTGCTTTCTTTGGCAGGAAACATGTACAATCTGACGCGGGTGTGTTTGATCAAGGCAAGTGTGTCAAAGGTAGACGAAGAATATGATGAAACTCAGAGTTTGTATCCAAGGGCCGACCGCCTCTGGTGCAATCACCCCTACATGGCTATGCAGACACTGAGGTAAACATAGTCTCTGCAGACAAAGAGAGTAATGCACACAAAGAGACTGAAGTAGCTCTCTGAAAATAAATGGGACTGAGATGCTAAGAACACAGACATTATAAACTGCACATATCTCATCTATTTTGGGGTTTTGTAAAATGCTGATGTCAAAAGGAAATAGGTGTTATTTATATGACTGAAATGCTTGTCAAACTTTGAAATCAGAAAGTCCATGACCAGAACACCACACCCATTCACACATAAACGCACAGGTTTGCACAGCTATTCTTCTTAGGACTCAGCACCGACTTCCGTTCATTTGAAGAGCATAAACAAAGCATTATCCCTAACCTTAACCAACACCAGTTCATGTCTAACCCCTAACCACAATTCAAATCTAAGCCCAAAACTTAACCAGTTCCTTGGAAATTAGAATCCGCCTCATTAGAACCAGGTTTTTGAGGACAACTAGTCCTTTGGTCCTGACAGTGATCAGTGTTTATGCCAGACAATGCCCTAAAAAGGTAACAAATGCACACACATATTTAAAAGCTTTAATATCTAATGGATGGTTATAATGTAATTCCTCAAAGTGATTCAAAGACAGTTCAAGTTAGGATCATAAATTAAGATTTTTAAAAATGCTTCATCCTCAATCTTTTTTTTAGTAACAGAGATGTTTCGGTCTAGACAAATGAGGTGGACCATTGATGGGGCCACCATCGCTCTACTAGCATGGATGAAAACCAGCAACTTTCTGATTTTGAATAATATGAAAAACCGGAACACACCCATCATTTATATATGATCTCAAACTTTCAAACTGTCTGAGTCCTGACAGGGATGACATTAATCCCAAAGTGAATGTCCCTGAGAGAGTAGCAGTGGGTGTATGAGTGACACACTTTCAAGGATTTTATGCATCTTTGGCAGTTAAACTCAATTCACCCTCGTGTCTCATCTCCAGCTCACACACTCGTGCCCTCCCTCTGTGCTTCATCTATTATTGTGCCATTTTCTTAACTTTTACTGCAGAAGTACTTTCTCCTTTGAAGCACTGCCCTGTCATATTGTGTACCTCTGCTTTATTGAAGCAGGCTGTCTGCTGGATGCAGCTAGCAGGTTCACCTTAAGGTGTCTTATTTCATCTTGCAGAGCTCATGTGCACTGACATCAGGAACCATTTACTGTCATCAGATGTATTTCCAAGGCAATAACCTCCACTGTGACCGGAGAGGTTGTAGAAGTAAAACGAGTGGTAATGTGTGAACTCTGTTGAAGACAAGCTTCTTTCATTCTTTTCCACCAGCATTCAGTTGTCACCATGGTCCCATCCTCGCACAAAATCTTTAAAAGCATGACGACATGTGACCTGTAAGGTCAGGTTGCTGGTTACCAGCTGTCACCCTTTGAATATCTGTGAGTGTGTGTGTGCGATTGTGTTTGTGCTTGTGCCAGGACCCTTTGCACGTTAGTATTTTGACCTACATTCTGCTCTCGGCGATCAACTCTGAAGAAACTGTATGTGTAAGTCAGCCTGTTCGTTGCCACCAGCAGGGTGACAAAGATGACCAGCAGACCTCTATAAGATTCAAGAAACAATAAGCTTAGAGTTCCACTGATCTGACCTCTCCGCAAATGGCGTGAAATACTCTTTCACAGAGTGTGACCTTAAATTAATTTTAAAAAAACATCCCCACTTACCTCTAGAGTTGGTGGCCATGTCTGCCACCTTCTGAAAGGCATCTAAAAAGGCCACCGTTGCCAGAATTGTGGTCCTGTAAATACATGGGACACTTGTTCACTGCACCATGGCTGCATAAACGTGGCTGTAAATACTGCAGGCAGTAAATAAAAATCCTTTTATTGAGCTCTAGTGTGCATTGGAGTTACTTCTCACCTGAGTTGAGAGTGCAGTTTTGTGGCCTTGGCACTGAAATCCTCCCACACAGGGTAGGAGCTCTGATAAGGGAAAGGAAAAGAAATAAGTCAAACAAATTATCTTGCCAAGGACAGAATTCTACTACTTAACTCAAACACATAGTGTGTGCATAAAGATGTGACAATGCATAATGTCCTCTCTAGCTAGATGGAATCTGGTCGAGGATAATTTCAATGTCGGCTTTATTCTCCAATACATTTTCCCCTTATTTTACATTTATAAGATAATGAATGAAATACAAATGCTGCAATAAATCAACAAGCTTTGCCTCTTACCCCTGGGAAGGAAACAAGTCGGTTTATAAGCTTTGTGTTCGGAATGGTGTTTTGAAAATGTCACCATTATTATTGCTGTCCTCACTCAACCTGTGCACCCTCTTCTTTTGTGTGCTGCAGTGTGTTTGGCGTCATTGTGAGTCAGCATTACATGCATGATCTACACAAGTGTTTGTGTTCACTGTACAAGTAGTAGTTCGAAAAATCTGGATTACATTTACCCTGGGATCATCCCACGCTGCCTTGAGCTATTAGAGCACGAGCCAAATATAAAACATATTTAAGGCTAGATCCCATTAGAGCAAGAGTTTGAGCCCTTGACAAAAGGAAGAGGAGAGGGCCCCAAAAACAAGCCACATATTCTGGTTAAATATAGTCAGCATGTGATCTGGAAACAGTCTTCTTCAGTTCTGGTATAACCTCTGTTCTAACAATGACATCATTTAACTCCCAGCTGCTGTCACTCAGAAAAAGCCTCAGCCTTCAAAGGTGATTTGGGAGTCATCATCTCCAACAAAAAAATGTTTTCCTTCAGCCTCCCTGCATTGCTGTCTGTACTTGACTCTAACAGGTGTCTAATTAGCTTGTGTGGCCTGTGACTCCCAGTGGCAGGAGGGATGTGCTGCCAAGACAGCTGAGGGAGGAGGGTGAAGGAGTGGGTACTACATGTAGAGCAGTGGGGATTGGGAGGGGGAGACTTTTCTCTTTTCATCCACGCCCAGCAGCATCCAGGGAGGTGAGAAGGGGTGAAAAGAGGGAAGGAAGGAAGGAAGGAAGGAAGGAAGGAAGGAAGGAAAGAAAGGCAATTTCTCTTCCATGCCTTGTCTGTCTCACTGAAAGTAGGTTGAAACTGTTGACATTGGAGCTATTAGGATGTATTGTTCAAGAACCTTTCTAAAAGGTTGGTTCCCATTTAAAGGCCTGAAAGTCACTTCCTCTGTTTCTCTACGCAATATCCAAATCTAATTGTTGACTGGTTATCTAATTCAGCTGACTCACTTTATATAATCTCACCCCGACCACCGCCTACTCTTTTATTTCTTTTTCTGTAGCTTCTTTTAAAAAAAGAAATCATATAACCAACAGGTGCTGCTTGTAACAACACATTCTCCACTGAGTGTATCATGTTGGTAACTGAACTCTATACTGTAAGTTACACTGTTCATAATCACTGAGCTGTACTGCTACGTTGCTCCGGGGGGTAAAGCTGGTCTGACAGGCTTGCGTGGTCCAGCCAGGCGACAGGAATGAGGTCAGATCTCTGTCTCAGACAGTGGACATCGACACTGTGCTGACTCAGGGCTTCAGCCTCATTCATCTGTGTTGCTTATCAATACACAGACTGCCTTTTTCTAAGAGCTCCTGTCCCACTCGTTCAGGCCACGGTGGTGAGCACAACACAATAGGGAAATATATGAAACTAAACCAGGGCTGCCAATAGCTGAGAGCTTATTTCATTGGAGCCTGACAAGCGAGGGTCCAAAAATAGTCTGCACAAAAGCCATCATGAGCCAGCGATCAATGAGAAATCTGTTAGATAGAAACTGGCAAGTGATTCTTGATGCACACTTTTGCTAAATGAGCATCCACCACAATGAGAGGAGCTGCCTCCAGGACTGATGAATATGTTCACACTTCCCATCTGTTGGCGTGAACAACAACAGACCACCCTGCTTCAACTTCCTTCAAGTGACCCCTCCCCCAACACACAACACACCAACATGTGAGTGACTGATGTAGACAGACATCTAGTTTCTAAGTTAAACAGTGTCAAATGTGGCACTATACCAATAAGATGCAGTGACCATCTTTCAATAACATAGTAAGGTATTAGTCATAAGTGTATTAAGCTCTGTATTGGCAGTGCTTTCCAGTGCTTTTTCCACAAGGCCAAATAGCTGCAAGCAGGATCAATAACCTTTCAGGTCTGTTTCTGTCCAAGAGGTTGAGGTGATGGAGCCTGTAATTTTCTCTCTGAGCATCCTTCAAGTCTGATGTGATCTAGAAATCCTTGAGAGCAGGGTCAAACGGCAACCTTAAACGTTGATCTAATAATCAAATGTAAATCATGTGCCACTTCTACTTATTATTATTATTATTATTTCTTCAAGTCCCCAGGTTCTTCTAGTAAGACTGAAATCCAGTCTGGGTGGTGTTGACCCCTAAATCAAATACACAACACTGCAAAAATCTGCTTACAATGACACACAGACTGACACAGAAGGCTGCTGAATGTGAACAGAGCCCTGACATGCAAATTACACAAAGAGATACATGTTTCATCTCTCAATTTGTCCTGCAGCGGCGATGCCAGTGGGGGGAGGACCCGGTGAAAGAGACAAAGGCAGTAAAAATATGCGTCTGATCATCCTCCATATACCACAAAGGTCAGATAAACAGCAACATGTCTACTTTAATAAATATGCGCGTGAGTGTGTGTGCGTGCGTGTGTGTTACCTTCATGTCGTTCACGATGGCCTGGAATAATCCACCCAGCGCCCCACACTCCTTCTCCACCGACTCCATGGTGCCAAAACAAACCAAAAAGCTCGCAGAGAGAGAGAAAAAAAGGGCCAAAGCCGGGTTAAATATCCGACAACAGCGGCGTTTTTAACACATCGGGCACGATGATGTGCTTAAATCACCAGCTTTCTGCTGTTACCCCCTACAACAACGTAGCTGCAGAGAGAGGATGCGAAGCCGCTGAACACTCACGGTCAGCCGCAACAGCAACAGCAGCACTAACAGTCTGCGGCGCGCACAGACAAAAAGAAGAAAAATGTGCTGCTACTCGGTGGAACCGGGGGCCACCACCGCTCTCTCTACGTCTCTCCTGCCCTCTCTTTCTCCGCCGCTTGGGCTGTTGATGGAGGCAGAGACGCGCTTACAGCCTGGGAAAGTGGAGGGCACCCTGGCTCTTCATGGTCACCGCGGTTAACACAAAATAACGGACGGAGACCTCAGTTCCGAGGGCGAGGAGGAGGAGAAGGGGGAGAGATTGGTCGCAGGTCTGGAACGCGGGGACGCGCTCCGTTGTTAGCAGCGGGGCAGATGTCTCGGAGCTGCTGGAGTCTCCTGTAATACGATCCATGGGAATGGAAAGGGGGCTGGTCAAGTTTTTTTTATTCTTCTTCGCATATAGTGGTGGTTGAGGAGGAGGAGACAAGAAGGAGCAACCCCTCCTCTCCTTTCACCCATGCAAACAAAAGTGAAGCCTGGGTCTTCCCATCGAACAATCGACTGATATGCAAACTAAGGCCGATTTCCTGCCGTGTTACAGATGTTTATTCACACACGCGTCTGTTAATGATCATTTGCACCTCTCTTAGTGGAGTCTTTAGTTAGTTGTTTTCATGAAACGGTAGCATGTGGACTATAGATTAGCCAAACACCACCCAATACACTCGTGAAAAGACTGAACGCTGATTCAAAATAAAACCATTTAGAAATGACATTTGAGCAAATATGACATTTTATCCTTCTTCCCACACGACTAAACAAACCTTGCTTGTTAAAAAATTTGAAGAAGAACGTGCATTTATATTTCCATTCAATACTCGTCTTCATCATTATTCTCATTTCCCTTTATCCATTCATCAACTGTTCCACCTTCCTCAATCATAACCTCTTTAATGGCATTTCAAGATTTGTAAACAATGTGAAATGTAAATGTAAAATTCTATTCTGCTTTAAGCACAAATAAATTGAAAACGTACATAAAACCAGGCTTGTGGGAACCCAGTATAGCCTACTATATTAACAAAATAGATGTACTGTCAACATGAACGAAGAGACAGCAGAAAGCAGAAGCTAACAATGTTAGCCTAGCTTAGCACTGGATTCTACGTAGCCTGACTTTGTTCAGGAGTAAGAAATTCTTTTAATTTAGCAGAAATTGAAGATAAAATAATAATACTTATATTTTTGTTCAAGTGTAACCTATGCATGAATGCAAAAATTGTTGTTTCTCATTATGCCAGAATGAGTATGTTATATTTACAACAGGAGCTAGGACCATCAGGAGCTACAGAGGCCATCATTCTTGATGCTAAGTGAAGGCTAGATAGGTTCTCCAACAGAGTGAGGTGAGGGATATTCAGCTGCAACATAAACGTCAAAAGTACGTTTTAATAAACGTACACACTGTACCTCTAAATCTAAAGAATGAAATGTAAAATTAGTTCAACCCATTCCCTGACATTAGCCAACGTGTAATTAGCAATGTCAGGCTAACAGCTGTGACTTCACAAAACTTGGCTAATAAACAATTTTACAGACAGTGTGTCACTATTCTTTTCACAGTTTTCTTTGCAAATAAACAATAACATTTCCAGTATTCGTTAAGATTTAGATAACTGTTCTTAGCTTGAAAAATAGGCTGTTTTCCAGTCTCTATGCTAAGCTAAATTAAGATAACGAGCACACAGCTTAATATTTAACGTTTGATTAAAATGGCATAGATTTTCTCATCTAACAGCAAGAAACAATTTTAAGTAAGCTTCATCATAAAATTTACGGAGTAGATTTAAAATCAGATGGAGCATCACCACATGATGCTTTTAAAATATCATACTTTAATGTAATGTTTGGAACACAAACACCACATGTTTTTAATTGACAGGAACGCTAGAACAAACATCTGCTCAATTGCAGCCTTTGCAATTTACTAATTACTTTGCTTAATAATTATGATTTTGATTTACAAATGTTCAGAGGCCACCAGAAGGTAATATATTTTAACCATACCATCACTGGTCTGTTATGGAGCGGCTACAGGAGACTGGGGTCACCCCACAGCATTCCTGATAAACATCCTGTCAGGTTTATAACCCTGCACATCTGCTGCACACACCTTCCTCTCTCATCCCTCTCTCTTTTTTGTGAATCCATCCAGTCTAACAGATGGACTTCTCAGTGAAACATGACTGAGTCTAGCCAAAAACTGCAACCTACTTCAGCAGACAGATCAAACCCTGGAGAGGAAAAATGGGTCTTTGCCATTCATTGAGATTATTTTTATCACTCATGGCTCACTTTAACCACACCATTTCCTCTGCTGTCACTCCCTTTGGGTCATGTCAGTAAATTTTGCTTACAAAGCAATTACATGATGTTGTGTACCATGTAATAATATCCTTTTGCACTCCTTATATTGGAGAAAAACATAACTTTTTCTGTGGGTATTTATAGCGCAACCAGACACCGGGCATCCTGTTCTGAGAGCAGGACTTATAAACAAGAGCAGGGACATAAACATGAATACTATAGGAACAAAACAAAGCGAGAGAAGAGAATTATACAAAGAAAACTCAATCACGCTGTCTTTTTCTATTAATTTGTGGTTGCTAGATTTGGAAACTATGTCTGGTTTAGTATCTCATGTCCATGTAGGGCAGATATGAGGTTGAGAGACTGGGACTACAGCCTAGACTCTGTGCTCTCACCACAGCTCTCACTGGCATCTCTAGGAAAACAGCTATAAAACAGAAAATATCCCCAAGACAGATGCTGACATTCCTCACTACCACCATCAGCCCCCCACAGGAAAAAAAGAGGCTGTTCTTTTCTCTGCATACGCATGTGTGTGTCAGCAAGACTTTCCTTTATTCAGTTTTACTAAGGAAAAGTGTTTTTTGTTCGCCTGGCTATCCATGTAAGGCTGTACAACTGAAAGCAATTGTCACCCTAAACACAGCAAGCAGGAGAGACTCAGACAGTTCTGAAGGCTTATGTAACGCTCTTTAAGGGCTTTGACCCCTGGTTACATTTTCATCCACCATTGTGCAATAATGGCTGTTTATTTTTTTTAGACTTAATGGTGGCTGTGTGTTTCATCTTACATCAGAGACAAGAGGAAAACAAGCCATCACTTCACTCGGAGGGAAAACACAATAGAAGTTGTCTGGCATTTACTCAGCATGCAGCGTGCATATTCAAAATCTGGATGACATTAGGCGTTCTCTTGTAACACTTGGTTATAAGCCCACCAGAACTTTGTTTTCAGATCTTGCCATATTTTCTGCCTCCTTTCTCTTCCTGTGACCTTTACATGCCACTTCAGGCTCCTTCTCTCTAACCTTGAGCCATGTTCCAGAAGCAGTGCACCGGAAACACTAGCAGGGCTCATGATATACTGTGACCTTTCACCTCACAGCCAGGTTCTACCCATGATTCAGCTGGAGCCTTCGTCTTGCCCGGTTTATCGACCATACTGAAGGACATTCAGGAAGCAGCGACCCCACAGTAAGGCTGCTGCTGAGGTCACTGTTAAGGTCTTTAGCCCACTTGACCATACAATCAATCACTATTTATCGTCTGAGTATGTTATGCTCAAAATGCTATGTGAGTGAACTTTTCTCACTCTTAATTTAGCCATGTTGCGGAAACATGAACATGAAACAAGAAAGCTGTTTCTCTGGTTTACCATAACATGATCTACTTTATATTATATTATAGCATATTACACATAGGGAAAAATGTGTGTGTGTGTTTTTTCATACTTGTTGCCAACATGAAAGCTTGCCACCACTGGACTCTGGTTTAACTGAGTGAATTCAAGCTGTTTTTCCTGTCTGTGAGGAAACTACAAACTTTTAACAACCACCTTTGAACCCGGCAGGGAGTAAGATTTTGCTGCATCATCTGTAGCCTTAAGCTCACTGCCCTGTCGCTATTTTCATACCGACAATCCATTAACTTTTTGCTGCTACATATATAATCAGCATTTGATGAAGCCTAATTTGATAGCTTTGAAGTTGAAAAGCAGCAGTGATTAATCACAGGCTTTTATATTTTACTTTTTTTTATTACAAATTAGAAGGTTCATGGATGTTGTGAGGGAGGACATGAGGAGAGTTTGGAGGATTCAAAGGATAGGGCAACATGGAGGCAGATGATCTGCAGGGGCGACGCCTAAAGGCAGAAGCTGAAAGCAGAAGAATTATCTTATTAGAAAATGTGTACAACTTGCCATAACATCTCTTTTTAATATCCTGTTTTTGCATACATTTATGTTACTCCCCTAGAAGATAGATTTTTGGACTTTGTCATTTAGACAGGTCAGCCTCACCAACAGAAATCATTTTAGAAATTTTACAGGGGTTGCAAAGCTGGTGTGATGCCTCCTGCAAGTAAGGCTGATAAACACTGATTTATTCAGATGCTTTGTGGACAGAAATTCAAATCCAGTGAACAAACAATGAGCAGTTATTGGTGAGGCAAAATATTTTAGGTTCAATTTCAGCGGAAAAACACTCTCGAGTCCAAGAGGCGAAAGGCTTCCCAGCAGCACTGGAATGTACTAAAGCTTTAGAACAACTCATGCTTTTAATCACAATTTGAATTGCGTGACTAAAAGATAAAGACTCTTGAATCCCCCACATGATGTGATTTAGCAGCAGCCCATGGCGAGTGGGCACAGATGTGAGATGGTGGTCAGTACTAGGAAATGAGAATGGGGTTAAATGCAGACGTTAAACTCACTACCACTGATTGGTGTGTGTACATGTAAGAAATTCTATTATTATAATAATAATAATAATAATAATTAAACTACATTTAACACCTTTCCTTATTCTATTTAAGTCAACATATTTGTCCTGGGTCAGCAGCTGGCTCATATTGCTTCTGTTGGTAAGAGGGGCTTTGAGTGCTCTTCATCAGTGTAGAGCAATGTGCCATAATACAACCCCATACGTCAACACGGCACAGATGGACAGAGAGTTGTCCTGGGAGAGGGATCACGATCTGTGGCATGCATTCTTTGCAATGAATATTCCACAGTGGTCTTCAAACAGAGGGTGGATGGTTTATGAATGAGATAATGTAAACTAAACTGCTCCCCTGGTTGAGATTGGCTCTCCCTGGAGCCCTTTGCATCGCTTGCTGTCTCTTTCTACATCTCCACTTCCTTTACTTTTATCCACCCCTTTTTTTCCTTCTCCTGTTCTGTGCTTGTTATTTCCGTGCTCTTTTCATATTTGCAATCTTTCTCCCTTCCGCAAACCTCCCAATATTCTTCCATTTTTCACCCACTTTCAACTCGTGGTGCCTCCTCAGTCGGCTCACCAGCTCCATGTGAACATGTGGAATTTCTCCATAGTTTGTCAGGTCCTGCTCTCATCCTGAAGTGTCCCACTGACACGTGTACGTCTATATACACACAGATCAGGGCAGCGATAGGTATGTTTGAGGTTCAGGCACGTGGAAAGAGAAAAAAAAACTTTGAAGGTGAGAAAGTTGAAACGAAAATGAAGACATGGGACACCCTTCTCCAGTATATGTCAGGCCTTGTGACTGACTTTACCGGGAATACTGCCTGACCTCCTCACATCTGCACCCACTCGGCCAGCCTTGTAAACAAACACTGGGACAGACAAACAAATACTATCGCAGGAAAGCTGCAAACGCAAGTTTTCGTCCACTAAAACAAACAAATCAGATAATCTGCCAAGCTTGGGGAAATAATGGAGCACAATTTCCTCTCTTTGTGAATGTGGAAAACCAGACTTGCTGAACTGCACAGCCTACATATTAAGAAAAAAAAAAACTTTGGTACCCAGCCCTTTTACACAAGGTTTTCTTGTAGTTGCAGATGCATGAGCTAAAAATATATGTGTGCTACAATCCAGAATATATCATTTTAACAACATCTGTGACACTTGTAGCTTTATGTGAGGAAACACAGACTGTAAACAGAGCAGCAGCAGCAGCAGCAGCAGCAGCAACACACATCCAATCTGACATCTGAAACAGTAGTACTCATATGTTGTACACCATGTTCCCAGACACAGATACAGTTCATCGGTCTAAAAGCCTACACATTGACAAAGACAAGGACATTCAGCCAGTGGACAGATTTCCACTTTGTCTCCATGAACAGTTTTTTCCTGTTTATTTGATCTCCAGCAAGGACATGGCACAACAAATCAAGAGGATAAACATCCTCATGATGGCCTGTAGCTGTGGTTTATTTTAATTCAACTAGATAATCTTGACCGGACAAGAAAGAAGTGGCTTTGCTCTTGCTCCAGTCATCATCTCCTGTGAAACGAATGAGACAAATTGAACATTTCCAAAGATGTGTTGTTGCTGTAAAATGCACCAATGGTTCCTACAGAGGAACCAAAAGTAGCTCCAAGGAGTGAACAAGATGAAGAATGTCAAGCAGACACAGTGTTGATCCTTTCACCATGGTGAGATCCACAGTGATGAGTCTCCCGCAGCAACATAGAATAAACACAGCTATAGCAGACATTCCTCTTAAAGAAAGGAGAGTGACCCGGGTCAGATTGGGGTTTGGGCATTTACTCCCTCCTGAGTCCGTGTCAGTCTGTAGTATGCTTGTGTGCTGTGCATGCCGGGCATATCTGCATTTAAGGATGCACACACGTGAACTCATCAGTGTGCGTGTTTTAGGAAGTATGCTGCTTGAATCCAGCACCCTCTGAAAATAAACCGCAGGGTCAACCAACAAGACAGAGAGGGGGAGTCCTTCCATTTGATACTGCTGCTGTGAGGAGGGGGGTTATGGGGTAAAAATGTGCTTATGTGCTTTTCCCCTCTGTTTTCCTGTCTGCAGTGGGAACAGAACTATCTGACTTTTCAGTGAACTATTCAGCAGTACACTCTCGTTCAGAGTGTATTTGTATGTGTAGCTGAAAACCATCACTACGAGGACCTATTGACGTTTTGAAGACATTATAGACGGGTTCTGACAACTTCAAAGGGCTTTATGAAAGTTAAGGCTTGGTTTTAGGGTTGGATTTATAGGATTAGGTTGGTGTTACGGTAAGAATCGGAGTTAGGGTGTTGAGTCAAGATGGTTAAGGTTACGGTAAGAGGCAAGGGAATTTCATTATATCCATGAGTGTCCCCACAACTATAGACATGTGGTGTGTGTGTGTGTGTGTGTGTGTGTGTGTGTGTGTGTGTGTGTGTGTGTGTGTGTGTGTGTGTGTGTGTGTGTGTGTGTGTGTGTGTGTGTGTGTGTGCGTGTGCGTGTGCACTAAGGACACAACATGCACCACCATAGTTTGGTTTGGAGGAGTCCAGAAAGGAAGCTTGTCCTGGTGAGGGAGTCAGCCTTAGGAGTCAAGGATCTGGAGGTCACCGGAGACAAGCTTGTTAAATTCAACACCCATCAGTAGAGAATGTACTGTATGCAGAGGAATGAGTAGAATCTAAAAGTAAACAGGCATTCTGTTTAAACTTTGATACTTTAAGTCATTAGTCATGTCAGTGTTTAATATGATAAATTACTGGAACAGCTGTTCTGGTTCTTTCAGCTAAACACTAATGTCAGCATGTTCACAGGTTTTGGGTGCAAAGTTATGTTTAGATTGAACCTAAAATACAACTGTGCCTGAAGAGAATGTGTTGGTTTGACGTGCATTTGGTGATAAGCCAAAGTATTAGACAAAGTGATATTTGGACTCAATGTGATGTGACTGGGTGAAAAGTCAATCACAGTTAGAACACACTGTACCAGTAACAGGGACTGTCAGTTATGTGGATTATTCAAGTTTTTATCCACTTGGGGTTGGGATGCAGGTGTGGACCCAGGAGTGTCTTAAAGTTATCCATATAACTATACAAGATATATAGATATATATAGATATAACCACAACATTGCAATAGTGATTGATTGGAGAGGTTGGAGAGCTGATTCAAAACCAGATTTGTCCAGGAGACCAAGAAAACAGTAAACCGGGAGACCTTTGATATCTAAAAAGGCTGAAGTCACAACAAACTCTCCTGCACCACCAGTCATACACTGGGAAACGAACAGGCAATTGACATCAAACACACCCAACGTTCTAAGTCAGTGTTTATAGATACACAAACAGCTTAAGAAGCCACAGAGAGAACCTCTCACTACCTCTGAAGGTGAGACAATGAGAGCCCAAACAGAGCTCTGGACACTCAGAGTATATGAACACTCCTCACACCTGGGCTTCATCAACGACAATCAGTGCCACACACACCTGACTGCAGTGAGTTGATTCTCTCACCACTCTCACAGAGCCAGAAGACTGAGTGAGCCTGGAAATGAAATACACAATATATCATGTTCTCTCCTGATTTCTTTGAATACACAAGGACAGGAGAATGTTTAAGATTTTAAGTTTAAAGGCATAATGTAGTGCTTGATATGTTCACACAAAATATTTTGTTTAATGTTCTTACTCATTACTGATCTAACTTTGTTGTAGGGCTGCAAATAAATATTATTTTGAGAATCAATAAATTTCTAGGTTGGTCGAATAATCGTTTGGTCCATAAAATGTCAAAGTTGAAAAATGTTGATCAGTGTTTCTCAAACTTGTAAATGATGATGTCATTAAATGTATTGTTTTATCCACAAACCAAAATTAGTTGATGAATTCAGTTTTAAGGATTGTTTGTTATATTGAGCAAAGAAACCAGAATATATTCACATTCAAGAAGCTGAAAAATCAGAAAGCTTGTTTTAATTCTTTAAAAATCAGTCAAACTTATTGATTTAGTAAAAAGTACAAAAAACATTCTTTTACATTTAGCTTAATTCATGAATTAATTAATCTGTGTATTATAGTCACTCCAGAAAAACATTTGTTGACCCCCCGAGTCCCCAATTTGTTATGACTGGCTTGTTCGTCATCACAGAAGCACACAGACTTATGTGAAGCAAAACAAGGTAAATGAAAGTAAATAATAACAATAATCTTTAGAGTGCAGAGTGAAAGTGCAGGTTATAACAGAGGAGCACACACTCGGCGCACGCTGGTGTCTCCATAAGTCAGCCTTAAGTAACTAAAAAGAACCTTGAGCAGGTGTTTGCACTCAGCTTAATGACACCTTAGCTACACACCTGCAAGACAATCACTGACACACAATCACAGACGCACAGGATTCAAGGCTCTAGGGCATGGGTGTCAAACTCTGGCCCACGGGCCAAATTTGGCCCGCCGTGTAATTTCATTTGGCCCTTGAGGCAATATCAAATTAACATTAGTGCTGGCCCGCCGGTATTATTATACACTTATCTATGTGAGCAACTTTTCTCCTCAATGAAGATGACGAAAACGTCTCACAGGATACGTCTGACTGATGAACACCTTCGTTCGATAATGAAGGTTGCCTCAGCTCAAAGCCTGAACCCCGACATTTATGAACTAGCATCCAAGAAAAGATGCCAGGTATCTGTCTTGGGCACATCAGATTAGATCAGTGTGTCGCAAACTGAGCAGTAAAAAGGCCTGAATGGTTGATTTATTCATTGTTATTTTATTTTCAAATTTATTAGCTTGTGGAAAAAGTTAATGTTGATATTTACCTCAGAAGGCTGCAAATAGAAAAGAGGCATTAAATGTTTTATTGAAATTTTATTTAATATGCCATTGATGTTTTTTCGTTCGTTTTTTGAAAGTTGATTTTGCACTTTTAAGTTATATAAGCGTTGCTTGTTCCATATTCAGTGTTAAAGCAAATCAGTGTAGCAAACTGAGCAATAATTAACATTTTATTCATGCACTTTCTCTTGCTACTTCAAGGCTTGAATGTTTGATTCATTCATTATTGTTATTTTATTTTCAAATGTATTATAAGCCTGTGGAAAAAGTTTATTTCGATATTTACCTCAGAAGGCTGCAAATAGAAAAGAGGCATTCAATTTCTATCCATTCATTATCTACCGCTTATCCTGTATTTAGGGTGCATTCAATTTTTACTTAAATTTTATTTGATATGCCATTGATATTTTTTAATTATTATTATTATTATTTGAAACTCGATTTTGCATGTCACTATAAAGTTATATAAGCCTTGCTTGTTCAATATTCAATGCAAAACTTGTTTGGTTCCCTATTAAAAGGTTAATTTGTTCAACCTTGGCCCGCGGCTTTGTTCAGTTTTAAATTTTGGCCCACTCTGTATTTGAGTTTGACACCCCTGCTCTAGGGCCATTCCATTGTGTATATTCCAGTACACATATATAGTAGATATTTCAGTCTAGTCCAAAGGTTTGACTGTCTGTTCATGGTTTGTTTAAATGATGCCACCTTGTGTTCATTTACATGTATAACACAGGCAGCAAAGTGAGGAAATTAAAGTTTCATTTTAAATGGTACCCTCATTCTTTCTGCACATAAAGTCTGCTCCACTATAGTCAGAGTAGGGACATGTATCAACATACCTTCTTCTCAGGCAGTGTTTCTGAATCCTGGTCCTTAGGACTCACTGTGCTGCATGTTTTCGAAGATTCCCTGCTCCAACACACCTGATGCAAATGGTAATGAAGCTCCTCAGAACTACCCATTTATTTGAATCAGGCGTGTTGGAGCAGGGAAACATCAAAAACATGCAGCACAGTGAGTCCCCACAGCATAAATATTATAGCAGGATCATCATAGGGTTGACCTGTGAGCCGTAACTATTGTAACACACTGTTAAACTTGAAAAAGACGTATGGGGGAAAACAGGTACTGTTTTTCCTGTATTTAATTGCAGTATTCTTATAAAACTGTAGTAACAGACATTGTTATTTTATAGCCTCTCAATATCCAATTTCCTTCCTCTCATCATGCTTCAGCGGCTGAAAATGAAGTTTAGCGGCGGCGTTTTGTTTGTCAGAGAAACAGCATTAGCGTGTACCTTCTTTTCAAAGAGAGTCTTTATTATTAAAACAAAATACAGTGAGCTCTTTCAGAAATTGGAATCTACACTGAAAGTGTGTTTTGTGCAACTTTTTGTTTAGAAAAAAAACAACAACAATAACAAAAAACACCATCGCGACATTTACGCAAAGTGTTTTTGGTCTGAAATTTAAAAGTGATTGTTTGTGCCTATACCCTGCTGAGATGTGGGCTTTGTACGAGCGGCAGCACAGCACAACGATGGATTTAATCATTAAGGCCAATGTGAGACAGACAGCGCAGCATGTAGATTACAAACACACACACACACACACACATACAAAACGCCATTACACAAAATGTATCTCAAGGCCATTAAGTCACTGATAAGGAAATGACCTCAGAAACTAACATATGGTCCTATCTCTGTTCCCTTTAATGACCCGGTGTGTACCATTTAGGCAACATTATTTCCATTTGGCAGACATGAGTTGTTGTTGTTTTCATTATCGCATTATAAGCCCTTTATATTTACATCAGTAGCAGGTCGGCTGTCATGAAGGAACAACGTGTTTAGAAGTCTGAGTTTTACTAACTGAAGGCTAAGGTGAGAGATATCCAGCTGCAACATGCAACTTCACCAATGTTGCGAAATCCAACACACTTTACCTACTGTACCACAAAATGACCCTTGGAAACAATTAAATTCTATTTCTCTAACTTATACCGTTAGAGAAAAGGAGGAATATATTTAATTAAATGTTCCAGAACAATGTTTCCAAACCCTGGTCCTCAGGGACCCTCTGACCTGCATGTGTTCCATGTTTTCCTACTCAAAATCAAATAAATGGGTCATTATCAGGCTTTTGCAGAGCTTGATGACGAGCTGTGTTGCAGCAGGGCAACATGTGACAAATGCAGGGCAGAGGGAAACACTGCTCTATGACACATATACATCAATCTGAACTTGCATACGATACTCAAAATTACACAACCCATTCTAGACGTAATGTTTTGATCGTAAATGTTTGTTCCCTGACTTATTATCTCACGTCCATAAGACAAGCATAACTGAGTTATTAAAGAATCCACATCACTGTAGGTGGAGCTACACGAGTCTAAATGCTAATGGACCTGCTGAAAAGTAACGCTGAATTTGACGATAACAGTCTGTGGTCATTCATTAAGCCTTGTTTTAACAGTTTTCACCTACTTGAGCACAAGATAATAATAATAATAACATGGTCCCAGGCAGCACAATTGCAGTATTTTCACAGTGAGGTTTCCTTGGATTCTGGCAAAACTGGTTTAAAAGTCAAGATCTCTGTGAAGGTGTGACCTGCAGAAAGAAACACATCAGCACAGAGATTAATAAAACGTAACAGCCCATGATCATTGACAGGTCTTTTTGTCGTGTTTGGCTCATAATCAGTCTAACGACTCGTTTCCGTCATGCTTACGTTTCCACTGGTCCAGCGTCAGGTCTGTGTTGTCTACCGAGTGGTCGTACAGCTGTGCTTCCTTCTCCTCCTCTGGGTCTCTGAACTCTGTGAAGTAGGGCAGCGTGAGCGCCTCGGCGGCGGTCGCCCTGCTCTCCGGGTCCAGCAATAACATGTGCTCGAGCACAGACACAGCTGAGGGAGGAGAGAAGAAAAGAACAAAGGAGGGGAAAAAATGTAATCTGACTTTGAATGCCAAACTGAGTGAAAATGACAGCTGAGCATGTCCTACCTTGTGGATTAGTTGTGGGAAACACTTTATGAAGCTCTTTTTTTTCCACTTTTGCAAGACCTTTAATGTACCTTTTGGCCTACGCGAAGAAACATACATTAATCCTGGAATAAATAATTGTTGTGATATGTGACAAAAATCTTTAAGTTCTCATTTGATTTGTGTGTTCTGGGCTCACATCCTCTGATTCCAGTTTTAACATGAATTCCTGAGCTGGCGTTCCTGTGATCTTCATGATCTCAGTCAACTGATCTAGGTCTGGTAAATATAGGTCAAGGTTCAAAAGTCTAATTCAGTCATGTACATATCTCATATTTTCAATATTTAATTTGATTATTTCATTTGGCTGAATTAGATTTTACTAAAATATTTGCAAACTGTTAAACACAGCGTGGTTTCCCTTTTTTTGTGTTGCCGTTGTCGAGACCTCTAGAGCCACGTCGTGACATGGAACTTAAAAGGATACGGTCGCTGCCTTTAAAAAGAGGTTTTCCTTGCAGCATTTCCGCCATGATGCAGCCCACAGACCAAATGTCCACTGAACAGGAGACAAAAGAAACGGCAAATAAACACCACACGTCTCAACTTAACATAGATAGAGATTTCATTAAATGATGTAAACACACATAACAATACATTTGAAATGTTTTGTTAAAAAGGTACAGTGTCTATTTCTGAGTGTTTAGTCAGTTCTTTAAGAGAAAAGATAAGGTAGAGTGTTAAGAGAGTACCACCTAGTGGATAACACTTATCATTATTTTATTTATTTTTTTACACCAAGTACAAGTTTTGTTTTCAATAAATCGTTTTCAACATCACAGCATATGTAAGCATGTAGCAGTATGTATTTATGTAAATAACTTAGACTATAGATTTAGTCCCTGTGACCCTCATGTGGAGGATAAAGTGGAAGATGAGTGAGTGAGTGAGTGAGGCATCAAAAATGCTTATTTAGGTGCAATAAAATCAAATACATAACAACATAATGATTATAATGACAATAAAAATAATTAACTTGGGAGTTCACAACTCGATGTCAGTCAACTTTGACTCATTTAGCACTGTTAGATATGGAAATAGATAGATTTCCAGATTTCCAGTATTTTCATTGAATGTTATTCCCAAACATTCCCTGTATGTTCTATACTAATTGGCTGATTTGACACAAGCAGCACCCTGCTGTATGTATAATATTTTAAAGTATTTCATAGAAAACCTAAATTGACCAGGAAGCACAACAAAAACAAAACTTAAAGCTCCAGTGTGTAACTTCTGTTGCCAAAACCCTTTTTTAAAATTTGGAACATTTGTTCCTGTATCCCCATTAACCCTGCTAAGGTTTGCTGTCGTCTCACTTCTCTAGCGTAGCCGTCACCACAGACTATACTGAGGAACACAGAGTGAGTCGTGTGCAGTCGAAAGGATTAATCAGCGTTGTGTGATCACATTTGACATTAACTGTTGATGTTGAAAAGTTACACACTGCAGCTTTAATAAAGCAACACATTTAAGCCTGCTCTTGGGAGGTTTTAAAAATGCAGTAGTAAATCTTTTTTGAAGCAGACGCCTTGAGATAAGGGGATTACAACAAAATAGCTTGTAGCGCTGAAGTTGACATAACAACAACATCTATCTTTTAATTAGCTCAACATTACCAGTCTGGGTGTAGTGCATCCAGCTTAGGATGACCTCTGGAGCCCTGTACCATCGAGTCACCACATACCCCGTCATCTCGCTGTCCGCCTGCCGCGCCAATCCAAAGTCCAGTATCTGACAGAACACAAACAAGGCAGAGACACCAACATTTACCTCAAGGTGGTGCAGAGTCTGGTAGCAACACTTCAGGTACATAAAATGTAGAAGAGGGGAATGCAATTCTGGTCAGTACATAAATTGTGACGTTACAGGTTGTTCACAACAGGTATAACCAGGTGTTGTCCTGGTTTGCGTTACCAGGGTGTGCAGCTGTACCTTGAGCTCACAGTCTTGGTTGATGGCGAGATTTCCTGGTTTGAGGTCCTGCAAAGGTTCATGTGAAAAACAAAGTAATGAGTCTGTGGCAAACAACAATTCCAGTCATAATAGTACAATCAAAAAATTATGTTACGCAAGAAAAGCTCACACCTAACCTATATTTAGATTATATGACAACTTACCCTGTGAATTATACCTGCGGAATGAATGTACTGTAAAAAATAAAAAAAAGAGAGAGAGAATATAACAATCAACACAATTATTAAAACAAAAAATTTAAAATGCATTTAATTGTCTCAATATCAAAGCAGAGTTCTCCACCTTAAGACCCCTGAGCATCTGATAGACCAAATACTGAATTTTTTCTTCTGACAGTCTCTGCAGCTTCATCAGCTTCCCCAGATCTGTTCCCATGAATGGCATCACCAGATAACTAAGTGGAAACAAAAACACACACTGTGACTTCACACGTGGAATGAGGTCATAGAGTATAGTGACACAGCATCGTAGCAGAGGCATTAACTTACAAATCATGGAATCTGTCCAGGGAGAGGTCAGCAGTAAACACATCTAACAGGCCAATCACCTGCACCAGGAGATAATCTGAGGTCATTTGTTGTCATAACTATGTTCTAATTCAATTTCAGACTAATTCTATCTAGTCAGAACCTAAAAATAAAAACACAGCGGTGATGTCGTGTCTTACATTTTCATGTTTCATGTGCTTGAGAAGCCTCAGCTCCCTGTATGCCCGTTTGGCAAAGAGCTCAGACTGGAAAGGTCGGTACAGCTTCTTGATCGCCACTTTGGTTCCTGTTCTGGAGTCAGCGGCTGAGCTGAGGGAAGGAACAAACATCATTAACCTAACATTTTCTGTCAAGATTATTGTGAGGAAAATGACTGCAGCTCCGTATATCACCCTTCTCTTTCAAGTGTGTTGTGGAGAACCTATTTGGTTTGTATCAAAATTCACAAGATGTTTAGTTTGTCCATTGCGGGCTACCTTAAAAATTTGATTGTCCAAAAACAGTGGCCTGGCTCCTGATATACAAACAAAACGCTTATTCTGGAGTAACAAAAAAACAACAATAATTCATAAAATCAGGTGATAGTACATTTGATTTTTTTTTCACTTTCTGCCAAATGAAAAATAAAATGACCTTAAAGGTGCCATATGTAAGAATGTGGCCAAAAACGGTTACTACATTCAAATTCAAAATACAGAGGTTTTTTAGGTTTCGTTTTCTGACGTAACTGGCAACCCGTGGTTGCTCAGAAGCTGAGACTCTACTGACTGCAATGACTGGTAGACGGTGGTAGGTGGCGCCACATGCCAAAACATGATTTCAAAACATAAACATGATTTGCAAAATATTTTATTTAATGCAAATATTTTGGCTGTACTATTGTTGTTGGTGAGTTCAGTTTGTTATATGAACATTATTCCTGAGTCTCTGTGATATAGGAGGAATTTATAGCCAGTTGCTTTAGATTACTGTATGAGGAATATGCGTGATTATCTGTTAGTGTGCATATTATGGGTTATTGTTAGGGTTAGTCTGTGGGATTGTGTTTGTCGTTGTCTGTATGCTTGTTTGTCATTAGAGGTTGAATTGAATTGAATTGAATTGAATGCCCTTCATTTTGTAAGCATTCAGAAAAGGTTTATTTTCTGCAAACTAATGGACTAATTTGTGTCATCAAAAAATGGAACAATAATGTTGTCATGTTACAAAATTATGTAACTACTAATGTCATAAAAACATCACCAACAACATTTTTACAAATTGTTGTCCTGGAGTGACTGAATGAAAGACACGGCCACTATTCACAATAATGGAGACCTTAAGGCGAGTGCTTTTTAGGACCAGCTGATCTGAACATGTCTGGTATGAGGAAATCATTTAAGCCACCTCCTTTTGATCTAAGCAACAAAAAAAATCGTATCTTTTGATCAGGTTAAAAGCTCAAACATGAAGCGACAATCAAACTCCCTCCTGTCACATCTGCTCCATCCAGCTGTGATCTGTGTCTGTGGCAGGAGGTTCCATCTCCTGCGTCAGTGTTTTCAGAGGAGTTCATGTGTTACTAAGTTGTATTGAGTCAGTCAGAGCACTTTAGTTTCCGCCCACACAGTCAATCATTGATCACAAAGACGCAGACGGTGCCTGAAAGCAGCAGCTTGTTGTGCAGGTTGAGTGAAACCTTTTCCACCGTCTCACTGACCTCCATGATTAAATCATCTTTCGAGGCGACTGGAAACATATAAAAGAGTCGCTGTGGTGAAGCCTCTATCATAATAAGGAAGTGGAGCAGCATGTGCTCAGCGGAGCGCACACACACTTTATTTTCTTTTGTTCAGCTGCGGTGGCACACAGAGTGCGTCTGAATGTCACCATCTGTTCCGTCTACTCTCTTTGTTAACGTGCTCCTCGTCCATTCATTCACTCACTCATCCGCATTACAATATCTATAACAGTTTCATCCCGAGTCACAGGTTTCACTTACCAAACCGTCCCGTACGCTCCGGTCCCCACCTGCTTCAGATCCCGGTATCGCTCCGGTACTTCCCATGACGTTTTGTTGACTTCTTGTCGGGAATAACCGGGTCTGACTCGCTTAGACATCGCATTTATTTATTTTTTAAAAAGGAGGGGGAAAGAGGTCAACGAGGTGTCTTTTTTTTCTGGCTGTTTGTCTTTGTGCGCCGTCGATCCTACACACCCATTGTCCTTGATAGATCCCACCTATGCGCTCACTCTCTCAGCCACACCATTGCGCAGCTCTGCGTATCAGCCGCTCAGGGCGCAGCCTGAGGTCACACACAGCCACTCCCGCTGGAGGTTTACAATTAAAGGTGAAAAGGAGACTGGAATGTGTGAGTAACTTGAGACGCCAGGCTGTCAGCACGACTGTGAAATGCGTGGACAGGTGCGCAGTTTAGAGAGCAGCTTTAATGGCTCTTGTTCGAGTTGTCTCGGTTTCCCTGGCTGTATTCCCTAAGAACTGTTTTGCTGCTCAGCTCAGCTCAGCTCAGCTCAGGAGTAAAGGTAAAAAAATATCTGGGGCTTGCTGAGACATGAGCGTCAACCCGAAGACGAACACAAGTATGTGCAAGAGAAATGCAAGTCTGTCCAGGAAATAGAACAAATAAAAGTGTTGTGTAAACAAACGTGCCATTCTAGTCTGACTCACTTCTGTCTTGTGATAAAGCAAAGGGGAAAGTCCAATCACCTGCATTATTATGAGGTGATACTGATCTGACAGCAATATCAACTCAACAATAAGTCATAAAACATAGATATGGAAGTAGAGTATAGACGTTCATGAAAAAGAACACTCTGTGTAGTCACTGCTCAATTTATTGGGGCATTAGATAAAGGATATGTAGAACTTCCATTTCATAATTACTGAGCAACAATCAAACTCATTTCATGTCCATTTCTGTCACTTGTCAGTATGGAGGTCCACATCTAATGGCTTGATTTTGATACAAGCCTGAATTCATCCTTGTTCAAAGGGAGCAACCATTCGGTCAACCATTCATTGTCTACTGCTTTACCCTCCACATTAAGATCATGGGGCCACTGGAGCCGATCCCAGCTGACATAGGGCAAAAGATGGGGAAGACCCTGGACAGATCACTAGTCCATTGCGGACCAAACATACAGAGATGAACGATTATTCACTTGATTATTTGCAACTATGGTCAATTTCCAGTTAACCTCTGCACGTGTTTGGACTGTGGTAGGAAACCGGAGAACCTATAGAAAACCAACCCACATGGGGAGAAAATGGAAACTCCATGCAGAAAAAATACCAGCAAACCCAAGTATTTTTGCTGTACAGTGCTAGCCAATACATAGCTGGGTGGCCCCTAGGTTACAACCAGTGCTGCTTAAAGGAGACATATTATACCCTATTTCTCCAAGTTAACCTAGTTCCCTGGCGTCCTAACGAACATGTTTGTGACAAAATACCATAAGGATGAAGCACCACAGCAGTTCAATCACCCTGCCAAAAAAAACCTTTTCAGAATGGTCGGTTTAGAGTGCCTCTCTTTAAATGCAAAAGAGACACAGGAAACTACGTCAGCTAACAGCAGTTAGCATTTGGAAAAGCCATAATTTTGCCGACTCCAGCCGGCACATTGCCGTCATACATGTATATTATGTATCCACTGGACATGTAAATCCTCTGAGGCTGGAAGTTTGTGTAGAACTTTGTGCTGCACTGTGCAGACAAGAATAGAACACTTTGCAGACTTCCACTCTTCCGGATACTATTGCCCTCGCCTGCACTTTCGTGTTTTTAGGGACAAGGCAGAGCTCCACGAGACAAACATTTCAGGAATATCTCACTGTGAAGTAGCAATGACACAGCAGTCAACATCACATGCTTTATCTCCTGTACTTAGACTGAGGAGGATCACAAAAACATGAGTGAGTCATCTTTTTTCACACTTGGCCTACTCATAGGACCTCCAGAGTCCCAAATATAAGGATTAAAATGATTAAAAAGTTGATTTTTCATAATATGTCTCCTTTAAAGACCCAGTTCAGAACCTCTATCGGCCCTTGTTGATTTCTGAGAAATGATCATATTAATTACCACCCTGAGGTGTATGACCTTGTTTTCTCTCTGCCCCACCCACTCTCCATGCTGAAAGAAGCCATGCTGTCTTCTGCGTTTCTACAGTACTAGGTAAGTTATGTCTTGTGTACCTGTCGGAAACTTAATTGGAGCTGCGTGGTAAAGTAAGAGCAGCAGCAGTGACTGAAAATGCAGGCATATAGTGAAGCGAAATTAAAATACAACTGTGAAGTCTTACTGCACATCCAGACTTATCGTTCAGCAGCAGAAACCACTTGGTACATCTAGGTGTACAAAACACAGTCATGTGGAACTGGTAGGCTTAACATTGTGTGAAGTCATTTGACAATTGTTTAAATACAATTATCATTCGTTTATATTAAAAATTTAACGACTACAGCTTCACATACAGATGAAAACGCATTCATGAATGTTTGATTTCCCCATTCCAACATAATCACGTTCAATAGTGTCACGTTTTAGATATAATTTATAATAAACTTCCTCTAATGAGGTTTTAAGTTAGAGGAAGTTACTTCTTGTACTCAACAGTACTAATGCTCATTGAACCGATTAGATAAAAAGTAAATATGTGGCAAAGTCATTTGTCGTTTCTGTGCCTCTTAAGTTTTTAGATGACAAAAGTGTTTTCTATCACAGGAGAAAATGTGCGTTTATTTTCTATGGCTTTAAGGATGAAGTGCAACCTTTTCATCCACATACAAACCTAAAAACAATATTTGGTTAATGTCACAGGTGACCCACCACAGGTCATCAGAGTCAGACAGGTCACTGTAGGGACTTGTTGTCTGGTTCGTCATTAATAGCCAACTGAACACAGAACAGAGAGGGAACAAGCAGAGGGTCTTCATCATCGAGCCAAACCATTTCATAGTCACGTTTGATGTTGAACACCAATTCTCTTTACCAAACACCCCATATCAACTCAAACCCTGTCTGCTTTGTATCAGCTAAAAAGTCTGTGGTGAGTCATACCTCATTTAAACTTTCCTGACGCTGCCTGGCCTGCTAAAAAGAAACAGAGTTAGCTCATGTGAAGAAGAGGAAGCAGGAACAGTAAAGGTAAGAAATAAACATTTGAAGATTTGGTGTGTGTAACAATTGGGAGGAGCAAAACACAAAAATGTTGGTTTTCATAGCCTTAGAAAAGCCTTGAAGTGGAAGCTTACTATGCAAATGAGAAAGAACAGCCCCACCAACAGTCATACATAGCAGAAGTGGAAGAGTGGACAGAATTGCCTCCTTTCTGGTATGCAAAGGCCACCATAGTTCCCTACTGCACTTGGGAAAGGAAGGGATGAGCAGGGGAGTCCTACCATTGTTACACTCTCATCTTTAGATGAACTTTAAGGTAAATAAACTTGCTTCATTTTAGGCAGACGAGCTAACGATCAGGAAAGTTCTTACGAAGATCATGTGACACAGATTTCATGGGCCCAAGCCGGAGGCTTGCTGTCGTAAGGAATTGGATCTCTAGCTGTGGAGAGAGACGCAGCCTGTTGCTGCTGCTGCTGCTCCTCTCCTTCGTCCCTCTCTCCCTGTTCAGAGACACCCCCTCTGCCCACCCACGCAGGAAGCTCCAGACCCTGCTGCGAAGAAAAGGGCTTCTCCAGAACCTTAAGGACCCGCTGGACCTGCGACGCAGAGAGGAAATGAGAGATGAAAGTGAAACGGGAACTGAGTTTAAAAGTCTGTGCTAATTAATAATCACAGTTGATGTGCTGCAGAGACACTTTTTTTTAGCCACAATAGTACAGTCAAATAAGATGCACCATTACTAAGTACTGTGTGTCACAATAGATTTGAGCCTCACTTCAGAAAAGTCTCCATTCTCAGCAGCTTCTATTGCATTCTGGGCAATGTAGTTCCTGAGTATCACACGAGGGTTGGTGTTGTCCATGACCCTCACCCTCTGCTCCTGCACAGCCTGCACATCACTCTGTCCCTCCAACTCGCGAGCCAGACGCTTCCTGTGGCAGCGACATCATCAAACATTCAGAGTTACAGTAATGGAACAACTCAACGCTCCATTTCCTCCCGCGTCTATCTGTCCACCCCCTTTATCAGTCACACTTCCACCCATCACCATCGCTCCAGAAAAAAATCCCTCACACATTTCCTCCCCCACTGTACACTTGTTTTAGTATATATATAATATATATTCCACAGATATTTGTCTTTCCTCCTGTGTCTCACCTGTAGCATGTGATCCACTGAGTCCACTCCTCACTCTGTTTGTTTTTCAGCTCTTCCTGGCTGGTCTCCATCAGATCTTTCAGTCTGCTGAGTTTGTCCAGCTGCTTCGATAATGTCCTCCTGTCTGAAATCATCTGGAACAGTGCAGGGTTGCTCTGTGCCATAGACAGCAGCATCGCCAGCTCACTGTCATCAGGGGCCAGACAATAATTCAAAAATGTTACTGTCATTGTTGGAGAAATCAGAGAGAGACTAAGCTGGATGCAGTCGATCAGGATTTTATCTGTTGCTAATATGACTGAAGGGGAAATTGCGTTATATTATAAATGAGATGAAAGATATGGGTTAGATATAGGTTTATGCAACATTTACCGACTTTGTTTACATGTGTTGATTAGATTAGACAGGAAATAAGATAACAAGTTTAAATAAGGTTGATTTCAAATTCTGTGTTTACATCTGGTTTGGACGGTAATCAGGTTTCATACATAATTATGTTTTCCACATTGTACACAGAGCTGGATCCTTATCCAGTGTGACTGCAGTCAGGCAGCAGATATGCAGGTCATTTCAGAACTAAAACAGACTGGTTAGTGGTGAGTTTCAGTGGCCTGATCAAATCAAAATCTTAACAATGAAAAACTGGCTGACGTGAGTCAACACTTGAGTTTCACTTACGACAAAGACTTCAATGTTGTGCTGCCTTGTGCAGTATAATAATAATGGTCTTCATTGTGGCATGGAGAACTGCAGTTCCCCTCTCCACTATGGAGCCATCTTTAAACTCTTTAGTCTTCTGAAGTACAACTTTATATAAGCAGTTATGATCACGTCTGACGCTGGACCTTTCACAAACATTACTCAAAATGCCATGAGGTGTAATATGTCAGCATTAGCTGTGTTATATTAACAGCTTGATCTTCATCGAGTGACAAAAAACAATAATTGTCAATTGTCAAGACACCTCAAACAAGTGCAGTAGTTCTTCCTTTCACCCATTTCCAATACAGCACTATTGTACAATGCCAATGTCAAAAAATGACACATTGAAGTATACCCTCTTCTTCCCTGACCGTCTTTTTGGAGTCTCTGCTCGTAAATGACATGCCCAAACTAAGTACAACTCTGCAGTTACAAGTTCTATGCAGATTATATATCTTTATCAACATAATAATAACACTTGTGAGATTCCACCAGGGGTGTACGTTTCACTGGAGATGCCACTGTGTCAGAGTACATGGAACACAGCATAAATGAAGGATTTTTTTTTCTCTCGCCTAAATAATATGCAGTAGGAGCTTAAAAATGCATGGAGGTCATGTGACAACATGTGGACATGAGCTGTGCAAAGTCTGATGCTGCTGAAGTGAAGCAGAGTAAAATGACATAGGTTTTAGTAACAGATCTGTGCCATTTGAGATTTCTTAGGTACCAAATTATTAAAACCCATTTAATTTTATTTACATGTCACTATTGGTCTAAAAAGGGCTTGTTAAAAAAAAAAAAAAAGTAAGAAAATGTGCTGTAAATGAATGCTCCCTGTGTGGAGCGTAATAACAACTTTGTGACTCTGCAGCGTCTTCAGTTACGCAGTGCCATAGCTCTGGCTTACCTTGGTCAATTTGGGTGATTGACAGATCATTTTAAGCCTCTAAACTCATAGAATCAGACCCCAGTCTCCAAGTGCATGTGGATCACTTCATTAGCGAGTCAAAAGGACATAGATGCGTATGATGCATTTGTGCGGACATTCGCCCTTCTCTAATCAGAACGATCTAATGTCTTTCTAATGATCAATCAGACCGGGAATAGTCCCCAAAGCATGCTGGGAAGTGTATTTCTTCATTAGCAGCGGTTTTGTTCTAGTGAAAATAACTTATAAACAGCAAAAGTAAGACAACATTTCTGGTTCTATTTCTTGAAAGTGAGTTGTTGTTTTGCTCTGATACCGTTGGAATCTGTGGATTCTCTGCTATCCAACCAACACGTTTTTATTCGCTGATGCTTTGCTTTCTTTGGGGAAGCAGTAGAAAAAGACCAATCTATTTAGTACAGAATAAATGCTGCTCACCGTGGATCCATCGTAGGTTTGTTAGCAGCCTTTAGCTCCTCCAAGGAGGCACACTGCTCAAGCAGGAGCTCTGTGTCTTTCTTAACAAGATCCATCGCTCCTTCACTTTCTCCCCCTGAGGGACAGGAAATGTGACTCAAGCTGCGGAAGGTGTTTGTGAAGTCGGCACCTATAGGAGAGCGAGAGACAGACAATAACAGTGCTATTATTAGGTGATAATATCTGTTTTGTTTTATGTGCTCAAAATATTTAGATTGCTTTCTCAAAACTCGATTCAAAGCACAGCAGTACACTTCTAACTCTTTCCAACTCTTACGCCACCTGTGTTGTGCATAGTCTGCAGCAACTCCGTGATCAGCATTTCATCCTCAGGCTCCTCCTTTGTCAACAAGCCCAGTTTTTTCCTCATGTTCTCAAGGTAGAAGCCATTGTACAGATCCAGGTACTCATCCAAAACAACCTCGGCGCGGTCTGGTGGTAGCTCTGGGGCAAGAGCCTCTGCTAGCTTCACCAGGTTCCACCTGCAGATAGCCGGCTGTGCCTGGTAGGAGTAACGGCCGGAGTTATCAGAAGCATTGCAGATGAAATCAGGGTCAAACCTGAAAGAGGCAAGTGGGGACATTGCTATAATCAGTGTATGATACAAATGTTGTGTGATCATATTATGCTATATGCAAAAAACCTATCAAAGCTATACAGAATCAGAATATCTCCCCAAGTGTCTGACCTGTCCATGAAGCCATATGGACCATAGTCCATCGTGAGTCCCAGGATGCTCATGTTGTCTGTATTCAGCACTCCATGACAGAAACCGATACACTGCCACTGTGCCACGAGTCGAGCTGTGCGAAGCATCACCTGCGAACAATGTAGAACGTTCTAATAAACTTCCTAACAAATCTCATTCCAGACAACAATCAAAGAGAATGGATGACACCTTATTGTTCTAATTAGATGATAAAAAATAGTGTCTGTAAGTCTGTATCCAGCTCTTTTAATATTTTAATCCCATATAAATCAGATGTTCAATGACCTTCTCCAGAACCGCAACAGTAAAAGATGATTCTGCTGTTTTTGACTTTGAACTGTCATTGTATAGAATGGGATACATGTGTCATACGGTTGCTTGAGCGATGAGGATGTTGACAGGTGGGAAGAAAAATTATCTCATGCTCTGACCTCTCTGAAGAAAGCCACGTTTCTCTCCACTCGGTCGGGGTAATTCTGCTGGATCTCTGGGTAAAACATCTCAATGATATAATCCATCATCTGACCTCGAATTTCATCACGTCCATAGCTGGGACCTTGACGGCCTGTGAACTCATCTGCCTGCTTGAAGATTTCAAAGGATCCAAACCTGACGAGGTCAAAGATAAAACATTCATCTCCGGAAAATGTGAACACCCATGATAGATTAAAAAGACAGACAATGCACTCACCTGAAAAAGGTGGGAGCGATGCGGAGGACCACAGAGCATTTCTCATGGCAAGCATTTCCGCTATAGTATACATCCCGTATGACCTTGCTGTCAGAGGTCACTATTGAACCTGCTCTTGTGGTGGGAACGCCCAGAAAGGACATGGCCTCGCTGCACAGGAACTCCCTTATACTCGAGCGCAGGACCTTGCGGCCATCGGCTTGTCTGTGTAGAGAACGTGGACGCAGAAAATGCAAATTATAGTTTGGTGCATTTTCACAATCATCCAAAGAAAGACAGAATAGAGAACTAGAGTTAAATACCAAAAAGTAGCCTTTAAACCCCATGTGTGTTTGTGAGCAGCATAGCTCAGTCCGAGTAAGAAATTATGAGACTGGGCTGGTGATCCAGATTCAGATCCGATCCAAAATTGTATTTAAAAACAATTGAATTTTGGATATTTTCATTTATAAATCTGTCTCAAGATTCAGATCTGAAGCATAAAAACGAAAATCATTCCCGGGTTCAAGTTTGCTCTATTGCTTTCAGATGTAATTTACAACGCCTCAAGTACTACAGGTTCAAAATAGACTATACAACTTCAGTGTTTTTGACACTATGGGATTTCCCACTCTTCACTTCATAAAAAGTTTTTAAATGTTTCAATTTTGACTTTATAGAATCTCTTCCAACAACAATAAACGCAAATCATTAAAACAAAAGTGGCATACAGGCAAGAATGTACCTGGAATAAGGAGTCATTCCTGCTCCCTTCACTTGAATCTCCCACCGGCCGCTCGGGTTCTCCCGCAGGAGTTCGGGTTCCTGGCCGAGTGGGGCCTTCACCTCTCCCAGGTAACAGGCCGCTCCGTCGCCCAGTTGCCCAGCGAACTGTCCGAACTGGTGGCCGCAGTAGCAGTGTGCCGCTGGCTCGGACCCAGGCATCACCGTGGAGCCGCTGAGATACTCTGGTCCCAGCGGGTCGTCCATAACCTCGTCTCCACGCAACCCCAGCAGCGCCAGTGCTTCATGCGACACAGCCACGAAACGAGGCCTGGTCAGTGGTTGTGGGTTCACCCGGGAGAAACAGGCTCCTTTCACCTGCCGGACACCCGGCTCCTCTGACGGGTCCAGTGGCAGTTTTCTGAGGACGAGGTTGTCAAAGTCGAGTCGCTCCAACGCGGAACGACTCGTGGCCAGACCCATGTCATTCATACCGACCGAACAGAGGAGTCTAAAAGCCGACACAAAGGGGACAAATATGCGTGACGGTCGCAGTCGCGGTCCTAAATAAGCCATCCAATCTCTGCCATCGGTGTGGTTTTAGACCGTGGCGCAGTTGGACTTAATTCACGTGTCACACTTTCATAATCCTGTAAGGCAAAGCGGATGTTTACGAGACAAAATGTGTTGCATTAATATGTGTCCGACCGGCAACAAGAAGAAAATCCGGAAATGCATCGACTAAAACAGCCCCAAATAGTATTGTGTAATGCAGTAAAAATGTTACATTACAGAAGATAGTCCCAATATATTTATACTCGGTAGGCATCATAAGGTCAGGTCTCCATACATAGTTAATTACAGAGCAATTGTGGCATGCTATCCAGACAGTAATAACACACTTTAAGTGAGTTGAAATATGATTTCTTCACACTCAAAATACTATAGAATATACCTCTCTGTTAACACAATGGTTAACTTTGAAACTCTTCTTTGGCTGTAGTGATTTTTATATATTGAGCCAACATATTGGAGGGGTTTTGATTTTGTTGTTATGTGTTGTAATATTTGTTATACATTGTCTTTTTCTTAGAATGAATAATATGGATGTTTATTTCTGTAACATCATACATTGTCAGAGTTTAATTGCACCAAGCATACATCATGAAGAAAAAGACATGGGCTATTTGAGGCAAATATAGTTTATCTACTTTAAACTTTTTTTATATATTTGGGATACAATGTTTGTTTTGTAACAATAACAACAATAGGAAACAAACAAAAAAACTACAACAAATAAAAGGCATTCCAACTGTTTTCTTGGCCACTCTGAAAGGTTAAGTCGATCAATATGCAGAAACACTGGGACAGGGAGACAGAGACACATTTCAATTTGATTGCATTTTCCTGCTGTGCTGAGGGCCTGAGAGACTTGACCACATCTGTCATTCATGTTCTCACTATATACATATAAAGTATTATATATATTAATACAATTTATCTATGGAAGACTTGTATGAATAATTTGCAAGGGGTCTAATTAATCAAACAATCATTCCCATATTAATTCACCAGATCTTTTCATAGATCTCATAAATACATCCAATGGTGCAGTGTACAGAACTTTAAATTAAATGCAGGAAAACAGGACATTGGTGTTGGTATAACCTTGTAACCATATCATCCATCTAGACTTTTGAACTTACTGGGACATCTAAAACACAAGTTCCAGTGATATCATGTATCCAGTTCTAACACGTGCAGTAATAAACTCTGCACAGCAGTGGACACAGATCATTATGGGTAATATCACGCCTCAGCAGAAGCAATCCGAGGGTTAAAGGCAGCAGTGATAGTAGTGTAAGGCTTAACCTCCCAACTCAGACCAACCCACATTGTCCATATCCTTCATAATGGTCAAAACAAGTCCACTATTTAGTCAAGTCAATATCCTAAACATTTAAAATCATCTATTATCTACTAATCCAATTTTACAATCAGGCCAGGAAGTGAGTATGCATATATCATATGAGATCAAACAGCTGGTGTGTTTAAAGTCCGATATTCTCATGTGAAAACTTTTTTGGAGATGGCTTTCCGTTGGTGCATATTTTTGTGTCAAGAATGAAGGTGCCTGATACTGTTGGTACGATCAAATATAAAAATCACACTGTTGATGATGTGAGGCACATTTAAGCTTGTCCTGTGTCAGCTGTTAAACACAACATACAGTATGAGAGACTATAACAGGCTATGGTATTGTTTAACTGATGCCAAAAATGTTAACAGATGTCTGTATTTAGGTCAATAATATCTATCTAGTTTGTCAACCATTTGTCATATGAATAAAAGAAAAGATTATTACAAAGTTGCATTGACACATTTTTGACATTCACTTCAGTTAACAAATAGCCCTTACAGCTGCAATATGAGGCACTTGTCTGTTGATGTGGGCAGGACTGTACACATGTTATTGTAATGTTGTGAGTGAGAATTGAAACATATAGATCTAAAGTACTGGAATTAAAACAAAAAAAAAAACAAGGAAATTATAGACAACCCTCCAATTCAGACATTTGTTGACATTTGTTGAGTCATTCTATCTGCCAACTTTAAAAACCGATGAAATTAAAACTGACTTGCCATTTTACTTACCCTCCCATAGACTGCATGTAAAATACAACACTGATGTGCTGGACTTGAATTGTGCCAAGAACCTAACATGCTAGCTGGCACAAGAATAGAGGAAGGAACAAGGAAACTGCATTAGAAAAGCGTGCCTCTCGGATAAAGTGGATCTATTATATCAGGACAGGTAATGGAAGATGTTTTTCATAGAACTTGTCAAATCAAATCTGCGTGTAAGTCATTGTGATGGATTGGTGGGTAAATAATTTTTTGGGGAATTGGCATTTGTAAACATGACAACATGCAGGCATCCCACAAAATATGATTCAAAAAAAGATTCAAAAGAGTACTGTCATGGTATCTTTGGCAGTACATCCCTGCTGTGTCTACAGGGACATCAATACCAGATGGGAGGCTCTAAACCCCATGAGGTCCATGTTAGTTCATTGTGTTGGCTGGAAATCAGTTTCTCCATCTTCACCTCCTGTTTTTAAGGCCACAAGTGATCAATGCATTGTTTTTTTTCAATAATCAAAGGTCATGTCACTGATGGCATGGTCAAGCAGGGGGTGGTGGTCGCAGAGTCTTCACTACTGATTGAATAGCAGGTAAAGACAGTAAGGTTCTACCCAAACTTCCTCCTGCACGGTAGCAAGCATATCCCAGCATTCCCATCATGACGCCCTTTATGACTGTGCGCATCACCCCGCCAAAACGTGAGGGAGGTGCAACACTGAGGAAGAGACAGAGATACACACGGACCAGCTGTTTTACATCTCAGTGAGAATGTACAATTGAATGTATATAACGTGTCACACGCAGAACAAGATTAACATACCTCATGATTTCCTGAATGTTAAGCTGCTTCTCCCAGTTTTTTTCTATGCCAGGAACATGACCCATACCTACGACCCCCACGACCACAGCAGGCACTTCTGCAAAACAGACAGTTAAACTCCAATATGACTCAGCATTTTCCCTACAATTTAAACCATTGCTCTTGGACCAGTTCATAGAGCTGTGAGGAAGGGTTGTGTCAGCCCCATTGATTGGAGTAACCAACAATGCTGCAGATATGATAAAGCACGGCAACATAACTAAACAAGGACGACAGCCTGCTTTCGAAAGCGGACGACCTCTCGCCACCATCATGGCCTACATCTGCAGTGTTTAACCAAAGAGAAAGCTGAACGGACTCATCCCAGCAATGCAGTTGATGCATCTTCCTGATACGTCAGGTTAGGGCACAGTGGATGGTCATTGAAAAGAAATCTGTGGATTTCGTCATCAAGTGGATTTGAGGATGTAGCAACTTTTGTAATCCAATAGGAATATTGTAAAAGCAGCTCTTTTGATATAATTCGGTAGAACAATGATGTGTAGGTGACATTTCAAGCAACACGTAGCTGATTATACACTTAAGTGTGGATATCAATGTCTTGGCCACTTTATACAACCATTGATATTGATATTCTGTAGGAACACACCAGGACATACAGTATGTCAAGAAGAAAATAACTGGAAGATGAAACAAATAAAGATGTGATTAATAATTCATTATTAAAATGCAATACTCACTCTGGGCATTAGGGGGAGCCTCCACACAGCGTGTAGCCTGGCGGAGTGTGTGAGTGAGGTAGATGTCTCTTTCAGCCACAATGGTCTGATGGAGAGCAGGAAACTCTCCGATCATCTCCAACATGGTCTGTTCCAGCAGGTCTTTCTGTTTGCACTTCTCTACGTCCTCTTTACTGAAACACAACGACACACAGTCAAATGCAGTCAGCTGGAGAGAAGTCCGACACACATCATAACATCACATTGTAAGACAAACAAACTTTCACATTTTTGCCATTTTGGGTAGCAGGTGACTTACTAAGGGCACAGTGCCAACTGGCAGTGGCAGTGTTTGGATAAGAAGTGCAACCGATATCAGTATAAATGTGACAGGCATATTGCTAAAAGAGCAACTTCCATCCCCACAAACACAACATTACAGACAAAACAGGCACATATAGACCCCTTGGCAGCCTACGTCACGTGCGCATAACCTTCTCTCTACTGCTCATGTCGGTTGCAGAAAGCGCTATTGTGAGCAACACAACAACATGTCTTATTGTGCTGTCGGTTGCACTAATCGTTTTAACAAACAAGACAAAAGCCTGAAGTTTTACCGGATACCGAGTTGCACCCCTTTCAAGGCTAACCGGAGACGGCTTTGATTGCAAGACATCAGGAGGAGCGACTGGAACGAGCAAATAAAAGAAGCAAGAATTTGCCGTGCTCACGCCATATCAGTTAACGTTACGTTAATTTTTGGCATCAGGTAACAAGCTAACATGAATTAAGTAATTATTACTATGCATAACAATGTTAAAAAAACAATGTTTGAGAGCAACAGCATGATTAAACTCAGGTTTAAGTCAAACTACTGTAGCTTAGAAGCTAATGTACTCCAGTTGTTTTACTAGTTGTGTAAAACTTTCCAGCAGGTATGGAGCATGTATATTTTCCTGTTTTTCATCTGTAACTGATCATCAGAAATTGTCGGATTATTAAGTTGTGTGAAGAATAAAACCTCTTAAAGACACTCACATTGTCCACCGTACTTGTTCTGCTCGCCCTTCCCACGGTAGTTTATTGAGCTGTAGGAAGCAGCCGGTAAAAATATGGACAAGTTGTGTTGCTAATACTGTAATAGTTCACTTTCATAAGCATCCAGAGTCGTGTAGGACTTTAAGTTCTCGTTGGAATAAAGACTCGGAATGTCGATCCGGTACGAGTGGATATCGGGCCACTTCGTCTCGTCATTAATCCACTCAGCGGCGTCTAAAGCATATATGTGTCATCAAGCTGTATCCCATTCACCAAGGTGAATTTCAAGCAAATGCAATGCTGTAGTTCTGATTAGAATCAGATATGATAGACATCAGCACTATGTGTGGGTGAACATTCCAACAGGTAAAATTATCTTTTACCTGATTGGGTCTGACAGAAAACATAGACCCCAGGCCAGGCGCGCCTTCTGCCACAGACTGAGAGCAGCAATAGCCCTTTTGAAGGTCACTGGGATCGGCCTATCCCCAAGATGAAATTTACAGAAGGGCACCTGTCCAGCCTGCGTGGAAGGAAAGACTACCAGATTAAAAAAGAGAACATACAAATAAAACATGGATCAACTACTTTCTTACTTATTTGTGTATGCTTTACCTCCTTAAATGCTTCCCTGAACTCTCCTCCAGGAGCCATTCCCAGCTGCTCTGTGATGTGAGCTGAAACTTTGAGCAGGAGAATCTGCATCAGGCCAGACATCAGCCCATTCTGTCAAACACAGCATTCACAGACAAAACATATGCATTAAGAATGTATTTATGGTATGTTTTTTAGTTTAGCAAATAAAAAATAAAAAAAACATTTGATCCTACTTGTGCAACAAAGAACAGTGCTTTATATTTCAGTGTAAACCTTTTCCCTTGCTTGTTCTATGGATCATATCAGCACCATTATTTGTCTACCATTCTGAAACCCTGACCTGTTTGATGGCCTGTTGAACCTTATCAAGGTTGATGTCTTTAGCTTCCTTCAGTAGTGTGCTCTCGTCCATCTTCAACATAGACACCCTGTACTGACACAGCTCCACCACCACCACGTCTGGCTGCACTGCACGGATTGTCTGTTTGAGAGAAATAGAGAAATAGCAGTTAGCAATTGTAACCCAAGATAAGAGACAGAATAGGAGAGAACAAGTGGGTATGAGGGAGGCAAATGAAGATTAAGCATTGAAAGAGTTGGTGCAGACAAAACAATCAATGTAGAAGAAAGAAGACAAGTTTATGCTGTGCAAAATAGGAATGCCAACCTAATTAAAGTATTCAGGCGACACATCAGGCGACTAATCATCATTTCAAGGTGCTACTCCGTAACATTTCTCCCCTTTCACCCATTATTTCGGTGACATCTAACACACTATCACATCTTAGAAGGGTGTGAATGTGTTTCTGCTCCATACAAATTCTCCTGTAAGTTCTCATTGGCTCACCGTGGCCACGTCCTTTTTGCTGCTGTCACTGAAATGAGCGGTGCCCACCAGGTACAGGAGGCTGCCATCAGGGGCAGTGAGACACGTCACCGTCTCTGGGAGCTCAGGAGACGACTGGCGACGCCGAGCTCGCATCTGCCAAAGCAGCTCCACCGCTTCACCATCGGCTTCACAGTGACAACAGAAATGCATTAAGTTTAAGTAAAAGAGATATTAATTAAAATAATAAATACATATATGCATATATTGTGGGGAAAATATTTGGCTAAATTTATGCTGTATCTGTATTTCAGCATGTTTATTGTGTTACTCAAAACCTTTCCCAACTGAAACCCACACAGACAAAAATGTGTGGGTGATGGTGGACGAGTGATAGAGCGATTCGTCCTTGATCTAGAGGGTTGAGTGTTTGATTCTAGGCTCCAATAGTCTACGCGCCAATGTGTCCCTGGGTAAGACACATAACCTGACAGCTGTGCTACAGTGCGTCAATGGGTATAAAAAATGTGTGAAAGAAAAAGCGTTGCCTGCTGTATTGTCAAGCAACCGGAAAAGCGCCATATAAGCGCAGACAATTAAAACTGGGCATACACTGTGCAATTTAAGGCTCATTTTGAGCCAAAATTTTACTTGTGTGACAATTTTTTGGGATCAGGCTGAATTTCAGCCTCACCGTGCAACGTGCATTGCCTAGTATACATTGGATAACAAGCACCAAAAGCCCCTCACAACCAGCTCCCAATCAATCCTGTTTTTCCTGAAATTCCGGTGAGGGTATCGCATCCAAATATCAGAAAGTATAGTGTGCGCATATATATCGTGTGATGCTCATGCGATATAGTTGTATAGTTTGAGCTGGAGGTTTACAAAACGATTGAAAATAATCGCAGTGTATGCCCAGCTTTACCATAACTCCCTATTTGATTACTATCTTATTTTATTTTTTTGTTTTTATTTTCGTAGTTAAATGGCCTTGTTTAGTCTGCCTGTTTTTTGTTTTATCCTGCCCTGTTTTACTTAATTTGTTGATAGTTTTGCTACATCACATCACCTGACTATCCTGTGTTTGGTTTCACTTTTTAAATTGCTAGTATGCACTAAGTATGTGTTGCTTTAGCAATTTGCATGCAAGCCTATGGTCAGTAACATAAACCTCACACAGTCTAATGATAAGAGAAGAATGATTTTTCAACTCCAGACAGGTACTCTATGTGAGCCTGGGAATTAAATCTGTGGTTTCTGTGAAGCAGATGTATTTGCATCAGGACTAATTTCCATCTTGGGCGATGTCAAGTGATTATCAGGGAATGAGAAACCAATGCACCAGATAGTTGCACCACACAGTCTCAGAGCGGATGTACTGGTTGAAAACATTTTTATGTATCCATTTGAGCACATACTGTACGTTTGTCAGATTAAACACATCTTGCTTTATATTTAATATTAAAGCCACCTTATCCAAATTAAAGTTTAACAGCATTTTTCCAACTAGTAATAAACTGGAGTTTTTTTCCAGAATAATGTAATTGCTCTTTTATCATGCAGGAGACAAAGCTGTGTCTTATGTGTCCATTCAACCAATTTCTTTTTAAGGGGTATTTCACCATCTTTCAAATAAAGTACAGCATACACCCTTTATTTATAAAACAAACAGCAGCTTACAGAGTTCTGGAGGGATACATGGCAGTTCCTCTTCTGCTGGGCCGACTGACTCATCCTGTGGCACATCAAAACAATATCTTAGACAGTGGGTGCAAGACAGAGATTACACTTGCTATCTTGAGCAATATGTGCACACAATTAGGCCACAGTTCAGGAATAATGGCTGAAAAGCAGGTACAACATGTTTTCACATACAAACTGCCCACTGTGTCCTGTCTTTACATTGCATTGCTCTGTAAAACACAATGATTTGCCACTGTATACCCACCCACACACATTCATTTGACTGCTCTGAGAAAAGTCAGTGTTTATGCCAGAAATGACTGAAAAAGGGTAAAAACAAACAAAGAAACACACACTCTTACAAAAAAGTACATGGACAGTGAGAAAAAAAATACAAAATAATATTAACAGTAATAATATGTTGCTTATGGATTCAGTAGTTGTTTGGTCCAAAACTAAATCAGCGCTTTCTCCAACTTCAAAACGCAGACATTTTCAAATGTGTTGTTTTGTCTACAAAACTACGATATCCAGCTTCCTGTCATAGAGCAGATAAACCAGAATTTAAGAATATATTTCACAGAGAGGCTGACATCTCAGAACGTAATGGAATTATAATATTCCATTTCAAACATATTTAAATGGTAGTTGTTGCAGCCGATGCTATCATTCATTCACGCACACACAAAGTTATTCTTTCACGAACCTCTGCGTTGTTGTCTTGGTCCATGTTTGAAGCACTGAAAGCTGTGTGTGACAGAATGAGACACAGTGAGGGCATCCGTTCACACCATGAAGTCTTGTTCTCACACACACACACCGTCGACAGAACACAGTGCTATGCGCTGCAGCGTCACTGAATGACTGCTGACGATGCTTTTAGAGTGAAGTGAAAGAGCTGCTGCCGTGGATAAAAAACGTTTAAAAAATGTGTGGGTCAATTGTTCGATGTCATTGAGTCGAAAAGCAAACCCACACAAGCCGAATTCGAGTGTTTCCGCCGGGAACACGTCTACGACCTAGCTAGCAGCTGTTAACTTCTCGGGTCTTTTACGTTTACCGAAGCTCATCGGAGTGGCTAGCTACCAACAGCTAACTAACTCAAGCTAATGCAGCCTGGTATGTCCGGCTAGATTTTGGTCACAGTAACTCGTTAAAATGTCATTATTCTCCAACTGCAGTCGCTGTAAATACAAAGTGTTTGGTTAAATACATGATAGTTGTACGAGGGAAAATCTACTTACTGAACAAGCTGTCAGCCCGCTTGCCTGTCAGTGTACTCCTGCCTCGGGGTTGCCAGGTCCGCAGCCCACAATTCAAATACACCGCTGCCACACATCCAACAGCGTTCCCATCCATCACTACAAATGCGGTTTTAACTAGGGTCATAAAATAATCTTTAATAATTACACATGATTATGCCTGTATGGTATACTAACTATAGTATACTATACTGTGTAAATACTAATATTTATTTAAAAAGAAAAACAACACGGTAATACTACAAAGGTAGTCCAATTCCACGGGAAAACAACAGAACTGGCAACCATTTTTCAGTTCCTTGCAAGTATATTAGTGTATGGTGAATGACAGCAGCGGTGCATTCTGGTACATTAGTCATTAATTTAAGGAAGTACTAGGGAAGCACATGTTTATTATTTTTATTATAAAGACAACATGTTTTTTTTATTATTATTATTTCTTTATTTTACACGTTACAATCGAAATCTGCACTCTAATCTCCACATTTCCACAATAATTTAAACCATCAGAGGTTTATTTCCACTACCATCTCACACAGAAAAGTTAGTTATAAGCAGAGCTGTGTTACAACGTATAACATGCCCTTACACATACTCATGCTACTCGTCTTAAAGTGCTGTTTTGGATGCATTTTGTGTGCTTAAGAAATTTGACAAGAGGAGTTTGAGCCAACCTCTTATCATGACAGTGACATGGATTATCAACAAAACAAGATATTTGGATGTAGTGGTGAAAGTGCTATTTCCTATCACATATCTCTAATGTGTGTTTACTGAATGCCCCAGAGGATGTGAATAGTACAATTAGGTGCACCTATAGTTCAGGCAGGTGTGTAATGATGGCACTAATGTCTTCTAGATGTCATATTGGCATGTATGCAGCTGCAAGAAATGCATTAGGGGAAGTTGTGATAGTCCCCATCCCTTTGTCCACTCACTTGGTCCCAGTGGTAAAACCTATATGCTTGCTTTTACTACAAATAGCAGAAAAACCTATTCCTTTGTGGGTATGTTTGGCTGTCAACCAGATGAAAGGACAAAGTGAGACAGGGGGAAGTATTGGCAGAAAGTTGGACTGTGTGGGACCAGCAGATGGCAATCTATAGAAATGTCAGGATATAATATAAACCTTTCAGTGAGGGACAACTCAGAACATTCATTTCACATCACAGCATTCTTACTAGAAGCCTGCAGCACAAAGACGTCATAACTCACCAATGAGTCCAGCTCCGTTTCTCAGTGAAGGTATATAAAAAGAAATAACATCAACTTAACCTCTTTACTAGTATTTCATAATACTGGACATTATCTAGACATTGTCTCACAAAGCCACTTTCTAAAATTCTGCTGGTTCTTTATAAAGTACGCAAATTTACTTATTACTAATGACAAGCATATATAGTTGAGTCAAGATCTCAAAATCCTAATCATTGGTGAAATATGACAATAACATGTGTAACATTTTGAACACCCCACAAAACACTGAGTCACATACAGTGTCTATACACACATAGCTTTCTGTGAAACATGATGCTGCAAGCGCATACTTTATTGCCACAACTATATAACTATATTGTAATCGTTTGCATATTAATTGTGCAGATCTGAACAACAGTATCGTGTGAGCTACCTCTCTACTTGGTTATTGTGATAAAGGGACGAAGAGTTATCATATGTGGTAAAATACATTTTGTCTGAAGCCATAGTGCAGCCTTCTTATGCATTTCTAAGATGACTGTCACGGTTTTTAAAGAAAGCTCACTCATCTCTCACTGATGTTAATCCTGTCCTGATGCCTCACTGATACACAGCAGCTGTTTGACCCTGCACTGTAGCACCCTGTTGAATTAGATCACTGCTGGTTTCATTGGAGGGTGATTAACTGTCATCCTGAGACATGAATGTGACATCAGTTCCTACTGTAATATTCTAGTCAACACAGGTAAATACTACACGTTGATGTCTTGTATATTGTTTGCGAATAATCTCACAAAAGTTATTCTTTTTCTATTTTTTCAAAGACTACAAGTGTCACTCACTATCACATCATCAGCTCGTCAGTCAGCTTAATCCACCCATCATAGAAGTGTGAGTTAATTCAAAGATTGGAGGTGGCTCTGGATATAAATAGTGTACTGCCACGGTGTGTGAGGAGTTTAGTTTCAAGATGAGGAATCTCAGTCAAAGTTCCTCCTCGTCTTTAACATTCCCCAGCAGCGATAAGCTCCCCCGCTCTCTGTGCCAGTCTGTCTCTACGGTTTTCCTCACCCTCGTCTTCCTCAAAGAGAGTATGATGTATACTCAGCAGCTGGTGTGTGGGAGCTTTGGTCAGTGGTGGCGGCGGCGGCTGAATCTCAGGGTTCTCTGCCGGGGCGAGATGCTCCAGCGGAGGAGGGGAGGTTTTGGGACTGAGTGCATCCTCACTGGATGGTGGGTTGGGGCTTATCCCATTTACATAGGTAGTGGTGGGCAGAGTCACTGCAGCAAAGTTGGTGGTGATGGTCGATTCTGGAGAGCACACCTTAGTTTCTGAAGACCCACGAAAGACATACCAGACAGGGTAGATGTGAGAGAAGAGAAAGAGAAAATGTCTCGGAAGAAAATATTATTTGTTAAAATAAAGATAAATCTTTTAAAGGTCAACAGTAATTGCACTGGGAGACTCATATTTAGCTGCCAGATGTAACAGTCTGAGCCATTTGTATCTGAGAAGTAAAATCATGCTTTTGCATAGTAAACAAATGTGAATTTAGTGTACACAATGTGAAGATTTATATATATTTGAACTCAAGTGTTCTCTCCTGAATCAGGCATGACGAGAGACAAGTAAAGTTAAAGCCTACCTGTTATTGAACCCGACACATGAACAATTGTATGTGCGCCTTCGATGTACACAGTATCCACGTTGTGCTGTGAGGGCAAAGGCTCTGAGGTTGTGACCTCCACCTTAGGCTTACGAATGGTCAGCATGTACGGCTGGACATCCAGCGAGAAGTTACGCGTGTGCTTTTTCTCCACCACATTCAGCTCTGCAAGAAAAAAATGGGTAGATTTTAAAGTCGAGAGAAATCTGCGGTGACATTAAAGCTGCAGTGCTTAACGGTTATTATTCTGCCACTTGGTTTTCATGAACACTATGTAATATTACTTTCATGCTGTGTTCTTAATCTGAAAATGAGCTCCATCAAGCAACACAATCAGACCTGTCAGAGGGAGCATTTGAGTGTATACAGCAGCAGTACAGGGGCAGGTGGGGACAAAAACGCTCATCCTAACCAGATTGTTTAAGCAGTAGAACTCACTTCTTAAACTTTTTGTGGGTACGTCTTTGTGTTTTCGGTCATACAAAAACCTGTATGCAGCCGTATTGCTTTACTCGTGCAATGTTGCTGTTGCCTCCCTCTGTCTTGACATAAAACAAATCACTTCCTGTCTGCAGCACTGGAATGTTACCAGACAACAAGATTTAAACCTCGCTATACTGAGAAACATTAGAGAGAGTTGTGTGGAGCTGATAGGCTTCATCAAAATTGTATGAACTCATCCACATCAACGGTTTGAATTTAATAGATTTTTCTATATTCAAAAGTTACACACTACAGCTTTAAAGCAGCATTAACTGATTTGTGGCCTCTTGGAATCAGCAGAATCAAGCTGTTACACACACGCATACACACACACACATTGGATCACACCATATGATATTTGTTTACTCTGTAGTCACTTACTTTGCTTGTTTTCTATCACAGCTGATAGCATGTGTACAACCAAAGCAATGCACTAACAGACAGTTAACACGAACAGCTCTGCAATCGGAGGGGATAATCCTCTCACAGCCCATGTATAGAACCATTAACATCACAGATGTAATGTATTGTAGCATTGTATACCTTTAATTGGTGGTTGTTGTGTGCTTTTGTTGTCCAGAAGCGGTGCCATGAAGCTGTCCGCCACCGTCTTTCGTCTGATTTGTTTGAGTTTTTCAGGTTTTGTGTTATTTTCCAGACGTGTCAGGGTAAGGGGTTCCTTTACAAAGAAAAGAACATACACAACATATCAGCTTGGACTACAGTTTAGATAGACAAATATAACAATTTAAACAGAAATTAAGTGATCTACATTTTTCAGAAGCTCTGAACGAGAGTCATTTCAAGGAAAGGAGAGGTGATGTTACTGGTTTGTTTCTTATCGATGTGAGCGTCTGCGTTATTCTGCTTCGTAATAACTGATGTTTCTGAAGAAGTCATGATGAGTTACAGCATTGTAGTGTACCAGAGAAACTTCCTTACCTTGAAAGGCTGAGGAAGAGGATTTGAGGATGGGATCCATTTGATCTTCTTGCGGGGTCGTTTGATGACCAGTGGCTCCATGGCTATCTCACCCACTGCCAGATCAGAAGGATCCATGTTAGGATCAAGCGTTTGTATCCCACAGTCCCTCACAGTAGGTGTCGCGTCATGGTTGGACTGTGCAAGGGCAGCCAAGAGCTGCCTGACCACATTGTCATACATGAGGTCACTCTCATTAGTGATGAAGTCCAGCCTGTTGAGTGACTTTATGTGGTCCCTGTTCTCATTGCAAAACATAGCGAGGATGTTAATATCGCAGAACTGAGACTTTTGCCAGCGCCGCCGTGTTTTGATACCAACTTTATGCAGTTTGTCAAATACAAAGTTGGACTTGCGCACAACAAACAAATGCAGCAAATTGATCAGGATGATGAGGTTCATCGTGCAGAGCAGAGCTATGTCCACCAATGCCATGATGCGCTGCAGCTGCACAGCAGGCACCTTACAGTTGACCCTGAGCTTAAGCTCTGTATAGCTGCTAATGTCCGGTGGCTCACCAAGGGCACAGGTGAACTCATTCTGCCTTTGGCGGGCATAGTAGGCACTCAGGTAGGAAATGGGGATTGAACTGAGGCAGATAATCGCCAAGTGGCGTGCCAAATACAGCTTAGCCAGAAAGTTACTTTGTCCTCGTCTCTCTAAATATTTTTCAAACAGGTTCTGCTCTGGACTTTTCTCCTTCTCTGCATTTTCTATGATCTCCCTCCTCTCCCGCTCAGTTATGCCAGGTCCTTTGGATTGGATCTGCTTCTCGATCTTTGGGGCTCGGCCCTCAGCAGCTCGATGATAGCAGTTGTCGATCTCTTGAAGCAGGAAATTCAGCTCTGATGTGAGCCGCGTAGAGGCGAGGAACTCCCAGCTCAGAGCAGGAATATACATGATCCCAGCAAAGGCCAGCAGAGCGTAGGGCAGGAACTTGTGTTCAAATAGTGAAGGCCAGAGGTGAAACTCCACACCAGGTGCAGCATCACGCAGCTCTGTCCAGCAGTAGCCTCTTGCATACAGTGCCTGGTCTCTGGTGAAGTTGTGCGGTGTGTAACAGTATATGGATTCCTCTAAAGAAAGTACAGACACACAGAATCAGTCCAAATGTAACTTTAACAAGTTGAATGATTATATTACACCATTTGATAAAGATTTACAGGCTGAAAGAAGAATGATGTAATGATGTTCCACTGTTTGTTTTGTTTGAATTGTCCCAAAGACGTGAGTAAGGTTATAGTTTAACCATGTTTAAGCACTTAAATGAATTAGAAGATTTGTAAATAAAATATTGGCATTTATTGGAAATATGCAGTAGAAATCTACACTTGAGTGAAGATTCAGTGGTTCTACAACTGACACTTTAATGATTTCAATTACTTTTCCAAAGATTTAATTAGTAAATATAGCCACATGTACGACGTTTGTCGGTTGTGTAAGATTAAAGGATGCAAGGATGTGTCTCGAGACTCTCTGATCTCCATTTCATTTATGATAATATTTCATCAACATTCATGCAGCTTTTTGAAATGATCAAGGCACCCGCCTGGCTCAGATTTATAAAGTGAGAATGTTCCTTCCAGTTAAAGCTCTATAATTTCTCTAAAGTCTCAAGTCAAGTACAAATCTTTGGATGTGGCAGTGGTTTTAACTGCTGTCTGAAGAAATGTTAACATTTATTTTTTTATTTAAAACCTTTGAAAAACCTAAACACGGCAGTTAAGCTTTTGATTCACAGTGTGCAGGGTGCTTCTCCTTTAAAAGCTTTACTCTGACAGGGCCTTAAATATCCTTATCCTGAGTGAATACCCCAAGAAGTTTTCTAAACGCCCACATCTTTCTGCTGCTAAAGTTGAATGCTCGGTCCCAGCTGGTTAAATGCTGAGAGCCTGACTCAGCAAAGAACTAACATCGCTCTCATCCATCGGGTCCTCTCTCCCTCCTAACCAAACACTCTTCTCTCCCCGCTCCCAACAAATACATGCCGTCATATCTCCAGTCTGTCTTCTTTGCTCTCTAGCCCTTAATAGCTCTGTATGTCTCTTCCCTCAGTGCTCTGCTAGTTTCACAGAAAACAGGGTATCTGTGTGTGTAAAAAATTGGAAACATATAATGGTGAGACTACAAAACTATAACAATCAAAGGACTCCTGCGATCACCTCTTCCTTTCTCAAATGTTTCAGGGAACGATGGTGGCCTTTGAATAGCAAGAATGTCGTTCTTCTTCATTCAAAGCAAAGACACACACCCTGGTTGTGTACTCTACTGTTGTGTACTCTGTTGCTGTACTATAAATACATTGGCCCTTGCCTAAAGTCCATAACAAAGGCTACAACTACAAACATTTTGATTTTTTAAGTGATTATACAATCCTACAAACTTTATTCAATCTTTGTCAATTAGCCATCCAAAATGTTACACACTGGAACTTTAAAGGGCTGCTGTTATAACTTATCCCCCTCTCGTGGCTGAGTGTCTCACCTGCAAAGTTCCTGGTGAAGACGAGAGTGACCAGCAGGATGGGGATGATGACCGTCCCAATAGTTACAACACGATCGAAGGGCAGCTCCAGTTTGAGCTGCACCATGAGGCCGGCCAGTGCTCCACCTTTCTCATCCTGAGAGGAGCCTGGCAGGATCAGCTCCTTCAGCTTCTCGCCAGCAAGTAGCGCTGTGGCCATGTCTAAGTTTTGATCGAGGATGTTCTGCATCCGGAACACAAAGGACACTCACAAGCCCCCTCTAGACTGGAGAGAAGGCCAGACACTCCCTAAAACCTTCTTAACTGAATTTGATATGCACACACACACACACACACACACACACACACACACACACACACTGTGTGACTGATCTCAGCCTCTGTCACCATGTGTGGCAAAGAAGCAGGTCATACTGTGTCATCAGAGATCTTCAGTGCTTTGGGTTTCTCTACAGCTTCTCACAGCTCTTCCAGTTCAGATAAAAAGGCATAATGTCCCCGTCTCTTAGTGTCTGGCCTCAGTCCACACACTCAGTGAGGCAGGATGAGGAATGAGCTGAGTTTAGGAGGTGTCCTGGTGATCCCCAGGGAGAGAGATTCTGGACTCGTGGAGTGGGCTTTGGTCATGAGAGGCTTTCCTGAAAGACAGAAAACCAGTTAAGGAGGGAAAGAAATGTGTCTATAACATAAAAAGTAAAGCTGGACACTTATTTTATATATAGCTTCCTCAAATTCCTTGACTTTTCTAATGTGGTCATGCAGTTGAGGACAACTAATCCCCCTCTCTCTGACCAGTGGAGTGTGTGAATGTGGTCGCATTTGTCTTTGACGGAGCAAGGACACGAAAGGACAAGTTAAATCTTTGAGGAGTATACTATCCAGGAAAACGAATGAAAGCAGAATCCATGTGTTTATTGGTAGACGTTCCATTCGTCTTAAAGGTCCAGTCTCTAAGAATTATGGCGCTTTTCCACTATGCAGTTCTAGTTTGACTCTACTTGTTTTGGTTTTTTTTTGCTGTTCCATTTTTCAGTACCTGCTCCAACCAGCTGAGATGATAATAAAATGTGACGTCAACAGACTGCCGGCCACTGATTGGTCAGAGAGTGTCGTCACTGAAAGAGTCATGAGCGGGACGTCCGACACAGGAATCAAACCAAAACAATGCCGAACTGTAGATCAGTTAAAAAAACTTAAAAGTCCTGAAAATGTGATCTCCGACATTTAGCAAGGACATTTCTAAAATCTGCACTCCTGTCATGTAGGAAGTACTGAACTATTATTTTTAATGAACTGATTCTAATGATTCAGTTCACTGAAAACAACTGCTTTGCTCGCCTCTATAGTTTTTCTTTGTGTCGCCTATATAAAACAACATGCAGCCGTGCTGTGACGACCCAGCCCTCAAGGAGGTAATAATAATAATAATAAATTTTATTTGTAAAGCACTTTTCATAAAGTTATCTCAAAGTGCTACAGAAACCAAAAAACAAAATAAACAAAAGACTAAGAGAAAAATCAGACACGATTAAAATCAGACACGATTAAAATCAGCAGAAGAAAGAATAGCTAAAGGAGGAGAAGAAAGTGCAGAAAAGAGAATAAAAACATCTAGGAACGACCTAGGAAAGCCTGTTCGAATAGAAATGTTTTAAGCCCTTTTTTAAGGTACTATGGAGTAATGGAAAACAACAACCTGGTACCCAAACCATGTAGAGTCAAGGCGTGCTGAGCTGAGTAGTGCTAGATCTGTATCGTGTAAAAGCGCACTAAGTGACATCTAATGGTGAGACTGCAGATTGCAACAAACAGAGAGCTCCCCTTTCCTCAAATGCATCAGGGACCTACAGTGACCTTAGCACACCAAAACTGCTAACACTCTTACATAACTATTCCTGCTCCTCAATCTTATTCACCCTCTTCTATCTTGATTTATGCATTAGATTTCTGTGGGCGGGGCAATTCTTTGTTTGCGTTCGAAGAAACAGAAACTGACTATACAACCCAAAACATATGTTTGGGTTGTATAGTCAGTTTCTGCCAATAAACCCCACCTAAATGTCAAACGCTGGACCTTTATATAACAGATGACCTCCATTACATTTCTTGTCAAAGTCTTGTCTCGTCAATACACCCCACTGATGTCCGGTCAATGTGACGTCTTGTCATGACTGAAAGAGTGCGTACGTACACGCCTGCATGCAAATGCTCGTGCTGAAACTGTGCAGGGTGATTCAGCAGTGCATGCATGCTTGTTTCACGCAAAGGCTATATGAATGTCCTACAAGGGGAGAGTAAATTCATCATCCCCTTTCCATCAACAACACTCACCCTCTCCCTTTTCTTCTTTTTCACACACACAGGCACACACACTGAGCTCATCTATGAAATCCTAAAACACCCTATTCTCTAATGGTCCAGAGCTGGAAAGTACAATTAGTATATCGAGCAGAGTAACTTGAGACTTGCAGTTTCATGAGGATAAGCGATAGTTGGCATCATCATCCTTTTCATCTTTACAGCCCGCTCACCCACAAAATGAGAACATCACAAAACAAGGATTTTTTTTTTTGAAACATTACCCATGATCATTATCCAGTGGTTCATTCATACTGTATGCGATTGCTGACTACAGGTCACACATGAGACTGAAAACAAGCTGTGTCATATGGGATTATAAATTGGGAGTTGACACCAATTTCGGCACAAACTGCATGTCGTCATTCAAGACAACTTTGTTCACAACCTCACTCACTGTCTCTCAAGAATAATTGGATGTGAAATGATAAATGTTTAAATGTAGGGGAGCAGCACTTACAGGCTGCACTCGTGTCTGTGAGGCACTGGCACGGCCAGTCCCACAGATTACGTCTTCAGTTGGGCACGAGTGTGCTTGTAGAGGGAAATCCTACATTTCTTGGCCACTATACAGCATCGCGCCTGGGCAGGAATAGCAGGAAGACCACTGTTCATTCATTATGGACCACAAGACAGCTGAGGACGGAAGAACTTTCAGCTCTCATGGCTCTGACACTTTTGACCTGATAACTACTACAGGCAAACTGTTTCAAGTTCATATAGAAGAGGGACGCATGGACAAAAATAAAACACCTTCAGTTCTGTTCTCACTTTTGAGTGCATGTGGGCACTGCCTGAACATTTTCATTCAGGGGAAAAGATCATTATGTCCTGTTAGCTCCAGCTGTGTTAGGATTCTCCTCTGTGATGATGTATTCACAACAGGTCTTTAAGTCCAGGACAGTGGCAGAAAGAACCACACTTTGTGTCAGAGTCATTGTTTTACAGTGAACAGCAGCTTTCTGCAGATGAACCCCCGCTGTTTCAGCACCTCAGCAGCGGACAGCTCTCTAAATACCCAGCAGTGGTTGCGTGTGTGTGTTTGTGTCACTGATCTGTCTCCTCTCTTTCTCTCTGTGTGAGTGTGTGTGTGTGTGTGTGGGAGAAAGAGAGAAGAGATGCTACGCACCTGCATCAGCTGTCTACCTGTCCACGCTTAAAAGCGATCACCCTCCAAAAAAAAGCCACTCTTTTCCCTCTCCTTTCGCTGCTAAGACACAGAGCAATGACGCACAGTGGCAAAAGAGTAAGATTCACTCACCGTGTCTCGCTGCATCTCCCGGCACAGTGAGAGTTAATCTGCAGTGCGGGCGAGCAGCTACAGCATGTATCTCCGAACACACCGGTTTGTTCCGCCTTACTCTCCCTCTTGCCCTCCACTCCCACTCTCTCTCTCTCTCTCTCTCTCTCTCTCTCTCTCTCTCTCTCTCTCTCTCTCTCTCTCTCTCCTTCTCTCTCTCAATCTCTCTGTGCCCTGCCTCTCTCTCCCACAGAAACAAGGGATGAGACAACCGTTCTTCACATCTCCTCCCTTTATATTCCCTCCATCTTGCCGAATTTCCGCAGAAATGGACAAGAGGTTTTGTGCCAAAGATGGAGAGCAAACAAATTCAGTTGGACCAAGTTGAAGAAAGCGATTCATTTGTAGTTGATTGCATTGAAATATTTACAAATCCAAGTTATAAAAGGTTACAGTGATTCAACCATCGGTTAAAGCCCGGTATGGTTAATAAAAAACAACAACAACAAATACACGCATTTATTAGCGTATCACTTATGAATAACTACCGGCATATTCACTTATTCTGTGTTCAACCAAACTAAAGGCGGTGACTGCCTTGTTGATAGGTTTACCCAGCAGCCTATCACCCACCACAGTGAGCCTGCTCACGGTCACGCGCAGAAAGGTGAATGGGAGCGACGCCTGCCTGTCAGTCAAACTCACTGAACATCACTTGTTATTATTATTTATTTACGTCATCCAAGACAACAGCAGCAGCAGCAGCATCATGTAGGTCCAGCTGAAGTCAAGTTTCTAGAGGCTGCACATGGGTAAAGACTATGTGCATTTAATTTATACATCACTTTTCAAGCATACGTACAGTGCATTCTAGATTATAAAAAGGCGAGAATATAGACTCAAATCATAAGGAGAAAAATCAGAAAGGAATGCAAATACTTCAGTGTAAAATAAAGGTAGTGTCTGTGTTGTGTTTTGTGGAAGGTCACAGATTAAAAATGTCAATAAATTGAACCCATACAGGCTACGTCACTGCAGTTTTACATCAGCTTGAGAAGCTGCAGTGTATCATAGCTGAGCCTGAGCGCGCTCCCGATGCTCGTCAGCTGCTCTGAGCCACAAGTCACTTTCTCCTCAAGCCGGTTTCCGCCGGTTACAGAGCAGAGCAGGCAAAGAAAGCTCTCCCTCTCTCCCTCAATGATGTCCTTGTCTTAACTGTGCCTTGGTAATGGTGCAAAAAGGGGAAATGGAAAAGAAAACACAGCATGTCTCTTCCTATATAATCCACCTAGTTTATTACCGTATATTTAGTTACACAACCAAGTGTTATTCATTCAAACAACTCTGCCCTCATTTCTCTCATTATAATTTACAATTTCTTTAATGACATAGTTGGTCATTAGTAAATCCAGTGACTCATTTATACTGATTACTGTATATGAATGCCTGATACTGATAATAGACAATTTCACTTTTGTTTTGTATTTAAAAGGTACAGCATGTACAATGTAATCTTGTCCCACACTAGAGAATTTGCAAATCTGACTTGATTTTAAAAACGTGGGAGACCACAGACACAACACACTTTCTAACCTTTATTCAATGTTTTAATATCACGAGAATGCACAGACTAGATGATCCAGTCAAGACGCAGGACCACACACTTGGCTTTTAATCAAACGATTTCAGGGATTACGATCTCACAGAAACTCATGTGATTTAACGTGACTTCACAATATAAACAGACATGGAGTCAGTTAATAGCTGTTGCGTGTGCACGATGTGAAAACTGTAGATTGAGTCATGGCTGAGAAGATGGAATCAATTTGGCTTGTATGAGTTGCAGTTCTAAAGAAAAGTATGCAGCATCAAGTCAAGTCTTTGTCATTGGTTATTGCAGGGTTCTGCTCACGAACCTATCGCTGTTCAGTCATAAATATCAAACATGTTAAATACTTATCATTTGAAAACAGGAAGACTCTGATGCATCCGATGATGTTAAAATCACACCTGTTAACTTCACAGGATCATTTAGCCAGACAATCTAATTCAAATTAGCCTAAAATCGGAAGCTCCCACGGTTGTTGGAGGGCCTGATAGGGATTATCCAGGCTTTAGATGTATTTATTACAACAGCAATTGAAGATAACATAACTCCATATGTTTTGTTTATAAGTGTATAATCCCCTGAAGTGTGAACCAGGAGCTAGGTCAACTCTATAGAGGCTGCCATTTTGGACTTAACATATTTTGAGTTCTGATGTTATTTAGGTTCCCCAACTCACTTGAAGCAGAAAAAGAGAGTTGAGAGAGTACATGTGCTTAATTGTGCACACTGTACCCTTAACATTGTTGCACGTTACATTTAAATATAAACAAAGTCCTATTAGATTCAAACTCTTCAAATAAGTTCAAGCCTATGCTGATGTACAACCCGAGCTGCAAACTCAGTGATCTTAAACCTGTGAAGTTTGGGAAGTGCTGGGGTTAGAGTGCTTCCCCCACAAAACCATGGGACTAAGAGTAACTGAGCAGCCAAGACTACAGAGAAGGTGGAACAGAACACTCTGACACCGAGGAGCTGAAGAGCTCAGGCACTTATACAGCAGGTGAGTGATGAGAAGCAGGTGCATATAATCAGTCCCAAGCTGCCTCTGTGCACCCACACACACACACACACACACAGACAAAAATACAGGTATGTCCAGGTATGAAATGAGAGACTATGAACGATTAATCATAATTCTGACTGAGCTAATAAAAAACAAAGTAAATCTGACCAGAGAATGAGAGCAGCGCACAAAAATGTTCATTTACCTGTCACACTTTGCTGCCCTCCTCACAGCTGCTGCAGGCCTCTCTGCTGACTAACTCTTTGTGTGAGAAGCACAGGTGATATGTGTCTCATTTATGACGCCGCTGTTCAGTTGTGTAAGGCAGGACAGTGTGACAGTGAAGCAGCATGTGGGGAAGCTAAATGGACTCAGTCATTTGGAAATCGTTCAATTACACCTATAATTTTCCCACTGTGACCTGTAAATATGGCTTCGGTGCAAAGGGCTCATTTGACTAAGAACAGTCCAGTATACCTTAAAGACAATAAACATTGACACTAACGGGGAAAAAAACAGTTTGGAAATAATCTCATAGGCTATGTAAGGATTTTGAATGAATGCAAAAACACTGCATTTATATTAATAAAGGAATAGAAGGGCACCACTCTTAAATCTTAACAAAAACAGATCATGCCTGTGTAGTAAACATGCACAGAAACTATATGATTTACTCACACACACCTTTATATTCACTGAAGCCAAACATTTTTTATTTTTCTAAATAAGACACTATTTCAATTTCGACTTTATACAGGAGTTAATGCTATTGTTCTGCATGATCAGCTCTCTCATAATGTAAAGTTGTAGCTGTGTCCACAGTGTTGTCCTCTTTACTGAACAAAATACCCTCATGTAAGAGAACCCACTGCAGAGAATAAAACCCTTATATTTTAACACTTTTCATGGGCGTTTAGGATGGCTTGCATCTGTTCTACCCATCACACGGTAATACCTGACAAGACATTGAACCAGTGGCAGGTTCCATGATAGTATAAGCAGTATTCCCCTTGTAAACATATACTATTGGATGCACTGCACTGTATATACACACAGTCGCGATGTATTCTATAGTATAACCATGTGAATTCCGTTTGTGTATTTACAGCAAAGTTAAATATTTTAACTCACACAACATGAAATTTAAACCTGTTTTGGCCTAAGTGCTCAAAACATGTATAAGTATAAAAACATGTGATTGTTTTTTGTACCATATGGTGTCAACATAAAAAATACATGTGCTTATCAAACAACAGGAAATGATTCCAGTATCAGGCCTAACAATACCACTCCTTTCTTCTCTCTGACATATTTATTACCCTTTTTCCTCTTTTATTTCTACTTTTGACAACTATGAACTGTATAGCTTTTATTGCTTTTTCTTTATCTAATATTCTCAGTGGGATTGTACTCTTGCATGAACAGCTTATAGAGCTATATGTTTTTGTCCTGCTTGTTGCCCGTCTCATCAAAACGTCTCCATGTACCACAGTACTGCTGTTCACTGGGCCATTTGGACCACAACCGCTTTCCAAGCTCTGTCTTTGTCAAAATCATGTGCTCCATTGGATGCTTGCTGCTGTGGGAAGCAAAACCGGAAAAAAGGGGAGACAAATTGTGAAAAGGGGGAAGGTGGGGAAAAAAAAAATACTGCGATAAATGATGTGTGACGAATGAGCGGCACAATCAATTTGCATATATGACAAGCTCATTGATTTTTAAGACGCAATTTACATGAGCTATAACTGGTGAGTGTAAAACAAGGAACAGGAGTCTTGTGCGATGGAAGCATGATGATGAACATTCCTGCTTTCCTCTCACCTCATAGTAATGGGTCAGTGTGTGCATGCTGTCTTCGCACTCTGGAGCCCCCATGCGGAGCTGACTCTTGTAGGAGGCACAGTGCACCACAGTGGCTGAAGTGAGAATCGCCTGGACCAGCAGCAGCACCATCAGAATGAGCAGGAGGATGTCATAAGATTGCTGGACCACACACACACACACACACACACACACACACACACACACACACACACACACACACACACACACACACACACACACACACACACACACACACTGATGAAATCAGATTGATAGCTCTCAATAAATAGTAGCTTCTAGACAAATAAATACCTGCACAGTGCATGCTACACCGTGCTTCATTAAAGCTCACCTTGGCTGTGGACACATCATGCAGAAAATTTTCGATGAAGCTGATCACACTGCAAGAGAGGAAGCCAGAGGCTGAGAAGAGGAGGGGAGATGTCACACTGCTGATGGCAATCAGCACCTCCACCTGAAAACAGAGTAAAACAGGAACTGAGGAAAGTGGGAGCAATAAAAAAGAACGAGTACCTTTATAGACACATAAGAAAAAACTGAAAAAGAAAATACACTTTGTTTGTCAAACTGGGAAATCTATTTTGAAGACCCAACCTAAAGCCTCACATGAGCATTTTGGCTCAGAAGAATCCAGAGATAAACATATGCAGAGGCTGGTAAAGAGGAAGTCACAGTAGTTATGGTGGCTCTGTCTGTTCTGCTACAGTATCTGGTGTAATATATTTATGTATGAGTTTTCCATGATTTTTAACTGGAAAAAACATTGAAGTTGGTCTAGTCAGTGAGTGAGCCATAGACTGCAAATGACCATTGGGACTGTTTTTAAGCAGAAATAAGATATTGTGTTTTGTCAGCAAAATGTTGGAGAAATGATCTGACATTTTAGGAAGTTACATGACAGCACAGATACATAGACTTGACAGCAGACTGTCAGTATTCAGGAGGCAAATAAAATAGGACCCAATGCAGAACCTTGAGGTACCCTAAAAGAAATGTCACTAAAAGTGCCTACAGTAACTGAAAGGTACAAAGAGAACCAGCAATATCATAGTATAATGTACTGTAAAATATTGTTGTGTATACTCACCAGACATTTATTGGGGTATTCTGATACCACGTGGCTTGCAATAGCACTAGGAAAACACTGCAAAACATTAAAGATCAGACACAAAGCTACCAGATAAGACCGTTGATAGATTTCATTTAGTCTCAGTCATTATGGAAAATTAGTTTTAGCAGGGAAAACTTACAGCCACAAGGATCCAGAAAAATGTGACGGACAAGTATGGACCTGGTAACAAAGCATCCATGTTGAGGGCAATAATGCCTCCAAATACAGCAGAGATTCCCACAATCACTTCGATCACCTGTAGAGACACTCTTTGTTGATTGATAGAGATGCATACTGGAAGGATAAGGTGATCATTAAAGCAGCAAGATACTCACAGAATATGCTTTAAGGAGTCGAGTGGGGAACACTGCAGGCGTTATGACCACTGGTCTGTCGTATGTCGCCGGCTACAAGACAGATAGTAAGATTGAGAGGAGTTAAAATGCAAGAGTGAAAGCTCAAGGGAGAGAAAGAATGGAGGCAAGTAAAGCAATCAATCACTGTCACATGCACAAACCCACACAAGTTCGGGCAGCTATTCTTCTTAGGACACAGCATCGAAAACAAGCTACTCTCCCTAACCATGACTAACCCTAACCACAAGACCTGAACAACCACACACACACACACACCTTCCTGTGACAGCAGCAGTCCTCTGCAGAGCGAGCAGACAGGATGACAGTGCTGGCCATCAGCACCTCGAGCAAAAGCATCAAGATGAGGTTAAAGTTGATCTGAGAAGAGACACAGACAGATGAGGAAGACAACAATACTACAGCAAACTATTGAAGAAATCAAAACTATAATCTAATATAGAACCAAATGACTGGTAGCTATCATCATCATCATCATCATCATCATCATCATCATGTTGTTATCATGTATTTACATTGACAGCAGACGGGTTCAGGACCAATTTACAGCCAAACCAAACCAGACAGGTGGTTGTTACAGCAAATGTTGACACAAAGACCACTTGGAAATCTGACACCTAGAAAAAATAAATCATGTTACCTGCATTAGAGCTTTGTGACGATCAGCAAAATTCACTTAAAAATCCATTAAATCACAATTAGCTTCTTGGCCTTTGGTGTGTTTAATGTTTACTCACCGCAACATGTCTGTTCTTGGCAATGGCAAAACTCGCTATGGCTGCTGGGAGGCCCTGTGAAGAAAAACAAATGCATCTCTGAGAATAATGTGGTCCTGGCATTTAGACATGATAGTTGAATCTAAACTTTGCTTCTAAACCCGTTAAGCTATTTTTGAAGGAAATACCAGCATGAAATTGTCACTCCACTTATTCTTGCAGGATGGTCACTTACAGAGCCTGCAGCACAGCGTAGGTAGTCCATGGCAACAGGAAACACATTTCCCAGGTACAGAGAGAAACCAGATGTAATGAGCAGACTGCCCTGAGGACACAGGTATGTATGTACATACAAATACACAAACTCATATACGTGCATTCAACAGGTACACACATAAACATTTAGGCCATCTTAAAAGTGCAGCGCAGAACTTCACTCAGTGCTGATTAAGACTATTAGTGCGACATTAACGTGCTGCCCTTTTTGCCCCTGCCTGCGCCTGCACTGCTGGTGTGTACGCAGCACAAACGCTCCCTGAATCAGGTCTGATAGTATTGCTTGACAGAGCCTGTTTTTAGATGAAGCATACAAATAACGATACATTGTTTCTGTTCAGGTCACACGGTTGGTGTAGTTGTTAGCGCTCTTGTCTTTGCAGCAAGAAAACCTTTGCTCGAGCCCTGCAAAGGTTGGAACAAGGGTCGTTCCGCACGTAGTTTGCATGTTCTATCTTTGTGTGCGTCGATTTTCTTCCAAAAACATGCAATATGGGTATTAGGTGAATTGGACACTCTAAATTGACCATAGGTGTGATTGTGAGAGTGAATGGTTGTTTGTCTCTATATGTGTCGCTGCAATGAACTGTCGATCTGTCCAGGGTATTCCCCGCCTATCGCCCTGTCAACTGAGATTGGCACAGCACCCCGTGACCCTCGTGTGGAGAATAAAGCGGTAGATGATGGATGGATGTTTCGGTTCGCTAAGGCTGAATGATAACATCAAAAAGTGACACACTGCAGCTTTAAGATTACACTTACACCATTTCCTCGTTAACTGATTTCACCTTAACTCTTCGTACTTGATGCTTCCACATCAGTTTTCTCTGTTCCCTATGACTCATAGCAGTCAACAATTGTTCCTGTGTTTCGACTTGCATGTGAAAGGACAAGACAAGATTTCATGTTGCCATCTCACTCAAATTAAAAAGGTTGAGGTACCCTCATATTAGAAAACTGTTACCCCAACCCTTCAAATTTGTGTGTGTTGGACTTAAAAGGTGAATCCTGTCATGTCCCTCCTGTGTAATGCTCCCTCTCTCACCCCTATGAGGACACTGTAGAGCCAGGCCCTGTAGCTGAAGCAGGGATGCCTCAGAGACTCCGGCTGGGACAGCTGCAGGTCACTGGCCCGCACGTCCACTGTGTAGCTATCCCGTTCATTCCTGTCCCTCTCCCCCCTGTCTGGCCTTCTCTCTGTTCCCCTGTCACTCCGTCGTCCCAGCGTCCCACCACCTCTCTCCAGAGTGGGCATGTGGCTGTAGGTGAACTCGTCTCTGGCTGACAGCTCCTCACACTGCATCCTTGAAAGAAATGGTTAACAATTTCAAATAGGTTTAAATAAGTCTTTTGTTTGTTTTGGGGTTTTGTAGACAAAGAGCATAGGCCCTCTCTGCCCTTTATCTTATTTTCCTCTTGGCTACAGAATCATCAACACGAGGGCTTAAGATATACTTCAGTATGAAAATGAAAATCTACATTGTAATTCAGGAAAAAGGAAACTAAAAGTACATGAAAATGTACAGCAATGAGGCCAAATACATGCAGTACGACAAACACAACACTTCCTTTGCCTGTTTTCACATAAGCACTGACCTGCTGTCGAGTCTCTTGTAGAATCTCCCAGAATACTATGGAAGAAAGGTATCCTTCAGAAACTGTGATCGATCCAGGACATGGAAAAGGAAAAGTTTATTTTTGTACGCAGCTCCTTGTGCTCCCCATTTCTCTTTCTCGCATTTACTCTCACATTAACCCTCACTCTCCTCCTGTCTTCTTCTCCCTCTCTCTCTCTTTTACACAATGTTTCTTAGAAACTGTTCTCAAAAGTTTTTTTTTTTAAATCCTTCAAAGCACGGAGTGACAACACATGGCTCTTGTGCTGCCAGCCCACTCTGTGCCAAAGAGAGAGTGTCTGTGCATGACAACAAGGGGAGGACAAAAGGGGCTCGCACTGGGGGCAGAATTCTCGGGGCAAACTCCCCTTTTGCACTCCCATTTGTGCACAGAACACACACACACATGCACATCAAACCTACTCACAAAACTGAACAATGGATGTTCAGAGCTGCCTGCACGACAACACACAAAGTTGTGTGGTTGTTGTGTTGTCCTCATCGCAAGAGAAACGAAGCAGCCTCAAATAAAAAGGAGAACCACACAAATCCCATCATGTGACATGTCAAACAGTTGGTTTTGTCTTTATATAATTGAATGTGTCACCCTGCAGAGCTCCACTCATGACTTCGTCTGTGGTTCTCTACTTGCGGTACACAGGCCAGTAAATTAAGATGCCCTGCAGTGCTTTAGAAAAGAGGCAACAGACACATTTCCACGGCTAAATCACATGGTCCCTTGTCACAACACAATTACTCTGATGATGGATCATTTTTGAGTGTCCTAACTGCTCATTCAGGAGTGGATCCTGTTGGATGACACCATGTTGTGAGTGTGTTCACCGTGACAGAGTGTAGGCATGTACACATGTACTGTATGCGCGCCTCAGGATTCCATTCAGTCTTTTAAAGAGTGGAGCATTCCCTGCTCAACATTGTTCCTGGGCAGCGGTAACCATGGCAACTCCTTAACAACTGCTGTCACCCTGTCCCTTCTAATTCTAATTTCTCTCTCTCTCCCTCTCTTTCTCTCACATGCACACAGCACACAGTCAAAAAGAGGAAATACATTGCAACAGTGTTTTTTTTTTACGCACGCACACACACAAATGTCTTGGCAGGATTTTTTTTTTGAGAGTTTACCCTTTTATAAATATCTTTAAAAAGAAATTTGGCTAAAAAAAAAAACATGCACCCATCCTGCTGCCCCTGCCATGTATGCCACATACAAAGTACCATGTTTGACACTTTGACTGCAGCAGGTTGACACAAAGCCTGCAGCAAAAAATCTTTAAAAATAAAAATTTTATCATGGAATTATGACTTCACAGGTTTGTCTTCAGCCTTAAAAGAATAACAATACTCATTCTCTGATCGCCCTCTGCTGTAAAGTAAGTTTCCCTTGGGGTTGAACACAGTCTCTATAACCCTAATATCTCATTTACACTCTCACCTCACTTAGTGTTAAGGCCATCAATGACACTCTTCCACTCTTTCTTAAGTCCCAGCTCAGTGTTGAGTCTCAAGCTGCTGCCCCATCCCCACTTCCTGGATGCTGGTTTCCTTAGGGTGTGTTCAACTCAGCTCCACTCCATCCTCAGGATCTGCTCAGCAACAGGCTCCTCCTGTCCTCAGGCAGGTGTGAAGGTCTGCTGCAGGATTCTGGTTTTCCTCCAGGTATCTGAACCACAACCTAAAATAACAGGTATTTTATCATACGAAACATTTGTGTGCTAAGAACTTCAGAACTGAGCGTGTGTAAGTTTTGGGGCTTCATAAATAAGTGTAGTATAAAAAGATGGAGGAAGGATAAAAAATAAGTAAATAAATGCATAAGTATTGCGTAAGTACAGTATTCTTTATATTAATCTTTATCGAGGAAAGATATATCAAGTCATACATACAAGTCATGTTGTTTCACAAAGCTGGACAACAACCGACGACGTCATGTTCCCAGTTCAGGACTAAACAAGCCTGTAATCTCTCACACAAAAATGACAACACCATCTGCTACACATTTATATTGACCCATGCTGATGACAAACAATGTTCTCACTCACACATGAAACCAGCTCCTCAGTGTCATCGTTGTAACAGTTTAAAAGAAAAAGAAAACAAATCGGACCACAGCCATCCTTCTGACATGCAACATTAAAACACAAGATATTTAAAACAGGAGCTCTTTGTTTTTACAGCAATATCCAGCAACACACATGAGAAAACATCTGTGGATTTATACATTAACTTATTAACATTATCAATAGCTCTGTTATTTATGAACAATATGTACACAGTCGCTGAGGAAGGAAAGGTCCTCATTTCCCAAAGATGCCAAGAGTCAGCTGATGAAAGTTTCCATTTCTCAGTCACATTACAGGTACTTGTCAGTTGTTTTACATGTATGTATGTATTTATGTAATATAATGCTAAGTGACAAATATACAAATAATTACTCTGTTTAGGTCCAGGTGTTGAAGCAAATATTCACAACATGACGCAGCAGTTCTTCCTCACAACCAGGAAGTGATACACTGATGGCTTTATCACAGTATGCTGACATTGTTCCTCGTCTAAGCACAAACAACCGCATGTTGTGACTCTGTTTACACGTGATCCACATGTAGCATATGCACTTTCTTGGCTGTGAAACTCCTGGTGGTCGAGGGGAAAGTATTGCAATACAGAATGTTTACTGGCATACTGTGATGTCGTAAAGTTAATTTGTAGAAGACAGACACCAACAAGGCAGACACACAGACTTGGAACCATCTGTGCTAAGATAACAAGAAGCATATTAGCAACCGAGACAGAATTTAATAACTGAATACTTCACAAGTCCTGTTTTTCTCTTTCACTCGAATTGAGCCGTCAATGAGTTGCTTTTCAATAAATTGTCACGTCTCTGGTGTTGCTCTGTTTAATATTCTCTGTTTCTGTGAGGATCAAGGAGATCAGACGATTGATCCTTTGGAGGAGGACAGGTGGATAGAGTGGATGCGGGTGGCCAGAGTTTTCTCCAGGTCCTGTAGGATGTCAGAACCAGGACTATCTGGAGGTGCATCGTACAGCAGCTGCTTGAATGGATCCAACTCAATCAGCATGACCATGTTCTTCAGGAAGAAGCCTTCTATGTAGGAGGCCAGGTCTGGAGCATCGAGAAACTGCAATGGAAAAGAAGCAAAATGACATTTTGCAATGCTTAATATTTCCTTTGCATCACTGGAGATTACAAATATATTCACACCTTAGTGTGGTTGTAGAGCTCCACACAAGTCTCTGTGTTGATGTTCTTGGAGCAGATACTTTCACAGTGTCTCTGCAATGCCTCCAACTGGAAGAACTTGGAGGCAGACAGAAGCTGCGGCAAAAGCACAAGTCATTCATATTGACATGGCATGGACTATTTATATTAGATAAAAACTGGGTAAGAACTGGGTCAATATCCACAAAAAGCCTCACCTCCATAATGTCAGTGTTCCTGATGTGCAGAGCGTCTGTTCCTCCACAGTAGAGATACTGCATCACCAGCTTAAAGGGGAAAAATATGTTATATATGCTACAGAATTTTAAGTTTATATAAACAGTCTCATGCAAAGTGATTATTTTACCTGGAAAATGTGATATTTAACATTGCTGATTTCAATGCATGTGTTTTCACCACAAGGTCTGTTTGCTAGAAGAGATTTAAACCTTGAATGGATTAAAAGAAAGAAAGAAAAAGAGACATGATTAAGCCTTGGCATGGAAAACAAGCCTTAATGTAATTCATTCTTTGGTATTATAAACATGTTCTATCGCAGATAATTGAGTGTGTTGCAGTTTTCTGTATGCACCATGAAGCACAACACATCCTGTACGAAACGATGATGAAATTAGTTTTTTAGACGTTTCCTCTGAGAACATTAAATCAACAACAAAGTGACGTGTTATTTCTTCTCAATCATTTTATGACAGGACTGATTGTTTATTGTCAGTGTAACACGACACAAGGGTGTAATAGACATCCTTTTTTTTCAGAGGCAGGAACAAAAAATACTTCAAGCACTATATACTTTCTTCTTGGGAGTGTTCATACGTCTAAATATACGACAGTCTGAGGTGAACGTGTTTATTTTGAAAGCTGTGTACAAGTACCTGCTGGAGGCCGTAAAGAGCAGGACCTTGTGGGCATAAAAAGGCTTCCCCTCCACCAAAAATGTCACATCTGACATTTCTTTATTGTTTAAGAAGTGAGGATCTGAAAGAAAACATGTGGCCACACACAAAAGAAGTGAGGAAAGAAAGCATTCCACTGAGCCTCCATTGTGGACTGATTGCCAGAACATGTAAAATACTTTCTTACAATTTCTGTTCAACTCTCTGAACACTAGATGGCATTAAGTGCACTTTAAACATTTGCCAGCCAACTAAAATACAAACAACTCCATCAAAGGCTTTTATGCCTGAATTGTATTCACACTTTGACATAGAATGGATTTTACAGACCAACAAAAACAAGATAAACGATGATCTCACCAAGGCGTGACGACTGCTTCCTCTTGATCTCTACCAGTTTGGGGATGGGGTAAGGGCCATAACACTGGGTGAAGATTGTAGACAGCTGCTGGCTGATCACCTCATTCTGACGACATGCAGAAAGAATAAAGTAAAACATCAGCAGGGGGGAGAAGCACTGCTCATCTCTGCCGGTCTGCATGTGCACATACCTTTGCAGGGGTTCACACGAGAACAATAGCACACACCTTCTCCACTCTTCACAAACATCACTCAGCAGTTCAGTGAGAGCGGTTAATCTTCTGCAGGCTTTTATCAGACTTAGCACTGACACATAGATTCAAGCAGATGTTCCCATAAGCCACATATCCAAGGTTATTTCACACCTTTGAAATTGGATCAGATGAATATCAGGCTTATATCTGGCACCCCTGTTCCTCAAAGAGTAATGGAGAATGAATGTAACTGGATGGATGGATGGATGGATAGAGTGTATAAGAGAGCGAGCCATGTAGTATGAGGCATGTGACTCTGTGTATTTTGCTGCAGTGTTTCTTTCTTATTTTAGCAATGACAGCAAACTCATCATGCAGGCAGAGCCATGCTAAACCACAATAAAGAAGACAGAACAAACAGAGATGCCAGATGGGACAATGGTGAGCTGTTTTGGATGTAATATAGTCAACCAAGGGGATCATGAGTGTAAGTAATGAGATAAAGCCCTGACCTAATGAGCCATAACAGAGAGCAGTGTGGTGCATTTCATAAATCATTATCATTTTAGGTAATTGATATTGAGTGGGCCTATGGGGTTGTGTCAGTCTGCTGGAATGATGCTGATGACCTGACTATGTAACGATAAGGGAGGAGGAGGAAAATGCCATGGCTCAGATTTTATCACAGGAGATATTTTGATCTTTGGATCAAAAGCTTTGGAAAAAGTCCCAGTCTTTTCACGATGATCCCAGTAGCATGTGAAAGAACTCAAAGTGAATCAACAGGTGAGGCAGACTGCGGTACCTTGCTGGCTCTGAGGATCTGGAACATGAGAGGCAGGCCATGTGTGATGAGCTCCTCCGTATACTCCTCCTCCTCGATGCAGCTGAACTCTTTCAGAAGACCTTGGATCAGAGGTCGGCGGTGCTGTTGGAAACATGTCCGCAGAGACTCCAGCCAAGTGTGCAAAGTCCATGGAACCCCTAGAAGATAGTGACAGAGGTAAACACACAAACATGTACCATAAAGACAAAATGACTTGTTTTACAGTATTAACATAAACTAACCAAGGCTTCTTATATCTATGGTGATGTCCACATGTCCGTGCTCTGAGCTGTGATACATGGCTTCTTTCAAGGCTTTAAGTTTCGCCTTCCCCGCTCGGATCAGGTCGATCTGAGACGGACTTCTACCTTCCAGTTCTGAACCTTCAGCCAGAATCTCCTCCAGGGATAAGACATCTGCTTTCCCTGTCTCTGTGTGGGACAGGAGCTTACGGAATACATTTCTAGAAAAACAAAAGCATAAAAACAGGAGTTTCATGTGAGTGGTTTGCACAGAATGTTTGATTTTGTGATTGTGCGTGTACACAGCTTGTTTGCAGAGAGTATGCATCGCCACTCTGGTGATGCTTTAATGAGTTTGTTGTTGTGCAGCACACTGTCAAATATCATGAGTGGCAATATTCTCGAAAAACAAATGCAATGATATTAGTAATTGTTTTTTTGTTAAAGTGAGATGACAGCGATTGAGTTAAAGTCATTACTGTGATAAACCATGGAAAATTTGAAATGACTAGCTTTCATATTAAGTCCTGCATAAATTACAGCTCAATTATCAAGCATAGCTAATAAACAAATCCCATATGCACGTCACACAGGGAAAAAATTATTATAGATTATAGTTGTGAAATATGAATATTAATTCAAAACTTCAACTCAGACGATGACATCAATGTGTTTTTAATATAATGGCCCATGTCTGTGCATATTTCTTTCTATTTGTGGCATTTTGTGAATTTTTGGATGAAAGATAAATGACTTAGTTGGACAGGTCATGTCCATTCTTTAGTTGGCAAATGCGTCTCACAGCACTTGCACAAAAGGGAGATCACGCTCTCACTTCATTACATCTTAAATTTCATACACGGAGATTAGAGCATTAAAAGACTAATGACACAAAACTATTTAGCCACTGAGGTGTCAACTTAGCAGATATGTTGAGTATTCCTTTGCAAGATTTCATCCTGAATGCGCAATACATCATCACACTTTAGTATCCTCCTCCTCCTCGGAGAAATCGATTGCAGCAAATACAAGACATACAAATGCAAAATCACTCAAAATGTAAACCAAGTCAGTGCAAAAACATTTAAATACTGAATAAAAGCAGCTGAATGTTACAGTACATAACACTCTAAAGAGTAAATCCTTAAAAGGAAGAACAGCATGTCAATTAATGAGAATACAATTAAAAAAACAAGTATATTTTGATCATGTTGCAAAGATCAGACCCAACATCAGTATAAACAGGCAGATGTTTGTGCATCACTAGCAAGCGTCACAATTAAACACGAGTGTGTGTTACTTACCTGTGTCCGTGAGCTGCTGCCAGACTGTAGGAGTTCATGTCTCCCTGTGGTGCTGTGGAGATACCGTTACGGTACATAGTGCCCACCATGGGATCGGCTCCCCGCTCCAGCAGCAAACTCACCAGCTCAAAGTTTCCTGTGCATGAAGAATGATTGGCAAAACGTATACACAAACAAACACACACACATTCACAATAAGATTCAAAGAGAAAGATGAGTGGAGGGGGTAGCAACGCTGGATCATTTGTTTTTCACACACGCCTTATTTGTCTTTATTTTTCCAGCCCCCAGGATAAATACACCTCCAGAGTCGTAACTCAGCCAATGATCCTGCTGACAGTCAGGTGTGATTATCAGCTGTTATCAGTTGGACTGGAGGCAGAGTAATGGGGCAAGTCGCACTGTGTCTCTGTACCTGCAGCAGCAGCCAGCTGCAGTGGCGTCTCTGTGTAGTTCTCCATCCCGTCCTGCAGGGATCCCTCCACGTTCGCTTTGGCATCCAGCAGCAGCTGCACAAGTGGGGAGGGGACACAGAGGGGCATGATGGGAGACGGTGACAGAGAGTCAGGTGGCCAATGCATCAGATTTTAACTTAGGTGCTTCAATTTGAGATTCTATTTGTCTAAGGAATGGTTTGTGTGCTAATAAGTTAAGTTAATTTTTGGGGGAAGGCACTTGTTTTCTTGTTTCCTCATATATGTTAATACTAAAGCAGCTGTCTTTACTGTGCTATGGGAAGATTTAATAGCGAGAGGTGTTTAGCGTTTGGTGACGTTTTTGTTATTACGTAATTATTCTGTTAGACCTTTACTAGAAGAAACAGTGTAACTTTATTTGTATGCTGTCAAAAAAAACTATCAGTCCCGACTGAGGGTGCATTTGTGTGTATACAGCAGCAGCACAGGGCCGAGGGGAGACAATAAGCATTTAAATAGCTCAACGTTTGGTTAGTTTGAGCAATAAAATTCACTTTTTGTGCACACTTCTTCGTGTTTTTAGTCATACTGTAACTTTTTTGCAATGACATTTTAAGTCAAATATCATATAAATGATGAGAGTGTGTTAAATCTTGCTTTCAGATCCATTGAGGGAATATTCTAGAAATTAGAAAATATCCCAACAAGGTCCTTCGTCTCAAAACTTCATGTCATCTAATGAAAAAAATATGCACATTTAAATAATATCCTGGGAAATTGAGTGTGAAATCATTTAATATTTACTGTGTTTGCAAAACTTTTTATAATTGCATTAATTTCTTCAGCTTCATTCCTTCTGATGTCCCTGCAGATCAAACTGTGGTCAAACATGGCTTAAACATTTTCCATTAGACTTTAATGATTCTAAAATCCAATGGACAGATTAGATCAAGGGGGCAAAGTGAATTAGTTTAATGAGTTCGATAATTAGACTGCTGTGTTTCCACTTTCCACTCGCTAAATGCAGCCTGATCTATTTGATGACAAATGCTAATTGTCAAGAAGAGGCTGTATTTGACACCACTGTTCAGACCTAAAGACAAGCACATTAAAACGTTTCATCGCACAAACAACATCTCAATTTATTCAGAAACAGGAAAATAAAAAAAAAAGAAAGAGAGACTGACAGACAGAGAGGAGAAAACTCGCAGTGGAGAAACATTATCATCATCACCACCAAGAAGCTTGGATGACAAAAATGACAATGATGACCAACCATGAGCTGAGACACAAGGAAAGGTCACGATGACAGATTCACAGATGAGGAAGGACGTCACTACCTGCACCACAGGCACATGTCCGTGTAACACAGCGAAAGTGAGGGGCGTCGCCTGCCGTGTTTCGGGAAAGACTGAGGTGTGCTTGTGCACTGAGTTTGGCACCTGGGGAGGGGGACACGGGTGGGTGGGTATAGGAGGGAGAAAGGTGAGGGAGAGACAATTTGAAGCCATTAAAACTACTGCAAGGCCTAAGGAACACAAGATAAGCAGCTACAGGGAGGATAAAAGGGAGGACATGAAACTCCACAGGAGAAACGAGAGTAATTAACTTGGAACCCTGGGGCTGCAGAGAACATCCTGTCACTGTGTTCACCTTCTAATGAACACGGTGGATTGATCACTCTACTCAATCCTAATGGATTCACTGTGATCTCTTCAGAGTTTCTCTGACAGGACTCTGACCTGACCCATCCCTCTCTCTTTCTCTCTCTCTCTGGTCAAGCTGAAATGAATGACTATGACCCAAATGAATGAATGTGTGACATACATGGAGCACAGTCACACGGACAGAACACAAAGGCAGATGTTTTTCCCCAGGCTGCTCTGGGAATAAAGGGAGTTTGTGGTGCAGAAGGGGATCCTGTAGTTAAATTTATCCAGGAACACTGTATTTATAGTTTAATTTGATGAAAAGCTTTGCAGCTCGCGATGCGCAGGTACAACAAGCACACATCATAGGTAAAGCAAATGTATCTCTAACTCTCAAAATGCACTAAACGATTCTGAAATGAATCTACATTTTAGTCAGAGGTTTGTGGAGTGCAAACTCAGTGCCTGATGGGACATGTTGCAGAAGTTACTAATGAAGACTGGGATCATGAGGCCTTCACTGAGCAATCATCTCTTTGCTTCAGGTCATGTGATCAATATCACTTTTCTCAGCACCTCATGATCCTCAGGTCTTACACATTTAGCCGTGTGACACATGGGAGAGAACAAACAGCAAAGATGAGGGTCAACATATCTGGTTTTCTCCAGTTCAACAACATAAGGCACAACATAGATACTTATACACTCGGGCTGCACAATATTAGGAAAGCAAACCATCTGTGACAACATTGTTGAATACTGGGACGAAGATATCACCAAATACTTTATGACACAAGGTTAACGTCTCTCTGCTTTATCTTCAATGTTCACCTAAATGCATTATTTCTATTCTATCAACATGGTTTAACAAAAACGAAGAAAAAAGAAAAGGAGAAATTTTTTCACATAATGGCCCTGCTAAAAATATCTTCTGAACAAACTACTTGAACAAAACCATCCCTGACTACATAGATCATTGGAATGCCTCAATGTAAATCATAAAACAATGATATAAATGTAAATAAAAATCATTTAAATCCAACTGCAAAGTCTCTCATTGCAATTGTCTGAACACTTTGATTCTCATTTCTTGGCCCACCGAAGCAGTTGCGATCGATAGTATGGGGGCTGACATATTTGGGAGACAATATAATTGTCTCCCAAATTCAATAAATAAATAAATAAGATCTTCCAAGAGGACTAATCTACAGTTCCAGCATGTGGATATTGTGATGATGGTACATTTTCTTTATATTGTGCAGCCCATATAACATACACAGAGAGACTGATAAATAATTTTAAAAACTTTTTTGAGACTCTTCTCATAACATTATTATGAAACTGTGCATACTGAAGAATGCTAAAGCTGACGGGCCCTGACAATTTCTTGATATACTGTACAAACACGACAGTGGGACTGCAGGTGTCAGTCACAGGGTAGATTAATTTTCTCCTGCAAACAAGATATTTCTCTTATCTCTGGTAAAAGCAATAAATCGTCCATTCTTTATTAGACTTTGATCTCCCCAGTGTTGGTACCAGAATACCAGAAAAAAACAATTCCATCGCCACTGACCTCACTGTTAATATCAGCCCCTGCATCCAGCAACATCTGCACCATGGCCTCGTCTCCACGGACACAGGCGTACATCAGTGGTGTCATCCCCTACACATACAGAGAAACATAGGGAGTGATGGGAAAAATAATGATCATTGTCAAAGTTCAAGATTCACTCCATTGTTTATGTAAACCACAAAATATTCCAGCCTCAAGGAGGTTATGTTTGTTTTTGTGTGTGTGGGAGCAGCATGACTCAAAAATATAAGGACAGGTTTCGAATGAAATTTTCTGTTACGATTCCACCTGCACCTTCTCCTCAATTTTATTATTAGTGTTGTTTTTTGTGGCTGCTGCTCTTTCCCTCTCCCTGACTCTGCAGGGGGCGTGGCTGACCCAGTTCCCAGACACCGGTGATCATTTGCACCTGCGCGGCTCCTCCTCACCTGCACCAGATGTGTAATCAGCGGGGCTTAAAGGCGGAGCCATTTCTCCTCACCGGTGTCAGATCGTTTTCGAACATACATGGGTAAAGTCATGCTGCCAGCTCTCTCGCTGTACTTACCTCACAAGAATACTTACCCGTTCGTCTCCGCTCCAGGTCGTCACGTCTCCTGCTGGTCTCAACTCCCTGGCTGTTCCGGTCTCCCTATTCTCCTGGGATCTCCTGTGCCACGTTCGTGAGTTGTCTCCACTCTGGATTTCCGCCGACCTGCCGAGTCACCCCCGCAGTAGCTGCAAGGACAATTTTCCTCCTTTCTCTCCACCTATCCCCTATCGCTTCCCACTTTTGGGAAGTCGTTTTTTGTTATACATTTTTCGTAAATAAATTTATATTGTTTTGAAATAGCCACCTCCGTCTCCGTCTGCTTTCGGGTCCACGCCACAAATCATTACATAACGATCTGACCAACATGGACCCGGCGGACTTTGACGCGTGTAAGCAGGCTATTTCCGCCCAGGGCGTACTCATCGGGCGCCATAGTCAGATGCTTTCGAAGGTCGCCCTTTCACTCCGCGAACTCATGGCTAATGCTGCTAAGTCGGCTAACCCTCCCGTAGCCTCCGCCACTTCCGTGTCCGCTAGCGCGGAGCGGGTAGTTGCGGCTAGTAGCGCTAGCTTATCCACTTCCACTAGTTCGCCGCGGGAACCTTTTGTTCCCATCCCCGAACGATTCTCCGGGGAGATTGGTAAATGCACAAGCTTCCTTTTTCAATGTTCGCTAGTTTTTAGCTTACAACCACGCACCTACCCCGATGACAACGCCAGAATTGCCTTCGTGGTAAACCTATTGTCGGGGCGAGCCGCTCAGTGGGCAACGGCCACGCTATCCAACGCAGCCCCCGCTTCAGTTAGTTACTCGTCGTTCACCAGCCAGTTGTGCAAAGTTTTCGATCACTCTCTTCAGGAGTCCGATATTTCCTCAAAACTAATCAACACCAGACAGGGTAATTCATCGGTGGCTGATTTTTCTATTCAGTTCCGCATTCACGCTGCGGAGAGTTCGTGGAACGACGCGGCGCTGCGCGCTATGTTCGTTAGAAATCTGAATAGAGAAATACGCGATGAACTAGCAACACAGAACGACGCCCACGATTTAGATTCACTCATTGCCTTGTGTATCATACTCGATAATCGCATCCGGGAGAGGGATCGAGATAGAACGGCGAGTAGCCGGCGTGTCACTAGCCACTCACGTCCCCTCAATCCGGCTCCCATTTCTCTGCCTCCTTTTCCTACCTTTCCTGGTTCACCTGAACCGATGCAGCTGGGGCGTACTCGACTCACCTCCGCGGAGCGGATGGTGAGGGTGAGAAGCGGGACCTGTCTCTACTGCGGCGAACTGGGCCATCAACGGGCAAACTGTCCAGTACGCCCAAAAGGACTAAGCCCTCCAACACACGCAGGAGTGTTGGCAGGCGGTGCCGTTTCCCGTGCCACAAAGAGACGTGTGATCCTCCCAGGGCAACTCCGGTGGGATCAGAAGTCGATCACGCTCCCCTGTCTGGTCGATTCTGGCGCAGACGACTGTTTCCTGGACTTGGACACTGCCCTCCAGGCCGGGATCCCCACGATCCCGCTCGAGACTCCGAAGGAGATCCACGACCTCGACGGCAAGATCCTGGCCACAGTCACTCATCGCACCAGACCCATCGCCCTGGTCCTGTCCGGCAACCACCATGAGCTGCTTCAATTGTTCCTGATTCCGTCGTCTTCCTCCCCGATCGTGCTGGGTCTGCCCTGGTTGGCGCTCCACAATCCTCGGTTCGACTGGTCGTCTGGGCTACTCTCCAGCTGGAGCGTTCCATGTCACTCCCGCTGCCTCCGCTCAGCACTGCCCGCTCCTTCGACCACTCCGGTTCCGGTTCCCAAGCCACCAGATCTTTCCACGATTCCGGCGGCGTACCACGACCTCGGGGAGGTGTTCTCCAAGGACCTGGCTCTCTCTCTTCCTCCCCATCGACCATACGACTGCGGCATTGACCTGCTTCCGGGGTCCACATTACCTTCCCGACGGCTGTATAATCTCTCCCAGACCGAACGCTCATGCATGGAAGAATATGTCAACCAGTCTCTGGCCGCTGGTCTCATTCGTCCCTCTTCATCCCCTGTCGGAGCCGGTTTTTTCTTTGTGCAGAAGAAGGATGGTACTCTGCGCCCTTGTATCGACTATCGTGGTCTCAATGAGATCACGGTCCATAACAAATACGCGCTGCCGCTCATGGACGCTGCCTTCAGCCCTCTGTGCAAGGCTAAAGTATTCTCCAAACTCGACCTTCGCAACGCGTACCATCTGGTTCGCATCAGAGAGGGCGATGAATGGAAGACCGCCTTCAACACGCCAATGGGACATTTTGAATACCTCGTCATGCCTTTTGGATTAACGAACGCTCCAGCAGTCTTTCAGCACCTAGTCAACGACATTCTGCGTGACATGCTGGACAAATTCCTGTTCGTGTATTTGGATGACATCCTCATCTTCTCGGAGTCCGAGCAGGAACACGTCCAGCATGTCCGCATGGTGCTGCAAAGACTGCTGGAGAACAAGCTGTATGCCAAGGCAGAGAAGTGCGTCTTCCACGCTTCATCAGTTCCTTTCCTTGGCTTCATTATCGACCAGGGGAAGCTGTCTCCAGATCCGGCCAAGATCAGCGCGGTGAGGGACTGGCCGACCCCCTCCAACCGAAAGCAGCTGCAGCGATTCCTTGGGTTCGCGAACTTCTACCGGCGATTCATCCGGGACTACAGCAAGGTGGCTGGACCCCTCACTCGACTCACCTCTCCGCTGCAACCATTCTGCTGGTCCGATGACGCCGAGAATTCCTTCCAGAGACTCAAGGTACTGTTCACATCTGCACCTATCCTCTCCCACCCTGACCCTTCCCTACAGTTTGTTGTCGAGGTCGACGCCTCCGACACTGGAGTTGGGGCCGTCCTCTCGCAACGCTCGCCTGCCGACCAAAAGCTGCACCCATGCGCTTTCTTCAGCCGACGCCTTTCCCCGGCCGAGGCGAACTATGACGTGGGGAACAGGGAGCTGTTGGCGGTCGTGCTGGCACTCCAAGAGTGGCGACATTGGTTGGAAGGTGCGTCTTTTCCTTTTATCGTTTGGACAGACCATAAAAACTTATCTTATTTACGAGACGCTAAACGTCTCAACTCCAGGCAGGCACGTTGGGCCCTGTTCCTGGGGAGATTTGTTTTTACCCTTACCTTCCGACCTGGGTCAAGGAACGTTAAACCGGACGCACTATCACGACTATTCTCACCTGATCCACCTTCTCTGTCTCCCGAGCCGATCATTCCCCCAGCTTGCATCGTGGGAGCCGCTTCCTGGCCGGTGGAGGAGAGGGTTCGTCTGGCCCAAAGAGAGGAACCAGACCCAGGGGACGGTCCTCCCAATCGGCTCTTCGTCCCGGGCGCGGCACGTTCGGAGGTGTTACAGTGGGCACATGGCTCTAAGCTCACATGCCATCCCGGCCTCAATCGCACGCTCCGGTTCCTCCGCCAGCGATTTTGGTGGTCCTCCATGCCTCAGGACACTGCCGAGTTCGTCCGAGCCTGTCCCGTCTGTGCCCGAGGGAAGACCTCGAACCGCCCCCCAGCTGGTCTCCTGCAGCCACTCTCCATCCCACGTCGTCCCTGGTCCCACATTGCGGTGGACTTCGTTACCGGTCTACCACCGTCTCGCCTAAACACCACGGTCCTGACGGTGGTGGACCGGTTTTCGAAGTCCGTCCACTATATACCGCTCACCAAGCTCCCAACTGCCATCGAGACGGGGGACCTACTAGTCGAACACGTCTTCAGACTCCACGGGTTCCCGCAGGACATCGTCTCGGACAGAGGGCCTCAGTTCACCTCCCAGGTCTGGAAGGCGTTCTGCTCGGCGCTGGGGGCGTCCACCAGCCTCACGTCGGGCTATCACCCCCAGTCCAACGGCCAAACAGAACGGGCCAACCAGAGCATGGAGAGTGCCCTTCGTTGTGTCGCCGCCCGCCACCCCGCCTCCTGGAGTTCCATGCTTCCATGGGTGGAATACGCGCACAATTCTCTGGTCTCCGCATCTACCGGCATCTCTCCATTCATGGCGACCCTGGGCTACCAACCACCCCTCTTCGACTTCCAGGAGGAGGAGGTCGCCGTTCCTTCTGTCCAGACCTACCTTCGCCGGTGCCACGCGGTGTGGAGACAGGTCCGGTCATCCCTTCAACGATCTTCCATCCAGAGCCAGAGGCAGGCCAATCGCCACCGCATCCCGGCTCCAGACTATCGCCCAGGACAAAAGGTATGGCTGTCCTCTAAAGACCTTCCCCTGCAGGTCGAGTCCCGGAAGTTGGCACCTCGTTTCATTGGGCCGTTCATCATCGAGCGGATGGTCAACAGGTCCGCCGCCCGCCTGAAGCTTCCTAGAGCTTTACGAATCCACCCGACCTTCCACGTCTCACTCCTAAAACCAGTGGAGGAGTCGGACCTGGTCCCACCCTCCAACCCTCCTCCTCCACCCAGGTTTATCGACGGGGGGGAGGCCTACACAGCCAGGCGTATCCTGGACAGCCGACGCAGGGGCCGGGGTCACCAGTACCTCGTCGACTGGAAGGGGTACGGCCCGGAGGAGAGATCTTGGGTACCACGCCATTTCATCCTGGACAAAGATTTGCTGAGGGACTTCCATCGGTCCCATCCGGATAAGCCTGGCCTAGCGCCAGGAGGCGCTCTTTGAGGGGGAGGTACTGTTACGATTCCACCTGCACCTTCTCCTCAATTTTATTATTAGTGTTGTTTTTTGTGGCTGCTGCTCTTTCCCTCTCCCTGACTCTGCAGGGGGCGTGGCTGACCCAGTTCCCAGACACCGGTGATCATTTGCACCTGCGCGGCTCCTCCTCACCTGCACCAGATGTGTAATCAGCGGGGCTTAAAGGCGGAGCCATTTCTCCTCACCGGTGTCAGATCGTTTTCGAACATACATGGGTAAAGTCATGCTGCCAGCTCTCTCGCTGTACTTACCTCACAAGAATACTTACCCGTTCGTCTCCGCTCCAGGTCGTCACGTCTCCTGCTGGTCTCAACTCCCTGGCTGTTCCGGTCTCCCTATTCTCCTGGGATCTCCTGTGCCACGTTCGTGAGTTGTCTCCACTCTGGATTTCCGCCGACCTGCCGAGTCACCCCCGCAGTAGCTGCAAGGACAATTTTCCTCCTTTCTCTCCACCTATCCCCTATCGCTTCCCACTTTTGGGAAGTCGTTTTTTGTTATACATTTTTCGTAAATAAATTTATATTGTTTTGAAATAGCCACCTCCGTCTCCGTCTGCTTTCGGGTCCACGCCACAAATCATTACATTTTCAGAGGATGGAGGTTGTGGACAAGGACAGGTGTTGATGTTCTGGACAAACAAAGCAGTTACCTTGTTTTTAATCTTGCAAGATCTTGATCCATGTTGACCCTTTTGGGAAATTGATCAGCCTTGGAGGAGGTTTGTTCTTTTCTAAGCGCTCTTTTCTCTTGTTCTAACTTTGCCACATTCTTTTGAACACGTCTTTGTCCTAAGGTGAGGCTAAAGTTTATGTTCAGCTGGAGATTTGTATCAATGACAGTTCCCCTCCTTGAGTGTCTTGCGAGAAATAGTCTGCTATTGATTTGAAGTTTGAAAGTAAACCATGAAATTAAATATTTTCTCTCGGCCATCAAAGGCGTTAGTTGAGCCTTAAACTTAAACTGTGCTGAAACTAAATGCTGACTTTCCCTTGGAAACTCAGTTACTCTTACAGTGTTTCCCCTGATGATTTACTGTACAGGAAGGAGATGGTAGTCAGGATAAAATGCAGACATTTTTAGCAGCAAAGCTGCAGGAGAAAACCGCATCTGACTGTATTGTTATGACTCGTAGTAGAGGAGCCACATTACCAAGCAAACAAAACTTAACCCACAGGTTGTGTTCAAGTATCTCTATTGATGTGTGTACATTTAAATGTGCCTGCATATGCATTATTTAGTGTGTTGACTGCGTCTCTAACCTGCTCACTCATGCTGTTGATACCATCCGGCCCAAGGATGTTGACGGCCTGTTTCACCAGGTCTGTGCGTCCACAGCTGAGCATACGGAAGCCCAGGTCCTGCAGGAATTTTGCCTCGGTAGATGCGGCATCTAGTTTTCTCGAGGCACAGAAGCAGTCATCCGTTCTGAAGGGAAAAGCACACAGTGCATGCTGACTCTTAGGACAATTTGCAATGCACCACATTTTCCCTAAACACCTGGCAAGCTTTATTTTTTTTTTTTTTACAACAGAGTGAGGCAGATGAGTGTGTTTTCTTGCTTATTTCACCGATTATGAGTTTGCATGATGTATTCCTGCGGGTGTTTCATATGTATAACTGTACTGACTCATGCACACGCACACACACACACGCAGCAACGCACGCACACACAGCAGCCTAAAGGTGGGGGAGCCTGCGTGCAGTCGTACCGGAGCTGGCGAGGCTCACAGTCCACTCCAGGCAGCAGGAGTCTGGCTGCCTGCCGAACATCATCGCTGTCCACAGAGAAGCTGCGTCTGTGCTCGGTGTGAACCACAGCCACGCGCACCCACTCCATCAGAGGTGGCAGCATCACGAATGGCCTGCGGGGGGAGATAGAGGCACATGTTGACACCAGACATACACACTGAACTGAAGTCACACAAGTGACACTGGCACTCCTAATAACTGCTTGTGTTATTTTACAGATCGTGCTTATTGTGGCAGATGTTTGAGAACAGGACGAACCAAATCTGGAGAATCAAGATCCAAACTAGTGTACATTATCACAGCGAGCACTTAGTACGCATGCACGCACGCACACGACGATAGTCAATAATCATGAGTAAGGATGAGTTACAGAACTCTGCCCCACTGATCCTGCATCAGTATATTACTGCAGTCACGTGGAATCCATATGCATGATACATATGCATGATGTTCCAGTTTGACCTTCCTAAGTGTAACATGTGGCTATAAATATTTATTCACTTAGGCAGTACAAAAGTGTCATAAATACATTATGTAAAACATGCAGATACTTTCTATGCCTCATGGAAAAAAAGTCTCAGACAATACATTACATCACACACTATTACATATTGTCAAAGATATTATTACTTATGTCTTCATTATACACTAGTCATGAAATAAACGTTTGATTTATAAAGATTAAAACAGCTTTTCTAGTATTCTATTTTAAAATGAAATCATCAGATTTTAGCATTGCTAACAACAATGTCTGATTCTGAAAAGTCCAGAGTAATGTTTTTAGGAGGCTTTGTTGACTATACTGCCCATAGGAATGTTTCAATTCACATAAATTCACTTTAAAATGAAAATTGCTTGATTTTCATAGTTTTAGAGAAGACTGTTGTTTGTATTTTAGGTAAGGGGCTTGCTGTACGGAGGCCGCCATCTTGTGTCGCAGTGTTTCTACAGCAGCTCGAATGGGCAAACCGGCCAGAGCACGCAATTACGCTTTGGAGAAGAAGCTTGCTCCGCAAACCTAAGACAACATCCTTCTAATACTTGAAGGCCATTGTAGTTCCCTGACACACTTGCGAACAGGAAAGGAGAGCAGACGTTTGCTCCACAGTCCAGAAATAAGAAATAGAAGAAGAAATAATCACGTGTTTTATATGAGCTGGTACATGCAAATCTCTATGCTGTGTGTTTTACAATGAAACTTGATTTGCTGTGCCATATATGACGTTACAAATGGTGTCTTAATGCCTGACCCATCTTTGACACAACCTTGTCGTACATCTGTCAATCACTTTTAATGTCGCTCATCAGTGCGGCTTGACAGGAGGATCAAACCTCTTTTATTTTACTCACTTCAAAGGGAGCCTGATTTGCAGCCATGTGTTGTTACTGAATCTGCAGACTTCATTAAAGCGCGGCACACAACACCTAATCAAGAGGCAAGAAACGTGGCGATACATTCCCTCACATGCCCAACAGAAACACTCGTTCACAAGCACTTCAAAGCCTTTCTGTTTCCATGAGCGCCTCAAAAACAGTGATGAAGTACAGATGAAGAGGTTTGTCGCAGCTTTGGGGGTTTCCCTTAATTTGGTTCTGGAAATGTGCTTAAAATTAGTCAAACAAAAAAAAAAACGTGATTTTCTTTACAAATGGTGCTTAGAAGTAAAACAGACGTGAGCTGGACACATGGGACTCACGTTAGCTGATAACTTGCTCCACTGCAGGCGATAAAGCCTGGAGCCCCAGAGGAGGACTGATCAGGCTCAGCTATCAGGACTATTTCCCCACCACAAGCTCAGTTCAAATTCTACTTTATTTATATAACCCCAACAACACAAACACAGTTTGCCATGAAGGGTTTCACAGTCTGTACAGTAAGTGACACCCTCTATCCTTAGACCCCTCACATAGATAATATACTGTATATATTTATTTTTTCTTAAGTTTCTTTAAGTGCAATATATTGTCATTTTTAATTTTTCATACTGTCAAATTTTTTATACTGTAGTTTTCTCATCAGTGCAATATCCATATCCTTATTTAATAGCTCAACCTTGTTTCCTTACACTGTAAATACCATGTGCATACTGTGTATATTCTGCAGACCGGTTATGTACATTCTACATTCTATTTTTAAACCTTTTTTTATAGTCAGTGTTAATATCTTTATATATTGTACTTTATATATTCTATTTCTTTTTGGTAATGCATGTTTATTATTTATTATCCTTATCTTTATTGTCTTGCTGCTGTAACACTGGAAATTTCCCCACTGCGGGACTAATAAAGGACTATCTTATCTTATCTGATCTGAGACAGAGGCAAAACTCCACAAAACCGTACAGCTTGATATATATATATATGCATGTACATATGCTACAGTGGAACATCATGGGTAAAAAGGAAAATAGAAAGAAAAAGAGTCAGCAAGAAAACTGTTTTGGGTAATATATGAAATGCCCAAGAACTACAGAACGAAGGAACACAGGAATTAATACACTCTTAGAAATAAGGGTTCCAAAAGTCTACAAGGTCTGAGGTTCTACCTCCTAACCATTTGTTTTTCAAGGGTTCTTGGTAACAATGATGGTTCCAGTAAGAACCATTTTCATCCAGAGAACCCTTTAAAACCCCATGAGTAAAGGGTTATAAAGGGTTCTTGGTAACACTCCTATGAGGACAAGCCGAAGAACCTTATATGGTTTAGGCGTAGCACTTTTAATTCTAATAGTGTACCAAGGAAACATTGTCTAATCCTGATGTCATTAAGCCACAAGTCACCTACACAGCCCTACAGCTGTCGCCCAATAATGTCCCATGACGTCAGAGGCAGTAATTATCAATTCTGACTGAGCACATGTGTGTGAACGCTCCTTCCTGTCCCTCCTCAGGTCAGAAAGCGGGCACACTCGAGAAGCCAGCAACTAACAATTCACTAAAATACAACTTCTTTCCACAGGAAAACATGTGGAATCTATTAAGTTTAATTCAGAGGTGAAAAATCTCATCAGACGCAGGAGTGAAAAGAGTTTCCACGTTTTCTTATTGTGGTCTCATAATGGCCTTTTATTGTCGTCTTGGTGAACATTAAAATATCAATATTTTTACTGTCCCATAGCATAAGATGCAGAGGTCTCATGGATAAATCTATACCACACAATACTATTAGTTTACCTTGTTCTGCAATGATTATTCTTTTCATCTTCACTGTATAAAAGCACAAAACATTCTTCACTGATGGTGGAAATAACACACTCACACAAAATGTTGCTATTTAAAGAGCCATAAGGATCTTACACATTGCAGGATGTAGAGAACACAACTTGCTATTTTTAAAGTTTATGGATGTGGTGAAATGTAGAACAGCACAAACACATGCAGAACATGTTCATAGATAGAGAGAATGTTATCATTTGAGAGGAAAGCTACATTTTTTAACAAACTCAGTGTTTGCACTACAGTAAAAAGAATGAACAGATCTGTTTGTGGAGCTCGAGGTGAATAAAGAGATTACAGTTTACAAAAACTTTTCTGAAAAGGTATTTTGTTAAAGATATGTGTTAAATGTGTAAGACTTTGTATAGTTGTTGATGTTGACATGGTGTCAAATTGTATACAAAAACCAATTGTGTTATTTGCATTGGGTTAAATAATGTCCATGTTAATAAAGTATTTAGAATTTTTCATTGTTCCATTCCCACCTTTGTATTTGTTTGTCCTCGTCTCTTTTTAACCAACTTTCAATCACATCATTTCAATTTGCTAGTTCTATCTAACTCCCTGGACTTCAATATTAAACCAGACGGCTCCATCAATTTTTATATGGGTTATATGGGTTATATGGTCTATGTTCTATGGTGTGTATACAGCAGCAGCAGCAGCGCAGGGTTGAGTGCTCAAGCATTGATACCATCAAACTGCTGAATGAACAGCTTTTTTTAAGCAGTAGAATACAAATGTTTTACAGGCACTACTGTACTTCCTTGTGCTTTCAGTCATACTCCAAACACTCTGCAATCGTCTTGCTTTACTAGCACCGTGTTGCTGTTAGCACAAAACAAATCACTTCCTGTGCACAGATCAGGCAACACTGCTGTACTGAGAAACAGCGATGTGGAGTCATGTGGAGCTGATACGCTAAATCAGCATTGTGTGAACCCAGTTGGTGTGAACACAACAGGCAGTTTTACATATTTAAAAGGTGTATTGTTTTTGTCACAGTGTTTGTTTATCACCTCTCCGTTTGTAAGGTGACCTTGGAGGGCTCCACATTCGGGTTCTCCCACTCCATCTGAGGGCAGTGCATGAAATAACACAGAGTGTAGATGGCTTCAGGTGACCACTGAATCACACTGCTCTTCTGATGGATTGGTGTCCCATTGTTGTGATTCTTCACGTACAGTGGTTGTAGGTGGTGCATGGCTCGGGACACCAGGTCACCTACACAACAAAAAAAAACACAGATGAATCATAGGCTTCAAACAGGATTAAACAAAAGGAACACAAGCAGTGAGAGCGGATGTGTGTGCAGACGTACTCAGAGCCTAGAGGGAGAAAAAACAGGAATATCCTGAGCACATTGCCTTTAAAAAGAATCATCTCCATCGCTTCCTCCTTAGCTTATCGAGAGGTTCCATGCACCACAGTGAGGAAAAGACAGCGTTCATACCAGTCCTTTATGTGCAGCTCACAGAGAGGGCAGGGCAAGAGCACAACAAAAAGGCTCAGGACTACACTGTGTAAAGAATGAATATTTACAGAAATCATTGGCTACTCAGAAACTATTTCCTCTGCATAATTTGTCCATAGTTTAAGATCATCTAGCAGGGCTTGAAAAATCAAGGCTTGGGAGCACTCTGCTAATGAAAATTTGAATTCTCTCTGGATGGAAGTTAACGGAAGTAAACAGTTGTTGGGAAAGTATGTTCAGCCACTTCCTTAAAAAACACTTCAAGGGAAAGTTCAATTAATCAAAAATCAAGAGAGTTTGATTTCTTTCGCACCCAGTCTGATAGCAACCTCTTTATGAAAACATGACCGCGTCACTGTGGTTATTATTGAGTGTGCCTTCTTGTTCTATTACAGCACTGACTGAAATCCCATTTCGTTGCACGTTGTCAGGTTTCTGTTGCTCCTGCTTCCTTCCTGGACCCACTGCAATATGACAAAATGTAATGAAGTTCTGATGCGGAGGTCAGTCTAAAAACGGATCTACCCCAGTCATTTTTGGACAAAGTGAACGGCAATAATTAATAGAGCATGATGGCACTTTTATGGAATGTCTGTCGACACAAAAGAAAATGGGGACAAACACTCATTTACACGGACAATATAGGTTTTCTTTAGCATCAGAATAGGGCCTATGTGCTGCTCCGTTTAACACTGACAATGTGACAGGCGATTGGGAAAAAGACGCCTGAATGAGGGAAGAGCATTCATGCAACATAACTATCAATCTCTCAACTGTCCTTTGGGAAGGGTGTTATGGTGCTGACAGAAAACATCATCTACTGATGCAATGAGCAGGAAAGAGTAGGACAAATGGTCACCTCATGCACAAACTCTAAGTTAGAGCTCCTGCAATTTCTCACATTTTATGTTTCCACCAGAGGAACTAGTACCAGAAAGTAATAATACTTTTCCAGGAAATATTTACATTTCCACAGCAGGAACGAGGAACTAAATAATGCTACTGGGAGTTTTTTTTTTCTGGCTCTGAAAATAGGCTTTTTGCAATCTGTTTCTCCTCTAACATGTGCAACATGAACAGACACAGATTGACCCTGTAACTGTACCCTTGCACAGTAAGATGGGCTGCTATGATCAGCAACAGCCACTTCACATCTTATTATTTATGCCTATGCCTGCGACGTTCCTATGTTTGCAGAACAGGCAGGCAGCAGGGATGAGTGGGAAGATTATTGGTAAAACTGTAAGAGTGCAGCAACAGTGAAGCAGCAGCAGCAGCAGCAGCAGCAGCTTAACATTTAAAGTGTGTCTACCTCCTTTAGCAGGTTTGAACTGAAATAACTGCTGGAAAAAAAAGGTCTCAACCTGTTGTTATCACCTGCAAGGATTTTCTTTGGCCTGGAGAGAAGACAGGACAAACAAAAGTTTAACCACATAAAACATCAATATCCCTTTCATTATAAGGCCCAAGCCTAAAATCAATATGCTCTCATCCTGGGTAATTAATGTCGTATGCTAATAAGCGAAGGGGAGTTGGAGGACACACGGCAGATCCTGCTCTTCAGGGTTTTTCACTGCTTTCCTTTGAGTGGAGCAGTGGCAGTGCACACATTCCTTTAGAAAAGCAGAAACACACAAATGTGCCAATTTCAAGGGCACAATGCTTTGATTTGGATTTTATGAGAGGTGGCAGCACTTGAGGTCAGTCAGTGACGATGCAGCAGCCACATAACTAAAACTGCTCATTTCTTCACAGGGTGTGCAGGCTGTTCAGTGTGCACTCTTTTCGAAGTGGAGAAAATGCCTCTCATTTCCAACAAAGCAATTACACTCAAGCTTTTAAAAGGGAAAAAAAATATACACTAACCGGATTTACTTTGGGTAATGACGAATGGGTCCTTGCAGCTCTTTGCAGCCACTGCCACCTTGACAGTTTCTGTGTCTCAGTTATTTGCTGCTATGCAGGCTTGACTACATTTAATGGTCGCCTGTGGCCATCCACACTAAGCGTTTCTACCTCCTGCTAATGGTTTTGTCCATGTCAGATCACATGGAGAGCATGGACATTATCTTTATGGACGTGCAAATGTGAAAAGACTCGTTAAGAAAGAGAGGGAAAAAGATTAAGCTCACAGAAGCGTCAAATCCCAGTCAGTGTCTCTCTTCATCACTGCACACCTTTCAGGACGACTTCATATCATACATTATAAACTGGGAGCAAACCTGTATGTGTTTGCGTCAGCTGCTACAAAGATTACATTTGGTGGTGGAGTGAGTTATACAAACATCGTTATAAGAAGAACATCTTTGAAGCTGCATGATGTCGAGTATGACTGGGTGATGATGATGCCACTCCAGCAGTCCTGATAATTGCAATTGATATTTACAAGTCATTTTAAATATGCTAATTTGACATTTTGGCAGAAGAGAAAATGAGAATACACAAAGAGTTAATTCAGCGAAAAACCTCTAAAATCTAAATGTCAGGGAAATATTTTTCCGACATAGGAAGCAGATTTTTACCCAAGACTGAAGACATAATATTTTTTATTTTGTTCATCTCTTAAATCATCCCAATCTTGTTAACACAATTTGTTAAGAGACACGTTCGGGAAGAATCGGTTAACAATTGATTTGGTGGCCAAGGATCAAATAACAAGGTCACTGTGACCTCAAGAGCCACAGCCATCGCTTTCGTCCATAAGTCATTATTGACCTCTGCCAAGGAGGTTATGTTTTCACCGGAGTTTGTTTGTTTGACTGTCTGTTAGCAACAGACAGGAAAAGTCACCGACGGATTTGGATGACATTTTCAGGAAATGTCAGTAATGGGACCAGGAACAAGTGAATAGATTTTATTTTGTATGCACTGAGCTGCCTTGCCAGAGGTCTACGCTCTCCGAGTGCTTTTCTAGTTTCATTATCGATTATGAATCGGTTGCAACTGGGCCTGTAAGTTTTCTTGAAAACATTTTACCTCTAATAAAAGAGGCTTCTTCAGTTCTGTATGTATTCAGACATGAAGAGGCCTCATGGATGAGCAATCGAGAAATCAATAATGGCAAAGAGGCAACTGACAACTTCTGTGTGCATGAGTGGCAACCAATTTACCCTCAGCAGTGGAGTGCCCCCCTAGTGGCTATGTTATGTATTTTATTTCATGGCTGCTGGGTCCAGGAACTTGGGAGACAATGTCCATTTTTTTCCCGATACCCAGTGAACATTGTTCCCTTCATTGTTTTGAATAATGAATAACACAGTTCAACTGTGATTTAAATCCAGTCATCATTTCTTCTGTGAAAATAAATGCATTCCAGCTGCCGAGACAATAGCACAGGCATTTTCTCTCACCATTACACTGAGCCATCAGTTTTAATATCATAATGACAAGCTTGAAAATTGTCAATCTCAGCTTTAGCATCATTTTTGTCTATTCATCTACTGTACGAGTCTGGGCAGACGTCAGTGTTTAACTGCCGGCTGGTGGTAAATCTGATTAATTCCTAAAAACTTCCTAATTTTGTATTCTTTCTAATTTTGTGACAGTCAATCATTGCTGGCTACTCTGCTTTCCTCAATCTTTTTTATTTCTCAGTTTGGGCTACGTCACAGTTAATCCTATAGGTACACAGAATTTTTCTCCACGACTGTAACAATAACATCCAACTAAGCTCTGCCATTTGCTGTGTCAACATAATAAAACGTGTCCTGGATTGTCCTCATCGATCGAACACGGACATCGAACTGCAGCCAGTTTCCCTCAGCACTGCTCTCGTCCGCTGTCTCAGTCTTAAGGACACACACAGTGAGATGAACCGACTTTGAACCCGTTTATTCTCATGACGAATGTTTACACTAGATCTAATATTTTTACAACCTTTTCTTGACATTGTGATGCCATGACAACAGAAACAGACCTTCAGAACATTTTTCCCCATTGCTTAGCTTGAGGATATGAGGTTGGGTGGAGACACTCGCTGCATATGCAAGTCAGTTTTTTTTTTTCGTCTGTCAGTGAAAGCTGCAGCTCTCAGATGTGTTTTCTGGAATGAGCTACAGAGTCGTGTGCATCCAAGAAACAAAACAATGCATCACTTCCAATGACCATCTTGATTTTGTGATTTAATCTGTTTATATAAAATGGGAGGGGTGATGTATTCACTGATTTGCCTGACTGCTTGCCAAAAGAGATTTATTGAAGGTTTGTTTGTTTTTCAGCCAAAACCCGACTTTGGTTTGTTATTGCAATTTGTACAAGTTAGGACAGAATGGTAAAACATAGTATATTTATTACATACTTATTATTATTTTATACAATTGACTCCTTAAAACAATTTCCCCTCTGGGCTGAATAAAGCATTTCTATTCTGAAGCCCAAGAAAATGACTTGGCACTGCACAAATATATTTGGAAAACAATCTGATGCCCATGAATAATGAGCGGTTTCTCAAACTTATTGGCCAAAATGGGATTTTTAAATAAATGGCTCCAGTTCATTAGAGCTGCTGCCATTGACATCGCAACTCCCACTTTATTTAAAAAGCTGCATAATCAGCAAGATTATGATATGATATTTAAATCACTGTACATTGTGTGAGTTAATGGTTGTTTGTCTCTATGGGTGAATTCCAATTCCCTGCTTAACCCTCAATCTTAACCCTCAATCTCAAAAATTCGCGCTCCCGCTAGTGCAAGTGCTGTCCCGATTCTCAGAAAAATTAAGTTGAGGTGCAAGTTTAAGGGCTGTATCGCCCTCAATATTGAGATTTTCCGACACCACCCTTGGGAGCAAGGGCTACCCAGAATGCATTGCGTGTTTTCACATAAGAAAGATGGCGTCGAAAGCAGCGAAGCGAGTGCGATACAAATTAAGTATTTTCTTTGTTAATAGAGATATAAAAATTATGAAAACCATTGCATTATCTTAGTTTAGGCCCATATTATAGATTACTGACGTCATTGTTGCGTAACATTTATTTTTATTTTACGATCTTTTGTCAATAGCTGGCTGGTGCGGACACGCGATCGTTCGCTATTGTTTACCCTTCAATAAGCCGTGGTGTGTGGTAACTGTCAGCTGAATATGTCCGTGGTTGTGGTATTTGTATGAGTATCATCTTATAACTAACTGACAACCTAATAACTTGACTGAAATAAAATAATAAATAAATAATCGTGACCTAAATGTGTTCTTCTTCTTCTTTTTTGGAGTTGACAGACTGGACGCAGCTTTCACGTTATTCTGTCCCCCACAGTCTGAAGACGTATCTGCATTTAAGGGGTGTCCCATTTCTAAGTGACAAATTAACCCTCAACACTTGGTTTTGAGGGCCAGTTAAGATAAGGGTTGAGCTTGAGGGTTAAGATTGAGGGTTAAGATAGGAATTGGAATTGGCCCCCAAATATGTGTCCCTTTGATGAACTGGCGATCTGTCCAGGGTGAACCCCACCTACCGCCCTAGGTCAGCTGAGATTGGCACAGCTTTCCCCCGCGGCCCTCATATGGAGAATAAAGCGTTAGAAGATGAATGGATGGATATGTAAATGTATACCACATGATGGGGGTATACAGTTAAAGACGGCCGGTCACCAAAGTCACAATTCATCAGGTAAATGAATGCAAGTCATTTCACTTTAGCCCATAATATGGCATTTATATAAAAGCTACTGTATTCATGGTGGCACTAAAGGAAAATTCAGGGGGTCGTAAAAGCCATCAGGACTGATTATTTGGGACCATGAGTGTCAGTGAATAAAGTTAGGCCAATTCATTCAGCCGATGTTATGGTTTTTGGACAAATCTCCAGCTGGAAGGCCCAATGAGGAAACAATGGGCATAATCACAGTGATTAAAATGCATCCTCTGGCCAGTTAAATAAAAACAATCTTTCAATAATTGTGTGATATTTTTATGTCCAGATTCAAAGTGGTTCAAACTGCACGAGAGCCTCTAAAATAGTCATTCCCAGATACTGGATCAGAACTTTAGACAAACAAAAATGTATGTCGTCTTCCGTTGTCTGCTCTAATGTCAGCTGGGAAATAAGAATATAGTATTGAGCAGCCACAAGGTTACAAAAAGAACACACTCTGTTCTGTGGGAAATTAAGTTTCGACTTCCCATATAATTCATAACATCAGAAAACATTTTCCTGAGGAGTTCATCGTCTCAGTTCATGATTCATGTTTTCAATTGGACATGATGACCAGGGTGATTGATGTCCAATGGGAGTGTGGCTGCAGGTGACGGCTGTGATATCTATTGGAAATGACTGGTTTACCTATTGATTATAATAGTGAGATATGTTAAATTATGTCCATCATTTTATGAAATCATCTTTCTCTTTTATCATGTCATTTCTGTACTGCTTCAAATGATTTCTAGGCTAAAAACCAAACTCCGTGTCTTAAATGTGGAGTATTTTTTTTGGGATGAAACTAGTAAATCTCGCAGCTCTTGGAATATCTTCCCAGAATACCAGGTGGCATCAATTTCAGCTCAAATCCTCAGTGACTATCTTTCTAGAATTTAAAGCCTGAAACACTCACAGACTTTTAACATATGTTTCAAACGTAGTTGATATTAGATGCTCCTTTCCAGCCAAAATATGTGGATATCTACATAAAAATGGCAACATCAGACTCAAGTGAAAAGGCATTAATATGATGCTACAACAGCCTCCACTTACCTGTGAAGGCCATTCTTCAGCCTCGTGACAAATTAGCAGCTTTATAGGGAAATTAATTAACTATATAAATAACTAAAGTGAAGGTCGTAGAAGCTTCAAGAGAGAGAAACACTTTCGTGGGCAAAAATGGTGCAGTTTGGATACAGAGGGAAAAAGTGACTGTCTTTATGTCTTAGGCTTACAGGCAAAATTCAGGAGAATAAAAGCCAGAATAATACTATATACAGTATAATGAGGAGAACAAACCTTTCCTGCAAACTCAGTTTTATAGTAATTATGGATAAGCCGATACTATATCAGTATAAAATGCTTCACTATGCACAGGCTGTAAACATGTCAATAAAGTGTGTTTTTGTCGTCTTCCTATGTGTTGTTGAGTCAAAGTTATGATTCATTTTATATCACATATTTTTAAACCATAATTGTGCAGAAGTGACAAAATAGACTGTTTATGTTTAATTTTTGAGCACTTTTTGCTCAGGTGTGTTTATATAGTTGGACAAAAAGAAAGAAAATCTTTTACATCAGATTGCCTATAGGTTGTGCTGAAAAAAGTATAGAAGACACTCTATATTGCACATTCATAAAGCCTCTGTATGGACATTTTAATATAGTACTACAAAAAGACACCTAAATGCTGTGTGTCTTAAGGATTAAAATAGTGTTGGTAAATGCTTCATATTTTAAAGGGACACTGCATAGTATTTATGGGTTTATATGACCCAAAATCCACCTTTTTATACATATTATGTGCTCCTGCATTGTCTAGTCACTGTATAATATTTTTTGTTTCATTTTCGTAGTGTTTCAAAAAGTCATGTAAAATAACATGGTCACGGGCCGCTGTTGCTTTGCCACGACGCCATGTTTCTACGGGAGCCTGTATAGACAAACCCAAGAGAACAAATCGAGCGCCGAGAGGAGGCTGAGAGCGAATCTTTTTTACGTGTTATGAATGGAGGACCATGTATTTTACAGCGGATAAAGGAACACCAGTACCTGACCGTACGCCCGCACCACAGAGAAAGACGACGAAGACGACATTTGACCGGCTGAGGATACCGTAGCGCTAAGGGAAGAGAGGGGGTGAGCAGAGGAGCAGTTCGTTGTTGTAAATTTCAGCCTCTCCTCTAGATGTCACTATAAACTACTTAATTCACCTTTAACAAAGTTTAAAATAACAGTCAAATTCAATCAAATGATAGCTGTATATATATAAAAAAAAAGGTATGTCATCATTTAGTTAATGCCCTGGTCTCAGTTCACATTTCAACATTGGTTTTTTTTTTTGGATTATTAAACACAACAATATGAATTTCATGATATTCATATTTAACTAAATTCACCTCATATAGAGGGAGGGGTCAACAATGGTTCTTCACTTCTCCAACCAGACTTTACCCCTCAGGCCCAAACATAGACAAACACACAGATAGAGAGAGAGATGACTCACTGAGCTCAGAGATGCTGCCCACTCTTGTTGCCAGTAAGCACTGTTCAGTGGAGCGCAGCTCAGACTGAGCCTCCCCGCTCTTCCCCGCTCGCTGCTGCTGCTGCTGCAGCTGGTGATGATCCCTGTGAAGAGTCAGACCCTCAGGTAGACTCAGCACACCTGTGAGGAAGAGACAGAAGAGTGAGACTGATGGTCTTCATTTACGTCAATTACAAAGTGATTTATACAGGAGAGCAAAAGAGACGGCAGCCCTTTCCAAGTCATGTCCTGATATTTCCCTTTATTAATCTGTCATATTACATATAACATACAGGGGGGACTGTTTGCAGAAGTAGAAAAGGTGATTAACCCTTAGCGCTCACACAGTGCCACAGGTGCACCCTTGGAAAATTGCCACAGTAATAATACACAACTGTTTATATGAACATCCTGGGGTTCCACACTGGTGGAATGACCTAGAACAGGAGCATCCCTGTCTATCTTCAAGAAGCTCTTGAAGACCCAAAATCTTCCCCTCTCAGCCTCTGTCAGACTACTGTTATTATCTCATGGATTTCTTTTATGAACAGTAGCTTATTCCTCTTTTGTCAGTCACTTTGGATAAAAGTGTCTGCTATATGTGTGTTTAAAGGTCACATCTTCAAGCTTTACAAGATGTGTTTTTATGTCTTCTTATGTGTTGTTGAGTCAAAGCTATGATTCATTTTATCACTTTTGAAAAAAAAAAAAATGGTGTTTTTCTTTTTGTTCATAAAAACAAGACAAGTGACCTTTGAACTGTGACACATTTCCATATTTTACAAATTCAATGAAACGGGTGAAGTGCGGACACAAATGCAGCACAATACAATGCAGGACAGTTGGTAACGGTCTTTATTTAAACCACAGCTGAGGAAATGGCAAACTTTGACAGAGTGGCAGAGATGCATAGTTTCTTTGAGGGGGAACAACAAGCAGATAGGTGGGTAGGTAAGTAGATGAGGAGAGTTGAACCTGACATAAAGCTCACCAGACAGTCCAGGGCACAGGCAGAGAGAAACCAGAGACGCTAAGGTGAGCTCCAGGGTTCAGGCAGAGGCAGGAAGGGTCAGCAATTGAAAGTGAGTGAGGAGCTGGAGTATAGGCAGGGCTGATTAGAGGAGATGAGGAGCAGCTGTGATCACAGGTGAGTAGTGTTGGCTTGATGAGGAGGTGTGTCTTCTCAGGTAGAGTGGGGCAGAGTCAGGTGAGTGGACTACTTTTTGCTCAGGTGTGTTTATAGTTGGTGATCAGATTACCAGATATCAGCCACTCTATATTGCACATCCTTATAGCCTCTGTATATATACGCTTTAACATAGTAATGGAAAAAAGCAGTTAAGAAGCTATCTGAATATTATTAATGCCTTTTAGCTGAGCATTACTGAAATATTGAAATGTAAGATATTAAATTAAATATCATGATTTACATTTGGATGAAGCTGATGAGGCAGTTTCCTATTCCTCTGCAAGTTTGAGCTGCATCCCTGTGTCTTTGCAGTGTGTAAAACTTAAACTGAACGCAGTGATTCTCTAGTGAAGTCCCTAATAAATATAGCTTTGGCTAATTTAATGCACATGCTGCCTGCCTACAGCAAAGGTGACATTGTCTAGTCGGGTGATTCATTTCAATTTTGCCTAATAAGACCAAAGGAAGTCAAAGTCTTGATGAAATTTAGAGCTTTAGGGTTAGGGTTTAATAAAATGAACTTTTATATTGATAGAAGATGAAATGTGTTTAACACAGTGAAATTGATCCAATGACTGGCTGGACCCTCAGGTACTGAATTGTGCCAGGACTGAGTTATGAAAGATTCAGTATCAGTGCAGCAAAGTCTTCTGCAGTATGACCTAAAATTTGATGCATTTACTTACTAACTGTTCACTATTGACCTGTAACTGTTAAATAGCATTTGCTGTTTTGTATGATTGTGTTTCTTTCTGTTTTGACTTGGTGTTGCTTGACGTTTTTGTTTTGCATGTCTCCTCAATATTAAATATCCACTGTAGCACTTTGAGTTAACCCCTCTGGTACCTCCTGCATTGGCATGCATACTTGTCATTAACGTAACTCCTAGACCGATGGTGATCTAGAAAATTCAAAAAGTAGGGAAGTAGGGAAACATCTAAAACATGCAGGGCAGTGGGTCCCCAGGGCCAGGACATGTACTCCAAAAACAGGCAGAAACTGTAATTGTGAAATTATTTGTGTCATTTTATGAGTTCCTATTTTGTTAAATAAAAAATAAAAAATCCAATTCGTTTTTTTGTCTTTTATTCCTTTAAACTGTTATTGCACAGTCAAAACACACAGAAATAGTGAATAGCTGCTCGATATTGAAGAAAGTGAAAGTTATCACTCACTAATTTTTTGGAAAACTCTACAGCCATAAAATCAAGAGTAAATCCCAACAGCCTGAATATCATGATGGTCATAAGAGGGTTGAGTTATCATGAAGAAATAAAAATAAGTATTACTCTCAAACACCTAATTTATTGCCTTATTGCTCACATTGCGCTCTCTTCGCTGAGCTCTTGTGCAACCTCCGGGAAATCCATTAAATAGTTTAAAGCAGCAGGAGGGCTACACCGACACTTTTCGTGCTCCCACTTTCTTCTCATACAATTATATAACAAAAATAAAATAAAATAGCCCGCTCAGCATGTGAACAAAGGAGTAATGACCAGACTCGTTTGATGTGCAAAGACTAACGCCCTACAGGTGTGATTTGGCAAAGTACTGCACAATAAAAATGTATTTTAAAGAACTGGGTTGATTTTTTAAAAGTGTCTTGCACTTTCTGCACCGTCCATATGTTTCATCCATTTATTGTTTGTTTGACATGATTTGACAAGATGGCCGTGGACACTGTCACAAAATGGAACACTGGGTACTTTTTAATAAACCCAGTGTGGAGTACAATATCAGTTCTCGTCTCATTCTACAAGAGTTATTATATGCTGTGGCTTCATTATTATTATTTCTCTCACTAGTTTGTGTCTTTCCTTCCTGTCCTCTCTCTTTCTCTCTGTGCTCATCTTGCAGGCTGCAGGATCCAGATCCTGTTTTGAGACTATTATTATCATTCATATGATATCATCACCATTATTATTATTATTATGCTATCATTAATATGTATCAGTATTTTTTCCCTGCTGCTGCTTGTATTACGCTATAGTACTATAAACATGTCATTACTGATACAGAACTGTCTTGTCTAAACTTATAACTTCATACATGTTGTATTTCTGCCCCTGCTATCTCTCTGTTCTGTCTCTACCTCCCTTCTCTCCTGTCCTCTCTCCCCTTCCTCTCCTCTGTCCCCCATGTTTCCTTTCACCCCAACCAAGCATCATTATTATAAAATTATTATACAAATGAATTTCATGGCCACAAATTAGAATTCCGTGCCCTCAAATTGGTATTTCATGCCCACTAATTAGTATTTTATGCGCATGCTTCACCTATTTAGTGGCCACAATTAGGTTTTTGTCATGTCTGGGGCTCTGTATTTTGCTACTTTGGTACATGTGCTGTGTAGGTTGAGCGCTGTAAGCTTGCTGTTTGATATAGTTTCTCCAGCCACAGAAAATATAACCTGAATGTTTTCCTCCATGTGCTTCATAGATCAATAATACCAGAACGATGCCAACTGGAAGACCCCAAGCAACTCTCACAATGTGCATGTGAGGCTGCAAGTAAATCTTTTTATTAATAATTATTATTATGATGATCATTACTATGATACATGATTCTATATGCACATAAAATGCAGTATAAAGAGTAACAAGTGAAAACAGAGTCTGTGCGGACTAGACCGTGAGACATTTTCCCCATGTTGGGTGAGTAGTACGAGTGTGGAAAATAACTCTTACTGTTGTTACACTTAAGTTTGCAACAGTCCAGCTCCTAAACATTGGTTCTGAGGAATAACCAACTGACAGTGAAGTGCTAGATGCTCTCAGCGAGGACAGAGGCAAGGTGACTCACTGGCTTTCTGTGTCCTAATGCAAGGCACTGTCTACCCTCAGGGAGGAAATGACTGAGCTCTTACATGGCAGCAAGCTAGTGACCATAGCTGCTCTCTCCCTGTCTCTCTGTTATGGAAAATGTAACATCAGCTCTTAAAAACAGTTTGTTGATATGCTCATACTCATAATGATATAATGAGCTGGTTCTTGTTTTCAGATATGCGATGGTGTGACATGATATTGGGCACCTGCCTTTCTTTGAGCGGACCAGTCCTGTTTGCCATATGGCAGCTATTCAGTGTCAGAGTGGAGAGAAAGGAGGAGGAGGAAGAAAGAGGAGGAGGAGAGGAGGCTCCAGGCGAGACAGTGTCACTGGAGAAGAAGTAATGAGTACAGGAGCTGCCATTAAGATGCCACTGAATGCACCTTAGTCATAGTCCGTGATGGGCAGCTGCACGGAACGGATCCACGACATGGTCGCGAGAATAATTATAATAAGCATTAAAAAGTACATTAATTCTCAGGTTATAGCCAAAACCATGTGATCTTTAGTCAAAAAACATTCTTTATCCACTAGTCCACGTATTTATGCTCAGTAAAAAAAAAAAAACAGCGTGTGACAGGTTTACAAAGATTGATGACCAAACATGAAAGCAAACTGTTTATTTGTGCTAAGCTATGCTAACTCCTGCCAGTACCCTCACATTAACCATAAAAACCTGAGGTGTAGAAATGCAAACTCTCAAAAATAGACATTGTTTACTGTTTAATTGTCGCTTGTTTCTTTCCTGAAAGAAAAAATAAAATTTGAGCATTGATAATATATATGTATCTTTTTTTTTTTTAAGTGAGAATACAGACTGACACTAATGCTGTCTATGAATAAGCAAACATTGCCATTTTTGTCATGTTTACTCATGCTCCCTCTGTGTCTGTCTGTCAGACTGTTGCTTAGATTCGCTCTTCCTCGTCTCGGGGTTGACTGGAGCAGTGGGGCAGGAATGCTGACCTCGATGTGGCTCCTACCCTGCACTTAAATCTATTTCAGAGGGACACAGAGAGTAATGCACTTCCCTAAACATGCCACGGCTCTGCAGGAACACCGTCGTTGCATTTCACTGGCAGATACGATGACGCTGAAGAAGGGATGGCTGGACGAAACTACTCAAGCAAGGCTTGGTGAATGAGATGTGATTGTAATGTAATATAACACGTATTCAAATTATTTTCACTGAATGCATGACTGTAAATTCACATCATGTGCCAGTTGAGCTGAAATGGCAGAAAAAAAAATGCAGATAATGTGGTTCTTTAATCAGAGATAGAGGCAGAATCTGCATGGTTGTCATTCGCTTCAGCAGTATTTCCCCAAACCTAACCAAGCAGTTATTTTGACAAAATATATCCAAAGTACCTCATCCAGGACAGCATTTTAAAAAGGTTTTCTGTCAGACTTCAGAGGAAAGTCAGTTTAGTAGGTTAGTGAGGTAAGATGAGTATAAATTCAGGGGTTTCATTGTCATGAAAGAGGCTCAAAACTACCCCAAAACGTTATCATATCCTATGTAAGTAAGCCCGCAGTCCTCACATTAATAAACACATAAATCTTAAATGAGATAAATTACATAACTTGTGGATTTGCACCATCAGCACTTTCATTCAGCAAGTTCTGTTGAGCCAGATCACTGAGAAAAGCTTGGCTGTTTCGAGAGTGAGTTCTAGGACCATATGGTGCTGCAGTGGCTAGCATTGTTGCCTCACAGCAAGAAGGTCACAGATTCCTGGTTTAACCGAGGGCTTCTGTGTGGAGTTTGCATGTAGGTTCTCTCTGGGTACATCTGCTTCCTCCCACAGCCCAAAAAAATGCAGTTTGGTGATTAGGTTATGGTCTGACGATCTGTCCAGGTTGTACCACACATTTCATCCTATGTCAGCTGGGATTGACTGCAGCTCCCCACAAACCTCAGGTGGAGGACAGAGCCTGTAGTAGACACTGCGTGAGTTAAGGTCTGTGTACATACAATATTCCACAAGAACAGAGATTTGTCCTCTCCCAGAGCCACAAGAATGACGTCATTATTTTCTTGCAGCCCTTGTTTGGGAGTTCTTGCAGCTTGTTCTTGACACATCATCTGGGCAGAGCTATTTCTTGTGTGGTGTCTGACAACTATTGTGTGATAAGCAGAGGTGGGAAAAGTACTAAAATATTGTACTCAAGTAAAAGTACCAATACTTTGATGAAATATTACTCAAGTAGAAGTAAAAGTAATCTTCTGAAAATGTACTCAAGTAGAAGTAAAAAGTAGCTCATTTGAAATGTACTTTATGTAAAAGTTACTTGGTTACTTTGCGTGGGGTAGTAGAAATATGACAAGGGGTCAGAAATCCAAAACTATTTTGGACAGGATATTACGTCACTTTTGCCGTGCGCCTTCCTCTATGTTCACGCGCCAGTGCTGGTGCTAATCACATCATCATTCGTCTGGTTCTGGTGTATATTTTCCCCCTGTTGGTCTTCATTGTGCTGAATTTCTCAGTAACGGATAGGATTTATAAAGTAACTATGTACAATACTTGAGTCAATACGTACTCAAGTAAAATACAAAATTCTGATTTTAAATTGTACTTAAAAAATACAAGATACAGAAAAAAGTATTCAATACAGTAACTTGAGTAAATGTATCTTGTTACTTTCCACCTCTGGTGATTAGCCAGACATTTGAAGATACCGTGGTTAATGCAGAAATGTTGTAATGTACTATGAGGACTTCCCAGGAGTTCTGCACTTGAGTTTTGGCATTTTGGCATTTTGAGTTGGCATGAATGCCAAAAAAATAACACATTTCTCTGTTTTCGTGATGTACAGGCCTTTAGTTCTCAGATGTGCTATGTAAATCAAACCTCAGGCTCACCTATGCTCCAGCAGGTGTTTTGATGAAAGTAATGCAAAAGTAAGATAATGTGTGACTTTAAATGTTCTTCTTCTCTGCCACACCATTATGGCTCTAGAGGGTTATTATTCATGTTGTTACTGTACACAGATCTCAGTCGTGCTCCCCCATGGCTCCAACTGTGTTCTGCCAGGCCAGATGGCTACCATATGTACTGTATACTGACGAGTGATCATAGAGGGAGACATGGTGAGGGGGAAAGTGGGAAACGTATATCATCAAGCCCTTCTATCTTTAAATGGCTGCTTTACGCATTCTGAATAATCTCCACAGTGTTGGTATTACTATTAAACTGTGTAGGCAGACAGTACGTCTCGGTTCTGTTTCAGGTATGGGACTGTGAAAGAGGTACAGTCTTGGTTTGGGTCCTCTGGTGACCACAGTAAGGTCTGCGGTAGCCACAAGTCTTTAATGGTTGCGTCCTGATCCAGCCACAGAGCTACAAAGGTAGAAGTGTGTGAGAAAATACATGTACACGCGCAAAATGTCCATTTAAATTAGGATACAAGCAGAGGAGGGAGGCACATGAAGACTGTACCACAAATACTTGAACACGCACAAGTCAGGAGCCACAAACAAGCCAGACTGCATACAACTCCAACCAAATGCCAGGACATGGATGCACACGCCCAAATTCTTAATTATTGGGAGTGTGACCAGACCTTCAGCTCTATTCACGAGAGAACCTTTATCCACTTTTTTATGAAAAATTCAGTGGCAAAATATGTGACTCAAAAAAACAGTCTTTAATTAAGTTAAAAGCAGTGAGTAAAAAGCGGTGAGGTTCACGGCTGCTGAGGTTGGTGCTTATTCACTATTCATTGGCAGCACGCACATTACTGCTGACGTCTGGTTACTGTGTGTTTGATATCTCATCAGCATTCCTTATTAGTTTTTACTTTTCATGATGACTCACCCTGACAGCACGGCCCTGGTAAGACTAGGGCAATATTGAAGCTCTCTATTCTCTCCAGACTTTCACTGTGCATCAAATACACTAACTGAAATTTTGCAAGACAACATTATTTAACAGTGTTGGGAACATCTTCTTTTGTGACTTCGGTTAACGCCTATTCTTCTTCTGTGGGTTGTGAATTCTGTTTGCAGTTACCAAACCAGTTCACAGGTAAATTACCGCCACCTACTGGACTGGAGTTTCGATCAATAGACAGGAAAAACACTTGAAAATCATGAGAAAACTCATCAAATTTTGATCTTGTGAAGGCTCCTGTCACAAGACCTCATCACATATAATATTAATATTAATAATTATTAATAATTTAAAAAACCATAACCCCTGACACATTCACTCTGACAAACTTTGCATAATGAATAATGTGTTCAGCTGAATTTAAATGGAATGTTTCCTATTGCTGGGCAACAACCATAACTCTTGATGTCGTTTCTGAAAAAAGCACCAACATCGACACTCAAAAAGCATCAACACTCCACCTCATGTGTTCTTGTACGTAAACGACGAGCGAACCACAGATGGAAACACGTCTATGCGTTTTTTTCACATCGATTCCTCCAGCGAGATCAAATCATTCTCTGTTGTTGTTTAGATATTAATGTTTTAAAATGAATGCAAAAATCCGTGTCACTGGACACTCAAACTGTCCAGTTAATCATGTTTCTGCCCTCCACATTGTTGCTACTTCACTTTATTTCTATACACAGAGCATTGACAGTCGATTCAGTGCAGTCTTTGTTTGGTTCACATTTACTGAAAGAGCGGTTTCCTTCAGGGTAAATACTTTATAAATACTTTATGAACAGGAATCAATTCGAAGTGTGTCATTAACTTTTAAAGCTATGCAACAATAAACTCTAAAAATGAGAAAAGAGGAAAGAAATATGACATACTGTTGTATTGTTTATTATTTGGTATTGTTGCCTGCAGGAACAGGAAGACGTTGGTATTCAGGTTATAATTCTCTTACATTTATTACTGATATTTACTAATTATAGGTCCTGCATTTAAGAATTTTGATGATCTGCATGTGTGTCTGTCTCACTGTCACAGTCAGCAAAGTCCGTAAAAAGTTCTATTCTTGGCTCCACAGTGCAGCACAGAGTCCTACACAAACTTGCAGCCTCAGAGGATTTATCTGTCCAGTGGATACAGGGCTGTTTTGGCAGGGTGATTGAACTGCTGTGGTGCTTCATCCATATGGTATTTTGACAAAGTATGTCACAGACATGTTCATTAGGACACCAGGGAACTCGGTTAATTTGGAGAAATAGTTTTTTGGAAATTGTGTTTTCCATTAACACGTTGAGGGATGCTAATTTCAATATTATTATACAGGGCAGTCACAAACACAGTAATACTGAACACATTTTTCGACATATATTTTTTTTTTCTTTCAGCAGGTTCACCATTTTAAATTGAAAATAATAAATAAAATAAAGTAATTTAATCTAGTGTGGGCAGAACTTTTGTGGCTTTAAGTAGAATTGGTTCACATTTTCATTTTCTATTGTTTAAATGTTTCATTTTGAAAACTTCAACGTGATCATTCTGCTTTATGTAACAAGAGCTGGTGCACAGCATACTGTAGGAATGCAATGCAGAGACAGGTCAGAGACCGCGGCCAGTTTGAATCATTCCAGACAGCTTGAACTAAAAATACAGATATGAATAAGTCCAGCAAAAAAAAAAATAACACACATGCTTTGCAAGTCCTCGAGACGACACATACACACAAGTAGTGACCAGTGACAACTACAATTATGCAGCCCTCTCCAATCAGAGGGAAAACAGCCTCCCTGCAGGCTGTGTGTTATTCAAAGGTACCAACTCCCTCGCAATTATTTCTCTGTTTTCCTCTCATTTCTTCTGTTTGGAGTGATACTGAATATTTGTGTGTAATATCCAGGCTTCCAGCAGAATGCTTTACAGACGATACTAGCAATCGACAGGGAAAAAATCTGAAGTCACCGAGGTGTAATCTCTGTGCTCACCCTGCTCTTCCTCCGTTTGAGCCTTTGAGAGCGTCTTCATATTTTCTCTCCGACTATTATCTCACATAATCTGATATGGGAAGGAAAGCAAAATGAAAAAGAGGGTCAGTGTCGTCTGTGACACTTTTAGGGAAAATCAATCGGTGCGAGTTACGACTCGGAAAAATATGAAAAGTTTTGGCAAACACGGGGAATCCTACTAAAAGCAGCGATGATCTGAAGTAATTGCTCATTTAGCACCGAGGGCAGTGGAGTAATTAAAAGCTATGACGAATGACATAAAACCAGATTTGCTGCAAGGGGAAATTTTAAAGGGCGATATCACAGTGAGCGGCTTGTAAACACGGGCTTTTAAGTGAAGATGCTCTCGGATATGGAAACTCAGAGCCATAAATATGATGAAGTGTCCAAAGTTAATAGGATTAAATCTTTATGGTCATACTGCCAGAGTGAATCTGTGTCTACATCTAAGAGAGACAGAGAGAGAGAGAGATATTTCCCAGCCGGAAGTGTGTGCTGTGTATCTGAACTCCGCCGCACAAAAATAAACCACACCACAACTGCCATGTTGAAAAAGCATACATTTTTACATAACTTTACGAAGGAATATTTCACCACTGTCATATATGTAACCCTGAAATTGCTGCTGCTACTATTTCTGCCCGTGCTCTTTACATTTACACTGTAAATCACCACATTTCACTTCAGCAAATGTCACCATGAAGATTTTTGCTCAGAGTTAAAGAAATAACGATTTAAACTTTGAGTCAAAAACATAACCTGGATGTTAAGTGAAATAATGAGAAAATGACACCAGGGTTTTTTAAAGCACAGCTGGTTCAGTGGAGCATGTTTAAGGTGAATCGGTAAAGTGTTTTTGTAATAACACTGTTACTGGACAACTTTGTATTACATTTATTCAAGTTATCCCATAAAAAGACCAATACCATGACGGAACAATCCTGATAACATATCGCCTGTGTCATAGAGCTCAATTTGATGAGGGGTGGATAAAAAACTGTTTTCCTATTTCCTGTCTTTCTCTTTGTAGAAATATCATCCATCCATGCATTATCTACCACTTTATCCTCAGCTGACATAGGCCGATAGCGGGATACACCCTGGACAGTTCGTGTAGAAACATCAAATAAATGAAAATGGCTTGTAATATTATTTCAAAAGCATTTTAATCATATTTTTTTTTACTGTGATGTGGTGTTACGTCCGCCCATTTCTGAATGAATGATGAATAAGACTGATTAAATATTCTCGTTTTTAATGCCTCCATTGTTCTCCGTAAAAGATTGATATGTTACACATACTTAGACACAGAAATGCGACTGTGCAGCGTCATATCCAGTATCAACACCTGACTGCTGGCCACAGAACACATCTCCATTTCCTCCTCGCTCCTCCCAGGAGTCCTGTGTCTGCAAACGGCCTGAAATGATCTGATAACTACAGCCATCCTGGCACAGAGGCCACAGACCCCTGCCGTATTGTGCGTCACTACCAAAACGTGTCAAGCTCTTGCTCCACTCTCTCTTCGTCTTTGTAAATGCTGGTGAGCTGTATTTACAGTGGGACTCTTACTGTGTTATTAGACACCTGCATGACAACCTCATGCACATTGTCAACATGTAGTATATGAATAAAACCAGTGTCACAGTGTGTGTAACATTTAACCTTTAGCCTTTATCCATTTTAACCATCATAAGCCTTTTAAACCCAACATAATTTGACATCAACTGCTCACACTTACATTTCACAGTGTGTCAGGGATCTAAGGTGTCCCATGAACACCATCCACCAGCTTCCACTTCAAAACACACGCTCCAACTGGTTTGTTAATTCCGGCTGCAATAGAAAAACTGTGGTACAACATGGCGACGTTTGTAAAGTAGAGGGTTAGGGTTAGATCAGGCCCAAAAAAATCAAGCTATACTTATAGGTAGTTTATGCATCTTCTGCCAATAAACCCCCCTAAATGATATGCACTCAACCATAGGACTTTAAGACACACTTTTCACCCATTATTGACATCAAAAAGTAGCTTTAGCAATTTCCTTTCTACTAATTCATGTCATTCATTCATTCATTATTCCTCTCCTACAATGGCAGACCACTGATTTTGGAGGGACAGACCTCCTCATTGTTCCCTAATTGTTTATCTCACCTTGTCTAATCTATCATTCTGACTTTGCTAAGTATCCGTGTGCAGCACGGACACTGAGGGCCGTACTTGACAGAGACTGATGAGGCTTGGGGCTTTGCTCTACTCTCCACTGATGCTTTTCCCCTTCCCTCAACCCCCCTCGCCCGAGGAACGACCCTCTCCGATCCTCCAATTTTCCTGTCACTTTGATAATGCAAGAGCATTCGTAAATGTGATCATTCAATTTTAAACAATGTTCTGAGCTCCGGGGACCTCAGATGTATTGCTTATTATGGAGAAAGTGGGAAGTCTGACAAAAAAAACTCAATGTCTTCATTGTTCAGTCCTTTGAGGGAACAATTGCCCTGTAATGGAGCAATTACTGTATCACTCATTTAGTCAAAAAAAGAATGTATCTTCAAATTGTAACCAATGGAACTAAAGAGACAGAACTTGCTGCTACCTCATGCATCATAAACAGAAATAAAATGAGCCAAACAAATCGACTGTGACAGACAAGTTTTCCAACAAGGTCACATTGCCCTCGCAGGATTGTTATTGCAGGTTAAAACTGTCACAGCCCACACCAACAGTACATCCTTTAACGAAACACACAAAGCCGGCCAAGGTAAACATTGAAGGGATCGTGTTTTGTCTGCCTTGTACTGACTGACTGCAGTCAGCTGCAGGTACTGTAGGCTGGCTCTGCCTCCAGCTCCCTCCACACATTTTCCCAGCATCTATCACACACACACTGCCTCTGCTGTGAGAAACACGGAGGGTGGAGGAGGCTGCTTGGCAGGGAGCAGCCACTTCAAATCCAAACACACAGGCACGGTGCGCGGAGCGTGCACGCCGCGCTCACACACACACACACACACACAAACACACACACACACACACACACACACACACACACACACACACACACACACACACACACACACACACACACACACACACACACACACACACACACACACACACACACACACACACACACACACACACACACACACACGTATCCCTCCACACAAACCAGATGAACACATCTGTGGTATGTGCACATGCAAATGTACACACCAAACACACACACACATTCTCACTCAGTTCCGGCTTCACTCTGCTGAGTTGCGAGATTCAAACAGTGCATGCCAGGAGTATAAATGCAAAAAGGGAGCCATTGTTGAAATGTACAGCATTCAACTCTCTGCTTGGTGCCTGAGGTGGGGTTCACTTGGAAGTTTAAGTCAGCAAAACATGGAGGGTGAAGTCTCTCAGAGACACAAACTGTTCTCAAATGAAACTTTGCTCTTTTTTTTATTCCTGTCTCTGTATAGTATTTATAGTTTGTTCTGTTTTAAAACCATCTCTTGATTAATGACTGAACAACTTGCACGCACATGGAAAATCTGGATAATATTACACATTTGTATACACTTCTTCCCTTGTGGGTATACCTGGGATTTTCTTTTAACCAAGGTGAAGTCCCTATTAAAGCTGATTAACACTGTTCCTATTGCCAGTGGTCGATCTGACCTTTGGCGTTTTATTTTATCACCCCTGTGTCACCCATGCATGAACTGTGATGTCTCAGGTGAACCAGAAACAAAACAACTCCATTACTCTTGGTGATAATGTTGTGGTCGCTGCTATTTTGCATCTCTTACTTCTGCTCATCTTTAAATCAAATGTTTAGAGGATCTGTTGATGAAATAAATGGCATTGTTCACTGTCCCAAGTTTTAAAAGGTAAGGATTGCAATGAATGCCTGCATGCATTCATTTCACCTGGAAGTAAATGCAGATTTAATGTTTTCCTAGTGGTCATCCATTCATCTTCTCCATCAAAATCCATCTTTGCTGCTACACCCCTCCTCCCATCATTTCCTGTTCTATCATGGGGATGCGCAGTCCATCATCATTATCTGGTCACTCATGTTCAACTCATTAGTGATAATTAACGGCGGCCAAAAGGCACCTAGAGCTGTGTGGAGCCCAAACCTCAACCTGTCCGTCCCTGACCAGCAGAGCTGACGCAGACACAAGTTGTTTTCCAGCTCGCTTGGCTGTTCGTCTTCATCAGTTCAGCTTAATGCATTTGGCCGAATAACCAAAGATGGAATCTGGCCAACACCAGAGAACAAACATTGAAGAAGTGAAGTCCATCTTCAGTACATTAGATTACTTCCTCATGGAGACAGACTGACACTAAGGAGAGGAGGTGATGTAACTGCTGTGTGACATTCTTTCAAGCTGACCACCAACATTCAGATCTGAAGAAGCCTCTGAATGAGAGATGAAACATCTCACTCACTGTCATTTATTCCTCTCAGTACTTCTGAGTACTTGTGAGTGAAGGATAAACACATGAAGTGCGTTGGTCCATGATCCTTATATGGGTTTAGGGCCAATTCCAATTCCTATCTTAACCCTCAAGCTCAACCCTTAATCTTAAATGGCCCTCAAAACCAAGTGTTGAGGGTTATTTTGTCACTTAGAAATGGGACACCCCTTAAATGCAGATACGTCTTCAGACTGTGGGGGGCAGAATAACGCAAATAAGCTGCGTCCAGTCTGTCAACTCCAAAAAAGAAGAAGAAGAACACATTTAGGTCACGATTATTTATTACGATCCGTTTTTCAGTCAAGTTATTAGGTTGTCAGTTAGTTATGAGATGATACTCATACAAATACCACAACCATGGACATATTCAGCTTACAGTTACCACACACCACGGCTTATTGAAAAGTAAACTATATCAAACGATCGCTTGTCCGCACCGGCCGGCTATTGACAAAAGATCGTAAAATAGAAATAAATGTTACGCAACAATGACGTCAGTAACCCATAATATGGGCCTAAACTAAGATAATACAATGGTTTTCATAATTTTTATATCGCTATTAACAAAAAAAATACTTAATTTGTAGCTGCTTTCGGCGCCATCTTTGTTATGTCAAAACACTCAATGCATTCTGGGTAGCCCTTGCTCCCAAGGGTGGTCTCGGAAAATCTCAATATTGAGGGCGATACAGCCCTTAAAGTTGGACCTCAAATTAATTTTTCTGAGAATCGGGACAGCACTTGCACTAGCGGGAGCGCACATTTTTGAGATTGAGGGTTAAGCAAGGAATTGGAATTCACCCTCAGTGTTAACTTGTTTTCCCTAATCTTCTGCTTGCCTCATTTCCCCACTTCAGACCAATCTGAGTACTAAATTCAAGATTAGCAGAGAGATGCCACTGGCATTACTGCACGACTGGTTGACTGCCATTGCATAAAAAGTATTTTTTAGAAACTAATTGTTAATTGCACTGAATGGCGTGAGAGTCCATGGATTTATAAGCCTCTGCCAGACTTTAAAGTCCTGTGTCTTGTTCGGCAGGGTGAGAGCAGAAATACCCACAGGCCTGTCAAAGTTTATTACCATTTTGTCAACAGATTTGTGGTTAAAAAGTCTCCACACTGGTATTAATAATGTTGTGACGTTTTACTCAGGCTGCCATGCATTCTCTATTTATGTCTTGCAGCTTCGCTTGCAGGAAATTAGCTCCGTTATTGATTTTCTCCGTTTGCGTTACTTAGTGCCTTTAAGCCATCGAGAGCAGTCTCCTCTGTTTTTCATAAAAGCTCGTATGCATTATGTAAAGTGTTGACTTTGCTTCCATGGGCGCTCGAGCCAAGGTCGTGATAGAGAGAGCGTGTGAGTGTTGAAGAACTAGTGCTTCTGTCTCCAAAACAGTCAGCTAGCTGCTCCATTCAGGTAAGGTTCAAAGTTAAATCTCACTTGTGGTTTTCACTTGTTTTCTTTTAATTTTCTACAACGACGCCCTCTTTGTGGACCAGGAGTGACCCTTATGTGTATACTGGTATTAGTGCATGTACACAGTGACATTAAAGCGTGCCAGGGCGATTAAGTGCCTCAGAGCATGTGAGCAGCCCCCTATACTAGACCATGGCTGTGTTTCTCTGCCTTGGCCTGCGTGCCTGCACACAAGGTCGCTAATCGTCCTTTGACTCCTTTCACGTAAGATGATTTCAGAGTGTGGTAGTTGTCCATATGAATCACTTCATGCCATGTCACATTACCTACCTTTATGTTATCCACGCAGGGTCGTACGTACAGTCCCCTCATTCCCGCAGCCATGTCAAAGTGAAGGGTGCATGACAGTGACACAGCCTTTAAAAATGTAAGGAGCCAAAGGCGTCGTTATGTTCTCGAGGACAACATGTTGGGATTTTCAATGAATATTTCAGAATAAATCAAAAGAAAGATGTGAATGACTGCGCTCTGCCAAAAAGATTCTGCTAGAGTGCGGACACATTCAAATAATCTAGACAAAATATGAGTGCAGTGACTTTTCAAGCACATTTTCCACCACGAATGGATGTCAATATATCTGATAAAATTATCCAGTTTTCTTTGACAAAATAAGGAACTATAAAGGCCTTTATTGTTGTGAATGGTTAAATATTTGTTTTGTTACAATAATGTAGAAACACAGCACCTCTCCTTTTGCCCATTACGTCTGATAACAATCTTGGCTTTGGTAACTGTGCGGTCTGCCAGTCTGCCTACATACTGTTTCTCTGCTTCATTTCTCCACCAACTTCTATTTGTTTCTTTTTTTTTTAACCGAATCCTTTGATATTCATCATGAACCTCAGCAGGGACCTGTCCAGACAAAAGTGATTGATGTAGAAACAAAGTACTAGAGACGGAGAGAAAAATGTGTCCTCAACAGCGACGTGTCTAAATCCTGTGATCGAGCTGCCTTGAGAACAAACAGCAAAATTACACTGAGTGCAACACATTGTCATCTTGACAATAAAATATCACGCTGCAGTTTTTCAAACTTATAACTCCTTTCTGTTTGGCAGTAATGTTAGTCTGCATGTGTTGAACACTCGGATCAGAAACTGACTTCATGACGTGCATGAGGTTGAAACAGACAGCTTTTATGCTCCTTCATTGGAAAAATACAGCAACACAAGCACATCAGTGCAACGTGACAATCTCTCACACATGTGCTGCATAGCTTCTTAGTTTCATCTATGTGCTGCATAGATGAAACTAAGCAGGCCACACAGGTGGTTATGGTATTGGTTTCTTCATTAAGGCATTGCAGCGCAACAACATGACACATTTTATACATCCACATCACTCTCGAAACTCCAGTTAAAAGTTAATATCTTCATATCTGACCTGTCTGTTACTGTGCACAGTGATTATTTGTCTATATCACTACTTTTCTATCACTTTTCACTTCTTTTGCTCACCCGGAAATACAAAAACCAACAATGAATGATGATGAGCAGAGCTCCTGCTGCATCATTCCCAAAATACCTCAATGCAGCCCCCAAAGGAATATCCACCTTTTAATTCACAAATCAAGGCGCTCTAAGAATTATATATATATATAAAAGTAAAAAAGTCTCTCAAACATTATTTTATTGCCTGGGTTTATAAAATGGTGGATGGATGGAGAGCATCATTCACCAGATACACATGTTGTAGCACAGGTGGAGTAAACAAGTGGACTCCTCTTATTTCAGATATATATATATATGTATATATATGTGTGTATGTATATATATATATATATATGTGTGTATGTAAAATAATGCAAGTAAAAAGCACAGCTAGATGTAGCAGTGTCTTGTTAAGATGTAACAGTATCACACTAACAGTAGTATTGAGCACTCACTGAAAATGAGAAGCTCCTTTGTGCTGAGATTAAGAGCTACTGTATGTTTTCAAGGATAAAGTTATTGATCCTCTCTTTCTCACCATGCACTCCCCTCCACCCACTGAAAAACAGATTAAGATGCTACTTACTAAGAAAACAAATGAAAACCAATTGATGAAGTGAGGACGACTATGCTCATCCCTCTCTTTCCCGAGACCCGAAGTGGCCTTCAAATATCCGAAATAATGGAAACACTCTTTCAGAATTTCTTTTCAACTCTTCCACGCTCTCTATAGTTTGTCATTCGTATTCATTGGTTCATGTAGACAGGGTCGTTCTTGGCTTGTGTAGCAAGCTTCTGCTTTAAAAAGGTAAAATACACTCAGGCTGCTGTAGAAAAATGGCACAGCGAGGGGATGGCTTAAGTAAAGCAAGGCCCTTTGCTAAAATACAAATAAAAGACTTACTTTTACAGATGATACGCAAACCAAACTATTAAATAAGTTTAGATTTTATGTTAAATTAGGAAAACATTTATTGTACATTTAATGGCTACACTGATTAATTGAAGAGGCATTTGTCTTTGATTACAAGTTACATACTTCATCTTTAAATCTGAATGTTCTGGTTTCTTTGCCTCTAAAACTGAATACCTTTGGTTTGTGGACACAAATGAGGCTCTTGAGATTTTCCTGTTTTAAACACAAGGATAGACATTTCACACAATGTTAGTTGACGGATGAATCAGTAATTAATTATCACCATAGTCATGAAACATTAAGCTGATTATAAACAGCACTAAAGCAGTGGAGATAAGTGGGGATGCCTGACTAATATCCCTTTGACTGCTGTCTACTTCAGATCCTCAATAAAGTTAGAGACTGCGCTGTTGTTTTTCATTTATAATCTAACTATTCTCTTGTTAATTTAAAGTGCATCTTGGTGCACTACAGACAGTTTGAGTATGAGGAATGTGATATGATATAGTATAATAACAGCACCCTGCATGAAGGAGGAACTGGTGCAGTAATTAAAAGGCAAATGTTTGGGGTTTTTTTTTACCAAGTAGAAATGAAGATGAGCTTTATGCAACACAGTTTGTGAATGGACAGGAAATGAGTGGACTCCTGTCAGAATAGCAGCTTGTGCCACACCGGTGTCACCACAGGGGATTCATATTTGCCAAAGCGTTTTTATTTGCCAGTGAATATCTGGCAAGCAACTCACATCCTCCCTGCGGGGATGGTGTTGGTGATCCTTTTATTTACTCGAGGTGAAAACAAAAGAAAGTCAAAGATAGAGTCGCGAAGACCAAGGATTCTCTTTCGCTGTATCTGTCACAGGCATGACAACACCTTAGCCTCTGTGCTTCCTGCTGAGATTCTCATCAGACATGGCAACCTCTTGAATGACTAACAATCAATATGGCTTGAGAGAAGATTCTTTCACTGTAGACAGCAGCCACGCTCTACAAGGAGTGTCGGTTCATGGACCTACAAGCACTGACGACAGAGATATCTGTGACGCGTTCTCTGTTCTGTAACTCCCAGAGAAACTAGCTGTACATAATTCACTCTGACTGGATGAAAGTGAATATCAGTACATTAAGACATACAGTCCCTGCTAAATATTACATTATGCTATACTGTGTATATACAGACCCTCACATACACCCTTTTTTTAAAAGTCTTACTCATATTTCTATAGCCTCGTTTCCTCTGTGGTTGTGACGTGAAGTCCTGGCACTTTCAGGAGTTTACTTCACATGCATAAAACGTAAAAAAGGAATGGAGCAACATTATTTAAGGTGACAGGCAGGTCAAAAAAAGTGGAGGGTATGCAATTTCTTCTTTTTGCTCAGGGAAGCAAATTCTTCATCTGTGAGAGTTTATGTGAATCTCAGATTGAAACTGTGACTGAAACACCACAGAGACGGCCTATAACAGTGTGCTCTACGACGCGGCTATTTGGGATTTTCCAAACACGATCAGCCAAGAGACAAAATATCTCATACCCATCAGAGTATATCGTCATCTGAATTGAATCATATACAGTACGTGTATGTTTTCACTAAGCTGACTCTGGGGATGATGAGAAAATCCCAGCACAAAGTTACAATTTAATTTAGACAAAAAGAGAAAAGAGATGGGATCCAAAAATCCACAAATATGCTGGATGTGTTCTTGCTTTTTATAAATTAAATATAATTTAACCGCTCTAAAATATACCCCATATTTGAAAGACTTATAATACTTAAATTATGTTAAAAGCTTTTTCTCTCCGTTCAAGCAAAATGTGTATCGCCCTCTCTGCTCACTCAAAACAGTGATTCATATTTATTCTATGAATAACAATGAGATGCCTTGATTAGAAGACAGATGTACAATGCGGCAAGAAGACAATAAGGAGTGATAAGTTAGACAACAGTGGTGAGCAAAAAATCAAGACAGAAAATCAATGACAGCAGGAAGACAGTGATGGACGGTCAATAGACTTGAGTATTTGGAGACAACACAACCAGTAATTGACGGTCGCTTTCCACCGGTCATCAAATATTACGGGGAAACAACCTGTCCAGATGTGACTGAAGCTTAAAAAACACTTCTGCTGTTTCCAGCAGTGACCTTGTGACATACGCGCTGTATGAAGAGGAGACAAAAATACAATCTGAAGGTTGAGAACAGACACTGATGCCCTTTGGTGGGAAAAAAAAAAACTGATAGTGTGTCTGCCTTCAAGCTGTGGGGGCAGGACAGAAAAGCCTGCAGGAGCATGTGAAACACAATCATTTGCTGTCAGCTGCGGGTCAGCAACTTTTACAGCACCAAAATAGGCCTTTGTTGTCAACCCTCTGTAATCAGTGTTTACAAGCACCACCACATTAGAGTTCGTCTCGCTTTTGTCACCCATTTCATTTTATGTTTAGAAACCGGTGGCTATATGCAGGCTACAGTAAAGATCCAAAGACAAGGGGAGTCTTGGAAAAAACGCTTGGATGGTGTTACAGCGTGCTGTTACAGCGTGCTGTTGTTGTACATAAAAGCAACCACTGAGCCGAGCGCACACATCCAAAAGGGCGTTGATTCCAGGATGACATCAATAGCTGGAGGCCGTCCGAGCCACTGGCCTGCAGCCATGCAGTGAAGGGCTCCAAGAAGAAGATCTGCTCTGCTCCCAACCTCATGTTGCCTCAAGGAACTGCACTCAACCAGAGGGTCTGACAGACCACTGGCTCACCCATCCACAACACTGCACCGACTGACCAGAAACATCCTGAGACATAACAGTCGTACATGCAAGTGATAGAGGAGAGGGAGTGAGGGCAGCAGAGTAAATTGTTGGATTGACTTGACACAAGTGGGAAGCAATAAAACTCCTCACCACACAAACTAATGACTACAGCATGCGGACTGCAGCACAGAGTCCCTCCCTCTCCTTCTGCCTCGCTTCATACCTCTTTCTCTCTCTGAAAAAGACCTTTGGGAAAAACGTATCTCCCGTCCAAAAACAAAAACAAAAGGACAAAGCTGTCATTTCATGCAATTAACATGGAACAAAGAGTCAATTTGCACCATTTGGAAATCGATCCACCCTTTACTGAGGTCACATGTGTGTCCCTGTGCCTGTTGTGCCACAGAAAAACAGAATTATGCGAATACTGATCACCACTAAAGCTAATGAATAGTGATGACCTTTAGTCCAACCGTCCACTTTTCATCTGCGGTATTAATTGAGCGGTTTGTCGAAACTCCCCTAACGGAAGGGACGATGATATCTGACACCGGCCATTACACCTGCCAAGCTGCATTTTCTATATGGATGCCAGCAAAGATAAAAAGTAATGGCAGTGACAGAAGAGGAAATGTAGTGGATGACCAGAGGGGAGAATGAACCAGTTCAAAGGGTTACACACTGATTCTCTTTGTAGGTGTGTACGGTTTCTGACCTGCAGGTGTCCAAGGCCAAAAAAAAACAGCTTAATGAAACATAAAAGAGAAAATGTCCCGCAGGCGTCGGCTGTGGAAGAAAGCACAATGATTCAGCAAGTATTGGAAACAGGTGGGAGGTTTCACCTTCTCCTGTTACAAATTCTCTGTTTGTTGCATAATCAGGGCTGTTTAGCAGAAAAAGGGAAGAATTACTTCTTGTACCAAGTGCCATGATGGAAAATACACAAATGACAATTTAAAAGATTTCACAGAGCATTATCGCAATTACACAACAATGTGTTGTTTTATTAATGGAACTGGAGACAGAAACATTGCTGTCAAGCTTGGCGTGAAAATTAATTCACTACTTGTTTTGCATGCAAGAGAAACTGACGTTAAAACGACTCACTCTCCATTTTAACTGCCCGAGTTTAACAATTTCGGGAAACATTATGTTGTAATTGTGATTTTTCTAAATATTGCAACTGCAATTTTACTTGTGATATAATTGAATGTCAAGGTTCACTTCAACATTCCCTGTGTAATGGATTTAAAATGTTATTGCACATTACCACAGTAATTACTTGAAAACTTAAATATATGAATTGTTCCCAACATTTGTTACATGAATCAAATTTGCATTGATGGAACAATCAAATTACAGACTTTAGGAATGACTAAATGTGGGGTTTCAAATTGAGATTTGATTTAAAAACAATTACTCAGCCCAACACTGAATTAACACATCCAATCAAAGTATTCTGTCAATTTCCTCCACCTGTGTCCAGTTAATTCTATTTTAAAATAAGAAATCTGGCATACTTCTACAGCTGTAGGCCTTCAAATGTAGGGCTCTTCTCTGTCCCATTTTTCTGTTCCTGTTTAATATCTGTAATAAAACACAGTTACCTCTGCGGGGAGTCAACAACAAAACAAAATCATCTGTCCAATAAAAGGAATAGCAATAAAACTCGCCCGCAATAAATACCTTTGTGAAGGTCATTGTTGAATCGATTGTGTCCAAGAGGCTTAGAGTCAGCTCTCTGACCATGTTTGATACCGCTGACGGTTTAGCTGTAATGCTGCATTATATGATGTCGTCGAGTGTTTGTGTTATTGTGCGTTTGAAAATGTGCAGCTCCAGCGCTGAGTCACTTTTCGAGGCTCGTGGCCTCCGACGCTGTCATCACTGCACAGATCAGCTTGTATGAGATCAATGAAGGATCATGCTGTCAAACACCACAAAACACATGCTGTTACTCTATTGATCCCAGATTGATTTATTTTTGTATGTATGTATTAAGTAGTGTTTTGGCCGGCCTCCAGCTGTGTCATTGGTTTAAGGAGCTAACAGTTTGCATTTGCAGCAGAGGCACACACAGACATTAGTCATCAGGATATTGTGCAGCAGCGTCCGAAAGCAGATTTCCCTGTACTGTAGAAATATGTGTCTCCCATGTGTCCAGTCTTTCTCTTCTTTTTCTCCAGCTTCTCATTTAACACTGCTTCCCAACCAGAACAATCTTAGTTTTTTCTGCCTCATCTACTTCAATCCTCAACTGTTTCCTGATGCTCCAGCCAAATTACCACTTAACGAAACGTACGGGAAACTCAAAGGGAGATTGCCTGTGCCAGTTGTCACTCACTTCCTCAATTAGCAGATAACAGCACATTTTACTTTGCATGAGAAAAATAAGAGATGTGTCTTTTTTGTATTTTTCCCTTTTTCCAGTGCTAGTTGGATCTAACGAGGTTTAGTCAAATCAAAGTGAGGAAATAAGGAAAGGCAACACGGCAGAGAGTGTTATGAGTGCACATCGGGTGAAGGATCGGATCCTCAGTGTGACATATTAATCTCCTTCACCCTGGGGAACATGACACCAACAGAACCATACAGGTAAGAGAGGAAATTCAGCTTCCACTTGTCAGCACAGGGTTTTAGTGCACAATCTGGAACTACAGATCCCACATTTTCTGTCTGTTGTTCAGTGTTCAATAAGATTTGTGTCAATATTTTCAAACAACACTTTTTGATGTAGCAAACAACACTAATTAAATAAAATATTGATTTAGTGAGCTTTGGAGCAGTAGCTCAATGGACCGGAAGTAGTCACAGGCTTGGAGTCGCATCTCGTTAACATCTGACAAAATAATTGTATTCCATAAATAATGGTTTCTCACATGATTGGACTTATTCTTCTTTTAATGTTATTGTAGCATTTGTTTTACAGCCTCGTCCTTGATGAAGTTTGTGAATTTCCTTCCTTTTCATGAGTGGCGATGGTGACTTTAAGTTACGATGCTGACACAATTATTACCGAGCTTTAACCAGCCATTTCAAAAACACAGTTCTCCATGTGAGCCGATATACCTTGTGTACTGAAACATCTTATCCCTACTTTAAAGTAATCCAAGCTGAACTCCTACGATGTTCACTCCTTTTCCCAAGCATGTCAAGGAACTACAGTGGCCTTCACATACTAAAAAGGATTTTTTTTTTTTCATCAAAATGTAAAAAGCATGCGCTAGCAATGTGTAGACATGTTCAGTCTGCCACTAAAAGCTCCACAATGTCACACAGGACCATTAAGGAAGGTGAAGATTCTTTGAAATATTGAAAATTGATTTTAAAGCACCCACAGACTGGAAGTTCCAATTAATGCTGTTTCTTTGTTGTGTATCTGCACCATTACCTCGTTTATGAAGCCCTAAAGTTTCAAAACAAACAGCTCAGACACTGCTGAGAACACTGGGTTTTAGTGTATTCTTGGACTCTGCAAGCGGTCTGAAAAAGCCTGGAATGGTTACATAAGGATCACTTTTCCTGAACAGCAGATCCTCCTGATCCGGGCACATCCGGTTGCGTACATTGAACCGTAGAAGAAGAATAACGTCCGTTGTGGAGGTGTTTCACTTGCGACAGTGTCTTCTGACCCTGGGTCCGACTCTGCGTCAAAGGCGTAAAAGGGACTGCGTCGGGGAGTCTTGATGAAGCCACATCGTTAAAACAATGTTTTGATAATGAGTAGCAATGCATCCACCGTTCCAGAGGGGGAGCTGTGCTTCTGAGAGCTGATGTGCTAATTACGTCACTTCCACTTCTGGGGGTGAGATTTCAGTCTGAAATAGCGCGGCTGACGAGAGCTTCAGTGAGGAGAGATTTTGATCGGCAACTAGGAGGTTTTTGACCATAAAAACAAGTTAATGTATGTAAGTAGACCTCCATAACTCACATATATGTGCGATAGGACCACTCTATGGGAGCCTTTAAGGAATTCTAAGGATTCTTCTTCCTTTTCTTCTTATAATTTCCGGCAAGCTGCACACCAGGAGGTGCTACTGCTCCTAAGTGTGGTAATGTTCAGCTGCTGCCTGAAACTAAATGTGCCTGGAATCAGCAAAGTGAATGTTGTCATTGCTCGGGGATCTCATGCTTGTAGATCAGGGAATGTTCTCATAACAGATCTCTCTTCATGTGGCTCTCTGCCATCTTTCCTTCATTACACCGTGGGCCTAAAAAACCCCAAACCAATGTGACCACAACCCAAGCATGTGGGTCTCCTCTGTTCATACTCCGTCTCATCCAAATAGGTCCAGTGGGGCGCTTAGTGGTGTGATGTCATGAGGCAGTTTTCATTAGCAAAGCTCCCCCGTGAATATGTGAAATCCGCACAAGTTTAGCGAGTCATTAGCAATTAACAAGTATAAATGAACACTGTCCCTTGAAAGTGTGAAGCGGCAGCTGAGTGTGTGTGTGTCGCTGTGTGTTTAAGGACAAAATGACTAATTAAGAAGAGTTTGTTTTAAATAAAAAAGAGGTGAATCAGAGGTGATTTGACACGTGGTAGTGTCCCCCCAGAGACGAGCTGTTATACAATGTGAAAGACCCATCAGAGCCATTCACTAGAAAATCAAAAAGCACATTCAGTGAGTCTGAAAATCCAGATCCAGTCTCCTAAAGGAGCAGAATACAAAGTGCACCTAAGGAATAGACTTCCTATTTCAACCCCCAGCTTCACCTATTTTCTGTGCAATGTACAGAAGGTATTAGACCACACTGAAACAAGACACATTATTCCTGTCAGTGTAGCTCGGCTCACACACAAAGCCCACACAGCTCAACAAAATCAAGCACAAGATTCAGTCACATTATGCAGTTTCCATGCAGAGGGTTGGACTTTGAAAGTAATTTCTTAATGGCTCTTTAATGAAGCTTAAATTCCGCTCGAGCAGTGCCAGCACTGGATCCATGAGAGAATGAAGAGCTTTATACGTATGCATCTTTAAACTTCTCTCTGAGCATTTTAGCTATACAACAATAAAGCTATACCCCACTGCTCGAGGTGCATTTCAAATGTTAACATTCATGGAAAATCTTGAAAATGTGACTTTGTCAGCGTGCGGTGACTGAATCCGATAACACATGAAAACGCTCCTTGCTACAGTATGCTCTCTTTCTTATTTTTTCTCCTGCTGGCAATGAGACCTTGAGAGGCATGCATAGTGTGCTAAGCCAAGCTTGATTTATTTGCTTCATTCTGCATCAGAAAGGATAGACATTTCAAATCTTCTGCACACAAATTTCACATCTCATGGTTCCCCAACTTCAATTGTGCATAAAATGACCCTCTCTGTCACCACACGTTCATTATTAACCTTCACAATGTCAGCCCTAATTAAGAGTCTGGGTACATGCAATCGTGTTATCCCTCAAATCAGAAATTACAATATTCCTTTTGATGGAAACAGTTTAGATAGGACAGGTCGGCTCTCATCCCACCATTATGAATATGTAAATGACTTGGTTCTGATTTGAATCTGGAGTAGTCATCCTTGTTCGTGGAGAAAATCAAATCATGCAGCGTCTTCAAACACTGTCGCATTGGAGAAGCAGTGAGAATGTGTTTCTTAAGTGTGACATCATAATCCATTATCCTATCACACCTATCAGTCATTGTGAGGCAGGGATTATCCAGCCCCAGTGCAGCAATCACCATGACAAACAGGAACAAATTTAACTCACAAACCAGGGAGAGATGACACATTTTTCAAGTTGTCAGCATTTAATTTATCATTTCTCTCTTCATAAAACCTTTCAGAGGGGACAGGAGGAATGCAGTCAGCCTCCAATCAGGCTTAAACTGACCTCATCATTTCATACATTTTATCTGAAATCAGTCTAAAAATCTATGCCATCTTAAAACTGTCTGCTCTGCACTTTGGATTATGGGACCTCAAAGACCAAAGGAGAGGAAGAGCAGTCTGAAGTCTGAACAAAATGTTGAATATTCGTCTATATGGATTTAGTCATTTCCAGGGTTTCCTGTCTCTTAACACCTCCCTCAGCTCCCCTCAGCTGCAGCAGCTGAAATACACACGGCGTGATAATCGTTATGCCCCTCACAGGGGCTGATACTGGGGTCAAGATCACTGGTGGGCCCCTGAGGAGCCATCACTTTGCCTCAATTACTGTTATAAAAGAGCTAGGAGTGGTGTGACAAGGAGGAGTGCTGGGTCTCCCTCATACGACCCCTCCAACCCAATGTTAAAGATAAATCTGCCTCAACCAGCAGAGAGCTACGCTCAGGAGAAAACGACTTTGTTATTCCATATGTATGAAAACAATATTCATGCTATGCATAGTATCCCTCGCTTCAAAACAATGAGATGAAACTCCATTCTCCTCACGCTCGTCTTTGAAAAAACCATGAGTGAGACTGCGTGGAGCAGAGCTTTGTAGCCGAGCTGATGAAATATCAAGCCAGATAAAGAAGTGACAGACACACCGGCAGTGTGTCGTCCTCGCACATTCACTCTTTCCTGTGAGTCAGAGAGCACTCTGAACATCTGACTGTCCAAAAGAGACAGTGACTGAACTAAAAGAAAAAGCAGTATAATGACAAGGATGAGTCATTTATACAACAGTAGCGTTTAAGCACCACTGTGCTGTGGCAAAGGTGTTTATTTTTTATTAGGAACATAATTTAATATTTCAATAGCACTGTGAAAGTAATGACTGCTGTACTCACTCCTCCCTCTAGATACACACACATTAAATTATTACATATGTGAGTGTGTGTGCCATTATCCATGAATCCTAAAGATGACAATCAAGTTTCTTAAAAAAAACGGAAAGATAATTATTCCAGATGAAAGTTTGATTATCAAGCACATAGTAATCCATCTTGGCATGGTTCTATGACTTTTGTACCCTGTGTCCTTTGTGTTTTTCTAAGAAAGTGAGAGGCAGAAGAGGCCCTCACTGCTCAAATCTGTCTTTTCACAAACAAATGAGAGCAAAGCAGGGTGCAGCATATGTTGCCAATACAACATGAACCAAACTGACACACCTTCTCCTGTGGTAATGTGTACCATATGCCCTTAGTTCAGCTGGGGGTTGAACAAATTCACTCAGTTGGAGTAAAAGATGGAGAAAACATATAATGTGCAGCTGTTTAAGTGCAAAATGACACAGACATATGGACCTTGTGTATAAACGTTGATTGGCGTTGACGTAGACGCAGTCTTGCTCTCTGGCACATTCTCATCATGTCTCTATCGCACATTCTGGAGAATGAACTCCAGATTGTAGTTTGATCTGGAGGAGATCTGTCACGGTTCAGACTTGTGTCTGTCCACAGTGGGGACTAAGGTTGAGGTCGGCTCCCCAGCAGGGCCTTCCATGTCTGGATTGACAGAGTCATTAGAGCGCTGGCAGACTTGTAGGACGAGACAAGGTTACCTCAACTCAGCACTTACTCTCTATCAAGGCAGCGACTGAAAGAAAAAAGGGAAGAAATGAAAAAGCAAAATAGAGAGGCTGAGGGGAAAAAGGCATGCAAATTAAAGACAGAAGGGCAAAGAGAGAGAATGAGTGATAGCATTTAAATATTTTAAGTCATGGGCTCTGATTGAATTAAGACAATTACACAATAGAAAATATAAAGAGGAAAGGTGCACAGTGTATATGTCATGGCACACACTCATAGTCCGAAGGTCAGTGTGCCGAGCTCTCATGGGAGGTAATGGGATACCAGTCCAGTGGAAGAGAATCAGTACTGCATCAGCAAATGCACTGCCGGCTAGAACACAACTATATCACAGTATGTATGTGCCTTTCTTTCAGTAAGCAGACCCATGTTCGGATAGAGAAAACGGGTCCTGAAAGACAAGTAAGGCTGCCAGAGAAAGATTCAGTCATTTAATAAAATGTACACTGAATTCATGGTGTCTTAACAAAAATGTGTTTATGTGAAATTTACTTATTTAGGACAAATTGTTGTTGGTTTTCCTCATAATTGAGAGTGTTGATGGATTACTCAATTCCAATGATTTTTGATCACTTTATTTAAAGTGTAATTATTCTCAGACAATATAATGTTATATCAAATTCAGGTTAATATAAATTGACTAACAACAGGACTGGGTATCACTGCTTACCCAGTCCTGTACCGGATTTCCTGAATCAGTTTGCTCAATTCAAGCTCCCAATTCAACTCGATATTCTACTACATTGGTTCTCAAAGTGCAGCCCGGGGGCCAATGGCAGCCCACAGAAACATTTCTGGCCAACAAGTGTAAACTGTAGAACTGCAATCTGGTCATTAAAATTACTACAAATGGGATTTCTTTCTGTTTTTTTCCCTTTGGCGGCCCTCAGTCCAATGTTGGGTTCCTAAATAGCACTCAGGTACCAAAACTTTGAGAACCCCTGTTCTACTAGATTCGATATCGATTCTTTTAGAAATATTTCAGTTTCCATGCCAATTTTGTTTGGTTATGAAAGATTTTCACAGAACTAATGCTGCAAAACTGTATAAAATTTAAATATTTTTAAATCTCTCTAACCGGGTGCATCACCAAAACGTTTATGTTAAAATAAATGTAATAGGTTAAGGCCCTGGTATACTTCCGCACACGTTGTGCGCCTAAGAGTGTGTTGCATTGCATGTCGCATATTGCGGACTCTGGTATACGCTTGCATTAGGGTACTGTAGTATCCCACATCACCATAAGGTGGCGGTACAAGCCTGGACGCATGAAATAGGACGCATTCCTACCAAAGAAGAAGAGAACAATGCTACAGGACCCTTGTACACATCTGGTTTGAGCAGATGTCCACGTACATCCAATACACCCCTTTGTGCGTGGTTCCAAAATCTGGGCTGCGCACTAACCCTAATGAACAAATCTGCAGACTCAGCTGTTAGCTTCACCAAAGCTCACAGTCAGACGAGACTATTGCATCAACACAAAAGGGATTGTGATAGTCTTGCGAGATTTGGGCAAAAAATACCACAAATCTAGTTCAAATTCAGCCCTACTAACAACTGTGATATACTACAGACCTCAGCTTTACTGACGCGATGTCCTCAACAGACAAGAATGCATTGATGAGTTCAAAGGTTGTGCAACTTTTGAGTAAACTAGAAAAACTTGTTCCCTTCATCTCTGTGTCACTATGACATTCACGACTGATGCCTTTATATGCAAGTGAATGAGACAAGTTCAAGCACATCCATATGATTGCTGGGAAAAGTCGGAGGACAGTTACTGACTTACATGCACTGCAGGTAGACTGGGAAATTGGTTATTCAGGTGGTTGATTCAGGGTTAATAAATCTCAGCTCTGATTTAATAAGGTTTCACATTTGAGTTTGATCAAGAACACATAGAAGAGGAATATCAAAGAACAGCAGCACAGATTAGCACAGGCCAGTGTATAGGCCTACATCCATATATATCCAAGGATAAATGTGTCCTTCAGTGAAAGTATATGTTTATTCCATGGGAATGCTGTTTATTTCTGGTACATGAACTTGATCTGTTTATACAGCTGATTGGTCTGTATTCTTTACGAGCAACAACTGCCTGGTCTTTTCGAGAGCGGTTTGTCTGGAAGAAGACTGAAATAACAGAAGTCCCAGCGAGCACCGAAGAAATCCCAGACAGGTTTGCACTGTAGACATGACTTAGACTGGCTGATATGAAGAAATAATTTCCTGATATCACATTATCATTGACGGACACTACAAAGCTTAAGTATCAAGTGAGGTTTGTTGCCGACAGGCTATTAACTGTCATCCTTGTGTTACTGTGCTTAAAACAGGTGAAATGAAAGGCCTAACTGGATTAGCAATGTTCTGCTTATTACCAATGCTGGCCATGCTGTGAGACAACGTGGGTGTATTTGTTGAGTTACCTAAATATCTTGGAACGTGGTTCACAGTTCACCAACTGTCACTGGAGAAGAACTGTATCTTGATGTTTCCTAACATGCAGGTGTTTCCCCTGTCACACATTTCAATTTTCTACTGGTGACTAAAGGGGATAGCATGGCTCAGGAGTAGCTCTTACTAACTGCTGCATAATACACATATTGGTGAATGATTTTACAAAGCTTTTCAAGTGGTTGACAGGCTAGAAAGGTGCTGTGTACATGCAGAGTGAAATTTATGCCTGGTAGATGCAGGGAGACAATTTAAAAGCTTATTTACCAGTGTTTTATTCATAAATTCCAGCCAGTCTGGCTCATATTAAAACAGGATTATTTCCATCTCTTGGAATTTTAAACTGCACAGTAGAAACGGATGCTTCACCCAACAAACCACTTGCTGGTACTTGTTTTCTCAGATTCATTTTCCTTGCAGACATTGTTGGTCTGGCTCTCATCTGTTGCCCGTTGCTTCTTTTATGAATTTTCCTATTTTGATCCTTGCCATCTGAGCCTCTTTCTCTCCCTCTGCTCTGCTTCCAAAGTCAACATATCCTTAGTCATAGATTCATTGGATTTTCTTTTAAATATTCTGATTAAAGCATTTTTCAAGTCTTATTGTTTAGTCTAGATAATGATGCTTTTCCATCATAGAGTTTCAGCACGCCATGAACTCTACTAATTTTTGTTGTTGTTGTTTTTTTCCATTAGGGGTGGCACCAGGTACCTAGTGCTTTTTTTGGTGCCTGCTCTGGCAAGGTTCCAAGCGAGCTGAGCCGATACTAAAATGTGACGTCAACGGACTGCAGGTCACACAGTGTCGCAACATCCAGAAGGATTTAAACTGAACAATGCCAAAACTGTAGATCAGCTAATTTAAAAAAAAGCATGCGTTAATCTCCAACATTTAGCAAGGAAATTTCTAAGATCTCTATATTGGGGTATTTAGCAACAGCACTGCTGAAAACCAGCGATCGTGAGCTGAATCACAACCCATTCCCAGGGATTTTAGTTCAGTGGCTGTGTCAGATGGAGTCTGTGCTCCGGTCATGCAGGAAGTACTGAAATAATCCCTTTAATTAATTGATTCTAATGATTTGGGGCCACATGGTTGGTCTAGTGATGAGCACTCCTGCCATGGTTGGAACAAGGGCCTTTCTCCATGGCCTTTGCACGTTTTCCCCATGTGCGCATGGGTTTTCTTCCCGTTCTGTCTTCCACCCACAGTCCAAAAGCATCCAATATGGGGATGAGGTCAATTGGCCACTCTAAATTGACCATGAGTGTGAGAGTGAATGGTTGTTTGTCTCTATGTGGCCCTGTGATGGAGTGACAAACTATCCAGAGTGTACCCCGCCTATCGCCCTGTCAGCTACCCTCTGGTGGAGGATAAAGCGGTAGATAATGGATGGATGGATGAAACGTGAAATGAATCACAGCAGTTGTGTGCAGCTGTGCTTTGACAACCCCATCCACATTAAGAAGGTACTATAGCAACGGAAAACCATGTGCCTGATACCAAACTGAGTAGAGCTGAGGACTGTATAATGGAAAAAAAGACAGAATACTGAGTACAGATGAGTCTGCCTCTGACTGTCACCCAGAAGATTTACAACAACTCTCTCCCAGGTAAAGCCCCCAACAGTGTGACCCAAAACACTGCAGCTTGTCGACTGATGGTAAACGGGAAGCTCAACGCATTACCCAGAGTGATTTCCATCCATTCAATAAGTGCACCGTGTAAGCATTGTTGTGACTATAATGGAGCAAATCTAATTTCAGTGTGAAAGGTCAAGCATGAAAATAAGATGCATACACTAATTTAGTCCTAGCTGCAGCAGCTCCAGCTTTATGACTGGTGCTTTGGTTTTTTCCACTTTCGCATGATCAATCGATGGCATTGATTATACTGTCGAAGATTATATTTTGTTAATTCTCTTCAAAAGGGTAAAAGCATGCCATATTTCCACTCTGCCCACTCCACACTGAATAACCACTAACAGGTTTGCTAAATACAATGACTGCATTTAAACTCGTATAGCAACTGACTGATACAGTGTGTATGTTTGCCGGCTGCACGTATAAACACATAGCACCATGCGATTGATCGTCTTAAAACAATCCTCTTGGATGTATGAGGGGAAACAATGTTACAGAAATAAATGTGCCCATCTATTGCAGGTATACCGCCAGCTGGATGCAGTATTAACTGGTATTCTGTCACCTGTCTCCTCATAATCAACTGAAATAAACTTTGCTGCAGCTCTTACTTGCTGTACCAGCCTCTGAGTCACATCAGCATTCCTCGTTCTCCTCCCAAAACTCACAATTAAATCCAGATTTTCTCCTGGGCCATGTGATTCTGTGTGTGTATGTGTGTCTTTCTGTCTGCACAAATCTCCCTGTTGCCTTGAATGCATCTACTGCTGTATAAGGGTTTCCCTTGCACATATGATATATAGCATATCTCACCCCCCCCCCCCCCCCCAGACATAATGGGGGCCAGTCTCCACCGGTACTGAGTGGTACCAGAGTAGACCGCAGTCATTCCTGTCTGTCTGCTTTCCCCAGTACGTGTGCACCAGGCACCAACCTTGCATGTCAACTCCAACTATTGGGGTAAAGAGTAAAAGATGTGAGTGGAATGGGAGGTGTACTCTCTCACCCCTGTGAAGTGCTGCTACAACAGCACACAGCTCCATAGTAGAGGAACTAGAAAGTGTAACATACTCTACACATCATGCTCTCGTCTTCTCCTTGTCCCACTCAACAAATGTACAACATTGAAGGAAAATCCCTCCTCACTGAAACACTTTATGGTCTGATGTTTGGCAGGATGTGTTAAAATACAGTCATTTAATACTTTTGTGTACCCACTCGGCACAAATTTGTATTAATAGTTAGTCATTTTTCAAATTTACCACTCTGTTGACAAGGCACAAAGGGCTGTGCATCATGCAACAGGGATAGCGAATAATAATTTGTAAGAAAAAAGGAAAGGGGAGTAGTGAAAGGAGAACAATAGCTGAGAGTAGAATGCCCGGTTCTTCAAATTACCTCAAATTACCCTTAAACAGGGTTATATTTCACATGCAGCTGGCAACTGCTCTTCAAAAGATGTATGTTGTGCCTGCTAACTGTGAATTTGGTATCACTGACAGCTCTGTGATGTATTTATCGCTGATTGATGGGCGTCGATGCTAAATTGACTTAAGAAAGAAAGACATGCTTATGTATTCTACACATGAAAGCACATGGATGCTTTACGCCACTGTGATTAGAAAACAACAGTGCCAACAGATAAAAAACATCTTTGGATGTACCATTCTCATTTACCAGTTTAAACCCACATGCCCGAAATGCGACAAAAAGTCAAATATAGGCCAAACTTAATGATTTTATTTGAAAAACCTAACCTGAGGCTGGTTTGTAAATGTCTCTGCATCAAATCATGTATGATAAGCCACCTGTCCTCATGGCATTAAACAAAATTAGTCTATTACTAACATACATCAACCTATAATTGTTTTTAAACAAATTCAGGGTGATCTTTTTCTTTCAGTTTCAACAAAATTACAATCCAAAGCATTTCTGCCCAGACTTGAAAATTGCCTCACACCTAAAAGGTAATTAGAAACTCGTCCTCAGGGTGGTACATGTCCCTAAGCGCTAGATATCATGCTCACTCGAGACGTTCTCCTTGACATGCACATCACTAAAGAAATCAAAGAGTCACTGTGTTCCTGTGTCTAGCGGGAGCCATAAGAAATATCCCACCATATAGAGCAGTTTCCTGTTCTGACAGGATCCCACAGCCGAAGAAGGGAAACCTAACACCCACCTGCGAATAACACTGAGTCAAACATGGTGAGAGAAGCCCCTGACATCTTGATGCATGTGCATGTGTGTGCGCGTGTGCGTGTGCGTGTGTGTGTTGGAGGCTGATGTGTGGGAGGCTGGCTGTATGCTTGATGTGCCATTGCAGAACTGTGAGCTGCAGTCTGTGCGAACAGACGTTATAGCATAAGGTAATCATGAATCCTGTGTCGAGGCAGACATTTTCACCTATAAAAGCAAACAGAGAGCAAGCTTTTCCCCACTCGTTTGAAAAAGCACAGGAACTACGAAGAAATAAATGAATGCACATGACGCACATGTACATACAACATATAGTATAGTATGAACAGTTCTTATACACAAAACCTCTTGTGCTTATTGGACTGCATTTCAAATAAGAATCACATTTGGATTTTTGATCCTGTGCAGCCATTTTATAACCGTTACTGTAGAAATTAAACACGTGGTCCTGGTAGATCTATTTCTATTACAATTTGACAGAGCCAAGCTAACCATTTTCCAAATGATGGCTGTAACTTGTGTGCATATTTCTGAAAATGTCCAACTACTGCCATTAAATTCAACCCCTTGAGGAAGAGAAAAAGCCCTCAACAATTAATCAGCTCTTCATTGAGGTACCTAATAGAGGTTTGTGAATGTTCTAAAAAGGGAGAATACCCAATGACACAGTGAGGCTTGGCTGACTTTGTGAGAGCACAATAAGAGAAAAACAAATCAGCTTTGTTGGAAGAGATGAAATTAAGATATTCCTAAAGGCTTGCTCACAGAGATGGATGGGCTTTGGCATAATACGGAAAAATCACCTCAATTACTCTCACTTGGCAAAGAGACACAACGAGAATGGATGGAGTGATGTTTGATTTGGCAGGCGGTGGTTGGAGTAAGGTCACCCCACCCTTGGAATGAGTGGCTGATGTTCCTTCTTTTTTTCCTCTTCTGGAAAGGCAAGACATGAAAAGTCTGTATCTCAGCCTCACTGTCACTGTTGATAGAGGGCATCCACATGGGGTGCAGGAGGAAATCTTTCACAATATGAAATTACCACAAACACACAACACTGTCTCTTAAACCCGGTCTGTTTTAATCCTGCAATAACTGACCTGACCTCACTGACTTCCAGCGAAACACTAACAGGGCAAATTTGGCTTTCGGTGTGTGCGGTCACCGTTACTGAATATTCATTTTGACACATTGCAATTACCGCCACTGACGAGGTTATGGTTTTGTCCATTTGTCTGTTTGCCATCAAGCAGCATAACTCAAAAATGAAGGGGTGGATTTGGACAGACACTGTGGGAAGCTGAGCAGCCTTGGCAGAGGTTTACGCTCTCACAATGCTTTCTCTGGGTCCAAAATTATTAATTACAGCAATTTTTTAGGCTTGTTCTAACACTTCAAAAGCACCACACATCACAGTATGAGTAACACAATTGAGCCTGTTACAGACCTAGACTTCATGCACACTCTGTCACTTTTCAAGCCTTTGAGGAATTACATCAATATTCCACATGCTCCAGACGTTTTTCTTGCATTTCATCCTATTCATCGGTCCAATGCACCACTGGTCACTCACCACACCTCTTCTACAGCTGGAGCCACATGCAAAGTGACTTTCCATACCGTACAGCCTCATTCTTTTAAGCTCTAATAATTTATTCCATCGTCTCTGGACTGTCCCACTATCTTTGCACTGTGTAAGGGATTTCAAAAAAGGTACATTATACAATAAATGTATTATTTTAAGAGATTAAATAACCACAATGTCATCAGAGAATAAGGAAAAATGTTAAACTCTAATAATTTATTCCATCGTCTCTGGACTGTCCCACTATCTTTGCACTGTGTAAGGGATTTCAAAAAAGGTACATTATACAATAAATGTATTATTTTAAGAGATTAAATAACCACAATGTCATCAGAGAATAAGGAAAAATGTTAAATTGAAATACTGACTTCACAGCTCGTAGCACTTTGAGACCCTGGTTGACAAAATGTTAGTCAAACACAGCGAGATGCAGCTATGGGTCAGAAATACCCAATAACTCTATTTCCAAACCTTAGAGGCCTTGCTATCTTTGCAAAAAAATCTCCATCAAAAGAGAGTCTGTATTTTATTTATTTTGTATTTGACTGCTGGAAGTGAAAAGAAATATCAAGACAGATGCCAAATGAGGCATATTTTCTCTCCTGGCCAGGTAAGCAATAGAAATTCAGCCGAGGATTTTCCTCTGGCTCTTGTATTATATTTAATATAATGTTATTACAGTCGCCTTGCCTCCTCTCGTGATAATTCTCCACAGCTGTGGCTCTGCAGACAAAACTTGCTATTTCAATCTCCCCCTGTTGCTAACGCATGAAACTCAACCAAATACATTTAATGTTTATAAAAAACAAAACAGATGCTGGGACAGCTACGTACATGCATGGGTGTGTGTGTGAATGACGTATTACACACCAGCTGCGTTACACACCACCACCTGTGGCAACCAACGTTGGTATTGGATACTCCATCCATCCATTCACCTACCACATTATCCTAAAAAAGAGGGTTGCAGGGGGAGCTGTGCCAATCTCAGCCTGCATAGGGCGATAGGCAAGGTCACACCCTGACAGATCGCCAGTCCATCACAGGGCTACATATAGAGACAAACAACCATCCACTCTCACACTCACGGTCAATTTAGAGTGTCCAATTTACCTAATCATCATGTTGCATGTGTTTGGACTGTGGGAGGGAACTGGAATACCTGGAGAAAACCCACACCCACATGGAAAGTCCATGCAGGAAGGCCCTTGTTTCCAATCGGGTCAAATACCCAGGTCTTCTTGCAGCAAAGACAAGAGTGCTGACCACTACACCAACCACGTGGCCCGGTATTTATACTTAAAGCTCACAGAGTGGTCCTGTTGCTCATGTATGTTAGTTATGGAGGTCTACTTACATACGTTAACTTGTTGTTATGGTCAAAAACCTCCTAGTTGCTGTAAACGAGCCAATAGAAATCCTCTTTTCTGACGGTGTTTCCCAGCCGCGAGATTTGAGACTCAACTCTCTCACCCAGAAGACAGAAGAGTCTTGTGATTGGCCAGTACCTGGAAGTACACCCGCTCTCAGAAGTGCAGCTCCCCCCTCTGGAGCGGTGGATGCACTGCGACTCATTATCAAAACATTGTTTTAACAATGTTTAAAAAATAGCTTCTTCACGACTCCCAGCCACAGTCCTTTTTATGACTTTGACCCGGAGTCAGACCCAGAGTCAGAAGACACTGTCGCTCGTGAAACACCTCCACAACGGACGTTATTCTTCTTCTGCGGTTCAATGTATGCAACCGGATGTGCCCGGACTAGTGCCGGACGATCTGCTGTTCTGGAGAACCGGTGTTTACGTAACCGGACCAGGTTTTTTCAGAGATCTCGCTGAGCCCGAGATTACAATAAAACACAGCTTTCTCAGCAGTGGCTGAACTGTTTGTTTAGAACCTTCAGGGCTTCTTAAACAAGGTAATGACGCAGATACACACTAAAAAACAGCATTTATTGGAACTTCCGGTCTAGGTGTGCTTTAAAAACTTAAAGCCACCTTTACACTGAACGCAGAGCGATTTTTTAGCATTGTTTGTGTGAACGCCTTTACACAATGTTGATGAGTGTTGTCATTACTGTAATTATCACATATGAGGTGTGCAGCTGAAATCTTACAATGCGCTATGTATTCGCACAGAAACAGTGTGACAGAGTGACATGTATTCATATTGTTTCATTGCAGCTCAGGAACAAAGAGTGAAATAAAGTGCCTCTCTGCCAGGCCTTGGTTGGTGATTCATCAGCGAAAGTCTTTCTAACTTTCTGTCTGTCCATCTTTCACTCGCTAACTCAGTTTTATTCACATCACTCTGCATAATGCGTGATAGCACATAGGTTCCCCCAAGGCCTTTCATTACATAAACCTGTTGCAAGAGGAGCCACAGCAGCACTTTCACAACATCCATCAAAACAGGAGCAAGCCTGCTTTAGTGTGGTGTGTGCTGTATTGCTGGTTAAGCTGTGGGGAAGTCTGAATAGAATTACAGTTACAAAGCACACACAAAAGAAGAATTTCATAACACTAGAAACCAAAATGTCATGTATTGCATGCACCAGAGCCGGCACATGTGTACAGGAATGAAAGACTTTCTTCCTCTTTTAGGGGAAAAGAATAAAAGCAACCCCTGCAGGGAATCATTGTACAGCTGCTTTTAGTAAAAGCTCTCATAGAGAGCCATAAAGCCTGGGGATGACAGACCCAGCTTCATCATGGTGCATTAAAAAAAACAGGCACATATGAGGGATATTAATCAGTAACAACTGTAATATTAAGACTGCACAGAAGACACAGGAGGAAAGAGGACCACTCTCTCCCTCTGTGGTCTATACTCAGTCATCTGCTACATGTCTGCTCCTCTAAAGGGAGGCACTATATCAGCTGCACAGATCATTTTAAACTTATGGCTACCATAAAGGTCCCAAAAAAGAGAGAATAATGGGTTTAATGTCCTGGCAGCAAGTGCACGTGATGATCTTCTTAAAAAGAAATGATCACAGTTCCCATAACTGTATAATTTATGTTGGTGATCTGACTGCATTAACCATTTATTCTATTTGAGATGAATAAATCAGTGGATGTTTTTTATGTCAACAGTGACGAAAAAACACACTTTATGACCAGAGGCATTGTGGTTTATAAACGGTGGCTGTGTGGAGGGGAAGATAAGAGGGGGGACACCCTGTTGCACTGGGTTTCATTATCCATAGCTCACCGTTTGCATTCTTCCCACAGATGAGGTGTTGCCACGGCTGCAGGGAGCCCCACATCTCCGCGTCACCGTTGACGGCCTGCTCCAGGAGCTCCACGGTGAACTTGGGGATCCCGTTATCTCGCTCCAGTAGCGCACTACGCAGCACCCGCGCGTACACCTCGCGGAAAAGGCTCTCCATGCACGCAGCCAGGTAGATGGCGGCGTGCTCGTGGATCCGCACCGCGACCCTGCTGTCCACCATCCACCTGAAGAACTTCCCCACGTTGAAGAGGAGTCCGCAGCGCACCGACTTACCGCGGCTAAACTTGTCCTCCTCCGTGCTCATGTTGTACAGAGACAAGGCACTGAGGGCCGCGCTGATGCAGCTCATCGAGACGCTCCACGACAGGACGATCTTTATGGCACTTTGGATCTCGTATTTGGTGCATTTGGCATAGCGCAAACTCAGGCGCTGCGCCTCCTTGGCGACCCTGACCAGAGCCCGGCTGACCAGCACCGACAGCCTGTGCAGGACGTCCTGCGGCGGGGTCGGCAGACTCATCTCCTCGTCCTTGTTCAGTGCGCTCGCCACTTCCCCGAGGCTCCACGGCACATCCTCAAGCTCGGGTAGTTTGGCGCACCGCACGGTGCACTCCAGGATCTCGGCGTCTTCGACCAGGACCGTGTTAACAGTGTCCAGGCTGTTGTGTCGACTGTGCATCGAGTCGGTTAATTGCCAGTAATTCGCCCCATGTGCATCCGAGCAGCACAGCGACGCACTGGAAGACCTGAAGGAGTCTGCGGCTCCACCATAACCTGAGTCTAGCGTCAAATCCTCCAGGGTCCTCGCGACTGACTTACTACTCCTGGCCATAACTGCACTTCATGCTGCAGAGGAGGGCTGCTGAAAAGTGCAGGAAAAATATCCCAAAAGATGCTGTTTGAGTGGGCACGTGCCCGGCGCGGCACGAGCTCTTTATGAAGGAAAAGAGAGCGAGTGTTGTTTTTCGATAAAGTCCATCCGAAGGTAAAGTTGGACGATCTCACAAACACTGCATCCACAGTGACACTCACAGTGCGTGACAGTGGGAGGCGGGGCCGCGGAGCGCAGAGAACAGCTGTCAGCCAATGGCCTCGCGGGATGAAGCAGCGGAGTTTTAATTGGATCGCTTTACAGGATCGATAAAAAGTCATTGATGTGATCCATGATCACACTGAATAAATATGTGATGCGATGCTTGTTTTATTATTGTCCATAAACTACTTTTGGATAAAAGTAAGTTCTCCTAACTTTGGCATAAATCGGTACACAAAGTGTTATATGTTAAAGGGAAATTGCTTGAAAACATGAGGCACTTAATACTGTTTTTACATAATCATGGTTAGGACAAGTCCCCCAGAGTGTCAGGCTTTTCAGATATTTTCTAAGGTCGAATGTCTGATGGTAACATGACTCAAGACCATTAATAATAGATTGCATGCATAATGTATCCTGTGCTCCTCTAGTGGAGAACTCATTGAAGAGATCTGAATCACTTTCAAGGTCGTTCTGTGATCAGGATCTAACCTACCTGGGTTATATCCATTTTGGCTAAAACACAGACACAATATAAACAGCTGAGGTGAATACATGAACATTTAAACCTCAAACTATCCTGAAAACAGCTGCAGCTATGCCACCCACTGTAGAACTGACACTAGTTAATATTCACATTTAAAAGTCCAGTGTGACTCCGTGGTGGATGAATGTAAACGAGTAAAATGATCATCTCCATGATATGGAAGTCACTCACTGATGCTGTGACGCTCAAGACTGTGTTTAAAATCAGTCTGGACATAATTGTTGAGCAACAGTGAACCCTGGTGTTGTGCAGTGAAACTGCAGTTTAAGTGCCAGTGCATGTGTGACACCAACTCTAAATGAATGACATAAATAATGTATGGAGCAGTATTAATTGAAATGTTTAAAATGATGTTGTCCAAAGCAGGGGGCTTTGTAAACTGGACTTTGAAAGTACATCTAAATAATAATAATAATGCAAATGGAGGCCAAACTACTACTGCCTTATACATTCAGTCGGATTTAGTTTATTTATTTTATTTAACCAACTCCCATTAAGATCAAGATCTCTTTTACAAGGTTGACCTGTTGACCATACAAGTTCAAAAAGACAGGTTACAAACAATACATTAAAATAGACAATCATTTAACAATTTGCCAAATACAACATGCAGGCGTTGACAATAGCAGTAACATCAAAAACACAGGCCCTGTTCAATGGATTCTCGTGGTTAAACATTTAAGATGGAACAAAAAGCTTCGAGTGCAATGAGTTCAGATATTTTTAGTTCCGTTTGTGTTAGAGTATTCCAGGCAGAGGGGGCAGAAAAAAACTTAATGCTCGCTCGCCCAATTCAGTCCAAACTCTGGAAACAATCAAGTGATAAATGCCGCAAGAAACGTATTGCATATGGCTATTGGTTCTTTGTAGCAGAGAGCATAAATAAGACAGAACCAAGCCAAGAAGAGCCTTATACAGTAAATCAGTGTCATCCAGTGAGTTTATCTTTGTATACTCAAAGAAGGTCATTTAGCCAAGAAGGTCACTCAACTTTGGCGTACAAGTCACAGTGATCATGAATGAGGCAACAACAACCTGAAGTAAACCATAGTGCAGTGATAAACAGTATTCAGTGAATGAAGACATTTGTTTACAGAAGATCACCATAATAAAGCAACGGTAAATATGGTAGCCAATACAAGGAGTTTACAGGTGGGAGAAGCGTGATTTGTTATGGTCACAGACCCCAAGCTTCACCTTCAGTATGTGGACCAAGTTATATAATGTATGCTATGAAAGAAAGTTCCTGATCAAGCAGAAAGCCCAGATACGTATAACTGGAGACGAACTCTATAGATTTGCATTGGGCAGATCTTATTTATATAGTATTTATATATATAGTAAGTATTTTCTGTTAATCCATATGTATGTGAAAATACCATGAATGATTTTGTCTGTGTTTAAAACCAGTATCAGTGGGTGCAAGCAAGATTGAACTGTATTAAAAGGGGACTGTAAAAGCTCTAAAGCGTGGCCAAATGAGGAAGAGCAGCAGCAGAGTACTGCGACGTTTGACAAGTTGTCACACAAGTTATTTATATAAATAGGGAAAAATATGGATTCCTAAGACTGAGCCCTGTGGCACTCCTTTAGAGGCCTTAAGAAAAGAAGAGGTGGGACCAGCCATTTGGACACACTGTGTTCTATTTGATAAATAGACAATAAACCAAGTGGTAGTTTGATTTGCGATGCCAGTCTGAATGGATCAACAGTATCAAATGCCAGTGAGGCATGAGTGGCAGTAACAGTGCTATGCTTTTCTCAAAAACAAACTGGAAATCTGTTCAAATGTTGTTTGCATCTCAAAAAAAAAAACAATTACATTTTTCAAGACTTAATCTTGAAATTGGCCTATAAATTGTTTACTTCCTGTTCACTTCCTTTTAGCAGAGGAAGTACAAAAACCGCTTCACTGTGCATAGAGGCGTACTGATTGACTACATTCAACCAAATAAATGCAAGCTTATTTCAAACTATGGGGTCTTTGCATTGTTCAGTGCATAGCTGATTATAAAAAAATGAAGGGGTTCCAACAGAGTTGTTGTTGTTGTGGACTAATAATAATTAGCAATTCTCAGGGGACCCTTCACAGCTCGGGGCCTCAGGCAAATGCCTGCTTTTCCTATGCTGATCCTGATCCATAGCAGATTTAAGCATGGCAAAAGCGTATGAGATGGAAAAGCAAATTTCACGCCCCTTTTAGTAGTTAAATCAATTACATTTTTGCTTTGTAATGCTGCTACTATTAAAGTTCAGTCATATCATCGAGTCATGACTTTTGGTTCATGCTCCAGTCAGATCTGTTTGTACATCTACAGCATGTGCATATCATAGCAACCATCGATTACTCTCATGCATGCACGTACACATGTTCAGGCTATGAAGGTCAAAGGGAAGGTCATAGTCACATAGGACAGCTCTCTATTATCACACATTTACAGATTGCCACACATTACTCTTATAAGGATAGGTCTGTTTCTTTATCTCTCTCTTTAATTGTGTTATTCATCAGTGTCTCTTTACTGACTGCCCTATCTTTAAAATCGATGATGTTGGTAGCCTGCATCATAGTTTGGCAGAGTTACTGCTGTGAAAACAAAAGTACCTAAATCAGGGTTAAGGCACCTTTAGACGATAAAACTAACCTTGAAAAGCCTTTTATTGTCTTTATAGCCGTGAAGGATCATTTAATATCTTGTGCATGTTGGGTGCAAAATAGCCTTTCCAGCTGAGGGACTACTTTAATCAAACTTAATGTAGAGGGACTAGTGTGTCAGCACAACTGAGGTTCTTTGAAAAAGTGTGCGTTTGTGGCAAAAACCAATCAACCAGGAAAAACACAACATTATACACATAACAAATCCTGCTCCCTTGCTTCCTCCATTCTGCGAACAGCAGGCTTTTTAAAATATGCAATGTGCAACAGTTAAGGTTTATTGGCATAAACTGAATAAACCACATGTATTGTAAATGAAAATCATTTGGTTTTCATAGCCTAAGAGTAAAGAAGCCCTTACCAAAGTACTTTAGGAAGAACTGCCTCTTATGCCGCCATGTCTCTACAGCAGCCCATTGGACAAACCAGCCAAATTGTGTGTTTTGAAGCAGATACTGACTATGAAAACAAGGTAGAATGACATACTTTTTGGTATGTCAAGGCCACCGTAGTTCCCTGACACACTTGTGAAAGGGAGAGGTGCACTTCATTTGTTGCATTCCACAGTCTAACCTTTAGATCTCACTAATTCTTACTCACTGGTCCCTTCAAATTTTCTACAAGTTGCCAACATATATCTTGTCAGGTGTGTTCCCGCAGGCCACTGCCATCATTTTGTCACTCTTAAAAAACAATAATCAGTTAGGAATATTGGTAATGGACAACTTTCTTATTTAAGGTATTGTTCAGAGGCTGAGGTTATTGGCAGTACACTGTTTATGTTTCCTCCAGGCAGGGTTTAAATCAAACCACAGCACTGATAATGCACTTCTCAAGGTTGTCTGTGACATCCATGAAAATACAGAGACAGTGGAAGGATCAGTATTTTAGTACAACTGAAAACAGGCAGAGTCAACATACTAGAAACTAGAAACCAAGATGGGACTATTTAGTGCATTACTAAACTGCTTGCATTACTACTTACAACATAGGGACTATTTATGTCTAAAGAAAATTGCACACATCTGCTCACACCGATTATTGAAAATGTTACATACAGTAATTATGCAGATGATTAATGTTATTATATCATCAGCATCAAGGTACAGTTATCCATTACATGTGCAGAGCAAGTGTAACACAAATAAAACAGAAGTACGGCTGAGCAAAAGACATCCTTTAATATTAAATGTAGAGCACTCTGAATTGCATTATGTGCAATGAAATTGACTTGCATTGCCACTTTGGTCCAGAGCAAAATATTTCAACTGGATAATCACATTTTATGATAGCTACTATAGAGCCCAGAGCATACATCCCAGTGATACCCTGACCTCCACTATCTCCTTTACCACCACCCACTTTTATTTAATTATTTTCTTCAGTAACAACACATCCCCCCCAGCATAACAATTCAGAAACGCAACATTCCCGTTTCTGAAGGCATCAAGACTGGCCTTAAATAGATAATGCTCCTCCCACTCTGCCTGCACAGGTGTGGGGCAATTGTGCATCCCCCAATCACTGACTGTGACCTTTTGACAGCTTGACTCAGGAAACCTGTGACACATCAGTCGATAATTACCCCACACCTGTGTAGGCAGAGTGGGAGGAGCATTATCTATTTAAGGCCAGCATGTCAAATGTTTGAAAAAGAACCCTAGACGAAGGTCAAGAGGGACAGACACATTTATTGTTGAATTCATAAACTGTGACACTGAGCAAAGAGCAGTGTGATTCGAATTCATTAACACTGTAAAAAAGTTGACGATCAGAGATTTCCAGGGTAACTACATGATGTATACTACCATGATAGATTTGTGGTTTTGCAGTGAAATGCATCAAAGCAATCTGTCTAGCAAACTGCTTTCATCTTGGGAAGAGCTGCAGTATGGCACTGGCACAACCATCAGGTCAAGGCAGCTATTTGTCTGATAATGTAGTGTGACACAAACCTCTTTATAAAGCATAATGCTTACTGTGCGATCAGACTGAAAACATTTTCTAATGATATTGTGGCTGTATATCTCTTCTTCTTTGTGTCAGTCATTTGCCAAAGCAAACCAATATTTAAAAAAAATATTGGATTGTAATAATGATAATAATAATAAATGCTTTTTTAAAGAATTAAACCATAAGTTAAGTCGGAAATAAATGAACGATAAAAAGAGAGCTTGAGTTTGAGACCTTTTCTGCCTGGTTAAGACTGCCATCTAGTGTTCATTTACAAAGCTACATGTTTTCCTCTATAAATACCGTTTCCCCGGAAACAGCAGTAATAATAACATTCAAACTCATCACATGTTTTCAATGACTTTGTTTGGTTAAATCAATGTCATCACTTGTGCAATCAGAATATGTGTAGATTACTATAACTATTATTAAAGCATTGTTGCAATTATAGAGTTGCTTTTGGGAAAAAAAAGATGTCCAAAAACATGATTAGTGAGTTTTGTGGAACATTACTCCTTCTATATAGTGCAAATAGCTTGAAAGCCATAACCCTGAGAAACAGCATGTTGTCAGCACATTCTCTGTAATTTACTGTGGTCATGGTGCGACTGAGGATGTTTCTGAAGCTGCTGGGAAAAAAATAGTCTGTTTGGCTTTGAAAGCTGCAGATACCCCCCCATGACAGGAGTTGCAATAAAATAATGACACAGACTACTTTACATTAAGATTTGCCTTTGTATCTGAATCAGTCTGTGGACGCATTACATTCTTGAAACCAGCACAAAAACAAACTATACAAATCTTCACAAAAGCTATTATTAGCCAGTAATTTTTTTTTTTACTATGCTCATGGCCTTATTTACATCCTATATCCTTAAGCAAGTATTTGATGTGCCCTGACTATCATTTGAATATAATAATGAGAATGTAGATAATGATTGGCCTCACTATTTTTTCATGACAATCAAACTACATGCTAGGGCTCTTAACAGAGAGAATATTATTATTATTAGTAGTAGTAGTAGTATTATTCTTATCATTATTATTATTATTAGTAGTAGTATTATTACTGCCCCCGAGAGTTTTCTCTCTGTAATACTTAGGTGGCAAATGAATAAATAACTGACTGGCCATTGGTGGTGGATGTTTAGGTGCAGATGATCGCATCCTCGCGTGGGCGGGAATGGACATATTGCAGTCATAGCGCGACTGGTGCGTACGCTACCATAAATCGAGCACACCCGATTCAAGGCAGACCTCGCCGCCATACATGTGCTCATCCGGGTACTTGGTGAGCTGTACCTACGACGTCATACAACCGAGAAGCTTCCATTTACTGCTGTAACCGAACGTTTTAGGGATTATTTCGGTGTGTCTACTTAGCTCAAGTAAACATTGCTTTGAAAAATAAAATAATACTACTAAATATCTAATTCTGGGTCAGTCGAAACAACCACAGACGACGAATAAGCAGTGAGAAGGAAAGCACATTACGGAAACGTGACGGAGAAAATGTTCCATAACGAAGGATTCCAACCAATCACAGTGCTCCATTCATCCTGCGTTTCCGCGTGGGTGGAGATGTTGATACAGAAACGACGTAGAACATGGCAACAGATTTGATTATGCTATACTTATAACATACAGCACTTAAAAGTACATCAGGAGTATACTGCGTACATGTAAGTAGACTGTTGTTAGATGCGGGAACGCGCTGAAAGTATTTGCTCGTTTGTAGGGTACCTTTTGCTCCTTATTGGCTTGCGTGACATAGGTTTCAGCTACACCTCGCATGATAGCTGGCGGAATTAAAGTTACACACTGCTGATGTGTGGAAATATGATAATTGTGAAATTAATTGCGTAAACTGTCATCACTTCGTCGTCTCCAGCAGTTAGGACGGGAGTTGTGCGCCCTCTGTGGTTACCTGCTGTGAACTCATGCATCCGCCGCTGATGCGCCATGGATTAAAGGTTTAGGCTCAGTAACTTTTGTTACGGTTCCGCAGAGCAAGATCTAAACTTGGTGTTCATCAAGGCTTGGTTGCTTGTATTGCTACAAACACAACGCAGGGGGTCGCCCTTTTGTTGTTTTTGGGGACCACATCCCATTTTCTGACCCCCGACGAAAGACTTGCTAAAAAAAAGCGGGAGACATGGTGGTCAACACCATCCACTGGTTCAGGAAAGGACTGCGGTTGCATGACAACCCTTCTCTGAGAGATTCTATTCGCAGAGCAGATACCCTGCGCTGCATCTACATCCTGGACCCCTGGTTCGCAGGTTCCTCCAACATGGGCGTCAACAGATGGCGGTAAGATGTAGTACAAGGTGTTGGATCGATAATGTAATGTATGTTAAGTTTGACTGGACTTTAAAAGGGACTTTGGGGTCCCTTAATTAAAGGGAGCCAGGCACCCTACATCAAATTGAGTCAAAACAAGAAAGTGGCACTGTACATAGAGGGTTGCGACCACAGTGTAACTTCAACAGGGCATGTGAGTGGAGCAGAATGGAAGTGGAAAGGTTTCAGCTGGATCGTGGGTCAGCCTTTTGTCTTATTCTCTATGTGTCCAAAGCAGGATTGACCCAGAATACATGTGTATTAGGCTACTCGTGGAGCCAGAGTGGCACCAGCAAGTATTTTCAAAAGAGTGACCCTCCTAGAAGCCTAGCAGACAACATTTTATAGGCTGCTCTGCTTCTGGATTTCTGGCAGGCTTTTCTCTGAGAAGCGTAATGCTGCCCTCCACAGGAAGATCCATCACTGTACATCCGAGTAGAGTGAATACATTTTAGAACTGCTATATCACACAGAACTCCAATGCTTATATATCATTAAACCATGGTAAATATTAACCAGCCCAACCACTCATTACTTTCAGAATTACATGTACAAATTCCCCATTTTCTGGCCATCAACGAGCTTCTAAAAGCAGCTACATCTGTAATTTGTCTGATGGCTGTAATTGTTTAACTGTGGTCTCTGTGAAAAGGTTGTCTTACATTTGTAGAATGATTCTTCTGTCTCTCTGCTTCTAGGTTTTTGTTACAGTGCTTAGAAGACTTGGATGCAAGTCTGCGCAAACTTAACTCCCGTTTATTTGTCATCAGAGGCCAGCCCACAGATGTCTTCCCTCGTCTTTTTAAGGTGTGTGAGATTAAAGAATTTCCAAGACAGTCTCTACTTGGCTTGGCTTTACTACGAATTAAGCTAAAAGTTCATTCAGAATTATATTTTGTTATTCAACTGAACTTGTGCAAGGCCCTTCCAAATTGATCCAACACAGACATTACAGAAATGTCAGAGACCACTTTGTCTTTCTTTGAAATCTCTTATGATTCTTATTACACATCATGCGACCCATGTGGGCCTGTACTCGAGTTTGAAGAGAATTACCTAAAAGTTTGCTGTTAAGCAGAAATGATATTCGATTGGAAATGGTTTATATTAACACTGGTCTTGGTCTCCGTTAGTCGCTCTTCATGTTTTTCTGTCAGAACGGTACAATACATTATATTGTATATACCATTGTGTTAAATATATATCATATTTTCTCAGGAATGGCAGATCACCCATTTATCTTATGAATACGACTCTGAGCCCTTTGGCAAAGAACGTGATGCAACCATTGAGAAACTAGCCAATGAGGCTGCAGTAGAGGTTATGGTGCGGATTTCACACACTCTCTATGATCTAGACAAGTGAGTATCTTAACACTATTTACATGAATGAAAATAGTAACAACAGCAATAGCATGCAATTGTGTGCATGTTTAATTCTGTCTTAATACTCCATTTTCTCTTAAAGGATCATAGAACTCAATGGTGGTCAGCCTCCTGTTACGTACAAGCACTTTCAGGTCCTCATAAGTCAAATGGCTGCTGTTGAACTGCCGGCAGAAACGATCACATCTGAGTTAATCAAGAACTGTGCCACACCCATCAGTGAAGACCATGATGCCAAGTTTGGGGTACCCTCCCTAGAAGAGCTTGGCAAGTTCCTTTTTTTTCCAAGTGTATGTTGTATCATTTTAACATTGAGGCTCTGTATTTTAAACCAGTTTATATGTTTTGCTTTTTCAGGTTTTGAGACAGAGGGCCTGACCACAGCAGTATGGCCAGGTGGAGAAACAGAAGCCCTCATGAGACTAGAACGGCATCTGGAGAGGAAGGTAAATGGACATTTTACTACATAGTATATGCACACTCATTACGTTAATATTATTATGGGAAATCCCTGTATTCACTAATGCACTCAAATGCAGGGATGGCACAACACATGACAGAAGTGCCTCACTAAGTGTGACATTACAGTTCTGTGATGGGAGTTGACATGGTTATGTAGACTACATGGAATAAAATGTAAGCAAGATTTTTAACTTTAGGAAAGCAAAGATGATCTCCAGAAAATAGTGGGGCTTAGTTAATGAGTGGTGGAACTGGATTTGTAGACACTACTCACTTGACTCAAGTGATAAACTCCACCTGTTGTATATCACCAGTAACTGCATCTTTACTATTTTTGATTGATACAGTTCAAAGAACCTCAAGACTCAAACATTTTATCACCTATTTATTGTCTGTTGTTATTTATCCAGGTGCATATTTTCAGTGGTACTGTTTTACTTAAAGCAGACTAATCATCTTTTCCAGGAATGGGTGGAAAATTTTGAGCGTCCACGTATAAATGTAAACTCCTTGCTGGCCAATTCCACCGGGCTCAGCCCCTACCTGCGCTTTGGATGTCTCTCCTGTCGGCTCTTCCACTTCAAACTTACTGATTTGTACAGAAAGGTACAAAGACAAGACATTGAAAATTAATAATTAATACATTTGATCTTAATTAATACTTTTAATCATATTAGGCAAACATTTAAATGTAATTTGCATTTTGAATAAACAATTTAATGTTTTAAAAAAAGGCTATACTTTAGATCATAAACATTGTTTTTTTTTTGCTTTCCATCCTATCAGATCAAGAGGAACAGCACCCCACCATATTTCTTATATGGTCAGCTGTTGTTGAGGGAGTTCTTCTATACAGGTGCCACTAACAACCCCTGCTTTGACAAGATGGAGGGAAACCCTGCATGTATCCAGATCCCCTGGGACAGAAACGCAGAGGCACTGGCCAAGTGGGCAGAGGGACGGACAGGTTTTCCCTGGATAGACGCCATTATGACCCAGCTAAGGCAGGAGGGATGGATTCATCATTTGGCATGGCGGGCTGTGGCCTGTTTCCTCACCAGAGGAGACCTCTGGATCTGTTGGGAGGAAGGCATGAAGGTAAGAATTAAGAAAAGTCAAGTAAATTTAAGTCTTGATTGGTCAATTTGTCTTGATGCTTCTGTTTCTGCTTCGTTCAACTGTTCACTTTCTTGTACAGATCTTTGAAGAGTTGCTGTTGGATGCAGACTGGAGTGTGAACGCAGGCAGCTGGATGTGGCTCTCATGCAGTTCATTTTTCCAGCCGTTTTTCCCCAGTTACTGCCCTGTGGAATTTGGACAACGCACTGACTCCAATGGCGAGTTCATACGGTCAGTCAATACTGTCATCTGCAAAACAAAGTCACATGAGAGGGGATTGTTATGATTTGAAGTCGCTGCAGTTGGTCAGGTCTAGGTTCAGCAATGTTATTAGTTCAGTAAATAAGGTCAGCTGACTACTTAATCTTACTGAATGTCCAGGTCAGATGTATTTCAATATGACAATACAAGGATTCTTGGTGCTCAAATTCTTTAGGAATGGTTCAAGGAGCTTGAGCTATAATTTTCACACATGGATTGGCTACGGAGTCCAGACTAGGGATGCAACCATCACTATCTGCTTAGTTACTGCATGCAAAACTTGATTAAAGCAGGCAGAACATAAGTCACCAGATTAAAGGGACGCGCAGTAACAAGATCAGTAATGTGGATCACATTTGGATCAGATGAACACTCCACAATAGTAACTGTCACAGTTACATTAAGCCTTTCTGAAAGGTGGGTGTGCTGTAGCCCAAAGTAAAGTCTGAAAATGGCCCACCAACACCTGAAATAATCAAATTCTCTCTACATGGACAGTAGGAAATATCACATTCATAGCTGTAGCTATAGCTGTAAAATACAGAATGATAAAATATAAACTGTACAATATATAATTATTATTATTACATATTTATGCAGGTTTACACATTTTATGACCTAATTTCTGTTGGCCTTTAAAAGGCCACATATTTGTGTATTGTCCTACATTGGTTTTATCAAGTTACCTCATTCCACATCTGTTGTCATCCGTTTCCGTCTCTATTTTCAGACACTATTTGCCCATTTTAAGGGGCTTTCCAGCCAAATATATCTACAATCCATGGAATGCCCCAGAGGAAGTGCAGAAAGAAGCAAAGTGTATCATAGGAGAGGACTACCCCAAGCCCATGGTGAACCATGCTGAGGCCTGCCGCATCAATGTAGAGCGGATGAAACAAATTTACCAGCAGCTTTCCTGCTGCAGAGGACTGGGTAGGAGCATGACTGAGTGACCACGCATACATTACTTTTACTGTCCTTTTTAATATCGGTTTTACATTGCTACACCGTAGTTGCTCATCCTTACTGATTAAAAGTCTGCGACATGAATAAATGTGAACATTTGTAAGAAGATGGTCTGTGATCATAGACCCCTCTAAAGACGCCACACACTGCAATGATGGCTTCAGAGCAAGTGGCCTTCAAAACACACAGTACACAATGTTGGTTCAAGTACTACAAGTAAATCGATGCATCCGACTTGTGTTCTCATATAAATTCATTTTAATTGTCACATTTTATTCTTGGGAAATATACACATTGATCCATACTTTTTCTAACAGACTTTTTCACAGTCAGATCCTAGCGGTATTTACAGCTTTGATCTCATATCTCACGGTGTATGACCTCAGGTGACACCCTTCAGGCTACATCCCTGTGCTGCCCCCCTTCCCCCAAATCCATTAATGCTTTTTTGTCCTACAAACCACTTTTGTTCTTCCAAAACAACCCAGTTAAAAAAAGGCCTTTAAACAAGTTGCTGCACTGGAAAGTGTTTCATAATGTTGTCAATTTAGAAAATCACCAATATCACCTGACATGTATTCTGTGTGTAATGTTTTAATGCAGAAAGAGGACAGCTGACACAGAAGAGGCGCCATGAAGAAGCTCCATCTGAGAACAGCTCTAAATCTTTGCGGCAGAGCAAATAGCCAAAGAGCCAAAAATGGACCTTGGGAAGTAAAGAAAGGCTGTGTCTTTGCCACTTCGCCTGATTAGCATGCTTAAAAACAACAAAGGGAAAGGTATATAACCGGGAGACACTGGAGTGTGAAGCTTGTGACCGGAATCTGGCAAAAATACAAGTAACAAAGGATTGGACCTGTAAGAAATCCCCAGTGCTGAGTGGAGCAGTGATCCAGACCTTCTGCCGCCACTGTACACAGTAGACATGGTCGCCTACCTTGTTTGTGGTATGAGTACCTACCGATTAGCTCAATTTAAAAAACACATATCTTTAAGCTCCCTATGAACAATGATAATATAAATAAATACATCACAGATTGATAAAAATACATATACAGCAATGTGAACAACAACTCCAAAAGCCCTCAACATGCCCACGATGCAACGTGGCACGACGAGAAGATCCCATTCCCTATATGAAAGGTACAAAACACAGGAGCGCGTTCAGAGCAGGAAATGGTATAAATCAGTATGGATTTTCCAGGAGCTCTGCCTGTATCCTCGGAACTGTGTCATGTGGTGCTCTCAGCTAACCAACAGGAACTGTACCTAACAACGATGGAGGATTGAGAGTGTGTTGGTGTTTGATCCAGCTCATATATTTAGGACTCTACCAAGAACTTAAGACTCCTGACTGGTTATTCCACTTCAGTCTCTAGATCAGCATGTTGGTTCTTCCCCTAGCAATGGTACAAAAGGAAAAGTCGAAACCACAAAAACCTTTTTCAAAAAGCCATTTTCATCTTATTCAATTTAGAAACATGAAATATGTTGAATATGAAATATTCAGCTTTTGTAATAGTGCTGGCTCCCATTGTTAGTGATAGTGATGAGACGAAAACCTTACCCATTAGTATGTTTGTACAAGAATATAATCACTTTAAAATAATAGTTTTCTGGTTGTTGTAATCTTAGAATGACAGTCAACTGTAGGGACAAACCAGCCAGAGCATGCCGTTTTTATTTTGAAGTGGAGGTCATCCTTTTTGCGTAGGCCACTGTACATCACTGATACATTTGAGAGAAAAACAGTCTTGCCATTAGATGCACTAATTCTTACACAATGGACCTTTGTAATCTAGCAAACCTGAAGTCACACGCTCCTAGGCTACTGTGAATAATTATTTCAAACATGTTTGCTTTGTCATGAATCGCATTGTTGCAATCACATGACACACACACACACGGGACGCCTGAGCCCAGATTAAGAACCACGGCACTACAGTGTGTAGGAGTTTCACACTTGAATGTGAAAATGTGCTAATCTAGAGTTGCTGACCATTGACCTCGATTAAAGGTTGAACACAAAAACAAATTATTTCTCAAAAACAAGCCCATAAATGATTCATGTCAAGAATTTGTTGTTAAATCAGCCAGTGACATGGCAGCAACTTAGACATGGTCAAGATGACCTTCTGAAGTTAGGAATGAGCATGAGAATGGGGAAGGAGATTTAAGTGACACTGAATATAATTTTTTTGTGTCGTGGTTTTTCATAAACTGACCATCTTCTGTAATTTTCACCACACAGAACTACATATAGATTTACAGCGAATGGTTGGAAAAAGGCCTTAAGGTCAGAGTAGAATGATGGTTTCAGGCAACAACTGAAATAAACCTTTGTTAGAACCATGGTATACAAAAGACAGTCTCTAAACACACATCAACCCAGTCTCTAAACACACAGCAAATAATGAAGCAATGTTGTCTGATACGTGTGTATATATGTATAATATGTATATTTTCTCATGGAATTTATACCTTTTAATAGATTGCAGTGAATCTATTATTTTTGTATAAAGAATGACCAAATGCAAACGGTATCAAATTGTAAATAAAGAACGGAAACATCGCTTTGTCTTTTATATATATATTTATATGATGGATGATCTGATCTGCTCTAGGCAACTGGTGGTAATCTCTTAATTTAATTCACGCTGTGTGACGTGTGTGATTACGGATCCTCGTGAGTGAGTCACACTGGGCTGCGTGACGATGTGATCACGCAGCTTTTGTGAGCGCTGAAAATCAACATTACTCACGGATCGATGGCTCGGCGTGTCCAATGACAGCTGCCGCTCAGTGGGCGGTGATGCTTCAACTTCTCGCCTCAATAAAACGCACTTCAGATCTGGAAATTTCCCAATGTTCGAGATGGAGAAGAGCCGACATCCAGTGGAGAAGAAGCCCGTGCGCGTTATTGCAGCGGTTTGCAATGACATGGGAATGGGCAAAGACGGGAAAATGCCCTGGAATTTACCGTAAGACCCAGCTCTTTTTATCAAAACACTGCTCGTTATATTATAAACCATGTATTGATATGTTGTCATGTGATATTCAACGGGCTCTCTGTCTCTGTCTAGCTGGGGTTGATCTTTTTTTAACAGCTGGTACAGTGTTAACGGAACAAAAACAGGTCTAAGTAATGGATGTTTAATGATGAGTAATTACGAATGTGTTTCATGTATCATACAATATATTCCCCAACATTAAAACCTGGTAATCTGGCTTTAACGTTTAAATTATTTTACATATTAGCATCAAACTGTGCCAGCCCTGACTGTGTTTTATATCATCTATATATACTAGACATTACGGCAAGAGCGTGCAATTTCAAAATAAAAGTCATAAGTAGCAGAATTGACCTGTCCATCCGTTTTCCACTGCTTTATCCTCCACATGAGGGTCGCGGACCCGCGGTGGTACTGTGCCTATCTCAGCTGACCAATATGAAGTTGTATCTTAAAATGCCACATCACTATGGCAGGATATATTTTGTGATATTTGTTGGATTTTGTTGGTGGAAACGGGTCATTTTCTTTTTTTATATCAGTCTAAATTAACATGGAAAATGGGTGAATGCTGCATTTTCAGGGGGCTTTTATTTTGATATTCCACATCTATTGCTACATCTGTAGCACAATTTGAAACATTGGATTCAGACTTGAATCGCCATCATGATATCACAAATATACTTAATAATACTATTTATGATGCAAAATTAATGTATTAATATAAAAACCAGACATTTATTTAAATTACATAAATAATAGTCTGGACAACTGTAATTAAAATTTGTGTCAGGAGCCGCTTCGGCCACTACCATTCATAATTATGACCAAATGTCTTATTACTGTTATAAAAACATTGCTAGCAAACATATATTATATTCTATCACCTCGCTGGCAGCTGTGCATCAGTTACACACTGTGTTTAAAAGACGGTAGAGGTCGTGGGCCATGTTTATAACCATCATTATATCATGATATTAAGTGGGGAGCCGCATGCAATCGATTGGGGGGCCACCAGTTTGAGACACCTGCTATAGACAGTAAAATATGACCAGGGCCTGGTTTGAAATTTTTTGAAATTTGTGACTTTTTTTTTTTCAGGAATGAGTTCCAGTACTTTCTGAACACTGTGACGAGGGTGTCAAGACCAGGTAGTTAATATTCATTATATCAGTATTACCTTTATGGCTGAGTATTATGATTTAATGTGTTACTGAATGTAATATATGCACTATATAATACACAGATATATAAAAGTAGAAAAAACACACAGCGAGCTCAGCTTCCACCAAGGCTGCTCATTTTCCATGTCCATATCAACACTATAATTTAATTATTTGTTCCCTGGGCCATAAGATACAGCCCCAACATTGATCTTATTCAAATGTGTATAGGGTTTCGGACATGACACATTAACCACACACATTGCGAAACCTTACCAATGGCTAAATTGATCATAAATAAATTAGACAGGGCACGTAACCCTTGAAGAGGTAATAAAGTGTCATAAAAGTGCTTTGCTTCCAGGGTCCAAAGGTGTTACAATTGGAAACGCGTGGTTTGTAGATGGTTCAGATAAGTTTGTTCAGTTCTGACTATGTTGTGGTGGAGAAGACAGATGGCAAAGTGTCCCGTGTTGGGCCATACTTTTGTTAAATTGATAGGTTTCTCCAAATAACAAGTCAGTGCATGTCGTACACACACTAACATCAGTAAAACATCAATTCAACCCTCGACCAGATTACTTTTCTGGCTGCATTCCAAATGCAGAAAAGCAGCCTAGTATTCAACCTCAACAACCTAGGTACCAGGATATAATACCATCCTTATCTCCCTGTGTGCTCGACATAATTCAAGTTGTTTGCCAAGTTTTGATACCAATCCCTGCAAGATGTCATCGTCAGGGTCATGGGGACTTTGTCATTTAAGAGGTTGAAGTTAATATCAAGTATTTTACACTGTTTGTTTCAGGAAAGATGAATATGATGGTCTGGGGTAAAAAGTGCTGGTTTTCCCACCCGGAAACAACGTTCCCATTGTCTAATGTTCTGCATGTGGTCTTGACTTCCACATTAAGGTGTGTAATGTTTCTTTTTTTTCAATCCATCTGATAGTTAATGTCTTTATTCACAGTTTTGAAGGAATTTATTTGTGATTTCCAGCTTTGCATGTTGATCATCACCAAATGCAATTCAGCTCCCATAATTTCCGAAGCAATGCATTTCAAAAGCTATGTTTTCACCGTGTCATAATGTGTAAACATGATCTGTGAAACTGCTGTAACAGTCTAACGCCATGCAAATATTAGGCAGTAACAGTGTTGTGCTCCAGGTTATGCAGAATGTTTAATTTGCCATTCATGCTTTTCTTCTTCTTGTGAAAATTGTTGTGTTTCAGCTCAACTCCAGATCACGCCCACTTCTTGAGTGATGACTTTGACAGTGCTGTCCACCTGGCGTCTGAGCCCCCACTGGCTGACCTGATAGAAACCATCTGGGTTGTTGGTGGAACGCAGGTTTACAAGGTAATGATCAAAACAGCCGTGCTAACAAACCAGTGAAACAAGTTTGCAGTGTTTGATGTGGCTTCATTAGTAAAATGCTTGAAAGAAACGACTTTGACATGGAAAAACAAAGGATAAAGCCCAATTTATACTCCTGCGTAAAGTGCTCTACGTAGGTTATGCGGAGAGTCTCTGCGTCGTCTCCGGCTGCACAAAATATTTTTTAAGTGTCCGTCACTCCGTCAAGGGACAACGGAGACGGCAAGGGCTGCGATTGGTCCTCAGGACAGGCCGAGCTAAGCTGCTCTGTGCCGGCCACAGTGTGCACAGAGCGTCCACAGAGGCGGAGCTGATCACCGCCGACAACGTCGCTGCCAAACTATAAATACGTCATATCTTAATACACAAAGCACATGTTTAGACCCTAAATGGTTAATTTCTCGCCTCAAATTATCTTAAAACTGCGTTCCGTGACACAGAAAAGTGAGAAACAGCCACCGTTTCAATGCTATTCAGCTGCAGCAACAACAACAGTCTTTCTCTCTCGGACGCCATTGCTCACTGTAGCCAGAAGCACAACAACCTTGCGTGGCAACCACTACTGATCGGGTGGGAAATTGCAGTGCGTATCCGTCTCCACGACGGAGAAGTATGAAGGCTCGAGTGGTCTCCGTGGTTACGCAGTTGGATAACGCATTACGCAGTCGGAGAAGTATAATGTGGCTGATGGCCAAACATCATTCTAGCTCAGTATATCAATGTTTCCAACTTTTTCTTTTTCTTTTTGAATTCTTGTAACCCTCCATCTTAATTTATACCCATTCACGTTCATGTTTATTTCGGTAAATCCATCTATCCATTTTCTACCTCTTTATCCTCTATATGAGGCTTGCGCTGGTGCCAATCTCAGCTGACATAGGGCGATAGGCGGGGTACACCCTGGACAGTTGGCCAGCCCCACAGGGCCACATAGAGACACAAAAACATTCACTCTCACAATCATACCCACGGTCAATTTAGAGCGTCCAATTTACCTAACCCCCATCTCGCATGTTTCTGGACTGTGAGAGGAAATCACGGAGAACCCGGAGAAAATTCACACACACACACACGGGGAGAACATGCAAACTCCTTGCAGAAAGGCCCTTGTTGCAACTGGGTCTCGATCCTGCTAACTACTACACCAACAAATTCATTAAAAAGATTTTGAATTAAAAAGTTCAGCATATTGTTCAGTGCTGTAAATTGTACACGAGTGTTGATGTTATTGGTTTAGTAGATAAGTGTTGAAACTATCAAATTACATTCCTTTATTATTGTTCTGTGGTACCATGAAATCTTCTCTATAATATTAATCCTTATGTGACCAGAATGCCTGTCGCTGCTTGTTTTCTGTCCAGGATGCACTGATGCACCCTTGGTGTGACCTGGTTTTCCTGACAGACGTCATGACTAACTTTGACTGCGACGTTTTCTTCCCCGAGTTTGACAGAGAACAGTTTGAAATTCAAGAAGGGTAAGAGAGATCACTTCATGCATAATGTCAGAATTACACCAAAATGGCAGACGGGAACCCAATTGCACGACACAAAAGAGATGCAGAGCAGTTCCAGTGCAAAAAAAAACAATGTTTATTGGACAGGCAGAGGTCAAACCAGGAAGTCAATCAGCAAAGCAAACAGGAAGGTCCAAGGTGACAGGTTCAGGCAGTATTTGAATACATAACACTGGATTAGGAAGAAACACGCTAGACAATCTGGCAGTGAACTGAGGGAATGGGCCGATATGACTGCAGAGCTGATTAGCTGAGGAGCAGGTGAGTATGGGGGGAATCAGCAGGAGGAGGGAATGACATGAGAGTCAGCGACCGCATCAGGAAACAGACCTTGACCTCAAAGAAACAATTGTAAAATTTTAGATTTTTTAATTAACTTAATTGAATGAAATAAAGTTGTTTTGTGCTCATCAGTCCTTCCCACATGATAGTGATATTTGCTGCGGTACAAAGTAAACAGCAGCGTTGCACTTTCTAGATTGTCTTTGAAGTATTAAAAGTAAAAAAAAAAAACAGTTTGGCCCAAAATAATCTGCTGACTTCCACCTTTGTAATGGTAATTTAATGGTGGGCAGATTATTCCCTTGCATTTTATAGTATCTTTGTTTTGTATTTTATTAATTAGTTAAACTTGTTTAAGTGTTATTGTCATGTTTTTAAGACGATTATGCTCCGCCTCCAGCAAATCTAGTGTTTTGCTTTCTTTAAATTTTACTTTTGACTGTCCTTAATAAATAAATAAATCAATTCCCCATTTTCTCTTTTTTTTTCCCTCCAAATAAGATATCCTAACGTACCCAGTGGCATCCAAGAGGAGAACAACGTGAAGTACAAATGGCAAGTTTTCAAGAAAGTGACCGGTGATGCTGTGTAGATGATGGGCCTAAGACATGCTACTATCAATGAGAATTGTGGATTTTTGAGAAGAAACAAAGACCAGTAACCAGTTTGTATTCAGTATGTGTAGTTTTTCAACACACACACACGTGTATATGTTTGTATGTACTAGACAACAGATTATTGGTCAAGTGATAAATATCCATTTTCTCTGTAATCCATGCAAACATTTTGTCTAAACCAGTTATTTATACTCTATACTTTGTTTTACATATTTTTTCCATTGCTGTGTGGTAGTCGATCATGAGCAGCACCTCGTAGTAAACCCACTGCCAACATCTGTTTTCATTGCATCTTGTTTTCCTCCTCAGTAATTTTGCAACTGCATGGAAAATGTGCTCTTTGGGGAGTCATTATTTACCAGGCGATGCAAGATGAGATTCATTTGTTGTCATTGCACAACACATACAGATGCTGGTCCTTTCTGAGCTGACGTGACAGACGTCTGTTTTAGACAGTGACGTTTGTACGTGGAAATGATGCAACCTATAATTTCTCCCGGTTTTGTCATGACATTTATATTGATATAGGTTTTTACTGTGAAGGTTTTAGAAATGTAGAAGATTTTTAAAGAAAACAAACCAATAAATAAACCAAACATCTGACGTGTGAGAGGTTTATTTTGAATTTGAAATGGTATTTTCTCATGTGGTTGTGTATACGTGTGTTTGCCACTAGATGGAGACAGTATACAGATAATTTATCCACTCACGCACCAACCGCTTGTTTAGTTTCATGGGACTGTCTGTGAATCCAGGTCATTGATGGACTTGTTTTGTTTTGTTAATGGTTGTGATTTATATTTAACAAGAAACAATTATGAAGAAAAGGAAATAGCAAAGGGCAGGACTTTTAATATAAAAAAAGGTACATTTTAAACCCAAAGGCAAATGTCATTTAATTGAGGTGTTTATTTTTGTGGTCTTTAAATACACTGCCAGAAATGAAGAGCAGCACGGAACACCAAACAAAACCATCTGACACAGAGTGAACCACTGCTTGTGGTTAAATAAACCAAATATTCTCAGAGGCTTTATGCGATGTTTAAAGGGCAAGCGAAAACACGAGTTTCACATAACGTACGTAGCAGAGTTGTTCTTGGTACAAGGACACACACACACGAGAACATTGTGTCACATTCTAACCACACAATCTGCCACTCTCTCATTTTCATACACTCACAATATAAGCCAACATCGAACCAGCTTAAGTGAAGAATGACCATTGTGGTGATGTCACACTCATGTCTCTGCAAGAAGAGCTCAGGTGCAAATAATGGCACTGATGATTTATTCATTTGGTAGTTCCAAAAGCCTTTGGTGAAAAAGTAGTTTTGAAAGGAGACGCATTGTAAAGACTCAAGGATTAGAGCAGGTTTAAATGGTCTGTGGTGTTTTTAAAGCAGCCGTGAATGAATAAACCACACTGTGTTATTAACACCAGAGGCGACGCTTCAACATTTATGCACACATGCCTTTGCAGCGAGAAGACCTGTGTCGGAACAAGGGACCTTCTCCATTGAGTTTGCATGTCCCCCGTGTGATCGTATGAGTGAATGTGAGAGTGGATGGTTGTTTGTCTCTATATGTGGCCCAGTGATGGACTGGTGACCTGTCCAGAGTGTACCCCGCCTTTCGCCCTATGTCCGCTGAGATTAGCACCAGCTCATATGGAGGACAAAGCTGTAGAAGATGAATGAGATAACATTTAAGCTCTTCAGTATATTTAATGTTGACTTTAAAAGACAACATCATGTTGGAAAACCACTGAAATATGTTTGACAGCCAAGTCTCACCAGAGCAATTTACAACAAATATAATAAATACAACACTATATTTTAAAACACTGTACATTTTAGGTGTCACAGTGTGGTAAAAGCATAGAGAGACTAAAAGGAGAATTTTCAAATTGAAAACAGCTTTAAAACAATAAAGATATGATCTAATCCAATCTTCATATTATACATATTAACAGCAGTGGTGGTTGTTTTTGGTCACACTTTAAACACAAAAATCTAAGCATTTAATTGCAGGTGTCACTTGTTTTTGGTAGGATATGAGTATGACCTTTATACTCTTAGAAATAAGGGTTCCAAAAGGGTTCTTCTAGAAGGGCTGAGGTTCTACCTCGAACCAGTTGCTTCTGAAAACCCTTTTCCTGAAGAAAGGGTTTTTCAAGGGTTCTTGGTAACAATAAGAACCATTTTGATCCAGAGGACCCTTTAATAGAAGGGTTCTTGGTGGAACCCTCGAAAAAGGTCCCAAGTAGAACCTTTATAAAAGGGTTCTCTTATGAGGACAAGCCGAATAACCTCATATGGTTCTAGCACTTTTATTTCTATGAGTGTACTAATATGTGAAAGACAGTGTCATGTTTAAAATAGAATCCCTCATTAACCTCTCTAAATTGACTCTAATTCTGGAGCTCATCGTGGGCCACTGGGTAAGAAACCGAGGCATTTATACACCTGAGGCCTCATCTCATCTGCACTGATGAAAGACAATGAAAGCCTGCAACAACGATGAGCTCAGAGATTCCTCGCTGATGTCTTTGTTAGCAGCTGACTACTGTATTCTATACAAACTTCCATTTGCCAAGTTTAAATCGAGTTGGTTTCACTTTTCCATGATCTGCAGTGGCTATCACCATGACTACACGACCATGTTCAGTGATGCACACAGCAGTAGATGGGAAGTGGAAGTTTTTTTTTTTTTTTTTAATGTATATTAGCACGACCCAATTGCCTCCTCCCTCTGGACACACGAGCCCCCTTTTTCTCTGTTGTGACCCCCATCATCCACATAACAATTGAGGAAACCTGGAGGCATAAAGTCATGGCTTCATTAGCTGCCATTAAAATGCACTCATAAGCATGTTTCAAGGGCTTTTTGCTGGCTTTCCAAACAAGACGAGAAGCATTTTATAGCGTCTCCACTTGACTTAGACACTGCGCAGCAAGACTGTATATTGATTTTGTGGCTTACTCTAAAAATACAGACACTAATCCATGGAACGTACACGGACTTGAAAACCTTATTCATAAAACCAAACATAATGGAAAATCTATTTTGCATAAATGATCTGAAACTCGGCTGCTTTTTGCATAAAGATTGCAGAGTGTACTGAAATAAACCAATTCCAGCCCAAATCAAAGGAACTTCATATTCATTGCTCTTTTTTGTGTCGAACATGGTTGCATTTGAATTCATTTGAAATGATAATGAAGTGACATTTCAGTCGTGAAATAGCTTGTAATAAAGTGTCTCCATCTCTAAAGTAACAATAAAAAACGGAGATACAGTTTAGATTTCCTGCCTGAGGGGAACATAATGCCGCCAAGAACATTATGTGAAAATGAGGCACTTGCACAGGCAGTAAATAAAGTGGTTTAAAAAGCCCTGCTTGTCCTCTGTAATACAGTTGACGGAGAAGTCGGCATGTCCCTCATTGTGTTTCTATAAAGTTGTTGTGAACAGTTAACATAAATAAGCTGTAAAAATAAATCTTGTTTAATATTCCATTTCATTTCTCACTGTTGACGGCAACAACTTTTCAAGATGCGGATAGTTATGAAAATGTCTCCGTACTGATGTATTCTACCATATTATAATCACTGGCGTAAAAAACAGTGTGTGATAAAGTTGATGACGGAAAAGCAAGTGCTGGAAAAGTAGTTTGCCAATTTCATTACTTTTGCTCCCACACAATTTGAGATTTCATGAAGAAAAAGCAGAATTTAGGTCAGTTTTCTTTCTTTCACCTGTTAAAACCTGCATTTTGTGATTGCTGTAGTTTTCCATTGAGCCATTTTTCATCAATATTCACTCTCAATTTAAAAAAGTACTCATTATAGCTTTTCTTACCAAACTTCCAAGGAGACACAGGAGTTACAGGTTTCACAAGAACAGTACAGAATATATCCAAGTCGTTTTAACTCAGTCATCTCCTTTTAAAGGGGCAATGGGGTTAAAAAGTGGTCTCTCTCGACGTAGCTGTAGTTTTCCATAGCTCATCTCAAAGTTCTTCTTAGTGCCATTTAGGAATTCTAGACTGCCTGTCCTTACATCATAGCCATGACCCCTCAGTTGCTGGATGCGGAAATTCACTATTTGCGTAGTTAACTCCAGGACGGTCGGAGTCTCCATGATTTGAGACATACTGATTCCAGCACTGAGGAGCCCTGCAAAGCGCTCAGCCAGAATAGCTTCGGGATAGTAAAGCAGGGCAGGGCAGTTGAGGACGATGTCCCGCAACTCTGCCTTGGAGCAGCCCATTTTTTCCTGGGAGTAAGCCAGGCTTTGACACATGCTGTCTGGGTTCAGCTCAATGATAAAGCCCTTGAGCTTGGAGATGAGGTGGAGGAGCTCTGTTTTGCTGAATCCCCAGTCTCTGAGGAACAGCAGGTTCTGCCTCAGGTCCTCGGGCGGTTTGAGGAGAGCAAAGGGATTCTGGCTAAGCAGCTTCTGAAGCCAGATATTCATGTTGGCCTTATCACCTCCCAGGTCCAGGTAGGCCTGCTGAAGGGTGTGGACCATCACCTTGTTCTCCTCTATTGGACGGCTGAAACTTTGGGGAGCGCTCGCCATGAGTTTGGTGATGAGTCGTTTGTTGAGGTTTAAGCTCCGGAGGTAGTTAATGTTTTGCAGCTGGTTGTCACGGTGGCTGGAGGGGGTGAAGAAGGAGGTGGGGAATTTCTCAATTATACCAACCAGCTCTTTCTGGTTTGGGCACACAGTCATCCAGAGCTCTTTCTGAGCCTGCAACTGCTCTGGGTGACAGAGGACTGATTCAGGGTGAACAGTTAAAATGTGGGAGATAATGGACCCTGAGGCGCCCATGTCCTTCAGCAGATCTGATACCTCCGTAGCATAGGCTGGACTCTGATGCAGGACCCAGCCTTTAAATTTACGGACCTTTTGAATGTCCACAGAGAGCTCATAGAGAGCCTGCACAGTCTGCTGGTTTTCTGCTGAGCTCAGCGTGGAACATATCCTAAGGTTGAAAGGCAGAGCTGCGACACGTTGGCATCGGACGATCAGGGATGTTGTGATCAAGTGAAACATTGATGCAAAGCCCTAATGCTGCTCGCCTGTGAGAGTGAGAGAAGATGGTACAATGGTTGATTGGTTTGATTAAAAAATGACTTCACTTTCTGAAACATCAAAGATAATGTTTATTGCAGTTTGAGCAGATGGTAACACTTTCAGTTGTTCCTTGTCTTTTTTGTACAATTTCTGAATTGCATTTCCATTTATACTGCCCTTATTAAGTGTTTTTTAAGTACTTTAAATATTTATCTATTTTAAAGGCTAAAACTATTAACTATGTATTTATTTGACTGTTGACTCTGCATTTGTGAGGACAGCAAGAAGAAGAATAATTGCACAGAGAAACGTGTTTTTCTTACTGTACATGATACTGAATTTGAAACTCATTGAATCCTGAACACAAGAAGTAAAACATAAAAAGAAACTAGTAAAAAAAATAAAACAATCCAGTGCTGCCATCAAACCTCACTGCTTTGACAAAATCAATACTCAATAATCCTTCAAGATTATTCCTAGCCCATTTCACTTTCTATCTAAACCATGGTAATACCATTTGATTTTGGCAAAAAATATTGTTCTCATATATGTTTTCAATTAATTGACTGATAATCATCATAATAGAATGCCAGAGAGTTGTGCTCGCAAGTTTTTAAACATTTTAATGGACAGAAAACGCTTGTAAAACCCAGACTGAGACAGTCCACAAATCTGAGGCAAATGTTGTGTCTCTTATTGTGCTTTTGCACAGTGCAAAAACATAATAATGATATATGTTGAACCTTTGTTGCGTTGATAAAAATCACAAATAAAATCAGTGAATTATTGCCCAGCCCAGTCAGTAGTCACCAGCTGCTGACTTTTTCAAAGCTCATAACAACCTTGCTTTCTTTAACTTTAACTGCTGCCAGATGTTTCAGAGTTCAGCCCAATTACAACCAATGATCCATTCCTCATTATCAAATAAAACACCACAAATACATCACTGTCACACTGGTCACAGCTAATACATGTATAGATCTCACCTACACTGCGGTCACGCCAGCCGTCTTTCGTTTTCCCGTGGTCAAGCCAGCCGCTCCAACATTTCAAGTGCGCCCTTACTGCCAACACTATGGCAAATACTTTGGGACAACTGGGAAAGTCAGCGCGTTGGCTCGCTTACTGCAGCGTATAGAAACTTCCGGTTTTCAAAATAAAACGTGGGTATTGAATGTATGAATATATATATATTTTTATTATATATTTTTTCATTTTTTTTAAAGAAAGAAATAATGTGTCTCATGAAGCAAGTGTGATCCTGCACTGATTTTGGGAGAGCAGCTGAAATAACCTGGAAACTATTGAGCTAAAATGCTCATATTTAAATTATAAAAATTATAAAAAATATAAAATTACTATAATGGAATAAAAAAAGGTGTGTCCTGACTAAGCAGTCTAGTACTATGTGTCTGCACTGATTTGGAGTCTTTAGGTCACATGATCTGGAAGCTATTGAGCTAAAATACTAATATTGACATTAAAAAAATTATTAAAAAATATAAAAAGGTCTAAAATGGAATAAAAAAAGGTGTGTCCTGACTAGGCAGTCTAGTACTATGTTTCTGCACTGATTTAGAGTCTTTAGGTCACATGACCTGGAAGCTATTGAGCTAAGATGCTAATATTGACATTAAAAAAATTATAAAAAATATAAAAAGGACTAAAATGGAATAAAAAAAAGTGTGTCCTGACTAGGCAGTCTAGTACTATGTGTCTGCACTGATTTGGAGTCTTTAGGTCACATAACCTGGAAGCTATTGAGCTAAAATGCTAATATTTACATTAAAAAAATTATAAAAATTATAAGAAGTACTAAAATGGAATAAAAAAAGGTGTGTCCTGACTAGGCAGTCTAGTACTATGTTTCTGCACTGATTTGGAGTTTTTAAGTCACATGACCTGGAAGCTATTGAGCTAAAATGCTAATATCTACATTAAAAATATTATAAAACATTAAATTTGAGGATTGAAGCTCAATAGCTTCCAAGTCAGGTGACCTAATGACTTGAAATGTGTGCAGAAACATAGTACTAGACTGCCCAGTCAGGACACACCTTTTTTTATTCCATTTTAGTCCTTTTTATATTTTTTATAATTTTTTTAATGTAAATATTAGCATTTTAGCTCAATAGCTTCCAGGTCATGTGACCTAAAGACTCCAAATCAGTTCAGAAACATAGTAATAGACTGCCTAGTCAGGACACACCTTTTTTTTCCATTTTAGTCCTTTTTATATTTTTTATAATTTTTTTAATGTAAATATTAACATTTTAGCTCAATAGCTTCCAGGTCATGTGACCTAAAGACTCCAAATCAGTGCAGAAACATAGTACTAGACTGCCTAATCAGGACACACCTTTTTTTATTCCATTTTAGTCCTTTTTATATTTTTTATAATTTTTTTAATGTAATTAGCATTTTAGCTCAATAGCTTCCAGGTCATGTGACCATGGGGGTCAAAATCAGTGTAGGACAGTTTAGCTACACTTGCTGTATGAGACACACCTTTTTTTTTTATAACATTTCAACACTTTTCATATTTTTAATACATTTTTTAAAATACATTTCATACAGTAAAATATGAGCATTGTAGCTTCCAGGTTATTTCACCTGCTGGCTCAAAATCAGTGAATGATCACACTTGTTTAATGAGACACACCTCTTAATGTTTTTGTTTATTATTTAGAAATACAAAACAAATCTTAACACTCATATTTAAAAAATAAAGTTTTGGCACATTTAATACTCACTTTTATTTTGAAAACCGGAAGTTTCCACACGCTGCAGTCAGCTCGCAAACGTATTTGACATAAAGTCGGCAGTAAGGGCGCACTTGAAATGTTGGAGCGGCTGGCTTGACCACGGGAAAACGAAAGACGGCTGGCGTGACCGCGGTTCACCACCGGATGGTTAAACACGTCAAACAGACGATTTCAAAATAAAAGCCGCTTTGCATTAAATCACTGAACTTCTATCTGCTTAGCATTTAGCTTGTCGGCTAACAACTAGAGGAGACGAGAGCAGCCGCGCTCCTTCTCTAACGTCACCGGACATCATGTCATTCGTCCTCTAGATACAACACTAAACACATCTTAACTAATGCTCGTAAATTAATTCGCATTTAATGCAGGAATACAAAGATTATGCAGTGTTACCTTCAGCAGCAGTCAGAGGAAGTGACGTTTTGTTATGAAACCTAATTTCTTCTTCTAATGTGTATTTGTGATGCTTGTTTGTCACAGCGCCTCGTGCATGTGACAACGGGCACTGCAATACAGTGCAGCAGCATTTTTTATTTATTTAAACGAGACCATGAAATGAGAGAGAGCCTTGCTATTTTTTAAAAAATATTTTACATGCAGAATGTAGATATTTCGGTGTAAAAATATATGTCATTTGATTGTATTCCCCCTCTGCCCCCAGTTTATTCCTTCTTTGTCAAACTCCTGCCCTTTCATTGCAGCTCATGTCTCCTGTAATTCAATTATTCTGGCAAAAAAACACAACTCTATCTCAAATGGCAGTCGGTGCGCCTCCAAACCTTGCAGCATATGGGGCCCTGATGAGTGTAATCAGCACAGGGCTGAATTGGACTGAACACACAGAGAGTTTTCTCACAGTTGGTGCATGATCATGATGCTTGATCACCAGCTCTGCAAGCTGTTCCCTGAGCAGCAGCAGCACTATGCTGCTGAGTGGGTAGCAGGGTTCATTATAGTTTATGTACTAGCAAACATATATGGCTTGAAGAAAACCGGTTGGGAGTGTCTTTTCTTTTTAGATCCATGTTGTCAGGGGTGAGCTGATTATCAGAATCCACAGATAGTGGTGTTATAAACAGCCTGTGCAAGTCAGGACAGACCATGTGCAAATGTTTCATGGGAACAACTTTATTTTGAAAAGAATCAGCATACACAATAAACAGTGTCAGTCATTCTTTACTTTCACTCAACCTGATAAGGTTGATACGGTTTTTAAGCAGCAAACTGGAATAATCAGTGCACGCCCTTCCTTGTTTTTTTAAAAATGTATTACAATTATGTTTCCACAGAAACAAAATCACAAAGGTCCACTGTTGTGATTTGATGACATCTTATGCTGTGTTCACACCAAAGGCGATTTGTCGCGTCACTACATGCCAATCACACCGCGACATAATTGGCCGCAAGTCGCCGAATTTTAGAAATTAGTATTTTCACTCTCAGCCAAAGCATTGTTGCGCTCTCGGTTGTGGAAATGTCTGCAGAGAAGAAACCGTCGTCTTTTGTGGTTTCACAATACCACGTGGAGCTAGACACCACGTGACAAGTCTCACCGTTAACTTCTGGTGTGTTCAAGTGTTGAAAAGCGGCGAGTGTCCACACACAAAAATAATGTTTCCCTGGCTGCTGGAAAATACATGGCGTCATTCAGATGATCTCTACACTGATTGGTTGGCCATCGAGTCATCTTGTTGAAAAAGTTGAATAGTTGAAAAACTCCAGCGTCAAACACAACTTGTGCCTTTAGTGTGAAGTTGTCTCGTCTAATGCGTCGCTTGGCCCGGGCCAATGCGAATGTCACATCTGTGCATTGACCTTATAGCTAAAGTTGTCGCACGACAAATTTGTGCCATGTCCGGTATGAACAAAACATGATGGTGAGACTGCATATTGTCACAAAGAGAGGACTATTCTGCTCACTACTCCATTTCCAAAGTGTGTCAGGTATAGTGGGGCCTTCGCCTACCAGGAATTTTGTTTGTGTCGTAAGGTTCTGCCTCAAAATGAGAAACATACATGGCTGGTTTGTCCATTCAGGCTTCTGTAGAAACATGGCAGAACGAGAGGACTTGCATTCATAAAGTGAGGCCCTTACCTAAAGTACACATGAGTCTTGGTCTAAGTATAAAAAAAAACTTACACTGGTTCATCTCGCTTTTCATTTGGGCGCACACGTTAACCAATGAGCAGCCGCTCTGCCCGTGTGAGATGCACCGATGTTTTTGGAAAATACACCGCCAATCTTTTACCACGAGACATGAGCAGAAAGATGTTGTGTTTGTCACCAGCCCAGCACTTCCTGTTTCTGTTCCAGAGTAAACACATGATTGCTTCTCAGTTCCTTGAATCAAATTCTTTCACACAAGGTTTATTGTGTAACATTTGTGCGACTGACAACGGTGCAATTGTACTCTAAGGAGGAATTTAGATGAGTGCAGAGAAGAATGTCGAGCAAGTACATTTTGACAGTTGCAGCAGATGAGCACTGATGCTGCCACACAATGCACACCCAACGTGACATGACGTATATTCAATTCCTGCCTATCAAACCCATATTAAATCATTTTACTTTGTCAGAAATGTATATATTATGTAATATATATAAAAAGAGTATAATTATTTTTATCTCTACCGATTGCACAATATAGATTTTCTTTACCCCAGAATGACATGTAAAGATAAATGTTGCAAAGTCTTCTGGAAATCCAACTGATCACCAAAAACCAAAATTGCGGCAAATTAATGTCCTGAAGAAGAAAAATACTTCCACGAATGCAAATCAGATTTCCATTTACAACAGAAAACACAGAAAGTGAACTGAATATATGTTGAGACACAGAATCAACTGAGCAGATGAACTGAAGCCTTTATTCCAGGCTGATTGCTGTCAACGGACAGAGCAACACATGTGCATCTAATATTTCCTCATTAGCAAGGATACCTATGACCTATGTATTCTGGATCAATAATTAATGAGGAACGTATATATATATATATAAACATGCAAAATGCAGATAAAAGATCCTCCATGATGGAAACAAAATGTCTGCGTTGACTGGTACAGTAGCTCTGTGTGCTAAGCTGCGTGTCATCGCACTCCGATGTGTCGCTCTCCACTGACCGTCAAATCAAAACAAAACGCCATTAAAAATGAAAGTGTAGCTCTTGCAGGATGTCGAACCTGCCTGAACATGAAATGTAGACATACTGACATCAGCGGGGTGTTTTCACACTCTGTGTTGCGGGTTTCTCATAAATAAAATGCAGCTATACTTTGAGCAGGTTACAGCAGAGTCTCACTGAGCAGAACAACAGGAGACAAGGGAAGAGGAGGAAAAAGCTTTTCCAATTTCCAGCAGACTGCCTGACCTCTTACACATGCTCACACATTTGTTATTAATAATTAAGTTCATTTAATAGCCCCTCTTCTTAACAATGTTACAAAGTGCTAAAAACAAGAAGTAGTAAAAGAAAACAATAAAACCAAACAAGCAGTTGACTAACAGGCTATGTGAAAATGAAAATTGAAACAACATTTTTAGAATGCTGCGTGATAAACATGCAAATCAAAACTTTGAGGCATCAACAAGAAAATTGACTCTCCAGCCACCATACATCATCTCACAATCTGTCCTTCACATGGGGAAATTTTGATTTTTTTTCACTGTCCAGTTAAAGCGACCTTTACTTTACTTGGCCAGGTGTTTTCTATCATAACAAACAGGTACATTTTCCCACACGTTTCCAAAAGTCCCTCCCTGATCCATTTCCTTCAGTGGAGGGTTTTCCCCACAGTGTTATCTGTTACAAGAAAACTGCCCAAGCAGCCAACAACAGAATAAAAGCAACCAACAGAACAATAAATGACTTGCAAAAAAATCATCACCAGTGGACAACAGATTGTGTACAACAGGTTTAATTCTTTACACTTGCAGTTAAGTTTGCATTGACAGATCATTAACATGAGTAGTAAAACAAATGATTTTCAGAGTTGCACTAGTGTTCTGCGCTTATTTATTACCCAGAGTACTGTTTCACTATTTTTTTGTGTGTTGCCCATTTCATTGTTCATTTGTGGGTTTTAGGACAGCAGATCTTCTGCCAGTAAGTAAAAATATGCGAATACGCTGTAAACAATTTAAGATGAAAGGAAATACTCTTAGTTCAGGGGTTATCGTCTGTTATCATTCAATTGCCTCACTCATTGTATTGTGTGATTAAGAACAGATGCCTAACCTACAACATAAAGCATTTGTTATCATGCAAAGTGCAAAACTATGTCAATGAACAGTGAAACACTTATCGAAAACAATACGATTAGAAAACCTGAGTAAACATATTTACCCAAATCTTGGACTGCATGAAATAGAAATGATTCACGAATGAATAGAAGTTTTGTGCTGTCTCACAGTGACAAAAGCAAGTGAAATGTTATCTGCCATAACACAGAGACATATTACCTGATACTGCATAGATCTAGTTCAGATTGGTGCGCACAGTAATTCTAGAGTGTGGTGGCACGCAAAAAACACGCAATGCGTGCATTTCAAAATGTGCAATCATCCTCGCTTGCATGGAATTTCCACAAAAAACACGTGTGCACATGAACACTCCTTTAAACTGCTGTCAAGCGATCTTGCATGGTGAGAGTCCACACCCATGGCTGTAAGTTAAACCAGTCCAACTGCACATCAACACTGTTAATGCTCAACCACAATCATAACTTTTTTTTATTTTAATGCTCTGTCTCTCCCCATTTATTTACAGACAGACTTGACTTTAGTTAATGAAAGACATTAATGTTTTTATTTGTCCACTCCTGTTATCAAGTAACTTGCGTGTGTGTGCGTGTGTGCATGTGTGTGTGTGCTCCTGCATCTGTGTTTGTTTAGGTCTGTGAAAGAGGAGGGAACTAACTGGAGGTGGAACTAAAGTGATGTTACAGTGATGAGTTTAAAAAAAAAAAAAAAAAACAGATTATTATTAGAACACTTCTCAGAGTGTGACCAGCACATGGCTCATGACAGTCAGACAAGATGACCTCCCTCAGATGTCTAGAGTTCCTGCTGTACATTGTGCTCCTCTCTCATGCTGACAGCAGGGAGCCAGAGTCCATGTTCAGAGCAAAGGGCAGCATGATCGAAATGGGATATTGCTTCGGAGTGGATTATATTGTTGTCTACAGATCTAGCCCGGAGGAAGACCAGCTGCTTGGTAACTCCTCAGACAACAACCCAGCCACCAAACCTCCTGCAGACATGCTGAATCGTATCCGCCTCAACCAGCACCAGCATCTGCTCGGGCTGCAGATCATGAACCTCACACACATGGACTCTGGGATTTACAGGAGGGAATGTTGGAAGAACCACACACTGGTCAGTCAGCTCATTCAATATCTCTCTGTGTGCAACGAGGAGGTTGAATCTGAGGAGATCATTGTAATGGAGGAAGCTGCAGGGACAAGGCTTCTGTGCAACAGCATGTTCTCTGGTCTGGAGGGAACCTCTGTGCGCTGGTACTATGAGAGTTACCCGTTTTATAAAGTCACACTCTTCCTGGACACCAGTGTTTCGCTGGAGCCTACGGTGAAGGAGCTGCAGGGCGTCCTGGACGTCAGAGATAGCGGGGCATCGCTCGTGCTCGACAACAGCGTGTTAAAAAATATCCAGCACTTTCACTGCCTTGTGATGAAAGATAAGAAATGCCTCAGTTTCCAAAACATATATTTACCAGACCGCACAGAGAACACAGACATTTTTGTCTCATCGGGAGACAGAGTGGTGCTAAAGTGCCCGCTGGATGGCAAAGACCAGCAATGGGAGACACCACTGGGAAAGATCAATGGCAGCAGCACGCGGATCGATCAGATGTATTTGTCATTTGGTGATGACTCAAAGGACTTTTCACTAATAATTCCTGCAGTCACTGATGAACTTAGCGGTGAGTATTTATGCATCTCCTCCTCCCTTGAGCTGCAGTACTTGCTGGTTCTTTGCCCTAAAAAGAATCCACAAGAAAAAACAGAAATTGAAGGAGGGAACTTCTCTCTAGAATGCAAAATCAGTCGAAATGATTCCCAAAGAGTGCAGTGGTACCGCATGGAAACTGCAGGGGAATACAAACTTATCTATGCCTCAAATGACAATAATGCTGACAATTTAGCAGACCTTAAGGGCAGAGTGGCTCTGCCTGACAATGGATCCTCACTTATGATCTCCGGGGCAGAGATGGAAGATGCGGGAGTCTACTGGTGTATTGTTTTAGGAAGCTCCGATCTCCTGGAGCATGACGATGATTTTAATCAGGATTATGAAGAGGAAGAGACAGAGGATTATGAAACTGCTGGTGACGCATACTGGGAGAGCACAGACAGGTGCATTTTTAAGCAGGAAACCGTACTGACAATAATCAAGGCTGTGACCTTTGAACCAGAGAAGAGGAACCCTGGCTCCATTCCCACAGAGGAACCAGACTCGGGAGCCTCGAACATTGCCATCTATGCTGCGGTGGGAGTGGCGGTGCTGCTGCTGGTCGCAGTGATCGCTATAGTGATTGCTGTCAAAAAAAAAAGGGCCAGGACTTCTCACTCAGGACTACATTCAAACAAGGCCATAGACATGAGAGAGGATCCTGGTTGTACAAAGGGCTTAACTAGTGAAGAGTGTGATGCTTAACCACATTTTGTTAAATATTTATACCCGGGTCACTTCATCATTTTTGGCTTGTGACATTTTTCACATCCTGTTTCTAACTGTCACATAGTTTCTCCTCAGTTTCAACCCCGTTTGACCCTGTGTCCTTCAGCTCACATGCCATAAACCAGTAATTCTTGAAACTGGGTTAGGACCTTAGGACATATTCCTTGGGTCAGAAACATTTATTGAGCTTGTTTGTTCACAGGACAAAACAGAGGCAGAACAACAACAGCAACAAAAATCACCAAAGGCTACTAAAGTTAAAGATTTGTACGTATATGTTTTTAAATGTGTTCAATGATGTTGTGAATCATTAACCAAACATATTTCAGTATGGTTTGTCATCTCTCCCATGTACAAAGTTTATGTAGACACTGTCATAAACTATGTTTTGGATACAAATGATGTGCTTAAAGTGAAGTACAGTTGTAGTTTGTCACTGAGAGATGATTAAAAACCTGTCAGGTCGCTCCCGCCCTGTCAACAGATTGTACAGTGGACAGGAAGTACCCAAAGCTCTGATGGTAAAAGAATCAAAAGAATTCAAAGATCATTTCATTGTGCAACTTTAATGCACAACATCAATGTTTTTCTGTATTAGAGTCTCCTCGCCCAGCACTGCTAACATCCCAACATGTCTTACCCCCTGCTATAAATCACTTTTGATAAAAGCTGCTTTTATTACATTCACATTTAATGTGAATGTAATGGTGAGGTTTTCTGGAGACACAGACCTGTTTTATCACTAATTTAAAGGGTGTGTTCTAACAGTCCAATCTTTACTCCTATTTCGTCTTCATTTCCTGGAAGAAATACCTGGGTCTGTAGCCAACGAGTGCTCCATTACATTCACACCAGCAAGTTGCTAATCTGGCTTCTTGGTGCTGGTACATGGTGGGGATGTTTGTGCACCAGAAATTGCAGCTGGGATGAAACATTGATGAAAGTACTGGCGTCAGACATGCTGATACTAAATATTGTTGTGAACAGTGAAGCCCTTCAATCACACAATGGTTACTGTAAAATATGTCTTATTGCAGCTTCAAAGAAGAAAATTGTGCAAAAGGGACTTTCTACAAATTAAAAAAAAGCACCAGCAAACAAACTTCTAATGCTCACAATTGCATCACACACACATACATTAATGATATCCCCAAACAATCTGGAGGAACCAGCCCTTTTTGCATGTCAACTATATGTGCCTCTGTGTGTTTCCAATGTAACAAAGGCCAAAGAGAATCAAGATGATAATCATAACCATGAGGGGGAAAAAGAAATCAAGCTGTCGTTACTACTTTGATGTTAACAAAAGGCTGCATTTTTCACAATAAATACATACAAGATGAACACATCGACAGTGGACATGACAAATGCATATGTCTAAGTTTTACAATTCAAGTTTTTAAACCTCAGGCTATCTCACTGAACACAACTGCATTACCCATTAACTGCAATATTGAATCGATATCTGCTGTGGCTGAGTAGTGAGTAAGTTAAGCAGCACACTGCTGCAGAGTGACCGTATTGATCCAATATTGCAGGTTTATGTTTGCAAAACACAAAATGAAGCACTGTGTATAAAGTCATTGTATTTGTTACCGAACTATAGCTGACTGCTTTCATATTGATTCAATTGGGCGTTTTATTATAGGTAATAATATACAAAGGGATGTGCAGTTTATATGCTTCAAGAAAATATGAGTCTGTCACACCCAGTAAAGTGCTTTAAGTGTCTTTTGTAACATGAACTTTAATAAATCCACATCGCTTCCACATCTTCTTCTTGTGATTTTTGCAATAGTTTGAAAAACTTCTTTCAGACAAGATGCATATTTTTATTCATTTATTTATGATTGCATTCTGAGTAGAGCACTCAATATTTGTTTAATCAATATTGTGTTTAAAGTTAATATGCAGTGAAAAGGTTCTTTGGCTGTTGCTGAGCGTACGCACCTCCACAGTGAAGCCACTCAAATGGAAATATGAGGAAAGATTCATATTCTACTCCTCCTTCACTACCTGAACACAATTTACAACACATATAGTGTCAGTACGGTTTCTCACAATGATAACAATTGTTCTCAATCCTGAATACAGATCTGTATCACCACCATTTTATAACCATTTGCTTGAGCTGAAACCTATATCCCCAGAAAATGTCATCAAAATCTAACTTTTTGACTAATGCTCACAGAGAAACAAATGAGCATGGCGACAAAAAAACCTGACTTCCTTGCAGAGTTAGTAATGTAGGAGTAAGGAGACAACCTGTCCTATAGAGACAGAGACAAGTTGAAGAAATGAGTGGAAAAACAAAGAGTGCACGTGCACTCCATGGTGCAATTAACCACTGAACAACTAACCAACTAACCTCGACTCATACAAATATTTGTTCCTGCATAATGATGATGATGATGATGATGATGCTCTTTACTCGTAGTCGCGAACAGCAACATAAACGGTGACTCCTGCATTATCATCTGTGTGGAAGACAACAGTGAACTGGGTCAGAAACGGTAATCAATAGCACACATTTGATTTGACCATTAGTTCAGCATGTACACATGTCACTCTGCTGATGTGATCAGACTGCATCAACACGAACAATAAGCTCCAAACCACATAGTGAGGGACACCATAGCAGAGCGCAGTGATGTGGTCGGATGAGTCATCCTTCACCATATTCTCAGGAGGATGGCGAAAGAAGTATGGCTGCAGACAAAAAAAAGGAAAATAAAAGTCTTGTTCCTTTAAAGCTGATGGACAATGTCATGAGGTCAAGGAAAGATGTGGCGGAAGAGCTGTAAGATTTTATACTAACAGGAAGGAAAAACACGACATCACACATGATTACACTGATATATCGACAAGAGTTCACCTTCAATATGCCTGTATTTGTCAACGTCTGACTGAACAGATGTGGCCACTAATGTAAAGTATAAAACAGATGCTCTGTTTCACCGTGGGACTGTGCTGATGCAACTTCAATCTTGCATCACTTTATATGTTGTTGCGGCAATTAATTGTCAGATGCCTTTATTGTCTTTCCTTGATGGAAAGTGCAATACCTTGTTCCTTCTATCAGGAAGCAACGACAAGTACAACGAAACGAAAAGGGACAGGAAATGACATCAGCCACAGAGGCTACTGGGAGCTAACAGCAGTTAGCATTTGGAAAAGAGATAATTTGCAGGCACATTGCCGTCATATATAACATGTATCCACTGGACAGATAAATTCTCTGAGGCTGGAAGTTTGTGTAGAACTCTGTGCTGCACTGTGGAGCCAAGAATAGAACTATTCGCAGACTTCCGGTTTTCCGATATCGTTGCCCTTGCAAGCACTCTCGCGTGTTTTACAGATAAAGCGGAGCTCCGCGAAACAACAATTCCAGGAATGTAGCGCATTGTGACGTCCCAATGAAGGCGGAAGTCGACATCACGTGTTTTATCTCCTGTACTTAGACTGAGGACCACAAAAACATGAGTGAGTCATCTTTTTCCACACTTTGCTGACTGATGGGGCCTCCAGAGTCTGAAATATAAGGTTTTAAATTATTAAAAAGTTGATTTTGCATAATATGGGACCTTTAAAGGATATTGTGACATCACCCGTAAGAGTCTGAATTTCTGTTTTGAAGCCTCCAGATTTGCAATATGAAGTACAAATACTTTGTAACTGTACTTAAGAAATTCACGTATATGTACTTCACTTTATTTTTCATATTTCTAGCAACTTTTACTCCCCTACTTTTCCTGTAACTCTCTTTTTGTTACTCATTACTACCAAATACAATCAGCAACTTTACACGACATTTTTGCCATTAACGCACTTCAACACAGGGTTAAGTGTCTTGAACTCGCCCTACCACTGAGCTACCATGGCGCAATCCTTATTACTAATAAAATGTAAGTACATTTTGTATCAGAAAATTACTTAGTACAGTAAATGTCATTTACTTTAAGACTTTTACTTATTATAAAAAGTGACTTCAACTTCTACCAAAGTCATTTTCTGCTAAGATACTTGACCTCATACCATATTGAGGTTGCAACTGAAAATCCACCAACAACCAGGCTCCTATTGGGCGATAGATAAATACACCACCATGCTTTATCGTCTATTTTCCTCTAAATGAAAACATCATTTGCTACATTTTGTGCTATTGAAGAAGACCTTAAACTTAGCTACTTACGGGAAGACTCCATCCACTTTTTTTATATATATGGTCGATGTTCATGACAGACCAATACTTCATGACCCACATTTCTAAAATATTTTCCTATCCAATCTGTAATCCTTACAACACTGTTTTACTATAGTTGTATGAATGCTACGAGTGCCTAGCTTACCATTTTCAAGTCAGGTTTTGCAAAAGTGAATTTATAGCCTTCAGAATGCAGTCTAATATTTTCATTTTGAATTGCAGTAATCTAGTTGCATATCGTATTATCTTATTGTCACTCATTGTCACTCATTTGTTATCATGAAAGAGTGTAACCTATGTGCTAAAGGAGAAACTCAGGCAGGTTTAGCTGTGGGGGTAATTTTCCTGGCATGGCTTGACTCAACAGATTGTAATGACAAGTTGTTCTGATCACTTTAAGATTGAACATGTTGGATATGTTGGATATTTTGGACTGACATGTTAGACAGGTTTCTCCTGTGCCATCAACACAACACCATAGGGAATATTTTCTGAAGACAGACAGGTGGTCTAACATCTCTCTCTGATGGAGACTGTGGTGAGAGCACTATTAAGGGTTACAGCATCTGCATAGGTGCTCTTTTTGTCTAATTTATATATTGTTACAGGTTGTTAAGCTGAACAATAATTGGTTTGCAGAAACACATGCGCTAGAATAATATTTTATATGGTTTCTATTCATTAAACCAGGACTGATGACTATTGTTGTAAAATGCGAGAGTTTAATGACTGATTTCTATAAAGGTATTTAATGTCATGTTTCAGCCTTTATACAGTGAACTACTCTCTTTCACTGCTGCTTTTTTATTCTTGAGAATATAACCGTAATTATCAATTACATAATAAAAAAAAATCTCCGCAAAATGTGTGAATGCATCCAGGATTAGGGCAATTTGGGAAAAATGGTGATTTGCTTTTTTTTTTGAGTGTGAAGAAAAGACTAATATCACTGTCAAGTCCATTAAATCCCCACCTACAGCCAATTAGCTTAGCTTAGCAGAAAGAGACTGGACACAAGGAGTAAAAACCCAGAGTCGACTCAACATGATTAAACTCTTTTCTTTGATCAGTTTAAGGATCAAAGCTCTCAGGCTTCACAGCACATCTCGTCATTTAATGTAATCCATTGCATGAAAGTAAAAAATGTGTTTCCCAATTCTCAAACTTCAGCTACCAAAGAATATAAACATGCAGAGGTCAAACCAGTCTGCACTTGTGAAACTCGCTGCAAAATTGTTAATAAGGGAGGTTTTTCTATTGTATATTAAACAAATTGTCCATACTTTTAGTATTCTTTAGATTCTCATCTGAGCTGCAACATCAGACAAAACCCTCCCTTGTCCATGATAAATCCAATCTGTGACTCTGAACCATCTGCAGATGTGGCTGTAAGGATAAATTGTTGTTTGTCTTTGTATATTGCTCCCGAGGCTGTTGACTTCTCCTTGGCGCCTCTTACCCAGTGTCAAAGGATTGGCTGCAGCTCCCGTGTTACCATTAATGGATGAAAACCCAATCTGTGTTTCTGCTTTAAAGTGAATTAATTTAAATATGTACAACAGTATTTAAAACAGTTATTGCAATCCCAAATGAAAACATTGCACGGTCGTAGTTGCCAGATTCCTGCGCTGCAATTATACCCAGCATTACACTGTGTTAGCAAACCACAAAAAGGTTACATAAATAAAAAATCCACTGACAAATTGTATAAAAGAGGCAAAGACTGTATGTCATGTCATGTTCTGCCGTGAGCTTCCTCTCTTCTTTCAGCTGTCTGTGTTTCAACACATCTTCTCCGCAGACTAGGGTTGCCAACCATTCTGTAAAATAAGGATGCTGTTCCGTATTTGACAGATAAGACATGTTCTGTATTGAACTGATACAGAACACACTTTGTTCTTTATTTTGATGATCAAGTCAGTCTTAAAGGTGCATTATGTAATAAATCTAAAGCAACTGGCAATAAAAGCCTCCTAATATGTCACAGAGACTCAGGAATAATGTTCATATAGCAAACTGAACTCAGCAACAACAACAGTACAGCCAAAATATTTGCATTAAAAAAAATACATTTTGCAGACTGCAAATCATCTTTATGTTTTGAAGTCATGTTTTGGCATGTGGCGCCACCTAACGCCATCTACCAATCATTGCAGTCAGTAGAGTCTCAGCTGTTACGTCAAATAACGACACCTAAAAGACCCTTGACACTTGATTAGTCCATGCAGGAGCCATGAATAAATGAATAGTTATTATCTATTATAGCAAGGTGTATAGATGGTTATATTTTGGCATTTTTTTATTTTAATTATGATATTTTTTAGTTAACCACCTGCTCATGTTCAAGTCAAGTCCAGTCCACCCACTAACAAATATTGTGTGATTTGTATGAGGGAAAATAAAATCCTCCTCCTGCTGTCAGGCCCTCTCCATCTGTCTGTCATTCATTACTCTCCAACACAAAATGGGCACTTTTAATTGGATCTGTGTACTATACTATATAAGGTGTGTGTAAAGTGCAATGCTTAAAAACATTATAAGCATTGCCTTTGGTCTTAACTGATCAAAACACCGAAACACAAGTACAGTTATTGTTTTTAATAATATGGTTATAATATATTGTTGTATAATATTGTTATCAGTGAAGCCAGTATTTCTGTTAACAGTTTTCTTTAATCCTTGATGACACATCGTGGTTATATTAAGCTTTAATATAAAACTTTTCTTGCATGTATCCCCTTTTTTAATTTAAATATTAATCCTGCTCATCATTTCCCAGCAATAAACCAAAACAATAGGAGAAACATTTTCAGTGATGCTTGGCGATGGAGGTGTGATAGGCAACTCATGTCATTTCTTGAAGCTTTCCATCTTTCGAAACAATCTGGTGATGTGTTTCAGCAATATTTTCAGCTGCCAGATTCTGTTATTCCCACACACTTAACCTTTTGGAGCTCATAAATATGTATGCACAGCTCCAGTGCATTCAAAGAAAAAAACTGTGGATTCTGCCAGGAAATATTTGTTTTTAAATTGATGTTGGGCCAATATTTGATAAGACAGCTGTGGCTGATGGGTGAACGGGAAGATACAATCCTAAACAGATTGCTTAGCTGCTGATAATATCTGTTCTGTTGGTTTTATTTCATTAAAATAGATACAAATAAATGCAATGTAGATGTGGCTGTAGAAAAGTTACGTTTCTCCCTTTCTCTGTTCCGTGCTAACATTGTCTTCCGAAACCCGGAGAACAAGCACTTCTATTCAAAATGCATCCAAAAGTGGCATGAGCAGGTAGGTGAGAAAAGTCGAGAGGTTATCAAGAATGCAACTGGGTAGTTTCCCCACAGAAAGTAATGATACAATGTGAGTATGTGTACCATCCAAAGTGGCTTTTTTGTTTAGAAACAACCATAAAATATTCAAAGCAGTCACTATCAAAAAAGAGAAAGAACTTTAATTTAAAAAAAAACATTATATTTGTTGGGTAGAGCTATGATAGTAATAAGAGAAAGAAGTTGGGCTTCTTGCTTTGTTTTCACAATAATTTTATTCTGTTAGTCAGAATTTTTTTTATTTCTCAGTCTTGCTAAAACACTGAAACAAAATCAGGGACGTCAATAGTTGTTTCTACTTGTGAACAGAGGTGAATCAAAAGAAGGAATGGAGTGAGTGGGAAATGAGATCTTCCATAGTTGCCTCTACTAGCCTATACACCCTGAATGATGGAGATACAGATGTATGAGTGGAGCAGCTGTTACTCTCAGGTGTAATTAACAAACGGCTCAGTCACAGCCCTGGTGGACCCAGGAGGCCTGACGGAGCGCTGAACAATCAGTGCACCTCAGAGAACACCAAGATTCAGCAGCAGGCTTCACTCGGCTTATTACAGTCAGAGACTTTAAATGGATCGGCTTAATTGCCGAGGCATCTCTCAGACCATCTGTGTGTGTGTGTGTGTGGGAGTGCATGTTTGAGCTCGGTCCGCCCTGCGTGTGTGTGAGTGATCGCTACGACACAGCAGAACCAAAAGTTCGGGAAAAAATAATCAATGAAATCAGCCGGGAAATTGTGTTCAGACACAGAGTCACTTGGGCTCATACAACAAATGTGACAAGACTTGTAATGTAAAGATTATGCATGGTTTCTCTTGTCGCTCTCTAAGACGTACACAGACACACACAAAGGTCTCCCACCAGATGCAGCATTCAAAAATGACAAAAAGAGGATGTTAACACAAACTCCCTTCTCGGTTCTCTCCAAACTTCCTCCCGACACATCTCTTTCTGTCTGAGCAGGAGGCCGTGTTCTCTCGAATCAGCATGTCTGCTGGGGGCTCCCTGGTGGCTGGAGGCCCGATCTACTGTAATTTGCCAGGCCTATTACTCCCACAAATGCTGTGAGCCCTGTGAGTGTGAAGCAGTTGGTGGAATAAAGAGCAAGAAAGATTGAAAGAGTGAGAGAGCACACAGTACCTCAGGATTGCTGCTGTCTCGCCACTGTGTCTGAGAGTGTGTGATGTGTTGTACTAAAGGCACCAATTACGCACCAGAGAGCACTGCTGATGGTTCTACAGAGCAAGTGCCGAGGAAAAAAACAGTTGCAGGGGGGAGGCCTTTAGGTCCAAAAGACAACAACAAAAAAAGTGCTAGAGACGAGCCACTTGGGGCTTTTCTCTCCTAATAGTGGTCTGCTCGCTAGTCGTATGGAGGTGTCTGGTTGGATTGCAGCCATGCAGGAATTTATGTCTGTTATTTTCAGAGGGCCAACCCAAGTGAGACCAACACCAATCAAATGCTCTCAATAAAACTAACTTCCCTGTGGAAGTCTCACAGATTTGATTTGAAGTCTATAAACCTAGAATCTAGTGGGTGTGAAGCTGAGAAGCCGTGATACTTACTCTTTGTCAGATCAAAAACCTCCACCCTCTGTTTAAGGAAACCACTGGATGATTGTGCTCGTTTTATGGCATTTACAAGCAGAAATCTGTAAATCCACCTTTATGTGTTGTGTGACACATCATGAGGAAACACTTTCTGAAGAGAAGCCAAAAAAAAAAGATTGGCTATCAACCGGTTAGACAAGAAATTTCTTTCCAAGTCGTTTTTATAATTTGTTCTTCTGGTATGTAAGAAACAAAAGAGTCACCTGTCAAAGTCTCGATAGGTGCCAGGAGAAAATGTAGAGATACTTGCTCGTACATAAGCAGATAATTACAAGTCTGAGCACAGGTGCAGAATTTCTTTAGCCACAGCAGCGTTACAACACAACAGCAGAGATGACTTGCTCACTCATGCAGATTGTGTTAGATAGAAGCTGGAAAAACAGCGACGTCAGAAGAGAATGGAGTGAAACAGGCCATCGATATTCAAGATATCTCTCCTTGCCTTGCATGTCAATGTGAGCCAGCACAGCCACACCTATGTTGCACAGATGGAGTGTGTAAACTTTCCCATTCCCCCTCCCGTTCCTCACTGTAATCTCCGTCTCTCTCTCTCTCTCTTTCATCTTTCTTGTCCCATATTCTTCCTCCCTCTCATCTCCCCATGTGTCACTCAGCAGCTCTGTCTCGCTCTGCCAGCAGTGAAGCACCTCGGCTTCCAACCTGTTCTGCCCAAATTGAACAAATGAAGCCTTGCGAAATTGGCAAGCCCGGTGGGAACACCATGGCAGGGTAAACATTAGCTGAAACCTTTGATTCATAAACATGCTCTGCTCTCACAAGTTTTCATGGGGAAACATGCCGTCATGGGCTTCTCTCTATGGGTGAGGCACATTTACGGCAGTCAGCAGAACAGATCGGTGGAGAGAAAACGGGAAAGAGAGAATAGCAAGAGCTGGGTCAGGGCTTATGTGGTTTTCAGTATAACAAGCAATCAGATGGGCTCAGAAACTGTCTGGCAGAGTCTGATTGAGGGCAGCACAAGTGAATTCAATCATGATCTCCAATTATCAGTCAAGAAATATTAGAGGGAAAAACCTCTCCACACCTGATTGCTCACTACGTTTATTCATTGAACAACCATTGGCTTAGTTTAGTGTCTAATCAGTTAAGCTGGGGACACACGACAAGAGTTTTTGCCTGGTTTTGCCCACAATTGATATTTGGGCAGAGTCTGCACCAGTCAGAACTTGTTGGGGACAGTTGGCATGGCTAGTTGGCACAGAAATATGTTGGTGTGCGAGGGTAAGAGACACAACTCAACCTCAGTCGCAGTCAATCAAACATGTTTGAATTTGAATCTGGATGCAATCAGATAGTGTGTGCTGATTAACCCAACAGCAAATGAAAAAGAGTAGGTGGGACACGATGGCGATGTTTGTTTAGCCTTTAAACTCAGTTCTTAAAGGGGACCTAGACCGGAAGTTCCAATTCAACAACGCTGTTTTTTAGTGTGAGTTTGTTTACAAAGCCCTGAAGGTTCAAAACAAACAGTTCAGCCATTGCTGAGAACGCTGTGTTTTATTGAAATTTCTGAAAAACCCGGTCCGGTTACTTAAACAGTGGTTCTCCTGAACAGCAGATCCTCCTGCTCCGGGCACTAGTCAGGGTACATCCGGTTGCGTACATTGAACCACAGAAGAAGAATAATGTCCTTTGTGGAGGTGTTTCATGAGCGACAGTGTCTCAGTGTCTGACGCTGGGTCTGACACTGGGTCAAAGTCGTAAAAGGGACTGTGACGGGGAGTCGTGAAGAAGCTATTTTTAAACACTTTTAAAACAATGTTTTGATAATGAGTAGCAGTGCATTCACCGTTCCAGAGGGGGGATCTGCGCTTCTGAGAGCTGGTGTGCTGATTATGTCACTTCCGGGTTTTGGCCAATCACAACACACTGTCTTCTGGGTGCGAGATTTATGTCTGAAATATTGCGGCTGGGGAACAGCGTCAGAAAAGAGGATTTCTATCGGCTCGTTTACAGCAACTAGGAGGTTTTTGACCATAAAAACAAGTTAATGTATGTAAGTAGACCTCCATAACTCACATATATGTGCAACAGGACCACTCTATGTGAGCTTTAAATATGTGATCGGTCTTTCAGTCATCATAGAAAAATATGCTGAAAGTTAGCGTGTGCTGCAAGTCTTTTCAAAATCAGTAACGACTGTGAAAGTTGTTTAGTGTGTCTCCAGCTTTAGATAGAAGTCAACAACAAAATCAAAATCTTATCTCACCAGAGCCATTAAAAATCTTTATTGTCATCGACTCTGTACAAAAATAGATTTTTCAAAGAACCACGCAAACCACACAGTCATGAGCAGACATTTCAAGAATGGCTAGATCTCTTTCAGTCTTTTTGGTACTGGAGCAAATATCCATCTCCCCTAGATTCTTATTAAACCAACAAAAATCTCAGCTAACCCTCAGCCAGGAATAGAATTAGCATTTTACCCAAACTATCAAAAATCTTGCTTATAAATACATGCTTTGTAATATGAAAAGTATTTGTACTGGGTGGTGGTGTTGTTGTTGCTCCAATAACTGAGGAGTTCTCAGCAGTTTCTGAGAAAGTGTGAAAGTGTGTGGTTGTTTGGTGTATTAAATTTAGCTGCCTCTGCCGGCATACTCTGTGAAATGAGATTTCTTTTCACCTGCTTATTGTACTTATTGCAAGGAGGGCTGAATAAAGGAGCTTTTTCCACCTCACTCAATCAATTGAGATGTAGTGTAAAGAAACAGCGACTTCATCCAAAAGCAAAAATTCCTCCCTCAGATAACTTCTGAGTTGTGCTTTCTGTTGTGAAGCTGACTGAGGATTTGCGTCTTCACCAAGAACGTGGAAGATGTACGAGTAGTGAAGCAAGCCCAGATTCAGAAAAAGCAGTCTGTGAGATATATGGAGACAAGGTTTCCCTGAACATTTTCAGATTTCATCTTAACATTTCCATTCATTTAATGATGAAAGGCTGCTGTCACGTTAAAGATCAGATATGGACAAGATCAGAGAGATATTGGGTAGAAAGAGTGCAGAATAATAAGGCGTTTGTTAAAGGACAGATAAATCTGGAGAAAAAACAACAATGAAAGACATTCTGCAACGCTGTTTTTTACCATCTGTGCGTGGTGAGAAACAACGTGTGGGTATAGCTAAACATGGAGGCCCTTGGAGGACTTTGTTTTCTGCTTACAGAAAATTCTACTTTTTCTTATTGCCTGTTTCTCACCAAGAAGGTGTGGGGGCGTTTGTCTCCCCAGAGCCGGGGAATCGATGCTGCAGGCGGGCAGCACGAGGGATCAGCTCAGAGAGATGTGCAGGACAGTCTCATAAAACTCACTGGGAGTAGTTGGCATCTTAATGTTCTTTGTGGGGTAAAACAATGTGACTCAATGCCCCCTTATTGCATGAAATGGTATAAACAAGTTAGATGAGGGCAGTTAGGGGCAGCAAAGCTGGAGCAGCTAATCCCACACTTTAAATGCGCAGTTTAATCAAGTTAAGGCCATAGTCTGACTAAGACAGGCAAGTATTCATGCATGAAGAGAAAAATCAACCTCTGTAGGTGGCGCTATATCTCTCTATAAGCTAGCATGTATGAAATCAGTTTCTTGTTGACCTTCAGGCAAGACAGATTGTGTCTTTTTAAAAGTAGCACTTCGCTTTCGCTGTAGCCGAAGCCATGGCGTTGTTTGTTCTTTTCCAGCAACAGCATTGCAGTTTATACGTAGTCTCCTTCTACTTCCGAGTCAAAGACTGGGGAAAAAATGTTGGTGCATGTGCACCGCCAAGTCTTACTAATCATATGGATGCAGGAGTAATCGGACTATGAATCGCATTATCTAGGTATGTTAGTCCGACTACGACTAGCTTGATTTTAGTCGGACTAATGTGTTAAGATGATATTAAGAAAACTGAATTATTGTCTTTGTCTGACAGAAATCGGACTTTTAACTTGCATGTTAACGCAGTGAATTAGGTTTCAAGTCTTCTGATAACTTTGACAAATCATCCAGCAACAGGAAATGCAAGCACAAGTTCCGCCATCAAGCCTCCTCATTTTCATGCTACCATTATACTCTAATTTCCATGCTTCCTTTTGTTTTTTCCTCCTCTAAAGCATGCTAACTCTCAATTTCTCACCGTCACTTTCTGGGTTGTCATTGGTGCGATCAGCTTATTCTTTTACGTTTCAATAGTGCTGCAACATGCCTGCCTTGTTAGTCAATCATCTCTTCGTCATTTTAAATAGTTTGCCTCTTTTTGCCTTAGTTCTGCTGTCATGCACTATCCCGCACCTCTCCATCATCACCAAGTCTATGCAGTCTCATGTGATCCATCATCCTTCATCCTCCAGTCTCACAAGGTCACCAACCACCATATCACCACCAGTGTCTGGTCTTCAGGGGAATCTCAGAGTTGCTGCTCAGAAGCAGGCATCTTAAGCTTTGAAGTGCCAAAGACTCTATAAAGACGACCAGCACATTATTCGGTTTAATCTATGATTTTAAAAAACAAAACTTCATTCACCACTCTCTTGACTGAACTACAAGTGAGAACGGGGGTGCTGCAGCAACATTATTTCACCAATCGTTCCGTGAATCTCGGTAAAGACACACTTTAGCTGGTAAGACTGTGCCGCGGGGAGAGATAAATTCTGTTCCCATTCCCAAGAGTAATGGAGCTGTCACTGGCTGAATCTGACCCCACGGTAACCCCGAGGGGCAATGATATGGCACCCATCTCTCCACAACATAGCAGTCAGCTGCAAAGGGGGTGGTGATAGCCATCATCCTCATGGGAATGAAAAGAGGTGGAGGTCATAATGTGATATTGTAATCACATGGGACAAGTATGTAGCTATGCATGCATAGAGCAGCGCTCCATTTGAAAGTATACTGGAAGTCCCTGCAGGGACAGAGTCAGAGGAGGAGGGCAGACACTCGTTTGTAGGATGCTGAGATGATTACAAACATGGGACATTTCTGGTGCTTGCACATTGGAAACTGAACAAAGATGGCAACAAATACAAGATCAGTATTTGTTTCATTTGACAAGTACAGTATATGTGCATGTACAATACATTTGACTCCATTACATTCTGTGTACTTACATGGGAACAAGGACTTCAAACCTGGAAAAACACTGCGTAAACTTTAAGAGGACTAACTCACAAAAACAAATGAATATGCTTCCCTTAAGTATGTTTGTATGAGCGTATAATCGCTTTCAAATTAAAATACCCATTTATATAAACGAGGGCCATGTTTTATGGACGACCTATGCAGCCAAAACTCAGGTTCTGGCTCCGCCCACACAATCCTCACGCATAAACAAATGCAGTAGGAGGAAACCGCAAAACAAGTGTAAAAGAGACTTTATATCGTTTCTGGTATGTGAAGCCCATACCTATAGTTCGCAGACACGTTTAGAATGAAGGGATGAATGTAGGAGTCATCCATCTGTTGCAATCTGCAGTCTCACCATTAAATGCCACTTATGCCTATTTCACACTGAAATTAAGGCTATTCCTGGGATTTTTGAACCAGGGTGCACCCTCTAAAAAAAGGCCATAAATACCAGCGCTAATGGTCTGTCTCCTGTATGTGGTGTGTGTGTTTTTTTTCATGTCTGCATCACCTGTATGTGGATTATATAGTATTCATGAATTGAATTTACAATTCAGTAACAAAACAAGTCAGAGAAGAAAAACACACCACCATTGGAGCTTAGTCCCTCATTTGATCAATCTTTAATTTAATCTGATCGATCGAGTAAATAAAAAAAAAAATTGAGCGCTGCTCAAGTTATAAAATATAAGATTTGCCACAAACATTCACGGCTAACAGTTATGCTCATGGCTGAGAAATGAACATGCATCATAGCTTTACACCGTTTAATGATGCATGAGTTTGTATCAATGCCAAATAAAGAGCAGATGAATTAGTGTTTAATTACTAAAGTTAGTGTTCACCTGGGTTTTGCTTTCCCATTCATGCCAATTACAGCCAAAGCTGATGAAAGCCTGTGTGCACTGCAGTCATTTAACCCGGGAATGAGTTTAATCATTCCCACTGGTCAAAAACCAGTTAAAACCATCAACTGACATTGCAATTGTGTGAACTCATTCTGAATCAGAGGCGACTGCTCTAAGACAACAAGGGAAGCTCAGCTTCCCCTAAAATGTTGTCAAATATGTACTGTGTTGTATTTACATTTGAATATTAAACGTGATTTACGTATTACCGTAGCAGCCTCCGCATGTCTTCAACGACAGGATTTGGCATGCCTACTTCTCATTACCGTGACTCCTAGACCTTTTGTGATATCTAGAAAATTCAAAAACTATGGACTAGCGATCTGTCCAGGGTGTAACTCCGCCTTTCGCCCTATGTCAGCTGAGATTGACACAGCACCCTGCGCACCCCTAATGTTGGGGATAAAGCGGTAGAAGATGGATTGATGGATACCAGAAAGCCGAAACATAGAGATTTGCGCCCATATACGTGTGGCCCTATGAACAACTTCTCAGTACCGTATTCCTAAATGTTTGAATAACTGTCAGATATCAAAAGTAAAAGTTATCTTGGGAAAAGGGAAGGCAGAAGCACTCACTTATTTAACTTTTTTGTCAATACTACAGCCATAAAATCGAAATAAATCCAGATGGCCATAAGACAGTTAAACCCACTTTTCTATGGGATGACGCAGAATATTTTTTTAGGCTCGACGGTGATTGGACAAATGTGGCAACAACATCACTTCCAGGGAAGCTCAGCTTCTCTGGGAGTCAATGTAGTAGTGGGCGGTGCAGATTCTGGGTGTCTGCATGAAGATTGGAGGAACTATCTGAAAGGCGGGACTAGTTTTTGATTGACAGTGTTGCAGAAACATACACAGCGGAGCCTTTTCTGCCTGTGAGGGAAGTATGTCGACAAATAGCTGGTCGTGGTACCATTTTCATTTGTACATATACACCATATAAACACTAACACTATTATAGCATTTCAGTTTTACATAATTACTGTGTTTTCTTGTTCTCGTGATACAAAGATCAGCAACCGCCACTGGTCTGAATGTAACAGACCAATTTATTTCTTTAAAGTTACACATTACATCTTTAACCCTGTAAGACCCACGGTTGTAAAATTACAACGTTGACTTTAGCCATCCCAAAAAACAATCTGTTATATTTGATCTGTGTTTTTTTTTTACCGCATGTACATAGTCATTGGGTCTTATTGTTCAGTCTAACAATGTTAGTGGATGTTACATTTGTTTAAGTCCTGCTTTATGGCCATGAACGCACACAAGATTTCAAGATTTCCTCCGTACAAAATCTCTTTGTTTCATTGGACTGGATTCATCAGATTCAAGTAAGTAAAATGTCTTTCATATTTTTTGGGGTTTGTTTCCCCAAAAACTCTTTGATTTCTGCATCAAAGGCCTCCTACAACAACATTTGAAAAGTCAAATATTTTTTTTCTTAATTTGGGTCTTACAGGGTTAACTGTGTGAGGCACCTGTTTTGGACTGTACTATACTGTCCAACAGAACAGCAGAATGAACAGAATCCTGCATTTGGTGTGTGAATGACATCAAATGCACGTTCCATATTGAAATTTTACTGCGTGTAAAGATCACATACATATGCAAGACGTAATAAAAACGTACCCAACGGGCATCACATCTCGAGTGGACAGTGAGACAATGTTGCGTCCAATCTGGAGCCTGAGCTCCAGCAGCATCCTCTCTCTCTGTCTGTGTGTGTGTGTGTGTGTGTGTGTGTGTGTGGTCTCAGGAGGATGAGACCGACATGCTTCCTCACTCAGCTTCTCTCCTCTCTCCGTCCGTGGCGCATCTCCATCTCTGAATGTACTTCGGCTACAGGCGGCAGCGACTGATCCCTCCGCCAACACACACACAGACACCACACACACACACACACACACACATTCACTAAGACACAAACTTTTACAAATGCAGGTCGAAGACTGGACTGGAGGACCGGAGGAATCCTATCTGATCGGGATCTAACGCGCTGATGGTGAGAGAACAATGCATTGCTTTCTTTTCTTTAATTGATCTGTGGTGTGTTTTACGCGCTGCGAGCCGCAGCCTTACAGTTATCTAACAAACAAGATGTTGCATCGTGCATCCTGCGAGCAGAGGAATCAACAAATATATCAATGATTTCCAGTGACTCCACCGCGACTTTAGGAGCACTTTCCACCACGTAGACCCAGTGTAGTGCTGTTGTCATGTTCACTGTAAGCAAACAACTCTTATAGTTGTGTTTTTATCCCATCAAATTAAACCCCTATGGTTTTGGAGGGTTTTAATTGCAACGTCTAATTAGGATTCCACGTCCAAATTAGGTGTCCTTAATCTCAGCCACAAACTCAGAAATTGTTACTCATTAATAATCCGCACACACTGTGTTATAAATTCATCATCATTGAACTGTGTGTGTGTGTGTGTGTGTCTGTATTTTCTTTTCTTGGCATAAACACAGACCTCGTCAGGATCGGTCGTCTTCATGGAAACCAAAAACCTGATTAAGTTCAGAGCTAAGGTTACGGGTTAAGGTTGCAGTGAAACGGTTATAGTTTGGGATAATGGTTTGTCCAAATGAATGGAAGTCAATACAGTGTCCTGAAAAGAATAGATGCCGTTTGTAAACAACTCGCACTCAGAGTCCTATAAAAGAAATATATCCTACAACAGACAAGATCAGATGGAATGATGCGATGATCCTTCTCTTCATTTTTCCTCTCACTTCTCTGTGAATTTGCTGCATCTCTTTCTCTGGCTCTCTGTGTGTGTGTGTGTGTGTGTGTGTGTGTAGTAATCATGTACGACAAGATTCATCTTCTCCTCTATCACAGGCACTCCTTTGTAGCCCGGGGTTAGATGCATCTCCTCTGCACGCTGCAGTGCTCTGCTACGCTCTCTGCCTGTGCACTGTGCGTATGTGTGTGTGTGTGTGTGTGTGTGTGCGGAGGGAGGCCAAGTGGACACTACCTCCAGTGTTGCTACTGTTGTTCAACTCTGTTTTCCAGGATTGATCATCAGGCTTTGCCAATAAACTCCTTCACTCACAGGACTTGCGAAAACACAGCAGTGCCTTAATAGAAAAATCTTTGGCACTGTCACATCCCTCAGTCAGTTGCATCCCAAGTCCCTCAGTCCCACTCTCATCACTAACTTCTAACTTCATTTGTTGCTTTCTTTTCCACAGAGGCAATTGCCTTCCCGGCACCATCCACAAATGTCATTATCCCCAGCACTTTGCTGTTAGCTATGTTAGCTCGGCAGCAACAATATCTCTGCTTGCTGAATTTACAACTAAAACCATTCAGAGGAGCATGCAGCACACGGTGTAATCTTTGCTTGAACATGTCCCAGAGGCTTTTCTCCTCTCTAAGCACTGTTAGTACGAGGGATCCAAACGCTGAGACCATCAGAAGAACGCAGTCCCGCTTCCAGCTGTTGATATGGATTATTACTGGTGTGACCACCAGCGTGTGAGCACTTATGAGTTGCGGACAAAGGAGGGTTTGTAAATCATATTTGTTTAATCCATAGAAGCATCTGTTTTCATTTCTCCAGAGGGCAATGGTTTGTAGAGCTGAGTATCCCCGTCTTTATCTTGTGCCTGGTGAATCAGTGATTCAGCGGTGCAGTGCATGTAGGGTGTTGTGTTGATGGTAGGACTGTCACAGACAGAAGCTACACTCTTAGAAATAAGGGTTCCAAAAGGGTCCTTCTACAAGGGCTGAGGTTCTACCTGGAACCATTTGCTTCTAAAAACCTTTTCTTCGGGAAAGGGTTTTTCAAGGGTTCTTGGTAACACTAATGGTTCCAGTAAGAACCATTTTGATCCAGAGAACCCTTTAAAACCCCTTTCCTGAATTAAGGGTTATAAAAGGTTTCTTGGTGGAACCCCCCAAATGGGTTCCAGGTACATGGAGGAGCCAAAAAGGGTTCTCCTATGACAGGGGTTCTGAAAGTTTTGATACCTGAGGGCCAATTTAGGAACCCAACATTGAAAAAACAGAAAGAAATCCCATTTGTAATAATTTTAATGACCAATTGCAGTTCTACAGTTTAGCGTTAAGTAAGCGTAAGATAAGCGTTAATATAATAACGCTTTATAATTTACTGGGTAATTACCCTGTATTTTGGCCATTGTTCTTACCTTCTAATTACAGGTTAATACCAAGTAACACATTTCTGTTACCATATATTTACTGGGTAAATAGCTAGTAATTGGGGGCTGTAGCTACCTGCTTATTACCAGCTTATAACCCAATAATACACTAAAATTCACCATATAGAAACCAGGTAAATACCCAGTATTTTTGTTTACACTTATTGGTCTGTATCCAGTAATGTCCAATAAACATTTAACAAGCTTAGCTCCTGGATTAAAACTATCAACTGTAATTCACTGCGGGCCGCCAGAAATGTTTCTGCGGGCCGCCATTGGTCCCCGGGCTGCAGTTTGAGAACCAATGTCCTATGAGGACAAGCTGAAGAACCGTATATGGTTCTATGTCACACTTTTATTTCTGAGAGTTTACATCTTTCATTTGAAAATGGCTTTTTTAAACGAATCCTATCCTGGATCCAGATGAGCGTTTTAGCTCTGTGTCAGAAGTAAATCTGCCAATCTTTCCATTATACAGTTCTAGCACTACTCGGCTCTACTCTACTCGGTGTGGTAGTCAGTGAGTTACAGAGCAAGTTGTCTTTCAACTTGAAGGTTGTCAGTTCAAAACGTGGCTCCGCTAGTCTACATAGACGTGTCCTTGGGCAAGACGCTTAACCCCATGTTGCTCCTGACGGCTGTGCCGGCAGCGTGTAAATGAGTATGAAAGATGAGTGAAATAGGTGTGAATGGCAAAACAAGTGTTAGGCAGCTGTGGTCACCAAAGACTAGAAAAGTAGTATATAAATACAAACAGATCATTTACAGCACAGAACTGCTGTGACTAGAGCTGCAACTAACAATTATGTTCATAATCGATTATTGGAGTAATCATTTGGTCCATAAACGATCAGAAAATGTTAAAAATGTTGTAAATGATGTTCTCGAATGTCTTGTTTTGTCCGAAAACCAAAATGATTCCGTTTGAATGATTTCTTTTGAATGATTTCTTTGTTATATGGAGCCACAAAAATTAAGAATATATTCACATTTAAGAAGCTGAAGCAATCAGAAATTGTGTTTTTAATCATGAAACAAGCTTCAAACCGATTAATCGATTGTCAAAATAGTTGACGATTCATTTTGTAATCGCTGAATCGAGTAATTGTTTCAGCTCCAGCCGTGACGTTGTTTTATACAACAACACAAGTGATGAGCAAAGCAGTTCTTTTTTTTGTAATGAATCATTGGAATCAGTACTAAACTAGTCACTGAATTAAAACACGACATTGTTCGGTTCAGGACCCTTCCAGTGGCGATACTCTCTGGCCTGCACTGACTGACTCACATTTTAGTTTCGGCTCAGCTCGCTTGGAACCTCACCAGAGCAGCTACCAAAAAAAAGCATCAGGTAAAAATTTTTTAGCTGAGCCATGCTAGAAATGTACAATTGAACAGTGCCTTAACACTCCTGAAATCACCACACACCATATTATCATCAGGTGCATGTCGGTGTAAACAGGATGTTGATTTACTCCTCTGCAGTTGTTAGTTTAGTTGCTTAGTTTCTCGCAAGAAACAACAACAGTAAAAATGTAAGAGCAGTTAGAATTAAGCAATTTTTTTCCACATGTTGTGGCTAAAGGGATCATAGATAACTCCGTCATTGTCAATCTCCGTCTCTGCCCATCCACACTAACACACAGCCCTGGAGTTTTTAAATGAAAACAGAGCCTGCAGCATTTTCACACTTGGTTTTCAGGAATCTAAACAAATCTTTGATAGTGTGGACGACAAGTGCACCAGAGCAGAATTTATATATTGTAAACAATAATGGAGTAGCGGGGGAAGTAGCTTGGTTAAATTTTCTTTTGATCATATCTGCAGTCACTTATTCTTATATTTCTCCTGCCTGTTCTTCAGTCTCTCATGTCCTTCATCAAACATATGCACAGATCAAGCAGCTTTTAAAATGGTTCAAAGTGAGATTCAGTGTGGCATCTTTGTTTATCATCCTGCCTGCAGCACCACTACCAGTCTAAAAGACAAAGTTTCTATCCCACTGATGAGTTCATTATGCAATTGATGTTTTCTTTTTTCTTTGCCATATTCAAACAGATTATCTCATGATGTCAGCTCAGTTCCTTCCCCTCTCTCACATGAAGTAAACGTCTTTGGTTTTGTGCCGTTTGTGATTAATGGAACATCAAAAGCTGGTCTCAGTGTCTCAGTGTGATATATTCCTGAGGATATGAGTCTGCCAGAGACACATTAACATCATTACTGAACAAGAGGCAGACTATAGAGAGACTGAGTGACAGAAAGGGGATGCGGAAGCAAACAGGAAGGAGATGTTTATTTTATTTTTTTGTCCGGAATGTAATGTATATTTACCAGTGAATTTGATGATGATTGCTTCTGCACACTGCATGAATGATGGAGAGAAAATCTGCGCCCAGGTTTCTCATAGGATTACTTACTATCAATTTGGTGCTTCAGTTCAAATGGATGGCAGCACCGTCTTTCTACATCCATTACAATAATCACATTTCCCCCTTTTCTCTTTTTTTTTGCCCAGTGGCAAAGAAGTTAGACACGTACAAAAGGAAACTTGGCTGCTCATCATGAGAAGACAGCTATATTTATCTGCGAATGTAGCTCTCTGCTAGGCTTAGAGGCTAATTACTGTGAAGAAATGAACATGAATAAAAATGAAATGCAATTGTGCAACAGTAATTTGAATAGTGGAACGGCATATGGGGGACATTACTGCCGAGTTTTACCACTTACGCTCTGACATTTGAGTCGCGATATTCATATCCAGTCTCGGGATCCTTTCAGATAAAAAAAAACCTTGAAAGTCTTCATTCAAAGCATTTAAGCCACTTATGTTGGGAAAAGTCAAAAAGGTGTTGTCTGTTTACTATCTTTGAAAAAAGTATGTTTAAGGAATAGATATTTTGCAAAATATTTTCCTGTCACACCAAACTACAGCTGTTTATCTTATCTCAGCACAAGCTGTCATTAAATCAATCTGAATCACCAGTTGTATCCACTTTATATCACAATTCCTGCATGAACGAAGGAGGGAGAAAACATCATCTCTTATAGAATGTTGTTATTTTTGGATTTAGCCTGTTTCCCTCTGCTCAGCAAGAAAGCAAATAAGCATATTTCTAATATCACTAAAAAAATGCTGCTACACAAACTGAAGGGCAGTGTTGCTGGGTCTTGATGGGAAAAGTCAATGACTCATACATCACGTTCTGCTGTTGATGCAGCCTGGAGCAAGAAGCTTAACCGCTCTGCAGTAGCTACTCGTTGGACATCAGTGTGGGAGCTGCACGAGTCAGAAGACGGAAAGAAAAATGTATTAAAATTAAATCTCATTGTGTGTCTGTGATTCCCTGGTGGCGTCAGCATGAAGGATGTAGAGCCAGAGGGCGGTGCAGGATGGAGTGTTCCTGGAAGACGGTGCTGCTGCTGGTGTGTGCCTCTCTGGGGGTCCAGTACACGGCCATCCACACACTGAGGGACTCGCTGCCTGGACCCTGTCAGGGAGCCTACAGGTGCCAGAGCAGACATCACAGAGGTAACGCTTCAGCAGCCAGAGCAGATTATCACACACGCACACTATACTGCCTCCAAACATATATATATGTACTGTATATGGATTTATATACGCTCATGTTTAATGCAAAAATAATGAAAAATTCATTTGTATCATAACAGAATTAGGTTCCCCAGAGCACCAGCAGGGAGCAGACACTGACACACACACACACACACACACACAACACTCCATCGGTAACAGTGACGTTGTCCATATATTTTAGCAGTTTTGAAGACAGCGTCGAACAAAGTAATTCGGTAAAGAAAGAAATCAAGGAATCAAGCTGCGGCACCACACCGTCACTGAAGCAGCTGAAAAAGCAGATTGGATCATCACTAATTAAGGGAATTCCCAAGAAGTGGGGAGGATAGAGAATTGAAATATATGTGATTCATTTTACAATTATCCTCCAATTTATCTCCATTAATCCGCCCTCTCTTAGCACAGCTGCAGCTTTGCCGGCACAGAGCTCCTGTGTACAAAAGCAACATCCCTGCTGCAATCAACTCCTCATCAGCAGTAATTACATGTTAGCTATTTGCACTATATTTAGAGATCCTCCATTTCATAAACCCCCCGCTCGGCTGATACCCACAAGCAGACAAGCAATTTACCCATGCCTGTTTACCCTCTAAATTATTCACACTTTATTGCCGAGATGCAGTGGTTAACTTTCTCCTGAAGTCATTACAGTCCGACTTACTTTCACTTTTATCAGCTTTTTAATAAGAATGTAAAGAGAGGAAACAAAAAAGGTTATGAAATAACATTTCATAAAATGTGTTTAAGGGCTGTCAAATGTTAAAGTGATTTATTACATAAGTTCAACAGTTAATCGGTTAATTAATCATGTTTATTTTTCCATAATATTATTAACAATGTAAAGCAACTCTTACCAGGTTATATCGATTGGGAATAAAATGCAATGCAAATAAAGTCCCTTTATGATTTGGTTATATGACTTTGATTATTTTAAATCCAAAATAGTGCATTTAGTCTGAGGTAATAAAATGTAACATTTGCTCTTTGCAGGTCTTTCAGTTTAGTCGCCTTGACATAGACTTTGTGTTAGTGTTGATGAATGAATCAGGCTGCAGCGCTGATGAAACGCAAACAATCTAAAAATAACAGAGTGATTCTGTGACACACGGAAGCAGCTGCATTTCTCCCCTCACCATCTGATTTGATTCAGTGTTTATTTGGAAGGGACATTGCACATTAATGAACATGAGTATGGAATACAAATGTAAACATGCCAGAGTTAAAGCATAACTGCCAAATTGTATCCACAGTCACTTGGTAGAAAAAATAAATAATACACAAAACAATAATACAATCTAAGATGAGAAAAAGTGCTTTATAGTCGCAATAAATATTGAGTGCATGTTTAATAAAGTTATTATGTATAAAATGTAAAATATGACCAAAGCAACAAAGCACCATTCAATCACTCAAGTCAAAGACAAAGTCCTGTGCACGTATGCATATGTATATGTAAGCATGCACCACACGGTAACAATGTATAGAAGAGAAAACAAAAAGCAAGGCAGATGTACACAGCACACAGGTACGTACGTATGTACTGCTGCAGACAAGCAGGCGACCTGTGAGTACACTGTTGGTTGTTTAGAAGCCAGTTTTTGAGTAGCTGCAGCTACTTTTCGGTTGAACTCTGCATTTACACTGGTTGACACTTGGGGAGACAACCCACAGGATGGGCTTGGCTGCTTCACTGGAAATGGTTAGGCCCAAATGGAAATATAAGTGATGTTACTTTGAAATCCTCACCTCAAAGGCTTAAGGGGGCACAGAATCTCAGCATGAGTCCACTGTCTTGAGCTCTTATCCTCCATTGCTTTGTTCGAAAGAGAGCCAAGCAGTGTTGATAGTGTCCATGTTTACGTCAGGGTCGTATTTTAAAGATATAGGCGTTGCATTGATGGCAGAGGCAAATGCACACAGTGTGTTTCTTATCTGGTTTATTTTCACATACGAATGAGGCTTGTCACCAATCTGATGATATATGAATCCATGTGCAATGTTTTTCCTGCTTACACTTTCATGGGGGCTCATATCTGATTTGTACATGGGAGGAAAATATGAGCCACACTGTTGGTGTTGTGGTTAGCCATCTTGATTTCAGATTTCGGGATTAGACAAATTGGACACCAAATTGACCGTGAGAATGGATAGTTCCTGTCCAGGTTGTATCCCGCCTTGTGCCTTAAGTGAGCTGGGATCGGCACCAGCGACCCTATAAAAGTGGTAGAAGATGGATGGATGGGTGGGAGGGAAATATCAGGGAAATATCAGAATTAGGGAATTTGCACAATGCAGCCTTCTTTATTTCACTTCCTGAAGAAACAATCAATCCATTTGCTTTTTTCCCCAAAGTCTCAGTGTACTCCACAAAACAACTGGCTGTTTGTCAGAGTAAGCACCTCTGACACACTCAAAATGAAGTGCTACATACAATTATCACCTCAACACTGACATACCCGATATGTTGTTTAGCTGTGCGATACTGATGCCAGTTACATCATGTTTTGGTTAAAAGGACTCAACTTTTCTTTCTTCAAGACTTCAGGTGGAGATCCGTGTGCGATGGCAGCTGGTTGCCTGTGGAATTGCCTCGGAAGCACATCCTGCTGTTTGCTACCACGCGCAGTGGCTCCTCCTTCACCGGACAGCTCCTCAACCAGCACTCAGGGATTTTCTACGTGTTCGAGCCTCTCTACCACGTTCAGCAGGCCTTCACCAACTCCAGCAGCAGGCTGCGTCGCACCCTGGACCGACGAGCCCTGCTTGGAGCTTACAGAGACCTCCTCCTCAATCTATACACCTGTGACCTTCACTTCATGGAGAATTACATACGGCCAGAGCCCCAGGACCATGTCACAAGCACCTTCTTCCGCCGAAGCTCGAGCCACGCCCTGTGTTCCCCTCCTGTGTGTTTGGAAGGAGGGAACACGTTGGCCTCTGATCCACCTGATGAAACCTGGTGTCCTAAGAAGTGCGGGGCCCTTAACCTTACTTTAGCTTCAATGTCATGTCTGTCAAGAGGGTATGTAGCCATAAAGACCGTGCGGGTCCCTGAGGTAGGGGACCTACGGACCCTGACTGAAGATCCACGGCTGGAACTGAAGATCATACACCTGGTGAGGGACCCCAGAGCCATCCTCGCCTCACGCATGATGGCGTTTTCGGATCAGTTCCGTGCTTGGAAAATATGGAACGCAACTGGAAGGCAACCTCGCTACGTGGACCTGTCACAGATTACTAGCACCTGTAAGGACATGTCTGCCTCTGCAGAGACCGGCCTGCAGAGACCGGCGTGGCTCCGAGGACGTTACTTACTGGTGCGGTACGAGGACCTGGCGTTACAACCGAAGGAAAAGGCCACCGAGATCTACAGGTTCGTGGGACTGGAGATGGAGGACAGGGTGCAGATGTGGATTGCAAAAAACACCAACAGCAACATGTCATCTCCGTCTGAGTGGAACTACAGGTACTCCACGACCAGAGACTCCAGAGCGACAGCAGAGAGCTGGAGGCTTCGGCTCGGCTTCGACATCGTGAGGACTATACAAAATCTGTGTAATGACACTCTGGCCTTGCTGGGATACAAGCAGGTCCACTCTGCAGCTGAGCTCAGAGACCTGTCCCATAGTTTAGTGGAGCACAGGACCTTTGAACCACACACATGATAGATATCATTTACTCGTTTATTTATTGAGGTTTGCACTTTAATTTTTTTTAAAGTTTAATTTATTAAATAAATTTTTAGTCTGTTATAATGTTGAAAGAATGGATGTATTAAAGATGTACCTTTGCTTTCGTTGGTTTTGTTTAAGATGTTAGGAAGGAGCCAAATGTCAAGCATGTTTGATGCTGGAAATGTTCTGATCCAGATAAAGGCTAGAGTGTTCTGCGCTCCTGTATGTCTTCATTGAAAACTTGTGTTTTACAGACAGTAAAAAAAAATCTCTCTCTCTCTTTCACTCATACACACACTTCAAAGAGTCCAGGTACCATTTCAGAGTAAATCTCACTTTGAGTCAGACCAAAAGTGACACCCCCGCAGGTGAGGCATGCTGTAGAAAGAGGATTTGTGTCTTAAAAAAAAGAAGAAATTATAACTCCCACCTTCTAAATGTCTCTCATGCATTTTTGAAAAGGACTAAAATGCCACATGTTCTTTTCTAGTGCCAGAGCAACTCTGTTTTATATGTGGGAATTTAAAAAAGAAAAAAGAGAATATATTGTTGTATAGTGTTTGTAAATACTTTATTACTGTGAATACTCAAAGTGATTAAATGCAAATGTGCCCATGTTAGGTACTGGATATGTTCAGACATTTCTGTCTGTGTGCTGTTCATATTTTTTAGACTTTTTAAAATAAATTATTCATAAATAACATACTGCTGAAATCTTGTTGCAACCATTTCTGTTTGATGTGCGCTTTTATATCTTTAATCCTGAGAGGAAAGTGGATAAGTGTTGCAAACGGAGGACGGTGCAAAATCGTTGTCTTTTATGTTTTTAACCCTCTGCATTTGGTTTGCTCTGTGTTTCATTGATCACGTTTCTTTCCTGGTGATATTTCTGCCGTCCTAGGTATGTTTCCGACCAAAGACAGAAACACTTCTGTGACTTCGACTATGAGCCTCTGAAGAACACCAGCATCGTTCTGTTGGTACCAGCTGTCTGCAGCAGAGTATAGCCAGAGATTAGGCAGTTGCACGTTCTCCACTATTTCCACCATTTGAAATCCGTCTCCGTGTCTAAACAGAGAAAGCGAGCGTGCCATCTCCAGACACCAGCCCATTAATTTCCAGCTGTTCTCTTGAGATAAATAATGAAAGTAGTTTCTGACGAAGAACTACTTGCTTGAATCGTAGCCAAACCACTGATTAGCTGTGATTTCTTCGCCTTTCAAATGCCAGCCATGCTTCTTTCTATGGAGGCTCCGGTTGTAGCCTGCTGGGAGCTTTGAGCTTTCACACTTATTCTGCCAATGAAAGCCACTCCAAAGTGAGAGAAGGTATATAATGTGAGTGGAACGGTTATGCCGCTCTTTGAGCACTATTTAATATTAGGTAAATGTGGCCTTTTATAATGAAATATATATTTAGAAACCAACTACACCACATAGTTATTGTAGCTGCAGACACCAGGGATATTCCAGCGCAGCTCAAAGAATTGATCTACAAATCCAGTAGAGGAGAAACAGGATTTCAGATGCATGGAGAAAAGAGTGGCCATCTCTCTTTGAACTTAATCTGCAAGGCTATACAAACTGGCCATAAAGCAAAGCTTTATGACACCCGCGGAAGATGTGCTTCATCGGTTTTTCCATCCCCACCCTGAGAACCAATGCTGCGAGTGGCCTGAGTCAGCTAATTACCCATTTCTTTGCACTCAATACTAGCAACTCATTTCTCGTCTCCTTAACGGTGCCGACAAATTTACAGTCCAACCAATAAATACTTATAACAAATATAAGATGCATGTGGATATTGGAAAATGCAAAATAGCACAGTTAATCTGCACCAGTGGTTCTCAACCCTTTCTTTTGTTAGATGAACTCCAGTACTTCTTTATTTCATCCTTTACTTCACTACATCCTTTACTAAATGTTTATCTTTGAGCAAACGTCAACATATTCATTCAGCCTCCTCTAATAACAGCACAGGTGAACTGTGGACTGGCTTACTGACCTGCTTTAACATCATTTTAAGACTTTTAATGCAACATAAATTGGTCTTCATTTTTAAAATCAAATAGTTTTATTCTTTTCAGTGTGCACGCTCAGAGCTGTAGATGTACCTTTGTGGTACAAGTACACCTCGACATTGTGACACAATATTTGACAAATGATAAATATAAACATGTATCTATTTTAGTATAACTGATGCCAATAGACATCAGAGTGTCTGTGTTGTCTTTCCCTGACAGACTTCAGTGAGAGGAAGAGTAAAAAATATGTTCAGCCCAAGATATTATTATTAAAAGTTGAAGTGAACATTTTTAATCGGCAAATGGTTTGTGTTCATGTGGAGAAGGGGACACAGACATCTGTCACATGCAGGGCAACACTTGATTTCCTTCTGCCTGTTTCGCTTTCAGAATCAGGTGTAAAATGATTTCAGTTCAGTTGTTTGTGTTTTTTTCTCCCGCCTTTTTATTTATCATTGACTTTTTTCTTCTTGTAAAAAACACAACAACAAAATCAGCATAAAAATGATACAACTCTGTGAGGTTTGCTGTGTGGAGGCTCATCCTGCATGTAAAAAAATTATTGTATGTAGTCAGAAACAGACAGTATGTCATCAGATATTTAAAAAAAGACTTTAAATAAAATGCTGACTTCACTGATAATAGTACAGGCAGTTTATTTACAATCTAAAACTGAATTTACTGAATTTAGCTGAAACCAAAATGGTTCCCTTCAGCTTGTTATTAAAGTTTCAAGGCAGATTTAATACCAGCAGCTTCCTCGTGATAAGCACCCTCTTGACCTTCTGGCACCACTGATGTGTCGGCGGAGTCTTGTCGTCGGCGGAGTCACCCATCTGTAATCCCCCAGCTCTAACCAGTCGTTGGTCATAATGAGATGTGGGAGTGGAGGAGGTTGTGTCACATCCTTGGAGGAGCTCCTCCAGCTGGAGGTGTGTCATCTTCGTTCATTATCCCACAGTCGATCCATTATGGTCCTCATCTGGGCGAGCGGCCAGAAAACCAGGCGAATGACGAGCTCCCTCCATGTCACACTGACACCTAACCACACGTTTTGATTAAAAGTCCCTGTCTTGTAGTGTACATGAATGCATACATAAGTGTACTGTGTATGCACTTGTATCTTGGGGATGTAGACATGGTTGTTAGAGGCTTGACAAAGGCGACACCCAGCAGCAGCAGCAGCAGCAGAGAAGCTTTTTCTGCCACAAATTGCCCTCCTTATGGGAAAGCATTGATTTAAGAAAAGGTTAGAGCCTGGTGGGAGCATAATACGCAATGAACTGACAATACTGCTCAAATGCAGAAAAGTGCCGTTGACGACTGGGAAAACTTCACCAGGAAATTTACACTTTTGTATATTTCATTATTGGAATCACATCAATGCTTTAAAGATAATTTAACATCATACAACACATACATCATTTCTCTCAGCCTCTTGCGTGCCAAGGAGACCAGGCGTTTCACAAACTCAGAGTATCATACTGTATATAATTAAGTTTAAAATTATGAGATAATAAATCAGGCTACGCTGGCATTTAGGCTCAGCTCCCTCTCGTATATTGACACAGCCGTTAAAAAAATCCCAGTGGCACAGGCACCAACGATTTTCATTTTTCTTTCTCCTTACTGGGACATTTATGGTGAGATTAAGGAGCATTTAGGATAGAATGAAACCACTTTGAGCCACAGTATCTTATTATTGGAACCACTCTGGCCCTAAGCAGACATCAGCTTCTGTCACACCCATCATTTAAATTCTATTATTTTCCTCCGTGCACACACACACGCACACGCTCCATATACAGCCAGGCTCTTCATTGGCCACCTCTTCTTTTCATAGTCTGTCCAAAGCGTCTGTTTTGTTTTGGCTCTTTTTATATAAAATATGAGCGCTTTGTGTAATAACTCTGAAAACTTTTATTGAGCATTTATTCAGTTTGGACTTAAAACTTGGATTTTTAATGATTTCTGTTCCCATTTTATTCTGTAGTTCTTCCTAGTTTGTGTACCTTGTTTATTTTTATTTCCTGTCCTGTTTTCCCACCTATGATGTTAATCACCCATGTCCACTGAGTTCATTCATTCCTCCATCCCTAGTGTATTTAGTCTCTGTGCTCCAGAGTGTCTTTTTTTTGGTTCCTCCCGACCCTGTTCATGCTTTTCATGGTCTCAGGTATTTTTGTCCTCGTTTTGTTAACCATCGCCAACTATTGCATTATTATTATTAACAATAATAATAATAATAACAATAATAATAATGATAATAATAATAATAATAATAATAATGATAATGCATTATATTTGGAGGCGCCTTTCATGACACTCTTTTAGTTACACATTTATTAAAATACTTGTTCTCAGTGCTGTATTTGCTTCCTAAATCTTTGTTCTTGTGACACTTTCACATTGTATTTTCCTCATGTATCTTCCCAGTGTTTGTTCCAGCACAACATCACTCACAGATTCCCTGTGAATCTATTGATCCTAATAAGAGGCTTTCATAGCCAACATCAAAAGGCCAGCTGTTGGAATTGCATTAGGCTATAGCCCCTCAAGGTAAATTACAGCAGAGCCACTATTAAACTAAGTACATTGGCAGTATGATGCAATTCGGACACCAGTGAATCTCAACAATAAGACGCTTTAAGAGCAACATAGTGTGAATTATTGGCCATGGCAGTCATGTCTTAACTGTCTACAGCGGCTAAATTGTGAGTCTAAATCCATACTGTAATTACTGTGTCATTTATTGAGCGCATGTAGAGAATGCCGGAGTGCTATAATGTAATGCACAGAGTAATTGGGTGTATTACAACTGGAGGTGAAAGGCATTTGAAAGGTTTCATTTTAAGACGCATCTATTGGGTTATAAAACGCTTGGGCTATTTTGAGCTTTTTTCTCCCTGATGCACAATGAAGCAGCAGCTCCAGCGAGTGAGCTATATATATATAAATATATAAAATAAAATAACGGAGATAAGGGTAACAACAGACTGTATCTGAAGCTCCTTTAATGCAATTTTTCTCTTGACAAACAGCACAGATGGAAGTAGTATTCCTAATACAAATAATATAACACCATAAAAAACTAAATTACAGCCATGTCCTGATTTTGAAAAAAACATGATAATCAAAGAAAAACACCATAATACAAGCATCGATCAGTGGTACCAAATGTATTGTATGAGGAAAGACAAAATACATACTCTTTTGCAGAGAGATGTATGCAATCCACTGACATCAAACGAAGAATGTATTATAAAAACTGTTCAAATCAGTGTGTGATGTTGTTCTTCAGCGGCTGCTCGTTGGTTTACAGTAAATAATTTAAGGTCTTATAACATTTGAGGGTTTGTTTTGTTTTTCAGCAATAATGAGATATAACCCCACTCATGTGTGTATAGTTGCTTTAAAATAAAATAGCTTTAGAATAAGCCTTTAATACGTAGTTGAGGCAAGGGCCATGGTTTATGGAGGCCGCCATCTTGTGCTGCAGACAAACAGCCAGAGCAGGCATTTTATATTTTAAAGTGGAAGCCTTTTAAACAGACAAAGACAATTGTATACTTTTTGTTTTTGACAAAAACCACCACAGTTCCCTGATGTGCTTGGGGAAGAGAGGGCTGAGTCCTAATTCTAACACACCAGACCTTTAAATGATATATTGAAGTCATAAAGTTCTGCTTTAAAATTTAATAAAGCTTATGTTATTTTTTTTTTTGTGAAACACTCTTTGAGCTCAGACTTTATATGAAACTATCTGTGGAAACTGGAGAGGAAATGTCTCCGTGATGGAACTGTGAATAACGTGAGACAACAGGGTGGAAATCATTGGTTTAATCTTTACTAATGCAAGTTCATTAAAGTTTTAGTCCAGTTAATGAAAAGGAGATGGAAGTAAACTTTCTGCAGTCGATAAGTATAATTTAGCATGAAGTGAAGCCTTGAATTATACTTGCATAAATGTACTTTGTTTTCACCGCTGATGAGACAGTCGCAGAAATAAACCTTAATCATGCAGATAATAGATATTTCAGTGAAATCATGAGGTGCTACTTTTTCCTTCCTCCTGGCTTTTGCGAGTTGCTCTTTGTAGAGCACAGAAAAAAAAAAAAAAAACAGTGTTCAATCTCACACCCCGCTGATGCACCTCACCAGCTGGAGCCCGGGCTCTTAAGGATCTCACTCTGAGGAGAATTTTCCTTTGGAAGGTTTTGAAAACCAAATATTTTTTTTCAAGTGAGACACACTCAGATGTTTCAGATTTTCAGACTGGTCCATTGCCCACTCGCTCTCTCCCTCCCACAGATCTCCGCCTCCTCCCATTTGGCGTCTCTTTCTTTCTTTCATTTTCAGCTCCACTTTCAGAAAACAGTGGGTGTGAAAATGTATGTGAGAAATTTTCAGCATTTTATTTTCTCTTCTCCCTCGTGGAAGTATTTTAGACTGAAGTGCAGTATGAGGGGGCTGCATTATCACAGGGGTAGTAGGAACAAGGTGTGATCACAACTCTGTTTTGCCTCATTCTTTTCAGGCCTGGTCTGCTTTTACACCGCTGTGTTTTCCAGCCCGCTCGTCCCAGTATACAGCCGCTTGTTGTTCCAAGCGAGTTTAAAAACACAATTCGGGTTCCTCTTCTTTGTTTCGCTTTTACACAACATCCTACCCGCACCCACACACACCTCCGCCAATTGATCACACACATACTATTAGACGCATAGTCCAGTTTGTCTAGCTTAAGGTCTCCCAACACTGTCAGCAGAGTGAATTCCAATCCAGCTTTAATTTCAGACTCATCCATAATTCACCAACAGAGGGCATCAAACAGAGCGGCATCTAAATGGATTATAGGCCCAAGTATTGTATCTTTCCCTTTCAGTTCAATTTGAATATATTTTATATTCATTGAAATGGAATATGAAACATCCAATTTCAATATGTTGAGACAGGAAAAAGACAGACTGGACGGAGTGGAGACGATGGGGAGATGGACTCTGACTAACCATCAGCATGCATGTTATGAGCCTGCCGTTTATTGACCATTTTATATAGTAGTATTTGATCAAAGTATGGATGCAACACATCCATACTTTGTATATATATACACACATATATACATACATATATACATATATACACACATATACATATATACACACATACATATATACACACATACATATATACACACATACATATATACACACATACATATATACACACATACATATATACACACATACATATATACACACACACATATATACACACACATATATACACACACACACACATATATACACACATATATACACACGCATATACACACACGCATATACACACACACACACACACACACACACACACACACACACACACACACACACACACACATATATATACATATGTACATATACACATACACACATACACACACGTTGCATCCATACTTTGATCAAATACTACTATATAAAATGGTCAATAAACGGCAGGCTCATAATGCATGCTGATGGTTAGTCAGAGTCCATCTCCCCATCGTCTCAACTCCGTCTGTGGGGCTACAGGGAAAATTGCAAATCACAGATGCTAAAAGTTGCACCTCCTCATACATTTAATGATCCTTTTAAAAGCCCGGCGATTGAAGCCAAGTACGAACCAACCATGTTTTTGTTCCCCAAGTGGTCAGAGCTGTCCTAACTATAGCTCATGTTTATGGACATGTATTTAAAGGCTCAACGTTTCCGCTGGTCTTTGGTCTTAAAGCCAGTGTTTTTGATTTGATTTATTTTTTGTGTGTTCTGCCTCTGTATGGTCTTTGAACAGAGACAATGTCATTAGCGTGCTGCGTCTTTAACCCGAAAAATTAACTGTGGCAGTGCAAGGGCAAGTAGCATTTATCATGTCCAACAAAACCACTTCCTGTGTGCACTGAGAATGTCACCAGATGACACGAGCTGATTATGTCCCATAATTGACATTTTGTCTGGTTAAAAAGGATAAGGAAGCACGCAAAGTGTATTATAGATCATATGTTAAACTGAAATTAAAAACATCTTTAGGAAAAAAACATTTACAATTACACTGTAACATGTTTAGACCCCCCTCAAATTTTGCATTTGAGGCTTTCAGGGGGTCTTGAGTGTTAATCAGGGGGGTCTAACCCCCCCAGACCCCCCTGTATTTCGCACAGTGCACATAAATAACTACAGTTTAAAGCTGTCGCTACCAATTGTATGTTTTCATTAGGTCAGAGCTGCCTTATTTAATGACTATATCACCCTTTCCGATGAAATTTTTAATGTATTTGCAGAATTAGTTTGATATTTGGGATCACATATGGATAGTTGGACAAACAAAAAAGGTGTCATGATTATGGTAACAGGCTAGTTATCCTCCAGTCTTTAAATGAAGCTCACATTATTGTTTTACCAGTTTACCAACATAAAAATACGGAACTATGATTTTCAAGGGCTATCGCGTATGCACTTGTTTTTAAACCTTGATTGCCACACATCTCCCCCTTCTTTTTTTTCCCCTCCCTTCTTTTGTTTCCAGTCACACAGCCGTGGTCTCATCAGTACCTCGGGGCTGACATGTCGGCCTGACGCTAACAAATGACGAGCGTCCCCACTGACAGCAAGTCCATCTGTCTGTGTCAGAGTAATTGAATTTCATAAATATAATCAGAGGGGTCTGTTATTAGGGGGACCTGTAGTCTGGCCTCCTCTGAATTGTGGCTGCATATTATTCCACACACAGTCGACTGCAGCCACATTAACAAGAAAGCGTGAGAGCGACCGCCGCAAAACACAGATGTTGGCATGATATCCGACAAGTAATGAACAGAGAATCTGCTGCACCATTTGTCTTCAAATCTAATGGGAAGGGGAAGTTGCCAGGGGCACTCTGGCCTGATTGATCAGGTAAAGGGTGAACAACTAATGCTCGACTCCAGTGCCATGATGATTTGCTCTGGTTCTAAAAAGGAATTGTTCTTGGAGAGCTCCACTGGACAATTTGACATTATTCAATTCAATAAATATACTGCTGCCGATGTATTTATTACCCATAAAAAAACAAAACAAAACAATCCTACCAAAGACAAATAGATCCTGCTCATTGTTAGACAAAGCAGGAACATGCAGTATTCCCACAGACAGACATGTGCAGTTTCAGCATTAACTGTATGTTCTGCTGAAACAGATGCTTTACAAGAACCATATGCTGAATAGAAAGCATCTAATTAGCTGTTAAATGAGCCAAGCTTTGACCCGAGAAGCTCTCTCCAAGGGGTAGTTAATCCCTGTTGATGCAGTTTGAGGAATTATTGATCCAAAGGCTTTGCATCATGAACGTGCCATCGACCAAAGCACCCAGAGATTCTGTCCACTGACACTACAAACTTTCTGTGAGAAGAAAACCCACTGCATGCAAATGATCGCAGATAAGAACAAACTGACAAAGCATTCAGCATTGGACACTGGCATGGATTGGAACCTGTTGTTGCACTCATGAACCCAAAGCTCCAGCTTTGCTTACCTGAGCTTCTCTGAGATGGTTTCTGACCATTTTGTGCAGAAATTCTGCTTCTGAAAACCAACCGTTTGATCAACTGTGTGGGAGGCTGATCTCAGACAGTCTCTCAGGTGAAGGGCCAGTGTGGTGGACTGCAAATAGTCTATGATCTGAGAGACAGTGGAAACAGTTCATGGAGGTGAAAATGAACATTCACTTCATGGACAAGAGCTCTTGTGGATGTTCCTGCAGTTAACAGCCTCCTTCAAAACACGTGGCCTCTGTTGTGCCGTGTTGCACGAACACCACAGCACAGCCGCTGCTGATGAGCTGCTGCCTGCCTGGTGTAGCCTGATAAATCAGCTAAAGTGCAGCATGATAAATCAGCAGAAATTAAAATTCCCCCCCAAAATTTGAAAATCAAGGATGCACACCATGGGGCCATGCTCAACTCATATCCAAAGTCTTAGGGCGATCTCACGGTCAGCGAGACATGCCCGTCACAGACAGACAGACAGACGCAACTTGCTTTATAGATGTTAGCATCTCCCTTTGGCAGATCTACTGATGGATGACTGCATTGTAGAGGACAGGATCACTGATTGGCTGATTCACTCACTCATGTTCAAGTCCTGGTAGATTTCATTTTCAAAACAACAACAACAACAGAGTGTGTTGCATCTGCTGCGCTGTGGGACAGGTAACCTGGGGTGTGAGGAGTGTGCAAACATATGGCAGATTTAATTAATGTGAAACATCTCGTCATGCGACTCCCTGTAGACAGTTTAGGCCTGGTCGGCCTAACAGACCTCCTGTGTTCTTATTTACAGGCGTAGTCACATCAGTTCACTCTGTTGGGTTCATCTTTCTGCATTAATTATTGTGCTCCAAGTCCACACGAATTGGTGTTTCATGTGGTCGAGCTCAAAAGCAAAGTAGATATTTGAAAAAGAGCTTGATATGTTATATTTTTTCATTTTATTTCAGTCGCCAACATTCAGCCAAGATGCAGAAGCTTATTTCTCAGATCCTCTGATTCAATACGTCTTTTTTGTAGCCAGTAATTTTTTTCCAGTTCTGCCAAGTAGAGTGCTCTTTTAATGGATTTGAACACTAAACTGATGAAGGAGCATTTATTGGCTTATCTTTACAAATCACATTTTTGAGGAAGTTCTTTGAATCAGAGGTCCTGTCTGTAATGGGATAAACAAAACGGTCACATCTCAAACGAGGAGCGACTGTAAAAACCCCACTGTTGCCAATACAGATAATTATATATGAGACACCACAGAGTGTGTGCTCCTGCGCATGGATTTAGAATTATTATGACGATGAAGTCATGTGCCTGGTGGGATGACGAGTACCTCGCTGGATGACATTAAGCATTTACTTTAACTGTGGTCTGTACATGTTCAACAAAGCATCATTTAGAAAAGTAAACCTGACATGTGTTTGGATAAATAGAATGGAAATTGCTGAATAAATGTCCAGATTTTTTTTCATCTGAGCCAAAACGTTGGACCCTGAAATCATTTAAATCAAACAGAAAAGAAGAGATTTAGGGCTAATTCCAATTCCTTGCTTAACCCTCAATCTCAAAAATGTGCGTTCCCGCTAGTGCAGGTGCTGTCCCGATTAAGTTGAGGGGTGAGTTTAAGGGCTGTATCGCCCTCAATATTGAGATTTTCCGAGACCACCCTTGGGAGCAAGGGCTACCCAGAATGCATTGCGTGTTTTCACATAAGAAAGATGGCGTTGAAAAGAGCGAAGAGAGTGCGATACAAATTAAGTATTTTTTTGTTAATAGAGATATAAAAATTATGAAAACCATTGTATTATCTTAGTTTGGTCCCATATTATAGATTACTGATACGTCATTGTTGCGTAACATTTATTTTTATTTTACAATCTTTTGTCAATAGCCGGCCGGTGCAGACAAGCGATCGTTTGCGATCGTTGACTTTTCAATAAGCCGTGGTGTGTGGTAACTGTCAGCTGAATATGTCCGTGGTTGTGGTATTTGTACGAGTATCATCTTATAACTAACTGACAACCTAATAACTTGACTGACAAACGGATCGTAATAAATATTGTGACGTAAATGTGTTCTTGACAGACTGGACGCAGCTTTCGCGTTATTCTGCCCCCCACAGTCTGAAGACGTATCTGCATTTAAGGGGTGTCCCATTTCTAAGTGACAAAATAACCCTCAACACTTGGTTTTGAGGGCCAGTTAAGATTAAGGGTTGAGCTTGAGGGTTGAGATTGAGGGTTAAGATAGGAATTGGAATTGGCCCTTAGTAAGCACAGAACACCACCTGACAATTTAACAGCACAAACTAATATGCAACATCTTTGAGTTATTAAATCAGTTTGCCTGGAGGAAATGTGCGAAACCAGCATTGATCTGAGGCCCAACACGGTGCTCCTTCATTATTGACTGACCCTGCTGTCAGAAAACCACTCGACAAGCTATTCACTCTGGAAACGCAGAACAAAACTGGTAAATCCAGCCACTGACAAAGTCACGTTGACATCGTTCATGGCTGCTTTTCAGATAGATGACACTAATAGTTCAAGTGGATGATTGTCCATTGATGCACATACTCAGATTTATAACATTGTCTGTCCTGCATGAAAAAAAATAACTGAAAGGAATGAATCGAGTTAATACTTTCAAGTGTGTGTTTTCTTCAGTTCTCAGTAAGAATATAATGCATTCCCTCGCATCAGATTAACAGAATTCAGGACAGTCCAGAGAGACCGTCTGTGACCATTCCCATCACAAGTCAATAATATAAAAGGTTTTAGAGAGATGGAGAGAACCTTAAAAGAATATATTTTTCATTGGCCTTGAAAGACGAATATCCACTGTGTCAGCCATGCAGCACATGAGACACTCACCATTATTGCAATAAACATCAGAAATTGACTGAACGGGAGGCTCATGTTGACTGGGGAGAGTGGGACTATACAGCCGTGGTGTGAAATCTTATATAAAATATTATCTTTCTCATGAATACACGGAGCCTGGCTCTAAGGAAGGCAAAGTGTGTGTGGTGGTGCAGAATAATGTGATTGTAATAATGCTTCACGAAACTGAGAGCAGTGTTCGTGTGGGACAAACATCCAAACACTGCATCTTAAAATCTAAAAATACTATTTGCATCTGTTGAGCAGCTGTCTTAATAACACTGTGTGTACGTAGTATACACAGTCAGCATTTAGACCATTATTAGCATTCATTTTTGCAGACAAAAATAAGTGTTCAATTAGAAGTTTTGCCTTTGTAACCTCTGACGTGGCCCTTGCCAAATTATAAGGGAAATTATGTTGCTGCCTATTTGTTATGAAGTTGAATTTAAAAGACAAAGCTGATAGGAAATTATACAAGCAGCATTACCTGAGCAGCTTTTCTTCACACACCCATTAAAGGATTACAAGTACCCTCCAGGATTACAAGTACCTTGGAGTATACCTGGACAATAAACTGGACTGGGCCAAGAACACTGAGGCTGTGTACAAGAAGGGCCAGAGTCGTCTCTATTTCCTGAGGAGGCTCCGGTCATTCAACGTATGTAACACCATGCTGAGGATGTTCTACCAGTCGATGGTAGCCAGTGCCATCTTCTTTGCTGTTGTGTGCTGGGGCAGCAGACTGAGGGCAGCAGACGCCAACAAGATCAGCAGGATCATCAGGAAGGCTGGCTCCGTCCTGGGGGTCCAGCTGGATTCTTTGGTGGTGGTGTCTGAGAGGAGGATGCTGTGTAAACTGCACAGTATCCTGGACAACAACTCTCACCCTCTCCACCAGCTGCTGACTTCGAGCAGAAGCACCTTCAGCAACAGACTCATTCTCCCCCGGTGTAACACAGAACGCCAAAGGAAGTCTTTTCTTCCTGTGGCCATCAGGCTGTTTAATTTAGCTACTTCTGGCCGCATTAGGAACAGTGGAGACACTGTGTCCTGATCCAAATGTCACTTTAACCATATCACTTCATCACTTTACTTTGTTTGCACTATGCTGATAACATTAGTCACCTTATCACTGTTTATCACTTTCAACATGTGCTCACCATATTTAGTTGTACTTATTTTATTTCCGTGCGTACTGCTGTATATTATATATACCTACGTTGACTGTGATTCTTTTTTTGGATTCTTTTTTGTGGCATTGTTGCATTTAAGTTACTGTTGTAAGTTACTGTTTTTCCTTCTGTTTGGCACTTTGTTGCATTGTCTTATTTGTTTATTTTACTTTTATTTTTATTTTATTTTTTTGTTTTATTTTAATTTTATTTTATTTTTATTTTTATTTTTATTTTTATTTTTATTTTTATTTTATTTTATTTTATTTTTATTATTATTTTTATTTTATTTTATTTTATTTTATTTTATTTTATTTTATTTTATTTTATTTTATGTATCTTTTAACTCTTGTACATCTACACTTTTACCTCCCAATTGTTGCACAATAATTTCCCTCGGGATAAATAAAGCATCTTGAATCTTGAAATAAAAAAGCAAGAAACTTTCAGTTTTCCATCCACATGGATGGTTAATCCATTGACATGTTACCACACTGTGCTTTTTCTCAGGTCTGAGATTTCTTTTCTTTTGAGCTTTGCAGTCTGATCATTTGAGAGCTAGATGCCATTTACAACCAGGAGGTATACGAGTAATATTCTATATTCCTCACATAACAGGAACAGAGGCTTTCTCAAGAAAGAGACATAACAGACATACTCATTTTGGAGAGACTCTAAATTGACAGTATGTGAATGTGTGCACGAATAGTTGTCGGTAAACCATACCACAGTAATGATTAATCTTGTCATAGATGTAGGCCTAGTCTTCAGGTTGTGAAACAAGCTCCCATTGTGAAACAAGAGGCATCACCTGCAACCAGATACCTACTGGGCAGCGATAGAATCTGTCAGTCACTCTGGTGTTCACTCATTATGTGCAGTGCTTTGTAGTCTATATTCTTCTAAATGGGGACATCGTTTACAAAATGGCCAACAATAACTGACACCAGCATGAACCCTGCATTAATTTAAGGGCGCTTTCACACCACTAGTTCGATTATTTGATCCGCACCAGGCAATACAATTGTTATTATGTAACATACGACTCCAGTGTGGTCCACTTTCACACCAGCAAACGAACCAAAATTGGCCCGATTGACGTTTCATCAATGTGTACATGTCTTCCGGTAGAAAAGCGCCAATTTTGACTCACTATAGAGCAACACGTTCGCACATTGCTACTTGCTCTGATCTTCGTTTATTACCTCTGTATTGGCCATTTTTGGCAAAATATCCTATTTGAGAATGAGTCGCGGCTGCGTCTGGAAAACAATCAGCTGATGCACTGGAGTCGGCGAAGGCGTATATCGCGTCATTTCAGGCAGAGGAGACGAGCCATTTTCATGAATGTGGTCATGCTAACTATGAGACGAAGATTGCTCCAAAGACCTACAAGGTAGGCTATGTCCATGGCATTTACTGCAGAATATGGTTTGGACCCGAGTTCGCGTTCTCACCAGAGAATATTACAGTTGTGATCCAGCCTCACACGGGGCACCATTATGTTAGGATCTAAAATATAATAATATTAATTAATTATTCTATTCATTTTCTTAAAACCCTCGTACGGGGAAATAATGTGATTGATAAAAAAATAAATATTAATAAATTAACTTTTAATTAATACATTTTAGATCAGGGCACCACCCTGAAATCAGGGAAAAGACAACCAATCTATGCCTTTCAAAATCAGTCTAAATAATCACTGTAATGGACTATAATATCAAAAGGTATGACAATTGAACTGGCTCTCTCAACCCCAGTTTTTCCCAACATTCATGCACAAAAGACACAGACTTTTCCTTTAAGGGCCTGATTTACTAAAGCTTTGCGCGTGCAAAAACGCAAATTTGCGTTGATGCTGATCTACTAACAGGGCGCAGCGAGGAGTGCGTCCCTCAGATGGGCAAAATAGCACTTGCAACCCATTTAGCGGTCTTGCCTTAATGCATATGCAATGTGGGGCGTTTACACGCAATTTTGCGTGTGATGGGAGGAGAAAATGTATGTTATTTTAGCACACGCAAAGTGATTTATCATATCATATCACCGGTCTTAACTTTCCCAGCCGTGCGCACAAATGGCTGCAGTTATTGTTGCAAGGAGGCGGCGCAGACAAAATGAAAGGCAACGGAGAGAACGCATCTTTTCGGTTCGTGTCAGCATTTTTGGGATGACAGAAGAAAAAATAATTGAGGTATCTATAAAGGTAGCTTATAGGTTATCCAGCAATGTAATTTTGGAGCTTCTCTGCGAACTAAGAGCTGATTTGGAACCAGTCACAAGGAGGAGTCATGCGGTACCTTCCATGGCCAAACTCCTTGCGACTTTGCATTTCCTTGCGTCTGGTTCATTCCAACGCTGAATTAGTCGCTATTAGTTCTGGCATCTCCCAGACCTGTTTTTCCAGTGTGCCGTCTCAGGTGTTAAATACCATGTCACAAAGGATGGGCAGATATATTCAATTTCCACGCACGCGGGACAAATTAAATGAGACAAAACATGGTTTTTATGAGGTTGCGACAGACTGGGGAACAAGTCTATCGCACAGTGAACACGTTTACAGAAACAGGAAACACACTCTCTCTGAATGTGCAGGATGTGTGCGACTCAAAGGGGACCATTACAAACGTTGTGGCAAAATATCCCGGGTCAGTGCACGACTCATCCATTCTGAGAAACAGTGTCCTTTTTCACAAGTTGACGGTGAATATGGAGATGCGTGGCTTTTGCGTAAGTTGATCTCATAATTTTTGCTTTGTAAAAAATCATTCCTCACATTATGACAAATGTGATCGTGGTTCATATTCTGTTTTAAGGTTTTAAGGCACCGTTTTAAGTGCGTACCCCCTTCATCCCTTCCTCTTGACACCCGTAATCAACCCGACCACTCCAGGCGAACACCGCTACAATCAGGCCCACATCACAACACGAAACATCGTGGAGCGCACATTCGGCGTGCTAAAAAGCCGCTTCCGCTGTTTCGATCTGACTGGAGGAGCACTTCTCTACAGCCCACAAAAGGTGGCCCAGATCACAGTTGTCTGCTGCATGCAGACAAGTGCATGCAACCTTTAGACTTGCGCATGCAATTTAGCGCTCTCTATTTGGGATCTTAGTAAATCTGGCCCCAAGTGTACAAAAGTAACAATTTGTATCGCACGCCTCCACCGAAGATGGCGCCATCAGGCCGCAGATCTTAGACATGTGACAGCATGGCTGTAGAGGCACGTGTTTGACGCAAGATGGCGCCTGTGAGAGCTCTCATTCATGAATGAAAGAGTGAGTGAAATGAGTGAGTGAGTGAGTGAGTGAATGAGTGAGAGAGAGAGGGAGAACACGATCGATTATGTGCAGACGTAGAGTGCGTTTCAAGCCCATCGTGTTCTGTAAATGAAACACTGGATCGTGTGTAGCGTAAGTTGATGGCAGTGTAAACCACACAGACTTAACACAGGCGAAGCCAGGCCGGTCTGTGTGTTGTAACGTTTATACAGCCATTATCTCACCACGTGATCCGTCTGCTCGCTCACAGCAGGGGAGAACCAGCACTGCAGCGGTGTGCTCCACATTAAGGAGTAACAACAATAAGAAACACAAATCGTAAACAAAGAAATCACGTAGTTATGAAAATAACACAAACGCGAACATGTGGGTGCGCAGTCCAACACGTTTAACACACCATTAACGAACACCGAAACATAATCAAACTCTGGCCAGAACACGTTGCCTCTTATATCAAGTTGTGTGGTTCGTCCGGTCCAGTTCGTTGGAGTCGCGGAGTGTGGACAGGCTGTTAGTTACGGAGGGATGCGACGGCTGCAGAGTCTTCATCTCGGTTGCAGAAGGATGTGTGGTTTGACGCAAAACAAGTTTCTCACTCGGAAAGCGAATGTGAAACTGGCACGGCTTCTTCAAAAAGGGCATAGTTTGTGCGGCACGGGATGAGAGCCGCAATGGCCGGATTATGTCTGATTCAGTCCTTTTAAATCTGTGTTAGAGTTTCTATGCAAAGCCAACCACATTAGAGCAGCACAAGACTTTGCCATGCACAAACATGACAGAGGTATTGATTACACCAAAGTAAGACAGTTAATGAAAAAAAATCAAACCATTCCTATACGCTCAAAATGTTTTTTTGTCTCTATAAAGAAGTTGACTGACTCAAAACATTAAAGGAGACATATTATACCCTATTTCTCTAAGTTAACCTAGTTCCCTGATGTCCTAATGATCCTGTCTGTGACATGCTTTGGTCAAAATACCTTACGTATGAAGCACCCCAGCAGTTCAATCACCCTGCCAAAACAGGCCTGTTCAGAACGCTCGGTTTTGAGTGCCTGCCTCTTTTAATGGAAATGAGACACAGCAAACTACGTCAGTGTCAATGAGGCTCCGGCAGCTAACAGCAGTTAGCATTTGGAAAAGCGATAATTTGCCGACTCCAGCCGGCACATTGCCGTCATATAAAATGTATCCACTGGACACGTAAATCCTCTGAGGCTGGAAGTTTGTGTAGAACTCTGTGCTGCACTGTGCAGCCAAGAATAAAACACTTCCGGATACCATTGCCCTCGCCTGCACTCTTGTGTTTTTAGGGACAAAGCGGAGCTCCGTGAGACAACAATTCCAGAAATTTCTCATTGTGATGTAGCAATGAGTGAGTAAGTCAACATTGTGTGGTTTACCTCCTGTACTTAGACTGAGGTGGACCACAAAAACATGAGCGAGTCATCTTTTTCACACTTTGCCTACTCATAGAGCCTCCAGAGTCCCAAATATAAGGATTAAAAAGTTGCTTTTTGCATGTCCCCTTTAATGCTGTGGAAAACTAGGCTGTTTTATTGGAGGTTTACACTTTGAGTGCTTCTCCTAATTCATCACATTTCTGCTTAGAAAAAGGCAGAAAAGGTCTTTGGGCCTGATTTACTAAAGCTTTGCGCGTGCAAAAACGTGTGCAAACTGGATTGCACACGCAGATTAGCGTTGATGCTGATCTACTAACAGAGCGCAACGAGGAGCGCATCCCTCAGACGGGCAAAATAGCACCCGCAACCCATTTAGCGTTCTTGCCTTAATGCATATGCAATATGGGGCGTTTACACGCTATTTTGCGTGTGATGGGAGGAGAAAATGTAAATATGTTATTTTAGCACGCGCAAAGTGATTTATCAAACCTGAAACTGATTGCGGTGTTTATTTTTGCGTCTATATTTAGCACGTTTGAAAGGCAGGTCTTAACTGGCACAGCGGTGCGCGGCGCGCACATGGCTGCGGTTATTTATAGTTATATATATTTGTAAATCAGGAAATTACGCTTTCCCCAACTACGCGTTCACAGATGACGCACATTCGTTTCTTATTTGGTATATCTGAATAAATTAAACATAGATATCCAGAGGAGAAATGTATGTTTGTACTGGTATGGGCTTACCTTGGTCTGCAGTTTGTGGTTCAAGGAGGGGTCGTACCTATGTTCCCCGGTTAAGACCGGAGGAACGGGGAACCCCGCTTTACCTTAACGGGTCCAGCTTTAACCTGGTGTACACGGCGAAGCGCAGGCGGCACAGTGCGCACACGTCACCAAAACCTCACAGGCAGGTTACCCTAAACCTAACCCTTCCAGTTCCAGGCACATTTAAATGCAATAAATAATCACAACAATCACTATTTAATGTAACTATATGAATCAGCTATAGATATATCATCTATATCGATTGTCCCGTCGCCTCTGACGTCAGATCAAAGGCTGTTGGCACGCGTAATGGAAACTCAGCCTGACTGAATTAACACAGATGAAACCAGGGACGGACTGGGATTAAAAAGCCGTTGTGATGATCCGCTTTATTTATTTATTTACTTATTGATAAGAAAGTCACTCATCCATTAGATCCATAGAAACAGCAGAACTCGCTCCCTGGCAGCTGTCAGTGAGCTGCAGGTGAGTCAGGAGGAGAGCGCAGCACCTTCTTCTTCTTTTTTTTACGGCAACATCCATAGTCCATAGTTTTCTTTGTTTGATACGTCAGGTAATGATGGAGCTGTCCAAAATACCGACGCAGGATTATAATAATAACAATAATAATAATATAAAAAGGTCCTATGGACCCGGGGAATAATATGTCATATATGCCTCGATCTCAGTTATCTGCTCATCGCAGAACGTCACTTTCTGTTCAGTGGCTTCAAATTGAATTCAGCGCTTCCGTTGAGTCTGCTCTTTCTCCATGTTGACTCTTGACTCGCGCAAAATCCTCATTTAAATAGGGCAGTCTTAACCACTTCTGCGCCTGTAGTCAATTGCGGCCGCAATCTTAGTAGTTCACCCGCAAAACGTAATCCAGTAGCGGGCGCAGTCTTTCTGCTCGCGCAAGCAATTTAGCGCTCGCTATTTGGAATCTTAGTAAATCAGGCCCTTTGTCCTTACACTGTGAGGACTCTCAGTGAGAATTGCATAAATGCTGAGAGTTTAAGTCTATTTTCATTTGCCGGTACAGATCCCTGCACAGGGCCATGTGTTTATATCAGTTAACAGCATATACAATACTTCAGAAGGCAGAAACAAACATCCAGTGCTGGCATAAATTTAATTCCATCCAACATTTGGCAGAGTGACTTTTGACACTTTTGATACATTGACATACAATGTATGCATGATGTTAGATCTGCGGCTGATGCATGAATCAAAGTGACAAACATGCAGGATTCATGTCATGAAAGAGCTGAATCAATGAGCAAACGTATCAAAAGGAATTAACTAACAACCAAGAAAGGATCACTTCATCCTGAATGGCTGTCGACACCAAAGCTTCATAAAGCAAATGTAGTATAATGTAGAGGCATTATATGCACTTCAATGGGATTAGAGGATGTCACACGTCAGTGACTGATGAGACATGACACATCGTATCACTAAGAGTTGTTATTGTAGCTGATAATGAAAGGTGCTTTGCTGTGCAGTGTTTTTCACAGAAACTTTGGCACAAATAAAAACAGTTTTTTTCCCACCTCCTTTGTAAGGGTGAGGGCAGCAGCACAAATCCCAGACATTGTCAAAAATGTTGACATGAAATAATTTGATCTTTTAATTGATACATTTGAAATTAAACACTTCCATTACTTCACAAAAAGTAGAAGCAAAAAAATAGGCTGTCATTTCAGTGGCAGATAAATAAATAAGAAATAAAACACTCCCCCATTTCTATTAAAATGATCAGTGAACAAAAGAACTGCAAACACAAGTGAAGCAGTTGTCACTGGGCAAGTGCAAAAGAAAAAAAAACATTTCCAAAAAACACAAAAAAATTCCCCTTAAAGACAGAAAGTCAACTGAAGGTGTTGACTCTCTGCTGACCAACAGGAAAAGAAATCCAAACCTACCTTTATAACCTCCCAGCCAGGCTGATTGCTCTCAGCTGTGCAGAACAACACAGGTGCACACAATAGCTCCTGATTACCAAAGAAATGTTTGACCTGGATGCAAACACTGAAAATGTCTTCCCAACTTGCTTGTTACTGCCAAATAAAGGATTTTCTGAGATTATTGGTGTGTTTGTGTCATGTGTGGAAGTGTCACCTCCCTGTGACAGTGAAAAGGGCCTTGTTAAAATCACAAAGCATAATGACTGGAATGAATTTCCAATGAGCGTGTGATTACACTCCCAACTTTCTTAGCAGCTTGTGAAGATCTTAAAACAGTGGTGGGAGGGGATTCAGCTCAGATTAAAATTCTGTTTGGGTTGACAGAGACTGTCTACTGCTTGTTAACACAAATATATAATCATACAGAGACACATGGCAGCAACTCAGTGCATTTAGGCTGGTTTCATATCACATGGTCGAGGTTGCCTTACATATTGATGCTTAGACACAGAAATCTGATAATCTATTCTGATTATGATATACTGGTTTCCATGTGGATTTATGCCATTACGCATGCACTTTGTGATGTCATCAACAACCTGCACCAGCAAGCCAAAGAACGAGTAGATTAGCGATAGCAGTCAGTGAAGAGACGTTGAAATAAAGACATTTGAGGCAAAAATGTCATCCAAGCCAAACTGAAATCAATCATCCAAAAAAAAAACAGTGTTAGACTGCACGTGCGCTGTTCCAGAGGACATTTTACAGCATTTGTTTGAAAGTCTGACTCGAGACACTCGTAGTTATAATCAAATCTGATCTGAATTTAACCAGAATTGTACGACAGTATGTGGCTACAAATGTGAATGTAGCCATGCAGACATGATCAGAACATTCCACTGATGTTCAAATCAATCATCAGAATGTGAACTTTGAACGTGGCACGGTTGTTGGATAGTTCAGGAACCGCTGATCTGCTTGGATTATCACACACAATCGTCTCTAGAGTTTACAGAGAATAGTAAGGAACGTGTAAGAAAAAGGGAAAAAAAATATTCAGAGTGGCAGTTCTCTGTGTAACAATGCAATGTTGATGCTAGAGCAGTGTTCCCCAATCCTGGTCCTCGGGGACCCTGTCCTGCATGTTTTTTGATGTTTCCCTGCTCCAACACACCCGATTCAATTGAGTGTTGTTGTTGTCGTCAGGCTTTTGCAGAGCTTGATGACAAGCTGTCTATTTGAATCAGGTGTGTCGGAGCAGGGACAAATATGCAGGGCAGTGGATCCCAGAGGATCAGGATTGAGAAACACTGCGCTAGACATCAGAGAATGACCAGAATGGTTTGAAATGAGGAAAAAAAGCAACATGAACTCACAACAGTAACTCAAATAACTACTTGTTACAACCAAGGTCTGCAGAAGAACATCTCCAAACCAACAACACATCAAACCTTGAAGCAGATTAACTACAGCAGCAAAAGCCACTCTATTAGGCATCTTCTGTGCTAATAAAGCGGCTGGTGAGTGTATATATATATAAGACTGTCAGGTGTGTAAACCTTCACGACATAAAAATAAACAAACAAAATGAGGGCAGAAAGAGAGATGTGAGGCTAAATGTTGATGGGCTGCTTTAACCTTGAACAAATTGAAATTCCTCCCTGCTGTGTTCCACCTATTTTCTCTCACAGAACATACAATCCTTTCAGATCACTGGGCTGTTCTCCAAACACTCTCATGGGGTGTAAAACATGGCCACCTGCTGGTGATTCACACTAGTTGACACGGGGAGCATTTAGAGAGATAGATCTGCTGCAGGCATGTGCTCCAGCAGCCAATGTCCTCCCCCCAATCTCCTATAAGCCTTATCCACCGGGGAGCCCTGCTGCCTCTTGCAACAATTTCCTATGAAACAGTGCTGTTGGGGGAAACAGCCCTATTTTCTTCTGTTTAGTGGTGGCATTTTTATGTGTGCAGCTATCAAGGGTGTTGCGCCAAAAATTTTCTAATAGAGGCGGGTTTTCATATCAAATAGGCGAAGACGCATGCTCTTTCTCAATTTCCCTACAAAACTGCATATTTTTAGCCTATTATTTCTCCATTTGCATATTTAACTGTGGCTGTAGCTGACTTTAACACACACACATTTGCACAGCTTTCAAACTGAGGACCCTCATAGACATAATGCATTCCATAGCCTCTTATCCTTACCTTAACAATTACAAATAAAAGCATTTTTGTCCCCTCTCCACCCAAATAAAATTAATCTGGAGCCGCAAAAATTTGATCCTTAAAATTAAGATAAAGTCACATTTTTAAACACGTATATACTATATTTAAACCACAACAGTTTGTCGCAAGTTGATACCCAACCTCTTAAGTGTATAAAAACGACTTTGAAATTTAATTTTATGTACAATTTTATGTAGTTTATGTCAAATAAACTCTGCATGGATCTAGAAGTACATGGATCTAAAGATGGACAGGACTCCAAATGTGAATTTCTCCATGTACACATTACTTAAATGGCTTTTGGGGAAGCCATTAAAGCCATTAAAGGTTTGGGGAAGACAAAATATCAAAAACACTTTTATTTATGCCTTTAACTTGACAAAAAAGTGTGAAAAACATGAAAAGTTTTTACTTCAAAGCTCGCAGGATGCCACTACAGAGGGGGTGAAGAGCCACATGAGGCTCTAGAACCGCAGGTTGCAGATCCCTGTCTTAGCCTAACCATAACCCTAACCTTGGCCTTAACATAATTCTAACCCTAACCCTAATCACTATTGCACTGCACTGAAAATGCATTCTAAAAGGACCAAAAAAGTTGATTCGGAGGCCATAACATACAGAAAAGGAGTTAACAAAGGGACTCTTAGATCTGCTGGGAGAGAGCTCAGGTGTTTCCTGTATTGGAGAGCCAGTGAACGTGGTACCATTGTCTAATTTGTTATCATGCATTGTTAAAAAGTTAAAAGAGCATGAGAATGTCAGCCCAGGGTGTGAAGACCAGGAGCAATGACCAATTGTGGTCAGAGAGTTGGCTTTATATATTTTACTGTTACCAAAATAGAGCAAATGTATAAAATTGATGATGTCAGGCAGGCTTTAAAATGTGTGATTATAGGTAAACAACATAGGCTTGGAATCAATAAAGATCGTTTTTGTTCATACAAGCCTTGTGTCAGCAGAGTCTTTCCTACACCATCGACACGTCACCTGTTGAAAAACTACATCCTCACCCATCATAGTTAATGTAAACTGTGAACCCAAGACATAAATATGTAAATAAACTGTAGTCTCGTGTAAGTTTATTTAAGAACACAACTCTGTTGCATGCTTTCGTCTGCACACTTAGCTGCGATCAGCATGTGGTCTTATATTTTTCAAAAATGCTGCAAAAACACCTGCTTTGTTAGCCATTCATCTAACTGACACATTTTTCCTCCCTAATTCCTCTCGCTCTGCTGTCATGCTCATCTTCCACCTGTCCATCGCCACTGTAACGGTGATTACATCCTCATATTGTTTTCTGCTGACGTCTGCTCTGCGGATGAACTTCCTGTTGTTCACACCACATATAGACACCTGCTTGTTTTATTTCCACTGCCCGAATGCTGCCGTCTTGCTTGTACCTCTCTGACTCAAATTCTCATGCTTCATCTCACATATACCAGTCTGCACAGTCTCCTATGATGCTTAATAATCTTTATTGTCCTCTGATGAGGACATTTGTCTTTGGTTTTACAGGCTAATTAAAAAATCTATAGATGAAAGAAAAGGCACACAATAGAATTAATGGTGACCATTTCTTTGTGAATGGTTGTCAGGAATTTAACTTTGCTTTGTTCATGTTTGCTGTTGCAGGTAAATAGCGCCTTCCTGAGGGTGGTTTAATAAATTCTATAAAAATAGGAGGAACAGGATCCTAAAAACCTTGGTTTTTAACCTTGTTGAAAGTTGAAACACTTTCGCTGAAATGTTAGTTGTGAGCATTGCATTTACTTTTTTTTTTCTCCGGGTTCTCCGACTTCCTCCCATACTCCAATAACATGCAGATTTGGGGATTAGGTGAATTGATCACTCTAAATTGACCGTAAGTGTGAATTTGAGAGTGAATGGTTGTTTCTATATGTGTCCCTAAGATGAACTGGCGAACTGTCCAGGGTGTACCCCACCTATCGCCCTATGTCACCTGAGATAGGCACAGCACCTCCGCGACCTAATAAAGCAGTAAATGATGGATAGATAGATGTATGGATGGATGGAGGGAGGTTTCTCTTACTTTCATATCAGATCACTTAATCCTTAACAGTCATTCTTACATGGCTTTTATGTTTCTTGACTGTATAGGGTTATGTTGACAGAATGATTCACTTGTGACAGACTGAGCAGCGTTAGCGTTGCCAGGCTACGTCAGTAACATTACACACTTGAGCCTTTCCTCAACACTGTTAAAACTATAGTTCTATCAAAGGTGGTGCCTAAATATTTAAAATCCTCTACCATTTCATCAGGATGAACTTTGATCAGAACACATGTGAGACCCTTATCTTTGACACCAAAGCACCAAAGACTCCCAGCACATTATTCTGTTGATTAATTCATTGTCAGCTCTGTTTCAACTTGTGTTCCAGTGGATGATGTGAGTCAAAGGACAATGACTCATGAGTCAAAATCCAGGAAGTGCAAAATGTCCACGGAGAACAACAGCTCTGTAAATAAACATGACAGGAAAAAAATGTCAAAAACATTTGTTTGGTTGACATCACATTCAAGAACTTTTTGAAGTATCTGACACACACACCAATGACATTTACTGTATTTAACATACTGTAGGTCAGTTATGCTTGGCGAAGAGCACAGATGCTCCCAGTTTAGACAATGGCACCAAAGTGCAGACTGGACACAGCACTGTCAAATCGGAATATTTATGATCATAAGGAAGTATAGAATAAGTTGATGTAACTTGTTTTAAAGCAACTATGGCAACAGAAACTACACACAAAAAAAGCTCTGTGTCTAGTGATTGTCCTTGGGATCTTGGGCAAACCAATCTTTGTCATTTTTTTGGTGAGCCAGAGATCTTGGAATTTGCATTTCCCAGGCATCGTGTCATTAGCTTTCTCTTGCTTAACATCACTCACTCTTTGTTCTGCATGGAATCAATAGCAGAGATAGAGAGAGTGAACAGTGCCCACAACAATGAGAGTAATTACATCACCGCCACGCTGAAACATCGGCAGTGGCTACCCGTTAAGTTCCGGATCATCTTCAAGCTTCTCCTCCTCTGCTCCAAGTCTCTCCATTCACTTGCTCCATATTACCTTTCTGACCTCCTCCACCATGTGCATGGTCCCTCCCAGAACCTGATGTCTGCTGACCTCGGCCTCCTCTCTCACCTGCAGACAAAACTTTGGCACCAAGGCTTTCAGTGTCGCTGCTCCTGTTATTATTACTATTATTGTTGTTGTTATTATTATTATTAAATAAATAATAGTCATACTAATAATAATACTAATTAGAAGAATCTAAACTCTAAACATATTTATAGGTTAATAATACATTTAAAATCATTAAATAAGGGCTGATACAGTGTATGTCTCTGCCTGAACCATGCAGCCATCACACACACACACACACACACACACACACACACACACACACACACACACACACACACACACACACACACACACACACACACACACACACACACACACACACACACACACACTCACTACTCCACAGAGACTCATGCCTCCATCTGACATGTGGTTTTAATGTCGATGCAAAGCTCTAAATCAAAGACATGACAAACTGCATTTCTGTAAAGAGGAAGTGTTTAAGTAATTATTTAGTGACAATCTACAAAAGAACAGCTCATTCCTTTTATAGTACAAAGATATTTAATTAAACAGACAATGTGGGGCTTTTAGTTCCTCTTCTCACTGGGCTCTGTCTATTTTTAAAGACAAGTGCGTGGATAAAAAGGGACTATTGTCTGTCTGAGGACTGTTTCTTGTCTGGAAGCAGCTCAGCTGTCAATCAGCACTTGTGTGACCTGATTTAATGATGTTTACATCCTTTATAATGACAATTAATGCTGAGCATTGCTCATCTCTTCGTGCGTCAGCTCAGCTGCATATTAAGCTGCAATGACACAGGCGCACCATGCACTTAAACTGCACATGTGAGAATATTGATCACTGAATGCCGTTTCCATGAAAATAAAAACAATTTACTGATTTAGAGAAACATTAATTCTTTACATGGACTTCCTTTCACTCATTTTTGCACAATCCTTGTCCTGAGGACCCGATGTACTGCTGATTTTTTTCGATGTTTCCCTGCTCAAAAACACCTGATTCAAATGAATGGCTCGTTATCAGGCTTCTGCAGAGCTTGATGACGAGCTGAGCATTTGAATCAGGTGTGTTGGAGCAGGGACTTCACTAAAACATGCAGGCCACTGGGTTCAAGAAACACTGCTCCGTGGTTTTACTATAAACCAAATGAGGAAAAATCCATATCGGCTTTTAACAAAAGCACACTGTTTTATTTTTTATTTATATGATATAGACGTGAGATCCCACACCCTCACAGATCTTCCACACATACATGTCTCTCACCCCAAGCCTTCTCTTGCTCGCAAATTAACATCTCGTGAAAATAGAATAAAAAATATGAAAAATAAGAGGGAAAAAATTGGGTAAAAGTCTGAATTTGTTTTTTTTGTTGAATATTTGATGACCAAAATCATGAGAGCGAAATCATGCCCTGAGAGTTCTTCCTCCCTCTTTGTTCTCAATCATATGAAAACACAAGTACCACTCATTCTTCAGAGGATATTATTGAGCTCACTCTTGCACACAGTATTATTCCTCAGAAGCAATTTAATTGGGTTATTTGCATAACTACAGAAATGACTGGCTTGTAATACAAGAATAGCCAAGAGATACCATGTGTAACTCCCTTTTTTTCTATCACTTTCCTTTCACAGTGGAGCATATTGTTCTGTCAACATGATCAGTCCTTCGTCAACACCCGTGGATGCATATTCCAGCTGGAGTGTGATTATTTTACTGTGCACTCGTAATTAAAATGAGTAAAATCAATTCAGCACAGCTCATTGTTTTGACTTGTAATAATCAAAGAGCAAACACTCTAAATAAATAATGCTGACTGAATTTTCCCGCCAGTATTTTCTGCCAGAACCCTGCTGTGAATATTTGTTGAAAGAGCCAAACATGTTAAGAAACCAACTGAAGCTGCTTTACTAAAATCAAGTGGGAAAAACAAGTTTTTTGAGGGTATTGGACATTTAAGCTACAGAATGCTTGATATAAAGTCAGCAGCGACAATTTTCTGCAAAATGTCGCACCTCACTTTTTACTTTTTAGTTTATTTTCTTGTCTGGACGTCCAGTGTTTTGCTGTATCTTAGCATCTCTTACATTAAAGGTGCATTATGTAATAAATCTAAAGCAACTGGCCATAAAATCCTCTTAATATGTCACAAAGACTAAGGAATAATTTTCATATAACAAACTGAACTCACCAAAAACAACAGTACAGACAAAATATTTGCATTAAAAAAATCTTTGCAGACTGCAAATCATGTTTATGTTTTGAAATCATGTTTTGGCATGTGGCGCCACCTACCGCCGTCTACCAATCATTGCAGTCAGTAGAGTCTCAGCTGCCGAGCAACCACGGGTTGCCAGTTACGTCAGAAAACGAAACCTAAAAGACCTCAGTATTTTGAATTTGAATGTAGTAACCATTTTTGGCCACATTCTTATGGCACCTTTAATATTACATGCATTCGTGCATCATGTCCATTCATAGCATTTACGCTTCATTTTAATGACCTGTAAGTCCAAAATGACACGCCTATGTCAAGCTTCGTAGCCTACATCTGAATATAATTATTATTTTAGTCATCTTACATGTTGATGCAAATAGTCTCAAATGTCATTGCTTTTATTTGAAAAGCTAGAGTAATATCTGCACAGCACGAGCTGCAAGATAACTGAGCTTCATTCCTCTTTAGGGACTCACTGCCCTGTATTTTTTAGATGTTGCCCAGCTCCAACACACCTGATTCAAATGGTCAGCTCATCAACACGCTCTGCAGAAGCCTGATAACGATCCATTTGATCCATTCAGGTGTGCTGGAGCAAGGAAACGTGGAAAACATGCAGGGCAGTGGATCTCTAAAGAGGAACCCTGTTTTATTAAAGAATATGACTCCACCACACACGAACACACAGACACACATGTTTTGATCACCATTGCACCACAATCAAAGACACAGAAAAAGAAAAACACCTTTGCAAAATACGTGCTATTCCTTAATCCCTACGATTTTACTGAATCACTATAATGATAGAATGGCACTGTTCAGCAGGATTACATCAACAAGGATAACATTTCATTCATGAGATTTAATTATCTTCTTATTCTGGCCATGCCCTAGGATTGTTACAAAACATTGTCAATTTTAACCACATGATAGCAGTATGGTACAATGTTAGAGAAAGGCAACAGTCTACATCAGAACTGGGTTTAATATGTTCATTATTTGATCATATAACTTTGTCATATGATGTAAGAAAAATGAAGATTACGTGGATTTATAGGAGAAGGCGAGCTATCTGTAACATTCACACACAACATTTTAGGCCAAGAGTGACTCCAGAATTTACTATAGACGTTTGTCTGCTTAAAGAGGAAGTAAGGAAAAGGGAGTCCTTGAACTTCCTTACTCATATTAACGTGGGAGTAACATCTAACAGAGAAAGAATGTGGAAAACAAAGTAATTTACGTCAGTGACGGCCCAAACCTTCATGGGGTCCTGGATTTTTAGTTCAGTCCCCCACTATTATAAATAATACATTAATAACATTTAAAAAAATATATATATATATTATATATATATATATATATAAAAAAAAAATGTATGTTATTAATGTATTATTTATAATAGTGGGGGACTGAACTAAAAATCCAGGACCTATTATTTATAATAGTGTTTTATGTTATTTATTTATTTGATTTAAGGCAGTGACGAACAAAATGTGAAAATGCAGCAACTTTTAAAATATTTAGTTACCAGACCGTCTGGTTGGCGGTTGTCTGCAACCAGGGAAGTTTCTTTTGCCTGTGAAATACGATTTAATTAGAAAACACTGCTTTTGATTCCTTGCCTCACTCCTCCAACATAAACATGTCATGATACATGAACCATTCGGACTCTAATTTACCATCGGATGAAGAACACCTGCATAAACTCACTACAGGAATTGTCTCAGCCAGCAGCCGACAACCTCCCGTGTTGTACGGCTACCATAGAATTGGACCTGTCACAATGATGGATTCCCGGTCACATTCCAGGACAGTACATTACCTCCAGGTCTGAGGGGCTAAAAACAACAGCTGGCATCGTGAAAACCGTCTGTATTAAAGTGCATCCAAAGCATGGATATATATATTACGTGGATGTACTGAGCACTGCTGTAATGTAGCTGTCTCCAGTGTGTTCACTCTTCACTCTGTCCCTGTGAAAAGAAGCAGCGCCCCCCCTCGAAAATAAGTTGTCCCAGACAGTCGGAACCATAATATTAGCGGAACTTATATTGAGTGTTCTAGTTTCAGTAGGAACGTGGCACGGTCGTCCGTCGCTTGTTATTGATCATGGTTGGACTTGTGAAGAGTCTGAAATGTCATGTTAAACTATTATTTCTCAGCGCGACTAAGCGGACAAACAGACAGAGACACCGGTGTCTCTCCAACAGCTGTCGGCCTCACGACTCTGTCCGCACATTTATATCAGAGAACACAGAGACCGCTGGAGAGCAGAGTCTGACTCCTGAGCTCAAACTCAGACTCTTCACCCCAAACTGCAGGTTCTGGCGAGAAAGACCAGAGCTGTGGCCATTCGATGACCCCTACTGGGCCATATACTGGCCGGGAGGACAGGCACTGTCCAGGTATGGTCAGGTTTGTTTTTAATGTATAATGGGACAGTGCATATTAATAATATAAATATGCAAGATTATAGTAAGTTCTTCAGTACCTTGGCAGGACAATGTCAGCAACACAACACACTACAACAATGACAGTAAGATTAAAGAAATTAATTAATACATTATATTAATTATTATTATATATTATTTTTCACATTAATATATGAAAAAAAAAAAAAAATCATTTAACACCATTCTTTATAAACTGACATTCATGAATGAAATACTTCCCCAAAAGAAACACATTTTTATTTCTAAACTCTTTGTTTTCCATTTGACCAACCTTTATGTCTTCAAATGTTTATTGCCCCGCTCCCATCCCCACAATAAAACTCATATGCACCAGCCAGGCTCTCCTTTGTTGAGCTTCTTACAACTGACCATATTCCTCCCCCGCAGGTTTCTCCTAGACAATCCTCATGTGTGTCAAGATAAGAAAGTCCTGGATGTGGGAAGCGGCTGTGGAGCCTCAGCTATAGTTGCAAAACTATGTGGTGCAGCTCATGTTGTTGCCAATGACATTGACACTGGTATGCACCACTTTTTTTCTTTTTTTAAGTTTTTGATATGTTGCACTTTTTAATCAGAATCTTTTTTTAAATGTATTTTAAATTAATTCACAAGCATTTGGCTGTAAGGCAAAATGAACTGTAACCTGGCATTGTTGTTGTATCTTATAGTATGATTCATAACTATTCACCATTTGGTCACAATATAAGTGGAAAATAGGTGGTTATTTATCGTAAAACATGTCAAGTCTTCATTGGTGTGACAATATAAACAGGTTAAACACATAAGTCACCAGTCATATCACATTCTTGATATTATGCTTTCTAAGAATGTAAATACACAAATCTACAATAAAAAAGAAATAAAAATTCAGATTCCTGAACTCCACTCAGTTCAATTCAATTTAATTCAGTTCAATTCAATTCAATTCAATTCAATTCAATTCAATTCAATTCAATTCAATTCAATTGTATTTGTATAGCACCAAATCATAACATACATTTTCTCAAGGCACTGTACATAGAGCACAGAAACCCAACAATTCACACAAGGAACAAACACTAGGCATCAGTGGAGAGAAAAAAAAAACTCTCTTTTAACAGAACAAGAAATCTCTGACAGAACCAGACTCAAAGATGTGCAGCCATCTGCCTCGAGGTAAAGACAGAAGAGAGAGACCAGGAGCATATATACAACCATGGTATTACGTTACTCCACGCCAAACCTATCGAAGTTTATACATGAACAGGTCATATTGCACATTACACATCTACATCATGTCACAAAAATGAGTAGGAATGCAAAACTGTAAACAAAAACAAAACAGTGTATAAAGTGCAAAAACAATGTAAAAAGTGCAAAATAGATACAAAATGTCCATGTCCAAAGAGTAAGATTATCCCAGGAGAGGAGCTGTTCCCCATCAAGCCCCGCCATCTGTTGTACAAGCACAGAGCACTTTAAACTCCCAATCAAGACTTCCTTTTTTTATGTATTTATTAAAACATGCCTCTCTGATTCTTTGTTAAATTGTGTTTTTATTGGTACTTGGGAGAACAGCAATGCAATAATGTCCTGTTAACTATGTGTTTTTACTGTGTCCATGACAATAAACTTCTTGAATCTTTAATCTTAAATGATCCCATGCTGCTTTCTTATAAAAAAAAAAAAAAAAAAAAAGGTCTTGCTGTTCTGATTGTGAGACCCCTAGTGGCAGATATTGCATACTGTGCATTTAATTATTAAATTAAAGATTACACATTTCCAGTGTAAATGATACACATTTAGATAAATTTCACACCTGCATACACATGTGTATATTTTCCTGTATTTTGTGTTGTGGTTAAAAAAAACTCACACAATATCACCTTTTATTTGTTGAGGTGTGAAAAAAGTACTAACTCTACCAATTTTGTGTGACAGTTGCTGCCATTGCAACCCGCATGAACTGCGAGCTGAACGGCGTGGATCCTCCCGTTTGTGTGACTGACAACATGATTGGTTCAGGGCCAGAGGGATTTGACTTGATTCTCCTGGGTGACATGTTCTACGACGAGGCCCTAGCCACCAGCCTCCACGGCTGGTTGGATCGCTGCATCAAGACCCACGGCACCCAAGTCCTGATCGGAGATCCTGGGAGAGCACAGTTTGAGGGACACGACATCCGACAGCTCCTGCGTCAGCAAGCTCAGTTTGAGCTGCCAGAGTCTGTCAGAGAGGAAAATTATGGTCTGACTTTCAGCTGTGTTTGGTCCTACAATCCTGAACTCTGATCTCCTGTACTTACTTCTCATCATACGTATTATTACTTATTTAATTATCTGAAAGAGCTTGTCATTTCAGTCATTTAGTTTGACGTTCTTTCAGGGTCACTTTAATACACCAATGCTGTGTGGCATTCATCATGTTCCAGAATCTCTATCCATGAATGTATATCTTGTGGTTTGGCAAGTTGATGAGTAAATAAAGTTGAATCAAAATTGATTGTTGGAGCATGGTTTATTCTTTGCAAAGAGAGAGTGTAGTATCTGACTCTGATGACGCTGATTTTTGTCATGACTGTGCATTGACAAGAAAACAGGAACTTCCTTATCAATGTCGAGTTCGCTCATGCTACAGTGATATTCTACCATTTTTTTTACAGACAGTTGTTGTGATTTTTTTGCTATTAATCATCTTGTTAGAGAACAGCATGTTATTCAAGAAGTACTGAAACACTGAACAACACAGACATTCAAAAGTTTGGAGAAGGTTAACTTACGTTCACCTGTAAAGGTTAGAGTGCATTTTAGGTACATTCTGAAATTTAATCCAAAAGCCAAACATCCCTAACTTTCAGTGGAAAACAATCATACTAAAAACATACTACAAAAACATTTTAAAACGCATTCACCTGAAAATGAACAGTCATTAGAATGAAAGTCCACAAATCTACAATACACCATTACATCAAACCTGTAGGGCAATGAACATTCAATAATCAACTCAATCAAACAAGAATCTAAACTCATCAACACCATTAAACTAAAGAAAATAATATACTATTAAACATAGCAAACCTAGAAAAATACACCATAATAAAACACACTCGGCCAAATATTAATCATTAAAGCTAGAGGAAAAAACAACATACAAACTCAGTAAGGCAATAGATATATTACGTATAGTATACCATTGTCGTTGAAGACCTTTTCAAATCAGCTTTAGAAAGAATCAAGGAGTCACAGTAAAGATGACAAAGAGTTGAGTCTGTTGCCTTCAGGTCAAACAGGTATTTATTTGTGGATCCACAAATCAAACGCCAATTTAGCAGTACCACTTGGTGTTAGCTTTAGTTGATAAGGTTTAATAGCATCTAACTGTTTGCTCTTTCCTTTAAAAAAGAGAGTTTAGAATAGTATATTGAGGGCTGTCCTCTCTGTCTCCTCCCTAGTATAAGGAGACTCAGGTGTTTTTCCATAAGAGGCAGTCAGGTGTTTCTCTACTTGCCCGGGGCAAATACCTTCTTTTGCTTTCTTTTTATTGTTTTCTTTTTCGTACTTTCCATGCCGATAGTTTTACTTTTGTGCTGGCATTTAGCAACTGAACACTTGATACTTAAACATTAACTTTACACTTTCATGGCTATAGATGCAGTACATGGCAGTGTTGCTAGGCTACGTCTGTACCCATCACACCTCAGTACCTACATCATGAAGTACTTGTTATGCATCAGCACAGTTCACGTTGCATGCTTAAACTCTTCCTCAACACCATATATAAAAATAATATAATTTCCAAAGATTCAAATATTATCATCACACACAGAGGTTCACACGTAATCGGATGATTATCTCTGACCCATGATTATCTGCTTTGCACACAGTGGAGGGTCACCACCATGGAGAGGTTACTAGAACATACGACGCATGGTGGCATGGAATCCATCATTGAAGCTTCCTTTGTCTCGCAATGTTTCCAGCAGAGACATTTCACAGTATAGTCATTTTGGCATGGTGAAATAATAATCAATTCAAAGTTATTGGTACATTTTCGAAACTAAATCAGACTACTGATCATTTCAAAATAAAGATTATCTAGCATTATCACTGTCGGCATAATTCTGGGGCTTTGTGTACTTGAAAAAACAAGTTTGGTCCGGATATACCATCTCATGATCTATAAATAGGATGCAACAACAAGTGGACACTATCACCATTTAGTCAAACAAGAGACATCTATCTTCCTTGACATGTCATGTCCAGAAAAGACCCTCAGGCTTTCTGTTGTATACAGGGTGCTTATTGTAAAACACATTGTCTCACTGCCATGCTCCTGCATGGACTATTAGTAGCAATCTGGTGATCCTGGACCAGGAGAAGTCCACCAAACATAACTATAGGTCATGGATGAATTTGTAAGAGGTTTTTGAAAAGGGAAACAGGCGATTGTTGTTGTAGAGTGGAGTGGAGTGGAAAAAAGAGGAGTGGAGAGAAATTACATCTTTTTGAGCTGTTAAGTTGCCAACAAAAAATTAAAAAAACAAGCCAAAAAAAGAAAGAAAACAAAATTGTCTTCTCTATATCTCTTATGCTTTATAAATTAGTTTGAGAATATTTTGTATTGTTATTATTCATAGGAGAACTTTTCAGTTTTGTAAATATTGACTATAGTGTGTGAAGTCTTACTTTAATGTTACATTTATTTGAGAAATAGGCCATCCAGTTGAGATAAACCTTGTTGGTTGATAACATCTGGATGAAGGATATGTTATTTTATTGTATTAAATTATTTTATTTTGCATTTCAGTGACTGCCCACCCCCCCATATATGCCGGCCTAGAACCGGCCCTGGCAGTAGCAGGAATCAGTGTAGACTGTCACTGGTTTAACAACTGCTAATGTAAAGGCTTCAGCAAGAGCCACAAGCTCAGTGTCTTGAACTGACTAGTGGACAGGAAGAGGATCTGAGGACAGAAAAGCATGATTAGAGCAAACAGCATAAAAACAAAACATGGATACAACCTGTGTTAAGAACACGTGAAGCAGAAATATCAACAAACAAAACCAAATCAGCATTTAGACTAAGTTTTTCCTGAAAGTGTGGGAGCTGTTGGAGAACTGTAATATCATCAGGTGTGGGAAGACGAGTAGCAAGATTAAGAACAGTGCAACATTTGACAGTGATGTTAGACAGTGTTGTAATGAAGCCAATGTGCTGTGGAAAGACGATGTGTGGGTTTTTAAAAAAAATCTTTGGTAGGAAGACCCTCCCACCCCCTCCTTCAAGGGGGGCTGGCACGTGTCCCAAGTGTTCAAGTACTTTTTAGGCCTTTTGTGACGTCTTTATGAGATTTCTGCAAACACATGTCTTTTAAACATGTTTTTTATCAGCAGAAGTATTAACCTTCAGTGTGTTTTTCTTCATATTCGTCAAAACAGCAGTTTTAGTGACCTTCAACACAAACACCTTTGTTGTTTCCCATCCTCATTACCAGTGGCCTTGAATTTTATCATTAATTATGAAGCTTTTGAGCTGCCCTTGGGTTTGTATTATTGTAACGAAATGATTCATTCATAACAGACTGAGTGGCTTTGCATTTCTCTCAAACTATAATCAAACTCTCATTCCTATTGAATATGCCAAATCTGCAGAAACTCTTCCTTCAACACTGTCGTTTAGTCAGGCTTCCTTCTTCTTCAGATCAACGGGCAATGAGATGATGATGTAGAATGAGACTCTGTGACACAATACTTTTCACCAAACGAAAAAAAAAAAGAGATCTTTATTTTTTAAGTCAAGTGTCAATTCCAAGCGCTGCAGATCGCCTTGGAGAGCTTCAGCCAAAATCCGAAAAAGCTCTAACTCTCCCTGTGGAAGACTTCTATGGAAGTAAATCTGTGCCATCTGAGTTTGAATACGAATTTCTAACACTGAATTTTTTTGCATCGAAATTAGACTTTGAATTTTAAAAAACATCAAATTTCAAGCACTGTTTTTTTTTGCCATTCATTTTTTTTCAACGTTGAAATAAATTCAGTGTAAAAAAATTTGATGTCTCAAAAAATTCCGTTGCAAAAAATTCGATGTCTCAAAAAATTCAGTTGCAAAAAATTCAATGTCTCAAAAAATTCAGTCTCAAAAAATTCACTTGCAAAAACATCAGTTAATATCCGGGTCACCAGAGAGAAGCAATCGATCCCTGTCTCAATTCATCCAAGTATAATTTAAGTATCTCGAAGCAGAGCCAAGTGGTCTCCTTTCTAAATATGTGACCCGCCACGGACCAAGAGGGCACAAGTCGGCCGCGCAAAACGAGAAAAACAGGAAAACGTTGTTTTTTTTCAGAATTAGGGATTTCCGTTTTTTTCAAAATTACACAAGTTGAAGTTTTGAAGAAGCCACTACCTGCTTCAAATCACAGTATTGTGGGTCTTAAAACCATAAACTTTGTGTTTGAATTAAGGTTGTTTTATCGCTGTGAATCGCTCCTAGTTTGGGTGTGGCATCTCACATTCCAGAGCCTTTGTTTCTTTTTCAGCCAATCAGCTGAGATCGGAGAATACACATGGCTAATTAATATGCAGGGTAGGGGGGGAGAGAGAGAGAGAGAGAGAGAGAGAGAGAGAGAGAGAGAGAGAGAGAGAGAGAGAGAGAGAGAGAGAGAGAGAGAGAGAGAGAGAGAGAGAGAGAGAGAGAGTGACAAAAAAACACCAAACACCTTTCTTGGGAGCCAAACACGGCTCCCAAGAAAGAGCCGGCTCCCGTCGTTCACTTCAAAGAGCCGGCTCTAAGAGCCGTTTCATTCGCGACCGACCCATCACTAGTTAACAGGCACTGTATCACTGAGAGAGATGTGTTGCATGTGTGCAGTGCGAAATTAAAGCATGATTATCATCAAAGCAGTCATCATCAAAGCTTTGTTTGACAAAGGAAGGCAAAGAGATCAGGACAATAAGTCAGCTGTGGCTGAGCAGCTTCTTCACATGGACAGAGAAAGCTCAGAGACGGCTGTGTGGACTGTTAGCATTTTAAGCTAGCGATCTTTATGCTAACGTGTTAGCAGACTTCATCGTCACAAAAACAACAAACAGATGGATTATTCCGCGGCTGAAAGAGAGCAGGACACACACGGTAGTTGTCTGAGATGATGACGTGACGCCAGCACCGCTCTATCTCCTATCTAATTGACCGCGGTGAAATCAGTTTCATATTGGATATTCAACAGACATTCGCTCCAGCTCCAGATCCAGGGGCACCCTCCTCTGCCTCTCCCCGGAGATGGGTGCACGATCACGGCTTGTTCAGCTCCAGATCCACGGGCACCCTCCTCTGCCTCTCCCCGGAGATGGGTGCACGATCACGGCTTGTTCAAACACCGACCCATCGCTCTTGACTTCCGAGGTCCCATTTAGGGACCGTCAACAAATTACTGTTTAAATTACAATATTTACATTGATTTAAAAAAATGTATTAAATAAAAATATGGGAGGTGAAAATGTCATAAAAGGAGGTGTGTCTTGACTAGGCAGTCTAGTACTATGGTTCTTTACTGATTTGAAGTCTTTAGGTCACATGTTCAGGAAGCTATTGAGCTGAAATGCTAATATTTACATTAAAAAAATTATAAAAAATATGTGAGGTATTAAAATGGAATAAAAAAAGGTGTGTCCTGACTAGGCAGTCTAGCACTATGATTCTGCACTGATTTGGAGTCTTTAGGTCACATGGCTTGGGAGCTATTGAGCTAAAATGCTAATATTTACATTAAAAAAATTATAAAAAATATGGGAGGTATTAAAATGGAATAAAAAAAGGTGTGTCCTGACTAGGCAGTCTAGCACTATGATTCTGCACTGATTTCAAGTAATTTTTTATACTTTATAGTTTAAAAAAAATATATTTTACTGTGAATGAATAGGGCACATAACTTTATTTTATAGTTTAGAACTTCAGAATCAGAGACAAGTTGCCAGGGAGGCTTGCGCCTCTGAGAACACTTTTTTTGTAACTGATGCAGTTATGGTACAGAAAAACAGAGGTTAAATATTGAATATTATTATAGTAAATTAGTTAGTTGTTGTATTTTAGATGAATATTTCTCGACAAAAAAGCTTCTACTTATCAATAGCTCCCAAGTCATGTGACCTAAAGACTCCAAATCAGTGCAGAATCATAGTGCTAGACTGCCTAGTCAGGACACACCTTTTTTTATTCCATTTTAACACTTCCCTTATTTTTTGTAATTCTTTTAATGTTAATATTAGCATTTTAGCTCAATAGCTCCCAAGTCATGTGACCTAAAGACTTCAAATCAGTGCAGACACATAGTACTAGATGGCCTAGTCTGGACACACCTTTTTTTATTCCATTTTAATACCTCCCATATTTTTTATGATTTTTTTAATGTAAAGACTAGCAATTTAGCTCAATAGCTCCCAAGTCATGTGACCTAAAGACTTCAAATCAGTGCAGAATCATAGTGCTAGACTGCCTAGTCAGGACACACCTTTTTTTATTCCATTTAAACACTTCCCAGATTTTTTATAATTTTTTAAATGTTAATATTAGCATTTCAGCTCAATAGCTCCCAAGTCATGTGACCTAAAGACTTCAAATCAGTGCAGAGTCATAGTGCTAGACTGCTTAGTCAGGACACACCACTCTTTATTCCATTTAAATACTTCCCAGATTTTAAATAATTTTTTTAATGTAAATATTACCATTTCAGCTCAATAGCTTCCTGAACATGTGACCTAAATACTTCAAATCAGTAAAGGACCATAGTACTAGACTGCCTGGTCAAGACACACCTCTTTCTATGACATTTTCATCTCCCATATTTTTATTTAATCAATCTTAAATGTAAATATTGTCATTTAAACAGTAATTTGTTGACGGTCCCTAAATGGGACCTCGGAAGTCAAGAGCGATGGGTCGGACTTTGAACAAGCCGTGATCGTGCACCTATCTCTGGGGAGAGGCGGATGAGGGTGCCCCTGGAGCGAATGTCTGTTGAATGTCCAATATGAAACTGATTTCACCGCGGTTCTAAACTGACTTTTGGAGGCGAACAGACGTAAAACTGACGAAAAGGAAGCACGCCCGGACCTCTTATCTGATCGGAGGCACTGAAATCTGCCGGAATACCTTTCAGTTTCTTATGGGGTGAGTTTTCATTAACGTTGTTTATCTATGATATGTTAGTGTTCATTCAAAGTCACATACAGACGCACATAGTGACGCTGTCTTTTAATAATCCACTGTGCGTTTCATAACGCCGTTTGGCTACATTGTTATTAGCTGATGTGTGAATGCCACACTGCATGCATGAATCACACATGATTAACACAATGTGTGATGAACGTGTTAATTACACGTGCAATTCATGCACATAAAGGTGTGGCATTCACACATAATTCAAGCAATACTACTGATCAATCTATATTGATTCAGTGATACAGTGCCTGTTAACTAGTGATGGGTCGGTCGCGAATGAAACGGCTCTTAGAGCCGGCTCTTTGAAGTGAACGACGGGAGCCGGCTCTTTCTTGGGAGCCGTGTTTGGCTCCCAAGAAAGGTGTTTGGTGTTTTTTTGTCACTCTCTCTCTCTCTCTCTCTCTCTCTCTCTCTCTCTCTCTCTCTCTCTCTTTCTCTAACTTTTTTTTCTCTTCGCACCGCACGTGATTGGTCAATATGCGTGTGTGCCTTGTGTTTGCGCTGAGCAGTGGGGGAGGGGCGGTAGTTACACTCGCAGCAGTAACACACGAACAGAGCAGGAGGGAGAAAGAAGAGACAACATCGACACATTAGAAAAGGTATAGTAGATACCTTTACCATAGTAAGAAAATGAGTGACACCAGGAACCATTTGGAAAACATTTTAAAAGGAAAAAGTTGAAAATTGAAATAGTTAAAAGTTGAATTGTAAATAGTTGTTTTTGTATTTTATAATTTATTTTTTAAATTTTATGTGGAGTGTATAAATAAAAGCATATTTATATAATAAACATATATGAATAAAAAGCACGTGTTTTTTTTACTTAGTAATTAATTTTGTGCATAATTTTATATTGTTGTTGATAAATTAATGAAAGCAATAAAACAACCTGAAGAGCCGCTTGGGAGCCGAAAGAGCCAGTTCTTTTTAGTGAGCCGAGCTGAAAGAGCCGGTTCTCTGAAAAGAGCCGGAATTTCCATCACTACTGTTAACATGAACCATTATCTGAAACAAGTATTTTGTTATTTTTTTTCAGAATCCTGGGCATAAGGATTGGCATGTGAAGTTGCTGCCAACCCATGTGTCCAAGGCCTCAGTGTGTTGTCTATACATGAGGTCTGCTAAGGCTCTTGGTATGTGTATAAATTGATTTCTATACAATAGCCAAATGCTTATATAGACTGCTATATGTAATCTGTAAAATGTGATTTTTTTTTTTGTAAAAGTAAAATAATTATTTTCATTGTGGTTCTTGCTGTCAACAGGTAGTGGAACACAGCTCTCCTGAAAGTCACCTCAATATTCCACAGCTTGTTGGAACGGCAGATAGCAGAGTGATAGTAAAGACCATCGACTGGCAGACACATCTGAGTCCCTACTTTCTAAAGCTCCCACAGATCAAGAGTTATCAGCACTTTAGGTATTTATATTCAAAATTCTGCATTTTATTAATAAAAAAATCACGAATGGACATGATAGTGTTCCATGTGAACAGTGAGCCATGTTTTAAATATCCTGTTGTGTGCTTCTATTCTGTCACAGCTTTGATGCCAACAGACCAGGTGTGGTGCTTGCTCAAACTCACAGTGATGCAGAGCCTATCGAGTTTCAGCTACTGCGCAACCCAGGAGTTCTGCCACCTGTTGACAGTCTTCCCGTCCTGGCCCCACCATGGACAGGCAGACATACCATAATCACAATTTGATTATGGTCTAAAATTCATAGACTCGCTGTCTTTTCTCCCCATGCGTCTCAGTGCCATGCCTGTGGCTTTAGGGTTTTCTGAACAAAGCAAGGGCTATTTCACCTCATCTCTTTAGCTCTGACAAACCCCTCGGCTCATTATTATGGCGTAGAGCGGCTGTCACAGAAAGAACAGGAGCACATTCATGCCTGGTACCAAGAAGCGGCCTTGGGTCGTTTTAACTTTGAAACGGAAGCTAAGCGTTATTGTAAAAATGACGTTGATCTTCTGCTTCAGGGCTGTGTTAAATTCAGAAAACAATTTTCAGGGACACAATGGTGGATCCCTTTAGCTGTGTTACCATAGCCTCAGCCTGCACAAAAGTGTTTGTCACTAATTTTCTGACTGCCAACTCTCTAGCCATTCCTTCCCCAGATGATTACAGGCAACAGTCTAAACCAGGGGTCTGCAACCTGCGGCTCTGGAGTCACATGTGGCTCTTCAGCCACTCTGCAGTGGCTCCTTGTAGCTTTAGAGATCAAGTTAACAAATAAAAGTGTTTTAATATGTTGTGCATCACATCTAACGTCGTCGTAAAATGCAATATTCAGTACATGTTTGGATGTGTCCTGTCCATCTTTGGATCCACATACCGTTTTCAACAACATACAATCCAAATATTTGCTTCATTTATTTTATTTATTTAAGTGGGTTCATTTGAATTTCTTTAATTTGCCACAAACAATGAAACAATGGAATAACCAGGTCTACGGGGTCTAGAGGTTGGGTATAAACTGAACATGTTGTAGTTCTTAAATGTCATAAATGAAAGAGACTATTACTATTGTATATAGTTTGTCTGTATAAAAACCTTTATATATGTTATTATCTTCATCTTGTGTTTTTTTGCGGCTCCAAATGAATTTTATTTGGGTGGAGAGATGACAATAATGACTTTTCATCCTAAAGGTTGCAGACCCCTGGTCTAAACTCTACTCTAATGCATCTATCCAGTGGTTAGAATGGGAGGCGCGCAACAAAAACATCTTTATCCAACATGCCTTAAACAGGGGAGAGGAACAAATTGGCCAATACTTTGTAGACGGTTATGCTGAGACGGAGGGTGTCAAGTGTGTGTGCGAATTTCACGGGTGTTTTTGCTGAGAGGATCACCAGGTCTCCACTGCCCTCTCTGCACAGCATCTACCACGGCAGAGTCCACAGGAGAGCTGCCACCATCATAAAGGACAACACCCACCCACAACATGGACTGTTTACACTCCTGCCCTCAGGACGGAGGTACAGGTGTGCCAAATGCCCCACTGCCATCAGAATCCTGAACAGCTGAGCAGGACTACAATTGACACTTTAAACCTGACACATGTCTCTTTAAATCTGTTGCACAACATCTTGCACAACCAGTGTGCACTTTATGTACAGTTTTTCTTAGTCATGCACATGTTTATACTTATTTCATGCATATATATTATTTTAGTTTTTTTTGGTAATATTTATTTACTATTTTTTCTTATGTATATCATACTTTTTAAAAAATGTCTTTCTACTTTATGCTGGTATTTTTGAGTGGACAGCAAAGTAAGAATTTCATTGTACAGGGAAACGTGTTTCTTTACTGTGCATATGACAATAAACACTTTGAATCTTGAATCTTGAATCTTTTTGTCACCTCGCATGTTTTCCACCCCACGACACCAACCCTTTAACGGGGGGTAGCTTTGATGAGCTGCGAGCGAGGAGAGAATAAGGACGGGCGTGATAGAGTTTAGATTGAGATACACAGCTGCTCCAAACAAAAAGGTGCATTTTGTCGATGAAACTTCCCTATATCCCTACGTCAATTGTAGCTTTCCCGACCCTCTGGGGCATCCTGCTATAATTTATAGAGATTTCCACCACCCCCAAATCTACTTTGGACTCAACAGCTGTAGTGCATCCCCCTCGAGGGCTCTATTTCCCGTTTTACCTCATAAAACATCCCACGGTAAATTAGTGTTCACCCTCTGCCGCACATGTGGCGAAATCAATCATCAGAACTCTCCATGCCTCCATGAGGCCAGAGCCTTGACGGGTGAGTGTAGAGTTACAAAAACCTCTCACACATTGAATTGAAAAAAACTCTAAACTTTCAGAAAAAGTTTAGAGAGGTGTATGACAAAAGACGTCTCTTAAAAGAGGGAAAAAGTTTGCCTTTTGGTTTTTAGATTTTACAATTCTTACTTTTGAAAATAGAGGAGATTGATTTTGACCCTAGATTAAGAATGCCTTTTTCATGTTTGATTGTGGGGCCGAGCGGGTGTGGGAAATCTTACTTTGTAAAAAAAAAAAGTGTATTAGAAAACTGTGAACATGTCATGAATGGTTTACCTGAAAATATTGTATGGATTTATACTTCTTTTCAACCCATGTACAACGAAATGCAAAAGATGAATAAAATCAAGTTTGTCAAAGGATTACCTGATTCTGTTGAAGATGAAGACCTGTTTCCACCTGATCAGAGTCATTTGATTATACTCGAGTCGACGACGTGTTTTTCCAGGCCTCTAACCATCCAGAAGTGGTTAAAATATTCACCCAGTACAGACACAATAGAAACATGAGCGTCATGATGTTGATACAAAATGTGTTTCACCGGGGTAAATACAGTCGTACCATCAGTCTAAACAGCAACTATCTGGTGTTGTTTAAAAAACCATGTGACAAATTACAAATCAAGATTCTGGCTCATCAAATCTTTCCCATGCAAATGAGTTTTTTCATGGAGAGTTATGAAGACGCAGTCAAAGATTCTCACAGATATTTAATCGTCGACCTGCCCAGATCGTTACAGATTGAGGATGGGTCCGCTTCCTCAACAGTAGCCAGCCATGTACATACCTAAAACCAAAAAATATATCTGCAAGATTAAAAAGAAACGGCCCCTTACTGACATCATTGTACTACGCCACACCCCGGAAACGTAAAGAGATTCTCTCCCACTGCCGTCTTTCTCCAAGCGCTGAGTGAGGTGGCTTTAAACCTCTTGAAGGGAAACATTCCGCTTTCCCCTTGTCAGTTCAAAAGAATAAAAAGCAGAAAAACTTGATCAGACAACTGGCTGATAAAAAAAAAACAGTCTGAAACACAAACGCACGACTCTGATCAAGCAGTCAGGCAGGCTTATTCTAGCCGCAGTCCCATTCCTGGGTTAGCTTTTTGGGAGGATTTTCAACCGCAAGTCTTAAGTTTTTTTTACGTTGTTGAATCAACCATGTCGAAAATGTTTTTTGTTTCACCTCATCAGTTAAACCGCCTGACACGGCAACCCCCCGTCAGACATTAGACAAACGGCTGAAAATGATCTGGATGCAAAAATGAGAGCCATTTTAAATGAACCAGGGTTGAATCAGTATGAAAAAATTTACAAATATGATGCCTTACTGCAGCGTTATCTCACCCTAATGAAGCAGGGTCAGCAGGAAGAGCAACGAGTGTCTTTGACACTGCATCCTCCCACTGTCTCAGAGACGCCGCCAAAAGATAATGGACCAAAGAGAGATAAGGATATACCTAGTGTCAAAATTTGATGGATGACCCCGCTGAACCCGCTCACCCCGCCCCTCTCTGCCTTAAAATGCTTAAAATATAATAGGTCACATCATTGGGAGACTTTTTTTTAAAGAAGATACAAGTTACAAGTTGTTACCGGTGGAGCGTTTAAATGTACCGGTTCACTGCAGCGTATCCTATGACTTCAAGTATGAAACGGGTGAACTCTGTCTGTATCAGAGAGAAAAGAATCAATAACCCACCCCATGACCCGCTGAACCCGCTCACCCCGGCCACTACGGCCACTACCTGAGAATAAACATATGTTGTATGTCTCTGATCCTTGGCAGTAAAGAGCCCATTGACTTGAATGTGGACATCCGAGGGACCCCTTATCACCCCGGCCACTACGGCCACTACGTGAGAATAAACATATGTTGTATGTCTCTGGTCCTTGGCGGTAAAGAAGCCAATTGACTTGAATGTGGACATCAGAGTGACCCCTGCCATGATGTGAAAAAAAATACCCGCGAAAAACACATATATTGGAAGTCTCTAGCCCCACTCACTACTGATCACGCGGCAGACTTACATATTGAAATTACCCAAAGAAAACTATTAATTATTCTCTAAAATTACTATTCACCTAAACAAATATACATTTTAAAATTGTATTGTATGTGTATTTTTTTTGTGTATTTTAAGTTTATTTTAACATTCTTTCCAAAAACAAGGACAATCATCTGACCATCATCATCTCTGTCCTCCTACCAGAACTTTGTCAGCACATGCAGTTGAGATATTTCTGTTTAGTGGGGGTCACCACGTGGTCGTGGGGTGACAGGGGGTGGGGGTGGGGGTGGGTGGTAGGTCAAGGGTAACGCCAAGGAGAGGGGGTGAGGGGGGTCATCGATCAAATTTTGACATAAGGTGTACCCTTCATTCATCCCTTAGAGATTCAAACACAGGTGTAATGCAGTGACAGAAGTTCAGATCACTTTTTTTTTTTTTTTACTTTAAGACAAGAGACAAAACAGACTGACACATTAAATCTACCCAGGAGATTTAAAGGACAACATACGACGACAACAAAAACAAATGTTTCAATGAGTTGCCTGTTTCATCATTGCAGATTAAAGGGCTAGTATCATTTTCTTTAATGGATACATGTATCTACCATTGAGCTCATGAGTTTTCTGTAAAGTCTGACATGTGTAGCACAAAATAGTCAAAAACAGTAACATCTTTATTGATTAAATAATCAATTTATTGTAGACATAGATGCAGAATGAGTACTAAACTTCTAGTAAACATATTTGCTGTGTTAAAGTGTATAATACACTTGTTTCAGATGTGTCTACTGTCACGTCATCCACCAGGCCTCCCTCTCTGCTGTCCACCTGATGTTGTCAGTCAGCCTTTGGAGCAGGGCTGTGGTCACGGCTGCAGTCGCCCCACTTGCACCGCCCCTGTACTTCCAGATGGAACGATCTCTGGTTCAGTGCTCCTTTCTGCCAGGGGCTGGACTCCACTCCTGGCCCTCTTTTCATATTACACATTATGTTACTGCTTTCCACCATTAGATATTTGTATTGTTATACCTGTATCCTCAGATGTTCTTCATACATTGTTTTAGTATGGCAGGGGGGCTTTCCACATGTTTTTCTGACTTTATTGTCCCTTTTCAGTCCTTTGCTTATGCTTATTCTTACTTACACAACATGTCAATTAATGCAATGAATTCTACCACTTGTGTATACAACCCAGACAGGATTATAAAATCGTGACAGACTGGGCAGCGAGTGTCGGGCCGTACCTGAAGCATTCCTCTCAAACTATAGTCAGACCCACATTCATAATGAATGTACCAGATCTGCAGGGGCCTTTTCCTCGACAGACAGGGCCATAGCTGGATTTATAACAGCTCAATCTGTGTGCTTTGTAATGTCTTGAGTACAAAAAAATAAAGACATTTTACCTTTCATGAACTCCTAGACTTTTATACTCTTCATGCAAAAAAAATGCTTTTTGGCATCAATTGTCTGTCAAACAGCAGCAGTAGTTTGAGCAATGTCAGTATGTGCTTCAGTGTTATTTGACTGCTGGAATGCTTTCGTATCAACACCATGAAACTGTCCAAAGACAGACAAAACATGTTAACAGCTGCAAGATAAAACAAACCTTTGAGATAAGGCTCAAGATGCAGTTAAAATTTAAACTGCACAAGATGAGGAACATCAAAAAACACACTACATTATACATAAAAATAAACATTTATTTAAAAAAAAAACACACAAAAAAGACATTTAAGTTTTATATAACAATAATATATACAAATATTAATGAAGTAGAAAAATATGCATAGCTGAAATAAACAGTGTAAAGGCTCATTCTTACAAAATTTCCCCTTTGCTTAAATGACAAAAAAAAGGAATGTGCTGAGAGAAAACGCCATGTCATGGAGTGACTTACAGACAAAACAAAGGTGTACACAAACAAAATAACAAAATCAGTTCTGGTAGTGGAAATCTGAACACTGGTTGCACATTATACATCTGTTAATGGTTGTGTCTTCATGGATTAACTGTGAAACATCCTGAAGAGGCAGGAGGGCCGCAGGGTTCTCTGGATGTACACGCTATGGTCCTAAAGGAAAAGAAAGAAAGGTCAAAAATAATCACAGGACGTAAAACAATACCCTAGCAAAGATAAGGATCTCACAGTTTAGTTCCTAAAATACTGATGCAAATGGTTCTTGTCATTTTTTGTTGTCCAGAGGATCAAACCCACTGACACTGAGTGAACGGTCTGAATATGACTGATTTGCAAAAAAGAGTCACCTGTTAGTAAAAAAAAATAAAAAATGACATTATGTATATGATGAGATACAAAACAAATCATTCTATGAACCTTCTTCTTCCAAAAAATAATGATGTGTGACTGCATCAGGCTGTTATAAAATAACAATGTAATCTTAACCATTACTACATCCAAACCCATACTACTTTATTTGAAAATGACATTTTCACATTAGGGTCTGGGGAAAGACGATCAGTGTCAATTCAACCATTTCAGCTCTGAATCAGAAACCATCGGTGTCCATACAGAGATCACATGACCATCCAGGTACACTGGACTTACACATGTCCATGTTAACAGGAAGCTGATTCTCTCCTCTGCAGTTGTTGATTTGTTTAACAAAGTACGACCAATGCAAAACAACAATGATGAAACGACGGAGCAGGGATTTCTTTTTTTAGATGCACCATGAGGTGAAGCTGAAAATAATTGATAACAAAGCATATGGATCACAGTTGATAGTCAAGTTGTAGTTGATTAGAATCTGTTAGAAATCGGTGAAGAACTTACTGAAAACGTCTCAGTACTGAGAGACAACATAATAGTCATCTGTCTAATGACCTTCACATATTTCATTACAACCCAAACAACACAAACTGCTCTCGCTCCACCGTTATCTATATTTTGGATTTTTATCAGGTTCTGGTTGGCATTCCTGGCAAATGAACACAAACACTAGAGCCAACCTTGAATAGAGCATAGTTTCACAGGATTCCAGACAAACAATTCTCTAATATTTAACAATGTATTACCAAAGGGAAAGATTAGAAATTCTCCATCATAGAATCAATTCGGAAATGAATGAGCTCTACACTACGCAGCATCTGAGTTTTCAGTAAAAATGGAGGCAGCAGCGTTTGGGGCTCTAAAACACCCTCATAGTGCCAACAGCAGGTGTAAATATGTATGGATATAGCTTTAACATTGCTAAACCTCAATAGGTCTTATATATGATTTACCTGTTATGTTCTTTTCTCCTACGATGTTGGATTCATCCGTGATGTTGAACAAGTTGGAAAGACACACTCTTCTTCAGAGGAATGTTGGAACTGCTTCCATTTTCATGGCCACTTCTCTGTCGATCAGGTTGTTTGAGTGGAACCACATCCTCAGTCATTTTCTTCTCCAAAAGCTCAGCGAGACGTTGCCTCTTCTTCAGTCTCGGGCCTTGCTCCGTTTTTCTTTTATCGATACTTATTTCAGAGGTGGTGTTGTGCACAGATTTGTTGAAAATCACCTCTGATTCAGGATGAGAAGCAGGCATTATTAATTTAAGTTTCCCTTTGTGGTTTATTTTAATTGGTAGGTAACTTCTCCTCCATGCATCATGAACCATTTGTTTTGCTGAATATTCCGGTGTAGCAGCACTGGACTTATGCCTCAAGGGTTTGTTGAGATTCACACTCAGAGTTCTTGGAGGCGAAACATCACCACTCGTTCTGCCACCGAATGAAATGTTTTCCCATTGATGTTTTGAGCCAAACAGCATCAGCTCAGCGTTGACATTAGCGTGTGTAGGTTCATCAGTAGCATCAGCAGAAACCTTATTATGTTGATGTTTGACAGGCTCTGAATCTCTGCTTATCTTTGGGAATGGAAACGTGTTTTTATGACTGCGTTGTTTCTTTCTTTTCTTTTTTCCAACTGCTTCATCACAGAGCCTGAAAGACATTGAAAGGTCAGCTGTGGTGCTTCTTTGGCTTTGCGCCGTGTTGTCTGAAGTAGATGTCGGCGGCACTTGTTCACATGCCTCCTCTGGGTCTGACATTTGGCTCACAGGATCACTGCTGAAGACCAGCGGTTCTTGCACACATGCTTCCTCTGGAACTGCAATCACACTGCCAGAGTCAGGAATGTGACTGGGAATTTCACTCCAACTGCTGGACAGGTCTTCATTCAGTTCTTCACTTTCCCTTACAACTAAAATGTTTGAACTAGTGTCATCTATGCTTTTTTCAGGCTGACAGTGAGGTTTCTCATCATCAGTTAAGTCAACAATGAGATTATCGGATAAAGCAGAACAACTCCATGTCATCTTTCGATTGCAACCATTCTCCTCAGCCTTTTCCCGTGTATCTCCTTTCACGTCACAGTATAATTTTCTGTCCAACTTGATCACACGCAGTTTAGAGTCATTTTTAACCATCGTATCTTCTTCATCAGGGTTCTTTTCAGTACAAACTTTACCACTTAGCTTTTTCCTGCAGTTACATTTCACAGGACTTTCTGACCCAATAATTGTTCCCATCCACCATTCAAGGCAGCAAAATGTTTCTATTGAGGAGACTTCCTTGTGTCTGTGTTCTGAATCACTCCCTGTGACTTCTTCATTGTTAGGTCGCTGATGCTCCACAGAGTGTTCTGTGACTGTCTCTGGCTGACTGTCTATGTCCATACTTTGTGTACTCGCTTTATGTATTTGCTCAAAGATACGTTTGGCCTCCTCTGGGGGCAAAACTTTAATTTCAAATGAGTAATATGGGTCAGTGCTGCCTTTTTCATCAGAACAGGTTGAAGTACTTTTCACAGTGGAATCTTGATCTTCTTCACCTGAATCAGCAGGTACCAGCTCTGTTTGGGACAAGTTTTTGTTGGGCATCTCAAACGTAGCTTCTCGAACCTTATCTGACTGGCTACATGTGTGCAGACGATAATCTAAAGCCGACGAGAAGCCAAACTCTTTGTCAATGTCATCTACCTGCTCATTGACATTCAACCATGATGATATGTAGGGTGGTTCAGAATAAACTTCATCATCATGGAGGACATGGTAATTTTGGAGTTGCTTCAAAGAGTTTACTTTAACTTGTGATAGTATGACCGTGTCTGATGTTACGTGTTCCTTGCAGACATTTGCAGCATAAGTCATGGAATACACATTTGATATAATCTGATCCAATGTATTCTTTTTTTTCCAAAAGCGAGTCTTCAGTTCATCTGTCAGAGATGTGACTTTTGCGTCTTGTAACTCCACCTGAGTTTTTTCAAGATCCTGTATTAAGTTGGCTAATTTAGCAGCTGTCCACGGGGTTGTTTGGACTGAGGAGAGGTCAGTGACACAGGCCTTTGGATCTGTTGGCGTCTCACCTTTGTCTTTCTCACAATTTTGTATTTCTGGCACCTCAGAGGTTACCGACTTTTGAGGCACTGACAGAATGCACTGCTCTCCAGGCACTTGTTCCTGTGACATGTCTTGAGGCCTGGCTGAATCTGAATCTGACACAACAGACACATCATTGGATGCTGGTGAATGCTTAATATTTGGCCACTTTTGATTTGAGCTTTGCATGTGTGTTTTGAGTCCTTTGGGATGTTCAGCTTTTTTGGCAACAGCCGGTGAAATCACTTTTTCACTGTGAATCAAAGATTTATCAGTTGCAGTGCACTTTTCCAGTAGTTCCATGTAGTTGTTGGGAAACTGGTAGCGTTTCTGTGACAGTGGTTGAACAACAGCAACAGCTCGCGTGCTCGCACAACCAGGAGATGAACGAGCGGGGCTGTCATTTTGATTGTTTGCTCCAGTTGATGATGAAGTCACAACTCTCTGTGGAGGCTGCTGCATCGACTGAGATGCATCACTTCCAAAACTATTTGCCTTTGAGATGATGTGCTTTTTAGTTGTATTTCGACCTTCATTTCTAATTTGGGTGATTTGTTGACCACCCATTTTTTTCATAGTCATTTCATAGTTTGTGGTGGGATTTGAGTTACTACGGCGGGCAAAGTGTAATTTCATAGGTTGCACCGTTTGGTTAGACATCATTTTGTCCTCACTGACAGACTGCCTCCCTGTCGGTGGTGAACTTGTGTGCACTTGTTGACGAGCTTTTGAGTCAGCAGGGTATGAGTTTTTCAGATCTTTGACGATTCTTGCGATCTCATCATGGTAGCCATATGGTTTCTGTGGGGGATCTGCGGTCACTTTTAAGGGTTGCGTGTTAGTTTCCTTCTGAACACTGTCGGGTACAGAGCAGCAGTTGTAGGAGCTTGAATTGACAGAGCAGTTGGCCCCTCCTCCACAGTGAGGAGAAGAGTTGAGTTGATTCAAGTATTGCTGATTTTGAAGACTCATACTTGAATTACACAAAAGCTGATGATTTGACGAGGAAGTTGTAGTGCAAGACTGTGACATAGCTCCATTGTAAAATGTGACGACAGGAAAGAAAATTTGCTGCGTGACATTTTGTCTTTGATTCTGGATATTACCAGTCTGTTGGTTGTGCGCAGTGGGAGGCACAAATGTACGACTGCAAACCATCTGTTCGCATGAAGGTAAGGCAGCTGTAGGGTAGGGTTTAGATGGTGCTCCATTTACATGTTGATAGAATGCTTCCTGGATTCTATGATATTGGACACCATATGATGCACTCGCATAATGTTCCTTTATTGGTTGTGTTGGTGGGTTGCAGGGGCCTTGCTGGGGTTGTAAACTCGCGTTGGTTGGAATGTAAACTTCTGAATTCTGGGCAGAATTCTGAGCGGTAAACATGCATTTATTAGTGAGTAAAGCTTTTAAAAGGGGATTATTTTTTCTATCTGTCACTGGATTAGGAACTGCTGAGGTTTGGAAACAGGACATCCATAAAGTTCCATCTTGAAGGTTGGCATGAGAGTTTGCTTGTTGGAATTCCATGTTAGTGATCCTATATTTATAAGTTATTTTCTGCTGGAATTTCTCGCCGTGTGACAGCTGAGTAGTGGCTTGTGAAGTTTGTAAAGATGGTCCAGGGGCTGTCCATTCATCCTCGCCCTACAAAAAGAGAAAAGAAAATATAGTTTAAAATAAATAATGCATTACTTATTTTTGACATAATATTTTTGTTTTGATTAATTAACTTTGTGATGAAGAATAGTGAGATTGTTATTGAGAAGTTTTTTTTCAATACAGCCATGTGGTGGAATGAAGTGAATCAGTGTGATCGGCCCGATTTATGAATGACCTGGGGCTACAGCAAGCTGTTTGTCGTGGAGAGAAAAAAACTGACAAACAGTGATGACATCTTCTTCCTCCCTCTTCCTCCCTCCCCAGCTTCCACAACACAATCAGTAATGCATCATTACATGAAGTAACTCAGTGAGCTCTATCTGCTTATTCTGTGCGTAATGTGTGTGTAACTGGATGATGAAGTGTGACACTGACAAATTTATAGATTGTTGAAATGATCTGTAAATTCAACTCACACGGATGGAAAAATATTTGTTTCTTATATTTTTAGATTTTTTTTTATATACCTTTTGTACATTTTCATTTAACCTTGTTTAGGTTTCCCCACATTGAATGAATTAATACTTTTCCTCCCCCACATCTGCTGCAGGGGCACTCTGTAACAGGCTCACACACTCCCATAATGGTCGAATGCACCTGCGCACACACACACACACACACGCGCTCAAAATGATCCGTTTTGAAGAAGAAAATGAAAATGCAGTTATTAAATGTATTTATGAGTCAAAAAATGCAGCTATATTGCATGAAAAGGCATTTCTGTTCATCCATTTTAATTTGAATTATGGTACAGACTTGCTTCCTTAGGTGAGCAGTACCAACAACACACTGAAGCTATGGGCTTTGCACTTCTCCTTTCATTCTCCCCTGACCCCTTTTCCACAATTAGCATTTGTAAATAAGGTTTGATTGTATATTTTTCTTTTTTTAAATGTACTGCCTCTTCCTCCCTCCTCTCTAGCAAAGGAACATCAGAAAATGTAAATGATCTGCTATTATTGTATCTACTTTTCTTAGTTCTTCAAAGAACTTGATTGCACTGCAGAAAATGTTCCTCATTTGTCTGCACTCTCTTCTCTTGCAGTCATCACATCACGTGTCACTGTGTCACATCACCTCCCTCCCTCACTTCCTGCTCTGGTGAGAAAAAAAACTGGTCGACTGTTCCCCTTCTAGAAGACAGTTGGGTTCAAACTTGGTAATCTCAACCACTTCCACAACACTAGGCCGAACATGTCATTTGTCATTTATATATGCCTTTTTTTATTTTATTTTATTTTTTAAAAAAGAAGCTCATTTTGTTTTATTTATTCATCCTTTATTTAGAGATCTAAGTAATTACAGAGAGAGTAAAAAAGGAGAGTTATAATAAGTAAAGTGCAGAAGTATACAGGCCATACCAATAAGATCCTTTATCCAATCATGGTCCATAAATGGGGAAATTATTTACATACACTTAGAACATTAGAACATTTCAATTATACAATTAAACAGTTCATGATTACTGGAAAATCCATCACTGTGCAAATCTTGCAGCTTGCACAACGTGTTACCATATACACCTGTGCTTCATGACTGTTCACCCTCTTGTTTTTCAGTTCGTAGAATCTTTACACGCGTACTTGTTCCAGGAAACCAAAATGAGCGTTGCACCTACATCGAATCAAAGAAACTTAAGCGTCTGTTGAAAAGCACCTTTTTTTTTTTCCTGTGCAGGATATACTCAACTATAAAACCTTTTTATAGTCGTATAGTTTCTAAAACTATTTTGCAGACTGCTCTGTACTCTGTGAAATCTGTTCCTCAAAGACAAGTTGGTGAACTTTCCCCCTCTTAATTTCCTCTCTCACCCGGGGAACACACACACATGTACACAATGGTCTCAGAAGTTTTTTATATGGATCCTCATTTATTTGAAAATAAAATCCAACTACATGCATTACTTTTTGATGAATCCTCCTCAGTCACCTCACTTTCCAACCGCTAATCCAAAATGAGCTACAAATAACGATTATTTTCATATTATTTAATGTTCATATATTAACCTGTCGATTATTTTCACCATTAATCAAGTAATCGATTGGTCCATAAACTATCAGAATATCAGTGTTTGTCAAACCTGCATGGAAATGATCATGTTCTTTAATTGTTTTGACCACAAACCAAAATGATTGCGTTATAATGATTTATTTGTTATATGGAGCAAAGAAACAAAGAATAGATTTACATTTAAGAAGCTAAAAGTACAGGCTCATACATATGGACTAGTTGAATGAGGACTTACTACTGAATATCTGGCTGAATTAGTTGTTGAATCAATTGTTTTTGTTTACTTCTGTGGGTAAAAGTAGGTTTCAAACAACCAGTTTCTTAAAATAAGCCAGAAAGGCGTCTACTTCATTAAAACTTCTCTGAGAGAGGTGAAGTTGCTGTGCCGCAGCTGGATTTCTGCTGCACAAGCGTGGCACTGACTGCGGTCTCTGTGCGATGGTCCTTAAAGATACATACGAACTGTTTTTGTTGTGTCTCTCGGTAGTGAAGCTCGTGGTTGAGCTACCGTACTATTTGGAGGCTGTTCTGTTAACTTCTGTGATCATTTAGAAGTGGAGGAAGGAGATCAGCTCACAGTTAAAACAAGGTTTTAATCTTGTACAAGAGGAGCATTCACAAAGCAACACACAGGTCTGTTACAAAGTCAAGACAATGAGTGTGTTTACACGCACACTAAAAAACAGATTAGTATCTGGTTTGTGCAGTTATCTGGTTATTCAAGTGCTCATGTAAACGGAACAAACAGATATTCATTATCAGTTTATTGCCGTTATCGGTTTTTTTCACACCTAGGTTTCTGTCAATAATCTGATTTCTTCAAGACATGTATACACCTTAAATGGTTTATTCCAGTTACCCGATCATTGCCAGTAATCTTTTTTTTTAGTGTACATGTAAACACACTCACTGTTTTTGGAGAAAAGCATGTGTTATCACTCTGATAGTTATTAATGTATGCCATCCTGCACTTAAAGGAATTACTCACTCAAAGAAGGAAGTGATAAACTTGAGTGCATATTCAACACTTTACATGTGTCATAAAACAACACAAACGGTTACAGGTCACATTACAGAGTCACATGAACGTTCCTGTGTAAGACTTCAGTTCACATCTCTCTTCATGAAGTACAACATTTCCATCACAACTGTCACCATAATTAGGGCTGGTTTTCGCCACCAATTTCCTAAAACGATTCGATTATAATTTAATTAGGAATACTTCAGTTACAATACCACTCTTAGTTGGTTATGAATACATTATAGCATAATTAATACTGTTAATTATGCAACGATTCCTCAAAGCTGGCATATGGGGTATATTTGTGTTTACATAAACAACAGAATCCAAAGCAGTTACTTTAATGTACTTTTTATTTAACGTGACATTCAAGTGTTACACTTAGTAGAGAGAATGCATCATAAATGCCAGTTTCATGCATTTGTACTGTGCAGTTTTTGAGAAAATTAAGAAAAAAGCACATAGTCTCCGTTTGCTCTTTTGTATAAATATTGTTATTTTTAATTCAAAAAAATTAATCCTCTGACGCCCATGTCAAAGTGAAACACTTTCTGATTTATTTGCTCCATATCACGAATTAATCAGTTGATAATTTTGGTTAATAGACAAAAAAAAGATGTGTGAACATCGTCGCTCCATGTTTTGGAGCCTGTGTTTTCCGTTGTTTCTCTGCATATTCACCACGTAAGCGCGTGCACTTATTACATTCACGACAACTTGCTTGACCACTGCATGCAATTTGACTGTAAACTATTTGACTTTCTCCTCAGAAAACGGCGAACTTACCGCGTCACGATGAGCTCCTTCTTGATATGGAGAACGTGCAGTAAAAAAAAGTATTTCCTCCTGCTGCGGTAAATCCGTTTGGAAGTGATGGAAGAGACGTAACTGTTGTTCTGCGAGGCATCACGCGAGGATGTGTCCTCCTGTAAACTCAATGTGCATTGACTAGTCTCCTCCTGCTGGTACTGACTGGAATTACTTTTTTAGTATTTGAGATTAGGAACAAACTGACATTTGGCCAATATTACATATTTGGATATACATGTGAAAACAATGTGCATATCAGAAATACATGAAACAATAACATACTAAATAAAAGATATACAAATAAATAAAGAATGTAAATTAAAATAAATAAACAAACAAACAAAGATAGTCACAATGTCTTAAATAGGGGCTACGGTGTGTGTTCGCTTTGTTTGACATAGGAGTTAAAGTATGTAGTATGGTAAAGTTGAATTAAACTATGAAACTGTTAGGAAAGGATTTAGATCAGAGGTCTCAAACTGGAGACCCGGGGCCACAATTTTTCCCACTTTTTGTTCTCTAGGCCAGCCTCCTCTTGACCACAATAGATGCGCATTGGCCCCCAGGCCATTTGAGTTTGAGACCCCTGATTTAGAGAATTGTGCTTTATGAATGTTACATTTTCCAATTGCAAATTAAATTCAGTGACGATAGCCTTTGGGATAATATGACTCACCCTGTTCTAAATAAACTTCTCTGCGTCTCTAAAACATAAAAGAAAAGGGGCATTTAATAAAACAAATGTAAAACTGTTTCTGGCTCAATTTCACAAGAAGTGCATTTTGCATCAATAGATCGAAGAGATGAAGAGATGTAAGATCTCTTTTTAAGATTTCTCTGATTTTATTCAAAACACAAAACTGAAAGGGGCACAACCATGCTTTACACCAGATTATATTATCAAGTTGTGAATTCCAGAAAGATTTGCTTTTGGGTGAAATCTTGTTCTAGTTTTGAAGCACTTTCCTTATATGTTTGTTAGTACACTTTACATCTGTTAAAGGTATTCCACCAATAAGCAATATAGGTTGGAATTCCTCACTATCCAACTCCAAGTTCTCACAGTGACGTGATCGGGAGCATGCAGGAGGAGGAGCCACATAAGGATTTCCATATGTCTTATAATTTATTCCCATGTTATTATTATTTTACTAGATAATGGGTTAAACACCATAAAAACACTTGATAAAAAGACGACGCACTATCTATTCTCCAATGAAAGGAGTAAAGGGACATTAAAGTTTTGAGAACAGTTAGAAACAATTAAACCGTATAATCTGAAGCTAATGGTGGAAAACTTTATACATAGTGAAAAAAAGGGTCAAGGAAGGGGCATACCCCCGTCCCAGAGGATAAAAGAAGGCATGCGACAAGCCCAGCTTCTATGGCACTTCTTTGTGGATCCTTAAATAAATACCTTTTTGACCTGAAGGCAACGCACTCTGTCACTTTTGAAACACTGTCATCTTTTGACTATGACTTCTTCATACTTCCTAAAGCTGATTCGAAAAAGTTCTTCCATGACAAAGACTACACGTTTCTCACCTGCATCACATGCACTCATTCTTGGAGACTTCTGTCCTCCTGGTGGGTGGTGGAAGGGGATGTATCAGCAACAACAGGGAGGCCATTTCTTGGTCGTAGGCTGAAGACAAAGAGTCACAACTGAAAACTCTTAAAATTTATTTTAATACTTTTCCAAGTCTGAATGAGAACAGGGTGGCATATTGTTCATATTTATCCCAAAAAACAAATTAGCTTTCAGAGATACACAGATTTTTTAATAAAAAAAACTGTCCCATTAGTGTAATTGTTTCCTTAATCATATAGTCATGACAATAATGAATGACACTGCAAATACAGCAAGTGTGTCGTTTAATCAGGCTTCCTTCTTCTTGAGAACAACATGTGGTGAGATGATGATACAGAATGAGACTCCGTGACACAAGACTTTTCACCTAACATAGAGATCTTTATTCTGTTACAAGTCAAGTGTCAATTCCGAGCGCTGCAGTTCGCTTGGGAGAGCCCCACTTCTTAAAGGTTACCTGCTCCTCCTCTTACACATCACCTTCTGCGCTTATTAATTATTCAACCTTGGGACCACATCACTGACCAAACAAGGACAAATGCTTCCACTTTATGGTCAACCGAAGATCGGAGGGCAATGTTCCGGTACGGCCTGCAGGCTTCCGTGTTTCAACTTACTTATAGGGCATTGTGAACCTATTTGCTGTGTTAATGGGTCTAAGACACTTCAAATGCTTTAAAACAAGGTGAACAAATACAACTCACTTCGTCTCATCGGACCATACAGTGATAGCTAACTTAATTAACCTGGACAAATTTGCTGTTCAGTCCTGGCAATAAACAAGGTTTTGCAACACATACATTCTCCATAGTTGTTTCATTGAACAGCATTAACCTATAACTGTTTCAGTAGATTTAAGTTTGACTTAATTGCACTTACGGCATAACTAGTATATAGACTATACCTCTTAGTTCCCATACCTGCCACTAGGGGCAAACATATAAATTTAATATAAAACTAATGAATTATGCATAAAATAAAATTGAAAAAAATTGAAAAAATGCGCATGCGCAAGGGGAGGAGTAAGGAGGGGATGCCCCTCCTTTAGGATGTAATGGATCAAATTTTGATATTAATGTTTTTTAGGGTTATAAGGAGCTTATCCAGGGATGTGTTCATGACCCCGGTTACAGGCAGGAGGAGTGTGTGTGTGTGTGTGTGTGTGTGTGTGTGTGTGTGTGTGTGTGTGTGTGTGTGTGTGTGTGTGTGTGTGTGTGTGTGTGTGTGTGTGTGTGTGTGTGTGTGTGTGTGTGTGCTGATGAGCAATGTATGGGGTTTCTCGTCGTGGACTGCCGAAGTAAATTAGCACAAGGCTAATTATGGTGTAATGCATCAAACAGTAACATTAATGCTTTAAACGGACAATGGTCCCTTTTTCACAACCCGTTACAGACAGGATGTATGTGTGTGTGTGTGTGTGTGTGTGAGAGAGAGAGAGATAATTAAAAAAAAAGAATGAATGCTCTTTAATACTTTCAATCGTATTCACGTATATTACACCTTTATCACCATATCTATTTTTACTGGCCTCACTCTACTTCAACAACAATCTACTTCAACACATAAATCCAGTTTTTACTTTCCTCTGCCAATAGGCCCAACATTTCTATCTCCAATGTTCCTATCTAATAGAGTTCTTGTCAAGACTACAGCTATGTACCCTATTCCTAGTTTTGGATACAAATGTAAGCTAAAAGGCTTAAATGTATTTTATTCCAGATCTTATGAGTCAGGGTGTGTGTGTAATTACCCCACCCGTCTGAAATGTGTACCAAACAGGGTTTCTCATTATTGTCCAGCATGGCCGGACAGAGGCAACATTTGGGGAGTCATACTAGCCAGGTCAAAGGTTGCTGGTCTGGCAAGAAAGGAAGTCAGGAGTGGTGTGTGTGTGTGTGTGTGTGTGTGTGTGTGTGTGTGTGTGTGTGTGTGTGTGTGTGTGTGTGTGTGAGAGAGAGAGATGAGACACATTTAAGGACAGGATATGTGAGAGATAATTTAAGAAAATAAGCTTTAATACTTTAAATCTTATTGATTCACGTATATTATACTTTTATCACCATCTCTATTTTCTGTCCTCAATCTTACTGCGTCCGCTAAAGCAACATCCTTCTACACATACATATAATCTTTAGTGAGTGAGTAAGGAGCGCCCAAGTGGTGTGCAGTATGATGAGGTCTTTTGAAACACAAGTCAATTTAAAATGGTGAGAAAGGAAGGTTTTGGTGAATAAAGTATTTGTTTTTCAACAGGCAAACACCAATCTACTTGTGAAATCACATTCAAATGTTTCAGATAAACAGTGTTTGACTTTTACAGGGTTGGAGAGTTTTGTATCTACTGATATACTCTTTTGAGACTAAGGTGGCCCTCAAATAGTGTTTCAGATAAACAGTGTTTGACTTTTACAGGGTTGGAGAGTTTTGTATCTACTGATATACTCTTTAGAGACTAAGGTGGCCCTCAAATAGTGTTTTAGATTAACGGTGTTTGACTATTTGTACATTTTTGTAAGAGATTTTTTGTTTTAAACAATCTATTTACAAATAAAATGAAGGGACTTTACGTTTAAATAAAGTAAAGGATATATAAAATAAGGAATGTCTGAACTGGCTAGAAAGAGCGGACATCTGTTTATGATAAGGATGTGTGTGATGATCCAAGTGTGAAACTGTGGCCCAAATTAGTGTTTCTCGTCATCAGTGACATTTTAACACCATGGGTGAGTCTGCCATTGGTATTGTTTGGAAGTTTGTTTCCGACCAGGCAGACCCAGTGACGGTGGACCCATTTACATCAGTTTACGAACAGCCAGTTTGTGTGGGTGTGTGTGTGTGTGTGTGTGTGTGTGTGTGTGAGAAAGAGATATAATAAAAAAAAAAAGAATGAATGCTCTTTAATACTTTCAATCGTATTCATACATTCATTCATTCATGCATATTATACTTGCTATTTTTGTCCTCGCACTTACCGACTCCACTAAACAATCTACACAGGCATCATCTAGGCACTCTACCCCCATGTCACTGCTCCCATTTAAAGGAATTCTTGTAGAGACCACTTCTATGTGTGTGTGTGTGCATGAGGGTGGGGGGTGGGGGGTTAGAGAGAGAGAGAGAGAGAGAGAGAGAGAGAGAGAGAGAGAGAGAGAGAGAGAGAGCAAGACATACTTTGATAAGAGATTCTTTACCGCATTCAATCTTATTCATTCAAGTATATTATACTTTTACCGCCATTTCTATTTTCTATCCTCCCTCTTACTTCAATCACTAAACAAGTCAAGACTTAAGTGAGAGAGTGAGGAGCACCCAAGTGGTGTGCATGAGTATGATGAGGCCTTTTGAAACACAATTCAAACTATTTAAATGGAGAGAAATGTAGGTTTTTGTAAATAAAGTATTTGTTTTAAAACAGGAAAACACAAGCCCCTTGGGAATTCACATTCAAATGTTTCAGATAAACAGTGTTTGACTATTTGTACATGATTGGAAAATTCTGTATCTACTGATCTCTTAGTCTCTTTAGAGACTAATGTGGCCCTCAAATAGTGTTTCAGATGAACGGTGTTTGACTATTTGTACATTTGTATATATTTTCTTTACAGAGTATAGTATCTCCTGGTAACATTTGTAGAGACTAAATACATTTATTCACAGATAACCTTAAGTGACTTTAAATAACATAAACCAATCGATGTATTGAGATGGGTCAATAGAGACACCACCCCCTTGAGAGGAGGAGACAAATAAAAGGCTAGCATTCAGGAGCACATATCTTGCCAATACCGATCTGACTACCCTAGCATGGAGACTACGCCAGAGAAGATTCAACTACATATACAATGACTTGAACACCACGGCAAAACTGAACTATGTTAGCGACGTTCTCTTCCAACATGGCATGCTATCATATAATGAGATGGAGGCGATACGTGGTCCAGTACACACAGCTGAAAAGGCTCGATCCTTGATTGACAGGGCTTGGAGGAAAGGAAACGCTACCAGTAACATGTTAATGGAAACCTGGGACAATTACAAGACCCCAGGAACTAAACAACAACAACAACAACAACAAACCACCCCAGTCTCCACCGACAATGGCCTACAGCCTAAGCACATACTTCAGATATTGGAGCGTCTCACCAGCATCGAGCTTGAGTTCATCAAGTTGTGCATGCAGATTACGCATGGTCAAGGAGACATTCCTAATGCTGACATTGATACGACGGATAGACTGAAACTAGCAGACGCAATCTCAGCACACTACAAAGATGAATCCAAGGAAGCCTTGACGGGCCTGCTGGGGAAAATCAATCGCAATGACCTGATCGAAGAAGTCGCTACCTTAGCCGTCACTTCAAGCAATTCAGGACACTTGAATACCTATGCATGCCTATGCATGAAAAAGATAGGGTAATGTTGGTAGACATTGTGTATCTCGACAATAAAAAAAATAATCTGCCCAATAACTTGACTGATAGCCTACTATTTGATTGACTATTTGACTATTTGACAGAAGGCTATATTTAAAGAATCAAGAATGGAGGCCTGCCAGCACCATATTGTTGATGACTTCCAATGACTGGGGAGTTTTGAGACATACAATGACCCCCCCTCTCGGTTCTCTGTTACCCATACTTCCAGTATCACAATGGTGCCAAAGAAGCACATTGACTGGAATGTGGGTATCAAAGTGACCCCTTCTCACCCCCTGCCAGGACGTGAAAAAAACCTATATTGATTGTCTCTTGTCCCACACACCAATTAGCAACATATGTTGGATGTCTCTTCCCCACGCCGCTCTCTGTTCTCTGTCACCCATACTTCCGGGATTAAACAATGGCGACAAAGAAGCACATTGACACATTGCCCCCCAGCAATACGATAATCCACTTTATCAACGGTGGTGACTGAAATGTGGGTATCAATCAATCCAATTGAACCCTTCTCACCCCCTGCCAGGACAGTGTAAAAGAACCAGCAAAACTGTTTTCAGCTGTGCTAACATAATTGCACAAGGGTTTTCTAATGAAAAGTCCCATCACTACAACTATGATTTTACCTGTCAATTACAGATGAGTTGCGGTCAATAATATACCAGTGGAGGTAGTCTAGCACAATTTCTTTCTTTGCTGTACTTTGCTAACAGTAGACACACATCTCAGACTACCTGCTGTCTGTAACATTGTGCTGTGTCTCATGGTACATTCTCGTAGAGTGTCATCTGAAGCAGTATTCTCGATCTGAAAAACATAAAAAGGAATATAACCACTCAAGTCAATAACTGTAAGTTCTGTGTTACGACCGACTCAAAGGCCATAACAAAAGTGGGAGATGCACCAACAATTATGTATAAATCAAGAGTAACATGTATCAAATAAATATGCAAACACAAAACAATGAGGTATGTAAGTCAGCATCAGTGGCGCATGGAGGTGTATGACTGTGATGAAGCATGTGTGGTGCATGTTGTCAGTGTAGAACTAAAGAAACAACAAAGCAAACAAAAGCTCATGCTGCTGGTGCAGTCGTGGAGTTGAAGTCAGAGCTTGAACTGAAGGGCTGCTTGCATGAGGAGGTGGAGCTAAGTAAACTGGGAGGCCTGGCCAGATGCTCCCAGTTACCAATCAGTTCAGCCTGAGACCTGCAAGTAGAGGAGCAGAGCAGCAGTATCCCAGTAACAGGCTCTGGGCCTTCACAACCGTATCTACTTGTCTGTTTTTATTAATCCAATTACAGTCAAACGTTAGGACAGTTTCTCATTTAAGTTTATGGTAAAATGTCCAAACTTTTGTTACCGTAAATAGCATAGTGTAATCTTGCATTATTACCAAACAATAAATTAAGCTTATTCTGTGTAAATGATTAAGGAAGGAAAATTTGTTTCAAAACACTGCAGAGACTATGTAGTACTCTGTACCACACTGCAGCCTTATGCTATTCTCACCTCTTGCAAATCTTTCACCATTTCTTCATCATTTATTGAATTAACTGTTGCTTTGAATGAATGAATGAAGATAATGTACATGGTCTTCTGACAGGAAATGGGGTCCTGGACCTCCATGCACAATTGACACCACAATCATCTTTCGTGCCAGGTAGTACTCATCTTCTCTAACAGCTGTGAATGAAGTCATATTGCAAAATCAAAACATATACTGTATTATACGCACTATAATGTATTAAGATGAAACTCTTCAAAAAAACTTCAAGTTTTTGAAGAATAGTGAAGTTATAGCAACAAAGTATATGTCATGTGATATGCTTCAAACACCTGAGAAGAAAACCATTCAATTATCGACAATTTTAACCAGCTTCCATCATTGTTCCCTTACCACATACAACATATATCAATGATGAAAGATGGTGAGTATTTCTGTAATGTTAACTTACAAGTAATCAAAACAAACCTTGGTTCTTCTAAAATACTCACCAGAACATGGATTTAATGCTTTAATGCTCAAATATATATGCAATGAATAAATAAATAAAAAGGATTATATATATATACACACATAAATAAATAAATAAAAACTAACATACCACGGTGTCAGCCTGATTGAATTGAGCTGTGCTCCTGGATGTGATCACAATTTCAGAATCTGGAGTTCCATTCACTGTGGTAAAAACAAAAAATCCAACACATTCTAAATATTACGTATGCTAGAGTAGATTATGTAAATATGTAAAAAATATTGAATTATGAACTCCACAAACCTCCTTTAAAGTGTGTTTCCGTCATACATGTCCTTGTTAAATGTTGTCATTTTCTGGACAGCGTGTTTCAGCAGATCAGGTGCTGCTACTTCTGGGTCTGTAAATAATGGGAGTGTTTTCCATCTTACAGGTTTTAACTCAGTTCCATGTGGCAGTGGCACCATCAATCCTATGTTTATATAGTAAAACAACAGAAAGGTGTTATTATTCTCAGCGAAATAGACTGAAACGGTAACTGCACCTTTTATTCACTGCACGTCTGACAATGGCTCCAGATAGCTAGCGCTAGGTTACACTTACTTTGTTTAGCATTTTCGGGCTGTTTAGATGTCCCCTGTGCGCTTGGTCCTTCTGTCTGGTTCGTGTCCTTTTAAAAACTCCAGAGACCGTCCACACGAAATGCAAAACCTCGGTAACAGACTCAAATGGTTTCCACAAAAACGGAGAAAACATCATGAACCTCCATACAAACCACACAACACTACTCACTCGGTACAGTTTTTTTTCGGTACATTCCCTTTTCCGTTAGGATTTTGTCTTTGTAAAAGTGTTTCAGAGTTTGTTAATTTTTTACAGAGTTTGTTAATTTGTTTCAGAGTTTGTAAAAGTGTTTCAGAGTTTGTTAATTTGTTTCAGTTTATAAAAATGTTTCAGCATTTGTAAATTTTAGGAATTTGTTACTGCAAATTAATGATTTGTCTCCGCACGTTAAATTTATCAGACCATTCAACACCTTTGACTCTTGCCATATTCTGGCTGTTTTTGCAGCTCTGCTCCATAAAAGGTCCCCTCTAATATATCTTGTCTATTTTTTTTTTTACTAAAACCCCCGTTTCTCTTAAAATGCATGGAGCAGCTTTTGTGAAGAGTGTAACCAACTCTGTTTTCAGTGCCCATGTGCTAAATCTGAATCTGTGTGACAAAATACAGGTATTTTCCTCCTCCTTTACTCTCCTCTTTTAGCTTTTGTATACCCCCATATCCTCCGGCATTTTTCAGGTGATAGTATATTTTCATTTTCCCCCACCATCGCTTTTGTTATAAGAATGAACGTGTTTAGTGAGTTGTTATATCTGACACATTAAACAGTTTTTTTTTTTTTGTTTGTTTTTTTATTTGAACTCAAAACAAGAATTAGGATTTTATAAAGTAGTAATGCAGATACTGCATTACATTTTTAACATTTGGCTTTCTGTTTAACATCGAAACACATAAATCTGTACTAAAGGTACAGAAGCATGCTACATGACCCCTGTGAAATTCATCATTGTTTGGAGGAAAACAGTTTAAATCATCAACGAAAATAGATTTTACATCCGCGTTAAGTACCAAACGCCTCATGGTTGTCTAGCACAGTCTGTTTGTCTTTCTAATTTGAGAAAACATCTTGTAACATCTATGCCATGTACAGCCTAATCAACAGCAACACGCACCAAAAACATCAACTTATACATAGTGTACTTCGTCTTTACCTAGATTTATTGTTTAAGGTTGTTTTTCACTCCAAATCTTAGGACATTCTTGAACTCAATGCATGAACAACACTGGCCTTTGTTCAGGTTTTACCAGTTTTTCTGGGAATAAGAATGTGCTTAACCGCCACACACACTGCCCTGTTTGGGTAGCAAATCACCATTGACAACTGTGCTAGTGTTTGTAACTGTTTATCACCAGTGTTTTCTCTACACAGCATTACCACATCAAATAGTAGGCTATCAGTCAAGTTATTGGGCAGATTATTTTTTTTATTGTCGAGATGCACAATGTCTACCAACATTACCCTATCTTTTTCATGCATAGGCATGCATAGGTATTCGAGTGTCCTGAATTGCTTGAAGTGACGGCTAAGGTAGCGACTTCTTCGATCAGGTCATTGCGATTGATTTTCCCCAGCAGGCCCGTCAAGGCTTCCTTGGATTCATCTTTGTAGTGTGCTGAGATGGCGTCTGCTAGTTTCAGTCTATCCGTCGTATCAATGTCAGCATTAGGAATGTCTCCTTGACCATGCGTAATCTGCATGCACAACTTGATGAACTCAAGCTCGATGCTGGTGAGACGCTCCAATATCTGAAGTATGTGCTTAGGCTGTAGGCCATTGTCGGTGGAGACTGGGGTAGTTTGTTGTTGTTGTTGTTGTTGTTGTTGTTGTTGTTGTTTAGTTCCTGGGGTCTTGTATTGTCCCAGGTTTCCATTAACATATTACTGGTAGCGTTTCCTTTCCTCCAAGCCCTGTCAATCAAGGATCGAGCCTTTTCAGCTGTGTGTACTAGACCACGTATCGCCTCCATCTCATTATATGATAGCATGCCATGTTGGAAGAGAACGTCGCTAACATTCAGTTTTGCCGTGGTGTTCAAGTCATTGTATATGTAGTTCAATCTTCTCTGGCGTAGAGTCTCCATGCTAGGGTAGTCAGATCGGTATTGGCAAGACATGTGCTCCTGAATGCTAGCCTTTTATTTGTCTCCTCCTCTCAAGGGGGTGGTGTCTCTATTGACCCATCTCAATACATCGATTGGTTTATGTTATTTAAAGTCACTTAAGGTTATCTGTGAATAAATGTATTTAGTCTCTACAAACGTTACCAGGAGATACTATACTCCGTAAAGAAAATATATATATATTTTTTAAAAACTTTCCAAACATGTACAAATAGTCAAACACCGTTCATCTGAAACACTATTTGAGGGCCACATTAGTCTCTCAAGAGACTAAGAGATCAGTAGATACAGAACTTTCCAATCATGTACAAATAGTCAAACACTGTTTATCTGAAACATTTGAATGTGAATTCCCAAGGGGCTTGTGTTTTCCTGTTTTAAAACAAAAACTTTATTCACAAAAACCTACATTTCTCTCCATTTAAATAGTTTGAATTGTGTTTCAAAAGGCCTCATCATACTCATGCACACCACTTGGGTGCTCCTCCCTCTCTCACTTAAGTTTTGACTTATTTAGTGGTTGTAGTAAGAGGGAGGATAGAAAATAGAAATGGCGGTAAAAGTATAATATACTTGAATGAATAAGATTGAATGCGGTAAAGAATCTCTTATCAAGGTATGTCTTGCTCTCTCTCTCTCTCTCTCTCTGAGATGGCGGAGTGTGTGTGAGCTGAGAGCTTGGTTTGAGATTGTGCTTGAGTTTACTCATTGAACTTATTTTTTCCTTATCTTATGTGTGTTTTGTTTGTCTCGTGTGTTTAATATCGTGTAGTTTCTGTGTGTGTGTGTGAGAGAGAATGTGTGTGATTGTGTGTTTGTTTGTGCTAACTCGGCATCATGCCGGTACCTGGGGCAGCAGCGGCTGACTTCGAGCGTTTAACTCGGCGTCATGCCATTAAACTGCTGCCCTCAGTGCCGTGTAGTGTGGAGGAGGCTGGCCTGGCTGTGGGTGAGGTGGTGGGATATGAGGCCGTGAAATCGGCCTCGAGGATGAACGGAGCGATCGTTTTATTTTTAGATGCTACGGCTAAGGTTAGTGGAGAGGTGGTGGAGAGCGGGGTGGTTATACATGACACCTTCACTCCCGTTCTCCCCCTCGTTAACCCGGCTGTCAAAGTAATTATCTCCAACGCTCCTCCGTTCATCAAAAACGAAAACATAGTAAAAGAGTTGTCAAGATATGGTCAGATCGTGTCTCCGGTGCAGATGGTGTCATTGGGACCGGAGACAAGTCTACATCATTCTGAAAGACCCCACCTGTGATCTGAACGTGTCCTTCTCTTTTAAAGTTGAAGGTTTTTCTTATATGGTTTATGCAACATCAGAAACCATGAAATGTTTTGGCTGTGGAGGGGAAGGTCACCTGATCCGGTCCTGTCCGAGGAGAAACGGGGCGAAGCAGCAGGCGGCTGCTGCCGCTGCGGTAAGTGGCGGGGAGCCGCCGCGGGCTGCGCGGTCGGACGCCGCCGATGGTGGAGGACCACCGCAAGCCTCTCGATCTGGAGCTGTGGCTGGAGAGCTACTGCCGGCGGTCCGGTCCGAAGCTGCTGTCGGCGGGGAGCCGGTGCCAGCGGCCGGGACCGGAGCTGGGGCTGCTGTGAGCGGGGAGCCGCTGCCGGCGGCCGGGGCTGCTGTCAGCGGGGAGCCGCTGCCGGCGGCTGGGGCTGCTGTCGACGGGGAGCCGCTGCCGGCGGCCTGGGCTGCTATCGGCGGGGAGCCGGTGCCGGCGGCCGGGGCTGCTATCGGCGGGGAGCCGCTGCCGGCGGCCGGGGCTGCTGTCGGCGGGGAGCCGCTGCCGGCGGCCTGGGCTGCTATCGGCGGGGAGCCGGTGCCGGCGGCCGGGGCTGCTATCGGCGGGGAGCCGCTGCCGGCGGCCGGGGCTGCTGTCGGCGGGGAGCCGCTGCCGGCGGGGAGCCGCTGCCGGCGGCCGGGGCTGCTGTCTTTGTGCTGTCACAGGAGGCACCAAGTCTGTACACTGCCATTCAGATCAAGAGTTTTTTAGAGCAGACCAAGGGGCAGAAGACGGTGGTGGAGGATTTTTTCCCTGATTTAAACCTGTTCCTCAGGTCAGCCAGGTTTCTGACTCGAAAGTCGGGGGCAGATGATGCCCTGTCTGAGCAAGAAATTTACAGACAAAAAAACATGTGGCTAAAATCGCGAAATCTGCCCCTATTTTGTCATGATTTGGTGTATTTATTTATTTATTTTATCTATGTGTGATTTTAATTTGGGTTCTTTAAATTTAAATGGAGCCAGAGCAGATGTTAAAAGAGCCGCGCTTTTTAAACTCATGGAGATTAAGAGAGTGGACGTCATGTTTGTGCAGGAAACCCACAGCACTGATGATAACGCGTGTGAATGGAGGCAGGCTTTTAATGGGGAGGTGATTTAAGCCACAAGTCCAGCCGTAGTGCGGGGGTGGGAATTTTATTTTCAAGAAGTTTTTCACCCATCTCTGTTGTCACTGAGGAAATTATTCCAGGTGCGTTTTTAAAAGTGAAAGCAACTTTTGAGAACACTCAACTTGTGTTTTTTAAATGTCTATGCCCCAACCAATGCTTTGGAGAGGATGGCATTTTTAAACATTTTAAATGATACTGTTAAAGATTGTAATGATGATGATTTTATGTTTTTAGGAGGGGATTTTAATTGCACAGAGACGCCTCTTTTAGACAGGAATCACTCAGAGCCTCACCCTGCTTTATCCAGCAGAATCACACAAATAACACAAACCCAACATCTGTGTGATGTGTGGAGGAATTTTAACAGCAATCTTAGACAATACACCTGGACTCACTCAAGGGAGAATTTTTTATCTTTAGCTCGGCTGGACCGCTTTTATTGTTTTAGACATCATTTAAATATTTTTAAAAGATGTCACATTCAGCCTGTGGGTTTTAGTGACCACTCCTTAGTCTCCTGCTCTGTTTTTATTAAAAACATTTGTTTAAGGAGCGCTTATTGGCATTTTAACACTGCTCTTTTAAACAACCAGGCTTTTAGAACTGCCTTTAAGTACTTCTGGGAGAGCCATAGAGAGAGCAGGCCTGCCTTTTCCAGCACTCAGCAGTGGTGGGATTTTGGAAAAGTACAAATCCGCCAATTATGCCAACAGTTCACTCGCAATGTCACGGGGGATTTAACCCGATCTCTAAGAAATCTGGAGTTTGAGGCGGAAGAACTGCAGTCCTTAGCAGAGTCCTCACGAGGGCATTTAGACTCCCTCAAACACAAAAAGGCAGCCATAGCCAACCTGCTAGGTGTTTCAGCACAAGGGGCTCTGGTCAGATCCAGGTTTTTAAATGTAGCACAGATGGATGCCCCATCTAAATTCTTCTTTGGGCTGGATCGGAAAAATGGACAAAGGAAGATCATTCACTGTTTACGTGCGGATAGTGGCTCTGAGATCTCAGACTCGTCTGAGATCAGAAAGTTTGCTGTCGGTTTCTATAGAAACCTCTTTAAGAGTGAATGGTCAGATGTGCACAGCAGCTTCCTTGCAGGTCTCCCTCAGGTGGACCCTAAAGCAAATTCGGAGCTTGGGGCAGATCTAACTCTGCAGGAGCTGTACCAGGCAATGATGTCTTTGCAGAATGGGAAAGCACCAGGTATTGACGGTCTTCCTGTTGACTTTTACAAGTCTTTCTGGCCCATCTTAGGTGGTGACCTGCTTGAGGTTATGTCAGACAGTTTTCAGAGAAGGCAGCTCCATCTGAGCTGCAGGAGGGCCGTCATCACCCTCATACCAAAGAAAGGAGACCTGCAGCTGATTAAGAACTGGAGGCCAGTGTCGCTGCTGTGTACGGATTATAAAATCCTCTCCAAAGCTCTGGCCCTCAGACTGAAAGAAGTGATGGTCTCCATCATCCACCCTGACCAGACCTATTGTGTTCCTAGCAGGCTCATTAGTGACAATGTCACTTTAATTTGTGATGTTCTGACAGGCTGCTGCCGCTGCGGTCCGTGGCGGGGAGCCGCCGCGGGCTGCGCGGTCGGACGCCGCCGATGGTGGAGGACCACCGCAAGCCTCTCGATCTGGAGCTGTGGCTGGAGAGCTACTGCCGGCGGTCCGGTCCGAAGCTGCTGTCGGCGGGGAGCCGGTGCCAGCGGCCGGGACCGGAGCTGGGGCTGCTGTGAGCGGGGAGCCGCTGCCGGGGCTGCTGTCAGCGGGGAGCCGCTGCCGGCGGCTGGGGCTGCTGTCGGCGGGGAGCCGCTGCCGGCGGCCTGGGCTGCTATCGGCGGGGAGCCGCTGCCGGCGGCCTGGGCTGCTATCGGCGGGGAGCCGGTGCCGGCGGCCGGGGCTGCTGTCGGCGGGGAGCCGCTGCCGGCGGCCGGGGCTGCTGTCGGCGGGGAGCCGCTGCCGGCGGGGAGCCGCTGCCGGCGGGGAGCCGCTGCCGGCGGCCGGGGCTGCTGTCTTTGTGCTGTCACAGGAGGCACCAAGTCTGTACACTGCCATTCAGATCAAGAGTTTTTTAGAGCAGACCAAGGGGCAGAAGACGGTGGTGGAGGATTTTTTCCCTGATTTAAACCTGTTCCTCAGGTCAGCCAGGTTTCTGACTCGAAAGTCGGGGGCAGATGATGCCCTGTCTGAGCAAGAAATTTACAGACAAAAAAACATGTGGCTAAAATCGCGAAATCTGCCCCTATTTTGTCATGATTTGGTGTATTTATTTATTTATTTTATCTATGTGTGATTTTAATTTGGGTTCTTTAAATTTAAATGGAGCCAGAGCAGATGTTAAAAGAGCCGCGCTTTTTAAACTCATGGAGATTAAGAGAGTGGACGTCATGTTTGTGCAGGAAACCCACAGCACTGATGATAACGCGTGTGAATGGAGGCAGGCTTTTAATGGGGAGGTGATTTAAGCCACAAGTCCAGCCGTAGTGCGGGGGTGGGAATTTTATTTTCAAGAAGTTTTTCACCCATCTCTGTTGTCACTGAGGAAATTATTCCAGGTGCGTTTTTAAAAGTGAAAGCAGCTTTTGAGAACACTCAACTTGTGTTTTTTAAATGTCTATGCCCCAACCAATGCTTTGGAGAGGATGGCATTTTTAAACATTTTAAATGATACTGTTAAAGATTGTAATGATGATGATTTTATGTTTTTAGGAGGGGATTTTAATTGCACAGAGACGCCTCTTTTAGACAGGAATCACTCAGAGCCTCACCCTGCTTTATCCAGCAGAATCACACAAATAACACAAACCCAACATCTGTGTGATGTGTGGAGGAATTTTAACAGCAATCTTAGACAATACACCTGGACTCACTCAAGGGAGAATTTTTTATCTTTAGCTCGGCTGGACCGCTTTTATTGTTTTAGACATCATTTAAATATTTTTAAAAGATGTCACATTCAGCCTGTGGGTTTTAGTGACCACTCCTTAGTCTCCTGCTCTGTTTTTATTAAAAACATTTGTTTAAGGAGCGCTTATTGGCATTTTAACACTGCTCTTTTAAACAACCAGGCTTTTAGAACTGCCTTTAAGTACTTCTGGGAGAGCCATAGAGAGAGCAGGCCTGCCTTTTCCAGCACTCAGCAGTGGTGGGATTTTGGAAAAGTACAAATCCGCCAATTATGCCAACAGTTCACTCGCAATGTCACGGGGGATTTAACCCGATCTCTAAGAAATCTGGAGTTTGAGGCGGAAGAACTGCAGTCCTTAGCAGAGTCCTCACGAGGGCATTTAGACTCCCTCAAACACAAAAAGGCAGCCATAGCCAACCTGCTAGGTGTTTCAGCACAAGGGGCTCTGGTCAGATCCAGGTTTTTAAATGTAGCACAGATGGATGCCCCATCTAAATTCTTCTTTGGGCTGGATCGGAAAAATGGACAAAGGAAAATCATTCACTGTTTACGTGCGGATAGTGGCTCTGAGATCTCAGACTCGTCTGAGATCAGAAAGTTTGCTGTCGGTTTCTATAGAAACCTCTTTAAGAGTGAATGGTCAGATGTGCACAGCAGCTTCCTTGCAGGTCTCCCTCAGGTGGACCCTAAAGCAAATTCGGAGCTTGGGGCAGATCTAACTCTGCAGGAGCTGTACCAGGCAATGATGTCTTTGCAGAATGGGAAAGCACCAGGTATTGACGGTCTTCCTGTTGACTTTTACAAGTCTTTCTGGCCCATCTTAGGTGGTGACCTGCTTGAGGTTATGTCAGACAGTTTTCAGAGAAGGCAGCTCCCTCTGAGCTGCAGGAGGGCCGTCATCACCCTCATACCAAAGAAAGGAGACCTGCAGCTGATTAAGAACTGGAGGCCAGTGTCGCTGCTGTGTACGGATTATAAAATCCTCTCCAAAGCTCTGGCCCTCAGACTGAAAGAAGTGATGGTCTCCATCATCCACCCTGACCAGACCTATTGTGTTCCAAGCAGGCTCATTAGTGACAATGTCACTTTAATTTGTGATGTTCTGACAGTCTCCAGTGAATTGGGTTTGGATACTGATCTGATTTCAATAGACCAGGAAAAGGCGTTTGATCGGGTCGAACACCAGTACCTCTGGCAGACTTTAGCCGGGTTTGGCTTCGACCCTGGATTCATTGCCAAGATCAGGGCTCTCTACAGTGGCGTTGCGAGTGTTCTGAAAATTAATGGCGGGCTGAGTGCACCTTTTAACATCGGGAGGGGAGTGAGGCAGGGCTGCTCTCTCTCTGGTATGTTATACTGTTTAGCCATCGAGCCTCTGCTGCATCAGCTACGGCAGAAGCTGACAGGCGTGTTCCTCCCCAGTTGTCCGGTGTCTTTTAAAATGTCTGCTTATGCTGACTATTTAATTGTTTTTGTAAACTCACAAAGAGATATTGATGTTTTAATCGACACTGTTAATTTATTTGGTTTTATTTCCTCTGCCAAGGTCAACTGGGGAAAAAGTGAGGCTCTGATGGTGGGAGAGAGGCTGAGGAACCGGCTCACCCTGCCTGCTCAGCTCACCTGGAAGAGAGGTGGTCTGAGGTATCTGGGAGTCTTCCTGGGGGATGAGACCAGCACAAAGAAGAACTGGGACAACGTTGTTGCTGCTGAATGGACCAGAGGACACTGTGTGGAGGACTCTGGCCTGCTGCATCTTGAAGCATTTTAACAGCCTGGGTATGGATTTTTAATTTATTTTTAATGACAGCACCAAGGTCAACAGGTCATCTCTTCCTAGTTTTTATAGAAGTGTTTTTAATGTGTGGCACCTCATAACAAAGGAGAGACAAAAGCAGGCAGACTCTCTGCACTGGTTGTTGCAGGAGCCGGTGATTCACGGGACAGTCCTGGACTGTCCGGACTGGGTTGGCCCCTCTCTATCCTCCACATTCCAGGCTGCAGGGGTTACCACTCTGGGCTGAGTGGTGGAGCTGGCTGGGCCCAGTTTGGAGGCTAGCTTCAGCCGTAGGTCTGAGGTCCATTAGAGTCGCCCGGCAAATTCTGGACCACTGGAGGGGGAGACTGAGTGGACATGAACTCCGGATGTTGGGCAACTTCCCCACTGGTGAAAACACACCCAACACCCGGGACTCCTTCCCCCTCATCCAGCTGACCCCAGACCTGAAGGACTGTGCGGGTCCTCATCTGGATCGATGCCCTCAGGCCTCTCTGCAGGAAGCCTCGGGAAAGACCTTTTACCGAGGCTTTAACAGAGAGAAGCTAAACAGACGCGTTGACACGCCATGGAGGAATCACTTTGACCTGGAGGGGTCAAGACCGGACTGGAGGTCGCTTTATAAACCTCCACTGACAAAAAAACATGGAGACCTACAGTGGAGGATCCTCCATGGGATTGTTGCGGTGAATGCTTTTATTTCTTTGCTGAATGTTGAGGTGGAAGACACATGTCCATTTTGCACTGAAAGGGAGACGGTGTTTCATTGTTTTACTGGGTGTCGTCGATTGTCTGCACTGTTTTTATTCCTGCACAGTGTTTTTATTGCTTTTACTGAGGTATTTGCTAAAGAGATTTTTATCTGTGGTTTTAAATACACTCGCCAGAATAAGGACAAATGCCAACTCCTGAATTTTGTCCCGGGTCAAGCGAAGATGGCAGTGTATGTCAGCAGAAAGAGAAAGGTGGAGGGGGGGGGACACCATCTCTCCTGTCCCTGTGTGTGTGGAGCTGATCAGGGCCAGGATCAAACTGGATTTTAGTTTTTTTAAATTGTCAGGAGACTTGACCTCTTTTAAAACCTTGTGGTGCTATAAAGATGTCCTGTGTCAGGTGGAAGATGATGACCTGTTGATTGGTAAGGTGCTGAGCAAATGATGGGTTTTATATGTTTTATGCATGTTTTTTATATGTGTTTGTGAATATGTTTATATGTGTATTTTTTTTTTTAAAGAAAAAGGAAAAAACACAATTAGTGATGCTGTAACATAGCGGCAAATAAAGTTGTGAAAAATAGCAAGTATAATATGCATGAATGAATGAATGTATGAATACGATTGAAAGTATTAAAGAGCATTCATTCTTTTTTTTTTAAATTATATCTCTCTCTCACACACACACGCACACACACACACACACACACACACACACACACACCCACACAAACTGGCTGTTCGTAAACGGGATGTAAATGGGTCCACCGTCACTGGGTCTGCCTGGTCGGAAACAAACTTCCAAACAATACCAATGGCAGACTCACCTATGGTGTTAAAATGTCACTGATGACGAGAAACACTAATTTGGGCCACAGTTTCACACTTGGATCATCACACACATCCTTATCATAAACAGATGTCCGCTCTTTCTAGCCAGTTCAGACATTCCTTATTTGATATATCCTTTACTTTATTTAAACGTAAAGTCCCTTCATTTTATTTGTAAATAGAATGTTTAAAACAAAAAATCTCTTCCAAAAATGTACAAATAGTCAAACACTGTTAATCTGAAACACTATTTGAGGGCCACCTTAGTCTCTAAAGTGAATATCAGTAGATACAAAACTCTCCAACCCTGTAAAAGGCAAACACTGTTTATCTGAAACATTTGAATGTGATTTCACAAGTAGATTGGTGTTTGCCTGTTGAAAAACAAATACTTTATTCACCAAAACCTTCCTTTCTCACCATTTTAAATTGACTTGTGTTTCAAAAGACCTCATCATACTGCACACCACTTGGGCGCTCCTTACTCACTCACTAAAGATTATATGTATGTGTAGAAGGATGTTGCTTTAGCGGACGCAGTAAGATTGAGGACAGAAAATAGAGATGGTGATAAAAGTATAATATACGTGAATCAATAAGATTTAAAGTATTAAAGCTTATTTTCTTAAATTATCTCTCACATATCCTGTCCTTAAATGTGTCTCATCTCTCTCTCTCACACACACACACACACACACACCACTCCTGACTTCCTTTCTTGCCAGACCAGCAACCTTTGACCTGGCTAGTATGACTCCCCAAATGTTGCCTCTGTCCGGCCATGCTGGACAATAATGAGAAACCCTGTTTGGTACACATTTCAGACGGGTGGGGTAATTACACACACACCCTGACTCATAAGATCTGGAATAAAATACATTTAAGCCTTTTAGCTTACATTTGTATCCAAAACTAGGAATAGGGTACATAGCTGTAGTCTTGACAAGAACTCTATTAGATAGGAACATTGGAGATAGAAATGTTGGGCCTATTGGCAGAGGAAAGTAAAAACTGGATTTATGTGTTGAAGTAGATTGTTTTAGGGTATGCTGTAGAGTGAGGCCAGAAAAATAGATATGGTGATAAAGGTGTAATATACGTGAATATGATTGAAAGTATTAAAGAGCATTCATTCTTTTTTTAAATTATCTCTCTCTCTCTCACACACACACACACATCCTGTCTGTAACGGGTTGTGAAAAAGGGACCATTGTCCGTTTAAAGCATTAATGTCACTGTTTGATGCATTACACCATAATTAGCCTTGTGCTAATTTACTTCGGCAGTCCACGACGAGAAACCCCATACATTGCTCATCAGCACACACACACACACACACACACACACACACACACACACTCCTCCTGCCTGTAACCGGGGTCATGAACACATCCCTGGATAAGCTATAACCCTAAAAAACATTAATATCAACATTTGATGCATTACATCCTAAAGGAGGGGCATCCCCTCCTTACTCCTCCCCTCGCGCATGCGCATTTTTTCAATTTTTTTCAATTTTATTTTATGCATAATTAATTAGTTTTATATTAAATTGATATGTTTGCCCCTAGTGGCAGGTATGGGAACTAAGAGGTATAGTCTATATACTACTGGCATAGAACTGCTTGAGAGGAGGAAAATGGCGCCGACGTGTCTTGTCTCCAACTGAAGAAGTGAAGCATGGGTGGGCAGAGCATAGATTACACCGCTGCAGAGTTTAACACTAATGTGATCAACTCTGTCAAATGACTCCAACACTTAATCTCATTTAAATCAGAAGTGTTAAAATACACTTTGGGAGTGGAAATCAATGTTTAACCTTGAAATTTCAACACTCCAATTGTTGCTGTGCAGTAGCCAGTGCTTGACTAGGCCAAGTCCAGACAGAAACAGCACGAAACGTAAAAAATCTTTTTCTTTGCCGTTTTCAAAAGAGTTACCCGTAAAGACGGCATTGTTTCTGGAAATATCTCCATCCACACGGAACCCCCTGAAACGACTGAAAATGCTGAAGTTCATATGCCAGGACTATAAGTTGTGCTGTAACCTTACACCAAAAAAACAGAGAAGACATTGCAAACATTACAGATATAATAACAGAAACGGAGACAGAACGAACCTGAGCCAGAGGAAAGAAAGGAAAATAATGTGTGTTTGTTTACGGTTTGTGCCATTTCCATGTGCATATTTAGCGAAAAAGGCAACTAGCGACAGATCTACCAACTAACTGTCATAAACCGAAATACGTAATTTGACACACAGTGCACATAAACAGAGTCACAGACAGGAACCAGCTGTGGATGTTCAGTTCAGTCGACTGTGTATTGAGCAATCACTGATCTGTTTTGTTCCTCTCTTTATTATACTATTTCCCCCCCAGTGTGTGAAATGTCTAAAGACAGGGTGTGTTCTAGTGATATCTAGTGATCTTTTCAGGCTGACTTTGGTTACTTTTCATTGGCAGTAGTTGGTTAAACTGTCAAACAATCTCCAAACACAAGACAATGAACGACAGCAGAGAGAGAGAGCTGGGAATGTGACGTCATCATTTTCTAAAGTATTGTATTCTATGTCTACACGAAAACATGAAGCCGGCATTTTGAGATACCGGTGGGAGGAGTTTTCAAGTAAGTTTCCGGTGCCCTAAAATTCCACTTCCATGTGGACGGAATTCCATCTTCCTTTGTGAACTGTTGAACTTCTCTACAATGTTTACTGTTACATATAAGCCATGACTTATAAGTTCCTGATTTTAATTTTAGTAATGCTGACATATGACTTATCCTGTTGTCTAGACACTAATCATGTGAGGGGAAAGAGGGGGATGAAAGAAAAGCATTTATACATACTTTATAGCATTATAACATGTCTGTTATACAGATAAAAGAACCCTGAGTGCTTCTCCAGTGCCTGCACAGAAAGCTCACATGGCAGCTTATAAGAAACCCAATGTACTTGAAATTCACGCTTGTGCTATACATTTCTTACAACAGGTACATATACGTTTTTTCCCCTAACAAGACAAGAAATGCTTGGCGGACTGAAACCTGTCTGCACCTCTTCCCTTAACCACAACAAACTCTCATTTAGGCACTTGAGACAAAGGGCACACGAGCACGGGGCTGAACACGGGGTTTCTGGTGCAGGCTACATGTTTACTATAAGACCTAATAACTCTCTGCTCTTCAGGAGAACACTTTTGCAGATCGCTTTGCACTCTGTAAAACCTTGTTCGACTCTGCTTAATAAAATTCACAAAGGCAACTTGGTGAACTCTCGACCTTTTCATTTATTCCCTCACCCGGGGACACATGAACATTTCCACAACACCTTCAAACTGTAACGTTTGGAGCACCTGTTGGACTGTAACTGCTCCATCTTGAGGGTGCAAAGGTGTTCCTCGTTAAGTCAAGTGAGGCAATAGCCTGTATGAAGGCTCAAAATGGGGTGCTGCTCTAACGATGGTGTGCCCCTTCTTGCAAGATGTGGTGGCTGAGGAAGCACTTCTCCTCATAAGAGCCTTGAGACAAAAGAGGGTCTTCAGGGACCGGTTGGACCCACTGGCTTTCCCTGATGATCACCTGTTTGAAAGGTATAGGTTTTCTGCAGATGGCATTTGGTATCTTTGCAGACTGCTGGGTCCCAGGATCACACACCACACAGCGAGGAGCCATGCACTGAGTGTCCAGCAGATGATTTGTGTGGCCTTGCGCTTTTTTGCAAGTGGATGCGTCCTGTACTCAGTGGGGGATGCAGAAAGACTGAACAAAGCCACAATTTGCCACACCATACGGAGTGTGTGTCTGGCTATTAAGACACTTTCTGAGGTCTTCATCTCCTTCTCTGATCACAGAAGACTCAGCGACATCAAAGAGGAGTTTTATAGAATTGCAGGTAAGAGAAACTGCGACTTACCGGACAACTAGCAACAGTCACATTAGGATACTCATTGCAGTAGTGGCTCTATATGGGGAGCTAGCGGGGCAGCTGCACCTGGGCCCTTGCTTCACTTGTTCCACCACTGACTCAGGTGCCCATGAGGCAGATTTTGTGAATCGGAAATCCTTTCACAGCATTAACGTTCAGGTGAACATTATAGATCTGGGCAATTGATGAACACTGTGCATTGCTTGTGATGTGCATTGGTTTAAATAGTCTTTATCTTGAAATTGCAGATGGTCTGCAATGCTGACTGTGATAAGTAATGTTGTGGCAAAGTGGCCTGGCTCGGTCCATGACTCACAAGTCTTTTGGACCTCTGGAATCCATCAGCGCTTGTCACATGGTGAGCCACACAACCTCTATTAATGGCCACTTTTTAAATCATGGCTGTGTCAAGAATGTCATAGAGAGGTTGTGCTGATGAGATTTTGTATTGACAGGTGCGTTCTCTGGTGTGTTACTGGGGGACAGGGGGTATTGCCTGCCAGCCCTTTCTCCTGACGCCATTCACAGACCCCCAGGAAGCACAGCAGGCCTACAATCATACCCATGCCAGGACAAGCGCCAGGATTGAAATGACCTTTGGCCTCCTGAAGGCACGTTTTCTCTGTCTTCAGAACCTAAGGGTCAGCCCTTCGAGGGCCTGTGACATCACTGTGGCCTGTGCTGTCCTTCACAATGTGGCCTGCCTGAGGAAGGAGAAGGCTCCCAGAGTGCTATCACACATGGACTTGGACATCCTGCCATGTTCCCTGATGACCACAGTGGTCGGCTGGTCAGGGACCAATATGTGTTAAATTATTTCAGTCAATATTCATGCTTTGAATTTAAGTTACATTTGTTCTGCAGTGGCAGACACATGCTGTGAATTCCAATTAAGTATGGCCTGCATCAGCAGAGGAAGTTGTGTTCCTATTTTATTCTAATTTAAATAGATTTGGCCTCTTATCATGTTTGTGTTGTATACTGTGTGCGTACAAGCTTGCTGGGAGTCAAAAATGTGGCATTCAAAACAAATTCACACACATTTTTAAAAGAGGGCCATACAACTTTGTGCATTTGACTCTTTCCAACATTGTCTGACCATGTTCAGGTGTGTTTTTGTATAGTTGGTCAAAGTTTCATACATGTACTCCATGATTTCTCAAAGTGGCTGAAAAGTGCCTGAAAATCCAGAGGCTTTATAGGGTGGGTCTGATTGTGGAAATGAGTTTCACCTGGTGCTGCTTGCAAGAGCGACTTAGCCACGCCCACACACAGAGCACACAGACAGGGGAAAGAAGCTTCTCACCAAAGCTTACAAAAAACTTCCACACCTGGCCCTCATTATCCTCATCAGCCTCCCTTTCAAATACAACCCATTCTCATTCACCCTCTGTCAGATCGTCATGCCACATGCCCTCCTCTTGTCCTACCAGTTTTACTCTTCCAGAGACTTTGCCTGTTTTTCTGCTAGAGATTTTGGGGCTTCTCTCCTTTTGTTTATGGATGCAACTTAACTGATGGTACATAAACTCTTAGAATGTAACTATTTTCAAACAGGGTTAATCAGAGTAGGCTATTCAATACTGACAGACAAAAAAAAAAAAAAATCATCCCCCACTGTTTTTTTTTTTGATAAATCGCACCCTGATAACATGTTTAAGCTTACGAACATTGTGTGCTGTGTGTTGATGAAGTGTCTTAGATGAACACATTAACACAGAGAAGTTCTATGTTTTACTATGTTTAAGATGTGCATTTCATTCTATTAAGGAGCACAAGATTCTTCAAGAAAGAGATGATATGTTTGCAGTGAAAGTATGCTGGCCGTATCTGAACATTGCCTGATGTGGTCTTCAGTTGACCATAAAATGGACACTGAGGTCAAAGAGTTGACCTTGTTTTTGCCCTAAAGGGCCCTATGGGAGACTGAAGCTAGAAGACCCAGTATGACAGGATGTGATTTATAGCAGTATGAGTGATGCCCTTAAGAAGCGGGGTCTTGCTTACAATTAGTCAGAGATTTTTGGCGATTTGACTGAAGCTCTCACAAGCGATCTGCAGTGCTCGGAATTGACAGAATGAAGACATCTTTGTTTCATGAAAAGTCTTGTGTCACGGAGTCTCATTATGAATCAGCTGCTCAAGAAGAAGGAAGCCTGACTAAACTACATTATTATTAAAATAGTTTGTTTAGAACAATTATTGACTATTAGCAGCAATATAAAATGTATAAGGTTACCATTTTCCTCTTATGTGAACCTTATATTGTCTATCAAAAGCATTGGCTGTAAAATAAACATGTATAAGCTTACCATTATAGTTAAGCAATAGCCAATCATTTAGTAATTAATTGAGGAATGTTATATAACTTGATTTTGATGTGTAAAGCAATATCACACACTCCTCTGTTTGCAGAATTACAATAACTTGCAACTTGGCCCTTTGGTATGATGGATAATGGCTAAATTATTATCAGGACACTTGACAGCAGTGGGCAACTCCTTCAGTGACAGGATGCTTCACCTGTGGTGTGCGAAGGACAGAAAGTCCTTCCTTCCTTCTGCCGTCAGACACAAATTTCCTCCTGTGCATGGGACTAATAAAGGATTATCTTAACACTTATTGTACCAATCATCGTAATACACATTTATTGCAAACAAATAAAAACAACCAGTGCAGTAATAAAATCAGCACAATCAGTGAGTGTTCATTGTAATAAATATATACACGTAAACAATAATGCAACAGTCAATTTGAAATTCCAATGAATAGGTCTATATAGAACCCGCTGGCTACAGCAATGCATTATAATATATACATATAAAACAGAATATAATATAAAAATAGAATAGATTGTTATTATTACTAGAATTTAATATATATAATAGTATATAATGGAATACATTATGTGAAATTATCAAAACCTTTGTTTTTGCCATAACCCCAGGCTTAAAGTGAAACCCTCCACTCAGCCAGAGTTGTAGTAGCTGTGGCTTGGTAGTACCAATTACCAAAGTACTGCTGGTGGGTGTCCCACTCCCTCCTACACTGCTTGCAGGTGATGGTGTCACTCTTCTTGGTGTATTTCCTCTTTTTATTGCCACTCTCCTCTTGCAGTGTCTTTTTCTTGTGGCACTGCAGTGTAGTGTATGGCACAGCAGCTGCTGGTTTGAAAAGAACCACAGGGAGCAGAGGTTGTGGCACAGACAGGAGAGGGCTGGGGAGGTTGTGGAGCAGGTTGAAGAGGTGGCTCGAGAGGAAAGGCAGCTAAAGACCAGCAGACGGAGCCACTGGTAGCTTCAGTCGCTGTTTAGGTTGTGCTGAGCAGCCTCCTCTTGACAGGGCAAGACTGTGGTCTTTTAATTTGAATAAATGACCTGTCAGGTCCTGGACAGCTTGGAACCCCTCAATATTGTCCAGTCCAACAGAGTCCTACGTTAAAAGAAATAGTGATTAAAAAATATTTTCAAATATTACGCCTATTTGGTTTTATTGCAGATGCAACTCTAACATGTAATGTAAATGTAAACCTACATCATGACTGGTGGAGCATGATGATGTCGAAGGCTGTTCCTCTGCCAAGTGTTAATATATTTTGATGATGGATAAAACAAGTGTGCAGTAATAATTTGTTTTAGACTGCTATGCATCTGTCTTTAAGTATGCAACAGCTTGATTTGCTTTGACCTCTGACCTTGACGAATGCAGAGCATTGCCCCATCCCGGGAAGTTTGAGGAGAGTCAGTTTGGAGCTGGGGACCAAGGTTGAGATTAGATCCAGCAGGTCTCCCACTGTCCTCACAAACTAATGCAACCGTTCCTGCACACAGGAACAGTTGCATTAAGAAGGATAACAGATAAACAGTGGGTCAGCAAAGTAAATTAATAGTGTTGTTGCCTCTATAGTGAGACAGCATCTCTAATCTAAAACATACATAAATCATTATTTTTGGAACCTTTAACAAATCAATAAAAACTTACCACTCTGCATGGTGACAACAGTGAAGGGAGTGGAGGGTTCGGTCAGTGGTGTTGTAGGCAGTGCAGTCTGCCGGTGGTGTGGTGCTGTTGCAAACAGCAGCTGGGGCTGGAGGACTGTTTGATGGAGCTGATGGAGTGCGTTGTTGTGGAGGCAAATTGTGTCCAGGGTGGTAACAACTGGATGCTCCATTCCAAATCACTCCAAAAGAGAGTCTCCCTCTGCCACAGTGATGCCCTCTGTTTCCAGAGTTACCAGGGCCAACTTGTAGTCCTCCATAACAACATTGTTCTGGCTGTAGGTATTCAATACATATAAGCTCTCCTGAAACAATAAAATATGCCTCATTAGATACTGACAAAGATATGTACCTGGCTAAGGGGGGGTTGGGGGGTGTACTCCACCAGTTTTTGTCCGAGCACCTTCTCTGATAGCTTTATTAGGCCAATGTATGAGTGTGGTCCTCCTATCCCCTCTGCTGTCCTCATTCCACCTGGCAAGACCATCAACCAGATAGGCCTGGAAAAAGGTGTCACTTGTCAGTGTTCCTTTAAAAAATGTGAAATATTTACATTGTGATTCCCTGAATGCAAACATATTTAACAATTTAATAAATATTATTCTACACTTAACATGGATATATAACAATGTGTACTGGCCCACCTCTGGCACGCCGGTATGTTGGAAGCACATGACCAGCCTTCTTCAGTGTCTCAGTCTGTGTGTACAGTTGGAAACCTGGAGGGTCATGGAGGCAGGGGATGTGCTTATGCTGGGCCTTCAAGATTTCTGCCATCCTTGCAGAGTTGATCAGAGGCACACAGAGGGTATTGCAGCCTCTCTCTACATCATATGCCTCAATCAACTCCTTAAGCATGGCTTCCATCTCCCTGCTTTCAGACAGTCTGCCTGCTTATCAGGCGTGTCACATCTCCGTCTGTGGGACGCATGTGACACGCCTCCTTGTCTCCTTTGCCTCCATGCCTGCTTGTTTGCCCTGAGTAGCTGCAGGTCACTGACATCCCACACAATAATGCACCAGGTAAGGTGGGCCAGGAAGCTAGTGTAAAGAGCATGGGAATCAGTTGTGCATCCAGTCGCAAACCTCCTCATGAAATGCCATACATCCAACTGGATGTGGTCTGAGCAACCTCACACACCAAAGCCTCCTTGTCATTCACAGGAATGGGGTGAGCAAAGAACTGCTCCAGTGATGGTACAGAAATAGTTAAAAATTATTCAAAAAGACATTATCTGATTGAGGCCCAGTGGGTAGGATGTGTCCGATTTAATAATCCAATTTCTCTCTTCCCTCTTTTCCTCTGTTGTTTGGTCCAGTTCGGGTTACATTCAAGGACTGCGGTCCGTACTGACTCCCATGGGAGATAAATGTTGCACCACATACAGGTCCATGGCTTTTTCTCTCTCAATGTTATATTTGTGTCCTGAAAATCTCTTTCGGAGAGTTAATCCTGTTTCCCCCACATATTTGACAAATAATCACAAAAACACAGTTTGACAGCAAAGTACTACTTCCCCTGGTTTGGATTTCAAACACTCTTTTGAGTTGCTCACCTAGTGAATTTGTTTAAAATAGCTACTTCCCTGGTCCCGTTTCCTTGTATTTTGTTGTTTGATCTTTGCCCTTACAAGGTATTTTTTAAAATGTCTATGCTGCAATAAATATTATTCCCTGTCAAGATTGTTTTTCATTAAAAATTGTTTTGAAGTTCTTTTTTATTTTTCCTACCAGGCTGACGGTGGAAGGGGAGTACGTGGTGATGAGGGGGGAGAGCAGTGGGGACCAGAATGGGTTTGAAGCTGTCCCTGAGGGAAGACCTTGAGTACCCTCTAGTGGACAAAGCAGAGAACAACAATTTGGTGGCATGCTTAAAATCCTGCTGCAATGTACATATTCTGAGGAATCGAAAGTAATTGGGATTTACCAGACCTGAGAATGTGTGTTTAGGGTGAAAGCTTCTTTTGTGTAACCATGCATGTGTGTCTGTTACTTTGAAATACACTTTTATATCTTAATGATAATGATTGTGTTGTGAAAAATGTGGACCTTTGAAAAAACGGTTACTACACTCACATTCAAAGTACCGAGGTCCTTTAGGTTTCGTTTCCATTGTAGCTCAGACTTATCTGGCAAACCGTGGTTGCTCGGCAGCTGAGACTCTACTGACTGCAATGATTTGCAGATGGCATAAGATTTTCTTTTTTTAATGCAATTTTTTGCATTACAATTTTTATTTTATTTTTTATTATTTTTTAAATAAATAAAAAATAAAATGCAATGGCTGTACTGTTGTTGTTGGTGAATGTTGTTGCTTTAGATTTATTACATAATGCACATTTAATTAAGGGATACTGGCTGTTTAGAGTATTTAAAAAAATACTGAAATCCTGTTCCATTGGTCCGGATGCCCCAGATGTATAAATACCTGAAATAGTGCAGTGGTTTCTAACTGGGTTTTTTCAAAGCAGCCGTCTCCCACTTAGCCATGAAAATATCTGCATATGCAGGGGCAAATTATGAAAATGCCAAGAGAATCTGTGGATGAGAGGGACAAATACCATTTAAGAATATTAAAAGGGACGACTCTTCAATCAATTACAAAAAAGTAGTAAGACACAGCCACAATTTTGAAAATGGATAGAAAAGAAAGGAATTTCTAAATTCTATTCATGACTGTAATCATGCCCTAATTGACACACAGTATTACAATTTAAAAACAAGTACAATAAATAAACATAACGAAGAGGAGAGTATGTGTGTGTCAGTATTTCATAAGAATACATACCTGGCATGTGTGACTCCACCTCTTGAACTGCCAGCAGAAGTTTGCCGTCACTGGGCTCATGCTCACCGGGAGCTGGATTGTTAGGCACTGTTTCTGTGGTGGATCCAGCAGGGGACAGAGCCTTTTTCTAGTTGTATATTTACATGGCTGAAACTTCTGTGGCACTAGAAGCCTCTTGACAGACTTCTGGATGCTCTTGTGGGACACACCTTTCCACACCAACAACGACCGAAGGGCGGAAACAGGCACTGAGGATGTCTGTGTGGAGGTGGCCTGTTTGCTCTCTGATCTCGCCTCCTTCTTGAATTGAATAGCATAACGCCTCTCTGGATAGAATGAAATATAATTGACCAAGGTTCTTTTATTCACAAGGTTGTTAATGGAGTCAGAGCTTCCAGATTCCTCCGACATTGATGCGGCCACATATCCAGCATACCCCAGCGCATTCTCAGCCAACCACAGAAATGTTTGTCCCCTGAAAAGACCAAACTGCAGCTGATGCTGGCCCAGAAGATGCTGCTCATTGTTTGGGTCTCCACCACGACTCAGAACAGCCACCCTTGCTGACTCTTTGACTGTCTGGAGACAAAGCTCGGGCCCATGGCATATTCTCCCCCTTTATTTTCTTGGCCTCCTAAGAATCAAAGAGGCTGGCACGATCGTCTCCCCTCTTCCTAAATTTAGGATCCATTCTGTAACTAATTCTGTAACAAATACAAACAACGACAGTTAAAATATGCTTGGTCTGATATCTTACTGCAAATACTTTTATCTTGTATTGGTAGAATTCTCACTCAGTCTACCTCAGTAATGTATGTATGGATGGAAGGATGGATGAATGTGTGGAGGTATGTGTGAAAGTATAAGTATGCATATATGCATGTGTGGGGACATGAATGTATGCTTATGTATATACTGTTGCCCATAAAGTTGGAATAAAATATGTATACCTCTTCTCATGAAATTATTGTGACAATGTGATTTATTCTTGATAGATGTGTGTATCTTCTCAAAACTTTATTGATCAATATCTTAAGTGAACATAAGTGAAAAACACATAAATAACATTAAAAGATCAATGTGTCTGAACACAAAATCATTCCAACTTTAATAGTGCCTTACAAATATATTTTTCTGTCCATACAATGTATTTGTTGTTTATGCTTTTACCTTCTTTTTTGATATCATAATTCAGAATATAATACATTAGCATATTCATAAAACAATCAAAAATACATTGACTTCTCCATACATATCTGTTTTGGCCTGCTTTAGATAACTGGGGTCCAAATAAACAATAAAAGGAAAGATTACGTTGGTAAACTGTGTGACAATTGCACGTTTAATATTTATTAACAGTATAGTGAAGTAAGTTACACTAAACTAGCTTAAAGTTGTGACGTGCTAAAATAAATGGCGAATTGTCCGTCTGTTAATGTTACAGTCGTTCGTCCGCAGTTACAGTATGCAACGCAAATGAATGAAATGTTCATAAATAACGTTAGGGTGTTGGATAACTAGCACAGTAAGTATGCCACATCTTAATTCCCCATCATAATATATAAGATATAAACACTTTGAAACATTAAAATGGCAAAGTACTTACTGTAAATACACGTAAATGTAGCAAGCTGTCTGTCGGCCCCGAACGAAGCAGCGGCTCTCAAATCTTGGTTGAAATACCGATTGTGATTGGTCATATCTTGGTAGCAGGGCGGCATCTTATTGGTCAATTCGTGGTAGAATTCTTGGTAGCGATACGGAATCTGGGTCAGGGTAGCTAACGCTGCCAAGAATGCCATCGAATCCAGTATCTCCCCCAACGTGTTCAATTCGGCAAACTACATGTACCTGGATGGTTATTATGGTATTACTTACTCAGTGTTTGTTGTCTGTAAACATTTCAGTACTTATTTAGTTTATCACAATTAATGACTGTCGTGCTACTAACGTTGTCATAAGTACCATGATATACCTTCGCGGTCACGATTCGAATCCCGTGACTCCCCGAACTTGTTCAATTCAGCAAACTACGCAGTTTGCATAGAAACGATTTCCCCCTGTAAACCATAGAGCCTTCGATATATATATTCACGAAAAACATGTCACGTTAACGTACTTACTTCGCTGTGCTGATACGTGTGACGGGTGCAATTACATACTGCGATTGTAGGATGCTTTGAGACGATCTGGCAACCTCAAAGCAAAACAGGAAGTGTTCTCGCCGGCGGGAACTTTATATTTAACATTATGAAAGCGAGGGGTTGAGTCGGGCTTCACGCGGACTGCTTCATTACATGTTTATTTTGTAATAATTCATACCGCGAAAACACCATAAAAGCAGTAGTAATCCAGTTACTTGTGAAAACGAACGCTCGTACAGAAACACGACTGTTGGGGTTGACAACAAACTGACTCCGGCAACTTGTGACTTGTGTTTTTAGGTTGAACATGACGACTGTAATGGATAAAATCGTCTCACTGTCAAATGGAGACAATACCGCCGAACTTGAGAAGTACATGTCCACCATCAAAAACGACCAGGTACTTATTGTGAATGACAAAGCATGTTAAAACGAATTGACACTGTCATCCGAAATACTTACCCGTCTTCTATTTGATCTCTAGTTAATCGATGTAATCACCAATGGCGCATTGAAGGGGAAGAAGGTCTGTGCCATAATTAAAGCTATATTTGAAGGTTGGTATGCACTTGTAACATTCATTTTGATTCAGTTTAAACGTATTGTTTTATGTCAAGACTTAGTCCCGGCTCTGGTTCGAGTCCAGCCTGGACCTCTCATTTGTCATCCCTCCTACTTGACACATAATTTGAGAACATGTCTTTGTTTTGGTCCAAAAACAAGTGTGTGTTTTGTTTTCAGGATCTCCCCCGAGTTCCACTGAAGGATCAAACCGCAGACTTCTTGTTTATCAACACTGCATTCCCCTGTGTGAGTCCAGGGACCTTCAGACTGAGGTGGCAGCTGATATCATCGGAGTCCTGATGCTGGAGGTAAAGAGACAGCAGATAATCCAAACCTTTGCCAACTACGGTCGATTAGTTTCCCCCAGTGTCAATACAATGCCCTGTTTTGCATGGTTTTTGCACAGCAGGCAGCAATTTTGACTGTTCAGTCAGAAAAACACAGGTGTAAATAATCAAATTAATGATGGCTGAGTTCCATTTAGCCTCTTCAGTTTCAGGGTGCATGCTGGTTAAATGTCTCACTGTTATGGCTGAGATGGACTAAACAGAGCTCTTCTAAACGTATCATTAATGCATTGTTAATACTGTATGTATTGTTTGTCACCTGCAAGTTAGGAGCCTCTGCTACCTGGATTATTCACACCTGTGTTGTTATATACTAATTATATAAATACAATGTGCTCCCTTTTAAATAAAGATGTAATTATGTGATCAGTAACACTGGTGCTTTTAACAAAAAAAGAGATCCTGAATCATATCCCGTGACCAGATGATCAAAATATAAGCATAACCAACATTGCCCATACATTTCAAATTAAAATAACATATCAGTTCTAAAAAGTTATTTAAATAAGATATAAGGATACAAGAATGAAAAATGTGTTAATAAAATACATCCTAAAATATCTTGAATATAGAAATGCTCACAGCCCTACTGATTTGTTTGTGAATATACATTTGGAGTTGGTATATATTTAAATCTATTGTAATTAACCTATCGATTTAAACTATTTTACTATCAAAATAGATGTGCTCATTACTTGACATTTCATTTTGAATTTGACAACCCTCTTTCATTTGTTACCACTTTGCCACAGCCATTGCCAATTCCAGTTTTCTCATATTTTCCACAGACTCATGCGCTGTCCGGACCCTCGCTTGCACAACTGGCGTCTCTTTTCGTTGAAGCCATTAAAGTAGGAAAAATGGGAAGTGGGAAATCCCTGGAGCTCTTTCCCACCGTGCTTACTGCACTTGCAGCATGTGAAACCTTGGCCTATGGCAAAGGTAAGTCCACAGACTTTGTTACTTGATATTACACATGTCTTATCTGGTGCTTGAAATGTCTGTCTGCTGGGTGTTTGAAATTCAATTTTAGGAGATCTCAGTGGTGAGGAATACAAGAAGCAGTTGATCAACAGTCTCTGCTCAAGCAGGTACATGTTTAAATATACACATTTTTTAGAGTTCTTGGAGTCGTTTAGCTGTTTGTTTTCTTCAAAACTCAAATCATTGTTTTAATGCAGATGGGACCCACAATGTGTTATCCACTTGACAACCATGTTCAGGTAAACCTGTTAATTTCCCTTCATTTATGATAATTTAGTGGACTACTGTTGTCTTTTCTTGTTTTTTCTTGCTTATACAGTTTTTGTGTATGCCACATTTCAGGGATGTGCCCCTGTCGTCAGAGGAGCTGCAGTTCCTGGTGCAGAAAGTACTACGAATGTTTACCAAACTGGATTTGCAGGAGATTCCTCCCCTGGTTTACCAGCTGCTGCTTCTGTCTTCTAAGGTGCTTGTGTGCTACAGTGTTTCCGCCATTTGTCATATACTTTTCTTTTAAATATTTAAATACCTGTGTTTGTATTGTCTCTCAGGGCTGTAAGAAACAGATCCTGGCTGGAATCATCGATTATTTTAAGGAGCAAGATATTCTCCAGGAAGAAGAGCAGAAAGATGGAGCGTGAGTAATTCACAAACTTTATTGACACTGTATTACACTTACTTATTTATATTTCCGACACAATTTTATAGATGATTTGTGTTGCCTCATCAGGAGCCTGGATTTAGAGGTTCAATCCATTCCACAGGACCAATTAAGACACGTGGAGGGCACTGCTATCCTCCACATAGTCTTTACTATACGACTCGACCATGAACTCGGGAGAGAATTTCTGAAAAGCTTTAAGGTTATTCATAACTTATCTGTCTGAAATCTTTTTTTGAATAAATATAAATGTATACTGTGGCATATACTGTAATTCTTAAACCACATTCCTGCAGACGTCATATGGCGATCTGTGTCCTTTCAGTGCGGCCCTACTGCTCTCAGTGGCGCGTATTCAACGCTACGAAGAGCAGGTGAGGAACTCAAATGATTTGAGGTATCATTCATTTTACCTCTTAGCTTAACTCATCTTTTTATTTTCCTTTCACTGGTATGAATAGGTGTTTGACCTTTTGAAGGGGGCAATCATCAAGAGCTTCAAGGATGAGCAGCTGCAGCAGGGGTCCAAGTTCCTGCAGGACGTCTTGCCTGGCCATTGCAGTGTGGATCACATGATAGTGGGCACAGTCAAGAACAGGTCAGAATCATGTCTTTCAACATCACCAAACTATTATAATTAAATTAAAACTCTGTGTGACCTTTGAATATTAACAAATGTCTGTTACATTCACACGATGCAGATTAAGCCTATCAGCTCCACGTGACTTTATTTTTCAGTATAGCAGTGTTTAAGCATTGCATGACAGAGCCCATTTTCATATGAAGGATGCAGCATAAAAGTAATGTGACATTGTTTCTGTTCATGAAGACCAAACGGTCACACAGTTATATTAAACCTACATTTGTGTGCCTGTGCAGTGTGTTTGGATGGGATCATGTGACACAGGGACTTGTACAGCTGGGTTTCTTCCTCATGGACACATTTGGACCCAAACCTGGACCATTTGGCAAGACGACAGAGGGGTCCCCTGCCATAGCCAGGACCCCAGCTCAGCAGGCATGTAAACTGGGGCGTCAGGTGCTTCTCCAGGGCTTTAAGGTAACATTGGGTTTTAATTTTATTGAATTATCCCAGTGTAAATGAGTGAAGTTGACTAAATGTACTGAATTTATTCTTATTACTCTTATTACTCTATAACAGATGCATGAGCCCATCAGAGGCGAGATACTGGAGCAGGTCTTGAGTCGACTGGTCACAAAGACAGCCTCACCTGTCAGCCATTACTTGGGTAACACAACCGTGAGATGATGGATCCAGATAAACTAGTGCCTAATTTGTCTGTTAGGGGCTACTTATCACTATGTTGGCTTGTTTTTGTTTCGCTATAACCAGACCTTTTCTCCGACATTGTGATCTCTGCTCCTATGATCCTCCTGGAGTCTTCCTCCAAGGTGACAGAGACATTTGACCACCTGTCATTCCTGCCATTAGCCACTGTCCAGGGTCTACTTAAAGCTGTACAGGTGCCTAAACACACAGAGACTCTTTTTTTATTGTTGTTTACACATGTTTCTCTTCCTTTATTGAAATGTTTGTTCCCTGTTCAATCCCCAGCCCCTGCTCAAGGTCAGTATGTCCTTGAAAGATGCTTTGATTCTAGTTCTCCGCAAGGCCATGTTTTCAAGGTGTGTACTACATGCAGTGTTTCAGTACAGCTGATTTTTCAAGCTGTGACTAATTCCATGATCAAAAGCACAGTTGAAATACCTGCAGTAATTTATTCCTCTTTTCTCCACGTTAAATGACTCTACCAGCCAGCTGGACGGCAGGAAGTCTGCGGTGACTGGCTTCTTGTTGCTGCTTAAGAACTTTAAAGTGTTGGGCAGTTTGGCATCAAGCCAGTGCAGCCAAGCCGTCTCTTCAAGCCAGGTATACACTTTAGCTGTGTGTGTAGTATTTACAAGAAGTATGTATCTGAAACAAGGATGTTAGATGTCAGACTAGGAAGTTCATTCAGCTTCTTGATATTTGAATATTCTCTAATGTCTTTGCTCCTTCATGATCGTAAACTGAATATCTTGGTTTGTTGGCAAAACAACAGGGTTGGGAAACACTGATCGCCATTTTTCAAAAAGAAATTCTTCTGAACCAAATAATGAATCAAGAAAAAAATCAACTGATTAGGTGAAAAATTGAAAGCACAAACGGTTCCCGTTTGTAGGGTAGAGCAGTGTCAATGCTCTACCCTACCCTAATCCTGGATCTGTATCTATATCTTGGTTACAGTCTTAATCAAATCACTTATTCCGTAGGCTTTAACCTGAAAGATTTCATCCAAGATTTCATCCTGCTTTGAAAGAACTCCCTGGTGCAGATGATTTATAACAAGTGTCTGTCTGAACACTCTCACAGGTGCAGGTGGATGTTCATTCTCGTTACAACTCTGCTGCCAATGAAGCTTTTTGTCTGGAGATCCTCAGCAGCCTGCGGCGCTGCCTGGGTCAACAGGCCGACGTTCGCCTTATGCTTTATGAGGCAAGAAATGACTTTTCTATACTCATTATTTTATTTATTCTGCATCACAAATACATGTGATAGGCGAAGGAGTACATTTTTAATTTTAACTCCAAGTCTTTCAACTGTAAATGATTGTATTATAAATGTTAACTGTTGTAGTATAGCACAGGTATATGTTTGTGTGTACAGGTATAATTCTTAATATCATTTGAGAAAGACATTTCTATACTAAAGAAGGTCACTTTTTGCCTGTTTCAGGGGTTTTATGATGTTCTCCGTCGCAACTCTCAGCTTGCAAGTTCCATTATGCAGACCCTCTTGTCACAGGTATGTGTGTCTGATAAAGGTTCAGTCAGTGTAAGAATTTGTGAAAATGAAGATTGTACCGAGGAACTGAAAGGATGTCATCTTTGTTTGCATTGAGCTTCTGCTTCAAAACATGGTGCTACAAAATGGCAGCCTCTTGCCTGAAGTGCATGTAAAAAGCGTATTCTGAGACCACAAAAAACAAACATTTTCTATTTTAAAGTGATTTTTCACTTGTGCAAACATACTTACAGAAGTACAGTCAATTTTCTGCCAATAAACCCTCCCTAAATGTTACACACTGGACCTTAAAGTGCAAACAGTGAATATAATAACTTGTTTGCTGTATGTCATTTCTGTTTATCCTCAGTTGAGGCGGTATTATGAGTCTGAGCAAGATCTCCTGCCACCGGTAAAGCTGGAGCCATGCATCACCGCTCATGGAGACCAAGTCTTCCTCCAGGAGCCACTGGTATCTCTTTCTCTCTTCCAATGACCCACCACCCCACCCCCAGCACTGTAATGTTGCTGGGTTAATGTCTGCTAACTGTGTTTGCTTGTCTCAGGCCCATCTGGTGAGCTGTACTGTTCATTGCCTGCTGTGGCTGCAGAACATGCGGCGATCGACCAATGGTAACACAGCAGACAGCGATGATGACTACGATGAGGAGGAAGAGGAGGAAGGTTATCAGTCTGAACTCCAGACAATCCTAGAGAGTGTGATAAGACGCATGATCAAGTGTGAACTAGAGGACTTTGAACTGGTGTGTATCCCTGTATCCCTATAACCTTTCCATGTTCGGCAACATTTTGTTGACTTTCCTAAATACACACTTTAATAACCGGCACAAGGCTATAAAGAAGAGAAGCAGTCTGATAATGAAAAAAGGGATAGTGTGATTTAGTGACATCTAATAGAGAAACTGCCTTCACATACTAGAGAGGATGTAAACACTCTTTCACAACTTGCCACTCTCCCTCTCTCTGCTGTTTCCTCCTTTGTTGGTTTATACATTAGGTTTATTTGGGCTTCTTCTTCCAAATATAAAAGGCACACTCTGGCTGGTTTGTCCATTTTCACATCTGAGGTGGTGCTAAAGCAAGGCACCAATGCCTTTGCCTTATGTACATATGAAAGGCTTATCCCAAGGTTGCAAAGAACAATGCTTATTTTATAGCAGTTATAGGTTTATTCAAAACATATGTATGGGGGTATATTCAGTTTTTATAAATAAACTATCGGAAATGTAACACTGGTCCTTTTACTGTAATGATTTGAGGATGTTTAGAAGGAAACCCATGTCTGCTTGAATGTTTTGCTTTCGTGTATGACCCAATTCTGTGTTTGTCCATAGCTTTGCCAGTTGGAAGTATCATTTGAAGTGTTTGTGGTTTAATCATCAGGACAAGTCAGCAGAATTCTCCATGGGCTCTAGTGTTGGAGTGAAGAATAACATCTATGCAGTGCTGGTGATGGGGGTGTATGAGGTTCTCATAGAGTACACCTTCGTCAAATCCAACTACAGGTAGCTGTGGACCACCCCGCTTTGTTTGTGAAAAATGTTTTTACAGGGAATGCCATACAGTACATTATGTCCATGTCTCCCTGTGTTGCAGTAAAAGCTGCTTTGAGGAGCTCATGCAGCTGTTTAACCGCTACATCAAGCTGGCTGAGATTTTGAAGGAGAAATCTGGTAAAGGTCGAGGACCCTCACACAAGACCCCCCGCAGTTTACTGTCTTTGGGCTTCATATCAACTTTGCTCACTGCGCTCTTCAGGTAAGTGCTCTTAATGCTGTTTAAAAGCAATGCTCCTTTGAGAAGAAGAAAATAAGTTTCATTGTATTGTCTTAAAACAAAAGTAGTATTGTTAATGCAAAAATATTAGCTAGAGAAGAGTTCCCATTTATGGATCTCCACAAAACATTTAAAGGTCCCATATTATACCCCATTTCTCCAAGTTAAACTAGTTCCCTGGTGTCTTAATGAACATGTCTGTGACGTGCTTTGGTCAAAATACCATAAGGATGAAGCACCACAGCAGTTCAATCATACTGCCAAAACAGCCCTGTTCAGAATGCTCTGTTTAGTAGTATCTCTTTAAAAAAAAAAAGTAAAACAAAACTTAAGGGACAGGAAATTACATCAGCCACAGAGGCTACTAGGAGTTAACAGCAGTTAGAATTTGGAAAAGTGATCATTTGCAGGCCCTAGCAGTCATATATAACATGTATCCATAATCCTCTGAGGCTGGAAGTTTGTGTAGGACTCTGTGCTGCACTGTGGAGCCAAGAATAGAACTTTTTGCGTACTTCCGTTTTTTGGATGCCCTCGCCAGCACTCTCGCATGTTTTACAGACAAAGCGGAGTTCCACGAGACAACAATTCCAGGAATTAGTGCATTGTGACGTCCCAATGAGTGCCGAAGTCAACATCACTCATTGCTCACATGAGTGAGTCATCTTTTTTCACACTTTGTCGACTGATAGGGCCTCCAGAGTCCCAGAGTAAATGATTAAAAAGTAGATTTTGCATAATATGGGACCTTTTAAAGGGTTAAGGAGTTCTTCAGCTCACAAACTCAATAAAAAACTCAGCCAAAAACAATAATAAGCGAACTGTTTGTGGAAAATCTAATGATGAACATGTATTGATTTTTTTTTCAGAGACAGCACTCAGAGCAAAGAGGAGGCTCTCTCTGTGCTGCGCTCCAGTGGCGAATTTTTGCGTTACGTGCTCAGTGTTGCTGTACAGAAAATCCAGCAGTTGGAGGAAACTGGGCACACAGACGGCCCCGATGGACAGAACGCAGACAGGACTTTCCGCTTTCTCTGTGACATGACGAGGTCGGAACCCTTTGGCATAACTAACACAGTTGTTTGTGTGACACTAAAACACTAACATGTGGCGAAACCATGTCTTCCCAGTGTGTTGATGTGGCGTTACACCAACATCCCCAGTGTGGTGGAGGAGGAAGGGAGGAAGGAGAAGAGCTCCAGTTTGTCACTGCTGTGTCTGGAAGGCCTGCTCAGGATCTTCACAACCTGTCAGCAGCGTTATCCACACAAGATGCCTCAGCTTCTGGCCAACATGGGTAAGACATGCAAAGTTTTCCAACTATAAAAGCAGATCATTCTCATTTTCCACCTGACAACTCTGCGGGGTTTTGTGTTTTTTATTGCAGATGTTGCAGAGGACCACCCAGAGCCAGATGAAGGAAACGATACAGAAATGAACTTCTTCTATATCCGACAGTTTCAGGTGTTTGTACTGCAGTTTCTATGGGATGTAATGGCTTTTTCTCTATCTAATTCAGAGTTGTGAAAATATGTTGATATTTGCTTCATGTTTCTGTGTGACAGTTGTGTTTTCAATGCCATGAACATTTTGCAGCCTATTTTACCTTCAAACTCTTTTCTTCCCCATCAACAGAGAGCGCTGTTTAGTCAGTTAAGTGGAGGAGAGGAGGCATTTAACAGTAAAGAGAGTCAGCAACTGGTGAGCATCCTGAGCGTGCTCTCACATCAGCTAAAGCCCTCGTCCCAACAGGTTGGTGTGCTCCAACGTGCTTTTCAAATAATTAATTCAGTTTCACAGCTTCCACTTACACATGGTTACATCTACAGTTTATTCAAATGATGACATGGACAGTGAAAATCTGCAAGGAGACTGGTTTTGGTGAGTAACATTGCTGCAACTTGCAGTTTATTTTAATTATTGATTAATGTCATTTAGTGTCAGTTATTTTCTTGTTCAATTATTTGCTCCATAAAATGTGTGAAAAAAAGAAAATCTGTTTCATAAAGTTCAAAATATAAATGTTTTGTTAAGAATTTTTTTTCTGGTTTCTTATGTATAAAGTAGCAAAAAAACTGTTAATTTCAAACTTATACATGTACAGGGTAACACCAATTCTCTGATTATTAAAATAGTTGGTGACGATCTCTCTCCTTCTATAGAGGATCCTGCTTTATCCAAGGGGCTGCTCTCTCTGCTCTTCAACCTAAATGCTCTCTACAAGAGTCCCGTGAGCCTGCTGTCACAGTTATGCAAAGATATCCACAGCCAGCTGGGGGATATCGATCCGGTACACACACTTAGTGATACCCACACATTATTCCATCTAACTAATTACATTCAACATCTGTATACAGTATATTACAGTATATGTTAATGTAAAAAGTTTGCATGTCTATGAAAGTATAATTAGATGAATGGATGGAACACAACTGCAAATCAATATGACAGAATTATGTCACTTTGTCAGTGATGTAATATACCTTTTTTTTATACCTTCTCTTTCTGATCAGGAAGTGGAGGTGGAAAATGTGTCTCATTTTGCGATTATCAACACCAAGACGACTATGACAGCAACAGTGAGTGTTGGGTGTCTGAATGGAAGCATCTTATTTTCTGTGACCGTAATTTTGTGTCATGTTCTTTCAGGCTTTGTCATCATTTTTTAAAATCTATTTTCCACAGCTTCTGGTCCTGTCTCAGGTTGACAGAGTGCTCGATGAACTGGAGTGGTTGATTGCCAGAAAGAAAACTCAGACGGCTTCTGACAAATCTGGCTCTGGTAAGGATTCAAGTTGAGACAGGAAAAGGAAAGGGATGCATCTCTGTCAATTTAATAAAACACAGACTGAAATGTTGTTGTGCTTTCGGTGCATAGACGAATCCACCCAGACTGCAGATCAGCAGGATCCCATCGAGAAAGCGGTGACGGTGCAGCTCGGAAAGCTTCTGACTGCATTAAACGAGCTGGTCCAGACGTCTCTGCCCTCTGGGACCTGCACCGCAACACTGCTGAGAGAACTGAGTCGCACATACACCATCCTCACCACCCTTGTTAAATATGTACGTATGTGTGATCTCAGTGTGTTAAAGGGGACATTTTATGCAAAATCAAATTTTTTATAATTTTAATACTTATATATTATATAATTTTAATACTTAGACTGGAGGCCCTATCGGTCGGCAAAGTGTGAAAAAAATGACTCACTCATGTTTTTGTGGTCCTCAGTCTAAGTACAGGAGATAAAACATGCAATGTTGACTTCCGCACTCATTGGGACGTCACAATGCGCTATATTCCTGGAATTGTTGTCTCGTGGAGCTCTGCTTTGTCTGTAAAACACGCAAGAGTGCTGGCGAGGGCAATAGTATCCAAAAAGCGGAAGTCCGCAAAAAGTTCTATTCTTGGCTCCACCGTGCAGCAGTCCTACACAAACTTCTAGCCTCAGAGGATTTAACTGTCCAGTGGATACATGTTATATATGATGGCAATGTGCCTGCTCGAGCCTGCAAATTATCACTTTTCCAAATGCTAACTGTTGTTAGCTCCCAGTAGCATCTGTGGCTGATGTAATTTCCTGTCCCTGAAGTTTCGTTTTACTTTATTTTAAGGTGGACCTAAACAAATAATACTAAACAGATAATACTAAACAGAGTGTTCTGAACAGGGCTGTTTTGGCAGGGTGATTGAACTGCTGTGGTGCTTCATCCTTATGGTATTTTGACCAAAGCATGTCACAGACATGTTCATTATGACACTAGGGAACTAGGTTAACTTGGAGAAATAGGGTATAATATGACTCGTTTAACATGTGTGCACGTTACACAAAAACGTAAACATTTGTCTTGTCTCTCCATTTGTTGTTTTAGTACATCCAGGTGTGCGGTACCCAGCATGGTACACTACCTACACGCTTTGAGAAGCTGGTGAGTCGTGTGCCACAACTTGGATCTTAGTTTTTCTGACATTTTCCTAATCTAATGTTTCATGTCGCCCGTGCAGATCAAACTCTCTGGCTCACACCTAACACCACAGTGCTACTCTTTCATCACACTTGCACAGGTACAAACCAAATTCACATGTGAAGTCACATCTGATGTGTTGTTTATTTTGTTAAACATACGAACCTGTTTTCTTATTAGAGTGCTGAACTTAATGGTGCAGATGACAAGAAGAAAAAGAAAAGGGCTGAATCGAGCGTTGCTGTTTCGGTAAGAACGCTTACCTCTTACTATTGTGTCACTGAAAACATTGCGGTTGTAATAAACAATTGTACTGTATACATTCCATTTATTTATCTTTTTGGTAGGCAAAAGTTCTGCGAGAGACAAAGACCATCCCTGAACTGATCTTTAGTATTGAACAGTATGAGAAATATCTCATTACACTCTCAAAGAAATCAAAGGTACACAAAGACTTGCAAAGGAAAACATGAAGAAAATACTGTCATTTCTGGTCAGTGTTTCACCAGCATCTAAGTCTATGTTGTTGTCCAGGTAAATCTGATGCAGTACATGAAGCTGAGCACCTCCAGAGATTTCCGCATCGATAGTGCTGCTCTGAACGCTGCCCTGCAGGAGCAGGATGGCAACCAAGAGGCAAGTCCCATCTCATCCTGTAACTCACGTTTGGAATTAATTATGTTCAATATAAGGAATATAACTGTTTTGTCAGTTTCATAAAAATGCATCATAGATCTTTCCAGAAGAAAATGATGGTCTGTTTTAGCCACAGTGAACCAATGTGCCCACCCCACTTGCACTTTTACTAGCTGCCTTTACAGTTCTACTATAGGGTAGGTGATGGGGAACTAAAGATTTTGAAATTCTGGATGCATTAACAGCTTTTAAATCTGGCAAGTAGAAGCATTTCTTTTTCCCTTTGTCAAGAAATCCAAATGGAAAAAACGTGACACAAGACAATATGCATATACTGTCAGACTGCTGTAATCTACACATCTGGGATTCTAGATTTCACTTCAGTTGTATTCTGATGAGATACCTTTTCAGTGTTTGTTCCATCTTGTGTTTCTTTCAGACTCAAAACACTCAGGACTCACAGGAGACACAAGAACCCAAACAGAAGAAACGAAAACAGTGAGCCGATGCTCAACGCCACTGTATCAGTGTATCGGCACATTCCTCGCAAATCAGAATTGCTGCTGAAAAGTCTCTTGGCAGTTTTGTGACGTCCAGAGAGTGCTATCTATCTTTGTTCAATGAGCCTTTAGTGATGTTGATGATTTGGTAGACGTCCAAGGCTTCGCCTGTGGAAAGACAGTGGCTGTGTTCACATTTTTCTAAAGCAATATGTGTGTATTCCTGACACATATTACTATCACTAGGTGATTTGTAAATTATTCCTAATTCAGTCTCATCCTCTCTGCTTTTTTGTTAAGATAAAGGATACTGTTTTTTTGAATTGTCTGAATTGTCTGAATTGTTGACCTTATGTTAAAGGTAGCACAGTTATAAAGACATGATACTTAAGGCCCTGTTTTGTTACACAAATGGAAAAAAAGTGAGATCCCCTGAAGTTTGTTTTAAAAATAATGTTTTCTTGTGTACATAGTTTTTTTTCTACAGTTAAACTTTGAATGTTATTTCAGGGTTTTGTGTTTTTCTCTGACCTGTTCACAAGCAGTTGTAATTGCAAATAAATTAAAAAGTAAGCCATTACATCTAAAATTTTCTTGGGCTTCCCCCCCTCCTGTTTTTTCCCATTATGTACTACTGTATATATTACAGTAATACTTTACATTTACAATGCCTCATGCTACAGAAACTTCAAGGTTTGCAGAACTCACCAGGCGATAGGCCATATCTGCGTTCCAGACCTGTGGGGTTAGAGGGAGTCACACAGTCCATGGTGACCTCCTTCCTCAGACATTGGTCAATGTCGACTGCACTGAAGAAAGCAACAGACTGAGGAAGGTCCTGCATACCTAAGGCATGGGCAAATGCACTCCTGTCCCAAACAAAATACAAACGTGATCAGTTCACTGCCTGCTTTACAGCAAATCGTTTGACAAATTTATAAACAAATCCTTGTCAGCCAGCAGACCTCGTGAGTAGGTTTGTGATCTGAAGCGCGAGCGCCGCTCGGTAACGCTCTTCACTGCGGACAAGGTACCGCACCTCGTCATGGATGCTGATGCAGAAGCGGCCGTCGATGTTGTACTCCTCAAAGAGCCACTTCATGGCCACCAGCATCAGATGAAGGTAGTCCACTGCTGAGCTCTGGACCACCCAGTTCACTCTGCTGGTGATAAACTGACAAAACAAAAAGAGACGGCGATGGAAACATTAACATTTAATGTCCACCTTAAAAGTAAAGGATTATTTTGTAATTCAGGATTTTACTAGGAACTAGAACTACCACCTAGCAGGTGAATGGCTCTGCTGACCGACTAAGTTTCAGATTGAACATATTTTTTTTCTCATATTCATGTCATGTGCTTGTTGACTTAAAACTGCAATGTGTAACTTTTAAATATAAACAGGAATTTTAATGTTCGCTGATTTATCATGCTGCACTGGCATGGCTGACAGTCACAAAACAGCTAGCTACACTAATGCTAATCAAAAATGAAAACATTTGCGTTGTGCCTAATGAGGTTGCACAGTGTTTGTATTACGTTTGCCTTTACGTTCCTTATCATGCATTACCAGAACTGAAAAATCTTCAGCTCCCACTATAGGAATACATACTTCCTACGGGCACTGCACTAGTAGAGACAAACAACCTTTCACTCACTCACTCACACCTAACACTAAACTTAAGTGAACTAAACCTATAAAAACTTTGGGATGCTAGTTGCTTTGAATATTCTCCAATCTTTACTTAGTTATGAGTTCCATTGCCAGTTGGCTGTGGACAGTTAAAATGTGACTTTCTCTCACCTCATCCTTAACTGCCTTTGGCTCCAGAGCTCGGCTAATTCTGCAGCCCAGGACAGGAGTGGCCGGCTGTGCTGAATGAGCGATACTCTCCAGCTTATTGAACATGTCCGATTCAGTTCCTCCAGCCCACAGACGTTTTCCCACAATATCCCACCTCTTTCGCCTGGAGCTGAGGAACAGAGAGGAGGAATACAGATAAATAAGGGGATGTAGGTAGTACATAATATTGTGTTGTGTTCAGTAGATTTAACTGCTCACTCACCAACTTGCAGCCAGTTTAGAAATCCTCCTCAACTCTTGCAGGGAGACACTTCCATTTTCCTCCCTCTGCACGTCTATATCCAGCTCTTTGACCAGCCACTCACCCTCCTCTGACAGATTGTATCTGACAAAATAAACACAATTATGCAGAGCTAGGGGTGAACTTTTTACACAAACAACTTAACCCAGATAAGTAAAAATACATCATTACTTGAAGAAACAATTAGACATATACCTGCGTATACCCTTGGTTAAGGCATACATCTGCCTGGCCTTGCTGGCAGCTTCAATCTGACTGAGACGGTGGTTGAATTGCATGAGCAGCCTCTCTGCAAAGGGTTGTCCTGCTCCATAGATGCGTCCATAGTTAAACACCTTTGCATGCTCTCTGCTGATACCCACAGCATCAGCAGTGCGGCTGTGCAGGTCAGTGCCCTGACTCTTCTTTCCCTGAAGGGTCATCCAGCCAAATGCTGTACAACCTAATGGTTTCAACAGTTTTCAGGATGAAACACAAATAAAAACAACAACAATATAATTGTTTTATATTGAAGAGCTGAACGATCCCGTTCAGACCTAGTGATAACATCCGGCGGAGTGATGCGGTCAAATGCGGAAATCTCCAAGTAAGAAAAATGCCTAAATGTGTCCTAGTATATGATGATAAAAACCACATTCAGAGTAGGTTTGAGGACACATCTAGAACAGCTAAACACTGTGAAACAGTCGCTATGTTTACATGTGCAAAAGTTCTTCATTCTGAAAAGATTTGCTCCGATTGGAATTTACAGTTCCATCTTTACATGGATGCAAAATTAAATGATCTGATTGTGGAGTGTGCACACATACATCAAGCATTCAGTTACATTGTATGAAATCATCCGACAATGGTTTCAATCTAACATACATATTCAAAATTCACAAAATTCATTTTTAAGGGCATCCACATTGGACGAATCTCTCAGAACGGATGTTAATTCCAGCTCTGAAGGGGGTGAACATTATATGAAAAGGACTAATCTCACCGTGCATGGCAGCAAAGTGAGCCTCTCCTAGAACTGCAGCAATCCACAGCTCCTGAGAGTCGACATCTGCTCCAACCAGGTGATACCCAGGTGGTACCTGGACCATGGCCTTCAGCTCGCTGCCTACTCTGTCCCGCTGTGGACACAAAATACTGTATGTAACAGAGTACAATATACTTTTTTTTTTGTGAACCTTTATTTAAACAGATAAAAGACCCATTGAGCCCTGCGATGGACACCCTGGACTGGCAAGCAGTCCAGGGTGTACCCTGCCTATCGCCCTATGTCAGCTATGCACAGAAACCCCCCCCCCCCGTGACCCTCCGGTAGAGGATAAAGTGGTAGATAATGGATGGATGGATGTTTGACCTGGCCAAGAAAGGCAGCAGCTCACATCATAGTGAGCTGCCAAGCAACGACATTTCGTTGCCAGTTTTTCACTGTTGTGTTCTCTGTGCAATGACAATAAAAGGAAGTCTAAGTCTAAGTTAATTAAGAAACAAAGACATAACACTTACACATACAAAACTGTTATTGGTCTTTTAAGATGGAGCGGAAAGCTCCCAGTGAAATAAAAGTTAGCAATTTAAGATCAATTTGGAGGGTATTCCAAGCCTCTAGGTCAAATTATGGCAAAAGTGGTGCAATAGCACCTCTTACTGGCACAGGGGTAGTATGTGGAAGCTGCCTCAGCACACAGAGCTATGAGGAATGCACTGTGGTAAGTTGTGTTTTCGGCATGGTCCTGGATAAGCAATAACTGTGTTTTTATTCTATTAATAGTTTGTTATTTACCATGTTATGTATTTTAAATAACTTGACACTGTGTTGCAAGGTTAGGGGACCTGTAATCCACTCGATTGTCTGTGATGTGTTGAAGTCCAAACTGTGAGTAATTTTTTGTCATAAGATGTGATCTGCTCTTACCCGTGCGTTACTGGCAGTCAGCCATGTTGGTTCCACAGCCCTACGTGTTACTGTTCCAGCAGTGATGACCTGAGGTAATATGGCACCATATTGGCCCTCTTCATCAAATTCTTTATTTCTATGGGAGGACATTTTTAATGTACAATGAGTTTTTCCCTTACATAGCAGATTATGATAAACTATTGTAACTGAAGCACCAGACAAACCTGACAACACTGCGGGGAAGCTCTCCTTTACGCAGCCACAGCACCATCTGAGAGCTGTGAGGACACAGAAAAATCACTGACTTTATCATGAACAAAGCTGATCCAGGAACATGAGGAAAATGAACAGCTACCTTATACGTTTATGGGCATTCCTCCAGAAGGACATCATTTTGTTGATCTCCAGAGCTCGAGTGGCATTCGTTCCACTCCGTCCTGCCCTGAGAGTACCATCCTCCATTTTGGCCAGAAAGTCTTTTGAAAAAGGACTGCCAACATTGTTTTGATTACCGTCCTGAAACAAAAAATATCTGGTGAGATCATTTTTGATGAGAAAAGCTACTGGTTATTTCGGGAACTTTAAGGAAAATACTGAAACTTCACTTTACCTTGTGAGGTAATTTGAAAAACCAGCACCCTGGGATATTTACGTCATTATATGGACCGTTTCCATGGTGATAATTGCACCGACTATTCTCTGGGACATTAGGTGAATCCTGGGAATGTTGTTGAGACAGAAGACAAAATATGTCACACACTATAGAACATGTAGAATGAAAGCAATAGGTGTAGTTTTGTGGTGAAGCCCCAGGAAGTAATCTGTGAACGTCTACTTGCAAACACTGCCATGGCACCTGGGATTTGCAAACTGACAGTATGTTCATCATGATACAGACAATAATTTACTCACAGCACGTTTTTTTATTTTGGTCCTTTCACCAGGTCTTTTAACTTCATTTTCATCCGTCAAACTTTCCTGGGAACCTAACTCCTCCACCTTAACATGCAAAAAGAAGAAACACATCTTTGTCATGACACAAACTCCTGAGCCTTAAAGCAGAAAATATCTCTTCCGACTTGGTCACCTCTCAGACCTTGCCAAATTCAAATGATTAAGGACGTAGCAATGTGTTAACATGTACACTGACATCCTCTGTCAGTCTGCCTGTGAGTCCCAGAGTTGGGATACTTAAGGGATACTTAAAGGGTTTTGGAGGCCTTTCTCTGCTGATACATAGAGCTGACCTTCGGGAGGACTGCATAGTTGAGTTATCAGTCGTCTGCCCCAGTCTGGTTAGGCACAGCGAAAACATAAAAAGGCAAATTCTGTAGACAAATGACTGGTGCCAATGCTACACCCAGACCTTTATGATTTGATAGTTGTGGCTGGCACCTTCCTGAGTTGTTTAGGCTTGTGCTTAGGAATGTGAGCTGATAATTTTAGAGAAGTTTTTCTCTCTTACACCCTCTTTCTCTATATGTGATACCTGCAGCCTCACAGCAGGAGATTGCTCTTCTTTCTCTTCTTCTCTACTTTATTTCCTCGTTGTAAGGAATTTTAAAGAAAGTGTCAGAGCTTTTCTTTGTGTTTTTACATCAGGGTATTTTCAGGACAAAGACATCTCAGCGAGCTAGCATACCAAAGGTAGTGTAGTAGTTGTAGTAGTAGTAGTAGTAGTAGTAGTAGTAGTGTAGGAGCAGGAGCACTGTTTTCACATGTTCTCAGCCACTATTTTCTGAGAAAATGTAAATTGTGAAGATGAGAAACCCTGCATTTGCTTTACATGGTCTTTGAAACAAAAACAAAAAAACACACTTTGATGCTGCATTAAATCATGAATGTTTGTACCTTTGACCACACTGCACTGTCAGTCCACATGAGATCATCTGGAAGGCTGGAGTCCAACTCCTCAGGACACTCTTTGCTCTTCTGTTCACAATACTCTCTGTAAACACTCTCAATAGCTCTGTGAAACACAACAATGCTTTCATTTACACTTTAAATCGGAGGCTAAATTAAAAACAAAACATAAACAGCCATTATGATAATCCGAACAAGCTCATATCTTGATAAGAGGTACTCTATCATGCTTGAAAGTCAAGAGCAATGGATGAAGTACCTGTGTGGGCACACAGGTCCGGTGTCTTCCTCCTGAGAATCAAGGTTGTCCCTTCGTCCAGGTACCAGATAGCCCCATCCATGTTTCTCTGAGTAATGCAGAGGGAATCCATCCCATGTTAGACCCATCAGCTTCGGTGTCAGTCTCATCTGTAGGCTGATCAAGCTGGCTCCAGGTGACCAGCTCTCCTCCTCTGACATCTTCTCACACAGCTTACGATACCACCTGATGACACCATAAAGAGAAGAGAAAGACTGGTGTATCTATGGATAGAAAAGGACAATAATGTGGATGTCTTTGGCTGCAGTATTCTGGGAGTGCTCTTACCCAGGATGTCCAGGCAGATGCTGCCTTCTCTTAGGAAGTCGGCTCACGGTTTCCTTCAGCTTCTCTACAGCCAGACTACTGGGGTGAGCATTTGTCATCTCCTCTTCAGATGGTGGACCTGGATCTAATATGATGAGAATTCAACTGTATTACATCATCAGCTTTAATCAGCTTAAAAAAACATCAAGCTTTTCAGTGCTTTTACCTTCTTCCCTTTCTGGAGGAGGATTAACAACTTCTGTTTCGACTGCTTTTTTCAACTGTTTCTTCTTGCTGGCTGCGACTTTCTTCAGCTTGAATTCTTGCACATCCCACTCGAGATCCCAAAGCCATGGGTCATCTTTGTATCTTAAATGTTAAATAATACGCTGTTCCGTGGATGTTGCACAATAGAGAACACATGTCTTTGATTTAAAAAAAAAAATCTATGGATTAGACAAAAACATCTCGATCATACTTCATCAACATTAAAGGTTCAGTGTGTAAGAATTAGTGACATCTAATGGTGAGGCTGCAATCTCTGACAAATGGAGGACTTTCTCATTACTCCCTCCTACTACAGAACTACAGTGAACTTCACAAACCAAAAAGGGATGTGAACTGTTGTAATAATATGGCCATCTCCAAAAATCTCCCTTGCTTAAGTCAGAAAGGCTTAATCTAAGGCTTGTAAATCCAAATTTTAAAGCCGTTATACATTTACCAGTAGTATTTCATTTCGGCTGATAAACCTTCCACAATTTTACAAACAGCATCTTTAAATGTCTCAAATGTTTCCCCCACCTCTCATCCTGCAGCAGTTGGCAGGCGTCGTCTGCCAGGGTCATCAGAGATTTTTTCATCTCTCTCTGCAGCTCTTCATAAATGTCTTGAGAATCTTCCAGGTATCGTTTCCAGTTTTGATTGACAGGCAGGTAGCTCACGCCCATCTCCAACATGCCTGCAAAGGTCACTGGATGAGGACACCTTACAAAAGACAATCAAGACAATATTAATTAAGCACAAATAACCATTGAGTGTTGATGCAAAAACACATTGAGTCCTTGTGTTTGTAGGGATGAGATGTTCCAACCTTTCCATAAAGAGAGGCAGCTGTTCTATGAAGACTTGATGTGTGGCCTGGACATCCATGGCGCAATACTGCATCAACTCCTGCAGAGGTCAGCAAAGGCAAAATGATTTGCCAACCTGAGCTTCATGATGAATGCAAGTCACAGAGGACCTTTTAGAAACAACTATATTTGACTTATGATTACCGACAGTCTGACACAGTTCGTAATGAACCTCTGACCTGGAAGTCGTTCCTGACATCCATCATGGTGCCCTTAACAAAAGTCTCTCTGGCCTCTTTCTTCAGTGGAGGCCCTCCAACATACAGTGCATGGACATCAGCGAGGTTATTAATGCTGCTAATATTCACCCAGTCCCACGAGCCGACCTGCACACCAGAAATAGCCACACTCAGTTTTGCTGATGTGAAAACAGCAATACAACGAGTAAAAGCGTGATGTGGGGAAAGTTTGGAGACAAAAAGACAAACCATTGTGCCCTCTCTTTTTTGTCCAGTCTTTTTAATGTGGTCCTTGACCTCCTGAAGTCCCCTCCTCTTGCCCATTTTACTGGCCATCCACAGTGTACGCTGGAAACCAGTCAGTCCTGATATGGCCATATGAAGGCTCATGGTATCCATGAAGCGAACCTTTGAACCCTTTAGGAAAAAACACATTGTTTTCTGTTGTATACAATAAATAAACTTTCCTGAAACACAAACTACAGAACTTTCCATTTACTCTTACAACACAGGTTCAAGAGATCAGGATGCTAGGCAGCTGTTACCTTGAGTAAGTACTGCTCCTTGATGTACGATCGGTCAAAACTGACATTATGGCCGACTATGAGCCTGTTTTTCCACAAGCCTCTTGGAGGGTAAACAGAGTTCATAGGTGTCTCAAGTGGTATGAGGTCAGCGAGTGTTAGCTGGTTTGACCAGGAGTATCGTTCTTCAATCAGACGCTTACTGCACCAGGAATACCTAGAAAGTGAGAGATTGATAAAGACAAATAATGTAACTGCTGCCTGTTTTAGTTGTCACATATAAAAGCAAATATATGGTGTTTTTTTTTTCATCTTTGTTTCCTTTAGTGGGGCTATATAAATCCATCACCCTAGTTAACTTAATTGGTCATTCGCCAAGAGATAAGTCATGGGAGATTTTATTTGACTTGCCAAATAAAAACTGTGTCTTTTATATAATAGCTATAGAATAAAGTTGATTCATTCATCAAACCTATATTGTATCTCTTGGAAATGCCTGTTTTACCTATTCAAATTTATTTTACAGGTTACTTTTTACAGCAGTCAAAAATTGAATGACTGGGTTGCAATAGTGCGTTTGCGGAAAAACTACAATAAATAGTTAAATCCCTGTAGGTTCATTTCTTCCATTTACATCATCAATACAGACACTTCATCCTCACCAGTTAGTGGGAGACACAGCAACAGCCAGTGTGGGACACTGTCCCTCTGTCATGCACACTTCCACATCAAACACCAGAGCTGACTCCTCAGGGAAGTCCACCCTCTGACTCTCTCCATTGGACCCATAGCGTGTCCAGCCAACTTCCCACTTCCACTCCTGTGGCATGGGAGGGAGCTCGGCCTGCTGCAGGTCAATGGCAGCCTCAAGGTAAGGAAGGCTCTGATTCTGGGCCAAGACACGGAAGTGTTCATCAATGTTTTTGCCAAACATCTGAGGAAGTTTCAGCTCCACATCTGGCAACAGTGACGTTTCTTTCCCCCACAGTTGGTGTTTTTGCAAATGCCTGATGCCGCGCTCCACATCTTCCTCTCTATATTCTGGTTCCTGTCCTTGGAAGATTTGCTCATGGAGGTTCTTTGACAGCATCTGAATGTTGAGGGGATTCCGACGGGTCTCTGTAGAGTCCTCGCCTTGAAGGGAGTGAGGCTTGGTGGAGAGCAGGGAGCGCAGGCACGTCCATTGTGTAAAGATGAGATGCCTCTGCAGAGGACAGCGAAACACATGCAGCATCACCTCATGGGGACTTCACAGCAGAGCTGGAAGACAGTGAAGCGACACCAGCATCATGATTACAAGACAGGAAAGACATGCTACATGGCTCCAGATGATCTGACAGGTGCTCTTTAGGCAAACAAATGTTTTCTTCTGGTCATATTACTCATGTCTATCTACTTTATATTACGCATGTTACACATTTTCCAGTTTGAGCTCACAGTTATCATCAAGCCTTTGCTTTAAATTAAAAGCCTAAATGAACGTTAGCATAATGGATTCTAACATATTGTGACGATAAAATAATTGACAGTACAATATAGACACTGCATTACTGGGCCCAACTAGAGCACTATTCTATCAATGTTTACCATGACGTTAACCACCGAGGCTAGCGTTGCTAACCTGATAGCAACTAAACACATTTGTGGCCATTAAGTCGTGTGCTTGCTAAATGTGTTGGTTATATTCTGAACGAAAGCAAAGGAAAGGAATCTCACCGGTTTGTGTTCTTGAGAACGTTGAGTTATCAACCAATGAAACAGCGTTTAAAGTCAGGACATGAGGCTGGTGCTTCAGTATGTCAACATCTCAACTTCTCCACAGGCCTCTGGAGCAACTCTTTAGCGCCGCTAAGCGGCCCGGATGACTGCACCAGCAACCTGCAAGCAATTGTACCGCAGTGATGCAGAATTCTCATCGAGTCTCTGTTTTCGGTAGGAAAGAGAAACGCTGGAAGGACGATGATTTACAGCACAAAGAAAAATATATAAAACCCCCGATTTTATGTTGATATTGTATAAAAATTGCAGTACGATCTTTTATAGCTCATTCCGACCGCGTGGCCTAATGGATAAGGCGTCTGACTTCGAATCAGAAGATTGCAGGTTCGAGTCCTGCCGTGGTCGTCACTTTTCATTTGTGTTTTTTCAAAATTTGATTGAACTGAAACTTCATTTTCATAATGACTGATCTATTTGCAATAATATAATAACGGTTATTTATTATTTGTAGCTGGTGTTGACACTGTGCCACGAAGGACTAGTAGTAGCGGTACATAGTGGACATGGTGGTGAAAGTACCGGCAGAGACTGAGGCAGTGTCGGGCTTATTTCACTGCAACACCTTGCTCCAGCCCAATAGTCCAGTGACGCTCTGCTCAAACGGTAACTGCGTTTTGCTTCATTCATCCATTGTCATGAAATAAAACAAACGATGCTTTTTGTCTCTCTTAACACACGGTGTTTATCTTCGCTAAAGGTGTGGTATTAAAATCATCCTGTGTGTGTTTGTGCGTTTGTCCTCGCTTCTAGTCAGGCGATGGCGGATGACACGGAGGATGTGGAGCTGGACTTTGCTGATGACGAGCAGGAGAGGGCGCGGAGAGGCGCAGTCATGAGGTGCACTGCAGGAAATATTATTATACGCTTATAATATTTGTGCGTTCTTTTCATTTGCACCCACATTGATTTGGGATCAGTCAGTTGAGGAATTTGCGACCTGTCATAGTTCAAAATTAAATAAAATAAAATAAACAATTGCAGTGACCTAAGTGGACATTTTCCACACATACAGGGTTAATTTCCTTTTATAGTTAATGCAATTATAATAGCAAGTCCCCTTGTCTAGTTTAGTGTTCTCACAGTTTAGGGTCATTCATCCAGAGGTTCTAAACCAGGGGCCCTGGTCCCAGCTGGGGGGGCCCCAAAGCTCCATGGGGGGGATCATGAGGGCCTTTTGATTTCAAGGTTATAAGAACTGATGTGTAGAATTTAGAGCATTCATTTAATTTTTGGTGGGTAAAACAACTCCGTTTAAGGGTTGCACAAAAAAATTTATTCACTGAAGTGAATAAGTCAAGAACAACAGCCTTTGTTTGTTTGATATCATTTGGGAATTGTTGGCTTATTTTGTCAAGTGGCAATGAGTATTCTTTGTCCATTAGTGAGAAATACACAACATAAAATCAAAAAAGTCAACACTCTGGCTAACCTCACTCTCATATTTCATAGTTGGTTTGACCTGGAGCTGCAAGTTAAAGCAGAGATGCTAAAAGGCAGTGTTAGACACATTTTAGTACTATTCAACAAAACATCTTGTTGTCTTGTTGTCAACAACAATCAACAATCATCTTGTCAACAACAATCATCTTGTCAACAACAATCATCTTGTTGTCAACAAAATGTCTTGTTGTTTTTAGATATTGTGATGCATAAATACGACATCTTAGAGACTGATAAAGTGTGTAACATAACCTTAACCTTAGGGTTTATCTGCAGACAAGTAGGTATTCACTTTTCATTGCACTCAAGTCCTTAAAATGTTAAAAACTAAAAGTCGAAGAAGCTGTATTTCTCAAAAAGACGGGCTTAGGATATATACAGTCTCAGAGCGCTCATGAAAACCAGGCTAATGTCTTTATGATAGGGAAATTACAAAAACACAAAAAATAAATGTATTTAAAAAAAAATATTTAATACCTTGCTATTTCCACAGAAAAGGTTTTGGAACCACTGACCTCTAATCTGAAGTGATTTTTCTGACATTGCAGACACCCCCTGGCCTCCTTCTTCCACCTGTTCTTCCGAGTGGTTGCCATTGTTGTCTATGTGCTCTGTGACTGGATCAGCAAGAACTTTGCGTCATGTTTTGTCCTGATCATCACTCTGCTTTCCTTTGACTTTTGGTCCGTCAAGGTGAGAGGTCCATTAGGTTTCCCTCCTCTTTCTCTTCCTGTTCTACACACTCCGTAGATCGCTTTATTTTCTTCCTCGTCACCTCGGTTCCTACAGTTGTCCTGTGTTGTTTCAGAATGTGAGTGGCAGACTGTTGGTGGGACTGCGCTGGTGGAATCAGATCGATGAAGATGGACGGAGCCTCTGGGTGTTTGAGGCCAGAAAAGTGAGATTGTCTGTGGATCCTCTCTCTGTGTGTGTGTGTGTGTGCGTGCGTGCGTGCGTGCGTGCGTGCGTGCGTGCGTGCGTGCGTGCGTGTGTGTGTTTGTACTTGTTTCTGTTACTTTATTAGGACCTTTTGTGGTACAAACATTGACTTTTTTCATGATCAGTAGTCCTCATGGCGACCAAAACCAGGAACTATTTTCTGAGGAACTGGTTAGGTTTAGGACTAAGTTCTGAGTTGTGATTAGATTTAGGCTAAAGCTAGGGAGAGAAGGTTAGAGATAAACGAATGTCCTTAATAGGATAGTTAAATTCTTGTGTCTTTGTGAAGACCAAAAAACAAATAAACCATAGGGAGCGAGGACATTTTGGGTGGACCTCACATTCTGTCACTCATTAAAAGGGCTTTTTGAGGGTTAACATGTGGCTTTAGGGTTAGGGTTAGAATTGGATTTAGGTTAGGGCTAAGAATTTAGTTGTGTTGGTTAAGGTTAGGGTAAGTTCATTATGTCTATGAGTGTCCTTACTGTGATTGCTGTGCAAATGTGTGCGTGTGTGTGTTGTACAGACCCCCGGGGGCAACACTGGGACAGAGGCAGAGGAGAGGATATTTTGGCTGGGTTTAATCATCTGTCCTCTCATTTGGACATTCTTCTTCTTCACCTCTCTCTTCGATTTGAAGATTAAATGGCTGGTGAGACACATGTTGCTCTGACACATGAGCGTGCCCTGCCTACCTGTGTCACATCATTTACTCATGCACTTGCCCATTCATGTGTCTGTCTGTCCATGGATCTGTCTCTCTCTCTCTCCCACTATAGTGTCTTGTTGTCGCCAGCATTTCCCTCCAAGTGGCGAACCTCTATGGATATCTACGCTGCAAAGCAGCAGGAAAAGATGGCCGGCCTCCAGCCGCCCACTCTTTCCCGGGACAGCACCTCCTGCAGCGTGTGAGTGACAGACTGCAGCATTCAGCCTGGACATTTTGTCCTGCTCATTTATGTTGAACGTGAGCTCACATATCATTTGTCCTCTTCCAGCCGGACATCATCTTTGGAATCCTATGATGACTGCCGCTGCTACCACAGCCTGTGTGTGTGTGTGCGTGTGTGTGAGAGAGACTGCATCTACTTGAATGGCCATGTGCCTTTGTCTCCTGCTGCTGGACTGACTGACTGCTCACATGTTGTCCAGGATTCAGTCTGTCTGTTGTGTCAATAAAAGAGAAGTGCATTTAGCATTTCGTCCCACGCTCGCTCAGTGAATTTATTGTTGTTGCTTGAACACATCACATGTTTGCAGGCTTAAACATGAGCAGGATTTGTTGAGTAGTTTGTTTCTGTTTCAGTGAACGTCACTGTGCACACACACACCTGCATTATGAAATCACAGCTATCCCAGTAAAGGATTTCTGTTGCGCTATAGGTTATTTCGTTTCTTTGCGTTTAACAGTTAAGTATAAATTGATCACTCAAATGATACTGTTGAGTCTGTGCACACAGCTCAAAACACTAATTTCAAGACTATTTAGTGAGACAGATTTAGAGTTGGGATGCAGAAGGAGTTTGGACTTTTTGTTCAAGTATTCTCACGGAAATCTGTTCAAATTACATTTTTATTCAAACTTTTCAGGTCTGGAGACTCAAATGACTCTTGACCATGGCTCCTGGTCTCATGGCCAGCACTTGCCATTTGGCCTCAAAGACCCTTTATCTGGTCAAGAGTGCTCACTCTGGCTTCCAGTCAGTGAAACTGTGGAAAGAAACGAGCAGGAAGTCATTCTCTTCTGCACTTACGTATTGTCTAAACTTACAATAGCCTATAGCGGTGCATGGACACAATGCCCCAACACCAAATTGTCCCAGTACATCGTAGAATGTAAGAGAAAACCTGAAAAGCTTCTTTATTTTATTATTATTACATTCAATATCTTGAATTTAATAAACATAGTGTTCATATTATATCTTTAAAAACACTACAATAATCAGGCTTGAACATTCCTGGCCGGTACTGTGTGAAGAAAATGTAGCCTCCATTCACAAAAAGAATTCATAATTTAAAATCAGTCCTGCTTCGCTGCCTTTAGAGATTCTGTAGAGACGTCTCTCATTTTTGATTGCTGTGCTAAAAGGTCAAACTGGTCAAAATGTACATAACACTGTAGTGGAACAACACACGGCGATGAGTGGAGTTTTTTTTTTAGACAATGCCAATACAGCATGAGAAAACTGCTAATATGTTGGCTATGGATTCTGAAACACACTAAAACTAAAATGAATTTGTCATTTCATGACTTGTCAGGGAATATAATGTCACAGTCTGGCTGGCTAGTGTTCTAGTCTGTTTAACATGTGTGCACAATTAACACGTTAGTTACTCTATTAAAAAAAGATCATATATATACAGGTGTGCAGGGATTTGGATGTTAGGTTAAATAGAATGGAATCATTTTATTGAAATGATGAAGCTGGATGATGAACTTTCAATCCAAACTTTTATTAGACTGCTAACAAACATGCATACATTTGAGCTACTAAACTACATAGACATGGATCATTTTGTTCATGTAAGCCATTTTCATTGTTTAACACTGGTAAGAAGAAGAGCAAACAGCAGGTGCTCAGACTTTTTATTCACATAAAAGATGAGAAAAGGAGACTGATGCATTCACATGAACAAAATATGTGTCCACTCGTGATTGGATATGGTTAAAGTCAGCTTCATATAGTAATATTAGTATTAAATAGTAGGCGTGTTCAAATATCAACCCACATGTTGGAAAATACAACCATCTCGACAATCACAACACAAGATAATAGAGCAAATATCTTAAAAAAAATAAAATAAAATAACTTTAAAAAAGGCTGAGCAATAATGTCAAAGATCCACAAAGGACCAACAACGAGAGGAACAGAAAGTAAGAAATGTCCATGCTTCGCAGACTCTATTTACTTCATGATGCAAAACGTAAATTCATTTAATTCATTCATTTTTTAAATGTTGGTAATAAATATAAATGCATGTATATGTATATATGTACATATGTACAGCAAATGTGTTAATGCCACAGCAGAGTCTTTGCGACACCGGGAACGAAGAAAGAAAAGGAAAAAAATATATATATGAAAACCACGCGGAGTGAGACCTCTTACTGTTCGCGTGCACTCTTCGGTGTCGGCGGACGCTGTGATTGGTGGACGCGGCGGCCTGCTCCTGCTATGACGTCAGTGCGGGAGCGCGTTGTGTGACAGTAGAGGAGGCAGCGCGCAGCCTGGAGGAGAGACAGAAAGCTGGAGGAGCGACGAGGATGAGGCTGAGCGCGAGCTGAGGAGGATGAGGATGAGGAGAGTGAAGTCACCACAGAGCAGCAGCTGCACTCATGTCATGTGGGAAAATGTGCACGACCTCGGGAGGACACTTGTTTTTAATCCACGACAAAAAAAAAAAAATAGGTAAGAGACGCGTCACATTTTCACCTGCGCACAATCTCCTCCCCTACAATGTCCATGTGTCTTATGCAGACATTATTAGTATTATCACTTTTATTCTTATCATTATTACTGTTGACATGTTTAACCAAAAAGAAACGCCCATTGTGCGTAATTTGGTGTTTTTGCGGCTGATTTAAAGAAGACAAACGCTCTTGTCATTGTAAGTGTAAAGTGCTGGAATATTACACTCGTGCTCCTCAGGCCTGAAATATTATGACCACAGTCACAAATTGGTTTGTGTAATAGCCTGTGCGGATAATCCTGCATGTGATGTGTGAAACAGTGCAGTTTGAGAAGAAGTAGGCCAATCACAACTCTCATTAAAAGTGGGGGGTTCCGTTCCTTTCACCACCATCAGGAGCTTTAAAGAGCCGAGAGCAAATTAAAGCATTTTAAAGCCCAGCTTAATTTAGATTTAGGACATTTAAAAATAAGTACAGTGTGCTGTTGATCATGTAACCTGCTGCATCAGAGAGCCGTGTCTTTTTCTATTTGTCTCAGGTTCATAGTCATGGTTATTGTTTCATGCTCTTATTTATTTTATTTTTTTTTACTTTGAGAGATGATGTTAATCATTTTAACACAGTGTAAAGCTGTAAAAAAAATACACAAGGAGAAAATATCTGGAAAAAATACACATTGTAAATATTGAGGAGTCTCCTTTATCAAGTGTGTCTTAATGCATAGGATCTTGTATGCTGTATTTTGTTCCTGAACATTATCGTTACATGTGTTTTAAGTAACACAGCTCAGTGTGTGCAGGAGCATGTTTTTGAATGCAGCCTGAAACACGTGCAGTGTGTGAATGATGTTGGAAATGTGCCACAGATTTTATTATTCTACTTATATTCTGCTTATTATTCTAATATATATATATGTATATATATATACATATATATATATATATATATATATATATATATATATATATATATGAACTATTATCTCCCACATAATTATACTATTTCAAATATTATTTTCTATTATTAGCCACATTTTTAATCTGTTTGTTTTACATATTTACAATACAAAAAAATGAAATGTACATGATGCTGAAAATGTAATGTATAATTAGGTCAGCAGTGATCAGGCCTTCAAGCAGGCACTTGATCAATCGTGACTTGAACATTTAAGATCAGTAAATGTTTGATAATGCGGCTTTGCCAGCAACATCTCTAGCTGTGAGTCGAATGTAATTTGAAGGATTGTCCTCAGTTGTTTAGCTGCGATGGACAGATGCTGCAGATGTTTTCACATGTCATCTATCCTCTCTGTCTCTCACTCTAGATCATGCAAGTGTGGCGTCGGCCTGCTGGAGAACAGGATGTGACAGTGGAGGTCTGTTTTTGTCTTTGGTTATCTAGCTGTATGAGTGTTAAATACCTGTCATAAAGCTAGATAACCGAAAGTAAAAATGGCTTCCGTAACGTTGGGAACCACTCTGGGTTTTAAAGTCACCACAGTGGATTTTGACTTTCACCTCACAAAGGTAAGAACTTGTTTTTCTTTAAAATGTGTTCACAAAGGACCACAAAGTGACTAATGCTAATACAAAAGACCAAATAATACATATATATATTTCATTCTGTTTTATAATCGTTTACAGACTCTTCCGTTTTTACATTACACTGTTTTAAATAAGCAGATAATTTGACACTTAATGAAGGAAAGAGTGAAATTGCAGGCAGTCGGATTAGACTGCATGTCTTTGCTTTGTGCTCTTTTAATCTCACTCAGATTATAACGATGCGTGTGAACGGCCTTTAGGGTCCAGAGTCTGGATCACATTTAGGGCCAAGTCTGTTCAGACTCTGCTGAAATGGTGCTGAATCCTAAACAACTACTGATTTTTTTTTTTCATTCTCCAAGAAACATGCACGAGAGCTGAGATTTCGATTGAGAATTTTGCAGAATGAACTAAACAGCGGCGTGATTATCAGCGTTGGTCGGGTTGCAGCAGGCCTCGTTCACAGCAGACATTTTGATTGTCATCGACATTAACAATGGCTGCCATCTATTTCATTTGTCCCTGCTGCATGCACAGTGTCAGAGCAGCTGATGGAATTTAGCCATCATTTTTGTTATTCGGTGTGTCATTTTATCTCTCATCCTGTTAAAGAACAGTAAAGAAAGTAAAAGAACAAAACATTTGTCTTATTCAATATATTTGTGTCAGCCTTTTGCCTTTTTAAAATTATTTTTTACTGGCACCCTCATGGCATTCACCCTCACAATTTTAGCGATGGGTTCAACAAGAGTTTCTTAATTTCTTGTGGTCCTTGTGACGGATACTTAAGCACGGTTTCCTTTTTCCATCTTATAGTTTCATTCATTTTCAGGAACATATTTCAAATATCACTTGAAACCTTTTGTTTACCGATGAAAGAAAAGAGAATGTCTGCACGAAGACTAATAATGCATTTTGAGTGGTGTAGCACCCTACACACACACACACACATGCACACAGACTTAGCTTCTGTGTTTAAAGCCTTTGGGAAACATTGTGTATCTCCTCAATGAGAAGGCCAGGGCCATCCTGTAGTCCTGAGCTGAACCACTTTAACCCAGTACTTGCGCAGCAAACGCTCGGCACAGAGAATGCCACCAAAGCCTGAAGAGCACCAAAGTGAGATGAGAGTTTTCATTCACTCTGTTAACTACCTTTTTGCAGCGGAGCTCGCTGTCAAACAGGGCTAATTGCTTCATTTCACTGCGAGATACTGGATATGTGAAAAGGCCTAGGTCAGAGTCTTTTTCCCCGAGTTTTCCCTGTCACATGCCTCCTTAATGAATGGGACTAAAAACACTAAAGCCTTTATGTGTGGGATGGGCCAAGGCATCCTTGTTTCAACCTGTGTATGTCTTTAATGGTTCTTTTCATGCTGTTATTGTAGCCAAAACACACAAAAAGGACTCTCTGAATGAGCACAACCACAACCACACGTTTAACTCACCAAAGGTCCAGAATGTGAAATAATTTTCATCTTTTTCCCCCCGTGTCTCCTCTCTTTTGTCTTCTCTTCTTCCAGGTTTTCTATTAACGTCGCTGAATGATGGGCTTTTCCTGAAACGATGGTATAACCCTCATTAAAAGCAAACGAGGAGAGAGAGAGAAGGAAACGCGGTCACCCCGGAATTGCCACCTCCTCCTCCTCCTGCTTCCTCTCCTTCACCCTTCTTTTACCCTGCAGCCTCTTATGCCATCTGCACTGCCAACGGGGAACACTTGCCCGTGCCAGGAGGCGGAGAAAGACCCTGCCAGTTCCCTGGAGTATGGGCGCACTCAGAGGAGCCATCTTGGGAGATGTTGCCGCGACACCTAAAATGGCTGGGCTTGGCATACAAGGTGAGCTGCATCATGGTTTTCTGTTGGGTACTGATGGTAATTGTGTTGGTTGGTGTGTGTGTGTTTGTGTGTGTGTGTGTGTGATTGGGGGGAAGGGAAAAAAGAGAAAAGATGTGGGAAAAAAAAAGAAGAGTTTCCCATTTCCTCCCCAGTCACACATGGCCTATCCCTTTTCTCTATCTTCTGCTACTGCTAATTAGCAGTTAAGGGGTGATGCGCGGGGAAGGGGGTGGTGGGTGAGGAACGGTGGTTGGTGGTGGGGGTTGGTGGGGCAGCAAACAAAATTAATGAGCTGGCACTGGTTGAGGGAAACCTGCCACCCTCTCTTGTCATGGTGCTTCTTTTACTCGCTGACGCTCACCAGGCAACGGTGTTACCGCCTTACAAACCTCGCCGGTTCTTTCTTGCAGGTTAGAAATGTTGTGGAATTTACGTAGAGATCATTTGTACAGTATCTTAACAGTTGTAAGCGAAGGAACAATATCGCAGTGAAGACGAAGATTTAATTTCCCCCGTATAAACAAAGGATATTTTACTTACAAAGCAGCGATAGAGCAATTTGTTTGATGTTGACGTTGATAGTCGACAAAAAACATTTAGTGGATTTGACTGTTCAGATCGGGAAAGGTGTGTGTTCACACGTGGTTCTGTATCTGTGGCCCACAGTAAATCAATTCACAGTTGTTAAAGCTGTATAACTGCACTCAGATTGATTACACCTTGGTCCTCAAGCCCTGAGACATTTAGTCTCAGCAATTTAATATTGATTACGATGCTCTCCGTGGTAATAGTGTTGGCATCAACTGCACACATATTAGGAACTGTATTTGATAGGCAGATGATCGGACTTCACTGATGCAAAGCAAAAAAAAAAAAAAAAAAAAACTTACACGACGGCAAATCAAACTGTCCAGGGTGTACCCCGCCTATCGCCCAATGTCTGCTGAGATAGGCACAGCACCCCCTGCGACCCTCTGGTGGAGGATGAAGCGGTAGATAATGGATGGATGGATGGACGGCAAATCAGGATTATTTTTTTGTTTATTAGGATCCACTATTGGTCACTGCATTGCAGCAGCTACTGTTCCTGGAGTCCATAAAAAAACTTACAATGTCAAAGACAAAGAGTGCAAATCTGCCCTGCTACGCCCTGTAACCACACACACACACTTACACACACACACCAGGGCTGAACAGATATTTTCAAATAAAAATTGCAATTTCAAACAACACAATTTACTCATCGAAAAGTCAGCAATTGAATTGTTTTTTTTTATTAATTTCTCTGTTTTGTCCCCATTCACCCCATACACTACATTAATATCAGAAACAGCTCAAATCTTTAGCTTCTCGTAGTTAACGTGTTGATGGTGTCTAATGCAGTTACTGTCCACTCTGTGTTAAATCGAAAAACACTGTAAATATTGCACACAAACGTGACCAAAAAAAGTTATGGTGCAGATCAAATCGCAATTGCAGTGAGTCAGAAAAATTGCAATGAGATATTTTAGCCGTAACACACCCCCCCCCCCCCCCCCCCCCCCCCCCCCCACACACACACACAAACACACGCTGTAGCCTGTAAACGGCCGGTGTCTCAACCTGAAGCAGAAAAAGAGAGAGAAGCACGTGAGCATGTGTGTGCAGAGCCAACATGTGCAGCTGCGGTGATTGTGTGTTAATGAACAGCACTATGCATTTTCACATTATCATTCAGCCCCTGTCTCTCTCTCTCTTTCTTTCTTTCTTTCTTTCTTTCTTTCTTTCTTTCTTTCTTTCTTTCTTTCTTTCTTTCTTTTTTTCTTTCTTTCTTTCTTTCTTTCTTTCTCACTCTCCCTCTCTCTGTCACTTCACACACCCAACTACACCCCCACCCCTTCAATAGCTGTTTAGTCGCCACCCATACCCCCAACCCCCCCCCCCCCCCCCCAAAAAAAGAGCCCGCTTTCCCACCATTGTGGGTGCTGGTGCTGCGGCGGGCCTGTGGTGGGGGGCAGGGTGGGAAAGACCCTCCAGACTAGACATGAGCAGATGCCTGAGACATTAGACTGTCGTGCAGATCACCAGGGTCGGGCGAGCCGCTGAGTTTAATGTGTGTGCTGTGCGGGTGTATGTGTGTTTGATATGTGGGGGGTGGGGGGTGGGGGGTGTTAGTGGTGGAGCTCTGGAGTGCCACCTGACTGTTCATTAGTCCATTCAGCCGCCACTGCGTGTCTGAAAGAGATGGAGATTCAGTTTTTTTCTTTTCTTCTTGCTAAATGAAAGTGATTTCACTGGCATTAGAGATGCATATGCCCAAACCCACGCCCTACCATACACACATTTTGCCCTTGGATTGTGTCAGAGGTGTAATATAATTTAATATTAACACCTGTATTTTTAATATTTATTTTTGTTATATTCACCATTGACAGTGTCTCTGTCATCAACCATGCACACCTTCTTCTCTCTTCAGTGTAGCTGCATGCACGTCTGTCCTTCATGCATGTGGACCTTACACGTTTGTATTACTTTCAGACAGGTATTATGAAAATCTGACAAGAAACGTGACGATACAGTCGTTTCACTGTGAATGACTCAGCTAAGGCGATGGGTGTGCCTAACAAGCTGAATGATGTAACCGGCGTATAATGATTATTAATGAGCCTTGTACTGTAGATGTGTGTAGGTGTGTGCAGGCCCACGTGTTAGAAGATGATTCCCTCTCTTCATTCATATAAAAGACTATGGGGCTGCCTGTGCTAACGCTGTTTGTGCGGCGCATTGCTTCGGGCAGATTTGACAGTGCAGGGAAAAGCAAGGTGAAGGCAGGGAATTCATCTTCGAGATACTGTAGCTCGCTCCGTCCTGGTGCAGGTGGTTAGAGTTCGAGGAAACAGAGGAGAGATAAGGGTAAAATGTAAAAAATATTGCTCTAAAAAAAACTACATATTGGAACATCAGGAAAGGGTTGTAGATGTGCACGTGCAGCACATGGGAAGCCATGTTTGTGTCATCGGTGTTACCTCCAGTGCATTTTTTTGCAGAGGAAGTTAGCACGTGTTAGCTTCTGCGGTGCCATGCGAGAGCGATTTGCAGCCACGAGGAGATAAGCATGGAGGGACCTGTGTATGTTAAAGAGGGAGGCTGCTCTGCAACTGTATTGCGAGAGCTGCAGCGACAGGCGACAGAGAGCGTGGCTCAAAGAGAGGCGGTGACGCTAGGCAAATTTGTCAGGGAAATGTATTCACAGTCAAACCGTCTGCTAGAGGAGCCCTCACTTTCACCAACGCTTTGTAAAAAAACAGCAACGACATTAATCATTTGTCAAATAACGACCTACGTCTGTAATTGTCACCTTTTTTGGAACATATTGGGGTAAGGGTGACGTATGATTTAAAGGGAGAAGACACAAAGTTATAGATCATGTGTCTAAAAAAAGGAACTGCTGTAGTTATTGACACCATCGAAGAGTCTTGTTTTAATCTGAGCTGAAACAAAGACAGTTTTCTGTCCAGAATGTCTTAAAAACCAGCGTCTGGACAGTGGGGTCAGCGGATTTGACACTACGTCAAGAGGATTTAGGAATTGAAAATCTCCTTGCATGCAGTCGATTCAGTGCCTTCAATGCTCAGTCTTTATTCTTCAAACCCCTTCCTCTTGTACATAAAAACAAAAGATTTAAAATGTGTTTCCCCTCCAGATACAAGGCGGAAAATACCAAATACCAGAACAGAGATGATTACCTTTCTCTTTCTTTCCCCTCTTTTTTCCTGTTAGTCATTATTAACTATGTATTGCTTTTGCTGCGTGAGATTTTCAGAGCAAGAAAATTATAATATGTGACACGATGAAGTGACAGGAGCCGGCGCTCACCACCCTTTCTGTGTGGGTGCAGCAGCGTAGCCATAGTAGCGATAAAATGTTAATACCATATAGCTCCTGGGTTACCTCTTTGGATTCTCTTCGCTATGTGTGGACACTATTAATGTTTAAGCTGCTCTGCTGTGATATATTTATATAAAGCCCAGCTCACGGGCCGCCCATAGTCTTGGATGAGGTCCAATGTGGGTCAAATGAGGCTCATCACGGCTCTTTAATGCAACTTTGGCCGAGACTAATCTAGCACAAAGCCCGATGGTAAGTATCTTAGTAGAAGATGGAGGGAAGTCTCTGCATCCCAGGCTTTTCAGATTACGTCTGTTGGCTGCGGTGTCCCTGAGTCGGGGTCTTGTATGCTCCAATCAAAATGGAGGGGAATTAGGTGTCTGAACCTTTAATACAGTGGGCCTTTGTAATCATACCAGGAGGAGGCGAGGTTGTAGGGTGAGGAGCATTAGGGGGAATCTGTTTTTGTACACATTTACTAACAGTACATTTATAGTAGAGTGACAAGGCAAGTGAAAGAGGAAATGCTCATGAAGACACTAGGTGTTATTTTAATCACAGTTATGTGGACCGTTTTGACATCGGATTGGGTGTACAGTACAACTCCATCACTCACTCAAAGTTCAAGTTCATGGGTGTAGCCACTCTGTCTGTGACCGGTCAGCGGGTTAAGGGAGTCTGTGGCCACCATGGAGTACAAGAGGAGGAAGAGGTGGTGGCGGATGGAGATGGAGGAGGAGGAGGAGGAGGAGGAGGAGGAGGGTGATGGTAAATAGCCTTTGACCTCTGTTAGGGTTGCTATGGGGAAGAGGCCGGCCGGCTCAGTAATGTACCACTGAAAAGGCCGAACTGTCAAGGTTGTCCAGCACACATCAACCCCCCCCCCTCCACACACACATACACACACAAACTCCCACCCATTCACACATACACACAGATGGCACGGGCCAGCTTGGGAAAGTTAGCTACAAGAGCTGCACTTTATGTTCATGAGACTTGTATTTCATTCTACCTTTAGAGTTACAGTCTTTTCATCAGATAATTCTCTCTCACATTCTCTCTCTCTCCCTTTGCTTATAAGACATCATCACTATAGCACTTGTCAGAAGAGCATGACTTTGCAAGTCTTTGCAGACAAAAGCGTTGACTCTTAAGTTCTTGAGTTCAGGGTTTAAATTATCATCATAGAGTACAGAACAGTGTTTCCGAAACATATAAGACACTATCCCGACCCAATTCACAATATTAATCATGACAAGAGAGAACTTTTCTGTAGCATGTCTAATATATAATATATATAGACATATGTATTTATTTATTTTTGAATATATATGTACATTATATGAAATATGTTCAGTAACATATACAAATTGCAAATATATCTAGTGACCAAGGGAGTCTTCAGGGAGGCTGATCAACTTGCATAATGGTTAATTGTGGGATCCCTGATGGACCTGCACAAGAAGAGCTTTGATTTGTGGTGAAATTAAGCTTCACATAAGCTTAAATACGCTATAGCTGTTTGGATAAATGACCTGTAGTGACATACGGACAAAATAATCTGTGACATTTCTGCGCCTGCATTTTAAAATGGGCGCTCGACGTTCAAGTGTCTGCGTGTCAGTAGCGGCCATGCAAATCCACTGATTGTAATATGTGCGTGTTTCCATGCTCCTCGGTAAATGTGTGAAAGTGTGGCCTCATTTAAGGTTGCATTCATTCAGAGGAGGGGTCTCGCCAATGAAAGCGTATTTGCATACGCTGCATGCCGTCTGCGGAGAGGGAGCAGTCAAAAAAAGATATCAGAGGTGGACAAAGAGAACGAGGACAAATCCTTCATTGTGGGCTTGGTGGGAGAAAAGGGCTTGTCTGAATTGGGGAGTGGGTGAAAATTGACAGAGAAAGAGTTTGGGCTGGTTCCCTGCGGGGATAAAAGCCTTAAGATCCCTCCATGCATACAGCCTGAAAATGGGAGAGAAGAACAACATGCAGAGCACAGGGGCCTATTTTTACAGAGCATGAAAAGGAAGTTTGTTTTAGTTAAACAGAAGCTGCTATTTCTGGTGTACGAAACTTAAAAAAAATCAGGCACAATTGCAAATCCAATGCTGTCAAAACATATTTTATTGGGAATAAGCAAAGAGCTTTGGGTTGCAGAATTATCATGGCCTTTTATATTATTGTTCTTGCATCGTATCTCTGTAGACTCGCTTTTATATGACAGTACTTTTATGTAGGGAGTTCATTTACTCTTTTTATGTGTTCTTTTAGCCTGTGGTCTTTTGGGTTTTTTGTTTTAATCTCTTTTATGGCAAGTGTTTGCTTTTTATTGACTGTTCAGCACTTGCAAGCTCTATAAAAGGAGATTTTAATTATTACTAAGTTTTAACTTTCTTTCTTCCTTCCATTCTTTTGTCTTTCTGTCTACTTTTCATGCAGAGTGCAGATGTTTATGGAGCCAGCTTTGATTCTCATGCTAATTATTGCCTCCATCATCGGGATCTGAGAGACTGACTCTGGCGCGAGGAACTCAACAAAATGCCAGTATTGGATTTTTTGAGAAACTCGTCATCTTCACGTTTCAACACAACACTGCGAGAGTGAAGAGAAACAATAGATTAACTGCTTAACAATGAAACCTCAACCTCTGTTATATATGACATGTATTTATTATAGAAAACGTCATAAAGAAGTTATTGTTCCCACTTTATTCATACTCAATGTATTTCCATGTTCATTTTCCAAATCATGACAAACTGAAATATTATGTCAAATTGTGCTAATTAATTTAAGTGATCTAAATGTTCTCATGTGAATGACATTTTTTGAAATAAAAATTATGAAAATCTTAATTCTTGGGGTGTTTTTTAATCTTAGGTAAGAAGACAAGCATGAAAAGGTGTAGAATTTACAGTGAGCGAGGCCTTCTCCGCTGTTAGAACAGGATAATGTGTGTGTGTGTGAGAGAGCATGTTTGACTGACCTCGCATTAAGTTTTAATTAGGAGGAGCAGATCGAGGGACGTGTGTTGAATCAGGGAGGGAAAGAAAAAGTTCATCAGCCACACACTGACCCAGGCCACTATTAAAATATACCATGAGATTTTCTTCATTGCCTTCATATTTTATTTATCAGGTAAATGTGATTTTACAAGCACACGCTGCATTTCTTCTCTGCAGTACTTGGCATAAAAAGCAAAGGCCTGAACTATAATGAAATAAAAGGACCAAACCGTTTTTTGTTCTTGTTTTTTTTTTTAAATAAGGATGTGCTGTTTCCTTAAAATCCATATGTATGATGATTACACTGAGGCCCAGTTTTGACAATTAATTGGGTTAGGGGATTACATGATGTCCTGGTGTCAGTCAGACCTCAAACAGTCCAACTGATGTGTGTCCGGAGTCAAACGACAGATGGACACGAGGACCAGTGTCAGCGAGGGATTATTTCTGTCTCTTTATGTGGAAACAACAACAACAAAAACCCAGACGATCAGTAAAGATAGATAGATAGATAGATAGATAGATAGATAGATAGATAGATAGATAGATAGATAGATAGATAGATAGATAGATAGATAGATAGATAGATAGATGGATAGATAGATAGATAGATAGATAGATAGATAGATAGATAGATAGATAGATAGATCTATCCCTAACTGAGCGCATTAAAACATAACATAAAAAAGATCCATTGAAATTAAACAAAAGACATCCTTGCTGTACATAACTGCACGAAACCAGCCATTAGAAATACATCATTAAAGCATATAGCATTATTTCATTAGGAGTGTCAGTAACAAGGACATTGCAGTAAAATTGTAATTAAGTGAGTCACTTAAGTTTGAACAGCATGTACAACAGCTCTCTCCCTCCTTTTCTTTCATCTAAATCTAGACTCAAACTGCAGTGGAGATGTCACTGGTAGAGTCCTACACTCAGGAATGTTTTCAATCCATCCAAACTCTACACAGGCTGATTTTGGTGATTAGTTCCCCTCTCTCTCTGGATGAATGGAAACCAATTAGTGAAATCAGCCTCTGTGGAGCCGGGGTGGAACGAAAGCCTGACTGTTCAAATGATTTTGTTAAAAAAAAAAAAGAAGAAAGTTCCACAGGCGTGATTTTCATCATTAAAATATTTCACATCCTGTTGCATTTACCCTATATGCTCTGCAAATATGAGCTTTACTCTTTTTTTCCCCCACTAACAAATATTAGAACACTCTATCGTGACGGTTTCAGTAACCCATCATCCTTCAGTCGGTAATTGCGCGAATAAGTCACTTAAGTTAAATATTGCTATTTGATGAGTGTGTCGTGAGGCGGGGCAGCTGGTCACAGATCGTGTTGGTGAAGTCCCTGCAGGTCAGCGGGGTTCAAGGGTCGTGACCTGGACAGTCCCCCAGAGGACAATAAACAGGCTGGAGAGAAGCTGAGGTCAGGAGCCCACTGCATGAGCCACAGTCAAAGGTCAAGGCCCACTAATTGAGTGGCCACTTCCTACTACTCCCAAGTGACCACTTGACTCAGATGGACAGGGAAGAGCAGGAGGAGGTCTATATGTGTGGGTTCATAAAACCTGGTCACGAGAAAAAAAAACTTACCTGTAACAGCAACAACAACAGCAGCTTTTTACAGAGAGAAATTAAAAAGAAATTAAATTAAAATCTACCTTCAGTAACAGTGAGATCTGTAGTCATTGTCTGTCTCATTATTAAATAAACATTGTTTCTCACCCATATCTTTTTGGAGCTGTGTTGAATAAGTCATTTGCTCTAGGGCAGGGGTCACCAACTTTTTTGAGTCAGAGAGCTACCTTAAGGGTAAAAAATAATATGGAGGGCTACCATATAATATTTTTTTGTTTGTTTACCATTTAAATGATTAATATTATGCATTCAACTGCATACACATTCCTTCCAGTGCTTACTCCTAACGATTACCAGTTTTTATAAACAATATCAAAGATATTTTACTGACAGATCATATGGATACATGCAAGTGAGGTGAAGTGAAGTGAGCCCGCGGGCACCGTATTGGCTGCCCGCGGGCTACCAGGTGCCCGCGGGCACCACGTTGGTGACCCCTGCTCTAGGGCATATAACTTATTCTCTCTTTTACAATAGTAGGGTTGTTTTTCTGGAGCCAGTATTTTGTGGTGGCCTTTTCACTTGCTGCCAGCAAGACCCTTCAAAGATAAATATCGGTTTTTACCCAATCCATCCGGAATGTTTCCAAACAAAGAACCTTTGAAATTATTTTTGCCACTTCCTTCCAGAAAATCTGAATTGAGAAGTTGTTTTAAAGTGTGTCAACTGTGTTTCCCCTTTCAGCGCACAGGCTGTACACAGTATATGATCAAGTTAGTGTTTTGTCTTGATGTGAACTTTGAAAGACAGTCATTTTATTTATAAACCTACTGTTATATACTGATATATTAATGTTTCATTAATTGACCTTTATGTGCTGCTACATATCCACACACGAGAAAATATCTGAAATTATTATATAATTACTGTTTATTGCATTGTACAGTATACATTTACGGCATGTTCTACTACTGTTCCCTGCCTACTGGTTTTTAGTGTCATATAACAGAAAATGCCTTTCCAGTTGTGTCTTCACTTCAATGATTTGTTTTGACACTATTCAGACTTTGTTATGGGAGTATAAATGTCAGTATATGTTGATGAATGACGGGTAAAATACTGGTTACTAATTGTTTACTGTAACTTAGAGTTATGCCAAATAATAAGCAGTATTTTTTTCTGTATAAACACTATAGTGTCCTGTAAATTCTCAGTAATAATGCCAAACACGCTCAGTCATTCATTCCCAGAGCGTTTTTTTTTTTTGTATTTATTAAATATATACAGTATATCATGGAAATGGCGGTTCCATCCAGTTAAATAATAAAATGGCAGTTACAAATATCACTTATGTTGCACAGATTCACACTTTGATTTTGGTTGCCATGGTTTGGCATCTATACAAAGTTTGAGGAACACTGCTTTAAGTTGAAAGTGATAATCCTATTCTACTGTGATTCAGCAGTAGCTTCATGTATAAATACAAGAGTGTTATATGATACTTGCACCTGATTATACGTATTTCACACCCCAAATTTGGCATTATAATGTGAATTGTCACCGTTAAATTTAGCTGAAATTTTTCATTCTTCATTTGACAGAAACTGAAGATTAAATAATTATACATAATTTTTTTCAACACCCTATATTGGGGCTTGTTTTTTTTTTAAACATTTGTATATATTATATTTTTCAGGAGCTGGGTCAGCTCCACAGAGGCCACCATTTTGCATCACTGTAGACAAACTAATCTTTTAACTGAAGGCTACACATGTTCTGGAACACACTTGGAAGGGAAGACTGAGCTGAGGAATATTACGCTGTAACGTGAATGTTGCACTGTAGTGAATTTTACACACTGGACCTTTAAAGCCTGTGAAATTCTGCCAATAATCAACAGTGTATGGACAGAGAGGCAGCACCTCACAGCACAAGCTGAGAAACCCAACACATTTTGGAGGGAAAGTTGGAGTTGGAGCTGTTTATGCCGTCCCAGTCCCTGAATGAGCTCTATGTGTATGATTCCCTTAGCATAAGAAAGGAGATGGGGCCTGTGAACTCCTCTGACACTGACCTTTCTCCAAGGATGTGAATAGTATCACTCAAGAGCTGCCCAGCAGCCTTTCAGCACGACCTCAGCCTCGCCCTCGCCTAAACTCCTAATCAGGCTGATTTAATGTATCCTACAAGTCCTTCCTCACTGGCCCAACAACACTGTCACTGCTGCAGCAGCCATTTACTGCACACACGCACACACATACACACACACACGGCCCTGGCTCTGGCCCCCCTGCACTTTAGGAAGAAGAGCCGGGTTTGAAATAACAAGGGGCCCTTTCTCCTTCTAAAAGAGTCTGCTTCTCTTTATAATCAAATAGGTCCTCAACCAAGGACCTGATGTTTAATCCAAACTCATTTTGATTTCGTAGTGTCAAAGTTTACAATAGGGAGGAGAAAATAAAACCCACAAATTCATTTACTTCAACAACATCCTTGATTTATTTTATTTCCTCTACATTTTGCTACGGGAAAACATTGCGGTTTCTTTTAAAAACGGTTCTAAATAAAAATGCAACCTGCATAACATCCTGTCATGTTGCACCTTTGTGAGTCAATTCTTGATATCTTTGTCTACATTTATGTGTGCATGTTTATTTAATTCAGTGCATGTGTGTGTGTACTTGTATTTGCCACCTCTTTAGGACCTTTGCTGGTACAAGCACTGATTTGTACTGTGGTTAAGTTCAAGTTAGGGTGAGTCATTGACTGGCTATGGTTCACACACTGGCTAAGGGCCACTTCAGCCAAAAAATATGCATTTAAAAAAATATATATTATTATTTTTTAAACAAATATCCAGAGATAAATGTGTTATTTGATCATCAGACAGTGTATCTGAGATACACAACATCCCACAACAGAGGAAGTTGGGAATGAAAAATAACACATCAATTATAACAGGTTTTATGAGTAAAATATCTGGAAAATTTCATCAAATCAAATTTAATCCAACTCTGTAATAGAATGTGAATTAAACAAACACATAAATGTCATAACTGATTTAAGTTTACTCTTATTGACCAAGTGGGAAAAAAAATGGGTGAAACATCCCTTTAAGGTCGCGTTAGGTGTAACTAAAGTGAAATGCGTGTGTATGTGTGTGTGTGGTCCAGTGCTGAAGGGACAGCGCCAACAAACTGATCCTGCAGCAGCTGAATTAACGGAAGTGACCACAGTTTCTCTAAAATAATCTACAGGTTTACAGATAACCACCACCAAATTACAAATAGATAATATGTTCTGTAATGATAAAAAAAAAAAAAGTTTACCTTCCTCTAAAATAATAATGTAAAGGTTGCATTGGCCTTTTAAACACTTACAGCACTTAGATATTTGAAGGAAATATTGACCATATTATTCAGGTATAATGAAACTTCAATAAATAAATAGAAACAGCAGCAAATAGGTAACAAAACAATAACAACTTCTATTAGAAGACACTCGTATATTTCGTTCCATTCTTCATTATTATTAATTAATTGTGTGCAGTTTGCTGTTATAAGTGAGAAATTACATCAGTGTTTACAGCTGTAAGGCGTCTCTTGATTGGTGTGTGATGTCGTGAGAGCCGCGTGTCCCGCCTCTCTCTCTCTCTCTGTGTGTGTGTGTGTGTGTGTGTGTGTGTGTGTGTGTGTGTGCAGCTCATTCCCACGCTGTAATACAGTTAATGGACAGAGGAGTGATGGAGTGATGAGACTCTCTCTGTCACCAGGTACTTTAACCTCACACTACCTAAAGAGGGCCTTAAAGCCATATAGGTAAACACGTCATTTTAATATTGTTAGTTTTAGTATTATTGTTAATAATATGTTGAAGGCGCGCTCGCAGATCATTTTCGGATTGGAATAATTATCAATGAAATGATCTACATTGTGTGCGCGCGTCTCCCTGGTGTTGTTTTTTTTTTTATTATTATTAAAACCAACAAATACAAACATGTTTACTGTTTTTCCCTAAACAGTTTCGAACAGCAGGACAAACACGCGCAACAACAAGTGTAAATTAATTTTAGAATAAATAAAAATACAAACATAAAACAAAACAGAAAACAAAAATTTAAATTAACCCTAACGTGGTAACGCGCGCGCACACACGCCGTTGAGTTACAGACAGCTAATAAACTGGTTAGACATTAATTTTTTATTATAATGAGATGATATTTTTCAATCAGACTCAAGACGGTTTGCCAAATTTTCTGGATAAAGAAAATTAACCACTTATAATCACTGCGTTTCAAATGTACATGACTGTAATTTTTTGGGGGGACCCATAAATGATCATTTTTATCATTGATATTATTCCAATTATTATCATTATTATTATTATTATAATTATTATTATTTACTGTAACACAATTAACATAATTTACACGTGGCCCTATCAAAAGGCTGTAGGGTGCAGGACACTGCACTGTGATTGAGTCATTTCTGACACAAACATTTAATTTATTGCTGTTCTTTATTATCTATATCATTTGATGCACATTTAAAATAAAACTATGTCCATAAATGAATGGACACACCCAAACCTGGCACTCGTGATCCTCTCCCTGTGAGTTTAAAAAGCAGGTGGCATCAGCTGATGGTCAAGGCTTTAAGGCCTAGTGCACATGAAATTTGGAGGCATTTTACTTCTTTGATCTGTGGTGAATATTGAACCATAGTGACCGAGGAGCGGAAAAGGTGCACACACAAACATTTAATGTGAGCTAAGTCCATCACACTCTAAAACTGTGAAATTAAGTCACTTATATAGTGTACAAGGAAAGATGGCATGACTGTGGATCCTCATGAGATTTTACATGTAATCATATTAAATGTGATCAGTCAGAAATGCATCTGTGTATATTATTGCAAAGACAAAAGGTGGAGGAAACAGGAAGCACAGAGTGTGCGTGTGTCTGAGAGAGAGAGGAGGGATGAGCCCACGTTGAGACACGTTCCTTGCTGTGCGCATGCTCTCATGACACATCAGAGCTGCTCTCTGTGTCGGTTGGCATTTTTCAAAAAGCCACGTGAGGCTGCAGCCGTTCCCTTCTCTCACAAATCTGCCATGGCATACTGAATGCTCGTCCGTGATTGGCCGAGGACAGAGGAGTGAATCAGCAGTCAAAGGTGAAATGCAGCACGACTGCATGGAGATGGCACGTAAAGTGATTTTCTTAATGAGTTAAAATAAGATCTGTAGCCACTGTGAAATGTTGACAAAAACATATGCGTGAACTGTCTAATTTGAATTTTATTTTATTGTTTTGATTCCACTCCTCATCTGGAGGCTGAAACAAAGAGACATAATCAAATATCAGCATTGTTTTTACAGTCTTCATAGGCCTGAAATATCTGGACGCGTCTCTGCAGGAATTTAAAGCCACATTCCAACAGGCTGATTTTTGGGCGATTTACCATTCAGCGTTTATATGGACACAAGGGACTCGAACCGTGTCTGATGTGTGGCTGCTGTGTTAGCCTTTGACCCCAGACTGTCTGGAGGGCCCTGGTGACAGAGTCAAGGTCAAGGGGAAGAGGGAAGGGGGAGGGAAGGCAAGGTAGGGGGTGAAGGGTCTGAGCAGCATCTGACGGCTGGAAGGGCTCCCAGTCTGGGAGAGCAGAAACCCAGACAGTCCCAGACGTCTATCTGAGGGGAGATGGGCGTTTGAGTGTGTGAACCCCTTTAGATCCACACATCCTACCATGTCTGCTCCCTCTCACCTCTGTGGCCCCGGAGGAGGAAACTGGTGGGGGGATCGCTGATGTCTAAAAAAAAAAAAAGGGTGGGGTGATCGTTCCCACACTGGAGGATGAGAGACACAAATCTGAATATCACTAATCCTTCAGATGCAGATGAAACACAAACCCACAGCCTTGAATTATCATTTTGAATTAAACCACATGCTGTCTCATTTATTCTTTATTCTTCCTTTTTGTTGATGTGCTTATTCACTAAAGTGAATTTGTACTTGCAAACCATAACCAACATAATTGTTTCCCTTATTTTACCAACAAGCCCTTGATTCTACACGTATAGCATTAAATGCACTTGTTTATCTCTTGCATGAAGTTTTTTTCGCAGAGAATTTTGCAAATTCAGAATTTAGGGACATCTTTTCAAAATGAAGGGCTATAAAACATGGTATATATAGAATATTTAAAGATTAAAGCAGACATAAAAAGAAACGTTTAAAAAGTATTTGAGGAGGTTATGAAAAAGAACACTGATTTTCATTCTTAGTCCCTCTGATTGATTTTGTATCCTGTCAAAGTTGAACCAAAAACCTTTTAAAATAAAATCTGGCTCCACCTTTCGCAAAAAACTGTAAAAAGCTGTGTATGCATTGAAGTATAAATAGAATCAATATATTATTGATATACATTTTTCTCTAAATATTTTTGCCCACTGTTTAAAGACAAGTATTAGTATAGAATATGAGTTTTCTGCTCACATGGATAATTAGTTACTTAAATGAAATCCTTACATTGACATTATATCAGATTCTGATATCAACCCAATTAAGACAACTTAGTCAAGCTCTTAATCAGCAATTATCTGATTAAGACATGGCAGCGCATTCTGATCGCATTTTCCCATTATTTAGACATGTATATATTTTAATCAGATTAAAGCCTAACTTTGTGTTGGAGTATTCACAACACCGAGTGTAATGCAGATGTGGGTCATAATCAGACTAAGCAACATGCATATGAATGGAAGATTCAATTCAAGCAGCTCATGTAAACATCATAATCTGATTAATGAGGTATAAGGATTATTGGTGCCTATGTGAAGGTAATTACTGTTAGTAATGCATGATTAGAACTCATATTCTGATCTGGATGTATGAATTTTTCTTTTTTTGCAGGTAGATCATTTTCATCATTATTATTAGAGAAGCATCACATCGCTGCTGCTGTCGCCAAGAGAACAGGCAATAATCTCACCGTCACATTATTACTGGTGATTACAAACAGAGGTAGCTCCCTCTACAGGTAATAAGCAGTGCCACTTTTATAGTGGCAAAAGCCTTGTTGGATTTCTATACCATCGCTACCACCACCCTGTTCACTGACCCTGCCAACCAACCTGACACACACACACGCACACACACACACACACGGGCCCCTTCCAGACCTCCCGGATGATCCGCAGTGGAGCGTGTAGCCACCTGTCAATCACCACATCTCAGCCACCTTAAGAGAGACATTTCGTCTGGGACAACGGCAGCCCGTCCCTCCCCATACATTCTGCCTCCCCTAGCAACCATGGCCGGATGACTGAGAGGCTTTGTCCCCTCACAACAGGAGTCTACCATTGAACCCCGAAGCCCGTAGCAACCAGGATTAGAGGGTGCCAGAAAGGGGGTCTTTTCTGTGAGACAGGGGTGAAAGCTCTGTTCTTGTCCCCGCGTCTGGGATTCATATCACGGGCCTGAATGGTGTCCCCTCCTCCTTTTAAATGCTGGTGTAACGGAGCGTATGAAGGGGCTAGTGGTGAGCGGATAGGATCATGGTTAATCTGCTGTTCCTCTCCACTGTGGTCTGACAGGGATACTTAAGCAGCCTGTGTGGACAGTTAGTGGCGTGGGGAGGCCTGGGTCACAACTGGGAGGTTCATCAGTGCAAGAAACGACATGGGTGTAGTGGCAGAAGAAGAACTTAGATCTTAAAATCAAGTAAAGGAATCACCCATCCATCAGCTGTTCTTAGGTCATCAGTCTATCTTAGGGCTGGTAAAAGTATACCAGCACAAGATTAGCAAGATGCACTTTAGGTGCCAACATCTACATTTGCTGTTACTGATGCCTCTGTTTGGTCTTCATGAACATATACATGTTGTAACATTATTTGTATGCTGCAATCATCTAAGCTCTGACAGATGAAGGAGTGTTTATGTGCAGGGCCTGACTGCAAATTGACACACAAACCTTTATTCTATGTGACAAAGTTAGGGACAGATTGCAATGTTAATTCACTTAAATATCTTTTTTGATTTTGTGAGGGCACTCAGTCTCCTGGCTCTGTGAGAGTGGTGAACTGCAGTCAGGTGTGTGTGGCACTGATTGTCGTTGATGAAGCCCAGGTGTGAGGAGTGTTCATATACTCTGAGTGTCCAGTGCTCTGTTTGTGCTCTCATTGTCTCACCTTCAGAGGTAGTGAGAGGTTCTCTCTGTGGCTTCTTAAGTTGTCTGTGTATCTATAAACACAAAGATAGAACTTTGAAGTGTGTTTGATGTCAATTGCCTGTTTCCCAGTGTATAACTGGTGTTGCTGGAGAGTTTGTTGTGACTTCAGCCTTTTTGGTTATCAAAAGTCTCCTGGGAAGACTTTGAGTCAGCTGCTTGGCATCGGTGGTTTAGTTCATAATTTTAGTGCTTTATTTCATTAAGGAAGCCTTAGTGGCGCAATAAAAAATTTTTTTATCCCTCTCCAATCTATCGCTAATGCGATTTTTTTTTTTTTTTTGTGGTTATCCTATGGGAAACATTTGAGACACCCATGGGTCCGCATCTGCGGAAACTATAAACTATTCTACAGTTGTGGCAATACTCGACTCTAGTAGTTTTTTTTTGTTGCTTTTCCATTAGTGATACCTGGTACTTTTTTAGAATCTACTCTGAGGAGGTTCCAAGCGAAATGAGCCAATGCTAAAATGTGACGTCTATGTGACGACTCCCGGCCACTGATTGGTCAGAGAGTGTTTGTTACTGGAGGAGTCGTGAGCGCGACGTCCTACGCAAGAATCAAACCGAACAATGCTGAACTGTAGATCAGTTATAAAGACTGAAAACATTTAGCAAAGAAATTTATACAATCTCAATATTTAACAAAGGAGTCTGGTGTATTTAATGACATCGCTGCTGAAAGCCGGCAGTGCTCACAACTCGAATCACAACCTGTTCAGTTTAGTGACTGTGCTCCGGTCATGCAGGAAGTACTGAACAAATCTTTTTACTTAAGTGATTCGAATGATTCCGTTAAGCCGAAAACAACTGCTTTGCTCGCCAGTAGTTTGTGTCACACTTTCACGCACTTGCACACTGTTGAGGAGGTACTATGAAATAAAGGAAAATAATGTGACTGATGCCAAGTAGTGCTATAACTAAAAAATGGAAAGTGTGAAAAATGTGTGAAAAGTTCAAAAGGGAATTTAGTTGGTCAAAGAACTACAATTTGTCATTTTCAAACATCTGAAAATTGGTTAGCACACAGTTTGGAAAGGGATCGCTAACTAGAGTATAAAATATGTCTGTAAATGTAAAATCTTCAATTGTCCATTACCTGCATCTGTTAAATAAAGCACAGCAGAAATAGAAATGAATTTAACATTATTTGGAGAAACACAAGAAAACCAAAAGTGAAACTGCACTCCGGTGTCGTCATCAGTGACTTCTCACCACTGGTGATGGGGACAGGACTGAAGATGGTGAGAATTACAGTTTGAGCTTTGTATTGGGCTTTAACAAAAAGGCCAGTCCACATCTATACAGTCAGAACAGCTTTGGAAGTCAGATGCACCTGCTGAGAAATAACCTTTAGGGGTCACTGAAGCTACACAGAACGTGAGCGGACTAAGCAGAGAGAGAAAAGAGTAGGGGCTTGAATAGTTTATGAACAGTTTTATGGACCTTTGGATGCCTTCAATAGAGGCTTTTACAGCTTTCTTTATAAGGGAGTGAACATGGATTCCTGAATACTTCTCTAACTGCTGCACCTCATAACTATAAAGTGTGAAGGTGGGGTTTAACTTCATAGAAACTGACATGTATCTATAAACTGCACCATAAAAAAGAACAGAATCATCATTACATGCTGCATATGATGTTGTTTTCTCAAAATAATGGCAAAAACATAAAGGAAAAAAGAACAGCTACAACCAGGTGCTGCAACACAACACGACCTCCCACATTGTATTTGTCAGCTGTCGTGCTCGGTTCATTTTTCATCACCACGCAGAGAAGATTACAAAACTAATCTTCAACCCACAAACAACATAGCTGGCATGCAGAGAAAACATGCTTTTCCTGGTATGTTCTTTATCATTAATGAGTGTCTCTGTGGCCCCCTCTCCTGTATGGGAGCGTGTTTTGTACGGCTCCCATTCTTAGCTCTCTTCCTGCGCCCTCTTTCCCACCCTCTCCTTCTCTGGACCTGTCAATCAAATATCATGATTGAGCCTCTGCGGCAGGCAGTCGGTCGTCAGCGGTGAAAGTGAGGCCTCATTCTCTGTCCGTCCCTCCCTCTTTTCATGCCCCCTTGCCTACTCAAGTTTTTTTCATCTCACTGTCTGTGGCCTCCTCATCATCCATCCCAGCGCAGTTCTCATGTGGAAGTCATAACTGTGGTCAACTTACATGTCTTCAAAACGTGGCTGCCATGTTGCCTCAAGGCCTGGCACCCTCGACCGCAGAGAGGAAAGGAGGCCGGGCGTCATTTAAAATAAGTCTGAATTATTTTTTAACAGGCTTTTGCATTTGCCCTTTAAGTGGCTGATGAATAAACATGAGTAGCGTTGGGGCGGGAACTGTATGGGGGTATGATGAGAAGAGAGGCCCAGTTTGTGTGTGTGTGTGTGTGTGTGTGTGTGTGTGTGTGTGTGTGTGTGTGTGTGTGTGTGTGTGTGTGTGTGTGTGTGTGTGTGTGTGTGTGTGTGTGTGTGTGTGTGTCTGTGTGTGTGTCTGTGTGTATGCACTGGGGGAAGAAGGGTGGAGAAGGTGGGGGTATCAAGGCCAATGGGGGAGCCTTTCTTCCCAGCAGGGCTGCATCTCGTTTAATTGGAGTACTTGTGGCACCATTACCTTCTTTACTCAAACACGTTACTGATGACAAAAGAAAACAGCACTAAGCCTGCCATTGTTAGCGAGGAGGCCGGATTCCTCATTGCTACTCATGTGTGGGAATCATCCGTGCTCCCACCGTCAGCTGCTGCTGCCGCCGCCTCTGTTCAGTCCGTACGTTGCCATGCACGGTCAAGTACTGTGCCGTTTAACTGGACTATACTGTCCTTGTCCCAGTACACAAGCACTAGTGGGGAATTGATTTTTCCTGAATGAAGTGCGACCGCCTCTGCTCCACTAGGGGCCAAAACACCGCCTTTCACCCTGATAATATGAGGAGGTTTCCGCTTTAAATAGTGAATTTTGTCATGTTTGTCTTATTCTTCCTTGTGCCGGCTTCACTTGCTGTGTGATTCCCGGGTGTTAGTCAGGTTAGGGTAGGAAACTGTGGCACAAGTGTGGAGAGTCCACTGTCCAACTGAAGAATATGCAGGACTGCCAGTCACTCTATTAGAAAATGTCACCGTTTAATGCACAGAGCACATCACTATTTATTTAAGACATGGTAACACTTTCCATTGCAGTACAGTATCAACACTATAATAGTGAGGTAGTATTTTGTTGTAGGAATGTATTACTGTAAAACTGTGTTATTATCCAGGTTACGTATTTGCGTACTACAGGCTGCGATCAGTACCTTCTTCCCATTAAATTGTTTAATGACCATATTAGAAAGTTGGAATTCATCCTCCTTATCTCCAACGTTTGTTTTCAATTGTTATTTTCAAGCTTTACTTGGTAATTACTGTAGAAATAAGATAATATCACTATCATTTTACTTCCCTACTAAATGATTACCATATTGTTACTGTACTCTAATGTAAAGGTAAAAACACAGTGTATTTATGTATTCTAAAAAGGTGAAACATGACTGTGACATTACATAAAAGACATTTCAGTTGTTTAAAGAGAGTGCCTTTTTACACACATGATGTACAACAGTGACCTTTAGTGCTTAAAACATGGCAGCAGTGTGGTTTAAGTGACCATATTGTCAAAATAATAAAGAGATGAGACTGCCTGGCATTAGCATCAACACATTCACATACATAACTGTCCCATCATCTGTTTGATTTTTATGAATCACTCTCATCACTTCCTTCCTTTAGCCAGTCATTGTAAAATGAGAGACTCCATCATGTGTGTGTGTGTGTGTGATGCTGACCTGGCTGTTTTTTCCTTTTTCCATGTTTTGACCTGAGGTCATAATGACGAGGCCGATCTCGGGTTTGTTTTTGGTCACCACAGAGTCTCGAGAGAGTAATAAGGGTGTGACCTTTACCCGCAGTGTGACCCCCATGAGAGAGGACACAGGAGAGGAAAATGAACTTCCTCTTAAGCTTTTTGTCTTATAAAAACAAAAACAAAACAAACAAAAAAAAACTTTTTTTGTAAGTGCTACATATTCTTGTTTTATTAAATTTAAATGAAAATAGTACTTACACTTTATGGAATAATGCTTTATTATTTGTCCAAAATGACATCACAATTAACAAAACTTTTCAAAACAGCATGACATAAACAGTTTACAATATCTGAACGCACACATATCTATTATTTTTATAAGCACTACATAAACACTTTATAGTTTGTTTATAGGCCATTATATTGAATAAAAATGGTCCATTAATGCCTTTAGACGTTACAATTACTGACAAACTATAAATATTGAAAATCACTACATCATAGTGCGTTGTAAATAATTACTAGGTGTTTATGTAGTGCTTATAAATAGTGAGGACACATATACACACACACACACACAGATGTACAGACTAACAGCATTAATGTAAACATTCAATCTTCAAACAAACATAAACTTGCCTGTCTGTGTATTCACAGCAGATTCCTGTGCAAATCATATGGATCTGAAGCAAAGCTATAATACGAAACTCGGCCTGGAGTGTTTCACGTGTGCTTCAGGAGCCGTGTTTATGTTCCCACAGCAGAGCGGAGCCTTGTTTCATGTGGAACAAGAACACAGCATCGGTAAATGAACCTGTCCTTCATGCTGAAATGTATTCCACAACAGAGCCAATTAAACTAATCACTTATTATAGATTTATTACAAATCTTTCATCTTTCAAAAAAAAGCTATAGAGAAAACAATCAGAGAGCACAAATCTCCGCCAAAGGCTACTCAGTTTTCCTGTTGTTCACACTTAAAAATTATTTTAAATTATGAATCTGGATTTGGATCACAAAATCTAAGAATTAATGTTCTTGTAAAAAACATCCATTACGTTTTGAGTTATGCTACTCACAGACAGACAGACAGACAGACAGCAAAAACATCCAGGTCTAAGGTCAGTTCTGCTCCATGCTGAAATTTGACTCCGTTCTGGAAAAACAAAATGAGACAAAATGTGAATATTACAAAAAAAAAGTTTTAATGTCAAGGTTTGATATTTTCTCATATTATCTGCATTCAAATACCCTTTTTTTTCTATAGTATTAGACTCAGTAGACTAAACACTTCACATTACAGAATGAATGAATGAATGAATGAATGACTGAATGAATGAACGAATGAATGAATGAATGAATGAATGGATGAATTGTCTCAGTACATCTTGAGTTATTTGTCAGGTTTGAAGCGTCATCAGGGACAGGTTTTTACTCAATGTTCTCAGGGTCTGAATCCAGCAGGGTGAGGTGTGAACAAACTGTCAGCTCATTTAAATCAGTAAACGTTGTTGTATACTGCAGGTCTCCCATAAACGCCTGAGCCATTTCACCACCTGCTTCTTTTTACTGTTTCTATTCTATTTTATTTCCAATCTTTCTTGTGAGATGTTTAAATTTCGAATGTCTTTTTTCATGTATTTTCTGCCTGAACGCTGCTATATAAATACACCTACAGGTCAGTACCAACAGGGTAATAGTATGATGATAATTTTGTAACATTATGGTAATAACATCTCATTTGTATTGGTATTTTCAGTGTAATAATGTGATAATAATAACAATAATATTAATAATATAACACCAGTTTAATACCCTCACCTGAAGAAAGAACATGGAATTACTAATATATTCCTTCCCTATTACATTATTATATTATTACAACTCTACATTTCCTGTACCATGTACCCACTAGATTAAACAGTCCATTCATTAAATGTTTAAATCCTTATGTAACCCGTGGTTCTCTTTGTTTTCCACACATTATTTCATTTACCCAAACACAACCTCTGTCGCGCGACTGCAAGGTCACTTTGCAGAGCTGCACATGCAGAACGAACAAAACAACCCACTATCAACACAAAAAAAAAGGTTGACTCGGAGAGAGCACAGAGCACAGAGCACAGGCCACGTGTCAGTGTTTCATAATCCAGCACATGTGAGTGACAGCGGCTGCATAAGATGCACCACTGTGTGCTCACTGTGTGCGTGTGTGCGTGTGCGTGTGTGTGTGTGTGTGTGTGTGTGTGTGTGTGTGTGTGCGTGTGTGTGTGTGTGTGTGTGTGTGCGTGTGTGTGTTTGCGTGTGTGTGTGTGTGTGTGTGTGTGTGTGTGTGTGTGTGTGTGTGTGTGTGTGTGTGTGTGTGTGTATGTTCATACTGTATTCAACACCATGAAACAGATATTGCCAACAAAGGGCAGGAATCACAGTGTGTCACAAGTGGGCCCTAAAAACAACAACAACTGTGCTCTGCTGCCACTTAGAGGACAATATATATATATGCATATTTTTTCCAACAACAAAAGCACAAACTGCACTACTGTACCGCCACTGCTTGTTTGGTATGGGAATATCATCTGCCAATGACCATAGGAAAGATTGTTATCAGTTAAACTAAAGCACTTACACATCCTTGTTCCGCAGGTGGTTGTTGTACTGCAGAATGGGTGGGACGCTCTCTTCATCTTGAGGAAGCTGTGAACAGTTATGAAATGGAACAATGTCAGTTTTGCCCATTTTATGTTCACATGAGTGCAAATATATAAGACCATCTGTCATGAAGATGAGAAATATAAAACAATAAAACATAAAAGTTTTAGAAATCTAAAATTGTTATTTATTTGGCAAATAACAAACTGAATTCACCTTTTAAACCCAAAATTTGAGCCGGCTCACTGGGCTTCTCTGGGGAGAACATTCAACCACTAAAACATATTTTTCTGCTCAAGAATGCAAGTAAATAACTATAATTTTAACATCCTAATCGATGAATAATAATGTGCTTTAGTATGATTTCTGGTTTGTTTATAAAACAGTAAATTTGAAAATTCACGGATAACATTTAATATTTATATTTTAGCATTGAAACATAAAAAATGATTATAAAATGAACAATGCTGTTAATTTAGTGCAACTGTGGCATAAACCATTTGGTGGTGGTCTAATAAATGTGTCAAGCACTGTATCTAGAGACGAACAACCTTTCACTCTCACATTCACACTTATCCAATTAAATAGTCTGCCAAACTGTCAAACTTCTTGTTGTGTGACAACTGTGAACTGACTTTCTAAGTGTTTCTCATAGGTGAAATCACTGACTTCTGCTTCACGTAATGCAAAATAGGAAACTATAACTGACACTCACTAAAAAGAGAAAAAGGGACACTTTTTTCTCCATTAAAATATGCAAAAAAAAAAACAAAAAAAAAAGAGGAACTGATCACACAATTCTGAAAGTCTTATACCAGGGTTGTCAAACATGTGGCCACATAGAGTACCATTTGATCTCAAGTGGACCAGACCAGTAAAATAATAACTCCAAAACAACAACTCCAAATGTTTTCCCTTTGTTTTACATTTAAAGAAGTATCTTTTTACAAACTACCTGACTTAGAATAAGTGCAATTTCAACAATATTATGCCTAAGTGGACCATTTACACATGTGCTTTACAACTTACAGATCACAGTGGATCTACAAAGGCACAAAACATTTACTCACAGGTTTAACTCACAAATTCATCCTGGGGCCAGAATGGACCCACTGGCTGTGTTTTAATCTATATCACAGCTTTTAAAATCCCTGAACAAAAACAACACCATTTTGTTGTCCCACAAATACTGGTCATCCAAGTCACACCTGTGCAAAAACTGCAGTCATGTGTCAGACTATGAAATGTATTAAATATCTCTTTGTTAACTTGTCGCATCTGTGCTCTTAGTTTCTATTTAGAAAACATTCAGGGCAGTGGCTGAGAAAAACCTGTTCTGAATCCTAGTTTTGCAAATCTCTAAACATAAATTTAGCATCAACTAGCAACACTTTGTTCATTCACAAACGCCCTGATCGCTAATTAGTCTCACTCATGTCTATGTATTGTTTTTTTCATTGTAACACAGTTTTATGACTTTGTGGAAAACCTTGAAGCTCATGTATCAGCAAATATAATCCTGAATCACATTTTTGCAAGTCTCTGGACACAGAGTTGATCATTTGAAAAACTTTGTTTTCGTCAACAAACACTGGCCTTCAAAGTACAACACCCTGATTACCATTTGGTCTCACTCACAGTAAGTATATCCCTTCAATGAGTTTAAAAGTATAAAATCCTCAAGTCACTTTTGTATCTTTGCTTTGATTTTATTGTTTATTGTTTCTCACTGTAGGTGGAATTAGTTTTGCTATATACTGGAACATGTCGCATATGCTTACAATAGTTGTGTTTTGGTGAAAGGTGTCAGTTTTGAGAAAAGAGTGCTGTGTTTCACTTTCACTTTGTTTCTGGACACATTTTCTGGAAATGTGTTTAACCCTCAGAACACAATACTATGTTAAAATATACAATACATACAGAGGCTATAAGAATGTGCAATATAGAGTGTCTTATATCCTTTTTTTTCAGCGCAACTTAGGCAATGAAAATCATTTTTTCTTAGCATCTTTTGCTGACCGTTGACTTAATGTTTCATGCTGTTTCTTTGCTTATGTCCTATATCACTGGGTTGTACTTGTTGTACTTGTACTTGTTTTGTCCTGCTTCCCTCTGTTGATTGTCTGCCCCACCCTGATGTGTTTCACCCGTGTCCACTTATTACCGTCTCCCTGGTGTATTTAGTCTACGTGGCTCAGTGTCTTTGTCGGTTCATTTGTTCATCTGTTGTACTCAGTTCTGCTCTGGCTTGTTCCGTGTGGTTCCATGCACCTTGCTTTGGTTTTACCTTGACCTTCTGCTTTAGCCTTGGGTTGCTTTTGCTTCTTCTGTTTACCTTTTATAGTTTAAGTTTTACTGGAGACTCTTTTGTGTCTTATTTTGCCTGCACCATTACAACAACATTGTCTCTCACCTCCCAGTAAGGCTCATCATCAAAGCAATTTTCATCTGCGGCATCTCCCCAAATCGGTAGTCTCAAGATACAACCTCCAAAGAGAACAAGAACACATCAGCTATGTAAACACAATGTATGCAAAACACCTTGTTCAAACAGAGCCACTCCATATTATTGACACATTATTAACATGCTAAATGTGTACTTTCAGTCATAGTGAAAGTCAAGAATGGCTGTGAATGTGGTCGCCACTTACCGACAAGGATGCCACCGCCTACGCCGAAGCAGATGGCCACACAGATGCCTGCAGCCTGGTGACCACCCTGCCGTGTGGGTACCATGTCTTTGAACGCACCCTCAAAGTCATAGGTGTTAATCAGCCTTTAATGCAAAGAAAGAGGGAAAAATGTTGTTTCATGAGACAGAAAAACTACATTTGGACACAGAGAGATATGAGTTTTATTTGTTGTAACTACACTGCTTCATATTGCACTCTTTTTGTAACTTTTAAACACTTTATATGTTTTAATATTAAGAACTATATCTGTTTTAAAGTCTGCTTTTGCACCACAAAAATAAAATTGATTTGATATTATTTCTTTATTTTAAGTTCCTTGCTGGCTTCACTAAAAACAATGTTGGCACCAGTTTATTCACAATTTAATTTTTAAATTACTGAAGGGATGTAAGTGTAGCTGCATTCACTACTACTGTATTTAGACTGTGCATACTGCATTTTTTATTATTATTCCTGTTGTGCTGTGTGCCATTGAAACACATTTATTTGATGGAATTCCAAATAAAATACAAAGTCTACCTGGCAACCTTGTGACAAACTTCCTGTTTTGAACATTGGTTACATAAAACCCATTTGAGTAAAAATAACTGTCTGATAGTTTCTTGTTTGCAGGTAAGGACCCCTCACCCCTCACGGCCATAAACTGATTCAGAAGCAGCTGCAGCTGTAATGGCTCCCACAATTCCTCCAATGACTCCCGGCATGGCATGAAGGTTATGTATTCCACATGTGTCTTGGATCTTGAGGTACTTCTCCATGAACGGCTGAGAGTTTGGTAAAAAAAAAAAAATAGAAATCTTAACAAACGGCACTCAAGATCAGTCAAAGCAGCAAACAGAGAAAAGTCATACTGTGAGGTAGATATATCCAAGGGTGGAGATGATACCACAGCAGAATCCTACAATCAGAGAACCGTAGGGCATCAGCATGAACTCTGCTGCTGTTCCCACTGCCACGCCTCCAGCAAGAGTAGAGTTCTGGATGTGAACCTGAGAAATGAGTGCAAACAAAATGGGTGTTATAACCAAAGGGTTGCTAGTTTGAGTCCCCACTATGTCAAGGGCTGTGGTACCCCTGAGCAAGGTACCTAATCTCCATTGGTTATTATTAATTGGACGCTCTTAACTGGCCCCAGCCACGGGGGGAGGCACACCCAGTGAACTCCTTGTGCTTTCAAGCTTATTATCAAATAAGGATTACAGTATATCCTTTCTGACATATAAAGGTCAGAAAGTTCCCTGATGCACGCAGGAAAGCTGGTGGTGCATGGGAACCTGTTGATTTATCTACAGTTCTCACCTTTAATTCGTACAGACTGGAATTCTAAATTTAAAGTCCTTGTGACCTTATTCTTAAAACACAAGTAGCTTCCACATATTTGCAGTTGCAGTGTGGGAATGTCTTGTTGCCATCTTGATTGGTGTTTAGAGCAGTCAACAGCACGGTAACACACAACGACATGGAGAATTCATGGTAGAAAATCATGGTAGACAGGCCACTCTCTGTTGTAGAGGACTTCTCACCACCACTGTCGCACATATCTGTACTGAAGAGGAAGCTGAAAGTGTTGGATGTGAGAAAGATGATGATGATGAGGAGGAGGAGGTGCAGGAGTAGGAAATACGTGGAAGTGATTTTCTCCACGGAAGGCTTTTCTCCACAAAGGGAGTTGAAGCACCTGCATGGTTGGTGTTGGGCATCGTAAGACTCATAGATTGAATGGAACTTCACATTCTTCCCTGAGTACGAGATCTGAGTACAACATCTCAAAGCAGATTCAAAGACATAGCAACCTCTAAAATCCAATAGGAAAATTGGCTCTATTACTATCAGGTTACACACATTGACATGTGCTCTACATGTAGGGGAGATTCTAAACAACCTATCTCAGTTAATGCATTAAAATGTTGATTTTGATGCCGTGCATACAGTACATCATTTCATACTGTACATACTACCTGTTATCATTAAACGGCTCATTCTTCACAGGGTTCCTGCAGAGAAAATAAACCCTGCCAGTTTTTACCATGTCTAGTTTTCCATGCTTTTGAAAGAGGCTGGAGACAGCCACAGTGGTAAGCACAGTCGAGGCCAGAGCTAGGTAGGTGTTGATGGCTGCTCTGTGCTGTCCGTCCCCGTGGTCAGCGAGGGCGGAGTTAAAGCTGGGCCAGAACATCCACAGGAAGAGGGTGCCTGGGCGGGAAGTGGGATATTCATAAATATAGAGGGGCGAAACGGCCATGGAAATCACGAAACAGAAAAATAAGATCATTCTCACCAATCATGGCAAAGACATCTGAGTGGTAGACGGAGCCCTGCAGACGACTGCTCTGGTCCAGATTTGGACGATAGAGCATCCACGAGATGGACAGACCATAATAACCGCCAAATGTGTGGATCACCATGGAGCCTCCAGCATCTCTGGCCTGGAATATATGAGCATCAGTTGCAGAAGCAGAAGATCAATACAATCGACATGAATAAGAATAATATGAGGTACTTTCAGAATTTTCAGGGCAACTGAACCATAAAGAAATAAATGAGAGCTACATGTTTTCTAAGTTAAAGAAAAAAAAAAGGAAAGAAACTCCACAAGATTTATACTAGTACTAATGTTACAAGTGAATCTCTACACTTTATCTAACACAATATTTAAAGAATATCCAGTGATGGTTTCAACTTACATGAATGAGACTCAGGATAATATATTCCTCCACAGCAAACAACGTAATCCCAAAGAGGGTCAGAACCATCAGCTGGACTGGACTCACTTTACCCAGCACTGCACCATAAGCAATCAGACAGCCAGCCACACAGAAGTCAGCGTTGATGAGGCTGAGGAGTGGACAAAGAACAACTGTGTTATCAGTGTGTCATAATAATCTATCATTCTGGAACTTTCTTCAACTTAACTCATGCAAGTCTACTCTACAGCTAACTACAGAAGATGATTGAGAACCTTCACAAACATCTGTTCTTGAGTGTTTTCTGGATGCATAGATCAGGTTGACAGGGGAATGAGTCATATCTCACCTCTGTATTATATATACAGATAATTTTACTTTAGATATAAACATTGATAAAAGATAGACATAAGATACAAGAGATCCTGTTAAAATGACTCAACAACGTCATGTCATGTGTGACTAGAAATAAAGATTTATGGACTCGCATCAGTCAAACTGGTTTCTCCACCTCACTGTGTATCCTAGTATTTTTGTCAATGAAAACCACACAGGTGCAATAAAACAAAGGGGGGCTTTGAACTCACCGATAATAAAAACCACACTTACTTTTCAACTCCAATTTTGATCTTTCCATCGGTGTAATCCAGGGAATGGAACCAGCCCTGCATGAGCAGTGCCCACTGGAGGCCAAAGGCTGCAATGAGGAAGTTGAAACCCACTGCACCGAAGCTGTACCTCTTCAGAAATGTCATCAAGAAGCCAAATCCAACAAAGATCATCACATGGACATCCTGGAAGCCTAGTGTAGAAACAGAAGAGGAAGAGAGGCAAAGAGGGTGAACTGAGCATAGTGGTTCAAATATTCAATTATTTCCTGTCCTGTGTGGAGTTTCCATGATCGACATGTGTTTGTGTCACAGGGCCAGCATAGACAAGCAAACATTCAAACCTTTAGGCAATTTAGAGTCTTCAATCAATGTAGGTCAAGTGTGTATGTGTTTGTCACATAAACACACTGGTAAGTCACCTGCCAAGTTTAAAGTCAGTCAGTTGACCTTGTGTTTTTGGTCAAGTTTGTCTGTCTGTCTGTCTGATTGTGAGCAGCACAATTCAAAAAAAGTACGATTTTGATCAGATAAAAAAATTATTTTAATATGTCGGCATCAGCACTTGAGTGTTTTGACACTGTGGCAGAGTTTTGAGGATCTGAATGCTCTCTGTTCATTAAAGTCAATATGTCGATGAAGTTTAATATAGAACACATTGCTAGTATTTAATTATAACATGAATTGAGGTACTAAATATAGACACTTTGTTTTCACACCAGTGCACAAACACATGAGGTAATGTGAGAAAAACAGTGATGTATCTATTCCTCATTGACTGGATGTTGCAACTTTATGATTAGTAATAAATCAGGACACTTCTACAGGTACTGTGATCTCTGTAGGGTTTTAAGTAACTGTGAGATGAAATAGTTGTATCTGCTGTTACCAGGAAACAACAGCCTGTGGGTGCCAGCATGAACGAGCCAGTGTCATTTACAGTACAACCCTTTACGTCCTGACACATCTCCGGGCACAACAGCTTGGGACGCCCTTGTGTTGAGGGGAAAAAGGTTGCATGACCATGAACTTGGTGGTCAGAGGCAACCAACTGTGTCAAAACAAACTTTTTTCAAGTGACGTCCAACACCATGTCTGAGATGGTCTCATGATCATTGACATGATAGTTGACATTGACACTGTGGGACACTGACACACCCACACCCACCGATATACAGCGTGTACTGTACTGTACTATATATAACTAATAAAAGGGATATGTTAAAACAGACAAAGAGATCAGAGTGAATTCATGCCTGCGACAGTTAAACTGGAAAAGGAGCCTGAGGGAGTCAAACCTCTGGGGTAATGTGCACTTGTAGATGTCAGACCCTTGTCAGCAATAATGTTAGGAATATGTCAGGTCAGCTTAAACTGAGACTAATCGGTTAAATTAAGTAGAAGAAAATACACAAATACTTGTAAATAAATAAAATAATATATATACTATGTATATATGTATGTATATACAGTACTGTGCAGAAATCTTAAGCCCTTACACTTGAACAATAACACATCTCTGTTAATACTGGCGTGGAACCTTTATTAATATTTATTAATTTTAAAAATCCTGTGTTTGTCCTACTTTTTTCATTTTTATTTTATTTTTTTTAATATCTGCTATCTATATCTAAGCGTCTATTATGCCAGGTTCATTCAAGACATGCTTGAGCATTACATCCACATGTTACATGAGTTAAATAAGACCAGCTTTAAGTCGCATCACTTCATTCCACATTACAATGATCACAGAATTTGACAGACAGAAAAAACAACCGAGCTGGTGGTGCCTGAAAAGTTTGCACAGTACATGTGCGTGTGTGTGTGTGCAACTTTTACTATGAAGACAGATGAAGCCACTTACTTGGATATCTGAAGTAGAAGTCATTTTCAATGTCGCTTGATATATTTTTAGCTTTCCTGTGCTCAATCCAGTGTGGATCTGATTCTTCGTCGTATCGAATAAACACCCCAAACAAGATGATCATGGCTGTTTGCCATACAATGCAAACTGCTGGAAGACTGAACCGAACATTGGTGTTCTTCGGACGGTCGCACAACTCCCTGAAGCTTTGAATACAACCCATTGTCTCTTCTTTGTCTTTTGCACCTTGAATCTATTTCAGGTCAAATAGTTGACGTAAAGCTGACACATTCAAATCAGCTGTCATGGCAAAAAAAGGAAAAACATGTTCAAGCCCTGAGAATCTCAAGTGGAGAGAGTGGAGATGACCAAGCCACCGTGACTCTATTAGGATGGGACACTCCCCTGTAACACCCTCCACTTTCCACTAGACACTTTCAGTAGAGGAAAATGTTCAGGTGATCTTGTATTTAGACATGTCTTCATTCTCTTTTCTTTTACTTGTTGTTTTTACATGAATGACTTTGTTCAGGTCACAACCATGATATAATACAGACACATCAAAATAGACGACTGCTACTACAGTCTCTTATGAAACCATATCTTATATTCTTATAACAGAAAAGACTTGTTTACTTGGACATCCTCTAGACGCGGCTTTCTTTGGGAAAACCCACTTCCTTAGCACAAATTATTTGCACATCATTCAAAGACAAATACATCCCTGTATATTTGCAGAGATGGGTTTTGTAATTAGTCTTTGCTCATCATTACTTTTAAGTATGGAGAGATGTGTGTGTGTGTGTGTGTGTGTGTGTGTGTGTGTGTGTGTGTGTGTGTGTGTGTGTGTGTGTGTGTGTGTGTGTGTGTGTGTGTGTGTGTGTGTGTGTGTGTGTGTGTGTGGAGCTGATTCTATGAAGCATTAAGTGTAAATAATGTGGATCCATGCTGGGCCCCATTAGAAAGATGCACAGTAGGTTTGACTCATCACAGCCCAAGGGTGTGAAAAGCTCTAAGACAACAATCTATCTATCTATCTAATAATTTTCCTGAGATACTGAAGCCTTTCCTTGACTTAAAGTTAAAAGCAAATCATTATATTGCAGATAAAATAGAAACAGTTCAGCTGGTGTAACTATATGTTTTGTGAAGGAAAGGAAGGAATAGTTCCAGAATGAACTTGACTTCTTGTCGGGAAGATTGTCGTGTGTGTACGGTAAATATGAGGCTGGAGCTGCTGGTTAACTAAGCACAGGGCTCAACAGTTAAGTTATTATTATATGTTATAATACATCCAAAAAAGTATCATATAAACTATAGTTTATATCTGTTGGATCTGGTGCTAATGAGTGGAAAATGTTTAATTTCACTCCCGTAGTATCGCTGATGTTGTAAAAAGTAGCTCGGTTTGAGGGAAGTTGTGGTAATGATTGTGCTGGTAATATCAGCTGTGTCGGTTTGCCAACTGTGATCAAAGTGACTGAGGACGTAATCAGCACCAAGGGCAGCGCTGACGCTAATTTTAATGTTACCTCAGTCAAACGCAGGTAACTGAGTTCCGGGTACCTATTATTACACAGTTCATAATTTAAGGGGTAAATTATTTATTTCTGTTTTCATTAAGATTACACTGAGGTAAGCTGAGAAAGTGAGAGTGGTGGCAAATATCTCCTCTGTCAGCAAGAAAGCCAATGAAGCTAAATAATCTTAATCATGTTGTTATACCGTGTGCCAAGCTCATGTTGTGTTTTTGCCTCAGTTCTATATGTATCATCACTACAAAACTGTATAACTTCTATGTAACATCATGAAGACCAAAACCTGGTCCTTAAGAGGCAGGACCTCATTTCTGAGGAATTGGTTAAGTTTAGAGATACAATTTGAATTGCCCAAAACAAATGGTTGGATGTCCAAATAAATGGCAGTCAATGCAGCATCCTCAACAGAAAAGCTGTGAAAACCTATATGTGTGCGTGTTTACATGTGTGCCTCACAAACAGACAAAGGTCAATAGTAAAGATCAGAGCCAGACCTACCTGTTGTGACAAGGTTGTAACTGGAGGACATACAGCCTTGAATGTCAGGCTTGTCATTTTTCTTTTCTCTGGTGTGTACAGATGGATCGATGCCACTGACACGACTGAAAAGAATATTTGAAAAAGATATTGATTACGAAAAACAAGAGGGTCTTTTTTGTCTCTTCTCTTCTAAACAGTTTATGCATGGATATACTGGTGGTGGCCAAACACTAACTGGCTCTGACTCCAACAAACCCTGAGGGATGATAGGATGATTGACAGGCAGCCTTGTTCTTGTATGAAGTACCTAAAAGGGATATTTGAGTAAAAGTATCTTATCAGAAAATGACTTTGGTAGAAGATGAAGTCACCTTTTGCAATATGACGAGAGTATGTGGCAAAAAAATGTACTTGGGCTTTAGAATTGAAAGAATTAAAAAAGTGACTAGTTAGAATTGAGCAATACACTTGGAATGTTGCGGGTTCTAGTCCCAGCCCCATATGTGTCCGTACATATGTAGCTTAGAGACTTAATCCCACATTGCTCCAGACAGCTCTGCCAGCAGCAGTGTGTGAATGGGTATGAAATATATAACAGAAAATGCACTACATGTAGATGCACTGTATGCATGTAAGAGTGAATGGGTATGAATGGATGAATGGCAAAACTGTAGTGTAAAGCAGCTTTGAGTGGTCATCGAGACTAAAAAAGTACTTGATAAATACAAAGCATTTCATCTCTTCTTCTCTGGATTTTATTTGATAGTAAAAAGTAGAAATAGTTAGGGGAACTGGCCGTACAGTACTCTTGCAAGCACTCTTGCCTTTATGCATGGACTTTGCGAGCCTCATGTGGAGGATAAAGTGGTAGAAGATGAGTGAGTCAGTGGAGAAAAAGTAAAAGGTGGTAGAAATATAAATAACAAACTAAAGGACAGATACGTGGATTTTGTATTTAAGTACAGTAACAAAATGTATGTCCAGTATATTGCATATGCATGTGTACGCACACCACAACCAGATCATTTAATTTCATTAACTTCCATGTGAATTGTAAATTCCAATCAGAACACATCTTTTTGCAATGTAACTCAGCTTGAGTTTATGAGCAGTTTCACAACCGTCCCTAATAAAGTGGCTGGTAAGTGTAAAACACTGCAGGGGACGTGAGTTCAAGTTCAGAATTTGTCACTGTTATAGTTGTCACTGTATGCCGTTGTGTACATACACTTACATACTATACAAACATGCATAGATAATTTTTTTGTTTACTTCCTTGCATGAAAGGTGTTGATTCTCATCATTATTTAGGAAATATGCTTTTGTAAACTGAGGAGGGTAGGCTCACTGATTTATTGCATGTGATGCGTAAACTCCTGGCAGCCGTATGTCAGGGATGTGGAGTGAGTTGAATATCAAGCCCTGGGGAGTGCAGGTGTATATACAGGTGCAGAAAATACACCTTGTTATCATCGCCTCAGTAGAAAAAATGGACGTATCAGCAGAAAAACGTACACGTCAATGGTCTGGATTTGTACTCACCAGTGTGGAAATGAGTGAGCATGTATCCATGCTCATTGATCTTCCTGCTTGACTTAGCACTGCTACCTTGGTGATGTAATTCTGGCAGATAATGCGCTCTTCAGGGATAACATGTAACACTGATCCAGCTTGACTGAGAATCCCTGTCAGGCTTTTTGAAGATGTCGTATTTGTAGCTGCATGTTTGTGTGTACTGGTTTGTGATTATTTTGCCAAACACATCCATGTGCAACATGTGACTATGAGTGATAGCAAGGGTATGGAATCAAGAGTGTCATCAAAAGCCACACTGCTTGGACTCTTAAGATGTGTGTATGACAGGGAACTTAAAAGTAAAACATTAGAGAGATATGTGGTCCTGAAATATAAGGGTGAAAAAAATCATCAGATCAGCTCTGAATTATAATTAATTTCAAAATGCTTAATTTTACTCAGACTCCTCACAAATATTAGAGTTTAAGTTCTCTATGGGTAATTGAACAGTTTTCATTGCTGTTGTTTTGTTCTTGCTTGCACTGAATATCATAAAATATAACACCGCTTTTATGTGTAAAAATGTAGTTATTAATGTATAATGTAGTAACCGTACTTCACAGTAGGTTCCTTCTAGAAGCCAGCTTAACTAGGATCAACTCTGACCTCAGATAGGAGCAGCCTTGACCTGTGTTTTGTGTATACAATAAACACAGCTTTAAAGTGGGTGTTTAAGCATACAGGAAGAGGCTGGACAGAAAAAGGTGTGGTCCTGTGATTCCCTTGTGACCCAGTGGAGGTGGTGGGAAAGAGAATGATAGACAAACTTGAATTTCTAATAGAAAACCTGCAGGACACTATCACAGGGTAGCCACGACAGTGGCATACCGACTGTATAGCCAGCATTATTTATCTCTGTCTGCTCTATTCTGTCTTTATATACTACTCTATTATTTCAATACTAATATTTTTTAATACTTCCTGATGTTTATTACAATGAAATCTGCAGTAATTTATCCACTGTGTGACTAATAACCAATAATCCTAACTTATATTAACACAGAAATATGGGTCCCTCAAGAAAAAGGCTGGGAAATGACTAATGACTTAGCTCATTTAGGGTAGGGTGATTGTTAATGAACTGTCATTGTTTCATCCAAAGTAAGTCATGAAAGTGCAGAAACATGAGCAAGTTACAACCAAACAACAAACAAACCAGAATATGTGTTGTGGAAAATGAGTACTAGATCTCATGGAAATCAAATCAAATTCTATTAAGTGGTTTTCTCACTTTATTTTAATAAACTTTCAGTAAAATACATTTAAAACCCATTTAAAAAATCACACATTTATAATGTGATGAATAATACATCTTAATATGTGTATATGTGTTTAGTGGAACCATGTAACTGTATTCAGTCGTGATGTGCACATCCTATGTTTAGGCCAGAAACATTGTTTTTTAAATGAATGTTCCAAAACATGAAACACTTAAGACTAAAATCTATGCGGAATCTATTTCAGGGGATTATTAACTCCAATACATGATTTACCAAACCCCTCATGGATTAAAGATCCTGTAAAAGACGAGTAAGCTGCTGTTCCAAGGCTTGCATCTCATCTTCAGGCAGAAGGTACTTGTGAATGATATCGGTCACATCTTTCTCAGTAGAGAGCTCATAGTCCCTCTTGTTCTTAAACGGTAAATGTCCAGCAAGCTCACACAGAGCAACGTTGAAGGCCGAGTCCTCTTTGGCACCAAAACAAGACAGTCTGGGCCACACAGCAATACGGACGCCTTTTCTTAAACGCAGACTATTGTCGCCCTCTACGCGATCACAGGGTGGACATCCTCTTGTCAAGAACAGGTTGTGAGCGATGTTACCATCCACCAGGAAGTCTGTCACTTCACAAATGGCTCTGGCAACGTCCTCCACCTCCTCTGATTCTGTGTAAAACAAAAAACCTGCAGAAAAGTCCAACATTCGATAAAAACCCTTTCCAGGAACTAGTGGCTTGACCTTCGTAGATTCTATCTTGAGCTTGTGGTCCATGTAATAGCCATGAAGGTGTAAGTGATTGACGGATGCAAATCCTCCCAGACTGTTGAAACCCACACGAAAGCCAGTGCCAGAGCTCAGGAGCACAGATTCTATTCCAACCTGGATGGTGAAACGAGTCAGAACCTGCGGTAAACAGCGTGATGGATCAGGAACAAAGAGACAATGTCCAAACTCCAGAGGACTGACATTGACCAGCACAGTCATCCTACTTGGCTGAAGCAACTGTCCACCGTTTTGCAAAGCTGTGTTTCCGTCTGTGTCCTTGATCATTTCAAATAGGATTTCCTCTGGATTGATTTTGTTAAAATGAAACTGTCTCGGATTGAACTCCTGCTTAATGCTCAGTATCTCCTGAGGCTTTCTTTTCTCTGTTCCTCTTTGAATATTCAACTGAGCGACGAAGCTGCATGAGCCCGGAATAACACGTGTCTTTAAATCGCCCAGATTGTAGCGAAAGAGTCCCCTCTCCATTCTGTCTGTCCACCCGGCTTGAACAAGTGTGTCAAACTGCGCAAGCAACAAAGGCTTCCCAGCACTGTTTCCATTGCTGCGACATACGTCTGTGACAAAGTCCTGGTCAGCATAAACAAACTGGAGCGGCACCCATGGATCTGGTGGAAATGGCAGAGAAATTAGATATGAAAATGAGGTTCACTGTAATACTGTACTGACCAAAACAATTACACAACTCAATATCCTACGGAAAAAAAACTCCTTCATGCCATGTTGTCCCATTATGGTCATTACGAGTCAAATCAGAATTTTCTAATTTATGACCCTTGATATACTCTGTTTACAATTTTTACTTAAAAATAATACATCCAACCCATATTCAGGCATTTTATCTTTTCAGTACTATTTATATTATAATATCCATGATCCACGGATAATAGACAAACTAAATTCTATTCTGGTTTAAATATGCAAATGAGGAGGTGAGTGGCAGGTCAAACTGGAGGGTGGGGGTGTGGCCTTGACCGGCTTGCAGGCACGGTACCATGGACGCTGTTGTTTACAGTGGATGTATCTCAATGGCTCATAGACCTGCAGTCGTCGTTCCAGTTTGACCTTGACTCTGATCTGGATGGAGAAATAGGAATACCTATACCAGTAGTTATGTCTCCTTGTATTAGTTTGTCCACCTGTTATTGACATAATGCTCAAATATAGATATTTGAATGGTACGAACCTGTTTGAGGGAATAGTCAAATGTAATTTTGGAGCAATTTTGACAGCCTCAGCGCTCTCACAGTCGTAGATCATTTTCACATGGGTGAGGCAGTGAGCCAAATTACCTGGGTAGGTAACCTTTCCCCTTATGACGACATAAAGGGAAGATTCCAGATAGGCTCATCTGAGCTTTGATTTTCTCAAAGGTGGAGGATGATACCCAGCGCTTGCTTTACACATATCCCACACTGGGGGATCATAGGCAGGGCAGGGGAACTCATCTTAATGTTAAAGAAAAACCCTGAAAGTTATTTTTTATGCCATGGGACCTTTAAGGATTTTTGTATTCTCTTCATCAAATCAAAGCCCACTCAATGAAAGGAGTTTGTGACACACACACACACACACACACACACACACACACACACACACACACCCCACACACACACACACACACACACACACACACGCACACGCACGCACGCACGCACACGCACGCACACACACACACACACACACAGCCTATGTACACAAACTACAGGTTGTTATTGGGCTTGGCACAGAGAAAACATACAGTAGTTGTCCTTCATCCTACAAAGTTTAGTACAAGTATATGAACTTTACACTGCTATTAATGCTCAGACATGTCCTCGCTTCACGGACAACACGCAAAGGAAGACATAAACAGTGATACTACGCACTATAAGAGGCAATACTTATGAACATAAACATGTTTTTGCAGGCCTAGTTCCTGAGCCTCATTCATTAGACATACCACAGTCAATGACACATCATCACGGAAGGAGCCACGACGCGAGTGAATTTGACCATGAACTCACCTTTAGGCTCTGACATCGTCTTGAAACAACAGATAGTTTTAAAAAAAAATACCTATAAAAAAGACGGTGATATCATAGGGGCGTGTTATTTTATGTCATGTGTCACATATTCATGTGTCTGTCTGTGTCCAGCACCGGTTCCTGCTGCTCTTCTTCTTCTTTTGTGATATTTAACGGCAGCTGATAAAGACGTTGCTGCCATCTGCTGGACAAACACTATTGTTCCTAGAGTTTAAGACTTGATTTTATATTATTTAACAGTAGATGAGGGGTTATTTGAATTATTACAAAGCAGTGCATTACAGTAAATGGTTGATTAATAAATGTTTTTCAATAACATTTCATTTTCGGGCTGTAGGTCATGCCCCAAGGAACAAATTATTTGTTTTTGGTGGTACTGATACAATTTATGTATTTATTTATTTATTTAATTAATTAAATGAGTTGTCATATGGTCAACCCCCTGGATCTAAACTACTATATGTTCAAAAAATCTAACTGTTGAGTAAAGATCCATTTTTTCCTGGCTGACAGTTGTGGTCTAACTTTAAAGGTATGAGCAGCTGTCCAATCAGGCATCATGGCTATTTTAGCCACTGCATGCTCTTGGAGATAAAGCGAGTGGCAGAGTTGTGTCTGTATGTCTGGGATCACAGCAGTGAGACAGCGAGCACTGAGACAGAAACTACTGGATTTTTAAATCACATTGCATTAAGGACCTGTAAGAAAACGAATGGAAGACCACAACAAGGAAGTAAGTAGTACGGTTGAATTTCAAGTTTTTTCAAACATTTAAAGAAGTTAGATATAGAGCTTGATTTAAACAGATGACTTTCTGCTTGGTCATGCCTGCAGTTATTTTTAACACCACCATGAGTTTCTGTTACAACACATCATATTCACTTCAGCTACATAGCCCACATGCTCACTTTAAAACACTGCTATCACGAAAAGCCTACTATAATTAAATATGTACAGCAATTTTTTCCAATAACATGCTTATAAACCCTTAGTTTACTTACAAACCGTGTAAACATATGTACCTGTTTGTGTTTGCATGCTTTTTATTTTCTCTGACAGTGTTGTACTTGTTTTACAGACAGGAGAGAGAAGAGAGGATACAACTCACACTCTAAATATAGATAGGACTATGACACAGGACACTAATACAGCAGGGGCTTCCCAGTCACCCTCTATTGTCCAAGGTATGTCATGCAGTCATCAGTCACATTAGCCTCACATAAACTTTGCTTTATATGTAAATAACATGTTTACATTGACATCTATGATATCTACATGTTTTGTACTAAACAAACAGGATATGGCTTACAGTATATGGTAAATATAAAGTTCAAGTACTCAAGTATTTAAAACATTATGAAGCTTACAGATGCTCTTGATAATAAGAGAAAATGTTGGATGCTCCAAATGACTTGTATTTAGACCTTCAAGCTTGGATTGGATTGATATATTGTTACCAGAGGTCTAGACAAAATGTCATGCCTAGATAAGTAGTAGTAAAGAGTCATTCTTTACTTGTGTCAAAATAATGTCAAGTGGAGAAAGCACTAAGTCTGCTCAGTTGTCACAGTATCATTATACTTACACTTATTTATTATATTTATTTAATTACAAAAATAAATAAAAATGGGGGAAACAAAACTTACAATGTCTTCCTTACATATTTCAAAATCTTAGCTTTTCAACATTTAAGTGAGCAGCAAAACTTTTAAGTTAATGTTTTTTTATGTTTCCTCATAGAACAATTGTTTAACCATCAAAGTTTTCTTTATAAATAATTATTTGATCTCTTCACCAGGTCCACCTGACACTTCTTCAAAAGTAAAACCAAAAACTAAGGTCCCATCTGGCCTTGTCACAGATAGCACAGAAAATGCAATTAAGCCAACTCTACAGATAACGTTTAGCACTTTCACTGTCAAGAATGGTGAGGAGCTGAAAGTTGAGGTTCCAGTAGCTGGGCAACCAGCACCAAAGATTGAATGGACAAAAGATGGCAATGCAGTTAAAGAGACATCAAGACTGGAGATTGCAAATACACCCGTGTTAACAGTTCTGCATATAAGACATGCCGCCAGGGAGCACTTTGGTCATTACTCGGTCACAGCAAGCAACAGTGCTGGACAGGTTTCAGGAGAAATCACTGTGGTTGTTCTTGAAAAGCCAGATCCACCCACGGGGCCTGTGAGGATTGATGAGGTCAGTTCTGACTATGTTACCATCACCTGGGAGTCACCTGAATACACAGGAGGCTGTCAGCTCGACAACTACGTAGTGGAGAAACGTGAAGTCACAAGTACAGAGTGGCAGACTGTGTCCACAACAACAGTAAGAACCACAATCAAAGTCACCAAACTGAAGACAGGAAGAGAATACCAATTCAGAGTGTTTGCTGAAAACAAGTATGGAAAGAGTACTGCTATCACCACTCCTGTTGTAATTGCACAATATCCATTCAGCGTACCTGCTGCCCCTGGCACTCCCTTTGTGTCCACCGTGACAAAGTACAGCATGGTTGTGGAATGGCAGCCTCCAGCCAAAGATGGCGGCAGTCCTATCATCGGCTATCATTTTGAACGCAAAGAGAAGAACAGCATTTTATGGACCAAGCTGAACAAGTTTGTTATACCCGATGCTCGCTTCAAAACAAGTGGACTGGAGGAAGGCATCGAGTATGAATTCAGAGTCTTTGCTGAGAATATTGCTGGACTAAGCTCATCCAGCAAGATATCTGATTGTTATGTAGCACGTGACCCCTGTGATCCGCCTGGTAAGCCTGAGGCTGTTGTCATTACAAGAGAGAACATCACAATTATGTGGGAAAAACCCAGGTACGATGGTGGAAGCTCGATTACAGGATATGTTGTTGAAAAGAAGGACCTCCCAGATGGAAGATGGATGAAGGCAAACTTCACTAATGTCAGTGAAAATCAATTCACAGTCACAGGTCTGACAGGAGGCCAAAGTTATGAGTTTCGAGTAATTGCCAAGAATGGTGCTGGCGTTTGGAGCACACCGTCAGAGAGTGTAACCATCATCGCTCAAGATGTTATTGAAGGACCCACAGCATTCATTGATCCTAAGTTCAAGAGTACTACTGTAGTTCAGGCAGGGGACACATTCATTATTGATGCTGATTACTTTGGAAAGCCTCTTCCTGAAGTAATATGGTTTAAGGATGGAAAAGAAATTGACAAAGCTACAGCAAGAAGTGAGGTCAAAAACACTCTCACTCACACAACACTTACTGTGAGGGAATGCACACGAGTGGATGGGGGCCAGTTTTTATTGAGACTTATTAACATTGGTGGAACTACATCTATGCCAGTTAATGTGAAGGTTTTGGACAGACCTGGTCCTCCCGTTGGACCACTGAGGGTAAAAGTTGCCAGTGCAGATAAGTGTAATCTTCACTGGAATCTCCCTTTAAATGATGGCGGTGCTTGTGTCTCCCACTATATCATTGAAAAAAGGGAGACCAGTCGTGTTACATGGACAGGGGTTGAGGATCATGTTGAAGCTCTCAGTTACAAAGTGACTAAGCTGGCGCCTGGAAAAGAATATATCTTCAGAATCGCTGCTGTGAATAAATTTGGTGTCGGTGAATTTTTGGAATCGGACCCTGTCGTTGCTCAAAATCCCTTCACAACACCAAGTGCACCCTCTACCCCTACAGTCAGTGCTGTGACCGGTGACTCCATAGCACTAACATGGGAAAGGCCGGAGAATGATGGAGGTTCTGAGATCGATGGCTACGTCCTGGAGAGACGTGACAAAGAGGGTGTTAGGTGGACTAGATGTAACAAAAGAAGACTGAATGATTTACGTTTTCGTTGCACGGGACTCACAGAGGGACATTGCTATCAGTTTAGGGTACTGGCAGAAAACGCTGCTGGTCTGGGCACAGCCAGTGAGCCAAGTGAGTATGTAAAAGTCTGTGAAGCTACGTACCCACCTGGTCCTCCTACTAACCCTAAAGTGACAGATTATTCCAGCAGCAGTGTGTCTCTGGCATGGTCAAAGCCTATCTACGATGGTGGAGCAGGCATCAGTGGATTTTTAGTCGAGATGAAAGAAACGGCAGAAGATGAGTGGATTACATGTACTCCAAGCACAGGTGTAGAGGAAACAAACTACACTGTGAAGAGACTGAGAGAAAATGCAGAGTATAAAGTCCGTATATGTGCCCTGAATGCAGCTGGAGTTGGTGAGCATGTGGATGTGCCTGGGTCAGTAAAAGCAACTGAAAAATTGGAAGCACCTGAAATTGAGCTGGACACTGCCCTGAGGAAGATTGTGAATGTTCGAGCTTGTTCCACATTACGTCTCTATGTCAACATCAAAGGAAATCCAGAGCCTGACGTTAAATGGACAAAGGAAGGTGGACCTCTCAGTGAGCGTGCTCAAATTGAGGTTGCAAGTTCATACACAGTGCTGTTGATTGAAAATGTGAATAGAAATGACACAGGCAAGTATGTCTTGACTGCTGAGAACTGTAAAGGCACTAAAGCGGCATTTATCAACGTCAGAGTATTGGACTCTCCTAGTGCCCCGACAAACCTAGAGGTCAAGGATGTAAAGAGAGACTCTGTGACCGTCTCTTGGGAGGCACCTCTTATTGATGGCGGAGCAAAGATTCTGCACTACATTGTCGAGAAGCGAGAAGAGGCGAGAAAGGCCTTCACAAGTGTCTGTAGCAGCTGTGTGAGAAATTCATACAAGATTGACAACCTCCAGGAAGGTTCATTTTACTATTTCCGTGTCCTGGCTGAAAACGAGTTTGGGACTGGACAGCCCGCAGAAATCCTTGAAGCTGTTAAAATGTCTGAGACTCCTCTGCCTCCTGGCAAAATCACTGTCAGTGATGTCACTTGCCAGAGTGTGAAACTTTCGTGGGAAAAACCTGAACATGACGGAGGAAGCAAAATCACATGCTATGTTGTAGAAATGCAAAATAAGGGAGATGAAATGTGGACAATATGTTCAGAAAGTAAATCACTAGAGGCGACCATCAATGGACTGACAAAAGGAAAAGAATACTTCTTCAGAGTGAGTTCTAAGAATGAAAAGGGGAAAAGTGAACCAAAGTCCCTGCTCATACCGGTCTCTATAAAGGATACTAGTGCTGGGCCCATTGTTACTTTGCTTTCCAACACATTCAGTGTGAAGGCAGGGAATGATATAAAGGTTGATGTTCCATTCAAGGGAGTGCCACCACCAATGGTAGCCTGGAAAAAAGACGGCAACATGCTTAAAGAGACAAGCAGAGTAAATGTGCACACATTTGACACATCATCTCAACTTATTATCAAAGATGCTACCAAGATTGATGTGGGTGTGTATGAGGTGATGCTGACCAACTCAGTAGGAAGTACATCTGCTGAAATATATGTTAATGTTTTTGAAAGACCTGGACCACCAAGTGACTTCAGTGTGGATGAAGTGAGTGCTGACTATGTGTCATTGTCATGGCAGCCCCCACGTTATACTGGTGGAGCTCCAATCAGTAACTATGTTGTTAAAAAGAGAGATACGGGGAGCACTGTATGGCAAACTGTGTCAGCTACAGTTGCAAGGACATCAATCAAAATAAGCCGTCTAACACAGGGTACTGAATATCAGTTTTGCGTTGCTGCAGAGAATCGCTATGGCACAAGTCAATTTGTTGAATCTGATCCTGTCATTGCTCAGTATCCCTTCAACCCCCCTGGTCCACCAACCAACCTGCAAGTTGTGCAGGCATCAAAGTCGGTCATGGTCATTGCTTGGAGCCAACCGGACAATGATGGCGGTAGCCCTATCGTCGGATATCACATTGAATGCAAAGATCAAAGCAGTATTCTGTGGACAAAGTTGAACAGAAACCTGGTGACAGAGAAACAGTTCAAGGTAACAAGTGTTGAAGAAGGCCTGGTATATGAATTCCGGGTCTGCGCTGAGAATATGGCAGGTGTTGGACCCTTCAGTAACACATCTGATCCTGTTGCAGCACGTGACCAGTGTGATCCACCACTCAACCTCACAGTCACCAATATAACCAACAGCTCAGTTTCCCTCTCATGGGATAAACCTGAATATGATGGTGGAGCTAAAATTACTGGGTACATCGTTGAGCGTAAAGAGCTGCCGGAGAGTTGTTGGCTGAAGTGCAACTTCACCAACTTATTGGACACCTTCTTGGAGGTGACTGGCCTCACAGAAGGTGAACAGTATGATTTCCGTGTGACTGCAAAGAATTCAGCAGAGCTTTTCAGCGTGCCCTCTGAAACCACAGGACCTGTGACTGTGCAGCATGATGTAGAACCCCCCAAAATTATACTGGAGGACAAACTTAGACAGGTGGTCATTGTCAAAGCAGGAGACTTCCTAAGATTAGAGGCTGAGATATCTGGCCGTCCCAACCCTACAGTTTTTTGGCTGAAGAACGGTAGAAATATTGGGTCCAAGGGAAGGATTGAGATAACTGCAACGAAGACACATACATCTCTCCTCATACGAGAAAGTGTTCGGAAAGACTCTGGACAGTATACTTTAACCCTGCAGAATACATGTGGTACCACGTCTAAAGCTATCACTTGCAAGGTCCTGGACAGACCAGGTGCACCTGCTGGACCTCTGGAAGTGTCTGGACTCTCAGCAGAGAAATGCACTCTGTTGTGGGGACCTCCTCATGAGACTGGTGGTGCTGATATCATGTACTACGTTGTTGAGAAATGTGAAACCAGCCGTGTTTCCTGGACTATGGTGTACGGTGACATGATGGCAACAACTTGCAAAATTACCAAGTTGGTGAAAGGAAATGAATACCTTTTTAGAGTGAGGGCAGTGAACAAATATGGAGAGGGGGAGAATTTGGAAAGTGAGGCAAATAGGGCCGTCGATCCCTTCACTATCCCATCTGCTCCAATGGATGTTGAGGTCACAAGTGCAACCAGTGAAGCTATGACAATCTGCTGGAAGAGACCCGCTTCTGATGGAGGTAGCCGCATCAGTGGCTACATCATCGAAAAGCGAGAGAAGCAGGGTGTTCGATGGGTAAGAGTCAATAAAAAGCCAGTATATGACCTAAGAGTAAAAGCCTCTTGTTTGCATGAGGGATGCGAGTATGAATTCAGAGTCTTTGCTGAGAATGATGCAGGGTTAAGTGAACCCAGTTTCCCGTCCCCACTAACGATGGCAGAGGATCCAAAGTTTCTCCCCTCCCCTCCAGCAAAGCCAACCATAGTCGACTCAACCAGATCCTCGATCACTCTGTCATGGAACAAGCCTCTGTTTGATGGAGGAGCAGCAGTTACAGGGTATAAAGTAGAATTCAGAAAATCAACCGAAGAAGACTGGGCTGTTGGTGTTCATAACACAGAAAAAACAGAGTTCACTGTAACAGGACTTACGTCAAGGGCCGAATATGTTTTCATTGTTCGATCCATAAATAAGATTGGCGTCAGTGAGTCCAGTTCTGAAACAAATCCTCATGTAGCTGTTGAAAGAGAGGAGGAGCCCAGGTTTGATGTTAGCACTGAGATGAGGAAGACACTGCTTGTTAGAGAAGGCAGCTCCTTCACTTTGACTGTGCCTTTCACAGGCAAACCTGCACCCAGTGTATCATGGGACAAAGCGGATGTAGATCTGAGAATCAGGGCATTAATCAACACCACCAGCTCCACCACCTCAGTGACAGTGGAACAGGTAACACGTGATGACTCTGGAAAATACATAGTCAAACTGCAAAATGTTGCCGGATCTGCCTCTTTGACCCTAAATGTAAGGGTTTTGGATTCTCCCGGTCCACCAGCTGGAATTGTAGTCAAGGATGTGACCAAGAATTCTGCCACTGTTTCCTGGGACATACCTGAGAATGAGGGAGGAGCTCCTGTCAAGAACTACCTTCTGGATATACGCGACATCAGCAGAGCAGGGTGGATGAGACTTACAGATAAATGCCGCCGACTGTCCTACAAGGTGTCTGACCTAGAGGAGGGAGGAATCTACTTCTTCAGAGTCACTGGGGAAAATGAGCATGGGATTGGTGTTCCAGCTGAGACCAAGGAGGGAACAAAAATGACAGGTATAATCTTTAATAAATCTCTAAATAAACACACATAATTATTATACTTATCTGGAACAGAAACTTAATTTTTCCCTTAATTTGTAACCTCTTTTTCCCAGATACAACAGATTTGGAGACAAATCCAGGAGCTTAGCTTGCTAATCATCTCCTGATCATCTCGTCAATATCTACAGCTGTTTCCTCTTTTACAGAACATGAATTTTGTCTTTATAGTTTCCCAAAATATTTGAACATTCAGAGAATGTTTATGAATACATTACCAAACCTTGCTGTTTTGTGGACATAGATTTGAGATGTAATGATTGTATATTAGTAAGTCAAATGCTGCAACTGATTTTATTTGTAAAAGTGAAATGCACTGAATCATTGTATTTGTCCAGATGTGGGAAATCATGATCACTGCGTGTGGAAAAACATATTGCAAATTTGTCAATCAAAGGAGAAAACAACTGAACTTAATTCATGTACTATAACATTTTAAATGGATGGATGAAACATTACGAATAATTACTAGTAATAAGTATCAATACAACAATATACTCTATTGTAAGTACTGTATCACAAGTAAACATGAACAGTTTAAATCTTTCTTAGCAACATGAAAACAATAAGGATACTTGTTAGGCAGTAAAATGTCTATGATATATATGATATGATATGTTATTTTACATTAAGTAACTGACCCTAAAAGGTTGGCAAGTCCATGTTTAAACCATGTTGTATTTTATATAAAGTTGTCATGTAATTGTCTTAAATTGTAAAATGGAATAAGCAGCCATTTTAATAGTAAAATACAATGTTGTCATATTACATGTAGCAAATACCCAGACCAAAGTCATACTTTTGAAAATCCTTTAATGACATGTGAATAGATTTAAAAATACAATATGTCATTGCAATTACTAAGGCTCAGATTGACAAAAACATTTATAACTTATTAACAAGCTGAATCATCAAAGTTTTCTTTGTTTTAAAAAAAAAAAAAAAATGTATCTTTGTAAAACATTGTTATTATTCCATATAAAGTTATCTATTAGGAGAAAACCCGTGTTTATAAATAAGTGAAACAGGAATCAGATCTATGATATAGTTTATCAAAAGGAACCAATTAAAGCCCCCAAATTAGAAAACACGTAATGAGAATTTAAAATGATCTTGTAAATGGTGTCTAATTCCACTAACCTTAAAGTGATTAACTGTGCTAAAATAAAAAAAAATACAGAATTAGGTCATTGTGATCATAACTACGCATGCACTTTTATAAATTGTGGTGTTTTTCAAAATAAAAGGATGAGTCACCTTGTCAAGTATATTCGGTTTATTTAGTCAGCTGTTCCGGTGGCTTTTGTTTACGAGTACGTCACTATGGAAGCCGTGACGTATGAGACAAACAGGAAAGAGAATACGCTAATGTGAAGCCGGAAGAAGGGCGAGCAACTTGTTGACTAGTACTTCAATAAAGTACATGTTCGAGTGGAACATTTCAACATGGGAACGACGGCAAGTCAACTTGGGAAGGATTTGCTCTCAGAATATCAAGTAAGTACACAAAACAAAGTCATTAAAGTAGACGTTATGTCGTCGTGGACGTTAACTGAGCGGCCGAAGTTGAGAGCTGTTTTTCTTTCCGCCATGTAATAACCGAGGATAACGTAGTATCTATTGAAAACTATGACTGTGGCGTTGAAAAGCCTTGTCACAGTCACATGTGGATATATTTAGTTCTAGTATTTGTTAAATTAAACACTTTAAGTCCAAAATCACTCGTCAGCACGCTGATTAAGGCAGTGCAGGCTCGTGATGTTGCTTATGGTAGGTAGTAAAACCATGACAGGGGATCATCAAGTATTTAAGGGCAGGAGGGAAAACGCATTTATGATCTCTGATCCTTGATTTTTGCTCAAAGGTCAATGAGGTCAACCTCACAACAGCTGCTGTCAGCCCCCTGTTTAAAACCCACAGGTGACAGAGCTTCTCTGTGACATGAGTAGTTTCATGTCTCCAACATTAGGTCTTGTCTTACCATTAAGGTCTTAGAAACATTTCACATTTGAATTGAAAGTTGTTTTATGAAAGTTTACTTTAATTGCTTTACCATAGATTCACCTCTAATTATGACTTTTATTAAAAAGGTCATCCTCGATGTAAGAATGAAAACCAAAAAACATTCATCATTGTGATTGTGATGAATGTGATGAGTTCAATAAGGTTGTTATTTATTATTTAAATTCAGGGTCATAAAGATTGCATATAATTCTCATGTTTTTTTGTACTTTTTCTTATCATCTGTTATATTTTGCCTTATCTAACAATTTGCCTGAGTAAAGCACTTTGACTAAACTATTGTTTTTAATGTCCTATATACAGTGTAACGTACAATGTACAATCTTCAGTGATTATTCAGCAATGCGTCATCTATTTAAAGAATTAAACTAATTAATAATCCTAAATAATTGTATAGCATGAATGAATCTGGTGGATGCTGGGGCAAAGCTTGACATGACTCTTTTATCAGAAGGGGAGTATCGGGTGTTTAGTGTGTTTGTTAACGTCTGAATTCCTTTTGTTGTTGTTCTACTGTTGCTGATAAATCATTTCTGCTCTGCTTCAACAGATTGTAATTAATGTTGCTGAGGGAACCAAGTCAGACTGTAATGTTTTAGGATGATGACATAATATTTGATATAAGAGATCATATAACTCATTAAAGAGATCAAGTGCACACTTACTCAGGTGAACCAGTAATGGTTATCGTCCTAGTAATAGTTGTTTCTTTTCTTCACAGGAACTGACATTCTTGACAAAACAGGAAATTCTTCTGTAGGTATTCATTTGTGTGCTACATCGCAACCATGTTGTTTATAAAAACTCTTTTTTTCCACAGTTTGTTCCAATACATACAATAAATTGTATCTTTCTTTTTTGCTCAGCGCTCACAAGAGATTCACTGAACTGCTCACCAAAGAAGAGAAAGACCTTCCAAACACCAGAGTACCAATGGAGAGGATTCTTACTCTGCCAGAACTCAAGGTAAAATAGTTACAGAAGATATACAGGAAACAGGAAAAGTGGTGTAGTGGTCTGTGGTTATTGAGTGTTATAATAGGATTGTGTTTTCTGGAACATTTGCCTCAAGTACTGTGTTAACCCTTATACTTGTTCTCATTGCAGTCCAACCCTTTCAGGGAAAGAATATGCCATGTATTTTCCACAAGTGCACATCAAGATGGAAGTCTCATGTTTGAGGACTTTCTGGATCTTTTAAGTGCATTCAGCGACTCTGCTACACTGGAAATCAAATCCCACTATGCATTCCGTATATTTGGTGAGAATAAAATTATTGAGGTAGTAATTATTAATATATGCTGCCAGTCTGTGTAATACACATTGGTATTTTATATTATTTTAGACTTTGATGATGATGGAACCCTTGACTGTGGTGATCTTGAGAAATTGGTGAACTGTCTGACTGGGGAGACTGATGACACAAGGCTTGGTCCAGAGGAAATGAGACAGCTCATCAACAATGTGAGTCTATTGAAACTCCTCCTACTTGTTCTAAGGCTACAACTTTGGATACATGGATTTCTTTCCTGTTTTTAGATTCTCGAGGAGTCCGATATCGACAAGGACGGAACGGTGAACCTCTCAGAGTTTCAGCACGTCATTTCAAGATCACCAGACTTTGTCAGGTTAGTAAAAAATTGGACTGTCATCACCTGTAAGCACTAGACACATTTCCCGTCAACTTGATTTATTTTAATTTCTCCACAGTTCTTTCAAGATTGTGCTGTGAAGACTAGAAGCTCAAGGAAATGCATGACTCCTTTTTCTCATTGTGGTGTTCGATTTTCAATTAGAACTATTTTCAGTATACTGTAAATAAATCATATTTACCTGTGGATTGTATCACATAACAGTTTTTATGTAGAATTTTTCAAATTTCAGTCATTTTACAGAGAAGAAAATAAAATAATATTTACAAAAATGTGCTGGATTCCTAATTGTTTTAATGCAGACAAAGAAATGGCATGTATTACAAATATTATATTATTTAAAGTCTTTGTTGACACCTCCAGTTATGTAGTCCACAGTCCACTGGTCATGCCTATAAGGGGGATTCCATTCTGTTTTTAAGAACTAGCTACTTCCTCTTTGATGGCAGCAGCAAATGTGTTCCATGTCCCACACACAACATCAACAACACGCATCTGCTGCTCCCTGAAGAACTCAACCCGCTGGGGCTCATCTGAACTGATTAAATTCTGGTGTCCAAGTTGGCCATATTCACCTGAAAAGAGGGAACAATATATACCAATCAAGTGCCTTTTTATTACTTTTTTTACTTGATCCACGTTGCTGCTGGTAAGACGGCTTTTAAATTTAAACTTACCCCAGCCCCAAGTGTAGAGGTCACCTGTGGCTGAAATTAGAGAATAAGAGACAAATATGACACTGAAACTGACTTACATCAGTGTTTTAGAACCATTGTCAGGAGAGATTCCTTACTTGTCACAGCAGCTGTGTGGCGTGAGCCACAGCTTGCTGTCCTGATTTCACATGAGGGCGTGACATCCAGCAGAGCTGGGAATGACTGGATGGATATGAATACCTCTTCATGCTTCTCTCCCTCTTGTGGCTCTTTGCCAGGAGATGTGTTGAAATCTGTTGGCACAATACTGACGTTCAGTGCAGTCAATATAAATGAGCTTATACGTAAAAAAAACAAAAACGTATTGCTCTTGGGAGGCCACTACAAGTATATTGGGGATTATATTATACTTGAATTATTGAGACACTAACACATTTTTCCATACCTGAGTTCTTTAACATTTAAACCATCTTTACCCTGATACAGTGAAAGTTGACGGCCTTATGATTTTTTTTTAGGTCCAGTGCATAATATTTTTTAGTGTTTATTGGTAGAAATTGAATTCATATGTTTCCTCAAGGTATATAATAGGGATGTGACTCACAATTCGATTCGATTCCGATTCTTAGGGTCAAGATTCGATTCAAAATCGATTCTTGATTAAAAAATTTATACAATGCATAGTGTGTTAAGGCAAATTATGGCATCTAAACAATACAGTTTGTGTAAGATAATGTGATAATGTCACAATCACACAAAGGCAAACTTAACACAATAGTTAACGTTTATTCAATCAAAACAAATAAAAACTTACTGTACAAAAAAATAACTTGCATAAATAAAAGCTTAGACTAGCTGCCTTTTTTCACCCAGTAGTTACAAAAATAAACTATACACAAATAACACAAACTGGTGTTTTGTGTGGTTTTTCAATATATATATATATATATATACATACAAACCTGTGTGTTGGCTACTTTGCTGCTGCAGTGCTTTCCTCAGACCTCGTGATGGGAGTCCGAGCTGACCACTCTCATTCCAGCCCCACACATAAAGATCACCACCATCTGTGAGGCCAAAGAAAGTCATTTTTTTATGTGTTTGTTTTAACTCAAGTTGAGGAAAATCAAGTAAAAAATACCTTTGCTTAATATTTACCACTAATGCAGACAGAGTGCCATCCTCCTGTAGCAACACAGCTCATAGTCATTCCCCAGAGAGCCTCCACTGCCTTTGGCTCCTTCTCAGATGCAAGGGCCCCATGCCCCAACTGACCGTGACTGTGAAATTAAAGTGCATGCACTAAAACAGTGGTGAACACATTTTTAAAATGGGGGACAACTTTATACAACAAACTATTGTGACAACGGCTGGGTATTATAAATACCTCTCTAAATATAAACAAATGTAACATTCAAACCATTGCCAAATGTGTATACACATTGCTAATGAAGTCTTTCATCTCCACATGACAGTGTTTCTCAGTATAGAAGTGTTTTGTTTTAGTGTCTGTGGTGACATTCCACAGTCACAACTGAACAAGCGAGGTGGAAGAAGCACACAGCACGAGTAAAGGGGGACAGCTTCATAAAACACCAAGAAGCACCCATGAAAGGTTTATGAACAGTGGACTCTACAGCTAAAAAATAAACCTTCACATTCAGAAGGAGTTCACGATCGAATTTTAATATGATCATGATTGTAGCCTTTCACGAATGCGATTGTCCGATATCAAAAGCACATGCTCTGCCAACAACAATCAAGCGCTCCCTGAACAGCTCTATGTCTGCACCTCACAGTTTCCTGGATTCAGTATCATCTTAGTTGATACACACATCAACAAGGGGTTCCTCACTTTTCACTGTGCTGTACTGATTTAGCACAGCTCTAATTCTGACTGTGAAGAGTGAATTTGTACTATAACGTTGCCAAGTATTTTTAATGACATTTCTGTAAAAAATACTATTATTTTTAAACCGGATATTTTTAAATAGATGTTTGAAAAATAAATGACAATATTCATTTTGTGCATGTTACTTAAATCATTTTTAAAATAAAGCAAGAAAAGTTCTGCAAATCTATTTGGCAACCCATTATGGTGCAACTACTATTCCCAGAAAATACAAATGCATGAGTTTTAGCTCTGTGCCACACAGTTGGTGAATTGATTAGCGCTCGAAGACCTTTCTGCATGGAGTTTGCATGTTCTTCCTGTGTGTGCATGTTTGTCCAGGTTCTCCCGCTTCTTCCCACAATCCAAAACCTGCGATATGTGGATTATGTAAACTGGACACTCTTAATTGGCCGTCGGTGTGAGAGTGAGTGAATGGTAGAATGGTTGTTTGTCTCTATATGTGGCCCAGCGATGGACTGGCAAACTGTCCAGGATGTACCCTGCCTATCGCCCTATGTCAGCTGAGATTGGCACAGCACCCCCAGCGACAAAGCGGTTGAAAATGGATAGCTGGACTTTAAATCTACCTGCCCAGTCCCCATGTATACACAGCTCCTGTGGCACAGAGAAGAATGGCATGCTCTGCTCCCAGAGCCAGACTCTTGGCTTTCAGATTTGGCGATAATGAGCGGTAAAGTGGTGGTTTTGTGGCAATATAACCCCCAGGGACCAATGGGAGATTCAGAGTGGATCCTGAAGTGAGAAAATGTACAGGTGAGCTGCTGATACATCATCCACCAGACTAGTGATGTCTGTCAGCTATCCGAGATATCAAAACAAACAGATAACCTGAGCTCTCGGATTGGGCTTCTATCTCCATGCTCCATTTTGGAGCCGTCTCTCTCTTCTGGAGGTCCCACGTCTCAATCCTGCCTGGGAAAACTAGGGTCAGGTGGTGTTCAGTGATGAAGGCATCTTTACAGCCGTGACTCTCGACCAGAGAAACACCACAGGACTCAGCAGAGGTGAGTGCCCTGAACCCTGCGAGGCACACGCAGCCGTCACCTGACACACAGTGAAATGTGTCAAGGGTTAGTTAGACAGTGGTACTATAGATTTATTATGATAGGATAACAGTATTATACAATTGTATTTTATTTGTTCAATGAGAAAGACTGAAAAAACATTTTCTAGGGTTTGCTTCTTTTATATATATATATATTCCATTTTGTTGTGTTGTTTTTTTTAATAGTTTTTTTCTGTTTACATGAATTATGCAATCTGTGTGTATATCTTTTGCTGATATTTATTTGTTTACACATGTGCAAATATATAAATTAATATATGCAGAAGCAAGAACAAATGTGTTGGAGAAATGCAAAAACTCCACAGGGGGCTTGTACAACATATTCTCCGGGGCTATGGTTCTCAAACTGTGGTGCATGTACTGTATATACTAGGGTATGTGATGTGATGATGCAGAGTGGAGCTGAGGAGTTCATATAAAATGAAACAAATAACAAAACAATTAAATGGGACATATTATGCAAAATATATATAGCATATATTTCCACCTGTTGGAAAGGTGGGATATCTGAATATATTCAGATATTCAGAAATCTGAATATCTGAAACAACATGCACAGATATTTTGAAATGATGAAATCCATCCATCTTTTGCCACTTTGTCCTCCACATGCGGGTTTAGCACTTTTAGTTCAGTTTCTCTCCTCCTTTAAGAGTGTCTGTGTGAGTGTGGTGTGTGTGTGTGTGTCTTTGTCTGATAATCTCTCAGGTTGGATCACAGCAACCAGGTGTCACTGAGTTGCTAATTGGAAGAAGATTGGCTCACCATGAGTGGTTGAAGAGAAGAGGCCAGGACTATAAAAACCCTCCCCAACCTGCACCCTGGGCTTACTCCTCACCAAACGAAGCCTGTGTTGTTGAAATTTAGTGGTGGATTGCTGTAGTGTGCGTGTATTTGGGTACGGTGTTCTAAGTTAAGGCTGAAACCTGAGGTAAATAGAATAGAAATAGAAAAATGTCAGAACACCTGTTGTTCTTCTTCAACACACTCACCATCCAAATGCAGAGACGCTCTCCTGCTCCAGCTCGCTCTGATGTGAGCGGTCCTCAAACAGCAGCCACTTGTTTCCACACGACTCCTAAGCTCTGCCGGACTGCTCACTTTAACGTCGCCTGCTGCTTCTTCCGTTAATTCCCCATGAACACATATCTGTTCAAAAGCGTTGAAGCCGAAGCCGAACCACGGCATTTAAAACTATATGTTTCTGTTCCATATACAGTCTGGTTTCCTCATACGAACTGCTGCTGCAGTTGTCCGCAATGTAGCACCCGGGTGTAGCACCCAACCCTTTCAACCCTGTTTAAAACAAAACAAAACTATTTCACTTGGCATGCAGGGCCATGTGCAGGCCTGCTCAATAATTATTCTGTTTTTTTGGAGTTGACACTGCAGTCAAACTATCTGATCCTTAATTTAACGCCCTTCTCACAAAGGCTTTTACGGTAAAAAGCTTGTGAAACGACTCAAGCAGATTGGATATCGTCGATCCACATCCGGTTTTCAAAATAAAACAACGAGATCATTGTTAAAGTGCACGTTTGAAACCAAGTCTACTGGTGTACTGGAAATCAGACATTGTACAGTTTTTGAGAAAGTTCCCACTTTTAAATCGAAAAAATATTCTCAAATCTGAGATGCAATAAAACCAAAATAATTCATAAATTTAAAAAAATATGATTAAGTTGTGCTCTGGACATCTATGACTACACGCATACTGGAAACCAGACATTTTTACTGTACAGTCTTAAAGAAATGTCAAGTTAAAAGTCCTACATGAGAACTTTTTAATAAAATAAATGCCAGCCTGATTCATTAATGAACCAATTTTACTGTAAAAGTCTTTGTAAGAAAGCCATTAAAACTCTGTCATATAGTTTATTTCCTTGTGATATATTGGACATATTAAACTTTACCTCATTATGATCCCTAATTTATATCTGAAGTTTAATTCATTCAATGTAAACAAAAGAAGACAGTACGGTTCAGATATGGAGTTTTATTAAACAGTAAAAACACGGAATGTAGTGAGGTTTTAACAAAAAAAAAATTGCACAACACACATTTGGTGACTTAAATGAATGAAATGTTTTCATCTTTATATTTTTAACATAATTATAAAAAAAACAATTAAGTAGTGAGGACAATAAAAACCAAAAAGTGAACATAATTGTGGAATAATTATACAAGTAAAAATTACGATATTTAGCAAAGAATGTAAAATAAAACAACACTTTCTTATTGGTCTTTAAGCTGATTGTGCATAATTTCCAGATGTACATGAATGAACATGTGTAATAAAATAGCCCCATGTGAATCTGCTTGTTTTGTATTTAACAACTTTCTTTTACTTTTACACCGTTTCTGTTAAGACACAGGCACATTTTAGGATCAGCATCCTGAAAAAGTGAAATAACTTCTCTTGTCTAACATGGTACTTAAAACTCTCAAACAGGAGGTGCATCCACAGACACATGCTGCGTGTTCTATTCAGGGTTCTGTTCCTTTGTCCTTTTCCCTTCCTTCCCCGTCTCTGATGATGCCATACTCCACTGCCTTGTCCAGGCAGCTTTGCGCTATCTTTGAAACCTGCTTTGCCGTGTCCTCCCCTCCCTTTGCCAGGACAGACAGTATCTCCAGAGCTTCGCTCTCCATGATGGTCTCAGCAAGGCTCTTCTCTGCCTGAATCAAGTTCTGGACAATGACCACTCCACGATGGCGTAGGTCAGATATTTCACTGAGCAGCAGTGCCTGTATAATCTCAAGCCAATGGGTTGTCTGAAAACAGAGGATGTCAGGAGTTAAAGGGGAACCAATATGAACACAGTCTTTTTGTTAGTATCAATCATTGGTGTCTTGATCTAGGTGTGAGGATAGTGAGTTGCTGTAGTGGTGTGCTTACTGTTCCAGGGATGCGGGCACAAAGCTCAGGCTGCTCAGCGGTCAGCATTGCTAGAGTTCCCGCAGCAGCTCTCCGCAGCCTTTCATCCTCCTCACCACTGTAGAGCACGAGCAGCTTCAGGCGATCATTACCTGTGGCCAAGTATAGCTTCTGCACCTTAGGACACACCAAACAGCCATTGCTGTCATTTCAACTTTTCACTTATTTTGTGCTAAAGAAGGTATGATTAATAATTTGTGACTTACCTCTGTGTTTAAAACCAAATTACACATGCACTCTGTGGCTGAGGCTCGAACCAGTTCATGCTCCTCAAACATGTAGCCTTCAATTTTTGGAAGAGCTTTTTCTTTTGTGATCTTTTGTCTATGAAACAATACACATTATCAACACAAGCACACAATCCAAAGACTCATATGCAGTTGTATGGCTTCATGTTATCTTGGGAGAGACTTCCCCCTAGTGGCCAACCTGAGTCTATCACTGATGCCAGCCAAGTTGGTGAGAGCCATGAGTGCTTCGAAGTTCTGTAGCAGGGTGCATTCAAGACTTAGTAGACTGACAAGTGGGCGCACCACCTCATAGATCTACAAACATCCAAGAGCAAAGGTTTAATAATGGAAACTTTTTTTAAATTCTGAATGTAGAGATCGTTAACAGATTCTCCTCACCCTTTCTCCTGGAAAGGCAATTTCTGGGTTGGATGTGATGGTTATCTTTGCCAGGGCTTGTGCTGCTTTGACTTTCCCTGCATCCGTGTTGTCAGATGCCAGTGGGATTAGAGCCTATGGAGGAAAACAGTATCCATAGATTACATAAACCTCCAAAATCAAAGTATTTCAGGTAAGTGCACAAGCTAAACCAAATATATCATGTTGCTCCACCTTTCCTCCACCCTGTGCCACCACAGTGCCTCTGTCTTCCTGCCGTTGCACCAAAGCCAAGAACACCCTGCCATGAGAAATGGCAACAAGAGTAAATCAACAAAGAGAACAGGAAGGAAAAAACCCAATAGTCCTTTTCTTACCTGGCAATGCATTCTCTACAAGCCTCAGTGAGGGCTGGACTCTCCTGTTTGACCATACAAACCAGTGCAGATACTACACCAGCCTCCAGAAGCTTCACCAGCCTTTTCTCCACATAAGATGGTGCATCCTGACAAAATGAGCAAAGAAGAGAGTAACCTTGCTGTCATCTTGGGGAAAACATGCATGTATCATAATTTTTAAGAGCATCTAAAGAAACGAGATACATTTTGAGTGGGAGAGCTACCCTATAGCATTCAGTAAATGAAGTGTTGTTGATGTGTCATGTTGATGTGTAACCAGTACCTTGGGATGATCCTCAGGCACGTGCTGCTTTGCATATTTGGCCAACTCCACCATCTGAGGATCTGGCTTCTCCACTTCATAGCTGTTGGTGCAATTCACTAATGTGGAGCCCACAGCAAAGAGCACAGTCTTATCCTCAGACTGTGGAAAAAAGAAATAAGGCAGTCAGTGCTGCCCAGTTAGCAAAAGTTTAAACTTGCAGTGTATAACTTTGGTGATTTTTTGTTTTATGTTATTATTCTGCCTGTTTGGTCCATGTGAACAGGAACATAACATTTGTATGCTGCGTCTTACATCTGAAAACTCTGTCAGGACTAAAGCAGGGAGTGTGTGTATACACCAGCAGTAGAATTCACTTCTAACACTTGGGCACTTGTTTTTGTTTTTAGTAATGCACCAACATGTTTGTAGTTGACTTGTTTTACTAGCGCAATATTGATGTTGCCTCCATCTGTCTTTATATAAACAAATCACTTCCTGTGTGCAGCACTGGAAGTCACCATGTGAAACAAGATACAACCACTATACTGAGAGATGCAGAGAAAGTCATTTAGAGCAGATAGGCTTTATCAGCATTAAGTGAACTCATTTGACAATTTGACTTTGCAATTGCTTTCTACTGTGCATGTGAGAAGTGCAAAAACAAATTATTCAACGACATCAATCATCATCAATCTAACCTTTGCTAGTTCAAACATGGCCAGCAAAGCACTCTTGTCTTCCACCAAGTCCTCCTTCACATCAGCATCAAAGGTGAGGTAGGCAAGGCCTTCGACAGACCAGCGACGGGAGGTTGGAGGCAGAGACTCATTACATAGCCACCTAACGGAAGAAGAGACCAATGAGCAGAAATCAGAGAACAATGAGGACCACACATCACATCAGGTTCAAAATATAAGTCAAATCATACTGTACATACTTCCTGCACTGCTTGGCAAGCTTCAGTGTGGATCCCTCTGCAAACTGCTTCATGCTGAAATCCGTCCCTCCTGCCGATCCAAGTTTGCACAAACCCTGAATGATAAGCAACAGTGAATTATTCTTTTTATATCCATCTAGAGATACTCTTTTTCTTCAACAGTCTTCAGCGCTTACCACTAAGGCTCTCACACGTATCCTGTCATTCTCACTCTTCTTATACAGGTCCTTCAGAAGTGCCACTCCATTAGCTGTGATGAAGGAGGCTCTCTTGGCCTTGCCAGCAGCATGGATAAGAGCCTCCACCGCTACCTGCTGGTGAGTTACATCTTCAGAGGCACACAGGGAGATCACAGCGTCCATCATTCCTGACATTTCCAGAGCTCTGTTGCCCACATCACTAGGTCCTTGCAGGAGTGCCGATACAGTCTGGATGGCTCGTAACTTGGCCTTCAGTCCGGATTGACTAAAGTGCTGCCTACACAGAAAAACAGAGGAGATTTTTTCATTGAATGCAAAGGTGCGAGTTCATATATACTGTAAGAATACACGTTTCAGGGGTCAACTCACTGAACATATTCTTCACAAAGTTTGTAGAAGTTCTCCCTCTCCTTTTCACTCTTAAGGTCATTGTAAAGTTTGCTAAGCAAAACAGAACAGCTCATGTGGGTGTTGTCTGTAAGAGATGGTCCCTCTGAGAGCTCAACTACTGTCCCAGCCACCTCCAGAATTTTCTTCAGCCCTGCAAATGTCAAATGAAAATGGTGACAGGATGTCAAGGGTTTGGAGTAGCTGAAATAAAAGCCACATTTCATTTGAGAAATGGAAAGAGATGCCAGATGATATGTGGCTGTAGTGCAACTATATTAAAACATTATGTGTATGTTTGACAGGGTTTCAAAGGCCATTTTGTGTCAATCAAAGTATAGGTGTGAAAAATTATATGATTACATGCATGTGTGTTTCATACCCTGGTCTATTACTGACAACGTGAGGGAATTGTCTGGGTTTTTCAAAGACTTGCGGGGAACTTGTTTGACCAGGAGGTTGATGGCGCTGTCTCTGCCTGGTCCTGACACATTAGATGCTGGCAACATTCCCAAGAGATGCCCCAACATCGAGCGTAGCTCTTTGGATGGCTCTGTGTCAATGTCAGGCAATTAACAACAACAAAAACCACAGCTGACACATAAAAATAATCACCTGAATAATAATACGAACATGATGCGACTGCAAACTCACCAGGAAGTATGGCTTCATCTTTCCCTCTGACCTCTCTTTTCATCCCCTCAGTTAAAGCCTCAAACATCACCTGCAGTAGGTGGCAGGCAGCCAGAGACACAGTGGAGGCCCCTGATCCCATTACTGTGCACAGCTGCTCCATTCCCAACTCATTCACAATAGCCATCGTCTGTGAGTAAGACAATTGATTTTAGCACTGGAAAATAGCCAATAAACCAAGTGTGTCATTAACACGGTGCGTAAAATCCCCTCACAGAAATCCCTGTAGATATAAACATCAATGTGTAGTTATAAACTGTGTCAAAGCAGATTAACATGAATAGAAAGAGAAATGTAGCAATATTTAAACGAACAAAGGGAGCAGACAAGAACCACCACTGTGAATAAATCATTTATCTGTGTTTATATAGTTTATGTATCTATTAAAATGACGTTAAAGATGGTGCAATGAATATCAAAAGAGAATATGAATGTGCTTACTCTGGACTGATGCCCTGTACACAAACCAACCAGCGTCCTCAGAGCAGAAAGAACTACCTCTTCCTGCTTCGACAGGAGAAGTTTCTGAATCAGCTTCACTCCATCGTTACGGAAGATCTGCTCAGCTCCTGCCTCTTCTCGAGCCAACACCACAAGGTTCTGAGCAGCCTGAAATGGATTAATTGAACTACATTATTGTGGTGCCATACAATGTTATAGATGAATCAATATAAATAAAAATAAGTTACAGCATTAGAAATTAAATATAAAGACCTTCTGTCGATCTGACTCTTTTGCAGAAGCATCCAAGAGGAGGGAGAACATCTGCTGCACACGGGCATCTGTGGAATTTAATTGTGCTGACTACAGGATTGAGAGAGGAGAGCTTTATTACAAACATTTTCTTTAGTGTCTGCAGTTTCAAAGACAAAATCTCCACAACACTTCATCCACTTTATTAAAAACATTATATCACCTTCTGATGGATCTGGGCTCCTAGCTGTCTGAGCAAATCCTGGAAGGCTTTGTTTTTGGGCTCCAGCTGAGCACACCGTTGAGCATCTAAAAAAGCCTGGTCAAGCCGACCAAGTTTCTGAAAAGCCTGAGCTCTTCTAAACCTGGCTTTCACATCACCCGGGTCAGTGTCAAGAGCTGAGAAAGGTGGCAAACATGACAATCTTTATAATTGTGTACATCAAAATCTTCAGGTAGTTAAAGGGACTTGATCCGTGGGTTTGTGTTCGACACAGTACCCCAACCTTGACTGTAGTACTGAGATCTGTGATACACAAATTTTTTTTATCCCTTTTAAAACAACCAAGAAATTATTACTGCCAAACCTGTACCTTAGCAAGTCACAGTGGAACTATCTGGAAAGAGGTGGGTGGATGGAACAGCTGAACAAATATTGTTCTCATATTTGACACTTTACTCTTCATGATTTCAGTAATAGTAATTCATATTAAGGCAGCAGCACAAAAAATATAATTATTGAAATACCAACTTTTTGAACCACTTCAGTTTACTTTCATATACATTTTTTGTAACTTTTTTTCAAATATTAATTTGTTCAATTCAACAATCAGGGTAGTAAAATATATAGTAGCAGAAAATGTTTGAAAGGGGAAAATCAGATGTTCAATTATTCATTAAACTGTGCTTTTAAAGTTGTTGAGCACTAGTACTGTAGATGGAAAATGGGCTTTTCTGCATTGTCCATACATAATCAGCTATATTGCCTGCAGTGATGTTTGTTACCTTTGGATGCATCAGCCTCCGCCTTGCTGTAATCCTCCAGTTTGAGGTAGCAGGCTGAGCGGTTGCGGTAGAGAACAGCTCTCTCTGCTTGGCTTTCACTCAGCTTCAGTGCTCTGGTGTAACAGCTGACGGCTCCCTGCATGTCCCCTGCCTTGAACAGAGAGTTGCCCTCCTCCTTCATGGCTGCAGGCTGCTAGGTTAAAGAGAAGAAGAGGGCAACAAGGTATCAGACTCACAGCAAAATGTTCTGAGCAAAAGGACCTGAGTGAAATTTGCTAAGCTAACACGACAAAAACAGCGAATGTTACCATACCATTTGTTTGTCACGCTCGCCCATCTTCGTAGTGCGACACACAATACAGCTTTATCCGAAAAATGTTAAACTATAGTTTAAATTTGTCTACTTATCCTCAAACACCGCTAACTTCAGGTAAACATGTTACATCTTTAGAAGCTTCCGGGTGTGGGGAGCACGTTTAGGACGTTACATTCCAGCCCCGCCCCCTCCCACAGCCTCCATGACCATAAAAGGAAGAGAGCAGCAGAGCGTCTGTGTTCATCTCAGCTTTATTTGGTTATATTTTCATTCAGTGTGTGCTGCACTTCAGTTTACAGTTCACTGATACATTTACTAGTTTGCTTTTTATATTTGTTAAGTAAATAAGTTCCCCCATCACTCACAGAGGCGTTATAAAAAAAAACTCACTAATATACACCTGAATAACATGCCTTTACACAAAAAACTGGGTTTTTTTAGTCTATTGAAGAGATTGGCGAATACCATGAAAAAACCATACTCACAATAAGAGGATAAGGCAAGGTGCCAGAAAAAAAACAAAAACAGAATACTATTTTTGCACACTTAAATCAATGCAACTATCTTTTTATTAAACATGTATTCACCAATTTAGTGTGTTCAAACTAAATGAAAAATTACAAACATAAATAGGACAGTCCATTATTAGTACCACAATGGACAAACTTAATAAAAAGAAAACAAACAAACTAGCAAATCAAAGTAAATACTATTACTATACCATGACACTCAAATAAGAATGTTGGTCTGTTTGAGTGCATTTCTGATGTTTATAGCTTATTGCCTATACCAGTGCTGGTATTATAGTTATATACAGTATATTGATTGGACATTATACATGCAGCACTGCCACTTTGTATCTATTACAGTGCATTCACATTTGAAAACAAGTAGATCAAGTGTCCTGGTATGGTATTTCCTTCATCGCTCCCCTGGGGACTCTCATGTACCGGGACAGCTTGATGCCATTGTTGAGTGTCCTCTATTGCCATGGAGACAAGGTGCCTCCCTTTAAGCTGTGTGCTCAGGTTCACCCGTTAATACACTCAAATTACCACAGCAGTTTTAAATCTTTAGAAGAATATCCCGTCTGGATCTCCTCAGGGTTGGGCTCACTGTGAGACCTCATACATAATAGAACCACAGGAGATCCACGGTACTCAGTGACAGCACCAGGCATCAGCCTCTAATCAAAATAATAATGCAGCTGTGTAAACATGTTTCCCTCATCACAACTCACTTCTTGGGAGTTGTTTTCAGAAAATTAGTTTGCTTTTGCTGGTTTACTTTCTAACTGCACCACATTTAGGGGAAAAAAACACTGAAATCATCACAAATCAGTTAGAATTTAAATAACCAATGAAAATGTATCACTCTCTCCTGAACAAGAAAAAAATGGCTGAGGTGCCATTTAAGATCACATTTCTGAAAATACATGGATAGTCACACAATCACAATGTGATTCACCTACAAAGCATCATTACACTTTCCACACCGGGCTTCTCAGGTGCCTTTCATGATCACAGTGGATATTATTCCAGTCAGACTGGTATTTGATGAAACTGGAGGCACGGCTTGAGTTCCTCTAAGGTGTCATATAGGCAGCAAATCCAAGACTCAAAGTCCACAGTCACACCTTAACATTAGCTGTTTTTCTTTGCTGGATTTACCCACACACTTCACAGAAACACAGTGATAAGCAATAGTATAATATACTATACTACAGGTGAGTATAGCTTTTCTTGTTTTTGAGAAGGGTTAAACTTGTTAGCAGACCTGCAAAGCATTTTTTTAGCAAACTGCACACACCATATTGTCACTTATTCTGCACATCAACAAGGAAAGTTATGCTTTGCTGGCATTAGTTTTTTTAAGCAATATGACTGTAAAGTTGAGGACATATTTTATAAAATGTTGTGGGTATGTAGGATATGGCCTAAGAAAGAAATTCTAAGATTTTGTTGGTGATTCAGATGTTAAGTATGCATTATAGGGGAGTGAATTGATGTGGGAACCTGAGTGGCCTTGGCAGTTGTTTGTACAATAAGTGCTTTCATTAGTTAATTATGATTTGTTATTGAAGAGAATGATCTTTATTGTCATTCAATCGAAATTGCACAATGGAATTTCAGGTTAAGGGTTGATCAGAGCTGCTGCAACTGAGAAGTGTGAGAATGTGTTGAACATTCATAAATGTTTTGATGGTGGGAGGAAACTGGACAGCTGGGAGGAAATCCACAGGGTCAGGGAGAACATTCAAACTCTACATATAATGGTCCCAGACTCCCAGGAATCGGACCCAGCACCTTCTTGCTGGGAGGCAACAGTGCTAATCATTACCAACACTGCACCAGCAATTGTGGAATTTTTACAATAAAATGAAATAAATAGCGTACAACAGCCTTACCAGGACATACAATTATGTTTTTTTTTTTATCATGCCACAGTTTATCTAATTTTTTGGGGACTTTTGCTATTTGAATTCTGGCTTTTCACATAAAATATAACAAAACGTAATTCACATAAAAACACAATTGGTTATAAAATCCCAAAAATCAATGCAAACACGTAGAATTAAATTGAATAAGCAAAATTAAGTATGTAATGATTCAGAATTTCGTAAACTTGTGCTGTATTTCATATTCACTCTTTTACGTGTGTATAAATGAAATGTTGGTGCATTTATTTAAAAATCCTCCGGAGCTGATGACCAATCACACACGGATGCGCGGCTCCTCTACTCCCACAATCCTTTGCGAGAGCTCAGTGTAGCTAGCTGCTAGTTGTGTTAGTAATCTGTCAGCCTGGAGCTAAAGACCCACACACACATACACTCATACACCGACCGCTGGACACTCTCCTCTCCTCTCTTCCGGATCACCCTCTTTGATGGGTAACGTGTGCTTCTTTCATTTCCTCTCAAAAACAAAGTTTTATAAGACGGCTTGTGAATCTTAGACGATGTTTAGATGCAAACTCAACGGTTATCCCGAAATATCAGCCACGTCTTAATGTTGTCAAGCCAGTACTTGCTATCCTCTGTAAGGTAAAACACACAGCTGCCTGGGCAGCACAGGCTCATCGCCGGTGCAGACACACAGCTGTTAATTTAAATTTACCTGCAAATGACAACCCTTATGCCAACGTTTACTGAATAAGACCTGAGCCTTTAGTGTGACTCGTAAAGCAACTGAAATGATGGGGTAACTTGACCCCTTATCTGGTAGCTAGCGCTAGCTATTTAGCAACATATTCGTGATAACTAGTTAATGATGAAATAACAGGGATATGCAAAGTTGTATATAGTCATTTAACGTGGCCTTTGGACAAAACATAAACTAAATACCTAATCTAGCTGTCGTGTGCCTGTGCTTACTTGGGATAAAGCGGGCATTTCAGTATTCTTTGAGTTTATAGCAACGCAGCTTTACTGGCTAGCTGCCCAGCTTTAGCTACCTTGAAGTGAAGTGAAGTGACCCAGAGTGCAGTGTCCAGGGGAAATGTATATAACGTTTATTTAAGACATAATCAGTATATAAGAATACCCCCCTCTGTGGTAACAACTTGTTCCTTGAGCAACTTGGGACCTGTTATACTGTTTGATTTTGACCCCTCAATACCTGTCTGTGGTTGTTTGCTGAAACTCTCAGTCCAAGCAAACTTCATACACTTGACATATCCTTCACCTGGATCACATGGTTCAATAAATAACTGTCTGTCTGTTGACACTGAGTTAGACAAGGCAAACATTGTAAGTACTAGGTTATTATCACAACTCTCTGTGGCAATGCTGGGGATATAGAGCCAGCCTGTGAAGTAAGCGGATTAAGATTTGTTGGATTTACATACAGAGGGAAACAAGAACACCTATTAGTGCAGTGCACGGGTCACTTTAACTCAGCTTGATCCTCCCCCTCCTGTGCTGACTGTAGTCGTCAGGTCATAATAAGTATCGCTCCCTCTTCTTCACAGCCCGCTCTGCTTGCACTTCTTGTCAGCCTTGCTCTTGAGATGTCTGGCAAAATATTTAGTTTTTGCATGCTCTGTTAATCTAAAAATGTTTTTGCTAACAGCTGCAGAAGACCCTCCTATGTGATTTCAACTTGGCGCATGTGATCAAGGACAGATGCACTGCCCCTGCTGCCGCTGCAGATATGCAATTACTATGCCACTGAGAGAAGAATAACTTTTGTCGCATTTTAATTCCTGGAGCTGCTTTGGGCACAGTTGAAACTTGATTAAAAAGCCGCTGCTCAGAATCGTCTCTCTCAGCTGATTTCTTTGAACCATCACATGGTAGTGGGCAAATAATCATGACACTGGAGGCCAACTGAGACAAAGAGGATTCTACTGGAAGTTTAAAGTCTGCTGTGAGAGTGGGGACTGGACAAGGAGCACGGACCCACAGTGAGATGCATCATGCTGCAGGGACACTAGACTCCCTGTTTAGATTCTACTGTGTGGTACTTTTTTTTCTTTTCCTGCAATCGCATCGCTTTGGATGGTTCAACACAAGGATGACTTTGAGGGAATCCATCAGTGGCTGTGGTTTGGTCAAAGCTGACAAACCTTTTGCTAGCTATTGCTGATTTAGTGTCCTTCTTCACCGCTCCAATTGCTGTAGCCCTCTTCACTGTAGTCTCTAGTATGGTGAGTGATGCCTGGAGGCAACTCAAGATTGGAACTGAGCCATTAATACATGTGAAGCTGGTTACTTGAAGGATTGTGTTCCAAGGACCTTTATTTCTTTGCACTGGAAAAAACATCCCTACCCAGTCAAGGTCATTTAAAAAGAAAAAAAAAAAGTTAAATCCTGGAAAGAAGACCCAGGAGGATGAAACTGAGGAAACAGGTGACAGTGTGCGGCGGGGCCATATTCTGTGTGGCTGTATTCTCACTGTATCTGATGTTGGATCGAGTCCAACATGACCCTGCAAGGCGACAGAATGGGGGGAACTTTCCACGGGTAAGAATGATTGATTTAGTGGTTGTGTGGATAATGTTTTTTTTTTTTTTTACTGATTTTAACTTTTAAATTTTTCTTTCTGTATTTTAACTCACCTGGAGCTGCATCAATTTAAGTGCAGAAATAGACTTTTAATTTTCCCTCCCATAATATATAATAGTCTGAATGTTTTTAATGTAAACATGACATGTTAGTCAAGCACTTTGCACTTGCACTGTAGATATCTTGCTGTTTGCTATTTTCACACAATTTAATATCATTTAATATAATGTTGTAATGGAAAATAATGTGAGTTTGATTTATGCGTTGATGTGTATGTAAGTATGTGTTTTATTGTATATGTCGTAGAGCCAAATCTCAGTCCTGCAGAACCGGATAGAGCAGCTGGAGCAGCTCTTGGAAGAAAACCACCAAATCATCAGCCACATAAAGGACTCTGTGATGGAGCTCACAGACACAGGAGCTGTGTCTCCCAGTGGCCACCTGCCATTCAGAAGTGCCAATGGTTCCTGGGTCTTGCCATTTGATGGCCGCCCCACTTTCCTCGCTGTCAAAGCCCAAGATTGCCAGTTTGCTGTTGGTCATCATGGTCAAGCAGATGTTCAGGTGATACTGTAATTTATATATTTATCCATAAGTCATAGTGCTCCAGTACATCTGGATCTTTTCATCAGTATAATAACTACTGAAATAAACATTGTACGTTAAGACTAAGATATGAATATGTATGTGTTTTTGGAGAAATGTTATATTTATTAGATACCAAATAGTGAGATTTTGTTTTATTTTAGATGCTGGATGTCTACTCCCTCCTGAAGTTTGACAACCCTGATGGTGGCGTATGGAAGCAGGGCTTTGACATAACTTATGAACCCGATGAGTGGGACACTGAGCCGCTCCAAGTGTTTGTGGTCCCCCACTCTCACAACGATCCAGGTGAGTTGTAAGAGCATCTCACACACAGTAGAATGTTGAAGATGGCTTATTGCAAATTTGAAAGCCGACGTGATTAAACAGTTTCTTGTCACAGTGTCAAGAGTGTCTGAACAAGTCTTAAAAATAGTGCTGTTTTTGTGTAGAAGAGACAAGCCAGTTGCTTTGAGACCTTACCTGGGTGGGAGTTTGGTGACGGTGGAGTAGAAATCTTTCAAAATCTGATGTGTTTGTTGTCGTATGCTGACATAATGGACGTCACACTCCCAAACAATGACATTGAAAAGGTATTAGCATTGGAAAACTGTGCCTATTTTTAGATGGGATCAGCTCTGATTTTATTTGAGACTGACAGTTTCCATTAAACCTGTTTACCAGCCTGCCACATGCTAGCTAACTTGGCAGTTATTGATATGTTGACAGGCTGTAGAGACTTGCAAATTATGGCCATCAATAGTGGGAACTGACTTCACTTGGAGCTAAATTTCATTCAGCTGTGCAGCAGTTTATAGACAATAGTTTGTCACTAAAATTGTTTTTTTTTTTTTTTTGCAGTGAACAAACCTTTCTTGCACAAATGACGACACATTTTAGCTCCCTGGTCTATCAAATATAAATAAATTAGCCTACAATTAAGGCTTGGCAATAATTCCCTAACAGTATATGTATATTGCAATACAGTTTTATGACTGATACTTTCCACTGTTACACACTGAAAGTGATATTTATTTCAAACCTCTCTGCTAAGTAGTTCTGTGAAGGGAACACTTCTACTTGAATAAAATATGAGTGTTATTTTTGATCTCTTGCAACATTTTTTCCACAGCCCTTTTTTTAAATCTTTATCTTCCCTGTCTCTGTCTCTTTGTATCAGCCAGTGATGTTAAATTTGTCTTCTTGTTCTAATAGGTTGGATTAAGACGTTTGATAAGTACTTCACAGACCAGACACAGCATATTTTAAACAACATGGTGGTGAAGCTTGCAGAGGATCCTCGTAGGAAGTTCATCTGGTCTGAGATTTCATTCTTTTCCAAGTGGTGGGAGACGACAGACGTACACAAACAGGAGGCTGTGCGCAAGTGAGTAACAGCACACAGTTTAATTCCCTTTTGAAGTTAGTTGAGATTCTACTGGGGTCTACTGCTCCTGAAGAACAGTGCACGGGTGCAAAGTATATGTTGGCACAGTGTGAAAAAATAGCTTCTAAACTGGTTTATGTGATTCTCCTTCTTGAGTGCTGGCTTATCCTCACCTTGTATTCTTAATCCTATCTTCTGACAGACTGATCCTTGGAGGGCAGCTAGAGATTGTGACAGGAGGCTGGGTGATGACAGATGAAGCCAGTGCACACTACTTTGCCATGATAGACCAGCTCATTGAAGGACACCAGTGGCTTGAGAGAAATCTGGGTAAACCATCCATAAGAAATTAATATCCACCATGTGTATGTTGGAGATTGATACTTAAAAGTTAAAACAGCACTGGATGATTTTTGTTATTATTGATTCTATTCTGTTTCTGTTAGTTAACAGAATGGAATGTAATGTTGTTTGTATGTTGAGTCCTTCCTCTGAAAACAGGCATATCAAGCAATACTATCAGACCTGATTGAGGGAGCATTTATTTGTAGCATTTTTCCCATCAAACTGGTGAATTCTTCTTTTCTGAGCAGTAGATTTCAGTTCTGGGCACACGGGCACCTCTTTGTGTTTTCAGTCATACTCCAAACCGCTGTTGCCATCGAAACACTGCTATACTGAAAAACAGTGGGTCGTGTAGAGCTCATAGGTTCAATTCAGCAGTTTATTTTTTAATTTTGAATTTGAAAGATAGGTTTCTTTTTTTTAACCTGAATTTAAAGCCTACATACTTGATTCCTCCTCCTCTCATAGGTGTTACTCCTCGCAGTGGGTGGGCAGTAGACCCTTTTGGCCACAGTGCTACGATGCCCTATCTGCTGAGGAAGGCCAACCTGACCAACATGCTTATTCAGAGAGTCCACTACTCCATCAAAAAGCACTTTGCCTCCACCCGCAGCCTGGAGTTTATGTGGAGGCAGGCCTGGGGTGAGTGGAACAGAGCCAGCAATGTCTTTCGATTCAGGTGCTCATCTTAGGATGAGTCATGCCAATTGTTTATGCCTTTAAAAAAAAAAAACGTGAAATTTTGGAAGGGCAACCGCAACTGCAACCGCTGTGTAAACGCTTCAGAAGGGCTATCTTCATTATTACTTATAAATGAGTGAGATGTCAAATTTGCTGTCCATTTTTCCTTTATTGGTAAATTGTGTAATATTAGTGTTGACTACTATCAGTTGACATAGTTTAATTTTTGGGGGGAATTATCCTCTGTGTCTTTTTTAGCACCAGAGCACTGAATGCTTACGTTAAGCGAAACATGTTTTTTTCTGTGTATTTTTATTTTTATTTTTTTATTTAAGTCAGACGTTTAATTTTATAAATTTTTATTTAACTGCTTTGACAGACACTGGATCGAGCACAGACATATTTTGCCACATGATGCCATTCTACAGCTATGATGTACCTCACACCTGTGGGCCCGATCCAAAGATCTGCTGCCAGTTTGACTTCAAGAGGTTACCAGGTGGTCGGATAAACTGTCCCTGGAAAGTGCCACCAAAAGCTGTGGTGGAGGCCAACATAGCAGAGAGGTGAGAAATGTGTGTGGTTAGTTGTCATTGACATCAGGAAGATTTATGTTGGGATTATAGATGACACATTTTATGATGTTTACTAAAGCAGTATGTTTGCTGGGATTACAGAGTTAATTAGCTGTAATTTGTTTTTTGAAGAATAAGTGGCATTGTTTTTTATTAGTGCTTTGATAATTAGAAAATTAATCAATAATTAGACTCTTGGAAACTTAAGCAGTATATGATTGATTAATAGTTCAGGCACATAAATATGTGTGCCCAGATTTTTACCGGTTGCTTCTTACAACTCAATAAACTACCCTCTGGGAAGGGCGATCAGAACAAATATGGCAGACAACTCAAGTGTCTTTAAGAGGTTTTATTCTACACACAACTTAATACACTACTTAATAGGTTGTAAACCGACTAAGCATACAGGTTCTGATGATCAGTTACAGATGAAAACAAACACAACATTTTAAAAGAAAACACAAATCTAGGAGATGTGTATGAAAACATCAGGAAGGAGTTTCAAATAATCCTATTAAATGAATCCTAAATAAGGAATTGGATTGTTACATACGTTTGGCTTCTCACACACACTAGTTTGTAACAATCCTTTTAAGGACTCTGCAGTGACTTCCATTCATTTGGACAGCCAAAACAGAGTGGTATCTCTAACCTTAACCATAACCAGTAAATGTCTGCTCTTACCTCAAAATCCTCTTAGAAATTGGGTTCTGCCTCATTAGAACCAGCTTTTGGTTACTGGTCCTGATAAGGTCAGTGTTTGTACCAGAAAAAGTTCCAAAGAAGTATTAAATACAAGTACACACATGCACACAAAGCAGTTTAGTTACCAGTATTTAAAGTCTGTGTATTCTGTACTGCTCCACAAATAAAATTTAATTTGTGCCAGCATCAACAGCCAAAGAAGTGGGATAAACTGGAGAACACACACAAACTGCTGATTGTTTGCTCTCCCATTGATCGCCTTTTAAATACCTAAAGTACATTTCATCAAATTTTATTGGCTGATGTTAATACACGCCAGGTCTGACCTTCCTCATTAGGTCTGATTAAAAAGTAATTTGTGAGGTTGGGTGCTTTAGATGCAAACCAAATTTGTGATGTGACCAAACTCTATTTTCTTCTCTTTCTTAGAGCGAACCTCCTGCTGGATCAATACCGTAAAAAGTCCAAACTCTACCGCAGCAAGGTGCTTCTTGTCCCGCTGGGAGACGACTTCCGCTACGACAAGGCGTTGGAGTGGGATCAGCAGTACCTCAACTATCAGAAGCTGTTCGATTACATGAATTCTCACCCAGAGATGCACGTACAGGTGAGACGACAATTTGTCAAATATTACATATGGTTGCCAAATGCATATCTTGATCATTGTCATGCATCTGGGCTTCTTGTCTGCCAAGTAACTCTGTGCACAACCTTTTCCTGAATCATGAACCATGCCTTGGTATTTTTAAACTTACTGACAGAGTAAAGAATCTGTCACAACTCGATGTTTGGTTCAGAAAATGCACATGCATAATAATGAGTCTGGTTTCCCTTCCCTCTGCAGGCTCAGTTTGGGACTCTCACGGACTACTTCAATGCTGTGTATAAATCACAGGGAGTGGTCCAGGGATCCAGACCTGCAGACTTCCCAGTGCTCAGTGGAGATTTCTTTGCCTATGCAGATCGTGAAGATCACTACTGGACTGGCTATTTCACTTCAAGGCCCTTTTACAAGAGCCTGGATCGTGTGATCGAATCGCACCTCAGGTGATTTAATCACACTTTGCTAATCACTGACAGAATTAATCTAAAATGTCTTAATGCTTGTGAACTTTTTGAGTTTAGGAACAAATAATAATGTTATAGTCATCCGAGTAGTCCGAGTTTTGTCCTGAGTCACTATTTAAATGTGCCTGGTTGAGTGTTTTAGGTTTGACTCTGTCCTTTAAATTACAGATGTAACTTTTACTCACTCACACACTTTATTTTAACTGAAGATAAAAAACTAGGCTAAATTAAGGATAATTTAGCAATCGCATAATTTAACAGTTAATTGCACTTGGTAGAATAGATTGCAGTACTACTTGGTGCTACTGTTGTGCATATAGCAGGATCACATTAAATTTGATTTGAAGTGTGATAACCAAGGTTAAAGCACACACTAAACAAACGGGAAACAGAACTGGAACCTGCTGTCCCTTTAAAATGGATAAATATTTTTATTACGCTTTAAAAAAATAAATATGTTCACATCAACTTAAATGCATCAGTAAAACGGTAGTTTCAAGGATCATATAATTAGATTTAGAGCACTTTGCCTAAATATAGCAATTGAAAGCATACATAATGGTAAATGCTCTCCCCAATCATGTCAAAATAGCATTAAGCTACTATGTCTTACTTCTCTCTGAAAATTGTTTGTCATTGTCCTTCAGGGGGGCAGAGATTCTTTACAGCCTGGCGGTTGCAAACGCTCGACATGCAGGCATGGAAGGGCGCTACCCAGTTTCAGATTACGCCCTGCTCGTCGACGCCAGGCAATCTGTTGGTCTCTTTCAGCATCATGACGCCATCACTGGCACTGCAAAGGAGAATGTTGTTGTTGACTATGGCACCAGGTAAGGATCTGCTGGTCTAGAGAGAAATTATAGGATTGATTGTGTAGATTAAAATGTACTTTAATTTGTATGTAAGGGAAAACACTTCCCCCAATTTCTGTTCCTCTGAGTCTCTGTGGCCATTTTATAATTTCCTTCTCAGTACTTTGAAGGAATAATATTGAAAAGCCATCTGCTGTGACTGATGCCATTGATTCTTTCTTCTCCTCCCCAGATTACTGCGCTCACTCATTGGTCTGAAGAGGGTAATCATCAATGCTGCTCATTTCCTGGTGATGAAGAACAAAGAGTTTTATCGCTTTTACCAGACGGAACCCTTCCTTGAGACGGTAAGAGGAATACTGGTGTCACACTTCTGCTTAAGTACTAAAAACTCTTTATAAATTTGCCCATTTGTCGTATTCTGAGTGTTGAGGTTGTTTCCGTGTGTGACATTTTTCCTCTGCAGGATGATAGGCGTGCTACTCAAGACTCTCTGCCTCAGCGAACTTTAATCGAGGTGGACCCAGCAGGGCCGAGGTATTATCAACATCCACATCCACTTCTCCCTCTCCTCCACCATCTAGGGCTCATGATTAATTTTTCTCTCCATCTGTCAGGTACCTGGTTCTGTTCAACCCCATTGAGCAGGAGCGTCTGTGCGTGGTGACTGTGCTGGTGAACACAGTCAGGGTGCGGGTGCTTACTGAGGATGGACAGACCCTCCCTGTGCAGCTGAGTGCTCAGTGGAGCTCTGCTAGTCAAATGAGCGCAGAGGTTTTTGAGGTAAGATGCTATGTTTATTAAAGAGATAATTCAGGTTTTTTGAAGTGTGACACATTGTCAACACTGACTTAGCATACAACATGGCTGCCAGCAGGAGCAGGGGGGAAAAAGAATGATTTTAGCCATTTAACAAAGGCTTGCCTAATAAAATCTACACCTGTTTAAGTCTACAATGTCTTGTGTATATGGTTGCTAAATTATGGAAGAAAAAATTATTTCAAACAATTACTCCGCAGCAAGGAAAAATAGCTATTTGCTGTCCTAAAAGTCACAAAATTTCGCTAAATGATCACATCTCACTCCTGGTCCTGGGGAACCACTGTCCTGCCTGTTGTAGGTGTTTCCCTGCTCAAACAAGTTAAGTTAAGCTAAGTTAATCTACTGCAGTAATTGTGTTCTCAACCAGTAGAAAATGCTGTGAACACCTGATTATGCATGAAAAAAAAAATACCGTCAGATACAGTGAAACCGTTCGAATTTTGAAAAACACCGTGATATATATTTTTGGTCATACCACCCAGCCCTATTTTGGAGCAGGGAAACATTTAAAACATGAAGGACAGAGGCTCCCAAGGTCTGTTTTTTGAGTGAGTGTTGTTGATGACTTACAGTCAAAACATTAAACACTGTAGCCGGTCTCTTGTGATCGGTTGTGTTTGTTTCCACAAACCAGTTCTTTTTAATAAACAAGAAAAAACTTTAAATGATTTCAAGACGTGGAGCGGGGTTATAATGGAGCTTCAGTGGAATGGTGTGCTTCAAAATAGTTTTCACCGGAAACTGGTGTGCGAAGACCTTTTAGAACGATACGTGCTTTCACTGCAGAGTCTACAAAAGTCACTAATAACACCAGAAAAATGAGCTGGATTTGTCGAAAGTTCCTTTTTTGAAAAATAATCACCAGAGGGATCTGAATACTTGCTAAATATAGCTTCAAATTTGCAGAAGTGACACAAACGTACCTCCTATTATTCATTACATTAGCTCCCAGTTCAATTCAAAATGCACACTCTCAAATAAAAACCTCTTCGAGAGTATATTATTGTACATTAACCTATAAAGTATATTTACAGAGCAGGAGTTGACCAGAGCTTACTGGTTGTCCCTTCAAATTTGAGAACAAAATTACAGTTTTTAAAGCTTTTAATTATTTTTGAGAAAGGCACTGCACTAAATAAATAATTTTTAATTTAAACATTATTACTAAATGAGGCAGCAGTAGACGAGTAGTTCCTATGACCCCTTGAGCTATAATTACTGTAAAGTGTAAATTCTCCAAATCTGACAGAAAATAACGAACTATGCCTAAATAAAATATTTAAAGAGGAATTGAAAATATATGTCTTCCTTTAATGGAAGTCAGCTTTAATTAAAGGCCTGTTACCTTGTGCAGTTGAGGTAACATGTAAAGTAGCTTGGCTGCTTGGTTGGCAGCATGTGTATTTTAAAAGCTCTGCAGTAAAAAAAAAGCCAAAACTCATTTGGATGCAAGAGAAATGTATCACTGTATCTTCATCTCATTATATTTTAATTACGGCTTGGTGTTGCAAATGTTTATATACTCAAAACCTTTATTGAATGCCTAGTTGTTTGATTAAAAGGGGAAACGAAGCCAGTGTTGCACAGCACCAACTTTGTTTGTTTTATATTTCAGTGCCGATCAGACTGGCTTTTGTTTTAAATCTTGTCCAACCATTTCTCCATCCTTTTATCCAGGCAACATTCATGGTGCGTCTGCCTCCTCTGGGTCTGGCTGTTTTCCATGTTTATGACTCTCCAGATTCGCCCATGACTCTCCGCTCTGATACGCTGCTCAGGCTTTCTGGGCGCAGTGTTCCTGCCCGTGCTGCTGACCCGCTCCCTGTTCACTCTCAGCTTTCTGACCCTCAGACCTTCTACATCAGCAGTCAGTCTCTCACACTTGGCTTCTCTGGAACCACTGGCCTGCTGGAGGTTTGTTTTTCTTCTTTATTTGCTGACCTAGTGTCTAAATCACAGATTTGTTCCTTTGTGTGAATTTGGTTTTTGAGCTTGTGAGGAAAAAGAACCCCAGAAGCTTGGTTTTTCAATGAACTCTGACGGTTTGATCCAAGTGAACATGACGCGTGTTGTTGCTACAAGAACAACCTTTCATCTCTTTTCAAATTCTGCACTCTCTCATCCTCTGTGTGCTATTCTTTTCATCTGCAGAGCATAAAGCGTAAAGATGATCCTCAGGAGGTGAAGGTTCAGATGCAGTTTGTGGTTTACGGCACTCGCCCTTCTAAAGACAAAAGTGGGGCTTACCTTTTCCTGCCTGATGGAAAAGCAAAGGTATTCCCTCAGATGTTTACTTAAATTCTTACACATCTTTGATGGAGTCTCCCATGTGTATTGTGACACTGTATCATGCTGGGGAGCTCTGGGCAGAAAGGCAGTGCTCCTTCATCAATCCTTTATTTTATAAAACAACATGCACAAGTCTCATTACTTATTCTGCTGCTGGTTCCCTGTAAATATATCTCTGTAGTTCTTGCTTCTGCTTTCTTTCTGCTCACGATTCCACTTTCTCTCCTCCTGCTTTCAGCCCTACCACCAGAAAGAATCACCTGTGGTGCGCGTTGTGGAGGGGCCTCTCTTCTCAGAGGTGGTGGCACACTACCAGCATTTTCAGCAGAGCATACGCATCCACAACGTGCCAGGTAATAAACTTACCGCACAGCAAAGTGGAACCGCTTCAAATGAGCTTTTTTTTTCCCTGAAACATTTTATGTTTGGTTAAAGGCACCAGATGGCACAATTCAAACAAAATGAAAATTTAGAATACAACTTTTTCCCCCCTGCCATCTGACAGTGTTGTGGCTAATGCTATTTTAAGTAGCATTTGGCCCAAATCTGCAGATTTACACCTTTCCATAAAAGCACTACTGTGTAACATTTAGGAGGGTTTATTGGCAGAAATTGAGTATACTACCCATAAATATGTTTGTGTAAGTCCATAACTAAAACCCCTTTGGTTTTTATAGCCTTAAACTAAGCTTTTTACATGTACTTACAATTGTAGTGTGTAACTTTTAAGCATAAAAAATGTCCGTCACAATCAAACAATAGTCAAATGAGTTCATACAGTGCAATGTAACAGTCCACTTTATTTGAAAATAAGGGCAAAAGTTCAAAAGTAATACAGGGCTGCCAACATGAGAAAACCATGGAGTGAGACTTTGTGGCGTGCGGAGCAAATGTATGGTTGGCCCAGTTGAGGTTACCACCACACATGCATCCCAAGCTTATAATGCATTATAATCTACTTATAACACTATATTTAGTTGTAAGCACTCATTAATGCTTTATACAATATGCGTTATGTATTATTAATGCTTAACACTTGTAATGCTTTATATAATAATACTGTAAACAATGTAGGCCTTACAGTACACAGATGGAAAACAAAAAACATGACATACTGGCAGATTTGATCCTGCAACCTTCCTGACATACATAAGTCTGCTTCCTTAACCTCTATATTAACTTCCTTAGTCTGTGCCAGAAGATTTCTCTTTTTGCATTGATGATGTATTTTCAACCACAGATTAGAAAGAGAATAAAGAAGAATAAGCTTTAATAATGCCGGTTGGTGGTTGGAACGTCCGTGTGGTGGTTGCTCCCAACCGACCTGTACCGAAAACTTGGCTAACTTGGCTGAAATGTGTCACGTCTTTATGTCACACACACACACACACTTACACACACACAAAAAAACACTCCCTCAGTCAGGTGTGGTCGTTTTTAAGATGAAGGATACAGCAAACTATTAATGTTCCGACATTCCATTAATGAAGATAAATCTGAGACAGAATAATAGTAATAACTAGAAAAGCACTCAGAGAGCGCAGATCTCTTCTAAGGCAGCTCAGTGTCTACAAAATACACCCTGTCGGCGCGTGTTGTAAACAGCGATAAAGTTATGGTCAGACAGCAAGTGTTGTAACCAGTGATAGAGTCTACGAATCACGCACAAAATTACTTGTTCCTGGTCCCATTGAGGACATTTCCTTAAAATTTGGTCCAAATCCATCTTTTCGCGTTATGTTGCCAACAGACTAAACTCTGGCGAAAACTCTGACGGAGGTCAATAATAACAATGACGCAAGCACACCTTGCTTTATGGAGGTTGCCATCTTGCGCCATGTTTCTACAGCAGCCCGAATGGACACACATGTCAGTGTGGGTTTTGGTGTTTTAAAGCGGGTTTTCTACACAAACAAAGAAGAATGACATCCTCTCTAGTATGCAAAGGCCACTGTAGTTGTTCTGCAGTCTCAACATTAGATGTCACTTTAACTTCCCTCTTTATGCAAAGTTTAGCACAGAATAGTTATAGTTTTTTTGTATTTTGCAGGGGTTGATGGTTTGTCTATAGACATCACCACCATGGTGGACATCAGAGATCAGACCAATAAGGAGCTGGCCATGCGTCTGGTCACCGACATCCAGAGTGAAGATGTCTTCTACACAGACCTCAATGGTTTCCAGGTGTGTGCATTTACCTCTGTCAGACAAAATCACTCGATCGAAACAACCCAAAACCTCTAAATATCACATAAATGCTTCAGAAGAAGAGACTGTAAAAGAAGTAAATAAAAAGCAGCAGCAATTTAACGGAGGAGTCATGTTGGGGGCTTTTTATTTCTTCTTTATGGGAGCAGAATATTTGTTCAACAGTTGGAGCTTTATGTTTTTGAAATAGCTGCTGTGGCTTGGTGGCAAATACATCAGCACAAATGTGTTGTTAACAGCGTAGTAGTTTAAAAGATTTAAAACAACTGTAAAGTACTGACATTGGTTTCGGTAGATACTCAAGTTTATGATTTTGGTCATGGGACATGAAGAAGTGATTCTGGGTAACAACAGTGTGTATCCATGATTATAACTTTGATTTATTGCGTCTTTGATCACCGCTTGTAGATGCAGCCCCGGCGCCGTCACCTAAAGCTTCCCCTGCAGGCCAACTTTTATCCCATGCCGAGCCAGGCTTACATCCAGGACAGCCATCACCGCCTCACGCTGCACACAGCTCAGTCTCTGGGTGTCAGTAGCTTGGAGAATGGTTCGTATCTCTTTGCATTTAATTCATTTGATGTTTCTCTTTTATGATTGTCAGTTATCTCTGAAATGCACTTGGGTTTTCTCTAATTCTCTGGCATTTTATGGAATTGAATTGAAGCAATTATCTCCCGCTCTTCTCCCCGAAGAATTTCCCAGAAAGCAAACCACTTCATATTCGTATGTTTGTGTGCCAAACTAATCCCTTTACTGTGCTTATGTGAATAATCGGGGCGTCAAATTCAATACTTCCTGCTTATTTCTTGGTGTAAAAGTTGTTGTCCCTGCTCTCCAGGCCAGCTGGAAGTGATTATGGACAGGCGGCTAATGCAGGATGATAATCGTGGACTGGGCCAGGGCGTGAAGGACAACAAGAAAACCGCCAACCGTTTCCGACTGCTGCTCGAGCGGAGATCCACTGGCAACAAGGTCAGTAAGATAACCGTTAGAGAAGCTTGGCTGAAGGTCTTCCACATTTGAGTGTGTGGTGCTCTATTCTTCTCTTTGAGTATAGTTGTTGTCCTTCATTTTGATGATTAACACCTTTTTTTTTTTCCCCCAGCACTCATTACCGCTCCATCTGTTATCCTCTCCACACTCTAATTGTATTCCTATTCTCTTCTTTTTCCACTTCATTACCTTCAGTATGATGGCTTCTTTGCCAGACTGTCATCCATGCTTAGTTCTTTCATCTCCAAATTCTTGACTGGCGTTCAAGAGGTAATGTTGCCCCGGCAACGGTGAAGATGCTTCGTAGTCTGTGTCACAGTTTGTGCTTTAGCCACAATCCCTTTTTTTTTTCTTTTTTTGTTTCCCTCATCCTCCTCCTCATAGCTGTAGCAAAAGTGCTCCGTCTTAACGTTGTCGACATTGAGAGAAACAAATGATGAGATTTATCAAAGTTGAATGAATTCACATTGGCAGAGAAAGGACAGCGTTAGTCGCAATTTTATTGCTGCGCTCTGATAAAACTGCTGATGAAGTTGTGGCCTGCCTCAAACATCAAACATCATTTTTCAAATACCCTTAATTTAAAATGGGACATAGTGCTTCTGTTGTAACAACCCAATATAGATGGATCAGTTTTGTGTCTGGACTAGAATTAGGTACGTACGCTCTCCTCTGATAGATGAACTGTTCCTCCTGTTGTAGCAGGACAACACGAGGAACTAAATGTCTAGATATTTGCAGTGTCACTCAACTGTGTTGTTTAACCCACCTCTACCTTCTTCAGATGATGGACAGCTCAGCAACAACAAGCTTCCCATCCATACTCAGTCACATGACCAACGCCATCCTGAACCGCGAAGTCCTGGCGTTGCCCGTGTTGCCCAAAAGACGTGGCGTTCCTCCTCTGCAGACCTTCGCTCCTCTGAAGTCCATCCTGCCCTGCGACTTCCACCTGGTGAACCTGCGCAGCATCCAGAGCCAGGTGACGACACGACCACAACAACAACAACAACAACTCGCAGTTTATGTGCTGACTGTGTAACTAATGTGCATGTGTGTCTTAATGTGTGTGTGAGCAGCTGGACCCCCACGCTCCATCTCCATATACAGCCTTGCTTGTTCACCGTCTGGCGCTGGACTGTGGCCTTGAGGCTCAGAACCTGGGTTTCAACTGCACCACTACTCAAGGACAGGTCAGAGAAAAACGCATTTGTTCGGCTATTTCCTTAAATACAAATTTACATTTGTTCACTTGGTAAAACTAGTGCACTTCCTGTACCTTATCTCTTGCATTTCAAATTCAAACATCATCATCTTTGTCACTGTACACTATGGTGCCCTTAGTTAGTCACCTGCCAAGTTTGAAGTCTGTCGAGCCAACTGTTAGACAGTTATGTGATTAACAGACGCGCTGTACATTTATAGATAGATATGACATTAGGAATGTACGAAAATAACCAGTCCCAAAGGTTCCATTTTTGGCACCTTTGTTTGGGTTACCAGAGTAAAATGGTACAGTACATTCAGAGTGGAGTTCAACCGGCTCCTCCGTGGATGTATAATATGAACTGGATAGAGCACCGCCCCCTCTGCCTTGAAGACAATTTTTACATGGTGGCCATTGTGGGTACTGCAACAGAAAACCCCATGGAGCCCAAAAGCAATTTTCCCTTTGACCGCAATAGTAAAAGAGACGCCTGTAAAAGTGTCCACAGGACACCTCGAGACATGGACATAGGCTTTTATAGATCTTTATGTGGTAGTGACACTACTGTGCATGCTCTATGGGCCCCATAACCCGGAAATAAACGTGGATGTCAAAAACTTTTTTGGCATATGCGCTGGGTGAGCAGTTTCATGGGAATGAACGGAAGCAAGGGGCGGTGCTTTATCCAGTTCATATAATACATCCATGGGCTCCACCCATGACAGTCAGCTGATTGGGTGACAGTCATTTTCTTCAATGCCTGCAGTGTATTTTCATTCATGGAATATATTGTTACGTTACAAAAAGGCGATGGTTTTTGCCGTAGGATGTGAAAAAAGAGGGATCGTTTTGTGAAGGGCAAAAGACAAGCCCATAGAAAGAGCGGTGACCCAGGTAGAAAAGCCCTCCCAGTGATTCTGGTGGAGCTGGGATGGCTGTCCCAATCCGTGAAACACAGAGAGACGGACAGTCATTTTGAGACGAATGTAAACGATATGCAGAAAATTCTTGTTTACTACTGTTGCAGCGGATGTTTCCGCCAGCACATGTTGAATATTTTGGTTGTAAGCCCCCTACCGTTGCGGCAAATACTGCTACGGACCACACGGTGAGTATAAATCACTGCGTGCGGGCGCGTAGGGCGTACGCCTGCAGAGCTGGATGCTGGATGTCCTCCATTGTTGTCTGTTGTGTTATGTTGTATGTTTCCGTTCGCCGGTGTGACGTCACGCTACGTATCTTGCGGACGCAGCCATCAGGCGTTGCCCACGCATTGCCTACCAAGCAAAGATACTGTTGGCAGTCGAAATGGTAGCATGACCCAGGGCTTTACCATTCTGTACCTTACTGTACCAAACCGAATCATACTATAATGGAAAGTAATAAAGCAATAGCAATAAATCAGTCTTGTGCATTAACAACATTAAAGTAGAGCTTTAATGTCAGTGCACATTTACTAATGATTTAATAGTGATTTTGTAATGTGACACTCGCAGGGACCATTTTGTTTTACTGTTGACACTTTAAGGACATTTTGTTTCCAAATCTTTGACTCATAATTTTAATTGTATTGGCTGCAGGATATTTACTAGCAGACAAGGATTTAGCCCAGTTTCCATTTCCATCATGAAACAGCACGACACACTGTAACCAGCCAATAAATATGAAGCAGATGGCAAACGTGACACAGTAAACTCTGCTGTGTGCTGACAGTATTCATTAAAAAAGAACGACCAACATTGAAGCCTCTCGGATAATAATGTTTGTTTTGTTTTTCTTTAAAACATATACTGTTTCCTTTCTAATGTTCTCGTTCATCTTCTCTCTTTTTTGCAGCTGAGCGTCTCTGGAATGTTCAAGAACCTGGACCTGCAGCTTCTTCAGCCCATGTCTCTGACCCTGATGCACTCCGGCTCACCTCTGGCCAACGACTCCACCGTCAGCCTCGATCCCATGGAGATCTCGGCCTTCAAGCTCAAACTTCGCTAAGAGCGTTGTGGACTTAAACGAGGCAGTAATGATTTTTAAAAAAAAAGAAAAAAAAGTAAACCCAGTAGACTTCGGACCAGGAAGCAGGTCCTCGTCGGGCGACAGACTTGATCATGTGGGTTTCTTTGTTTTGTTGGGCAGAACCACACACAAACAACACTACAGCTGTAACAGGACTGACTGTACAGCAGGGGGCAGACCATGGCCGTGGACACCTTGTGATCTGACACCTGTCTGAGCATCAGCTGAGACTGCCAGTGTTGCTCGTAGGATACGAACCTGGAATCTGTTAATCTCCGTGACCGAAAAAAATGAAATCTCATTTGGTTCTGCTTCGTGAGAACTCGTCTTTTTTCCCCTATTGTCGCTTTCGTCCTGGACTGAACTACTGAATGTAAATATCCAAAAGGACAAGAGGAGACGGAGAAGAGACACGTGCCACATCAGAGTGCAATTTACAAAGCTTTATTTGGTGTATGGGTTTTATTTTATTCTAAATGTATGATGTCACACATCACAGGATTATTTTTTTGTACGTATCAATCTACCACTGACTGCAGTTACTGTTTGTTTGTTTTTTTATTTTCGACAGACTCGAATGCAGCAAAGAGAATGTGTGCTCTCACCATCTCAAACTCACCTGGAGACACAAGCTGCCGCTCTTTAAACACTCGTACGTCCGCGTCCAAGACTCTCGCGTCACAGTGACAAATGTGAGCATTAATCATATCAGATGACTGTTTACCTTCTTGTCTGTCGTTGCTGCCTGTAGATACTTCAGACTTTCACCCCCTCTCTTCTTTTCTCTCTGCTATACCTCATATACAGTACACTATACCACAGTGCAGATATATATGTGTGTGTGTGTGAGTGAGAGAGAATGTGTGCGGCTGGTTGAGTGTTGAGGTGACAGTGTGCGCTCACTTTCAGGGACCATTAAAATAACTGTTCGGCGTCATTGACCAGTGTTTGTGCGTCTGTGTCAAGCTGTTTGTCTCGTCATCGCAGAAAAAAACTGGCAAAGTAAAGGGACAGTTCAACAACAGGTGGTTATATACGTTTATATTTGAAAAATATCCATTTATATGGAAGTGAATCTTGGATTTTAAAAGCATTTCATTTTCTAGCTCTGTCATTTTTTTCCCATTGTTTAAAAAAAGAAATTGTGGTTAAAAATTCACTGTTTAAGTCATTGAAACAAATTTACATTCCAAAATTCATGGTAAAAAAAAAAAATCAGCATCACATGACCAGTGAAACACACTGTGATTGGCTGAATGTTGGTTTGATTTAAGCCAGAATTGATTCCATATTCTTTGTGTCCCAAATGTTGAATATGACATTTTTACCTCACATTTTACAATGAGTTTAACACTTTAAACCTCAGATTTTTAAACCTTTTGAAGAGATAAAAATTCCAAAACAACAATTTCACTGTGAAAAAATGTTAAAGTTCAATCAAAGGCTTTTTAAAATGTACTGATTCACTTCTGTGTGTTTGGTTTGAGAAGCAGATGTTTGGAGGATTATCTGTCATGTTTTCTTTGTCTAGTGAAATATTTCACTCCAGTACAATTGATTTTTTTTGGTGCATTCAAAACGGTTTAAAATAAGACTTCAACAGCAGCACCTTTTCTTTTCAGAAAGTCGTCAGGAGCAGGTTTTGGTGCTGAATTGAATGAAGGAATTAATTACAATCAAACTGGATCTTAATATTTTAAATGTGTAACTGGAAACATTCGGTCTCCATTTCTTGCATTTATTATTATATTAATATACATATCAATCATATCGTTATACATTTTCACATCAGTAATAAGACGATGCTGTTGAATTTTTCTTTTACGGTGTTTGAATGTCCCTTTATTGGTGAACTGTCCTTGTGTTTAAAGGTACAGTGTGTAAAATTTAGCAACATTTATTTGTGAAGTTGTATGTTGCAGCTTACCCAACTATGGAGCCTTCAGTTATCAAAATTAAATCAAATTAAAATCTTGGTGGTCCATAGAGCTGACCCAGCTCCTGATATGAATATAAAAGGCTCCATTTTAATACACACTGGACCTTTAAAGAATGAAGAGGAATCCTTAACACGGAAGAGAAATAATGAGCGCTTTTGTTAAAGTCCAGCTCCCAGTGAGACTGTTGTCAAACCTGACACATGAACCTTTTTCTCAGCCTTTGGTTTTTGCGTGTCTGTGCCTCTGCTGATGTCAGCGGTGTCAGTGACCTTTACCTGTGTCACACTCTGTCCTGTCCCGCTGTGTCTCAGCACTTTAACCGCTCATCTTCCTCTCTCACTGGAGCCCTCATCCTCTTCTTCCTTCTCTCCATAACATGGTCATAATCTTCCTCCCTGCTGTTCCAGTATGTGTGTTCAGTATCTGTATGAATTTCCTCTTCAGTTTTTTTTTTTTTTTGTAATATTATTTTTAAACTGTGATATCTCTTGTAGCGCTGATTTTTTTTTTTTTTTTTTTTTTTTTTCCTCCTTTGTTTCCAGAGGTAATATATGAAGGTGAGCTCTCTTCTGTATGTGTTAGTCACGGTGGATTAAAGCTGCAGCAGAACTGCAGAAGAGATGGACTGTGAATAAAAAAAAGAAAATCAAAATGCAATCCTGTATTTTACGAGCTTCTCTCCCTCTTTGTCTCCAGTATTTCGGCCTGGTGCTTTGTTGTGACACCAGCCAGCAGCTCGAGTCATTACTTGACAGTAGGGGGCAGCTTTGAGTCAGTGTGAGCAGTACAGTCCAGCTTTACAGAAGCAGTAGGTCCCTCTGTAAGTGTTTGAGACATCACACTGACCAAAGCTGACCAGTGACACTCTGTCAGACATGACCCTGAGCTGCTCTTTTTCCTCCTACATCACACGTCCTCCTCAGCAGCAGCAGCAGCAGCACGGTGTCTGTGTCTCTGTGAGGTGAAGATGTTGTTTTGAAGGTTTGGAGAGAAACAACATGAAAAGAAGTGTCTCTTTGTGTTCATGATACATAAATATAAGGATCACAGATAAAGCTGGTGAGTGGTGGCAGGAGGCTTGAGGCCCTGGTGGTGAAGGCTGCACTGCCACTGTGCAGGGGTTGTGTGTGGGTGGGTTGTTGGAGTTGTGGGGGTCAGTAATGAATGCTTTGGGGACACTCTGCCTTTTGTATTTTAGCTCCTGACTTTGCTGGTTCTGAACCTTTCCTGTGCTCTCAGGGGGGAACGCCAGAAAAGAAAAGTCTGCTTTTTTATCCTTGAGCTTCAGATTCAGCACAAATTCCTTTTGACCTGCAGCGATAATGAGACTGGGACCTTGGTCGGTTTGATTTGTTGGTGCTGTACTCGGTAATATACTAATATATTATATAATATCATATATGCTATATACTAAAACGTCTTCTTGAAAATGGTCCCAGATCATATATTGGGGGGACAAAAAGAAAAAAGTAAAATCTTATCTAGTAAAGTAAATTATCTGGACTAGTGCCCGCATCTGAACCTTCAGGGCTTCATAAACGAGGTAATGTCGCCGATACACCAAAAACACAGCGTTAATTGGAACTTCCGGTCTAGGTCCGCTTTAACATCCAAACTCAATAGATGTTTAGTTTGTCCATTAGGTAAAAACATGGTGGTCCAAAATCGCAGCCTCTTATATAAAAGGCTCATTCCTCCCCTCAAAACTGCTCAGGGTTACCCCAGCCCTTTTTTGACACTGGTTTAAGGCACTGCTTGGATTTGAACCCAGGACCCTCTGTTTACAAGACAGATGCTTTGACCAGCTAAGCCACAGCGCCTCCTTTTACTTCAATTTGGGCAACAATAACAACATTTCACCTACATTCTACATACTGGACTCTTAAAGACGATCTGTACCAGACTGATATTGGTAGAAAGACAGTATTGAAACCTGGAGGTTTGTGATATGAGCAGCGCCGCTACGACCCAGCTCATTAGGGGAACTGGAAGCCATAAAGTAACAAGATGGTCATTTGTTGAAAATAAAAAATGTGGTCAACAAAGAAGTGAAATGGTGTGAAAAACTAAAAATAAAGTGTGGCTTCACACATGGACAGGGGATGACATTCAACCAAAAAATAGAAGTGTGAAATAAAATAGGTCTTTTCAAAAGAAAGTAAATAAAATATAGTAAATCACCCTGACTAAAATAACTCCATTCAAGGAAAAGCAAAACACTCACATGAGTGAACACACCCCTCACCAAGTGTTGCTAAATAAGACGAACCTGTGTTAAACTAACGGTAAATCTGTGCCCAATTTCCTTTATGCGAAATACAAAATTAAGCGCTACTCTCATCACAAATCTAATCACAGAGATTAGGCTGAGATTTAAACCTGAGAGGCTCGCAGTCTGAATAAAAGACCGGTTTTCCTGTGGTTTCCACGCCAAACAAATCACGATCCTGTCAGCACAAAGACTCCGCCCACTCAGCCCAATGGCAGGCGAGGAACCACACAGCCTAATTTGCATATTCAGAAGATGAACTGACACTATTAAAGAGAGCGGGCCAAATGGCCATTACAGGCAACATGTGGAAATGCAACCAGGACGATAACTGTCAATCGCACAAGTGAGTGTCACACGTACAACGTTTTATCATATTTTACTCTGAATGGGAACATGATTTTTTTAAATTAGCATCATGCTCTGTTAAAGAAGAGCATGGCTATTCAATATATTCTTACTTCCTGGTTAAAAACAAAACAAAACACATACCAGGATCCAGGTTAAAACCACTGCTTTCCTCATAATGATTGAAGTCTTTAAAAGCACTTTTAAATTTCAATCTTCTGCAATTTAAATTATTTTTAATAATTTTAGAGTAAATTATTGTTTTATGCTGCACTATCATACTTTAGGCTCCATTTTAGTGGACTTTTATGTTTCCTTTTGTTCTTATTGTTACTATGTGCTACTTCATTTATGCTATAAATTGTTCAAATTGCCAAAGTGTGTATGCGCTGCACAAATGGTCTACGGTAGATACTCAAAGTTGTCATCAGGTGTGTCAGTTAGCAGCAGCGCGATCGAGTACATGACGGTTCATTACTGAAGCTTAAGAGCAACACGAGGGCGGAAAAAACCCGAAACCAACGCTCAGCTGACAGAAAAATGTGATGAAGGTGTGAACAAGGAGATGAAAGGCGTTCTTAACTCCACGAGCCACTTCACACACACACACACTCACACTATTTATAATGCAAAGAATGACGCAGCCGAGGAGCAGCGAACTGTGCAGCGACTTCTCCTGGCAGATCTAATTATGGGCCACAGAATGAATGTACCTTCACCCATGAACCCAGTAAGCAGCCTCCGCAGAGGCTGTTTCCACAAGAAGGTTGGTAATGATCAACGCCGCTTCAGTTTGTAGTCGATATTGTTTCCCTGCACGCATGCAAACCTATTCCCCCCCCCCCCAGTTTATATTAAACTTTAAGGGGCCGCCACGTCGGAGCTGCTGCTGGCAGCCTGTTGGAGCTCGACACCCAAAATGAGGGAAACACGCAAGCGACGTTGACATATGGCCATGAAGAAGTAATGAACCATCTGCTGCTCGGGCGGAGTTTTCAGTGTTGTGTGATGAGGATTTAAGACTCACAAAAACCCTAAAAGTTTTAAAAGTCTGGCAGTGGAGACGCACGACGAGATAACAACAACAAAATGTGGTTTTTATTCCAGCTCCACAATATTAACACACCCATTGTCGGTTAAATAAAAAAAGGATATAAAACAAACGTTAAAAAAAAATAAAATAAATGCATTACAAGATCCTCGTTCATTTTGTAATCACTGTAAACGTCCTGGCCTTTTCATTCAGTGAGTCCACACGCGTTGTTATTGATGGGAAAATAAAGCATGTCTTTGTTCTGCTGATGTTACGGTGCTGCTCACAAACCTGAGCCTGATGAAAATGTTCTGGTTTCAAAATCAATATCAACTCCACTGGGACAATGAAGAGAAACTACTTTTGTTTCATCTCAACAGCAAACAAGTAGGGGAGAAAAAAAATTCCGTAAAGGTCAGGACACTTTTTTTTTTTCTTTGAAATTTAAATCTAAAACAGTTTTATTCTGCTATAACTCAGTAAGATTTAATAATCTGATATGTCTGTGCTTCAGTGGCAGTTCCCACTGCGGCTTGATTGAAAACAGTGCATCCGCCACAGTTTCCTGCAGGAGGTTTTATTACATTGTCTCAGCGAGCTGCATAAATCCTCGACTTTACCTTTTCTCACTATTAATGAACAGAGGCAGAGTGGAGCTGACGACTGCTGGCTCTGACAGGAGGATGATACACAGAGCAGCCGTGACCCAGTGTTCGCGCGGAGGACAAATCAGATGCTTACTTAATAAAGGCCTGGTCAAAAGGAGCAGTCTGTCCATTTTATGGTTTTGGCTGTGCTTGTTTCACCTCGGTGTACTCGACACAGAGCGATATCATCAGGGTTATTTTGGCTGAAATAAATTTCATGTTCGTTTTTTTGGAAACAGGCAGCGCAGGGAATCTGACGAAGGGTGCCTTTAATTGCTTTAGAGACAATTTAAGAGCTCTGTCCCTCTCTGTGGGATCAATATATATAGACATATATATACGTCTATATATATATATATTTATATTTATATATATATATATATATATATATATATATATATATATATATATACGTCTATATATAGTGGCGGAAATGCATCACTTTAATGAAGTAATTCAATTAATTAAATTTCAACCCAGAGAATTGAGTCAGTAACACCTTAAATTGGGAACAAATCTCTCCTTTATCTGGAACCAACATACTAATCACATAAGATCACCTTAGAAACATGAATAAAAACATGAATGACAAGTGTTTGACTCGTTAGTGTGCTGACACGGCGGCGTCAGCGGGAGACGCAGCTTCCGCTACAATGAGCTGTGCGTCTTGATAAAAGCTGTCCTCTCGCCGTGACCATCCACCTCCTCGCTGTCTGATTCAGACTCGTAGGCGATCATGTCCTCGTCCCCCCACACAGTGGGGATCCCTTTGTAGCAAATCCGCGTCTTCCTCTCCCGTCCTTGGCCGAAGCCAAAACCAAAACCCACCCTCACTCCTCTTGTCTCTGAAAACACAGAGGGCAGTTTGGTCCTCCAGCCTAAAAAAATGCCACCGGAGCGCATTTGCAGTAAAAGGAAAACCCCGATAAAAGCAGCCAGGATGAAGGCACAGCTGAGCACGGCCACCACAGCAGGCAGCTGATTGGATGGAGCTACACTGAGCCCGGGCGGTTCCTCGCCCTCTTGGCTGCTGTCGTCTGCTGCCGCTGGGATCTCCTGCTCTCTCTGGGATGCGTCACCCTGCTGCCCCCCTGCCAGAGGGGATTTACGCTGGACCTGGTTCTGGTGCAGACAGGAGGTGAGGACCAGTTGACTGTGAGGCGGGCAGGACAAGCAGTCCGTAGGTCCGGTGCCGGAACAGGTGAGGCAGGCAGAGTTGCAGGGCAGACAGGCTTGGATTGAGGACAGGTCCACCCAGTTCTCCAGGGAGAGGTTGAGGAGCTGTGGCCCTGAGGTGAAGCCCGGTGGACACAACTTTATGCAACCCTGGAGGAAGAGGGAGAAGCCCGGGCTGCACTCTGGATAAAGAGCGGGAAAAGTAGAGAAAGAGAGAGGGAGAGAGAAATCATCAAACAAAAGAATAATGGCTCCAAAAATAAGGGAGTAATGAAAGTGCTTTCATAGCTTCTGCAGAAGAAAGAACTACAGTGGATATGGTTAATGGTGTGTATTTATATCACTTTTCTAGTCTTGATGGCCACTCAAAGCTGCTTCACACCACAATTTTGCCAGGTAACACTTTACAATAAGGGTCCCTTAATTAACGTTAGTTAGTACATTATTAAGCATTAATTACTGTTTAATAATATATTATACAACATTCATTATTATGTATTACTTAGCATTAGTTACTAATGCATATTACTTGATGCATTAATAAGCAGTTAATTATGTTTATTAGTCAAGGTTAGTAAATAAATTATTAAGCAGTAATACAAGTTTAATATTTAAATTAGTTTTATATATTAGTTTTGTATGCATCATGTATGTCTTCACATTTAAGAAGCTGTAAAATCAGAAAGCTTTGATTTGAATTGTTCCAGCCCTAGTTTGTTCAAAGCAAAATTTGGACACTTTTTTCTGTACTTTTATTGGTGAAATTTTGGACGACATGATATATAGTATGACTTTTTGGTCAAATTTAGAACACGTATTTTTTGGTCAAATTTTGGATGACATGACTTTTTGTGGAGGACATGCTATAGTATGACTTTTTGGTCAAATTTTGGACGACATGCTATATTATGACTTTTTGGTCAAATTTAGGACGACAGGCTATAATATGACTTTTTAGTCAAATTTTGGAAGACCTGCTATAGTATGACTTTTGGGTCAAATTTTGTACAACATGCTATAGTATGACTTTTTGGTGAAATTTTGTACAACATGTATGAGTTTTTGGTCAAATTTTTGGTCAAATTTTGGACAACATGCTATAGCATAACCTTTTGGCCAAATTTTGGACGACATGCTTTCGTATGACATTTTGGTCAAATTTTAGACGACATGCTATAGTATGACTTTTTGGTCAAATTTTGGACGAAATGCTGTATTGACTTTTTGGTCAAACATAACACATAACATACCATAGTTTGTCTCAAGGGACTTCAGCGGGTTGGCAACATCCTCTGTCCTTAGACCTTTTTTGCCCAAAATGTGACCAAAACGTCACACTGTACTATGTCGTCGACCTCAATGTCATACTACACTATTTCATCCAAAATCGGTAACATTTTTTGAATTTTATTTTTTTTGCCTAAAATGTGACCAAAACGTCATACTATACTATGTCGTCGACCTCAATGTCATACTACACTATTTCTTTCAAAATCTGACCATTTTTTTGAAAAAAAAATGTTGGTCCAAAATTTGACAAAAACGACATAATAATGTCATCCAAAATCAGAAATTTTTTTGAATTTTTCTTTTAGCCCAAAATGTGACCAAAACGTCATACTATACTATGTCGTCGACCTCAATGTCATACTACACTATTTCGTCCAAAATCTGACAATTAAAAAAAAATATATATTTTTTGTCCAAAATTTGACAAAAACAACATACTATACTATGTCGTCCATAATCGGAAGTTTTTTGAATTTTTTTTTTTTTGCCCAAAATGTGACTAAAACGTCATACTATACTATGTCGTCGACCTCACTGTCATACTACACTATTTCGTCCAAAATCTGACCATTTATTTGAAAAAATAATTTTGGTCCAAAATTTGACAAAAACAACATACTATACTATGTCGTCCAAAATCGGAAGTTTCTTTGAAATTTTTTTTTTTGCCCAAAAATGTGACCAAAACGTCATACTATACTATGTCGTCGACCTCAATGTCATACTACACTATTTCGTCCAAAATCTGATCATTTATTTGAAAAAATAATTTTGGTTCAAAATTTGACAAAAACAACATACTATTCTATGTCATCCAAAATCGGAAGTTTCTTTGAATTTTTTTTTCTTAGCCCAAAATGTGACCAAAAAGTCATACTATACTATGTCGTCGACTTCAATGTCATACTACACTATTTCTTTCAAAATCTGACCATTTTTTTGAAAAAAAAATGTTGGTCCAAAATTTGACAAAAACGACATAATAATGTCATCCAAAATCAGAAATTTTTTTGAATTTTTCTTTTAGCCCAAAATGTGACCAAAACGTCATACTATACTATGTCGTCGACCTCAATGTCATACTACACTATTTCGTCCAAAATCTGACAATTAAAAAAAAATATATATTTTTTGTCCAAAATTTGACAAAAACAACATACTATACTATGTCGTCCATAATCGGAAGTTTTTTGAATTTTTTTTTTTTTGCCCAAAATGTGACTAAAACGTCATACTATACTATGTCGTCGACCTCACTGTCATACTACACTATTTCTTTCAAAATCTGACCATTTATTTGAAAAAATAATTTTGGTCCAAAATTTGACAAAAACAACATACTATACTATGTCGTCCAAAATCGGAAGTTTCTTTGAAATTTTTTTTTTTGCCCAAAAATGTGACCAAAACGTCATACTATACTATGTCGTCGACCTCAATGTCATACTACACTATTTCGTCCAAAATCTGATCATTTATTTGAAAAAATAATTTTGGTTCAAAATTTGACAAAAACAACATACTATTCTATGTCATCCAAAATCGGAAGTTTCTTTGAATTTTTTTTTCTTAGCCCAAAATGTGACCAAAAAGTCATACTATACTATGTCGTCGACTTCAATGTCATACTACACTATTTCGTCCAAAATCTGACCATTTTTTTGAAAAAAAAGATTTTGGTCCAAAATTTGACAAAAACGTCATACTATGTCGTCCAAATTCAATTTTTTTTTTTTTTTTTTTTTTAGCCCAAAATGTGACCAAAACGTCATACTATACTATGTCGTTGACCTCAATGTCATACTACACTATTTCATCCAAAATATACTATGTAGAACGTCATACTATACTATGTTGTCCAAAATGTGACCATTTTTTGAAAAATAAAATTTGGTCCAAAATTTGACAAAAACGACATACTATACTATGTCGTCCAAAATCGGACAATTTTTTTGAAAAACTAATTTTTGATCCAAAAACATCATACTATACTATGTAGAATGTCATACTATACTATGTCGTCCAAAATGTGACCATTTTTTGAAAAAAAAAATTGGTTCAAAATTTGACAAAAACAACATACTATACTATGTCGTCCAAAATCTGACAATTCTTTTGAAAAAAATTTTTTGGTCCAAAACTTGACAAAAACGTCATACTATACCAGGGGTCACCAACCTTTTTGAGTCAGAGAGCTACCTTAAGGGTAAAAAATAATATGGAGGGCTACCATATAATATTTTTTTGTTTGTTTACCATTTAAATGATTAATATTATGCATTCAACTGCATACGCATTCATTCCAGTGCTTACTCCTAACGATAACCAGTTTTTATAAACAATATCAAAGATATTTTACTGACAGATCATACGGATACATGCAAGTGAGGTGAAGTGAAGTGAGCCCGCGGGCACCGTATTGGCTGCCTGCGGGCTACCAGGTGCCCGTGGGCACCACGTTGGTGACCCCTGTACTATACTATGTAGAACGTCATACTATACTATGTCGACCAAAATCTGACCATTTTTTTGAAAAAATAATTTTGGTCCAAAATTTGACAAAAACGTCATACTATACTATGTCTTCCAAAATCGGTACTCAATTTCCTTGTAATGGCGCTTTTCCACTAGCTCCGGGCTACACGGCACTGAGCGACACGACACGAAACGGCACGGTTTAGTTGTGTTTCCACTACAGAGAACGTACCTTCTCAACGTGGGCGTGGTTATCACAACACGGCTGCAACCCGGCTGCGCGAAACTGCTATGACGTCTTATACGCGAGACACACACGCATATAAACAATGACGGACGTGGACTCGTTCTGTTGCTCGGTCTGTGGCATTTGTTCACACACAGAAGAGAAGATCGCCAGAAAAAGCTACAGGCGGCAAGAAGAAATACTGTGGAGGAGTACAGAGAAGTTTGGGAAGTCATACATCATGAAACTGAAGATGAGATGTTACGAGACGACGAGTGAGGGTAAGCTAATATAGTTGCTATCGCTAACTAGCTCATATACAGTACTGTGCAGAAACGATGTTGTTTTTTTGAGTATGTAATACTCATGCATGTCTTGAACCAGAAACATTAATTAAGGTTCCACTCCAGTATTAACAGAGTTGTGTTATTGTTCAAGTGTAAGGGTCGATCACACTAAATACTGGACACCTGTAGAGGATGTTTTTTTTAAAACAACAAAAAACTGCATACATATATTCTGATTGTGTTCCAGTATGGTGAAATAGAAATAATGATCCTCTATTGTCATTATAGCAACAATCTAATGGTGGCCTCAGACTTCTACATAGTACTGTACAATTGTACAGCGTAGTAATGACCGAAAGCAATCTCTATTTTTGGTAATCTGGTATTAACGTAAGCATGCTGCCTGTGTGTTTCAGATGGTTCTGTCACTCCTGAAAAGGAATGACTGATGTCCAGCTGGTGAAATCCATGGTGGTGATGACCTGCTGTGCTCTGCATAACCTGTGTGAAAATCATGGTGAGACCTATGACACTGAATGAGATGCACACACAGCAGCTACAGTGGTTGAACCTGTGGTGGCAGTGGCACAGGGTGTAGAGGATGGCAGAGATGTAGGTGAGGGCCTGATGTGTCACTTGTTGTGAATTTGTAAAATGCTTTATTATTGTACTGTTTTTCACTGAATTACAAATAAAAGTTTGTACTTTCTGCAGAGATGTCTCCTTTTGTCTGTATACGTTTTGTTTGTAAAGGCTGCCACAATTAAAAGAAAAGAAATACGCATGACGTAATCACATAAGTCACATTGTTGTTTATTCAAACAAAAAAACACAGCAAACCAAAGTTAAATTGCACAGCAAATCAAATAAACTGTACATAGGTGGTGGAGTCCTAGGACAGGAGGGAGGAAATAGGTCGCATGCTCCTGCCACCTATTGCCTGGACAAGCTGCCCAATCACTCAAAGGAATGCGTGGTTGAACGCAGCACTCTCGTGATGTGGCGGTTACGTTGTGTCCGGTTCCACTCCTGCTACTGAACATCTTCCACCTGAAGCTCTGCGAGGACAGCTGTGTGCTTCTTTTTCTCTTCCCTACATAACACTATAGAGAAGAGAAAAGGGGTTATTAATCAAACCATTAAGGAAATACACAAATGCTGTAAATCATGTTTATTATTTCTTACCAGTTGCACAGATCTGTGGTCTGTGGCGAAGTTGGTGCCCCCGATAACGAAGCAGCTGATGGCTCTGCTGGGGTGGATGAACACTCCTCACATATGGAATGGGATTCTTGAACAAAAGAAGTGTATACATACGCTGTAATTACACGCATAACAATATATATATATTCAGCCACAGACTGAAACACCCTAAATGAAGGAGCTTTATCATTATTATTATCCTTTATTCCTCCCTGCAGCTGTTAGCTCTCAGTAGACAACATATAACCAGGCTCCTCATCCCATGTGCAATATACTGTCTTTTTGCAAAAGTGTAATATAGACATATAATATCCGATGCTCATTCTCTGTCTATAATGTAAATATAGAACCCATACTGTATATTCTGGTCTAGTCTGTTTTAACACGCAAAGACAAAACGTTACACGGTAGTAAGTCTAATTCATGACTTGTACAAATCTGGTTTCTTTTACAGGTTTACGTAATGTTTTGTTGTAGGTTGAGCACCTAATAGCGACATTGCTAACTAGCTAGCCAACTACGTTGTCTCGTGTAAACAGACGGACAGAGATTACCGACACACATGATGTTACTTTTATAATGTCTTGTTTAAGCGAGTTTATTCTCAGCAGTAGTTAAACGTTGCTCTTAGGCTGAAAATAAAAAACTTACCGTTGGCGTGTGCAGAGTTATTGGAGTTGCTGTGTTACGCCGTGAGCGGACATCGACTCCCGGCAAGACCTGCTCGTTACGGGCGGCTCCGTCCAGCTCTCTGTATTTTGTCGTCTCCGATTAAACACAGGACAGTCTGGACCTCGTCGTTGGACCATGGAGTGTTCTTATGCAGAGTCGCCATGTCGAAGTATTTGCGCGCTACTATTTTTCGAAAAATGGTGAAATAGACTCCTGCATCCTGTATTTTATGTCGCGCTCATGACGCACCCAGTGACGACACTTCTGGCCAATCAGTTACCGGCAGTTTTGACCAATCAGCGCATAGTACCTGCGCATAGTACCGGCACCACGAATGGAACCTCACCACCGCAGGTACTAAAAATAGTGCCGAGTTCCAGGTACTACGCTAGTGGAAACACTCGCTAAACCGTGTCGTGTAGTGTAGTGCCGTTTAAAGTCGGGCCGGTGGAAAAGCGCCATAAGAGTCTTTAGATTAAAGCGTCTGCTAATGGTCAAACTTTGGACCACATGCTATAGTATAACTTTTTGGTCAAATGTTGGACCACATGCCATTGAATGACTTTTTGGTCAAATTTTGGACCACATGCTATTGAATAACTTTTTGGTCAAATTTTGGACACTTTTCATTTGACTTATTTGGTCAAATTTTGGACGACATGCTATAGTATGACTTTTTGATCAAATTTTGACCACATTTCCAGGGTTGCAATGCACCTGCGTTGGAGGAAGACCGATCCCTCCAGTCATTGTTCATGCAAAACCATGTACTGCAGGACTCGGAAAATGACAACGACTGAGGTAAAAAGACATGCGCAACTAGTATGGGTGGAAACTCATCATTATTTAATTATCAAATTATTATAATAAAAAATCATGTCTGTGACATGCTTTTGTCAAAATACCTTAAGGATTAAGCACCACAGCAGTTCAATCACCCTGCCAAAACAGCCCTGTTCAGAACGCTTGGTTTTGAGTGCCTGTCTCTTTCAATGCAAATGAGACACAGCAAACTACGTCAGCATCACTGAGGCTCCAGCAGCTAACAGCAGTCAGCATATAGAAAAGCGATCATTTTACGACTCCAGCCAGCACATTGCCATCATATATAAAATGTATCCACTGGACATGTAAATCCTCTGATGGTGGAAGTTTGTGTAGAACTCTGTGCTGCACTGTGCAGCCAAGAATAAAACACTTTGCGGGCTTCCGCTCTTCCGGATACTATTGCCCTCACCTGCACTCTTGCGTTTTTTAGGGACAAAGTGGAGCTCCACGAGACAACAATTCCAGGAATGTCTCATTGTGACATCATTGAGAACTGCACAGTCATTTATCAAATGAATTTATCACATCATTTCCATCATTTCCGATGCCTGTGTCTCAAAAGGCCTTGAAATCAAGTTTGTAAAACATAAAACATAAGTTCGACTCAGTGGCGCACTGTGCTGACCCAAAGACCCAGTTTTAATGACTGCATATACACAAACCCTTTCACATGACTTCATAACTAAGGATTGTCGGCTTTCAGCAGTGCTGTCCTAAATGAACCAGACTCCTCTGTTAAATATTGCGATTTTAGAAATGTCTTTTTAACTGATCTAAAATTCTGCATTGTTCAGTCTGATTCTTGTGTTGGGCGTCGCACTTGTGACCCATGAGTCTGTTGATTTGCAGTCCGTTGTCTGTTGACATTTTAGTATCGGCTCAGCTCGATTGGAACCTTGTCAGAAGCAGGTACTAAAAAAAAGCACCAGGTACCAGATACTATCACTAATAGAAAAGCAAAAAGAAAAACAGCAGAGCTGTGTAGTGCTCGAACTGTGTAAAGGAAAAGTGCCACAATGGTCAGACTACAGTTTGCAACAGAGGACTCCTCTGCTCACTCCACCAGAGAGGATGTGGTCGTCAACAAGCCTGTCAAGTTGTTCCCATGGATACTACTATTCATTTAGTCTGGAAAACCTTTGTCACGTAAGATGATGAGCTGTTTGTTTGTATCGTGAGCTTCTGTTTCCTAACGTGAAAAACATGTTGGGGTATATATTTGTCAGCTGACCTTTGCCTAACATACACATTTACAGTGAAGGCTTGTTCTATGGCCAAATGTTTACAACAGCTACAATGTTATATAAGATGGAAAAATCTGATGCAAACCACATAAATAAAAACCTGTATTTTTAAAACAAATCTTTTTGTAAATCAAGGTCACATGGATGCGGTAGCAAAAGGAATATGTTGTCATTTTCTGTTTATTAATCCTTGAATGCTTTCATTGAAGTTGTTGACAAGTAAATGAAAGTGTTGCCACTAACAAAAAGGAAAAAAGGCTGAGAGCAAACAGAATGAAGCTTTGGACCACGTCTTCCTTCTCAGCATTTGTTCACAACATAGCACCTCCTGCACTAACACAGGTTTAATCTCCCCGCCGCTCCTCCAATGCTTCCCACACTCAGATTCAAACTAACATGACATATGGTCATGTGCATATTCATCGTGGAAGTGGGCAATCTGTATTCGCCACACTCTCTTCCTCAAGTTAGAATAAGGAACGCAGCATGAGCCCAGAGACTGTTTTGTGACAACTGTGCGTCAGCGCCAATACAAATGAGCTCATTCTGCTTCAGTGGCTCCCATTTGAAGTTAATGTGTCAGAGGATGCACGAATGAGCTCACCAATACAGATCTGCTGGGCGTCAAAGGTCTTGCAGCTGTTGTTGGAAGGTCGGGGAAAATCGGACGACGAGGGGTTGACGACGCTGGGTCCACTGCCCCACAGGATGAGGGTGAACTGCTTCAATACACCTGAAGGACAGGGAGACAGAGAGAGGAGGGAGTGTGACGAGGTGGAAGAAAATATCAATTTAGCTCTTCACAGAGAAGGTAACAGTGGCTGGGATGAGGACATATGGGGAGGTGGGGTAAAAGGAAAGCAGAGAAAGAGACGTGTTTCCATCCCATTTCACTCCCACTGCTCTGTGTGAACAAAACGACAGGAAACATCAAGGACTAACAAGAACTCTATGTGACAATATGCTACAATTTGCTTTATGGAAGACAATGCAGACCGCCTGTTGAAAAGGAGAAGAAAAATCTCCGGATACATAAGTTTTCACAATCAAAAGGTTGCCAAGGTTACAGAAGATTCAATCTCTGCCCAGCAGCTATTACATTTTAATCTGGATGTATCTATGAGGGCCCGTCTTGCTGCTTCCAAACAAGCAGCCACTACAGAACGAGAAAAAAGGGACGAGAGGATTTTTTTAGAGAAAAAAAAATATGCAAGCTGGTGACTATGCTATGCAAGTAATCATGGTTGAGTGCCGTTACCGTAGTCATGTCCATTAGCCGCGACATTTTCAATTTCCAGCGTCCATTCACCCTGAGGATCCTCGTCCCACGAGTGGGTGGTCATGAAAGCCCAGTTGTTGAATCCCTCGGAGGAAAAGTCATTGGGCCTGAATAATAAAAAAAGAGGAGACAGACATGTTGTTTGTGTGATATATTCTGTATATGTACAAATGCAGTGTTTTTTTTCCCAGGGAGTGTACTTGTGGGAGTGTTTGTGCACAAGTGGAATTGAGTCTGACAAAGGCAGGAGGAAAGGAAAAGACGAAGCGATCAGCACCAGTGTGTGAGTGTGTGAGAGAGAGAGAGAGAGAGAGACAAAGTGAGATTTATATGAGGGTTCGACTGTTAGTGTGTGTCTAGTGGTGTGTTATACTGTGTACCTGGGGAACAGCAGGGTGGAGCGTGTGCCCAGTGGGCTGATGAGATGAATGGCCAATTTTCCTCTCTGGTTGTGGGAGAGAGTGAGGCGAGCCTGGACGTGTTCCAGAGAGCTGACATACTCGGGCCGTCCCCAGCAGGCATCCACGCTCTTGCTGAACACCAGCTTGTTTCCGATGTCTCTGCAGGGTTTGACAAGTGGAGGAGAGAGTAGTTAAAGTGTGGCTGCAAAAAAAAAGAAAGAAGAGGATGCACACAACAGCGATGTGCTTACAACATAGAAGTGATCGAGGTGACATCTGTCAGGCTAAGCAGGGTGAAAGAAGAGCAAGTGCTCATAAAGAGATTTTAGTCCCTGTTCAAACCTGGTATTAACATCCATCTTGAGAAAGCTGATGATAAGTGGATGGTGATAAACACAAATGTTCACACCTACCCAGCATTAGCATAAATCCAGGATAATGACACATGGGTATCAGAAAAGATAATCCTTTATTAGTCCCACTATAGGGAAATTTATGAGGGGAAAAAGCACTAAAAAAGAAATGTAGGAAAAGTGAAAGAAATAAATGAAGTTAAGCCACTATGGGAGGCGCAATCTCAAAGGAAATGATTCTGTCTGTTGGTGTGAGTGATAAGTAGATTACTAGCGTGATCAGCGTCTACTCACGCTGCTGTAACATGTAAAGAGATTTCCATTATTAGAAAACAAACAACATGTGTTGATCAGTTTTATTATTACAACAGTAAATGCAGATAAATCAACAGGAGCCAAGGAATGTAAAAATTCTGTAAAAAACATGTTTGGTGTCCATTCAGACCTGTACTTGATTTATGAGGTATTTTTGCATAGTCGGTATGTTACATACAGTAGACACAGATTTCAGTACGCTGCCTGTTCGGAGAGGGAGACAGGAGACACATTTTAGGCAATTATTTGATGTGACTAGGGAAAGTATAGAAACCATGGTGTAGCCCTGTGCAACAGCTGTCAGGGTTAGCATGGTAAACCATTGAAAAAATATTACAAATGTAGCGTACAGTAAAAATTTTATTGGCAGTTCACATACATAACACAGACCTTAGAACCCTAACTATCCCTTTAACATTTTACCACTTCTTCAGATCATTGAGGACGGACATTAAAACCAGGTCTGAACAGGGACTTAAACTCACTGCAGTTCACACACAACAGCTCGTGGTCACACTTCTAACCTTGGCTCTTCTAGCATGGTGTGAACACACTGATGCTGTGGCCCCACTGTTGTCCAGTTCTGTGCCATAGCCACCATAGCACTGGCATCCAGCATCCCATAACCATACGAATGACTCACTGTGAAGGAAAGGAGGGATTAATGGCAGGTTAGTAGATGGTGGTGAAACCAGCAATAAACTCTTTACGCTAATAATGTGGTTTCATATTGACTCATCTGTTCTTGTATGTGTTGTGTTCAGACTGTCCACTAATTACAAGTGATCAAAATAAATTTGTGCGTCCAGACATGACCAACGTATTTTCGGGGGTTATTTTGTAATGACATAGGTGTATCCAGGTTTGTGTCAGCAGTTCCGACACTGGTTTTGCCGTTGTTGTGGTGGTGTGTTATGATAAGAACGACGCAAAAGACAAAGCTGATCTGATCAGGCAGAACATTCAAACTGAAACAAATGTGAATCACATTTTAAATCAACCCCAAAATGTCCAAACTTTCAAAAACCAATCAGCATGAAATATGCATAAAAAAAGCATTAAAAAAATAAGTTCTGATGTTTTATTCTGGCCTATGTGGCTGGTGAGTGCACTTCTACATGCTAATGACCAACTGGCTGAAATGTGTGACATGCTGTGATTGAGAGAGCACTGTGCAAGCAAAGAACTAATGATTTAGGTGTAAAAACAGAGCAGGCAGTAAGCATATTTGCAGATTATGCTTACTGCAAACATTAATTTTTTTTTTTGCTGAAACTGAAGTATTAGTCGGTGTGGATTTGAGCTCCTGAATCTCTCTGTTTAACATTTTTACAAAGCCCCTTCAAGGATGGGTGATGCAAATGAGCATCTGCTGTATGCACTAAAATACTTGCATCATACAGCTGTTTTCAGTTTGTCTAAGGACACTGTATCAATCACTATTAAATAAACCATGAAATAAATACATTATTTATTTATTGTGCTACATCAACTGCTCGGGGCACAAATACAACAGCATATATAGCATACAGCAGAGAATAATACTGTCACTACCTCTGCGTCCAACTCCATTTGTCTTCCAGTCTCCAGCGCTGAGGTATCTGGGCTGGGACGTTCTCACTACCAGGTGTTGCATGTCCCTCCAGGTCAGGTTCATACTGCAGGATGAAAAGCACAGAAACCATATTGACTTTCTGTCATGTAATAGCTCAAGATATTACTTTCTGCATTACGCACATTATGAGAAAAGTCAGGTCTCCACGACCTCAACTTTATGACAAAGCAGCAGAGGAAATGGTATATGGAGGAGGCCAAGAGTCTGCAGACAGACCTGAAATATGATCCAACTAAGCATATATATATATATGGAGGAGAATATCCTTACATTTATGAAACATTACACTGAGATGTAGAGGAAGCCCTGAGGGACATGTCAGTCAACCATAACAAAGATATGGGCTAACATTAAGGTTGAACACCGCATAAAACATTGGTATTAAAGGTACATCATAACCTATTGAGCTGAAAGGACAAAGAACATAGTAAAACACGGAGGACTGAGTTCTCTGTAATGATGGTTTCTAATGAGGCCTGGGATATTGGGTACGGGGAGGGGATGGTGTCAATAAAAGCCTAATAAAATGTTCTCTTTTTTCTAAAAGCATTTGTCCAAGCTGCCTTCAGGTGACCAATGAGAGAAAATCCACTCTGCGAGTTAAGATAATCAAACCATGAATCACGCTGCTTACACTGCTTACACAGTGGACGGAAATAGAAACAATGTGGCCCATCACCTCCACCACTCTGCATCAGCATTCACATCTCACATCACCTTCCTCCAGGGTGGAGAAAAAAATAAATAAATCAGTCAATGTCACCTCAGCCAGGAGTGAATAAAACACCCTCCGAAATACTCTACCTATTAAATGATTCCATCTCTGTTGATTCCCAGTATGTGTGGTCCCAGTCTGATAGACCAGCTACCTTGCTATTACCACAGTCTGTCAGGAGGCGTGCGTCTGTATGTGTGTGTGTGTGTGTGTGTGTTTCAGAGGTGGTGTTAGGGTTGAAAGTGAAAGATAGCCAACATGTTGTAAACCACCACTCTGTCAGTCAATTCCCCTTCTCTGATGATAGGAGAAGTGACAGTGCAGCGATAAACTGGGTTTGTATTTGTTCCTGAACTGACACCGGGGGCTGTGAGGTGACACCGTCAGCTCATGTGGAAATGAGGAGAATGATGCAGTGCAGACTACTGCTGCTGACTTAACGTAAGGGATGGGACGATAATTCTAGGGAAAATTGTTAAAATGTTACACCAATGATTAGAAAATACTGTCTAGCTCACAACATATAGTCTTAGTCATTTATTTGTAGGTGCCAAAAGGGGGAAAAAATACTATCTTGATTATTTTTTTTGGATGATGATGATAATGAAAATTATATTAATCATTAAAAATGTGACTTTAACTGTCTGAGTTATAACCTGCTCACATATTTTACCAAGGGATACAATGTTTAAGTAAAATAGCTCTTATTTTCTTTAAACCTTAACATTCAAAGAAAAATTCAAAGACTTATAATTGAAGTGTGGAAAGATTGAATTCTGGGTAAGCATTCAGATTCAGAAGCAAGAGCGACTATTACAACAATTCAAAACCTTAATTGTTGGGTTGGTGTCGCCATGTTTTCTCCCTATTAGCATAACCACGCACGCCTAACCTGTGTGGCAGGGAGGACACTAGCGCGAGAGGTCATGTGATCAAGTAGGCCCACTTTGGTCATGTGACACTGAATCCTGCTCACTGCTGCAGCAAGGACTGCTTCTGCTGCACACATTCTGAAAAATGTGTGGTGATTTAGTGCACTTATTATAGGTTCTTTTTTTTTTCGCAAAGTCGTGAACAGACTTGATAATGTCAATTTGCAGTTCTTTAAATCAACCGTTACAAGATTATCTCAGACGATATATCTTGGCCACCCGTAGCCTGCAACGACCTTTTTGTAACATTAACACATTTTGTAAAATCTTTTGGCCACAGAACTATTTTTTTTCAATGTCAGTAAGATGTTTTTGTGTCATTTTGTAACATTAGTAAACACTCGGTCACGTCTATATTTGTGCACATTTTCTCAAGACCATGAACCAAATGAAGGAAGAGGATGGAAAAAAATGAAAACCAAAAACATTCTGAAGCATATTTTATCGTAAAAATGTCACAAATCAAAATCATTTTGCTCGGGGCAATCACAGCACCAATCACAAAGATCCTGCACACTGTCCAACTTTCATCAGATATATTGCTGCAAAGTTTCCTTGCCGAGACTGTCCTCAGACCTGATGAATGTTTTTGTTTACTGCTTTTTGCTATTTTACGCATCTGTCCCTGAAAATAGATGTGCTGAGTTAAGTGTCATTTTGTGTTTTGCGTCAGGGCAATCATGACAGGAAATGTTCATATTCGCTTCGTGCTTTGTGTTCAACACACAAGATTCTAGTGAAGATATCAACCATAATAGCGAACAACAGACAGTGTGAATGAAACATTTGGGTTCTGACACTTGGAGTTCAGACTGAGCAATACTGAGACACTGTTGAGCATAAAATCTCCATTATCAGCCCATCAGGTATTCAGATGTCTATCTGGGCTGCAGCTTATTTGTCCTGCTTAATTAACAGCTTATCACAGGCTTTGTTTGCAGAAGAAAATAATTCTAGACATGGATTTACGCAAGCACCAGCACCAAGACAGGACTGCACAAACAAACACACACCTGAGATTTGCAAGCACACAGTGAGGTTAACAACCAAAAACAGTACATTCAAGCATCTGTCTTTCTGTCTGTGATTTTCTTGACAACCACTCATCTCATTTTCAAACATGACGTGTTGCTAAGGAGAAAGAACAGTGCTAAAAGTGAACCGTTTTGGATGAGTGGTATGTTTTAACCTGCTCTTGTTGTGCGAGAAAGTACAAGCTCCCAGTAAAATCACAGAATGCTGTTTTATGACATTGTAAATACAATTAAAAATAACCAATTACTATCCTCATGCTGAAATTAAATTTTAATCCCTTAACTTTTGTGATTTTCTAAAGCCAAGGTGCATTAACTACACAATTAGGAGTAGGAGGGTGTGTTGTTGCTCTCACTCACTTTGCCTCCAGAGCCAGAGCGATGATCCCAGCAGCCAGTGGGGCTGATGCAGATGTGCCCGTGTGAGAGTCTGTGCATTTATGCCTCAGGTCTGTGGTCACCTTGGAGACGGGAGAAAAGAGAGAAGGGCACAAAACCCCAAAAGGAGAAATATGGTTAATATGACACATTGGGTTTCCCAATTCCAGTGTGAGGAAAGTCATAGGGAGAAAGAGGTTGAGTGTTAAGGCAAGGGAGGACTGGGGACAGTGGGAGCTCTGCCAGCAGCAATTAGATATGAAGGAGGAGGAGGAGGACGAGGTGGAGGAGAAGGAGGAGAGAATGGACAGGTAGGTTTAGTCTCAGGCCTGTGGATCATTGCTAGAGGGTTGAAGCTGGGGCACTGAATGTCAGCCAAATCAGCCCAGCCAGGTCTGATTTTGTGGTGAGACAGTACGAAGCACTCTACGTATTCCTCTGCAGTGCCACAGAGTTAATGAGGCCTGTCTGGGTCACAATGAGGACACATCAGAAATGACAAAGGAGCCAGAGGGTGAGCCAAGCTGTGAAGGTTAGGGACAGATTCTTGGTTTACAAGTGTTTGCCTGACAGACTGTGGCACTAATGGTCATCATCACAAATCTACATGTCAGAGGATTAAACAAAGGGAGGGCAGGTGTCTGCACTGGCCAACTGTTAGATTTCAGAATTGAATAAAACACTTTTAAGCTGTCGCATTAGATTTATTGCCGTCCCTGTACTCAGTGACTGAGATGATTGTTCTATTAATCAATCAAACAGAAAGTCGTCATCTCCTTTAAAAGTGAAGTTATCAGTGACATTATTCATAAAGAATGAATTGGATGATTTCATCTTCTTAAGTTACATTGTGTTATGTGCTTCACAGTTAATGGGTTTTTGTATTGTATGTGAAAAAAACAATCAAAACAAAACAACCAATAACATAAATAAATGGTACTCATTAAAATACACACACAGCAACACAGAACCAACTTTGTAATTTTCTTCTTTTATTTTCGCAAATAGCTATATTTTTCTTTTTTGCAGGTGTGAACTTGTGACATTTTTTCTTGCTGCACAGTGACACACACAGTTGCAGATTTACTGGAACAAAATAGAGTTTTTCTTTGACTCTTGTTGGCAAACGCCATAATCTAAAACAGGTGCTCTTAACCTCAGGCAAGGGACCAGTACCGGGCCTTGGGCTGAGCTGAACTGAGCCAAGAAAATCTGTAGGAAACTAGCCTAAAGCATGTTGTTATGTAACAATTTCCTTATCTAAAGGGAACTTATATTAATTTTAAAATGACTAAACAAACAAGGCAGACTGTCACCATGCTATTTCATATATGCATCCTAAATTATACACCGTCCATTGGCAGCAATGCATCTCCATCTCCGCATTAAGACAACATAGAAAAATAAATATTAAACTGCTGTTGAAGTGCTGCTTTGTGAGTATAAGGTAAGGATGGGAACAGCTGCTGAAGCAATTTCCTCAGATCCTGTGGGCCAGACCGTCTCATTAACAATGATGTGACTTCCTGCAGGTGATGAAGGCTACAGACCCCGATTTTGGAGACAGCCTATGACCTTTTATATAAGTATAAGATTACTATACAACTGTTGTCCAGGCCTTACAGTTGAAAACAAACAACTGACACAAGGAAACACAATAGTTATGTAAATCTTAAACAAGCAAATAACAAACAATTGGTTGCTATTTGTTTACTTTACTTGCATACTTCACATGGGACTGAGGAACATATACGCTGCAACAATGGGCTCAGGCATTTCTCCCAGCTATCGTTCTCCAAGCGCATATGGTTTGATTGTGTTTACCCACAATGCCCTGCGTTGTAGTCCACGTCCTGCTTTTGGTTCACTTGAAGAGAACCGAGATCTATGTTTTTAGGCGGACCAAAGTTCGCTCCATTGGTGTGGATCGGAGTTCGGTTGCAACAAGAACATTCACGCCTCCCCAAACTAACTGGACTTTCCGAGCAAACAAAGTGGAATTTGATTTAGAAGGGCTGGTGTGAATGCACCCTGAGACAGAAAAGGCTCCAGTGCCTTGAATATCTACAATGCTGTCAATCAAAACAAAAGATTGAAAGATGTTGTCACATTTATCCAATCACTGTCTCGCTCACTGTAGAATAAAAACGCTATTTTGTGCCGTCTCATAGAGAACCATTGAAGCTGAGCTTCTACTGGTTTTAATGCGCCTCGCTGCTGTGAGAACCCATAAGATTATCTATGATAAACAGCTGAACAAACTCGTCTAGAAACTAGAATAGTATAGCTGACATTTAGTAATGAAATGTAAATACAACAGTATTGACTATTTCTTTTATGAAGTTTTAGAGGAATCCGAGCTTCCCTTGCTGTCATAGAGCAATCGCCTCTGCTGTAAAGGTCTCATTTTCTCGTGAAACAAAAAAAGCCAACAGTAACAGAAGTTCTGGACAAAGGAATACTGTGTCAAACTCAATGCTACGACAAATTACAGCTTCTGACTGTTACAGTAAAGGGACCATACAAAGCCACTGCTCGCCTGTTTGTTTGCCTGCAGCAGTGTAGCTTGGGGAGAAATGGTAGATTTGTGGTTGTTTCATGTTTCTTTGTCACCCGAGGCAAGTGTGTATTCAGCTGACAAGCAGTGTGAAGAAAGAATGTGGCAAGTCCACATTTTGTCATCTTTCCTCACTGTAAAGTCACACATCAGTCACTGTCTGATTCTGACAGTTGGATGCCTGTTTGATGCATGTTGGATTTTTGTTATGTAACACATTAGGTGTTTTTGCTTATTAGAATAGGAAGGGGTTTTGTTGTATTCATTATGATGGGCTCCATCTGTATATACTGTAAATGTTCTGCCTTCATCACATATATAAAGGGTATCATATACAGTAGTGTAGGTTCATTTATAAATGTAACCTGAATCATATTTCAAACATGTCTTTTTGGAAACAGAGTTGTGATTCATTTTAAATATAACATTTTGTTTACTTCCTGTGGTCACAACTTCACAGAGGAGGACTGAAAAATGGAGCCGTGAGAAGAGTAATGTGAAAGAGAAAAACTCTTTAGAAAAAAGTGCCAAACTCAGTGACAAACTAAAAACAGGTTTGCAGCTAAGAGCAAGCAGCAGAAGTTGATGGAGACGAGACAGGTGCACATAGTCTCACATGATGTGTGGCTACCATACAAATAAGTGGTGCGTTAAATTAAAGATGGCATACAGCATCAGCATTTATGAGCAGGACACTTTGCTGTTTATTGGTCTCTCAGCTGAAGCAGCAGCAAAACAGTTTACTGCTGGAGGTAAAGAGGAACCTCAGCAGCAGCAGCAGCAGCAGCAGCAGACATGAGCCCTGCAACCACCAGAGAGAACAGGAAGCATCGATTTAGGGTAGAGTTCACTGGGACACGATAGTAGAGAGAGAGAGAGGGGGATCATGTATTATTTCGATGTCATGTGGAGAACATTAATTTGTTTTATACTTGCACACAATTAAAAATAATTGAAGGTAGTGTTAAAAAGTCTCAGTCATAATTCCCTCGCCTCTTCAATGCCACCATGCTTGAGATTATAGTGTCTTCCGTGTCCTCGGAACACATGTACGAGCAGCCCACCTGAGCCACCTGATGCTTTACATGGGAGAAAACGTAAGTTCTGACCTTTGAATTTACAGTTTGTTGGAGGAATGGAAGAATTAGACTGAAGCTTTGTTGATTATTACCCTCGGTGCACTGCTCTCAGCCACAGAGGTACAAACAATGTGTCGTGGCCACACGCTGTGCTCAGTGCAGATTAACAAACAATGACAACAATGGAACTGTCAATCATTCACGAAAAACACCCTCCAGAATAAATGTCAGCCTTGTGATAGTGTATATAAATTATCATGCTGATAATCACTGCATCTTTATTTATAATTCCTGTATTAACATTATTTGCATATTCCACTTATGTTGTTTTGATAGCTATATAAAACAGAACAATTCATTCAATCTACATGTGGTGAAATTATCTATTAAAATTGTAATTGTTTTTTTTTTATTGTCAATCAAAATTATCTCTGTTAATTGTATTTTATTTAATTAACCAGCAAATTAACATTTATGTCACACGTTCATGACTGTATTTGTCGTTAGTTGATTAGTTCCATGATGAACGGTACCTTACACATTGTTTTTTTCATTTTTGTGCAGCACACACGCAATGTACTGCGGTAAAAATACTACAAAGTGGATAAATTGACTCATGTCTCCTCCTTCATTAAACAGGCTCTTAAAAATGTCAGCATCGACTTGTCGACTGTTATACACCTAGCCCTCTGTGTGTGTGTGTGTGTGTGTGTGTGTGTGTGTGTGTGTGTGTGTGTGTGTGTGTGTGTGTGTGTGTGTGTGTGTGTGTGTGTGTGTGTGTGTGTGTGTGTGTGTGTTATGTGTGTGTGTGTGTGTGTGTGAGAGAGAGTGAAAAGTGAGATGGTAGCAGGTCTAATCAGCTCAGGTGGTTGATAAACACGTTTTTGCATCTCAGATGTTGAAGATGGACTGACTTTCATAAAGATTTAAAAGGGTGCTAACATCAAGTCACTGCGATTCTATAAAGCTTGTTGTTTATAATAGCGTGTGCATGTGTGTGCATATATAGGAGTATAACATGATGTAGTGAGGGACTCATAACTAGGATGTGCACCAGCAACCACAGCACCCACGTACCATGTGAAAAGATGCAATTAATCATGATTAGTCACAGCAAATTCTGCAATTGATATATATTTAAAAAAAATAAAATAATTTGACTAATCCATTTCATACATATATTCATGTATTCTATTTTTTATATGTAGTGTGGTTAGTTTTAATGAATATTTTTCATCATTCTAGTCCTGCATGATATACGAAATTATTATACAGAACAGTGATGTTAAATATTTATGTCTTTTCTATTGCTTGTGGGGAAATGGGATTAGACGCAGCCTTACAGCCACTCTTATTTCAAATGGATTATTATTGTCACAAATCATTTGTGGGATTAAGGTCTTGCACCCAAATCTTTTTCAATGTAAAGGGGGAAGATAGTGTGTGGAGAGGTTGTTTACTATGTTTGCACTTCTTACAGAATCAAAGTGTAAAACAACCCAAGACAGGATCAGGGATATATTGACAGTGTGTGTGTGTGTGTGTGTGTGTGTGTGTGTGTGTGTATATGCTCACTATTTGTTTCTCTCCTGGGTTTCCGGAGCTGAAGGTGGAGGCAAGTGTGGAGGAGCAGGGCTCACTGTACCATGGCACGTTGCCGGACTGTGTGGTGCTGCTGATGGACAGAGTGTAAATGCTGTTGGTGTATCCGTCGCAGTTACAGTTGTCCTGCTCTCGTCCACCATTACCCGAGGCCCACACAAAGATGGATCCCAGTCCGCTGCGTCCCTGTGGTACAAAAACATACGGTGTGTTCATATAGATGTAATCCACTTATGTTCACAAGGGGAGAAAGAGGGAAAAAAACGGGAGAAGAACGAGAATGAAGTGAAGTGTGAAGTATTGCCTTTAACAAAGACATTGTTCTTAAACGCCTTGTCGTTTATGTGCTCTCTTCCAGAATGACTGAACCCCTGAAAGAATCGCACTTATGAATACATCATAATGACACAAGGACATTACTGTGACAGAGCATCAGATAAAAAAATATAAGAAATGTAATTACTAAATCTGCGCAAGCTGAATGCAATTTAGGGGCCTGATAAATGACAACATGACATCTGCCAGCGTGAGACTGCATAATATGATTGTGAAATATCAAAAATACATGAAACTTACATTTAGTCTACTTTGATCTACACAGAACATCTGGAGTGGTTTATGACTCAATACAACTATACTGAACATTTTGGTAAGGCAACAAAGCATGTGATTTGTCAACTCAAACACATTTCGAACATTAGATTGGAGGCAGCCCATGGTCAAGAGGACAGGAGTTGGGCATGTAGCTGGTTTAATCCAGGGATGGGTCAAGGGCTGAGGTGCCCCCGAGCAAGGCACCCAACCCCCCATTTCTCCCTGGGCACAGATATGTGACGCCCACTGCTCCTATGCCCAGGTTGTGTGTGTTCACTACTGTTGTGTAACGAGGATGGGTTAAATAAATGCAGCGGACAATTCACTATCACTAAGTGCTGTGTGTGTGTGTGTGCAAAAAAATCCAAGATTGTTATTTTTATTTTAAGACACAAACCCATTTCTCTTGTATTTGTTGGACTGTCACTGAAAATCAAAGCTCTTACAGAACGCAGCTGTTGTGGTGCTCACGAGTTGTAGAGAACCTGTGGACATTTTCTCCGTTTTGGCCTCCCGCACTTGTTTCCTCTGACCTTTAGAATCAATTTTTAACTTTTGCTGCTTATTTTAAAGCCATGGGTCAGTCTGCTCCCTACACTGCTGACCTTTGTCTGTGGGCAATCGGGCTTTTGTTGTACAGATTCCACAGCTGAAAAACAGCATCTGAGTGGAAAATGAAGTCATGTTTCCTTGTTGCATTGCACTTTTCTTCTTGTATATAAGATCATTTTTGGTGTTTTGTTAGTCTTCATTATTTCTTTGAGCGGTTCTTTTTACTGTGAGTGTTTTGTGAGATCTTCATCATAAAAGAATTAAGAATTAAAATGTAGTCACAGCGCAGGCTTCTATTCACTGTTTTCATTGCACAGTTTTCTTCAAACGTTATCAAATGAAGTTGAATTTTTCATCAAAGCGTACACGCTGTGATCCAGGAGCTGTGAAGTTCAGAATAAAAATGTAAGATTAAAACTTTTTTTTAATCACTTTTCTACAGTTTGACCCATTGTGGGCAGGAAACATTCAGTTCACATAAGAAAACAAGTTACCAAGACATGCATACAGTATGGTGAAAAAAAGCGCTAAAAGAAAGTGGGACACCATTCTTACATCCCACATACAGAGCAGTAATAATAATACAGTTTATGGCAAGACAGAAATTAATATGATGTAAGAGATGAGATGCATGCACACTGTTTCACCCACAGATACATACAACAATACAGGAGGGAGCCTGAGGAGCCTACAGGGAGTGTTTCATACTGTATATTCACTGTTATTTCTGCACACACACCAATTAGTGATAGTGAATTTGACCTCTGCATTTAACTTAAAGGAGACATATTATTATGCAAAATCAACTTTTTATATTGTATGCCATGTTTTTGTGGTCTCAGTCTTACGAATCTCCGCTTTGTCCCTAAAAAAACACGATATTGCAGGCGATGGTAATACTATCCGGAAGAACATAAAGCCCAATTTATACTCCTGCCTAAAGTGCTCTGCGTAGGTTACGTAGAGCCCTCTGCGCTGATGCAGAACCTGTCGCAGAGCCTCTGCGTTGTCTCCGACTGCACAAAATATTTTTTTAAGTGTCCGTCACTCCTTCAAGGGACAACCGAGACGGCAAGAGCTGCGATTGGTCCTCAGGACAGGCCGAGCTAAGCTGCTCTGTGTCGGCCACTGTGCGCACCGATCGTCCACAGAGGCGGAGCTGATCAGCACCGACAACGTCGCTGCCAAACCATAAATATGTCATATCATAGCCAATTTCTCGCCTCAAATTATCTTAAAACTGCGTTCCGTGACACAGAAAAGTGAGAAACGGCCACTGTCTCAACAACAACAGTCTTTCTCTCTCTTTCTCTCTCGGTCGCCATTGCTCACTGTAGCCAGAAGCACAACAACCTTGCGCAGCGACCCCTACTGATCGGGCGGGAAATTGCAGCGCGTATCTGTCACCACGAAGCAGAAGTATGAAGGCTCGAGGGGTCTCCGTGGTTACGCAGTTGGATAACGCATTAAGCAGTCGGAGAAGTATAATGTGGCCTTAAGTCCGTGAAGTGTTCTATTCTTGGCTGCACAGTGCAACACAGAGTTTTAGTTCAATTATTGCACACATTGGCATTGTTTTTAATATGCTTATGCTTATGGTCATTCAATCTATTATCTGATCTAGATTTTTTTGGGATGGATTAAATTGTTGAACCTGGAACTTACCAAATGAACTTGAGGCCAGATATTAGAAAATGTGGCATTATGTTTGTCTGGGCAATGTATACCTACTATACCCAAATCAGTGCTCCTGACTAATAACCACTCACATTTTTATCTCTCCCACTGCCCCACACACAAAGGAAAGAACTAAACCATGAACCCAAGATCGATACACCGCTGCTCCGCGAGTTGTTTTCATAAATACTCTTCCACTGGACACACAACGCTGTCTGAATTGTAATGTATCAACACTACAGCCTTGAAGCTTTGCCTAATACTGCTAAACCTCCCAGCCCAATGTATGACCTGACTCTGCCTTTGCTGCAAGTTACACAGGTCAGAGACCATCACTTCATTACTGGGGGTTATCTTAGTGCCAGGAGAACTCGAGCTAAATCAAAAGTCTGGTTCAGCTGTAGTTATGCTGGTTTTCCCCTTAGTAACACAAGGACATGTGGAACATTTTTATGTGATAAAATGAGACATTGATTCAACTGCTTCAACAAAAAATGGCATTTTCATTAATTTTCGCAGCAATTACCGTGGCCTTTGAATGGAACTATGGTTATGCAACAGTGAAAGCTCATCTATTTCTATTGTCGCTCATCTTATGTTCATTGTTTGGCTGCTGCACTGGCTTATTTTTATGTCGCAGTGCTGACATACAGTTTACGGCTTAAATAATATGTCATACTCTCTCAAACTCTCAACTTTTACTTCGAGTTAGAAACAAAGTTTTGATCCAGTGTGAATCTTCCTCGGGTCAGAATGAGTGAATCAATTAAATGCCAAGCAGAGGAGGTGATATAAATATCCTGTTGTTAAAAAGAGAGAGTATTATCATTTTTTTACCCTTCAGACTTAAACCCCAAAAGGTCTATATCATGATAACATCACTATGGAATAAAACACTTGCTATAAATTGGAGGATTTTGTATCCATTGTCTGACATCCATTGTTTAATGGGTCACATTTACATGGCAAAACAGACACACAACTAGGGATGTTAATGATGAACTATTAGTCATTTAAATGCCATTAGGAATTCAACCGATAATGAATTTATCAATTATTAAGCAACATCTGTTTCCTTTTGTCTGTATTTAATTTCTCTGTAACTCACATGCACACCAACCAAAGCCCTGCCGTTTGCGGAAGAAGAAAATGGCTGAGGTGACTTGAAGCAGCTTTTAAAACACTTGTTTTCAAATGCAACTAACAGGTGACACAGGAGTAAAAAAAAAAACTTCCTCCATTACAAACTCTCTTGTCTGGATGTAAACCGTGTTGACTTGTCAGAAGCAAATGCACCACTTTTCCTCAGCTTTGCAAAGTTAATATCTGTGGGGGCGCCGCAGAGCTCATGTGGTAGAGCTGGCGCCCTCCTAGGGCTAAGGGCCTTGCAGTGACCTGGATATGATTCCACCCCGTGGTCCTCTGCTCGGCAGTTGCTCAATGTTTTATTAGGACTACATAAATTATGTGTTGCAAATGTACATTTTTAACTCGTTAACACCTAAGCCTCAAAATGTCCCTTTTTGCCAGAACACTTAGAATTTTCAACACCTGGCTAAAAGAGCTTATTAACAGTTTAAAAACAAGAAAAACAAACAAAAAAGCACTAAAACATACTTCCAACAGAATGTTTATAGTATAAAATTCTATGGTCTCTGCTCCGTTTCTCCACTGCTCTGAGTGTGTCAGTGAAATCACCCTAATAACCACATGGTTGGTTTTGACTTGCAACTTCTCAGCTTTTAAATACTATTTTGAATTTTTCTGATAGCACAAACTGCTGCATAATTACGGTAATGCAAAGAGCACTTGCCCAAGCGATATGCCCAAGCGATATGCCCAAGCGATATGCTCGGTATTTCACAGAGGAGGAGGTACGGCACCAGCTGAGCCGTTGCAAGCCCAGCAAAGCTCCAGGGCCTGATGGCATCCCAGCCAGGGTGCTTAAGATCTGTGCCATGGAGCTCTCTCCAATACTGCACTCACTTTTTTGCCAATCTTACCGGACTGCCACAATACCCATACTATGGAAAACCGCCACCATAATCCAAGTACCAAAGAAACCCAGACCCACAGAACCTAACCACTACCGCCCCATAGCCTTAACACCCATCATGATGAAATGCCTGGAGAGACTGCTGCTGAACATCATTCTCCCACTTGTCACCCCACACCTGGACTCCCTCCAATTTGCCTACAAGGCAAAAAGAGGCACAGAGGATGCTGTGGCCTGTCTGCTGCACCTCCTCCTCCAGCACCTGGACTCCCCAGGCAATTTCGCCAGGATCCTTTTCGTGGACTTCAGCTCCGCCTTCGACTCCCTACAGAAACACCTGCTGATCCAGAAGCTACACCACTTCAACACCCCCCCATCTGATTCACCTCATCCACAACTTTCTGACCGACAGACTGCAAGCAGTAAGGGTGGGCTCAACCACATCCCCTGTACTCACCATCAACACTGGGGTCCCACAGGGATGTGTGTTGAGCCCTTTCCTGTACATTCTCTACACCAATGACTGTCTTAGCATTTCACCCACCACATCATATCTCAAATACTCAGATGACACAGCCATCCTCGCACTTCTCTCAGACAACCAACCCACTCTGGACTATAACAACACAGTCACCCATTTCACCAAATGGTGCGCAGACAACCATCTCCAAATCAATGTCAATAAAACAAAGGAATTACTGTTCAGCTCCCCCTCACCCCAGCACCCCACCACCATAAACACCCAAACAGTCGAGACAGTGGACACTTTCAAATAGTTGGGAATAACTCTGGACAACAAACTCACCTTTGATCAGCACACTACGGACATCCAAAAAAGAAGCCAACAAAGACTGTCAGCCATCCGCCATCTCAAAGGACTATAAGTTGCACCTCACCTCCTGTTGTTACTCTATCAGAGCATTATTCAACCCATCCTTCTGTACTGTTCCACATGTTTCTTCACCATGCTTTCTGTCACAAATCGGGCCAAACTCACACGCATCACAAACACAGCTGCTAAAATCATTGGTCTCCCCACACCCAACCTCACAGAACTAAGTGAAAAATCCATCAACCGCCTAGCAAACTCCATAGTTCAAGACACCACTCACCCACTGCACCAATACATCACCCCACTACCCTCAGGACGAAGATACAGAACCCTCAAATTCAGGAGGGCTCGCCTGGGAAAAAGCCTGATCCCTGCAGCTATAGCGGCCCTGAACAGCAGGCCCCGCTGATCTGTCTGTCCAACACTGATCTGTCTGTCTGCTGTTTCACTGTGTCGTCATGTACTGTATGTTGTCACTGGTGTTGTGGATGTGTTGTGGAAAGCATTGTCTGTTTGTGATGCATGTCCTTCATTGTGCAGTCTGTGAAAACAAATTTCCCCATGTGGGACAAATAAACTTAATCTTAATCTAAAAAAATCTAATCTAAAGGGTTAAACAAAGACAAGTTGTCTCGAATTTATTGTTGAAATTCAACTGACTTTAATCTATGAACTAATTCTAGAGTTAAGGAAAACACACAAAATGTGCAACATTGCACACAACATAATGTAAAACCATAACTTGACATAGACAGATTTTAATATGCACTAAACATAAAATGAAAGCTAAAACTCCAGACATGATACTTTTGGACTGAATCAGGCTTGTTGTTCCTCTCAGCCTTTATGCGGCTAAGTAACTGTAGCTTTCATCTTCTCATGTACAGAAAAGCAAGACATTCACTTAAAGATGCTAGTTTGATCCTGACACTATGAAACAGGGAAGATAAAAGTAAATTATAAGTCCAAACGTATGCTGTGACTGACCTTGGTAATTCCCTGAAGAAAAGCCTCCTGAGCCAGCTTGGCAGGGCCGTCCAGTGACTTGCCATCATCTTCTGGGCCCCAGCTGGCACTGTAGATGTGGATGTGTTGCGGATTCAGGCTGAGGGAATGTGCCTCGACTATGTCCGTCACGTCCCCATCCAACATGCGAACTCCTACAAAACAGTCATGTCGCAACGCAGTGCAGATTAGATAACCAAACTAGAGAAGAGTTAAAGTGGTGGAGAAACAGTGACAGGATGACAGATGGTGTAATGAGAGTGAGGATATTAATTTTCGCTTAAAAGCAGTGTGTCAAAACATCATAAGATAACAAGATGAGAAAACTAAAGAGTGAAAGAAAGTGGTGGCACTGCAAATCACCTTATTATCTTCAGCCATACACACAAGAAAAGAAAAACCGACATGGGGGAAAAAAATAATCACAGGAAGAAAAACCTGGACTTCACAGGCCTCAGATTTAAGTGACAGTATACATCTTCAGCCACAGATGCGACTCGGATGGACACTACACTGTTTTAACATCAGAAAATTAAATGCCAGCTGTTGTTAAGCCAAGAAAGGCCAGTGTCTGACCACAACGAGAAGACTGACACACACACACACACACACACACACACACACACACACACACACACACACACACACACACACACACACACACACACACACACACACACACACACACACACACACACACACACACACACACAGATATAAATGAGCTGGGAGTTTACTGAGCCTTTGCAGACTGGTGTGTCCACAGGGTAGCACCAAATGCCACCTTTCATCATACCTGAATACAACCCCGCCTGAGCCTTTGAAGTGAGCAGCCTCAGATCACTCCTCTGAACATTAATGGCTGGAGAGAGGCATGAAATAAACCACCTTCAAATAAGGTCCATTACTGAGTGAGGACCCAAGACCTCAGATGCAATGCTACCACTGACAACATCCACACAGACTTCAATAACCAACCCGACTGCCCCACAGACACAGACATACATACGCCAGTGTTGATGCAGCCGAAGCACACATTACTCATGCTGGTGCAGGGATTTGCCATAACACAACTTTGAATACTGAACAGCCTTAACATTTTTTTTTTACCTGGGGTAAACACACAACATAAAACTCAACGTCTGCTCCTTGGTGATTATGCCAGTGCTGTATTGCAGCAGTAATGATAATCACTGTCGTAACAATATTCATCAACCTCCTGCTGCTTGACGTTTCCTTATTAAGCCACGGCTGCGCAGGTTCCCTGCTGCTGTAAGTCAAAAGGAAGCAGGTAGAGATGCAGCTGTGTGTACTGGAGGAGGGGAAACAGGTACAGTGGGTGGAAGGAAACACTGAGTGAGCCAAGTAGGGCCAATTACAGGCTTTAAACACTTAATCACAAATCATTGTTCAGTGAGGATGCACACACTGAGGTGTCGCCACAAACATAACTGCCTGTGCACATGTGAATATGCAGGCATTTGGAGGCGAATCACAGCTGTTTATAAACAATCCACTGACCCCCGCGACATGAACAGATTCACAGGGGAGTCATTTATGCGAATGGCGCCAATGTGCGACTCTGTCGAGGGATGCCGGGTAATGAATACAGAGAAGGAGAGTTATGGGTAACATCTGTGAACGGGTTGTCAGGCTCCACTGAGCCTTGTTGGCTACCATTGTGTCATTGACAGATAGTTTGGAGACAAAAGTTACAAAAAGCATTCTTGGAATACTTAATCAAGTGCAAGATATTTCATAGACAGAACAAAAAAAAATCCTTCAAGACTTAATTTATGCCGACACTTATTTTGATCAGCTTTTAAGCAGATGGTAAGAATAGATGCCCAGTGGGCTGTGAATTCAATTTTCCATTGGCATTGATATAATATTAAATTAAGGGTGCTTTCTCATCCCTAAAGATACAATAAGATGCTTAAAATACAGATCTGGCATTGCATTTCTTATTTGGGAAAGCAAAGGACACATAATAAAGGTGGGATGAACAAATGTGCTGCTCTGAGATAAAGGTCCAGAGTATAAGAATTAGTAATATTTAATGGCAAGATTGCAACAAATGGAGGACTCCTTATCCCTCACATTCCAAAGAGATTCAGGCAAATACAATGACCTTCACATAAAAGAAGACTCTTTCAAACTCTCTACACGATTCCATCTCCCTTTGTCAACCTTCTTCTTCATTTGGTTTCCAATCCAATTAATATATATAAAGCACATATAAAGACCAAGGTGCTTTGTTCCTGTGCATACAAGGTTAATGAATCTGGGCGTAGTGGAAGTTCTTCATTTGAGTGTTAAGCTCAGTGTCACTGGACCTTAAAGACCTCAAAGACCTTAAAGATGTTTCTTTCTTTGAGAAAAAAATATCTTCTCAATGAATACCTCAAAGAGCTTTCTTTATTTGAGACATTCACAATATATTTTATGTTGTTTCACTTTTGCATTTTTATATTGCTTAAAGGAGTCATATGATACCCTGTTTCTCCTAACCTAGTTCCCTGGTGTCCTCATGATCATGTCTGTGACATGCTTTTGGTCAATCACCCTGCCAAAACAGCCCTGTTCAGAACACTCTGTTTAGTAGTATCTCTTTAGGTCCACCTTAAAAAAAAGTGAAACAAAACTTAAGGGACAGGAAATGACATCAGTCACAGAGGCTACTGTGAGCTAACAGCAGTTAGCGTTTGGAAAAGTGTTAATTTGCAGGCTCTAGCAGGCACATTACTGTCATATATAACATGTATCCACTGGACATAAATCCTCTGAGGCTGGAAGTTTCAGTAGAACTCTGTGCTGCACTGTGGAGCCAAGAAAATAACTTTTTGCGGACTTGCGGTTTTCGGATACCGTTGCCCTCGCCAGCACTCTTGCGTGTTTTACGGACAAAGCGGAGCTCCACGAGACAACAATTCCAGAATTTAGCGCATTGTGGCGTCCCAGTGAGCGTGGAAGTCGAGTGTTTTATCTCCTGTACTTAGACTGAGGAGGACCACAAAACATGAGTAAGTCATCTTTTTTTTTTACACTTTGCTAACTGATAGGGCATCCAGAGTCCCAAATATAAGAATTTAAATTATATGAAAAACTGAAATACACACTGACGTGAGTATTCAGACATTTGAGGTTAAGCTGAAGTGTCTTGCATTTCTGTTGATCATCAAATTTTAAATCAATCTCACGACGGTAAATTCAGTTGAGGATAACAAAAATGTCAGTGTGAAACCAGCTCCTCATATCTGACCAAACCATGAGATCAAAGTAACTTGTGGACACAAAAGAACAAATCTGGTGAAGGCTACAAAAATGTTATGCTTCACTCAAAATTTCCCAGGGGCACAGTGGCTGGTTATCTCCAGGCACGACACTTAGAATTGAAGCCAATCAGTTTAATCTTGATTTCACCAGCCTGGGAGTCATTTAGGTGCTTTTCAAAGGAGCGAGGCATCTTTTTTTTGTCAGCTCTAAGTTCCAGAACATTTGGAGTTTTGGATACTGAGTGTAGATTGATGAGGGAAATAATTATATTATAATTTATATTTATATTTTTGCAGAATATGCCAACATACCAAACTGAGAGAAATCTGAAAGGGTCTGAATACTCTTTGAACGCAGTGTGTGCTTATTTATTTACAGACACACACCAAGGTCTTGAGCTACTCAAATTTTTTTCGTCAGAGAAATAGATAAAAAAAAATGATCAAAAGCTGCTTTTCTCTGCGGTAAAGGATCAAGGACAGTTCATTGTGTGCGCTTGCAGCAGAAACGGCAGAATAAATCATTAATCAGTCATTAATTGATCGTCATTGGTCCAGACGAAAAACCCAAATGTTCATCAAAATCCTTTAATGTATCTCTAATTAAATATGGTGCTAAATCAGGATAACTCAGATTCAAGTCCCAGATTAATAAAATCCCATTTAAAACAAATTATTTCCACATTCATTTGGGTGAAAGTGATTATTATTGTGAGTTTCAGTTTTAATTTAAATAATATTTAATTCATTTGGATAAATGATCTAAAACTAGACACTGTGTTCCCGATGATGTGCTTCACTCACCTCCAATTTTAGCATTATAGGCCACACCCACTCCACATACGCTGTTGTTGGCTGCAGCTGCAACTTCTCCTGCACATCGAGTTCCATGTCTGAGAAGAGAGGAGAGGAAAAACTGATGAAAGTAATAAATATAGAAATGATAAAAAAAACAAAAACATGAGAGCATCGATTTAATTAATTCAAGCCAAAAATATTACTCTTCTTTGTAATTTGCTGAACTGTGCGGAGGTTTTAAACTAAACTACTGTTAAAGTGTATCTAAAAATACACCAGAAGAAATGGTCCCTTTGTCAGTGCAGTCGATCTGAATCAGAGCTGTAACATAAACTAACCAGAAAGCCTACTGTGCCTTCACATTAAATTTGCCTACACATTTCAAACATTCAAGTGCACAGCGACCTAAATAGTGAATGTGGCATTTTTCCACCTAAACAGATAATCATCATCCAATTAATCAATTCTGATATTTTCAATTGAACACAGTTTTTTCTGTATATGCATTCTGAACAACTTGGGATATTTATATATATTCATATTTACTATGTCATGGTTATGACGCAGAAAACATGCATGGTTGGTTTTCTGCAACAATTACACTTAAGTGACAGTTGTGTGGTGGTTTTCTTCTGTTCCCTGCAGTGCCAATCAAATCTAATTAAAACACATCCAACTCTCAATAAGCTTGTCAGTGGTTATAATGTACTTATCAATATTCATGTGCAATTCTATCGGAATGCATAACAGCTTGTGCAAGGTTCGACAGTATCCTGGTTGTTCAAATCTTGCATATCTTTCCTCGTGTTGCACACATTACAGGATGCAGGAGTCATCCAACCTAACTTCACCTTGACAGCCACAGGACACATCCAAATGGGATATGAAATATTATTGATGTGCATGTATTATTCAGTCCCTCAGAAGTATCCTTGAGCCAGTCTGTAGTTTCATAGAACAGGCAGGTTCCCCATAGAACGCGGTCTACATTTCAGACATGTTAACAATCTTGCTTTTATCAACAACAAAAGCAAGAAAATGTCAGGTTGACACTGAAACCTGTGCAGCTCAGTATTATTGCAGGCAAAACAAATCACCATTAGTGAAAGGGATTTCATTTGTTTTCATTGACTTCAACTGTGTGATGTGACTGCAAAGGGACAATGTGGACTGAGCACTTGGCATTTACCATTGGTCATTAAGATTGTCTGCTGATGACAGAGCAGATATCCGATTAGGACCTGCACGGCGTCACGCCCACCTCCGGTGCTTTGCAATGTCAATATTATTGAAATGGTGCTAATTACATCCAGAGTATTTTATTTATTTATTTATTTATGTGTAAGAGCCAAAAGCCAAAAAATACTTTCTTTGTGATCTCCAACCTCCTCAGATGATGAGGCAGGGGACAAAGTCGTTTCGTAGGGTCAGAGAACGGCGACGCCTCCAGCTGGGATCCTGATTAGACTCTGTGTGGCTCTGTGATAAATTACCCACCCGCTGATTCTCAGTTTTGTTCCCGCTCAAACATTTTAGCATAGGAGCACTGCTGTTTTCTGCCTGATTAATCATTCTGTCCTTCTTGTTTTTATTTAGGATGGTGTGTGTGTGTGTGTTGCTTCCGAAACATTTCATTTAGGACATCACCACAGCTATCAACAACTACATGTATTAAAGTTTTATTTTTGTTTCTTTTTCCATAAGTTGCCATGACTGCACTTATTTTTCATTGACAGATATGCCCTTATACAAGGACCTTGATGCAGCATATGACAGGGTGTAATACATCACAAAGGTAATATAAGCATTATCAGGAGGTTAAATTATAGTTTTACTACTAACTAGCTCATTTCATATAGTATTAACGGTAGCTCCCACAAGAACACATTATGTACTCGGGGGTTAAATTAGGATTTATTGAGTAGGGAGACCATTTTGACAGGGTAAAGTAATGTAGTGTGATGCCTTAGAGCTTCATTACAATCCACATACACAAATAAGTTAATATATCAGACGATTAAAAAAACATCTATGAAAAAGCCTTTGACCACAGTCGGAGTTAATAGATTCCAGATGGTCTCAGTACAACATATCATCGCTGCATGTGGAGTGATAGTCAGACATTTAAGTAAGTATTTACTGTTTCAGCAGAGACTCCCAGTGCCACTGAGACAACTGAGAAGTGGTGCTCGCCAGATCTGTCCTGACACGTTTTCAGATTTTAATGTACCTGAAAGCATAAAACCTAACAACAAATGCAGATGTAATCTAAATTTAAAGATGTCCAAGATGCTAAGTGCTTGCTCTGTAATTTAATGTAGTGGGTCACTCACTGCTGCACACTAATCAAATACTGGACGAAGGTATCCAGTGCAATTAAAAATTATAAGAAAATTTTACCGTTGATACTTGTGTGTGTGGGTTTTCTCCTCCCACAGTCCAAAAACAAGCTGAGGTTAATTGGACACGCTGTGAATGTGAGACTAAAAAGTTATTAAAGTGTTTGACTGGACTGTGATTGATTGGGCGACTGAAAGTTTCTTCTCAGAGATCCCACATAGGCCACAAAATATGAATAGTTAGTACCATGGTTACCCAGACGGTTTGGTCTACAATGCTTGCATTGTGCCATCATTTTGCATTTGTTATACCTCTGCAATTACAGTCTTTGAGTGCTAAATGTCAAGCTTCCCTGCCAAATCACAGCACAATCTGAATTAAAAATACAGTGGCATTTCTAAAATGTGAGTAAATAGCCAGTCTTGTGGTTGTTAGGGTCTTGGCCTCGCAAAGGAGTGTTTGTAAAATCACACAATTTCAGTTCATTCAGATGAAAACGAAGCAGGTTTATAGTATCAAAAATGTGTATATAACAATTATTATAGTCCCAAAAATAGATGAACTTAATCCCAAAACTGGGAAATGAATGAAAATAAATTAGTCCATGTTTATTGCTTACATTTTTTGTACGCCGTTACATCCCCAGCAACCAATCATTGCCACTGCCCACGGCATTATTACACACATACACAGACATAGATTACTTTTGAAAGGCAAGAAAAGCTTCAGTCTTGTGTCTGAAGGTTGGTCAATCACTTTTTGGCATGTGAAAAATTGCATTTTACCTCTATTGGTGCTTTGTAAGTATTTGAACTGTTAAAAAGAAGTGAGTGAAAAAAAGCCTTATATTAAAAGCCAAGAAAGCTCCTACTTTGTGAGTAAAAGGTTTGCCTCAAAATAAACCAAGTAATCTTTCAGCCACAAGGTTAGAGCTACAAATACTTCTTTTTTTAAGGAGAAAAACTGCATTTTACTGACTGTATTGGTTAGAGTCTCATAAGGAAAAATAACGAAGATAATAAAGTGTGAGCAACCCAAATTGTGTTTATTGTTTCTACTGGTATACTTGTAATAAAAATCTATATTACCTATCATTTATATTTATTTTTGTATTTTCTTTTAAATGCTTGTTCTGTAAAGTGTCCTTAGGTGTCTTTAAAGACACTTCAAATATCATTTATTATTATTTTGATTATTATTTTTAGTAGGGCAAGTGAGAAGAACGCTCACATTTGCAAACTCATAACCAACTGATATGTTCAGTCTACCTTTCATCAGAAAAAACAGCATGCTCTTTTAAGGTGTTCATGCACAATGCTGGTCACAAATGTGTGCACATACCATCTCTCACAGATTCATAAAAAAAACCTCTTAATCATCCAACAGCATGATCACATATCCTCAGACCATGGAGCTGTGGCCGCAGATGTGATGCCAGGTGGAGGAGTCAGCCATGATGGTGAAAAGTCAACACAGAGAACTGGGAAGACATTTCTGGGGGAAGCTGTGTGCATCAAGATATGGCTGTTTGAATCCTATCTGCATTTGCACATGCGTGTCTGTGTATACTTGCGAATGACTGATTGGTCTGGGATAAGTTCAGTTCAAACAACCGGACGGATTAAAATATGCAGCAAGGCTCGAGTGTATACCAGAACAAACAAAGGGGTTAATAGTGAAGCCACAGTTTAATCCATCAAATCTCTTTCTCTTTGTTTCTAAGACACTTACCTAAAAACCTGTATTCCGTATTCATCTTAAATTGATTGAAAGAGGTGAGAGACATCAATAAAAGGATAGTTCAGGTTTTTGTAAATGTAGTTGTATGAGGAATTGACATATTTTCACCACTGAAGCATGATTTTCCCCTGCCATGGACACTTGTGGGAGTCGGACACAGGTTCTCGCTAATAACATGGCTGCTGCCAGGAAAACCGAATTTCACTTAAGCAGGTGTAGATCTTAGTGAAATGTATTCTATCTTATGAACATATTTGCCCCCCCCCCCTCACTTTTAGACAAATGTTTATGTACTGCTATGCTGTCATGTGACCTTTGCTTTACCAATATTGACATGAACTTACCAAATGAGGTCGCATCACACCAACATCGCTCACCAACATTTTCTCCATGTACTTTGGCGTGGGAGAATGACCGAAGAACAAACTTCAGTTTCCAGATGGAAAAGGCTAACTAAAGTCAAGAATAAGCAACCTACATATTAATCAAATATCATAGAATTAAGCAGGTGCAGATATTATTAGGACTGCAGCAATTGATGCATTATTGATTAATTATTAAATAAATTGCAAACAATTTTGATAATAGTTTGTGGACAAAATAAGATATTTGAGAGATATCATTTCAAAGTTTGGGAAACACATTTTGCAACAATTAACCAATTATGAAAGTAATTGTTGGTTGCAAATTGGACTGTATTAGGTGAGCCTTTTTGTCAAGAGGCAAAATCAGTTTTCTTTGTCTTCTATCTTTGATGGCAGCCATATTATCATTGAGCGAATGGCAGCTCCATGCTGTGGCACACTGAGCAAAGTTGGTGTTAATAATAATAAGGGAAAACCTTATAGAACTACTCTTCAAAAGCACGTCAGCGACTTTGGGTGCAACCTCATCCGTCAAGAAAGTCAATCAAAGCAAATTAATGGTTAATATCTGAGCCAGAGGACTTAAAAAACGACCTTATTATTATTCCAAAAACGAACTTTGTAAAAATGAACTATAACAAAAGCTTAAAGCTCAGATAAAAGACTGCTGAACCGCAGGCGATCTGCTCACTGAAGCCAATGTGACCTTCCTTATCTTATCGAAAGAAGTAAAAGGAACGGAGAGTGGCAATGTCTTTATCTTTGCTCCTCAAGACGAGGCACTGTTTTCAGTCAAGTCTTAACCCTGTCATTTACAAGACAATAAAGCCATGTCACTGTCTGAACACAATCTCTCTGGGCCATGATGCAACGTCCCGTAACAACAAACCACCCAGACTCGATATAAAACACTGAGCGATTAATGACCACCCACACTTCCACCAATCACATATGCTCAGAAATGGTGTCATCTAATTGAAGCTGTCATTTAAATGATGCATAAAGTTTTATATATTCCTGTTTGCTCTAGAGCTGACATAGAATTAAAATAAACAATAACAAATTGATTCTGGAATCTGGGATGGGACAGTGAGCAGTTACAAGAGAGATGTACAATTTGGGATGCAGAATTTTGCAGGTGGTGCAGTAAAGCCTATAATAGAGTGTCATTTTAATATGACATCTGCTGTACAAGTTTGATTTTTCCCCCCAACATTTTAGACTAATATCTTTATTTAATCAAGATGTATTAGACTAGATTGTGAAATGTGAGTGAACAATTTGAATGAGATTAACTTATACTCATTTTATGTCACTATTTATTTTGTAGTCACTTCAGAGCTGTCTAGCGTAGGATGGCCTTAACGGTTACAGGCTAATCTTTTTAGTTGGAGGTTGTGTGTTGCCTGATGAGAATACTGATCACTTTCTCCGGTCACAAAGATTTCTGTTCCACTATTTCTGGAGAGGGGTTTCAAACTTAAAAAACAACTGACAGTCTCTCTTATATTAATATCAGCATCAGACAGTCTCTGTGGTGGTGTATGCAGAGGCTGTTTTATTTTATTCTGAGATTGTTCTTGTGCTTTCATATTCTGGGGCAGCAGTGGCTCAGTGATAGAGTGGGTTGTCTTCCAACCATAAAGGTCAAGGGTTTGATCCTTGACTTCTCTAGTTTACATGCTGATGTATTCCTGGACAAGACTCCACAGACTTTTAAATTATACCAATAGCTTACATATAGAGCTATAGAGTTACACAATGCTCTCATTTGCATCTCTTCAGCCTCCCACAGCCCCAAGTGGAAGTGACGTCCTTCGGAGGCATTCTTTTTTTTTTTTTTACACAAAACAGTGTACAATTTTCTTTTTTCATTAGTCACCACGCCGCAATATTAACATTGATAAAAATGTGATTTATTTTTCTAATTATAAAAATGTTTCATGCTACAGCAATGAAAATTGTATGCTAAATCAATGGGACAGTCCCAAAGAAGAAGTAGAAAAATCAGGAAATCAGCCAACAGCCAATCAGATTTCTTAATTTGAGAAATCTGTTTTATATCTTGTCAAACTCATTTTCGGTTTCTGAAAAGGAGCAAATGACTTCTTTACGTTAAGGTGTATCTGCACAGTACACTGATGTTGTCTGATGTTTACTCCCAAAAAGCTCTACTGGCATTAAAACATACAGAGCAAATTTCAGAAACCTGTTTTGCTCAGTTTTCTCTAAATTGTATGTATATCTATAGTTAAAGCATCTTTGTTGTTGCTGTAAACCCTCAACACTAAACTAAATGTCTAAAGGCTGCATGGTGCATTTTTCTTTTGTGGTAGTCAGATTTACAGTTAAATGATTTAGGTAAAATATTGAGTTGTGATTGTTTTTGAATTCACCTTTTAACTCAAGCAACAAAACATCACAAGCACCAATGCAAGGGACGAGGACCCTTTAAGTTTTCATTTGTTTCTTATATTTGTGTATTGCATTTTGAGAACTGGCATACAGCATAGTACAATCAAAAATAGAACAATTAACATTTTAGAGTGCTCCCCTTAAGGCACAGAAGACATAAAACTAATGTTTTAAGATGCAAAGTAGTACACTTAATGATGACTAAATGTGTTAAAATGGCTCTATAGGTTTTAATAATGACGGCTTTGAGGAACAAAAGCACATTATTACTCGCTGCTGATGTAACATTCTGTTTCTAATGGTCCAGAAATATGTTTGCTGATGGGTGACAAATGCAAACACAGTCAGTTGGTTGTGTGGAAAGCTTGTGTGTAGAAATATACATGTCTAAGTGTGACAGATGCCTTATCCAGGCCACTTGGCATTGCATTACACTGGTTTATATAATCAATTTTAGATGGACCGAAAAGGGTCTGTTCATTGCAGCTGCCAAAAGGATGAGTCTATTTTCTGCTCAGCTCAGCTGTGGTCTTCAAATAGTTGCACTAGAATTTGAAGTGAAGATCTTTTAATTCTGTGGTGCCAAATCCAACTTTATTCATTAGATGATCAAACGTGCTACTTTCAAATTCCACATTTTACCTTATATAAGACCAATACTGATATCTGCCTAAGCTGTGATACAAGTGACAAAGGGCAGGGGAAAACATTGTAGAAGTCGTCACTCAGGGCAGGCAAACTCACACAGAATCCTTTGGAACATTAATGCCTTTAAGCAATGTAGAGACTCGAGTGCATCTCACAAGTGTGGAGGAAACTCAAATGAACAAAGAGCCGAAAAATCTACAGAGAGATCAGAAATCAATGTTTTATTTTTTTTTTACTTTGAGTACCAGCTGTGCTACTGTCAGAATAAAATATATCATTCTGCTATTGAAGGAATGAAATAAACCCTTTTAATGGGGCCATTGCAATAAAAGTGACCACTGCTCAATTCATTCATTCATAACTTCACCCCACGTAGTGGAAGTGAAGAATTGTTTTTGGCGCCTCTCTGTGTTTGTTTGTCCATTTGTTTGTGCTTCCACACTTGCACTTGCCACTATGACCAGCAGAGGGCACCAGAGGCTTGTTGTGTGAATGGGGTGAAGTCTGCCATCTCTGATTGCCTTGTTGTCTACTGCTTTATCCTACACATGAGTGTTGTGGGGCAGGTGGAGCCGATCCCAGCTAACATAGGGTAAAAAGCGGTATACACCCTGGACTAGGTCACCAGTCCTGAGGTGTATCCGAAAAGGGTAAATTAAATGCAGAGTCACATACTGAGCACAAATTACATGAAGTCTGGCAAATACTAAATCATGTTTTCGTGTTTCCAATAGTCTTAAAAGAAATCCCAATCACCTAACGGGTTAAAAAAACAAACTGCTCAACATCTCAGAGCATGTCTTAACTAGATTATCCGTGCACAGAGCAGACAATACTGTTTTAACATCCCATTCATCACAATCCATTCAACTGAGTGGAGTTATATTGACTGCCTCTAAGTGATCAGTAATATATTGTGGAATGAGGTTTGCCCTTGGACTGCCACTCTAATCAACATGGGCCATAGCTCATCAAAATATATAAAAAAAAGCAAAGCAGCAGCTTTCAATCACACTGTCTATTACTTTAACACAAATTATAGCATGAAAGCAGACACAGAGAGAGATGAATCTGGTTTTGGCAGTGAGGTCTCTGCCAACATCACCCGCTCAAAGTCTGTCTGGCAGTCTGGACAAATAAACAAGCAGTCCCCTGCAGAATAAACAAGATAAGGGAAGCAGAATTACATTATTCAGGTTTGACAAAAGGTGGCAGCTTTGCAAATAATAATTGATGAACTCAGTCTAAAGTTGTGTTTATCTGCAGCATGGGCTGTTGAGAATAAAAAGAAAACATTTTTTTTCTTATTACTCCTTTTCCACACACACTGCAGATACTCTGAGAAAACTTTACTAAAGCTGTCAATTGCTGAGCTCAGGATGACAAATGACGTCTCAAAAGTAAAACACAAGATTTGACTGATGTGCTGACTGACTTTATTCACTGAATGCAGAATTTGCTCATTCATCTACAGGTTAGATAAACATCCTCTACATTGCCCTCAGAATTCTGATTACTTCACTTTCACCAAGTACAATTTTGAATGAATTACAGTCTATTGTCTTTATTGCCCATAAATATATTCACAATAGCCCTAAATGACAAAACGAAAAAGCATCTATATAAAAACACCGGAAAACAAAATTACTCATGTACACTGAAGTGATGAATGCACTATTCTGCACATGCTCCTTTGGCAGAAATAGCAGCTTAGAGTCTATTTGAGTAAATCTCAACATGCTTAGCACACCTGGATTTGGTCAGCCTATCCTGTTCTCTGTGGCAGAGCCTCTCAAGCTCCAGCAGATTGGATGGAATGTGTGTAAAACACCAAAGGTTCTTTACAGATGTTCTATGGCAGGGGTGTCCAAACTTTTTGCAAAGAGGGCCAGATTTGGTAAGGTGAAAACGTGTGGGGGCCGGCCATTCAGCATGACATTCTTTGAACCAATAACATTTAATACAAATTATCTATTTTATGACATTTTTATTGCAAATGACATCCTTCATTTCTTCATTTCAAGTTTTTACCAAAATCCCTCTGCCTTTCGTATTTCAAGACCACATAAAATGAAGAAAAAGTATGTCTGGAAAGAAACACTTTATAGAATATTAAACATATCTCAGTTCATTTGAAACATTACATATTATTCACTATTAAATGCTCACTCTAAACGGTGGTTTTGATCATCACAAAAATTCTATTCATTAAGATTTTAGAATTTATTTACCTAATAAATCATGGATTAAACAAATCATGTCTGCACTAATGTGAAGTGTGATACTGAGATCTTGACTGCAGTATGTAGTCCAGATCTGGCTCAAAAAGGTGGTTTTAATGCAAAGACGTCACACAGGTGAAAGTCACTTAGGGCGCTTTCACACCTATAGTTGGATTGCTTTGGTCTGCACTGGTCAGAAAATGTTACAATGTAGCAAACAGACTGTTTGTGCATTTAATACTCAGGTCAACAGTGCTGGCGGGCCACATATCATTGATTTTATAACAGAGGGTGCGGACCGGGGAAAATTTGAACATGGGCCGCAATTGGCCCCCGGGCCGGACTTTGGGCATGCCTGTTCTATGGGGTTTAAGGCACTCCATTTCTGTATCAATATAAATATATTTTTCGTCATTGATGTGGTAAAAGATGAACTCTTGTAACTGTAGGTCATGCGTATCTGTGTACCAGGTTTTCTTGCATCTCTTTTACACTAAACAATTGTGGGAAATCTCAAGATTAGCACAATTGTCATCGACAGTGTTTGGTCTGTCTTGAGGTGTTTTCTGTCACCCCTGTGTCATCTGTGCATGGAAATTGTGTTATAAATGCACCAGAAACAAAGCAAACTGGAGGAAGAAGAAAACACCACCACCACCATGACCACCACCACAATGTCACTTTTCCCCCCAATCACTGGGGAATGACGTATTTGAGAACTTTTCAGTATTTGGCTGCATTTAACCTTCCCTTGATTCTGACTGGTCTCCTTGTGGGAGGAAAAAAAAAGAGAAAAAAGAAGCACCGTAATTGCATTATGCTGTCACCACCATGCTTCACCGAAGGGATTATATTAGCCAGGTAATGAGCAGTGCCTGGTGTTCACCTGACATAGTTTGGAATTCTGCCCAAAGGGTTCAATTTTGTTTCATCAAACCAGAGACCTTTTCCTCCTGTGCCTCTAAATGCCATCTGTCAAACTCCGAGCGTGCTGTCATGTGCCTTTTACTCAAAGTGGCTTTGCTGGCCATTCTGTCTTGAAAGCGTGACTGATGGTGTGCTGCAGAGATGGTCCGAGAGGACTTCTTTTTTCGATTGGCCATTAAGCTGTAGGACAACTTCCTGACCAAGACCCTTCTTGCATGGTGACTCAAAATGTTTTCAAACTTTAGGGATTTTACAATTACAAAAGTTTTTGAAATATATATTTCCACAGTTGTATCATGGAAGCGTATTTTTCCTTCTTTCAGTTTTAAAGTCTTAATATTGCTCTCTTTACACTAAAATGTATTTAATTATAAGTTATAGTTCTCTGTCTGTTTCTTAGATAGTTGTACCAACATTAATAAGGGTAGAAAGCCATGAATAATTGTCAGCTTTTTGGTGTCTCCTGGCTCAACATAGAAATAAGAGGCATCGGTTTCAAAGTAATTATGGGTTATTGAGTGTAGACTGATGGGCAGCAGAGATTAGAGCAAAACAAGCTGAACTGGTCTCAATACTTATAGCTGCATCCACACTAAAAAATCTTGTTTTATAATTATGAATTTTGCATGTCATTTAAACTAACCCAGCATTTCTGAGTCCATGAACAGAGAAAATTGAAAACGCTGCTGGCTCAGTTTTCGTTAAAAACTCCAGGGCATCATTTTAGTTTGGATGGTTAAACATGGAGACCTTTGTAAACGATGACACAGTTACTGCTTCTCGATTGGTTCTTATCAGCTACAACTTGATAATCAGCTGGGAGCAGTTTCACCTCTTTATCGGTTTAATCTTAATTTACCAATGTTGTTTCTTGTTAGCAGTACTATCTGAAACAAATCAAACGGAAAGAGGATCGGCTTTCGGGCAACAGCGTCTTGCACATGTCCCTGAGTGGTCACGTGATATACTATATGTATTTAGGTGTATTCATATGGATGCACAAGGAGGTGAAATGTATCAGCCACTGCACACGTTTATACTAATGAAAAACACTTTTTAAAGGTTAGACTAAAGGTTTAGGTTACACTAAAATGACAACTGACTAGTATTTCTCTGTTCCGACCCATCTTCTGCTCCTTAAAGCACGGTGGGGAAAAAAATATTTTTGTAATGTGCAAACAAAACCCCCACTGACATAGGAGTGCAAATGTGTATGCTTGCAGAATGCCAATTATACACAACACTGCGCTCTAAAATGTGTCAGTGCAAGGCAGGTGAGACCTGCTGTGTGCAACAGAGGCACTCAGTGTACAATGCAGTGGAAAGCTGTGTTCATTGATTTGTGCTCTGGTTCTCCATCAGACTGAGTTTTTCTGCACCCCCCCACCCTCAACAACTTCACTCCACTACCTCCACTCACACTCCATACAGACAGATACATATGTGCATGCAGTATACTGTATACTGTTTGCAGAGGACAGACAATTTCATTTATATTCACATACTGTAACAGCATTTCAGACAACAGAAGCCACTTGTCTACATTTACATTTAAGCATTTAGCAGATGCTTTTATCCAAAGCGACTTACAATCTGACAGCATTTGGACAATGTGACTGCAGCTGGAAACCAAATTGGGTTGCGATTTCTGGGTTAAGAATACAAACTCCCCAGTTACATTACAACAGAGCGTCTGTGTATGCAGTGAAGTGCAGAAACACTGAACCTCTCGAGTGGGGAATATGTCACATTAGGTTTAAGCATTAGGCCTGGAGTAGGTAAGAGGCACAGTGGGAATGAGCAGGAAATCACAGATATAAAGACAACAGAAGATCACAGGATACAACAGTAGAAATACTATAAATTACTACTGCTACTGACAGGGTATTTACAACGCTCCAAGAGTCAAAGCTAAAATCTGATAGCAGATTTCTGCAAGCACACAAAAGCAGCCCAACCATGAGGAGACAAACTCGACCTGAAGCACACAACCGTTGTGCAGCTACAGCATATATCTGAGTGCAGACAAGAGTAGAAACCGAGCACATTTGCATGCGAGCAGGGGCTATGAAAGAGAATAAGAACGTGAAATGAAGACAAAATGGTCTCAAAATGAGAGACCACACTCCTGAATACAGACAGGAAGGAAAAAGCCCATTAATGTGAGGAAATATGTCTAAGAATTAATATGTATTATCAAACGTGTTTCTGAAAAGTCAAACTTTCATGGAACAAAAGAGCAAAAAATAGGCAAATGAGTTAGTAATACCAATATGCATGCAAGACCACACTCTAGAGTAAAGACAGGAAATAAATTAAACACAGCAATTTAATATAGGAGGGGGCGTGAATATTAGATTATTCATTGATTACAAAAAGTCAATCAGTTAATGTGACGATGCATGAGTATATTAAAAAGATAAATTATTAAAAGACAGATGAGTCCATCCTTTTATCTATGGGGTGACTCGAGACAAGGTCTAAGTACATCCACATTACAGGATGTATGGAGCGATAATAGGTTTACATTTTATGGTGGTGAGGGGTTTACAAATGCTGATATTTCAGCCTGGTGTTCACGCTAAGGTTAGTCCATCTTTAGTTTTGAGTACTGTAACTGTCAGACATTTTACACATTAGATAATAACAGAAACAGACAGAATGGACTGAGCCAGGGGAAAGAAAGGGAAATTGTCTGTTTGTTTATGGTATGTTTCGCGCCGTTTACATGTGCAATGCATATTTAGCGACTTTACAGACCCAAGCAAATGTTTCAAAAAAACAACTGGCACCAACTGTAGCAACTTTCTGTCATAAACCTAAATACTTGCACAATTCTGCCGCACGAGTGACATCCATCTTACTGTATTTACTGCGGGTGGAGATTCAGACACAGACACACAGAAGCGCTGAGTGAGCACACACAAAGGCACACACACACACACGCACACACGCACGCACGCACGCACACACACACACAGCACACACAAACAGCGAGCTGTGGATGTTCAGTGCAGCAGACTGTGTGTGGAACAATCACCAGTCTGTTTTGTTTATTCAAGTAAAAATAGGTTTTGCGTTTTCCTCTCTTTATTTTATGAGTCGACACTTTTTTCACCCCAGCGTGCTCCACAAATCTCTAAAGACAGGACAGTGATATCGAGCATCTTTTCAGGCAGACTTTTCACTACTTTTCATTGACAGTAGTTGGTAACACTGTCAAACAATCGGCAAACACGAGATAATGAATGACAGTGCAGGAAAGAGCTGGGAAGTTTTCCTAAAGTAGAGTATTCGCTGTCTACACAGAAACGTGAGGGTGGCATTTTGAGATTTTCCCACTTTTGGAGGCTTTAAAAAAAAAAAAAGGCTGTCTCCCTGTGGACGGAACGCCTCTCCAGCAAAAAAGTATATGCATTCACATAAACCCCTAAACAGAGGACAACTTCACTCAGCTATCCCTGTTCTCAAGCATATCAGGAACTACAGTGGCCTTATGCATATCAGCATGTTGTTCCTCTTCGTTTTGCATAGTAAACTTTACATTGAAAAACATGAAACATACACTCATGGCTGGTTTGTAAATTTTGGCTGATGGCAGTGCAAGACGGCAGCCCTCATAAACTAAGGCCTAAGTACATATGAGGCTTATTTGAATTTACACTTAAACAAACATACTTATGGGTAATATTTGAAATATTTGCCAAATAAACCCTTCTAACTGTTACACACTGGTCCTTTCAGATACAGATGTAAGTATTACACATTTGCCATGTTTGCTACTCAGTGTTTTTTTCTGCTGAACAGGCACTTTGACGGTGAGAGAAACAAATAGCCCTCCGCCACCGAGGACAGATCAATTCCATATGGCAAGAGAGTCATGAAAACACTTAATTCAGTCTTTATTAATGCCATCATTCAAATTATCCATCCATCACACCCACCCCACACCGACTGGTTTCCATGACTTCAGAGGACATTGCATGTCACACGCGCACGCGCACACACAAACTCACACACTTTCTTCGTACTCACAGCTTTCAGTATATATTAGTATTCAGGTGCAGATGGGTTGGTCTGTGGTGAAGGACACACAAGGCTGTGGAAAATGTCAGTCATTTTCTAATAAAGGCTGTCACTATGAAGTCTTACATGCTGGCATATGGGTGTAAACTAATGGAGGCCTGTCAACAGTTCCCAGTAGAAGGTAACAGTTCTTTAAGACACATGCTCTCTTTCTGTGTGTGGCTATATATTAAGAAGTGGGATTATTCGATTGGTTATACACACCTGGATATACTTAGAACCAAACTCTATTTCGAAAAGTATCAACAAAATTGAGTATGGATTAAGGTTTTGTGTGGTCTCATATTAGGGCATGATATGGTGATAAGGCTTAAGAACCTATAACATAATAATTATCACGATACATATCAGAAACAATCAGAATGAAAGATGGATTTTACTCTGAGGGGAAAGTTTAAGAAAGCAGTTAATTGTGATTTTAAACTTTTACAAATCTATTTTGTGTAAATTGTGTTATATGAACATTATATCGTTATTTATTACTCTTTCGTAATATTGCTATTGAAGAATGTCACATTACTCAGAATTATCTCATATCTTAATATACAGAATATTTATTTAACATTAAAAATGTATCTATTGTCATTAGTATTAATATTATTATTATTATTATTATTATTATTAATAATAATAATAATAATAATAATAATAATAATAGACATTGACCATATTCATCCATTCACCAACACCAAGAGTGTTAATCACTGCTCTGCCATGTGGCCATTGACCAAATTGCCTAGACCTATAGTTCCTTAATGAGGTGTTTAAAAATATACAGTATTATATAGTATTTTGCTTTACTGGCAGGCTATGGACATTAAATTAAATCAATCATGCAATCCTCAACTCAATCTATCCTTATAACACTAATATAAGGGAGGAGAATTACACAAAAGTAGAGGAAAAACAGCACAGATATTGTCTTGATGGAGCCCAAATGGATTACCTTCTTGGCTCGATCCCAAACAGCCTTCAAACTACACCCCCTTCAACAACAACTGCCAGAGCTGCAAACTCAAGAGCACAGAGGATCTTGATGGAGAAGCCTAGAGAGGAGGAGTCCAAGTTTGGCGTGGTGTGTAATCAGTACAAATGAAGTGGACTTCATTGCTCTGGAAAATGCCTGCCTCCAACTCCTCCTTTTCCGTTTATTATCCTATGAATATATTCATATAATCTCACTGTGAGGGGGCAGTGAGCATTACTCACTGTCTCACTGTGTATTACTCTGTTGGTGATTTACATAGCTCATTGGATATAATTTGTCCACAGGTCACTGTGAACAGTGTAGCTCCACACTGCAGACAAAGAGACACACCCTTGCTTTTCATTCCATTCTCATAATTGATCCAGTCCCAGATAATTACTTTGGCAATTCCACTCACATGGGTAGTATAGTGTTTGTGTGTGTGTGGCTCCTTGCACTCTGTGTTTTATTATGTGTGTAATGTCTGCGCGCCTCTCTGAAGTATAACAACAAAAGAAACAATGCTAAATGTTTAACAGAAGCGACTTCTACTCTCACACTATTATTTCCATTATCTCCTGAAAAACTTGCTAAGCTTTTTTAGCAACTGAAAGTGGATGCTGCGCTTTGAAACCCAAGATGAAAACAAACAACTACAAAAAGACTTAGTGGCAGGCTTCCCAGAAAAGAGAAAGATTTGAGACAAATCCTGCTTTGGATTTCAGAGGCGGGATGCGGCGTCTCATCCAATCCACAGGGATTGGACTACGTCAGAAGAACATATCATTTGGAGAAATTGGGATAAGGGATGATGATGATGATGGTTCTCAGCATTTGCCCTCACTGGTGTATCCCGTCATTAAATTTGTTTTAATGCTATCAACAAACACAGGAAGAGAAGAGCCCAAATCACTGAGGGCAAGTAAACAAATATTGTATTCGTAGCAAAGAAGTGCCAAAGTAGCTGTGGGGTTGTACAAACTGGAACTTAAAATGCAGCAACAGCAGTTTGGCTTGTGCAATGAAGCAAGAAGACACACACACACACACACACACACAAAAGGTAACGATTGCACAGAATGACTGCAAGACTATTTTCAAATGTTATGTGATTATATGTCTTTTTAAATGCATCAGCCAAAAAGCATCTGACCAAAAGCTGTATAGACATGTTGCTTTCTCATAGGTACCATTACCCATCAGTAAACGACTAAAGTGAGTTAGCCACATTAAAAACAACACCGAATGGGACAAAAGTCCTACTTATTTCTGTTAATGAATATACAGAATGACCACTACAATGAAATGAATCACATTTGCACCACTTTGCCAAATATCTACATTGTTTGAAAGCCCATTTTCAAGCAGTTACGACCAATTCCCAACGATAGCATTGCTTATTATTACTTTTGCTGTCACATTACCTATTCTCATTCCGCTGAGTGTATCTTGGTTGGGGATCAGCGTCTCCGTCATTAACATCATAGCTGGCCTCAGGGTCCTAGGAGGGACACAAGAAGTGCTTTAAAACACCAGCTAACTGCCTCCACAGGCTCTCATTTACACTTGCCGTCAGTTCTCTGTGGCTGTAAACACTTCACAAATGAGTGATCTCTGTTCCACCATTTTGTGCTTTTTACTTACATAATTGTTGACGAGGTCAGGATGGTCCTTCTCAATGCCATCATCCAGAATAGTGACCACAACTCCTCTTCCTGTGAAGCCCTGAGCCCAGGCTTCTTTGGTATTCAGGTCTTGGTGTGTTGGGTTGTACTGGAATAGACAGAGACCTTTTGTTCAGCTGTCAATCTGCTGTGACTGACACTTTTCAGATAGACCAACAGAAGTCACGTTACTGTGAAAACAGTCAGTTAAATCATCTGCAAAGATGTTTGACTCATGTCAAAATGTTGCTCTGAAAAAGAGAGAAAACATGATCCCTGATATAAAAATAGCCAAGCCCAGAAAATGAAGATAAGAGATGACACATGAATGCTTACATTCAAAATCTAATACATCACCCACATGTTATCATGTGAGTGGCCCATTGTGAGCGTCCTGCTGGAAGGAACAGAAATGCAAACATTGGCAGGTCAGAAAAAAAACAAACATTTGCACTAGCATTTGCCTCACTTTCACAAGTAATAATAGCCTGCATGCCTTGAGAGGAGGGAGAGACAAACAGGGGATTGGATACAGAGAGAATGGTATGACGGATAAATAATGGAAAAGTGTGAAGAGTGAGTGCTGGAATTTAAATACAAAGTTAAATAAAAAGGAGGAATAACACGTCATCAATGCCAACCTCACATCACCAATAAATGACTGGAAAAGTCCTAAACAATGGCATATTCCTTCAGCAAAGCCATCAACATTTGTCTTTCAAGCCTGGGCTACATGATGTGGAATACTTAAGGACAAAGTGTTAGAAGTCCTCAGACAATATTTGGTCTAATGCTGAATGGCACATGTGGTTTCTGTTGTGGCGACAGAGGATTTATGTGTACACGAAAAGACAAAGATTAGGGCAAATTGGTGCATTTCTATGAACAGCTGTGAATAATGAAACAGACATAGAGCCGAGACCATTTGCTATCAGTATTTCACATGTGACATATTTCAGCACTGGAGCTGGCACTTATTTTTACCTTTAACCCAGCACTGCACTGCACTGCACAAGTGACTCAGAACCATTGTGTTGGCTGTGAAGTTGATATAAATACAGGGCTTGTCAAAATGACAGCAATTCAATTTACAGCACTGTTCAGTGAGTGACAAATTAGATACATTTATCTGACTGGACCGACATGGTTTTTTGTGTGTGTGTGTGTGTTCTTTTTTTTTTAGTAACTAGCAAAGTGGTTGGAGCACCATTCTACATTTTGTTCAAAATCTACAAGACCTAAAATATATCATCACAAAACTTTTAAAGAATGAAAGACTAAAATGTTTATTACTATGACAATTTAGCACGTCTATTGGTTCTCCCTCGATACAGTTCATGAATTCATTAATTGTCTACCGCAAAAGGCAGAGTATACCCTGAACTAGCTGTGGAGCAAACATACAAACATACACATACAGTTATTTTAGTGTCCAATTAACCTCTACATGTTTTCTACACAGTGGAGTAGTGGTTAGTGTTGTTGCCTTGCAGCAAAAAGACTCAGGTTCATGACCTGGTCAGAACAAGGGCCTTTCTGCATGGAGTTTGCATGTTCTCCCCGTGTGTGTGTGGGATTTCTCCAGGTACTCCGGTTTCCTCCCACAGTCCAAAACCATGCAGAGGTTAAATGACACTCTAAATTACTCATAGGTGTGAGTGTATGAGTGAATAGTGTGTCGCTATTGGTGCATTTCCATTTTCCAAACAGTTCTAGCACTTGGCTCAACTGGACTCGACTCTCCTCAGCTTTTCCAATAGGGATAGTACCTGGGACCGGGTGCTTTTTTGGTACCTGCTCTGGCAAGGTTCCAAGCGAGCTGAGCCGATACTAAAATAAGACATCAACAGAGAGCGTCTTCACTGTAAGAGTCATGAGTGCGACATCTGACACAAGAATCAAACCTGCCATTTTTAAAAACCGGCAAAAGCTTTACAGCAAGCATACTGTCTACATAAAGACACCCTGGTCTGTCGACAAGATGAAGTTGTTCCTGTGTTTAGTGGTTGACAAGAGGATCCAGAGAGAGCTGGACGGGGGCTGTTTTTGTGTCATCTATAAAACAACGTAATGGCAGTTTGACGACCCCGCCTACATTGAGGAGGTACTATGAAGTAATGGAATAAGAAGTGCCTGATACCCAGAGCTAGAAGAGTCGAGTCGATTAGAACTCTGAGTAGTGCAAGAACTGTATAATGGAAAAGTACCATATGTGTTGGTCCTGCGATGGACTGACGGCCTGTCCAGGGTATACCCCTGCCTTTTACCCTATGTCAACAGGGATTTCTCCAGAGTGCTTGGAGAAATCCATACACACACAGGGAGCACATGCAAACACTTAGTCAGACCAGGTGACAAACCTTTTTGCTGCAAGGCCATAGTATTAGCCTCTACTCCATTGTTGTGGCTGCTACATGCCTAGTTATCTTAATTCCTCATCTTCATTGTTTTACTTCCAGGAAAACAAGGTTTTAACTCATAATCGCTAGCTGTATGTGCCCCAAAAATGCAAAATGTGTGGGATAAATGCTGGGCAAGCTCAGTGTGAGAGGGAGTTGTCTTTCAACTGGAAGACTATGGGTTAGATTCTAGGCTCCACTAGTCAACATACCAATGAGACGTTGGGCAAGACATTTTATCCCCACCTTGCTCCTGACAGCAGCGTGCGAATGTGTATGAAAGATGTGATAGATTGTGAGTGAATGGCGAAACTGTGTAAAGCAGCTTGGTCATCACACCTATGTAAATACAGACCCGTTGCTGTTTGACATGAGGATCTATTTTCTTTGCAAGCCATACATGCCACTATTTAAAGTTGTTTTTTATTGCTATCACTGCCATCTGATGTTAGATATCTCACTAAAGAGAAGGAGAATAGTTTAGAGTAACATAATAATATAAAGTATATTTTTTATGAAAGATTGTATTTCATAAACTTTGCATTTTTAACAATCAAAAACAGTTTCCTGTCAATAAAATATACACAATAAATAGCAAATAATGAAATCACAAGCACTAATAAAAGTCCTTCTCGACAAATGAGCACAGACAGAAAAGCATAGTAAAGTAAAAAGCATAATATATGTTCAATAATTTAGTAAGGGCTGCAAAGGATATAATAAACATTTAGATGGTCCTTAATAGCAAAAAAAGAGTCCCCCATCTCAGTGTTGGAAAGAAAATACTGCAATTTTAACTATATAGTCATAATGATGGCATAATGAGGTATAGGCTGTAAAGATCAGAGAACATCACATACCAGGTACCACTGCTTGTGGAAATCAGGGTCTGCTGGATCTTCATACACATCCCTCCTCTTTCTTTTTCTCACCACTTGCTGCTCCATCCACAGGACCTGGGGGTTCCCAAACAGACAGGCAGATAATGAATTTCTGCAATTGTTGCAATCTCCCACAGACTCAAGGTATCATAAAACATGGCCTCAGCTGTGTTTAAAAAGTAATGACTAGACAGAGAGACAGAGACTTAAAGCAAGGCTAATTTATTTCAGTCCACAATGGCGGAGAGAAAGTGCCGACTGTACAGTAGGTCAGAGAACAGGAGGCTGGTGGGATATGCACAGGCGTGGTGAGTAACAGCAAATGCCAATATCACATACAGGAGGTAATGACAGTTTTTATACCATTGAGTCAGTGGTGAAAGCTGTTCTTGTGGGAAATAGTCCCTTCATTACTTAAGTATTGCTTTCTTCATCTTAGGTTAAAGGTTAAATACAGAATAGGAATATATGTATTAGAATTACTTAAGAACTATTATATTTAATAGTTTGATCTAGTATAAAATAATAATAATACAAAAATCCAGTGTACTGGTGAAAATAGTTATAATACACCATCACTTCACACACAGCTTATCTGAGCTGCTTTCTATGTTGCTGGAATAAAACAGAAAATCATGAAAACATCTTAATTTTATTTGGAAGAATTTGCGGCAGCCAAAATCCACCCAGTATTGGATATCAGTCAGCTGCAGCACAGTGGCATTTATGTGCAGTAATGACAGGCCGTTCAGAACAACCAACATTCAAAAGCCATTGTTAAGGAGATATTGTGTTGCTCTCGATGACATAATGTCAGCAGATGTGTTTTCTTGCTGAAAGTGTGACTGTGATTGGTTTCCAAAGTGAGGTTTTTGGAAGGCAGCTGCTGTCCCCCCTTTCCAATACTATGTACTGAATCTTTTATTGGTACATAACACCAGACCATACGGTCCTACATTCACCCCTGAGTATAGTTATGTAAGTCCAATTGCAAAAAAAAAATATTTCTATGTCCTTGCCAGAAGCCTAACAGTAGCTAATCGTTTAAGTTAACATGACCACTTGCCAGGAAACAAATAATCTTTTCACATTTAACCTTTATTTAACCAGGAAGTGATATTGAGAGTAGCTGCTGAGAACCCTGGCATGTGCATATACTTTTATATATGCATACACATGGTACCTGTTTACATTGTTATGGCCGAGTGTTGTGAAATTTCACTTTGAATATCACTAAATAATTAAAGACATTAAGCTTAAATATTTAAACACACAGCATACATAGTAGATGATAAAACATCTTTGATCTTATATGTTTGTCATATACATCTCTCTACCAGGGGGAACCAGTGCCTTCTCCAGATGGAGCATCTGTCACTGAATGCAGCTTTTTTCCCCGTAAATATCTCTGTTATCACCAGACCCTTCATCATTTACCACCAATCAGCACCGTTCGGACTGGCAAGTATATATCTGGCACGTTTCACTATGTGAGCTATAACTGAGTGTATCATATCCAAACTCTGAGATTTTGTCACTACATGTCTCCCCAAAACTGTGGTGAATAATACTTTATCATCCAAACACAGTATATATGCAGCTTGAGCTTGGAAGACACAACATTTAGTCACATGATTTTAGATGAACACAGCTACGCCTTGATATATCACAGTGGCATGTCACGTGAACCTAGTGAGTGCATAGAGAGGAGTATCTGAAGGACCTGTGGAACAGCTAAGTGGCAACCGGTTGTGACGTCACCAGGGATATGGTCATCATGCGGTTTCCATCATGAAAAGTAAAAAAACTAATAATGATAACATTATTATTTTAAATGTACATTATAAAATAAATGAGTCTTCATGTCTGTACAATAAACGTGTTTTCTGTATGATTCCACTAATTTAGAATTTGCACATTTCCTGATCAAATACAGGGGACAAACACAAGGTGTGGCAGCGGTGAGCCTCACTTGAGACTATGCTATTCCTCACACATAGAGCTGGACGATAATACAATAACAATAATATATCGTGACACTTCCAATACTTTTCAACACTTCCACGATATCATTTGAAAAAGCACTTGATAGGACGTTCTATAAAGTCTAGGGGGAGAAGACGACAGCCTCCATGCGGCCTCCCCTGCGAGTAGCAAGAGATGGTGCAAGACCAACTTGTGAAACTAATGTCGCCAACTAAACGTCGAGCTGGCAGGATTAGGAACGGCAGACGGTCAGTCATCCCGACTGTCGAGAACCGAGGCCTGACAGTGCTTCAACTCAATGTCGAGGGCCTAACCACCGCCAAACTCGAAATCCTCCGTCACCTGGCTGATTCCAACAGGGCAGCGGTTGTGCTCCTGTAGGAGACACACTGCACATGTGACAACATCCTCAAGATCACTGGGTTCCAACTAGCTGGGTCCATCTACAGCAGGCAACACGGTGTGGCATCCTTCGTCCGGACTGACATAAGCTGGTCAGCCAGTAGCCAATCTCCATCAGGCTCTAACATCGAGTGGCTGGTTACTAAAATCCAGGACACATCAGTCGTCAATGTGTACAAGCCCCCACCATCGGAACTGTCCTTGAAGTCACTCCCGTCAGTAACTGCACCCGCCATCTATGCAGGTGACTTCAACTGTCAGCACACAGACTGGGGTTACAACCACACAACACCAAATGGAGTGGCGCTGAGCGAATGGGCCTCCAACACCGATGCCCTGCTGCTGTATGACCCCAAGGAGCCTCCATCCTTCTTCTCTGCATGCTGGAATACCTCTACTAACCCAGACCTTGCCTTCGCCATCTGCCGCAGCGACGACCGAAAACCAGAGAGACACGTCCTGGACAGACTCCCCCGCTCCCATCACCGACCATCCATCATTAAAGTCCCATCACTAGTGGAACCGGTTCCAGGGAAACCTGTCAAGCGATGGAACTTCCGAAAGGCCAACTGGGAGTCGTACTCCAAGGAGACGGAAAGAAGGTCAGCTGGTCTGCCAGACCCAGAAACGGCTGACGTGGACGCAGCCTATGCAGCCTACTGCCAGGTTCTCCTGCATGCGGCAAAGAAGACCATCCCCGGGGCTACAACAGGAATTACATCCCAGGCTGGGATGAGGAGTGCAGCCGCCTCCTGTGTAACCACCAGAGGGCTAGCTCCAGAGAAGAGGTGGAAGTGACTGCAGAAGCTCTGATCCAGAGCCTGGATGTCACCCGTTGGACCAGATGGACAGAAGTCGTCGAATCAATCGACTTCACCCATTCTAGTCGCAAGGCATGGCAAACCATCAACCAGCTTACAGGCCGAAATACAACAAGCCACAGATGCCCAGTCACAGCAAATGCCATCGCATCACAGCTCCTGAAGAACAGCCGCTCCCCGGATGCAGACAAAGACTTTGCCCGACTGACATCACGTGAGGTGTCCTGCATCTCGGGAGAGGCTAGCGTCGATTCCAACCTCTCGGGAGACTTCACAGCAGAGGAACTCAGTGAGGCCATTAGGAAGCTCTAGCCAGGAAAATCACAAGGCCGTGACAACATCCACCCGGAGTTCATCATCCACCAGAGCACAACAACATCTGACTGGCTCTGTGCCTTCCTCACATCATGCTACCGGAGATTAAAGCTCCCAAAGACCTGGCGCCGTGCCTCCGTGATAGCCCTGCCGAAGCCTAACAAACCTGCGGAAGATCCCAGGTCATACAGACCCATCTCGCTGCTCTGTGTCCCATTTAAGATCATGGAAAGAAGGATCCATAGCCTCATTGAGCCAGTGGTGGACTCACAGCTCCCACGGGAACAAGCAGGTTTCCGTCGCGGAAGGTCAACAGCAGACCAGGTAACACTACTCTGTCAGGACATCGAAGACAGCTTCCAGGACAATGAGGAGGCTGGGGTAGTGTACCTGGACCTGACATCCGCATATGACACCGTGTGGCACCGGGGTCTCTACCTGAAGCTGCTGAGGACAATACCAGATCGGTATATGGTGAAATTCATCATGGAGACGCCTTCCAACCGCAGCTTCGTCCTCCAGACCAGCAGTGGCCAGTGCAGCAGGCTCAGAAGACTGAGGAACGGGGTACCGCAGGGGTCGGTTCTCTCACCAATGCTGTTTAATATATACATACATGACCTACCTGACACATCTTCTAGAAAGTACGGTTACGCAGACGACCTTGCCATCATGCTGAGACGACCAACGTGGAAGGCGATAGAAGACGGCCTGAATGAAGACATGGGCACCCTGGTAGCATACCTTCGAAGATGGCGTCTACAGCTCAGCATCGGTAAGACAGTCACAGCAGCATACCATCTCAGCACCAGAGAAGCAAGGAGGGAACTCGAGGTACGAGTTGACAACAAATGTCTGGAGGTCCAACAAGCTCCCAAATACCTTGGCCTGCGTCCGGATCGCACATTGTCCTTCAAACAACACCTCGAAGATGTCACGGCCAAGGTAACATCCAGGGTCGCACTGATCCGCAGCCTTGCTGGAACAACCTGGGGAGCCTCCACTAAGACACTGCGACTGTCCACCCAGGCCCTCGTCCTCTCTGTAGCAGAATACTGTGACCCAGCCTGGAGCAGAAGCCCATATGCAAAAAAGGTTGACGTGGCTATTAACAACGCCCTCCGTATTATAACCGGATGCCTGAAGCCTACCCCTGTGTCCCTTCTGCCAGTCCTGGCAGGAATAGCCCCGGCAGGCCTTCGGCGGGAGGCTGCCACCCTCGCCCTGGCCAGGAAAGCCCAAAAGCATGACTGGCACCTCCTGCACCACACCACAACAACAGCAGTGCCCCCAAGCAGACTCAAGTCTCGCCATCCTTACAACAAGGCAGCACAAGAGATGCTAAATTCCACCTCTGAGGACATCTCCAAAGATGCATGGCTGGCAGCAGCTTGGAAGCAGGAGTGGGAGTCAGCCGGGCCCTCCCGCATCCATTGTTACATCTGGGACCCAGGAGATGGCGCCATAGGAGGAGACGACCTGCCACGCCGGCACTGGACCACTCTGAACCGTTCACGAACTGGGGTCAGTCGCTTCAAAACATCAACGAAGAAGTGGGGCCTGGCAGACAGTGCGGCTTGTGAGTGTGGCGACCCCGAGCAGACTGCCGACCACATAATCACCACCTGCCCCTTATACAGACCACCATCGGAAGCCAGCCTTTTTGACCTAGGTCCAGAGATGTTGGCATGGCTACACGACACCGAGTTGGACCTCTGACGTTACACGAAAGAAGAAGATAAAGTCTAGAAAAATAGACTGAGCAGGTTCAGTTGCATGAATAAACACAGTCCCTTCCTCGTAACCAAATAGCAACCATGCATGCAACCTGTAGAGTGGCAAGAGTGTCAGGAGTCAAACAGCCAATTAGTGAACAGTCATGTTTGGCTGTGCCGTCCTCTTCCTCGTGTCTCACTCACAACAACAGCAACCAATGTGAGCGTCGAGGGAGAAGCAGTGGTATGGCAGTTTTTTGGTCAGACCAATGTCGTCTTGAAATTAGGCAAAGTAAGACGACCGTACCCTTCAAGAGCGGAAATACAACTAACTTATTCTACCATCTTCGTGGCTCACACCCTTTGGATTACACACGTTGCACAGCGCGGCCATCAACATCATCTGCCGCTCCATGTGGAGATACTTTGTCCTTATTTTAAATAGGTCATGAAAAATGATCAATAATTATCAATAGCAATCAATATGAAGTAGCCATATCGCCTAGCCCTACTCACACACTGGGTTGATGCATACGTGCCTGTTGTTGTCTCTCTGTATGTTGCTAATATAATGTTTGCAGACACATTTATTATACACCCAGACTTTCCACAGTCTGGCTATTATGTTTAATGAATGAGCTTGTCATATTTAGTCTTGCTGATCAGACATAAACCCACAGTGAAAAGGTATAAGGTGAGCCAGTCAGTACCTTGCCGCACTGAGACCAACAGATACTTCTTGCTGCTGTTCTTTGGAGGGTGCAGAGGAAATGCACTCTCTCCGCTCAAATATGTAACTTACCTGTGCGTGTAAAGAATGCAGATGAGATATGAAACGTAACCAGTAGCCAATGTGCATGTTGCCGACTGAATAGAGAATAAGCTACTGTTTGGGTTCAAATTGTTCAAATTTGTAAATCTGTGCCTCACCTCAGCACATGTCACTAGATGCCACCCATAAGAGTCTGACCTCCTCTTTCGATAATTGTTGTGAATTTTACCTATACCATGCTGATGTTTTGCACCCAGAAAATTCAGAGATGTCACCTGCAACCAGGCTTCTATTGGATGATACTAACTGTAAATCACACTGGTATCCACCTGTACTGTAACATCTATTTTCCTCTAAACTGGAACATAATTCACAAAATTGACATCATGTTCTATTGAAGAAAACTTGAAAGTAGTGATTGAGAACATGATTGATTTGCTAGTTGGCTTTAGAGGGGACCCAGACGATGACATCCATTTTTGTATACACGTCTATGGGCACAGCTTTCCCAAACACTATGTGTTGTTCTGATTTAACAAAAGGACATCCTAACCATTCTTCTTGCTTTTTATTTTTTCATAGCATCGGGGATCTGCATAATAGAGACACTTATCCTCTGCAGCAGTTAAAGCCAATGCATTATTACTGCCTGAGACAATGCATCCTTTGAATTTCCTATTTTTTTGAAGGTGACAAAGCTGAAACTCGTCTCAATTCTTTATCTCTCGAGTGGAGCATCTAAATTCGTTTTTCTGGTAGTGAGGCTTCTCTACTTTGTTGATTTCATGATAACCAAGTGACCACACTAAATATAAAGGCAAATGTTGAGTACATCTAATGATTGTGGTGTTGCTCCAAACACAACTTTGCCTCGCAGAATGGAACCATTAACCTCCCTCAAGTCACCCTAGACTAATTAACATCTCATTTCATTACATTCACAATTGCACACGACTGACCTCACTGAACTACTGCTGACTGCATATCTCATTATTATCAAGACAAAATTACAACTGTTATATGGATCAGTTTATGAGCTGGATGCACCAAAATACTGTCGGATATTAAGTGTTTCATTTATGTAGACAATTAATGCAAGTGAAGGAACATTAGCTGACTCATCATAAAGTTGACTCGTAACACATCATTTTGAGAAAACCTAATATTTGCAATGATATCAGTTCACCCAAACTTAATGACTGGGAAAAATAGGGTCTAATGTATTTCTTCCTGGAGACCAAGTGAGTGATTTTATTACACAGAGAAATAAAAACTATCCTGAAGTTTGAGACAAGGACAAAATATAAACGGAATACAAATGCAGACAAAGAACCACTAGTGAGACAATATGGAAATCTCCATATGGGCTAGATCTGTAATCCACTGGCGCAATAAAGCATTTGTTTCATCTCTTTCATGATGTCCCGAGGGTTTTCCTGTCTGGTGACTAAAGAGAAGCCATGCTGGTGTTGTCTGTAATGCAGTCAATAAAATCCGTGCTTTGATCTATAAATCTGTTTTCAGATTATGGTGAAAGGAGGTGTGTTGAAAATATGTCTGTTTTTTTTTTTATTATGCCAACACATTACATACAAAGCTGTTAAGACGAGCATGTTGGAGGGAATGTGGAGGAAGCATGGTCGCTCACGCCCACGATTTCTGGCTGTGAACTCACATGCAGAGCTTTTGGAAGGATGTGACAATAGCAGAACAATGTTTAGGTTTCAAGGTTGACGATACTTTTATTTCATTGTACTTGTGTATTTGAGTATTTTGTTAAAGATTCTGCTGTGCTGCGGGGGGAAAAGGGTGATTACAAAGGACTGGCTTAAAAAAAAACACTCATACTTTAGGTGTTTTTGTATTGTTAAACATGAGTAGTTCACCTACTCCTTATGGCTCTAAAAAGAGCTAGGGAGAAAAGGTTACAGAGAGCGAGATTTCATAGTTAATGAATGCTTGTTAATTAGTCAGGCCTTGTGTTGTTTGCATAGATTGTTCACTCCTGACCTCATGTTGGTTTTTGTAATGTGAAAATGTTCCATAAATAAAACGCTGCAAAGAAAAGAAGCCATGAGCACTGATTTCTATTGCTGTTGAAATTGAGTCTGTGTATCCAAAGCCCGATAGTTTCTGGAACTGATCAAAGGTCAATGATCTAAAAAATATTTTAACATAACTCTGCAAAACATAGGGCTCAACAGAATATCTGGGTACATGATTGATTGATTAAAAAATGAGGCATACAGTGACTTGGGAATATGAGTTATATAAAAATAAATTAGATTTCTATGTTATAAATGACATAATAATTACATTGGCACTATGACTCCAATATTTACATTTCCAGTTGGAAGCAGCAGGTGGCAGATGGCTGTAAACTCTGAGTCTGTCAGAGATTTCTGAGTTTTTTTCTCTCTCCACTGTTGCCAAGTGCATGCTCATTGTGTTCCTGTTGGGTTTCTCTATTATAATTGTAAGGTCTACCATGTAAAGTGCCTTGAGATAATGTATGCTTTTCAAATAGAATTTAATTGCACTGAATTGGGGACAATTACTAATGGGTTGTTGGATTTGGATTTTTCACGAGGTTCGTTGACAGCAACACAAATATTAAACAATGGCAGCACTTTCCTGTAAACGCTGTCAACATAGTGCACCCTTACAGCCAGAGACTAGTGAGAAGGACAGCGAGAGAGAGAGAGAGAGAGAGAGAGAGAGAGAGAGAGAGAGACAGACATAGGGTAAAGGCCCTTTGAAACACGGGATGCAGTGAGCTGCCTTACACTGCAGTTTGTACAAACCAAGCCACCCTTAAACAAATCAATTCTTTCTCTCACAGAGAAGGTGTGTGGCATGAACAGGAGATGACTAACAGCCCTCACACGCATAATAGTAAAGGCTTATGCAGCTGCAAATGTCATCTCGCCTCTGTGTGATTATTCAAAGAAGGATGGTGATACATGGCACGTTAGTGCCAGAGTATAAGAAACAATGGAGTGTAATGTAAGACACCGTTGCTGGATAACAGAGAGAAAATAACAACAAGCTCAAAGCAAAGAACTGACTAAATCCAAATCCATCCATGCTGTTTACATTGCCTTTAAAAACCAGTTCTCTTCTAACTGGCTGAAACAGAAACTTTTCCAGGGATCACATGATTTTACAGACACATATGAATATACAAATGCCCATAAGCATATAATATAAACAAAAACCCACTCACTTATGATGCGGTGTTAGTGTTTTGTTTTTCCTATTTTTTTTTTTTGGCAATGCAGTTTTGGCTCTTGCTTTGCTTCAGGGTTGGTGTATTTTTGGTTGTGTGTGGGCATGTGTAGGTAACCTAGGGAAGAATTTGTTGCTCCTTAGCCAAAAACCTGATGCCCTGAATAGTTGTGGGTTCAAGTGCTGACTTGAACTATTGTGAGGAACCTGAGCTCTCTGGCTTTGTTGCTACAGCTGCAGAACTACGCAGTATTTTTTTTTACCCATAAGTTAACAGCTTCAGAGTCATTGTGATGGTTAAATGGCTGGTTGTGAGGAGATTGGGGGCTGTCTCTAGCAGAAAACCAGCCTTGCAAGATAAGGGCCTCCAGCTTGAAATCACAAGTCTTGCAAAGTCTCTTGCGAGTAACACAAATTGCTTTATGGAAAAACACACAGGAACCAGCTATAAGATAAAGGCAGCAATAGCATTATTTTAGACGTTCATCATGGCAGAGCTATTTGCACATGGCTTGTGTTTGCCGGCTCATGCACAAGACCGGGGGGCGGGGGCGGAGAATTTTTTTTACAACAGTGAGTGTAAAGTGGTAGACACAAGGGAGAGCTCCACACAGAAAAGGGCAAACATCTAAATGTAATTTGCTGGTGATTACAGAGATTCTGTTATAATTATCAGAGCCATGTTTACTTCAGTTTAGGTTGACCCATGACACAGCTGGCCACAGTGAAAATCACCATATCTCACTAATGATGTCTTGGTGACACAGTGCATGTCACACCACACCAATTCTCTCCTCTATCTAGAGAGTATTCCTTACTGTGCCTGGCAGCTCCACCTTAAAATAGATGAAGCAAATCTGTTCTTACATCACAACCGCCCGCTTTTTCAGGACCATTCAGGAACCTCTTAAGATGCTTTTAAACAGCTACCATCACTGCCTCCTGCTCTTTCTCCAGTTCAATCATGGCAGCAGCCTGTTATTAGCCCTGCAGGAAATTGGGCCTATTGCGTGCAGCTTGAGTTGTGGAAAATCAATGAGTGAATGAGTGAATGAGTGAATTCATTTGTATTTTGGATTAAATAAAAACACAAGGCGATGTTGAAAAACAGGATATTTTCAGCAGTGTAAATACACTTCCCTTCATCTCGCAAGTGTGATAAATGTTGTTTGTTACATCTTGTTGTGGCAGATGAATGGTAGATGAAAAATAGTCAGTTCATCATGTCCTCTTCCGTACAATCCAAATCTGCTGTGACAAGCTCAAATTGGAAGCAGCGTACAATATATATATATTTTTACTGTCAGTCCAGATGGCCACTGTATTATGAATAGATTTGCTTTTATTCAAGTTTTTTTGAGATTTTCACCTCATAAAATTCACGGAGCATAAGTGAATCAGCATCTTGTTTAGAATATCAACACAGTATAATAAAAAAAAGCAACACAACTAGCTCTCCGCAAAAAGGTTTCTAACGTGTTTTACACTGTTCTCGTTCTGTTCTGTTTATATTGTTCTACACAAAATAAAACATATTCAAATTGTGTTTTTTTTCTATAGCATTTTGGCCTCATATCCTCCATCAGCTCAGGTGTGGAAAAAAACCCAAATATTTTCAATCCCTGTGCACACACAAAACTGAAACTATATTAAATTTATGTGAAAAAGTGCACTTGCTTTCCCTGTAAAATGTCTTCTGTGAATTGGTGATTAGATAAAACAACCCACATAATATGAGCTTCTGATGCAGACTAAAATAACATTTTTCATATAGGACAGATTTGCAAATCTCATGTTGCTTTCATAAATCAGGGGTGTAATAATGTATAAAATCCACATCTAATAACAATTTTTATGCTCAAGGAAATGCCTTTTTTTGTTCATTCTTTGTGATTATTTTTTGTTGTAGTCTGAGTTGGCTCAGACTGATGTGCCTGATGTGTTGATTCTAGACGGAGTAAGATTCAGTATTCAGTTACAATCAAAACGCAGGAGTAGAGTGTGTAACCTAATTTTAATAATCAGTGTGAAGAAGATTAACCAAAATTACCCTGCAAATGTATTTACCCTATGCATGAAGAACCAAAAGACCTGCTGTAAATACAGATAAATGTTTGCTATTAATGAAGGCTGATGTAAATCATGGCAGAATAAATGCTTTCTATTTTCCTCCATTCTCTCTTTCAGCTCCTGTCATCTTTCAGTTAGCAGTTTACTGTATTTTTTTTTTGTTTAACCTATAAGAAGATGGTGGCTATTCTGTACATTTTCCAATGTGGGCCTGCTCATCTCCAAATCACCAGCATAACAAATGAAACTTTGTCTCTAGTTTCATGGTGACTCAATGAAATGTACAAAATGTGGATGGCCTTGGTGCAAATCCAGAAGCAGATGTCCTTTGACATTTTCAATGTAACTGAATCATTACAATCAGTTAAATAAAAAGATTTGTTCAGTACTTCCTCCATGACCTGAGCACAGACTCCACCTTGCACAGTCACTGGACTGATATACAACGGCAGGGTCTGGGATAAAGCTGGCGATCGCGATCAGCAGTGCTGTCGCGAAATACACCAGACTCCTCTGTTAAATATTGAGATTGATTTTAGACATTTCCCTGGTAATTATTGGAGATTAACCCAGATTTTTACAACCGATCTACAGTTAGGCATTGTTCGGCTTGATTCTTGTGTCCGGCGTTTTGCTCATGACGACACTCTGACCTATCAGTGGCAGTCTGGCGAGAACATGCATAGTATTGCCTCAGCTTGCTTGGAGCCTCACCAAAGCAGGTACTACAAAAAAGGACCAGGTACCAGGTACCATCACTACTGAACCGTGCCGAGGTGAGTCGTGTAGAGCCGGTGGAAACACGGCAATAGAGTGATATACAACAAAACCTGACTCAAAACTGATTGTCACTTCAAAATAGGCAATTTGTCCTGGTGGATCAACTATTCTGACAGAAAAAAACAAAGCATTCACTTTGTTCTTTCAGTTTTAAACTGAGAAAAAATCTGTACAATCACCGCACAAAGTGAAGAATCAAGGAGGTTGCAGTACAAAGAAATATGTGACATATTGTGATCACCAACATCCATTCCTGTCCACAGAACCACAAAGAGTGACTGACACACCAAAAAACTGAGAGATTATTATCAGCATTTATCACTAAAAGCAGCAAAATGTGAAATGGAGCAGCTAATAACAGCGCCTAACAGTTTAGTGTGTGCCGTGTGCCCAAGTCTGACTGACGTGGATGGTCTCGCAAAGGTTGAGAGCCACTATGTATAATAATGTAATGATAATGTATACCTTACATTTTTAATTGGCAAACAACATAGAACAATATTACGAAAGCTGTTATTGTTAAGTAGATACATTACATACAAAAATAAAACATAAAATTAATCCAATAAGAGATTTTTCTATATGCTCCAACTGACAGAAAAGTATAACCCTGTCAGATATGCAGCATAGTGTATATCCTAAATTGCAGCTAACTGCTTTCATTGAAATTGTGATATTGATTTAAAACCAATTTATTGCTCAGCCCTAATTCAGGGATGGAAAAGGTTCCAGGGTGTTGAACTAATGAATAGCAATAATATAATATAATTTGCTTTGGTAACTAGATTGCAACAAAGCAAATAATGAATACACAAGGATGGAGAAAAAGCAAGGCCACACAGAATAACACGTCCAGCTGTTGTTTTTTGCGGGGGCTGATTTTGCATATTTACAGCTATGCAATACCTAAGATTGTGTCAGAGAGACAGATGGAAGGACATAGTGTAAACTGCAAAAAAGATTCAAAGTGTGACAAGCTGTCACTGATGTTGGCATTTGTGTATGCTATGATATGCACACAATTTGTGTGTAATCCAATGATTCTTCTGGCCTTTTGTCGTTATGAGCTGTGTGCAAGCTGACAGGAGGCTTACCTGTGGTTCTTTTTGCAGTGTGATGTGCATCCCCCTGTGGCCAGACAAAGCCCTCTTCTCCACGGCATGATGCCTGAAGTGATAATAATCTCCAAAAACCTGCAAAAACACAAAGAGAAAGGGAATGAGTTCACCTGGAGCAAATGGATAGCCAGATAGCCCTTCATGCTCACCAGGGCATTCATGTGCACATGAGAGCATGTGCAGATAGTGGTCACATCAGTAAATAGTTGAAAACAGCCAAATCCATTTGGATGTCAGAGCGAGCGATTCCTTTCTACATTATCAATATATATTACTGTTGTCGCTAGTTGAAATGTGAGTATCCTTTTTATTTATTACATATGAAACACCTTAATTTTTCTAGCACCCATGATCATCAATCGTAGCTGCAGAGGCACTTTTAAGGGTATCATGAGCGCTGTAATTGCTGAAAGCTGACAAAATTGTTACATTATCTTTATTAAAAGCCAATTGCACCGAGTCAACTCCAGTTATAAAAAAAGAGGAATAGCAATAGTGACTTCAAATCTAGTCAGACTAACAGTGTTTCTTATGAACTATGTAGACCATAGCGGCCCAACATGGGTGACATTTGCCAGAGGATTTATGATACAATGCTATCATGATACTTGTGTTAAAAATACTGTGATTGCAAACTATTGTATTTCTTCACCTGCCCTCACCTCCTCCAACGATGTTGTGCGACTACGTGAGTCTAAATTAAAAATAAATTTTAAAAAAACTGGACAAACATACAAAATGCATAAAGAGAAAGACACCTATTTTCACAAATGGACACTACCCAGGAAAAATGATTAGATGCATCCATTAGAGTCAGAGCTATACTGAAGCATTCATTGCACCTTTTCCAGTGCTCCCTCACACCTATTGCTCATGAAAGAGCTTTTAAGGACATGTGATTGGGTGGAGGCTGTCTTCAAACTGGCCTAAACCTCAGGGAGTACTTTCTTTGTCAGCTCCGCTCTAAAGTGGCACATTGAGCAGCTTGCACCTCCCACAGTGACAGTCTAAGAACAGCGGACCAGAGACAGAATTAATAATACAGACGTCCATAGATCGGTGCACACTGAAAGACAAAAATAGCCAAACAGAAGGTTGAGGAAGACAAAGAACCGCCCAGCCATTTTTCACGTCAGTATCCACAAGAGAATGGCCTCCATTTGAAAAGGAACGACTGCAATCTGTACAGTAGTGCCACTGGGGACTGGCTCACCTTCACAAGCTCAGTGGAGCAGAGGAAGAGAGGGGGGAAAAGCAGGAGGGGGAATAACGGTGGAAGGCAAAGAGAGTATAGGAGATGCAGGGTTTGACAGCCTAGCCAGGCAGGATGGATGTATGTGAGGTGGGAGAACAGCAGACGCAGCACGATAGTGGAAGGTTCTCCTGGGACTGCAGGCTGATTCTGCAGACTGGCTGTCTGTGAGCCGACCAGACTGAAGGCTGAAGCTCCATGGCCTATTCTGGCAGAGCTGATATACAGTAAAGCTGCCAACCTAACGCTGGCCAACTTGACTTCATTTGTCAAATATTTGTAATTAAGACTTGATCACTTGCTGTGATCATTTTCATATAAACACAGAGAAAATCAGTCTTAAATGATTCTGTGTCATGCAAAACGGATAATATTTCCCTTGGAGTTTACGATGCGTGCAATTTTGATGCTTTTCCTGGATGCTTTTGCGTGGATACAGCTGTACAAACAGACCAATCTGATTATGATTATGAAATTATGAAAATGTGGCCAATGAAAGGAAACGTGACAAGCAATACCCCAACAATTATACATCACGCAGTTAAAAATGAATAGTCAATTAAGTCTCCAGTGTGTAACTCAAAGACACAAAAGGTATTTTATCCGACAGTTGCTCAGCAGTTATGATCTAATGCTTAAAAGCAGCAGCTAAACAGACATGAACTGGACTGCAGTGCTTGCTGGAGGTGCTGCTGTGAGGCAGAGGATGTCTGCACAACTCAGGACTACAACGGTTCAGAGGAAACTTTTTGTGGGTGCTTCTTGGCATCTCCAGCCACAGATGAGCATGCAGAGCTTTCAAAAAGAATGACTATTGGTCCATATTGCTACTGTTTGCTGACATCACACGTCTCACTTGCAGGGTGACACAAAAACAAAACAATTGAGTCAAGTGGAGCCGATAGGCTTAACTAGGATTGTGTGAACTCCATTTGTTTGTATTCATACATTACGAACAAAAGCTTGATAGATGCTTTGTCATGATTCTAAAAATCCTCAATTCAATTCTCAATCTTTTTTATACTCTTTTAGAGTGGAGGGGTCTGCCATTTTTAGACTTGTGAAGTTAAGTCTAGGATCATTGGTTTTATGATAACTCCCATTTCAATTGTCTACATGGTGTCATGACGGGTCCATTTATTTTATTTATTATTTATTTATTAACAATATGAATGGAACAATACTCACTCAATTGGAAACTAACTGTAGAAAGATGAGAAATCATAGAGAGTCATGTAGCTCTGCGTTGCTCTGAAGGTCCAGTAATCAGTTGTTAAGGCCACTAAATCTGCACTGCTCAGACCTCCAATAACTTTTTCCTTGACATTTTCATACATGGAAGGCAAAACCTTTGTAGTAAGATGTGACCTGCTTGACATTTCGTAGTGTGGCTCTAGTAGGCTAATTAAATGTTTAAATCCAGGGTTACTACTGGATAAGGTTGCATGTCTGATGCTACCTATATATATATATATATAAATTCAATGTCTGTTGAATGTTGTGGAATTTTTCAGTCCAAATAAGGACGGAAGAGTTTCCTGGGTTAGCGGAGTTGTTTTTGTAGGTATGTCTACATCCTTATGTGTAAATGTCCTGTGCTTTGCTACATGTGCACAAAATGTTTCCGCACCGGTGATTTCAGAGAAGAGGGAGCGGTTTCGAATATGGTCGATGTGTTGCCCAAATCAACAGTTGCCATGGTTACTATTAGCTGACAGAAGCTTGGGAGTAGCAGGTGGAGGTAACGTGTAGTCGTGCTACAATGGCTACAAACGCAACACAGTTTTTTTTCCCCTCTGGATCCTTTGCTTTCGAAGGTCGAGATTGTGACGTTGTTTTCGATCAGTATTCGATTTACATTTGAGATCGGGACACCCTTAAAAGATTAAAGTAGGTTATTCTTACTGGACACAATGCTGGTGCTAGAACTAAGCCCTCACTTTATGCTGACTTTGTGATACTGTCTGTAAATTAGACAGCGACTGACCCAGCAGACACCAGGTCATGACCAAGGCAATGCAAAAATAAATGGCCTCTCGATGATGCAGTATTTGGGTCAGTCAAAGGATTTAACCTCACAAATTAATGGCACCCACTTTCACGTTGATTGCAGCAGAGCTCAAAGCTCATTTGTGCTGCACCACATGGGCTTCTTTCTGGGACAAACCCATTTCCTTGAGTGCTGATGTCTTCATTTAGACCAAGAGTCTATGGGTCAAGATTGGGAAATTGAGATGGAGATAGAAACGTTAGTGTAGCTTCTCTTGAGTGCAGCTGAGTCACGCCTCTCCAGAGTAGGAAATAGAATGAATCATATGGTACGTGTGTGTGTGAGAGAGCCAGCAATAATAATAACTGCGATCACTGTAGGTCATTAGTCACCCTGACACTATGCTCTGAGCCTGCATTAGAGGCATCCTGCTCTTTATACTTCTCACTGGGCTGTACTAAAACTTCACTTCAATTCCCATCATGTATATACCTTAATGCTCCCTTGAGGAAGATCTTTAATGGAATTGGGTGTTAAAACAATTAAAAATAACCCAGGAAGTTGCACTACACTGCAGCCCAAAGACATTCTGATTACAACCATATAAGAAAAAAAGTCCTCACACAACAGGTTCAACTTTGATATAATATATATTAAAGTTGAACCTGTTGTGTGAGGACTTTTTTTCTTATATGGTTGTATTTATTCAAAAATAAATTGAATTAACTTTTCAATCACATATTATGTGATTGAAAAGTTAATTCAATTTATTTTTGCAGATTAATTGCTCACTAGTAATTAACTTATCAATGATTTGAATAATTGTTTTTCGTGATAAAGGCAGCACTGCACAAGATAATCTTTTCTTCAGAATAAAAGACAAATAAAATTGCATTAATGTGAGGTTTATGGTGAATTCTAATGCAATACTATTACAAAAGGAGCAGTATAAAGCAGTATAAAGGGATGGTTTGTGAAATTGAGGTCATGAAGGGGCATGTGGAGAATCCTGTTGATTTTAGAGAACTGGATGAATATATATTCAAATGAAGAGCATTATGTTGAATAAGAGGTTCACTTGTGATTGACTTTATAGTCTTTACAGTCATGCACATACACAGACAAACTAACACACTTTAACTTTATCCAAAATAACATTACAGTGGAGACTGTGTTCTCAGACAGTGAAGGGAGGACACAATGTAAACTCCAGAAAGTGGCCACTGTCAGATATAATAAATGGAGAATAATAATATGTTTTTCTATTTTCTTTTTTCCGTCTGAAAGACCTGGGCAGCACTTAAATGGACTGCACGCTTCACATACATTTTGAGGGGGAATTCATTCAGGAACCATCCATATACAAATGCTGACATTTGATTAGGGTGAACACAATGCACAAAAGAGTGTCTCAAAGCCTTTATGCAGCGGTCATGTCTTCAGTTGGACAGCCCTCACTTGTGATGGGCTTCTACATCTGTGAGTCTGCAAAGGTAACGGCAAGACTGCACACTAGGAGATCTGTTATGATGGTAATTAGCATTAAAACATGGAAAAATATTCCTCTGTGTCTGATCTTGGACGGGGTCCCCTGTACAGCCGCAGGAACAACTTGAATTGTGGGACTGCTTTTAAAATGACATTATGTATGAACAGAAAACGTGTCTAAATTGGATTTATCTGGTGCGAGTGTCAAAGATTTCAAGCTTGTAATTTGAACAACTTTGAACTCGTGAGAGTGTGCACAGCCGAATGACAGATGGATGTGGGAGCCTGCACGTTGGCTGGGGTTGAGTGTAACTGACATGGGATTGCATTTTCTGTCATTCCAACAATTTCAGAAGCGTATCAAAAAATTGTACTCCATTTTTCATCCCACTCACCACATCGTTTCATAAGAGTATTTTCAACATCATATAGTGTTTTGATACACTCAAATTCAGACAGAGTGGTCATTAGGCTGAAGATATATTTGTTTTCCAACCAAGTGTTAGTGCATAGCAAAGCAGCTGAGTTCCAGACGAATGAAGTGTTCATTCATTGGCTTACTAATCCTGTTACTGGTCTTGGTGATTGAACAACTAGGTGACTCGTGGAAGAAAGCATGGCATCTGCACCATACAGACTAAGTTTTCAACAACTTCCAACATCCACAAAATGGTCCCTGTATTTGTTTTATATTTATTTCTGCAGCTTTGCATAATTCCTTCAAAGAGCAACAAACATTTGTAATTCTGTTGGTCATAAAGACAAAGCAGTAGGAAGGTGGTGGCAGGGTCATGGGTCTTTGTCTTTAGAGCCAGTGTTGTATTATGATATAATGAGCACCTCTATGTGTCTGAGATGACTCAATTCTCTTTATTGTATTTATTCATTTATTCATTGGATATGGAACAACGCACTTCCTTTGTGTCATAAATCCAGGCACAGTTTTTCAGAAAAAAACAAAAAACAGTAAGCAAGTAAACAACAAGTAAAAAGCAAGTGCTGCAGGAGAGAAATATAAATGTGGATGACACTGTTTCTCGATCGCTATTATAATGTGCAATCAATGTCACATAATGATGACAAGTGGAAGACAAAAAAGTTTTCTAAACGCCAGCGGTACAGGACAACTATGCTGTTTGCAAAAAAAATCTGTTTCAATAAAAGTAAATGGGAAAATGAGCTTTTACTTCTCACTGTTTCGTGGTGACAGCTTTTGGCTAATTCAAATTTTTAACTGAAAATTAATGTGCACAATAAACAAAGATTTGTATTGCATTGAATTGTATCACATCAAGTTAAATATCTTAGCTGAATTGTATTGCAGCACATATCTATTGCTCTACAACAGGATCTCCCCCTGTTGTCAAAGGGGGAGATCCTGCACCCCTTACACACATCTTTTGATAGTTGTGAGGTCATTATGTATTTCTTTGGCCCAACCCGTAACCCTAACTTGAACCTAATTATAACCCTCACTCTAAAAAATCTTTACCCTTAAAAACAACATCATGATGTCTCAAAATTCTATGATTTTAAACAACAATTTATCCTCACAAGCATGGGAAGATGTGTGTGCTACACATGGACAATATATAAAAAGTGTACCTAGTCTTCCAGTTTGCGAAGTGAAGGAGCAAAAAGACTTACATTGAATGAAAGTCTGTGGGGAAAATGACTTTACTTCACAAATGATTTAGAACGCAAGTAAGCATTCTCCTGAGGAGTTAATGGTCTCAACTGCTAGATGTGGGTATTCAATATATAATATATAATTTGTAAATTGTGTTCCCATTTAGAAGAAAATAGACGATAAAGTACTTATCACTGGCACTTGTGAGTGAATACCAATGTCACTGACAGCTGGTATTGCCAAGTAGAAGCCTGGTTGCAGGTGATGCCTGTGAATTTATCAAGTTGCAAAACATCAACATGGCGGGGAGTCGTGATGAAACTATTTTTAAACATTGTTAAAACAATGTTTTGATAATGAGCAGCAGTGTACCACCGTTCCAGAGGGGGGAGCTGCGCTTCTGAGAGTGGGTGTGCTGAATATGTCACTTCCGGGTATTGGCCAATCACAAGACAGTTTGAGAAGGCTCTATGCTGTCTGGCCAATCACAACACACTCTGTCTTCTGGGGATGAGATTTATGTCTGAAATATCGCGGCTCAGGACAGCGTCAGAAAAGACAGATTTCTATCGGCTCGTTTACAGCAACTAGGAGGTTTTTGACCATAAAAACAAGTTAATGTATGTAAGTAGACCTCCATAACTAACATTATGTGCAACAGGACCACTCTATGTGAGATTTAAATATTTGTTGCCGTATTGCCCCTACACGGCCATGTGAGTAATGAAACTGTACTCTCTAATTTCTGAGACCATGCACAACGCAATTTGGACGAGCGCAGTTAAAAGTAAATATAGCTTGCTGTTTTGTGTCCTAGTCGCTCCCATGGCGGCCACCTTGGTCTCAGTCCAGTTCACACCTCCACTGTGGTTTAGTCACTTTTGGCCAGACGACATTGGTTTCAGACCAGTGGTGCTGAGGAGGAGAAATGTAGCAAGCCTTTACTGTAACCTTGTGATATTTCACAGTGCTCTGTGTGCATGGAGTTTTCAAGCAATATTCCAGTGATACAAACTAATGTGAACGAGGAAATGTTATTTTCAGTCTCATCAAACTATGAAGGGTAAAATTATGCCCCTCACTTATCTTTGTGGACACATTGATTGTCTCAAGTGATAAGTGATGGGAAAGGAACACATTAAAATCTGGATTTTCTTATTGCCAAGCTGAAAATCTGCTGGGGGAAGTGTTATATTCAGAGAATAATAGAGGATGCTGTAGAGGATCAGAGTATGTGCATACCACAATAATTAATGCAATGATACAGTGTGTGTGTGTGTGTGTTTACATCTGTTTGCATTTAGCATGGGGAATGAATGCAAATATTTAGTATTCAGCATTGGCGCTCATAGGTCCTCAAAACAGATATTGACAGTGACAGGGCTCAACATTAAGTGTATTCCTTCAAGCTCGAGAAAACTGCACAGAGGCAAATCCACCTTATTGGAATCGACGTCAATCAAGTTTATCATTCAAGGAAAAACACGGGCCTCAGTGGTAGTTAGAGACAAAACCCTAATGGCAATTCACTCTACACAATGAGCACATTCATTCACAGCCTGTGATATATAAAAAGCCACACAACCTAATGGAAGATGCTACAGGAGACACATGACAGTGTGACAGAGGGAGCTTGCAGAGAAGCACTGAGAGGCAGCTATCTGAGATATAGAAATGTCAGCGGCACAGCAGAGCTCATTGATTTCCACACAGCCCTCCATCCCTTTGTCTTGCTTTGCTGTTTATATTTTTTCTTTTTTTCCTTTATTTGTTTCACCTTCACACAAAACACATTTATCTTTGCTGTGTATTTTAAATACACAGGAAAGTGTGTTATTGTCCACTGGGTTGGGATATTTGCTCTAATAAAACAGTCATGTTGGTGTCCACTGAGCTACTGCGCTACCGTCTTTTGGACTAATTTGTGGTTGAAACTCTGGTTCCGCTTAGTGGGAAAAGCTCATTATTTTCCTCTAAAACAAGGGCTAATTGACTGTTTTTAATTGAAGTGTAATTGTTTGTTTGCATATTGGTTCTAATTCTGCACGTTGTCTGGCTCAACTGCAGTCACCCACTCAGGGGACATTGTCTCATCCTGGGAAAAAATTAAACCTCAAAAAAACAATTCTTGCTAATTACATGGTTGAATAGCAAATATTAAACAAACCGCCAGTGAAGACCATCCTTCTTTGAAAAAGAGTAAATAAACCAAGGCAATATGAAAGGTGTGAAACTCAATTCAGGGCATTTTAACAAATGTTCTTTAATAAGAACTTAAGAAGATTTATTCAAGCAGCTTCGGCAGGTATAGGGTTTTTAAATCACGGTGTGTCCAGCAAAACCAATTCCTATTCCGGGAGAGTAGGCCACAGTGGAATATGAAAGAAAGGAAGGGAAATGAAATTGAGGCAGGAGAAAGAAATACATTACAGGAGAATTGATGAGTGGAGAAGTTGGAAAACTAGGAGGAAATTAGCTCCAAAAAGAATTTGTTACACGGGACAAAGACAGCAGAAATAAAAAAAATCCCAAATGATACCTGACCTTTGGTGAATATTACCGTAAAACTAAATTTATGCAACTTGATCACCTCAAAGGAATCCTGTCTTGAATTGGTTTTCAATGATGGTATCACAATGTGATTCTGCTGGGCACCGGGTAGCTCATTTGGTAGAGCTGGTGCCCTGTAGGGTTCGATTCCATTACCCCCCCCCCCCCACACACACACACACATATCATGGTAAAAGATATCTTTTAAAAAGATATTCTGTGCTTAAATTATTCAGTATGTGGTGAATTTTAGGCCTTGATGCAAAGAATTGTGTTTTAGATTTAAACAGGAAATTTAACGCCACAAATGTATGGAAGCCCTGCTTTTTACTATACACATAACATGTAAAATAGATTTCCTGATGTGGCGTATTCCTGTGGTGTAGTTTTTGAGAGTAACAGATAAGGGACAGCATGTGCCCTCACTCTCTTGCTCTCTCTCTCTCTCACACACGCACACCAAAGATTTTTGAGCTATGGCCTTGAGAAAGGGAGACTAAAAGATAAAAAGACCTTGCATGTGAGAATACATGGGAGTGTGTGTGTGTGTGTGTGTGTGTGTGTGTGTGTGTGTGTGTGTGTGTGTGTGTGTGTGTGTGTGTGTGTGTGTGTGTGTGTGTGTGTGTGTGTCTAAGGGGAAGAGAGACATTTTAAATATTTCAGATCACTTCTTGCCTTTTTCATTTTAAAGATATCCCTCTGGGCTAATTTTTAGTCTCAAATCCCAGTCTTGGTCCAAGACATGTTCCAACCAAATTAGTAAACACACAGTTTTAACTTTACTTGACTGAGGCATTGGAGATTCATGGAGTCAGCAGCAATGCATCAGCACAGGAGGGACTGGTCTGTCTGAATATCAATGAATGAATCTAACTAGGACTGGGTGCTATGGCTTAAAAATAAAATCTCAGATTCTCACACCAAATTTGATTTTAATTTTTTTTTCCACTTCCACAACAGTTTAAAAGTTTAGGTTAAGTTTCAGTTTAGGGTTAAAGTGTAAACAAATACAATCCTTAAAACAAGCATAATATGATCAAAATGGTAGGCCCTGCCATTGTAAACAATAGCAAAAATATCACTTTTCAGCGAGCTCCAAACAATGTCCCAAATTCCAGGGATCTATATTAACCGTGGGAGGCCAAGGGGAGCATTGACAGAGGAGCTTAAAGAGAAATTTTGATTTTCATTAAAAACAAATCTTCACAAATGTGATCGATTTATCACCTAACCCTAAATCAACCTTTATTCATACATCGCTTTTTATACATGTATCAGCTGTAATGTAAGTGCTTCACAGACACACTCACACATCAGTGACGTACAACGAACACTAGGGATGGGACTTTTTTGTCGACAAATCGACCGACAATCGACACGTGCGCACCTCGACAAAAAAATGAAAAGTAAAAAAAGTCGAAGTGTCACAAACACGGAGGTTAAAGAAGCTGTGCACGAAAAGGTGATCCTGCTGTCCAGGCTCCCTGCGCTCTCAGATGATGGTGCGAGCGTCACCGGCTCGTTCTCTCGAGTGGCTGTGCGCGTCCAATCGTGTGTGTGTGCGTGCAGTGCGAACGAGGTTGCGCTTAAGTTTAGGACGGGGGTGGGGGACATAACACGAGCGCTACACAAATGAAGACGGCATCTCACCCGGTCAGGAACACTGTACTTCACTCTGGTGGACACCTAACGAGCGCAGGTTCAAAAACCTGAGCCGTCTGGCGAGTGGCGACAGACGCGTTCCAGCGGAGAGTCCACTTTTTTTCCCAAAAGTCGACAAAAAATTTGACACGTGGACCTCGACAATCGTCTCTAAAAATGTGTGAAATTCCCATCCCTAACGAACACGTTCAATTCAAGCATCCAAAGGCCAAAATGGTTGCTTAAGAAAGTCACACAAAAAAGGAGTCATACACTAGTACGCTAATCACCTTATTAAAGAGCAATGGCCAGACAAGCCCAGAGGTGACAGCATCCAGGCACCTGTCCATAAACTCCTGCTGTTACCATTCATTAAACAAGAAACAAGACAGAGGGAGCAACACAGAGCATCAGATGGAGTGAAAGACAAAAGAGCAGGGCTGACTGGGGACAGACTAACACTTACTTATATGCATTGTTAAACAGAACCTTCTCTGAAAGTGGGGCCACACGGGACATTTTCCTCTTACCATGATACAAAGCAGGAGATGTGACAGTGTACGATAAAAACAATTTAAGTAGAATGCAAAGGAGTGAGATCAAACTGGGTTAATTCTTCAGCTACTGGGAGTGCGGCAAACTAAACAGACATTCTGAACAGATGAACAAGATTAGTGCTTTTTGGATCCAAAGAAGCTACCAAAGCAAATTTGCCAGCCTTATGAGTGCATAGGACAAGCGCTTAGGAGATGAAGCATTGCATTATGCAAATGAGGAAACAGACAAACATAACTGCTGGACAGAGAATCAAGAAAAGAGAAAACCTTTGCAAGTGTTCCAAACCCAGGACTTAGTTACTGTGTTTAGCATTTTCAGGTGTTGTGTGGCACAACCTGAGCTGTTGGCCTTAAGTTTATGCCTGGAGGGGGAATGTCAACCTGATAGCCATGTCATAAAAAAAATCAGTTCTGAAGTGAACAGCACACGCAAACTGTATTTGCCTCTGTCAAGAAAGAAAAAGAAAAATGTTCTCCTCCTCAATTTATCATTCATGTTAATATCGCCCCAGCTCTCCTAATAGGGCTGTCACTTTTTCCAAAAATCGTGCCTCACTATTCCTTTGAAGATATTCATTACTTAACCACCTATGAATACATGAAATACTGAAATACTTCCTCATGCTGCTTGATTTGATGGTGTGCTTGTCTGCTCAGGAGGATGGTTTAGTTTGCTTGTATCTTCCACAGAAAAACAACATAAGTTCACTGCCTTATTTTTGCATTATGGGCAAGTGGATCTGCACTCAGAGCATCCTCTGCTGGATAGTTTGCTAAGGCTGCCCACCTACCAATGTTTGGTTGACCAGAATAAACCTTAGTCGGCAAGATTTCATTGGTCGTTTAGTCACTGTGGAAAAAAAACAAAAAAACACCGGAAACTCTATTGGAAGCCACATCTTGTCAAAATAAAATTGAAACTTATATGGCTAAACCATGCATGGCTTTATTTTGAAAGGGCAGACACAGGATGTGTGGTCACACTGTAGTTTCACAGAAGTCAACTCAGTGTTTATGGCTGAATTGCAGCTGACTACAAAGTTTATCAAATAGTATAAGAAGTCAAAAGTTTGAGAACATGGTAATATAGTTAAATACATTTATAAAATGTTGCCATGCTCTCCTGCTGTATTTTCTCCTGTTCCTTCTCCTTTAATTGCTTTATCTGAGTTAACAAGCGGCAGACTCCACGCCTGCACTATTGCAAAATTCATCGTTAAGAAACAATTTATCATGGATCATGGCGGTGTTACAGGTTGATTAAGTACAGTGTTGAAAATCAATAAAATATCTACTTATATACTACTAATATTTATATATACTATTAGCCGGTTGATCTGGCATTTGCTGCAGTGCGTCATGGCTGAATTAAAGTAAATCTAATAATTCAAAAACTCATTAAAAAATTGTGCACTAGTTCAAAGTTAGTATGATGTTCTAATGTATTGAAATTCAACAAAAGGTTCAGATCCTCTTTGCTGATTGTTCCAATCCATTCACACACAGTAATTACTACACTGTGCAGCTTGAAATATGAGGCTCCCTCTGTACATGGCACATCTGTTTAATGTTGGCTATTCATTAATTAAGGGTATTAAGGGTAAATAAGGTTTCTTATAACATCCTTTCTCAGGCCTCAGAATTCAATATTTACATAAAATCTTCAACATTTCGACAATCAGTCAACAAATGGCCTCAAATGACAAACAATGGTCGACCAAAAAAGGCAACCCTACAGTCTTTTGCACTTCTCAGCTGTATATTTTTCAAGGTTCGTCTTTGGAACCTGGAGCCCTAGCTCCTCTGTAACTCTGTTTTAACCTTTTTTTTCAGAGTCATATATAGTGCACCCTTCCTGAAGAAGTTCAGACACATATTTGTTTGTACGTTAACTACAATCCATGAGAAATCAATGTGAATTGCACTTGCAGTGTTGTTGTATTAATGGTTTTTCCTCGACTGAGATCAGTCAATCCATCAATGAACAGAAACAGGGCGGTAGAATTCTGGGGAGAAAGGCTCCGTGGGTGTACCGCAGCACTGATGGACTGCTGCAAATGAAATGCTCAAAACCTCCTCTGCCAAGTACGTGCCCTTCACTTCAAGGACTCAGCTCAGGAAAATGAAAGCTGTCAACAACTTCAGGTGTAGAAAGAAGATGCAACCCAATGACATGAAAAAACACTAAACCCTCAAGAGAAAAAAAAAGAAATCACACAGCAGTGAAAAATAACTTGTGTTCATAAGCCTTCACCAACATATACTGACAAACCTTCGTCTTCAGGTTACAATGTGTGATGGGGTCAATAAAAAAGACAACCCCCCCCCCCCCCCCTTCAGCTGTCCCCTACAGCCCATTCCTCACACAGTGGCCCGTTTAAAAGCACTGGGATCCTCTGAGGTTTGTTGGATTATTCATTTTGCAGCACAACTCAGCTCACTGCTCTTTTCCATCACCAATGCTGAACAGCCTCTGTCAGGCTTCATCACCCTAGCTTTTGGGAACTGAAGCCAATAGGTTCCACTTCCATTTCCATTCAGCTCTCATCATGTTAATTCCTTTACTCCCTGTGTCTTTCACTCACACCCCCTGTGACTTCTCCACTAGTCCCATGTATTAATGCCGACACTTTCAGTGCTTACATTTCATCCCTCTGCTCATGTTGAAACCCTTATTAAAATCATTCATATCTCCCTGTTGGCTCAGTGTAAATGACGTTGGAAACCAGACAGATTCAGGCTGTGTGTATTTTAAAACGGTATTCTGTGCTCTAAATATTCCAGGACACTATGGACGTAGCACGTTCCTGAGTGCAGCGATCCTCTCCTTTTAAAACGAGCCAGCAGTTTTGATAAGGTGTGCAATTTTTTCCATCAAAACTGTGCCGTTTGCTGTCTGACTCACATGGGGTCAACAATACAATGTGTGTGGCAGACCTTTATTATTTGATGGTTTTGTCATTTTAATAGTGGGAGGCAGTGACAAAAATCTCTCTCAAATTACCATATTGCACCTTCTATGTGTGAATGCCTATTCTGTTTTCACAGTGTATTGTAGAATCAGTAATTGCGAGAAGAAAATATATATGTATATATATATCTGTTCTTATTATAGCAGTAACACCAGCAAAGTGGCGTGAATTCTCTTCAAAAGGTAAACAGCCTGAAACCTACATTTATTTGATCTTTTTTTTCTATTTCATAGCATTTCTTTGCTGTTCAGTAGCAGGTGGTCAATGCAATATGAGCTTAAAATAGTACATACATGTACGTACATCAGCTAGTGTTCACAGTTGTTGAAATGTTGTAATACATTTCATAATACAATAATTACACCCAAATGTCTTATTGCTCTTATAGTATTATATTCTGTCTATATTCTATCACCTATGGCCTCGGCCACACACACTCTGTGTTTAAAGGAAGTGGAGGTTGTGGGCCATGTTTTGATGATAACATGATATTAAGAGGTGGGCTGTATGTAATCGATCAGGGGGCTGTATGTGTCTGTCGCCTCTGGTTTAGAAAATTGTTACTACACATAATCTCACTATGTTTCAGTTGCGTTGCCTTTGTAGCAAGAAGACCTGAATTCGCGACCTGGTCAGAACAAGGGTCTTTCTGCATAGAGTTTGCATTTTCTCCTCGTGTGTGGGGGTTTTCTCCAAGTTCTCCAGGTTTCCTGACAACGTCCAAAAACATGCAGATGTGGAGATTAGGCAAATTGGACACTCTAAATAGGGGTGTGAGTAGGTGTGAGTGTGAGAGTGGATGGTTGTTTGATGGCTGTATGTGGCCCTGTGTCAGCTGGGATTGGCACCGCGACCCTCATGTGAAGGATAAAGCAGTAGCAGAGGGATAGATGGATGGATGAGCTTGAGTTTATTTTCATCTATGGACTTTCCCCTCAAACATGGATTTGACTCGTCCTGCACACAGCAAATCCGTCCGACACCACAAGACATGCAGTCAACCTTATTACAGGTCCTAGGTACTGGGCAGGATAGAACATAGCAATAAGAATGGAGACGATCACTAGGCCAGTTTTCACACTAGATGACTGTTACAGCAGCGACATACTGTATCTCCCTTTTCATTTCCATCACACATTAAATAATAACACCATTCACAAAAGTGTGAGACACGTCTCTTTTTGAGAATACACCTCTCGCCAATTTTTAAGTGAGCCGCATGTGTCTCACAGCAAAATCATACAATGAAAATGATCTTTCTTCACAATTTCAGCATCTAAACCTGTTACATACATCATAGACGCAACACGTCCTGTTCCTGTTTCAAATTAAAAGCACTCTATACATGTGAAACAAGTTTAATCCTAACCACTGTTGGGGAAAGCAAAGACGGCCAATGAGACTTAAAGGATCCTGCCCCCCCCGGAATGTCATCTCCAGTGATAAAAGAAGGAATGGCACAAAATAAGGGGGATGCAGGATTTGTTTGAACTCAAATCAGGCGTTTTGTCTGCATACAGGCCTTAGACAAAGAATAATGGATTATAGCCACATGGCTTAGGTCCCAAAACCATCGAAGGATGTGCCGTTTCTTACTGAAGAGTCCTGGTATTTAGCAGAATACAGAGGAGTATTATTTAAAAGTATGATTCTCAGAGGCAACACAGCAGAAGCTCAACAGCAAATCCATGGCAGGTGGGCAGGAGACACACCTGGAGTGAATGACAGTCGAGGAGCACTGCTGCCGTCACGCACTACTGTACACGCTCATCCAGTGTGAAACTGGCCTTAAAAATAATCACTGATACACTAAGTGACAATGTAAGATAATAATAATGGATTCGATCTAATCCACTCTATTACTATGTGTGCTCTGTATCTCAGCTCTAATGGTGTTTGAGGAAGCAAAGATGCATTTCATTTTGAACTGGTGATAAGCATAAATCAGTATCATCATTTAACACTCAACACTGACTGTTAGTTACTGATTTCATTTGAACACCAGTGACACCTTCTGAATACAGCATCTGATGTGTAAACGTTCACCTATTGAATTAATGTCAACCTCATTGTCTATTGACAGAAACATGTTCTTTTGTAAATGCACACATACAAGGGCAACTGTACATAGAAGGTCATCGTCATCTTCAGCAGTTAGCTGTCAGTAACTGGACTTGCTTAGTGAGTTAAGTGTGAAGACATTTTCACCTCTTATCTAAGAGGCTTCTTCAGTTCAGTTACAGCCAACTGAAGATAACACACAATGGTTAATATCCCTCACAATATAAATTATACACTACATTAATTTTCTTCAATACAAGGTACAGGGTGATGCAAGTTGAAAATGTGTTCTATTCCAATTATGTCTGACAGTATTAATTTATTTCACTGCATTAAAACAAGATGTTGTGGAAAAAATGGCCCATCTCCCATCTCAGCGCTGCAATCATAGCAATAAATCACACACATCTTTATCTACAGAACCTGGAACCACAGGACCAAGCTGACTGCAAGAGAAGATGAATGTGTGCCTTTGAACAATAGGCTTGGTTCAAATTCAGGAAAGCTCATGTCCTCTCCTTGAACCTTAAAAGCACAGGCAGTTGAGGACATCAAAACATAGCAGCTAACAGTGACCTACCCTACTGATGAAATATGACCGCTGCTGCTGGATTTTATTAATTTTTGAAGACATGGTTTTGCACTGAGATATCTGGACCTCTGGGAGATGACCCTGACACCAACATATTAAACCACCTCAACTTTCTGACCACCATCTAATGATGCTCTATCATGACTTACAATCATGGCCTACAGGTATGAACAGTGGGTTCTTCACTGGATATGTGAGCAGCACATTTTCACTGCAGAACAGCTAGCTTTCCACACATTGGAACTGTGTGGACATGCATGAGATTTCAAACAACACGCAGTTATCCTATGAAAACAAAACACACAGGATTTTTGTCACGCAATAATGTATTTGTCTTTGTAAAGAGGACAAGTTTGACATTTACATTTGCCATTTGAAAATCTATATATCACTATTAGTTTATAAGACAGCAGCATATACATCTCTATCGCCCTCTCTTTATCTCTGTCTTTCACACCCACATTTATTTTCCCCTCAGCTGGGCAGGACAGTGTGTCAACCTTCTCATGCAAGATGTAGCCTACAAGCAGGTGTAGAGGCATTACTGGTCAGCGCTTAGCTGTGAGGTGCAATTTCTTTTTTTCTGAGACACATCTGCAAACATTGTGTGATCACAATAATCCTCTGTCATTTACAATTCAGATCTATTTCAGTCCTTAGCAGCAGCTTGTGGTATGACACTTTCATCATTGCTATTTTCAGATCTACACTGCAGGCACCTTATTGACTGCCTGTGGTAACCAGGTGCTTGTGGGCATCGTGTTGGTGACCACTGCCTTAGAATAAGGCAGAATAAATTACAATGTATACACCCATGAGGGATACGAAAGTTGAGTGTATTTACATATTTTCTGGTATATGTGAAGGCCACCGTAGTTCTCTGATGCACTTGGTAAAGTGAGGGGTGTGCAGAGGAGTCCTCCCTTTGTTACAATCTGCAGTCTCACCATTTGACGTCACCAATTCTAACACATTAGTTTGACTCCTCCACTGCAGCAATGATATCTTATCAGATCGGACAGGTTGATCCTCTCTGGATTTCATACCAAAGCCATCCAAAAAAGACCAAGCAGACCACTGCTGTGACTTAATCTCAGTGTCTCGACATAGCCTGGCAGTAGTTCTTTTCTTCTTACTGCCTTGATGACCTAAGTTGTGTAAACTTCCTCAACCAAGTTGCTGTCATTTCTGCACACAATGACAAAGCTGAGCATCGCACTCTGAAAGGGTTATGGAACATCAGCTGATGTCTCGTTTTTGCATTCAAGCAAGACCTATGGGTGAAAACAGGATGTCTACAATGTCTTCATACCAGCCAGATCCAGATCAAACCCACTCTAATCATAGAGCAGATAAGTCACTTAACAAAGCAGCACTGCTAATGGTATAGAACATGCTGCATCGTCTGACAATGACTGCAGAGACCCACCAGTCTCTGACGCAAACAAAAAGAGCACAATAGGTCGAGTTCATTGAAATCCTCTTCAGAAATAAAATCAGCACTCTTCTGCATTTCCATTATGAGTGTGCATGGTTTCTCTACAGCATTACATTGGTGTCTGACCAGAGAAGCAGCTCTGTTAACAGCGGGTGTTGGCGGTGGGGTTGGACCCAATACCACTGAGACACACAGACATTGATTTTTTTTTTCACGATACCCTCTGAGTTTGTGTTCTGTAAGTCATCATTCCTCACAAAGACACCAAAAACTTTGATCCCTTCATCCCCTCTCTGCTCCACTGCAGCCAAGCTGCTAAAGCTGGAAACATGGTAACACTGTACACTTATCACAGAGAGGACAGTAAAACTCTTAAATCATCATCCATCTTTTTTTTTTTCTCTGCATTTATCATGTCCATTCTGTTTTTCTTTCCCGGGTTTTGTCAGTATCATCTCAAGACAAAAACATTTTTTTTCTGTTTACTCAGCTGTTCATAACCAACCGGTTTCCTTATCTCTAGAATATAATTAATGAATGTGTCTACACCAGGAAAGAAATCGGTTATTTCCACAGACTGCCTTCCATACGTTTAATCTACAAAATAATTCATCTCCTGTAGTGAATGTGGCTGCTTATCCTGTGACATAATATTAGAGAAATGTGACAGGGAATCATCCTCCAGCATTTGCTCATCTTCCATTTCAGCATTTACACAGTTTGATTCACATGCTACTGCACTTTCAGCCTCAACTGTCTAAGTAAATGTCCCTCCTTCTCCTGTCTGTTCACTGCTTTGACTTTCTTCCACAGCCTGTCTCAGTATTATCGGATTTAGCTCCAGTCCTTCACCTCAGTGTTCTCAGTTCTGTCATTATTCAGCATATCAGTGTGCAGGTCAAATAGGTTGCAGTAACCCTGTTTCATTCTATGCTACCTGCCATGGATCTGCTAAAAGCACTACTGACAGGTTACCACTCACATGTTCTCTCACCTGCAGTGTGTTCTTTTGGGGGGAAAGAATGAGTGTTTGTGGTTGACATCAACTCTAGAAACGCTTCATACTGGATGTACAGCAAACCTTTTTTTTTATTTTTGTGAATGAATTTTTTATATTACAGTTTGAAAAATACTTCAAAGACTTGAGAAAGATCATTCAGAGACACAAAGGAGTGCCTCTGCAAAGACTAAACATGCTAAAGTTTGGTGTCTTTACACTAAAGCTGTAGTAAAACTTTCTAAAGCAGGCCAGTACTCATTACAGCATCATTTGGGTTAAAGCTCACATAGAGTGGTCCTGTTGCACATATATGTTAGTTATGGAGGTCTACTTACATTAATTAACTTGTTTTTATGGTAAAAAACATCCTAGTTGCTGTAAACAAGCCGATAGAATATATTACTTTGACCCGGAGTCTGAGCCAGAGTCAGAAGACACTGTCGCTCGTAAAACACCTCCACAACGGACGTTATTCTTCTTCTGTGGTTCAATGTACGCAACCGAGACTAGTGCCCGGAGCAGGACGATCTGCTGTTCCGGAGAACCGCTGTTTACGTAACTGGACCGGGTTTTTTCAGAGATCTCGCTGAGCCCGAAATTACAATAAAACACAGCGTTCTCAGCAGTGGCTGAACTGTTTGTTTTGAACCTTCAGGGCTTCATAAACAAGGTAATGACACAGATACACACTAAAAAAGGTTGGATTTTAATGGGAGACATCTGTCAATGTGGTCCATGTAGAAGGGACAAACAGCTGTGACCCAAACATTTATTTTTCCCACCACACAATAGGCAGACAGTGAACCAACAAAAAAGGCATTTCAAGCTAAAATACTATTCAACCTCTGCTGTCAATGAACCTGAATAATACTCATATACCCACCACAAGCACACCCTGTCCAGCAGTACATTGTGCTCTCTTTCAAGTAACCTTTCTGTTGTCTTTATGAGGAAGGAAAATTAATGTCACCACATTGGTCAAACCTACACGACAAACTTTAAATTAATGTTCCTATTCCAGACATAACTTTTTCTGAGGGCAATTCTCCACTCCAAAAAAAACAACAAAAAACAACAACAACAAATTCCACCACATGAGTGCTTGTGAGGGTTATGCTGGATTCATAGCATCGCAGCTCTGAGCTGTGAAAAGGACAAGCGTACAAGATGCATTCTATGACCCTGGTCTTTTTTATTACTTTTGCAGTGTGCACAATTGAGCTAGTTGTTGAGCAGCTTCAATATGCATTCGAGAAATTTCGTACATTTGATCACTTCTGCGGACTTTGACTTGAGTTTTGAATCTTTTTTTAACGTTATCACACTCTCAACTGATCAACTTTTCAAAATGAATAATTTAACAACACATTTTTACAAACAAGCTAAACTGAAACAAGTCTGCATGTATCCTGTTTCTCTTAGAAACAAACCTCTCTTAGGCAAAAACAAACCAGACCGTTCTGTTTCTTCCAGCCATATCTGCAGGCAAGGAATCTCAGCAGCAGCAGAGGGAGGACGGTGGAGGAAATGATGAAGGACTGATACCGACTGATGTCTCTGTTCTTCATTCTTTCTTAACTTCACTCAGAGTTTTTATTATTTATCAAACTGTCATTTCAGATTTTTTTCCTAGTGAGATCGAGTGTATATAATGATTGTGCAGCTGCTCCACAATCAATATGTAGTTTCAATCCTGTTCTGTATTGATTGATTATAAAATAGAGTAAAAGGTTAAAAAAAAGAAACAATGCAATTTATTTATTAAAACAGTAGCCTACTGCAAACAAATTAATTTAACATGGACACACGCACAAAAAAAGATCCGTTATTATTCCACATGCACAATGGTTTTCTTGGACGCATGAATGCTGTCAACATCAAAGATAAATGAATCTCTCAGCTCTCAACTTTATTCATGTTGAAGATTATTTGGACAGCGCAACTGTGAGGCACCTCATAGTGAACTTGACAGATGTTGTCCCTGCTCATGACTGCGCACAAATGTGCTGTATGTACTCAGGCCTCAAGAGCGCTTTTGCTGTTGGCAAATACACAGACAACTCGAAGCAGGGTGCAATTCGTGAGCACACAAACAAATGTTTTAATCAAAGCAAAAGTCAAGAGTGCTTTTGGACATTCACCTCTGCAGCTGCATCTGCCTCCTCACAAAAAAAACAGGTCACAGATTGAGAAGTGGGGAGATAGCCTGAAATAACCTCCGTATGTGAGCTGTCAAATCTGGTGACAGCACTGGACTATCATGAGTCACCGCACAAATGCATCCAAAACAAAAGAAAAGACTCATACAGAACCATATATCACTGCTCAAATATCTTTTCTTTCCATGTTGTTATTTATGTTTGCCCTTTCAAATTGTATATGTGCAATTGCCACCAACAACTGCCAGGATGGAAGATGAGATTAATTTGATGATTTAATATCGGCTAATTTTTGTTTGTAGTGTTTGCAAGGTAAAAATACAGATCGTGACTGTATTGTTGAAATAATATTCAAAGTATTAATGAGCAGCCAGGCGTAAATGAACCTATTGAACAAAGTTTAAGCACGACATTCAGCCTGCTTTGTTATAGTGCAGCTATTCAATGCAAAACAACTATATACTGCAAAGGGCATGACATTTACTGACATTTCATCTCAGCACAACACAGTGTGATCAGTGTGAGTAAAGGTTTATAAACTAAATGTCTATAACAATTTCGTAAAGAAACACAAGCCTAAGTAAGTCAGTTAATGTATTTTATTTTTTCATTATAATGTTAATGGATAAAACAGGGTGTAGAAATATGTTGCAACAGAAACATGAACACTAAACTGTGTGAGGTGTACGCACTGAAAACATGACAGAACAAAGCACTTATTATAGAGTACGCTTGGACAAGGTCCCATGGTAGCCTTTGTAACAATGATAAATGGCTGAAACTTTCTGCTTAGCTGCATCAAATGACAAGCATGTTAAGGATTTGTTTTTAGGATGGGTGCATACTGGAAAGGCTTTTCTGCACGAGAGGAGGGCATTAACATCCTGGGAGCCATTATATTTTTTAAACTTATTTTGTTTTTCCAATTTCGCCTCATACATCCACAATAGAGACACACACATTTTCCGAAGGCTGGATCAGGACAGCCTTTTAGCTTTTCTCTTTACAAACCTCCAACAACCTGAAATATCAACAATACAGCTGGAAGCAGAATGTGTGTTGGTTTATGATGAAATCCTCAGAGGAGTTTCTGTCATTATTGACAAACTTTATGAACTGGAAAGGAATTGGTACTGCATAGGATGAGCTTCAGAAAAGGTGGCCATAGCATGTTGCAACAGCTATGATGATGGTGATTGTTTCTTTTGATAAATACGCCTGAAATATGAGGGCTATAAATGTCACAAAGATATTTAGAAATGTAGAGCTGTGTAGAGCTCGCTGTGTGTATGTGTTCGCTTATATGTGACACCAAGAATTTGAACTCCCAATTTGAAGCATTGAGATTTGCACCATGTTGAAGTCTTGCAACCGGAAAATCAAACCAAACAATGCACCTACAAAACGATACCAGCTGTCATTCCTGCTGGTGTCCAATCACGTGTTATGCTTTATCCTTCCTCTAAATGGGAACATAATTTATAAAATTGACATCGTGTTCTGTAGAAGAAGAGCTGAAAGTAGTGAATGGGACTATTAAATCCTCAGGAAAACGTTTACTGACGTTGTAAATCAATTGTGACTCATTTTCCCCAGAGACTTAAATTCAATTTCATTCAAAGAGTTGTTTTTGTATCCAGCAGTCACTTCTTCACCTTGAAAACCAGACTCAGGCCACTTTTTATATATAGACTCTCTGTGACAAATTTTTTTTTGAGGGTAAAGATTTTTTTAGGTTTGGGATTACAATAGGATTTAGGTTAAATTATAAATAAATTGTTAAATTAGAATAAGCCCAATCTATCACTGCTTATCTCGAAGAATACAAAGCATGTTTTGTATTTGTACAAGTGAGATTGGCCAATACCTGGAAGTATCTGGAGAGCCCAGAGTTAGAAGACACTGTGGCAAGCGAAACACCTCTACAATGTTCTTGTGGTTCTTGTTCTTCTGCGGTACAATTTACGCAACCGGATGTGCCCAGACTAGTGCCCGGACCAGGAGGATCCGCTATTCAGGAGAAATGCTGTTTACGTAACCAGACCGAGTTTTTTCAGAGATCTCGATGAGCCCGAGATTAACACAGCGTTCTCAGCAGTGGCTGAACTGTTTGTTTCGAACCCTCAGGACTTCATAAACGAGGTAATGGCGCAGATACACACCAACAACACAGCGTTAATTGGAACTTCCGTTCTAGGTTCGCTTTAAAGTATGAACAATTCATTATAGACCTTAAGTCTTTTGGGCATGAGATGTACGATAACACAACAGAACTATAACGATTAGACACTGAACACAGTATCTTAGTATACACTATATCACTATTTTTATCATCATTACAAACACTAGCCTGACGGTGTATAAACACAACTGTTACGTACAGACATACAGATTTACAAATCTCGTTAAGCACTCAAGGACTCACACGATGATTTGATTTGAAATTCCTGTTTTTAAAAATTTACAACATGTAAATTATTAACAAATATGACAAGACGCTCCATCAGTTCTGTTGTAAAACATCTGAGACGGAATGGCTCACAGCCTCATTTGTAGTGCTGCCGCACAGATGGAGGACAGATTCATGATTCTGTGCTATAGCCACCAGCATACCCAAAAAGTGGATACAAATAATGCACCCATAATATGTATACAACTACGATGTAGAACAACAATTTCAAGTGCTCGTTAAACTGTTCGATTCCTCAGATGACGTTGCACAAAAACAATTGGTGCATTATTCCTCAATATGATCCACTAAGAATAAACTTGCTTGTGCAGTCTCACGTATAAAGGTATTAATCAAAATGTGTGGACTTTGTCTGTCTTTTATCATAGTAAGGGAACGCTGTCTGAAATAAGGGTACGTTTTAGTGTCTTTGTGTCCAGAAGAGAAAGGTTTTAGTTGCAAATGATGATCACTAAGAGCTAAAGGCTTCTCGTGAGCACATGAGGGGGTTCTGTGTTTTATAAACTAGGCCTGAGGTGGCCCCTTCCCACAGTCCCAACCTAAATTACTGTATCACTGAAACCACGCTTCATCAACAGCAAAGAGCCGGAAGGTTGTAAGTGCCATTTGAACAAAAAGCCGCTGATATGTTCTGGGTCACTTGCTTCATTCTTTCATGTCTGTGTTACTGTAGTGAATACAATCTGGAGAACCCTTGCATCTTTTAAATCTGCTCATGCTTCTCTACTTTTGAATTTATCCACAAAAAAATGCCAAAGAGAAAATTGAAAATGGAGCAAATGCTGCAAAATGATTCTGCATTCCTCTTCTGCTGTGAATGGTATTCTTCTCACTTGGCAGGCACTCTTTTTACATTATTCAGGCTGAGTATGATCTGGCTGTATTAAAGCTTCTACACACCACTCCTATCTCTGGGTGATAACACCCACGCAAACCATCCACCCATACAGAGTAACGCTGTACTGGCTCCATATGGATCATTAGCCACTAATTGCACAAATGTTCGGATTCAGATTTTAAAATCCATCTCTTTCGCTGTGTAACTTTAACCTGTGTATGTATTTTTATATCAGTCAGTATATACAGAGAAGCCACAGCATTAAAACTCATAACTGGTTTTACTGTATTGGCTGATCCATTTATGTCTGACTTATTCCATCCTTAAAGGAGTAGATGAAATAAATGAACCAAAAACGAGTTCCAAGTCACACTATTGATGGTTTAGCCTTTTCAAAACAAGCCACAAATATTCTCAGGTGAGTCACAATATTACAGCTACTGTTATGGGTTGTTATGGTTGTGGCTGATCAAAATTGGTATCAGCTGGTTTGCAAGTACAAGTTGTATTGGCGCATGCAAAAAATTAACCATTATTATTATTATTATTATTTATTATTATAATAATAATAATAATAATAATAATAATAATAATAATAATATTATTATTATTATTAATAATATTATCATTATTAATAATAATACATTAAATTGTAAAGCAAGTACCTTATGGTTCAAGAATGAGTAAACACCCATACATTAACATATAAGTTAAAAAAAGAAAATAGCAGAAATATTATACAATATGAAACTGAGAGTCAGTGTTTACAGATTGTGCAGGAGATAATTAACAGGATCCAGCGGTGCAGTGCTAAGTTGATAAGTGCATCCATTTAATGCAAAGAATCAATGAGGCAGTCAGAATCAGACCTCTAAACTGTATATGAACATCCGTCCACTGGATTAGGTATGGACATGAATATTCTATCACTCATTTGATTATAAATAGCCGCTCGGTTGATGTCATTTTTTGTGATTAGATAAGAAAGATAAATGAACTGAAAAAGGTGTTATTATCAATTACCTAGAGGAAAAAAATGTCTTCTTCTCTAATGACTTCCTAATTGGTGATACATCTATTACTACAAGGTGGTGGCAGAAGCAAGCATTTGTTAGTGGACAGCTTATGTGTTTGCAGAGATAATGAAATTCACAAATGTGTTTGAATGCATGGCATTAGCTGCTCCTTTTAGCTCAACACTGTGTATGCTGCATTCTTTTCACTATCTCTCATGTGCTAGGGTTTATGATAATCGAATATTTGAAGAAAATCCCATCAATTATTCAAAAAGCATTGGTGACCTGTCCACAGTGTACCCAGCCTTTTGCCCTATGTCAGATTGGCACCAGCAGCCCCATGACCCTCATGTCAAGGACAACAGATGGACAGCTATTCATAAAGCATTCTTACTTAAAATGCCCATTTCTACAAATAACAACTCGCAGTGCAGGGGGTGCAGGTACTAGATTCACATTATTATTGTCATGTATGGCTGCTAAAATAAATTAATTCATCATCCAGTACTAAAAAACCATTGCACGGCAATAAAACATCAGAACATGTCTGAACAATTTTACTTTCAAGTTGGGTTTTTTAATAGGTAGTGTACATAGTGTAGCTTTTGTGAAATCTAGGCTTTGAACAGTCTCTCCTTCCTTTCTTGGGTTAGTCTCAGTTATAGAACATATTTTAATGCCCATGAGTTCTCAGTAGGGCTGTCACAAAAATCAAGTTTGAACAAAATATTATGTGACATGTTATTCCTTCGAAGATATTCAGATATTCCCCGGCCCCTCCCACCCGCACAGCCAAACGTGACAAAATGATTATATTATTTATAATTCACTATTAGTTATGCGAGGCTGAGCGTTCATTGCACTGCTGCCCGTGACGCCGCTTCCCTCAGGTGGAGCGAACAGCTGCACAACCAAGTGAGTCCACATACTTGTTGTCATAAATGTTTGCTCAGTAGGACAGTTTACTTTATAGAATATAGAATATCTTTATGGTCAAAAATAAAGAAAATTTATATCATGGTATTTTTCAAAACTTTAACACTTTCACTGTATACAATGGTATATTTTTATGCATGAGAATGAATGTGTGCTCAAGAGAGGGAGAGGTGCAGTTGAGTGGGTGTGTGCATGTGCGTTACTGCATATATTATTGGTAGCTAAGTCCTTAGCATGTGTGGTGCAGCAGTGAAAAGGGTCCCCTGTTGAACAGTGATTTGCTGTTTGCTGGCCCACGTTCCATCCATCCATCCATCCATCCATCCATTATCTACCGCTTTATCCTCCACTGGAGTGTCACGGGGGGTGCTGTGCCTATCTCAGCTGACATAGGGTGATAAGCGGTACACCCTGAACAGTTTTCCAGCCCATCGCAGGGCCACATATAGAGACAAACAACCATTCACTCACACTCTCACACCTACAGTCAATTTATAGTGACCAATTTACCTAATGCCCCATGTTCCATCGATCATCCAAATCACCCCTGGTTCACACTGGACACATAGTGTGTGTAACTGCTCATGTTTTTAAGTATGGCGTTTCTATCTAAAAAAAATATATATTCCAGTGTCCTTAGTTTTTAACCCAAATGCTAACAATGTTCAGAACTTGAACATGAATAATATATGATGAGAGAGACAGACAGCAGCCACTGTCCACTGTAAACAATTGTTGATGAAAAACTCCAGGAGAAAGCTGTGGGATCCCCAACAGTGCCTGTGTCAGGGAGGCCCGTCTGATTTGTTATTTCACTATCACTCTCCGTCTTGTCTCTCTCTTTAAATCCAATCAGCCTGCAATTGACCAAGTGTCATGCTTCAGAGGGGAGCCTGATATCTCCAGCATTGCAGACCTTTTACTTCTCCATTCTTCTTTTCTCAAAAGGTCATATTTTACCTTTACAGCAGCACAGAGTACACACTGCTCTGCCCAACTTTGTTCCGGCATCACATCAGCTTGTCAGGTCTATCTTTAGGATAAAGAGGAATAAAAAAGAGAGGGGCAAAAAAGAAACAATAGCTCATGGAGCACAGTCGGAGGGCATGGCTGCGTGTGATGATAGATCTCTGTAGATGATTTTGGAGCTGGTAGATAAAGCTCTCACTTGACTTGTATTTTACTTATTAATGGAAAAGGAATACATTATTTCTCCTTCCCACACAATCCCCGAAACACTGCTCAACACAAGGAGAGAGGTCATTTGTTAGCTCCTGGAAAAAAGAAATATTCAGTGACTTTCAGTGATTTTTTTCTTTTAACTTGTGCATTAACTACCCCCTGAGGTATTTTTATTTAATTTTTTTAATGCCATCTTCTAAAACATCTCTTGAATCAAACCACAGAAAATACGACACATGTTTAAAACCCATCATTGCAATAGTCTGAGTCATTTCAGCCCACTTTAAAGTTAGTTAAATTACTAATTTGGCTCAGATGAATCGGAGCAGATAACTTGATCTCTACGTACCATGAAAGAGTTTCCCAGAGGATATGTGTTCAGGAACCCACCTGCTACAATTAACAGCTGGGTCTTCCACAGAGTTTCTGAAACTGTGGGCATAATACATTAATCTTACTGAAATGTTTCATCACTGCAGGTGGACTAAATCAATATCTCCACAAATCAAAGGTATTTTTTTCATTAAACTGTAATGCAGTGCAAACATTCCACCACCAACCCTTCCCTATCATTTACCCATGACTCAGTTTCAGTCTAATTAAATCTGTGTACTGTGAAAAAAATGTTCATACCAAATGGACAGGTTTAGAAAAACACAGGCATTATATTATAGAAAACTTGAAGAATTAAATGAAATTCTGAAACATCAAATAAAAGTTCAAAGATATGAGTCATTCTGTGATAGACAAATGAATATGAAGCACACAGCAGAGGAAAAGTAATAACTCTTTAATATCTTGTCTCGTGTCCTCATTCACAATACAATTACAGATTATTTGTATACTTGCAGGCTTCAGATTGAAAGCTCTCTGTCCTTTGTATATTAGTGGAGCAGGAATACAAGGAGGTGTTGGGTTCGCTGAGAAGAATTTAATAGTGGCTGAGCATTAATATGAAGTTTCACTTGTAACCTCTGGGTGTTCCAATTCCCGCCTCACCTATAACAGAATTGTTTTATTTCCAAATCGTAACTTCCATTTATAACCTTCCTGATACCCATGCATAATGCATTTTTATAGCGCTCCAAGCCAGGATCACACAACGATCAGATGAGAAAAGAAAAGAGAAAGGTCATCTAATTGCACTATGTTAATAGAGGACAGGAAAACATGGTACACTGACAAAGACTCAGCACAGGTACGTGTTAAAACTGAAGTGTATGTCATATCTGATGAGGCTGGTGAAATGAAAAAGCTCAAAACAGCCCTTTTCTTGGCATACGAAATGCCTTAAGGATATTCCTTGTGGAGAGCCCAAGGCTGACTCCAGATCTGTGCAAAGTTTCTTCTTTTTTTTACCTGCAGGCAGAGTAAGGGACAAACTCTCCTTTAACAAGAGCTGCCGGGAAGGAGAAGCATTTTTGGAAATTGAAAAAGTGTTCAGTATAAAACAGTTTGTGGATTTGTTTGTAGATTTCTGGATTTGCAATTTAATTAATTATTCGACTTGGCATCTTGCCTCAAAGGGAATAATGATTACTTCTCATTTCTTGACGATCCAATACAACTTTAGGACATTTCATTCAGAAACAAATTAGAAGACTTACTTTATACAGATTGTAAAATATGCACTGAAGAGCTGCCCAGTGTGCTGCTGAAGACTACACAATGCGGAGCATCAATTTTACTGCAGATGGTCGTATTACTTGTAGCAACAGTAACACTAGTCTTAACATTCATATTAGTGCAATGTGGCAGAAATAGTGGTAGCAGTAATGGCAGTGGCAGTAATTGTGCCAGTTTCTGATTTTCCATTCTGGCAAAGTGGTTTCATCTTGATTATTGCACTTCAAAGTGTTTCAAATTGATTCTTACTGAAGCTAGTGTAATTTGATTATTTCTTTTAGCAGATCAATACATTCAATTGGCATCAAAACTGATGCTACTGGTGCAATGAATGATTCATTACACACCCGCAGAGTCTTTCAAAAATAATGCTTCACCAAGTGATTTTGTGAATGTCACTGTGAAAACGTCCCACATACAGACTTCAGAAGGCTGAGCCACTGTAGCAAAACATATCTGTCTACATGTCATCGTGTCATTGATTATTCTGTAATGTGCACCATGAGTGCCACATATGCACACTAACACCCTGACAGATATATTTGCCGAGTACAAATGACTGAGGTGTGACAGTGGTCTAGAGATAGAGAAGCAGACCAAAAAGGCTCAGCAGGAAGAAAGATGGGAGAAGAGTGAATGAAAAGTGTTTTCCCCTCCATCAACATCTCTGAAGCAGAGCCTCAGTGATACTTGCTTGTAATTCATCTCAGTGGACGTCTGACCACTGACATGTGGTTATTTTTCTCTCTAATTGAGAAACATGTTCAGTTGGTGGTCTTGGAGCGAAGTAGACAAGTCTAGCTCAGACAGATGCGGAGAGTAGTGTGTGCTCACTGTGTATGGACAATATTCACATAGGAATCAAATGCATTGGTGCATCCCTGGTGTCATAATGAACATGTCTGTGACATGCTTTGGACAAAATATCATAAGGATGAAGCACCACAGCAGTTCAATCACCCTGCCAAAACAAGACATCAGCCATTACTACTAGCTACTAGTTAGCATTTGAAAAAGTGATCATTTGCAGGCTTTAGCAGGCACAATGCCCTCATATATAACGTGTATCCACTGGACAGATAAATCCCCCCCCCCCCAAAATTTTCTTCAGGAGCCGCCACTGCACATGACTAACCTGGGAAAAAGTAGCTTGCTTTGTTTGCTTTCTGCCAGTCAACCTGGCTGCAAAGGACATTTTTCCACGCTGTTAGATGCATTTGAAAACTAGTGGTCCACAAGGGGTAGCATCATGTCTGTAGCCACAATTCTTTTTTCTACTTATTACACAAGTGCTTTGGTTAATGAAACTACACAGTACATGAGGGCCAGAGAAATTACCCAACAAAGACAACAACAAAGACTTTTAATCAGTTAAATCATTAATAGCAATTAATTGACTGATGGTTAATCATTAATATCCCTGGTGTTATATCCATCTATAAAATAGTCTGCTCAATGAATGGACACCTCTTCTCCACAGTAAAGGACTGTTCAGGAAAATTCCAAGAGAACCAATGAGGATAAAACACAATCTGGCATCACCTGTGAACAATTGTGAGGACTGTATGCAAATACTGTATATGCACTTTATTTCTGTTTATGAAAACACTTGCTTGGCATCTTCTATGGTGGTGTATTTAATTTTTACAGTAACTGTGACAGCCCGAACTCAGTCCCTGCTTTGGTCTGGGACTTCACTAGGTCTCAGGCCCTTCAAGTCTTGATCTTCTTGCTACACTGAGATCACTCACGATGGTTGTGCCACATCTGAAAGTGGTCATGCTGTTAGTGACTGTGGGAGTGATATACAGTGTTGTGCCACCAGTTGTTGATACTGTGGCTGAAGCTGAGACTTAAATACACTGTAGCGACAATCTTCCCTGCGAACAAAAGTCATTGCTGAATGAAAGGAAAGTTCCATCTTCAATTTACTCGGAGCGCACAGAAGTCAATAATGGACAGATTATGAATGTGAGTAGACTCCCCGAAGAAAAGAGACTTGAAAGAGGGTAGACAATACACACGCTTGGCTGGTTCTATACCTCAGAGGAACAGAGCAGTCTGATGGACTTGCACCCTCTCCACATGCTTGATCTATGCCATCTGATCTTGCAGAGATTCAGCCCCCATTTCCAAAAAAACAAAAAATAAACAACAGCAATGCTCTTTCTAACCTCAGCACCTTCCTGGTAGACATGCCTACCAAGGTTTTGGTGCTATGATGCTGCTGAAACTTGACCACAGCTGACAACTTCTTTTAAAGGTCCCATATTATGCATAATCAACTTTTTAATCATTTTAATACTTATATTTGGGACACTGGTGGCCCTACCAGTCGCCAAAGTGTGAAAAAAGATGGCTCACTCATTTTTTGTGGTCCTCCTCAGTCTAAGTACAGGAGATAAAACATGAAATGTTGACTTCCGTGCTCCTTGGGACGTCACAAGACGCAAAATTCCTAGAATTGCACGCAAGAGTGCTGGCGAGTGTAACGGCATCCGAAAACAAGAAGTCCATGAAAAGTCATATTCTTGGCTCCACAGTGCAGCACAGAGTCCTACACAAACTTCCAGCCTCAGAGGATTCCAAATGTGAACTGCTGTTAGCTCCCAGTAGCCACTGTGGCTGATGTCATTTCCTGTCCCTTCAGTTTGTTTTTTTATTTTTTATTTTTTTTAAGAGATACTACTAAACTGAGAGTTCTGAACAGGGCTGTTTTGGCAGCGTGGTTGAACTGCTGCGATGCTTCATCCTTATGGTATTTTGACCAAAGCATGTCACAGACATGTTTGTTAGGACACCAGGGAACTAGGTTAACTTGGTGAAATAGGATATATGGGACCTCTAAGAGAGCAGAGGAAAGTACTCCATATTTCTCTTTAAAAAAAAAATAAATAATAATTTTTGTGGTACCATGCTTCAAATCCAGGTCTCACAAACCTGTGAGTAAAGAACATTAATAAGAAGAACCTTTCTGCTTGCCTGACTGTGACAGCACAATCATTATAACAAGCACTATATATGTGTCACCAGTGATGTAAGGAATGTTGATCAAGGATTCAGGATTATCATTTGTGAAATGGGAAACCAGCCCCGCAACTTCACATTAGTATCACACAGTAACTAAAGCAATTGCTCTTATTTGATGGGGACAGCTTTGGCAACACAAAGTGTGAAACTGAGCTGTGAAATAAACAACATATATCTTGATACAAATATAGTAGATATTCCATATGCACAACTGTTTTCTTCTTGCTGGAGGCAGATGGGCCCACACGAAGGCCTGAATGATGTTTTTTTTTTGAGTGATGATTAAAGCTGTCAATCTCAAAGACATAACATATTCCCTCAGAGATATTACTATTGCATTAAATTTGGACAGTATTGCCTTCTATTAAAAAGGAATATATTAGATTTGAGTAAAGTAAGCTGCAGTAGACTTTTTCATTTCATTTTTAATATAAATGAGTGTATGTTACATTCCACAATAAGATAACATAATGCTGAAGCCTATCAGCTTCACACAGCTCTCTCTCTGTATCTCTTAGGATGAAAGGTGTTTTGACATTCACGGCCTGCGCACGGGAAGTTATCTGTTTTATGTCACAAACGATGCCATTAGGGCGAAAATACAACAGCTACAAAAAACAAGACGGCTACAAAATGTTGGATTATGGCTGAAAATGCCAGGAGGCATCTAAAAAGTTTTAAAAGTAGATTCTATTGCTAAAAATACTGGATGTTCAGCAGTTTTATGGGACGAGTAATTCTTTATTGTTATTTATGTTTAAAGTTTGAGTTACTCAAGAGATGCTGTGCTCCATTTAATAAAATAAAATAAAATAAATAATTAATACCTTTGAACCGCTACTGCAGGGCCATTCAACTTCATAAGCGGGTGGGCCAAAAAGGAAAATAGCTGGTGTTTTGTGGGCGACACAGAACATAATAGGCATGATTATAGCAAATATATTGCTACAAGAAATAAAATTAACCAATCCTACATATTTTTCACTTTAAATTGACATTATAAATCCAGACGGCAGCCAGTCCACTTTAGAAAGTACAGGGGACAGCGGTTGACATTCAAAATAAATTTAAATCCCACGCTAACTGATAAGAACATGAGGAATTTTGTTCTGTCAACAATTACACAGTGATTGACGTGATGTTACTTGACTGTGTTGAAATGATGCTTACAGTACCTGGAAGTTCTATATAAACCAAGTTTCTGGATGCAAGGGCGTAGGTTTGCATATGGACAGTACTTGGAGAACGCCAGATAGAGACAGGGCAATGTGTATGTGTGGTGATGCTGTGAGAGGAGAGCGACGGTGAGCGAGCGAACTTTACGAGCATCAGTGAACGCATCACAGCCGATCAGAAATCGCTGTGAGTCACAGAGCAGACGAGAGAGAGTGCACAGGGTGACACAGAACAGACACAGTGCTGATTTTTTAGGGCTTCATCTTCATGTTCAGTTCCGCTAACATGAGTGTCTCTGACCTGTCCCGCCCATGAAGAGTGTAAGAGCAATGTAAGAGCCAATCACAGCCCAGCACCATGTTGTATGCGTAACATGACAAAGAAACCTACCCAAATCAGATGAGAGCCATTGAGACTCACTTAAATAGCTCATAGGTGGGTTTTTATCATAAAGTCATCATAAAGTCAGAGTTCTTGCCTGTGGGCAGTATCTGCTGGCTGGAATAGTCCTACTCTACTGCAAATGGGTAGAGGAGAGGTAGGAATTGTGTGGAATCACCTTGGCATATGGCATGTTAGGACGCCAGCAGTGTTGTGCTAATTTCTCAGAATTCCTCAGGAGGGCAACAGAAGTTACACACTGGAGATTTAACAGTTTGATTGAAAAAAACGATAACACCCCTTTGCTGTGCCCAAATAACTCTATTTTAATTTCATCAGTCCACAGCACCTTATTCCAAAATGAAGCTGGCTTGTCCAAATGTGCTTTAGTATACCTCAAGCAACTCTGTTTGTGGTGGGTGCAGAGAAAAGGCTTTTTCTGCATTACTCTTCCATACAGCCTCTCCTTGTGTAAAGTGCGCTGAATAGTTGAACGATGCACAGTGACACCATCTGCAACAAGATGATGTTGTAGGTCTTTCTGGTCTGTGGGTTGACTGTGACTATTCTCACCATCCTTCGCCTCTGCTTATCAGAGATTTTTCTTGGTCTGCCACTTCAGGCCTTAACTAGAACTGTGCCTGTGGTCTTACAATTCCTCACAATGTTCCTCACAGTTGAAACTGAGAGCTTAAATCTCTGAGATAGCTTTATGTATCCGTCCCCTAAACCATGATGCTGAACAATCATTGGTCATTTGAGAGTTGTTTTGACGCTCCCATGTTGCCACTCTTCAGAGAAGATGCAAAGAGGAGAAACACTTACAATTGGCCTCCTTAAATACCCTTTCTCATGATTGGATTCACCTGTGTATGGAGGTCAAGGGTCACTGAGGTTACCAAACAATTTTCAGTACCAATAATTATATTAAATCATATACATTTTATTTCACTACTCAAATATCACTGTGTTTTTCTCCTATATGATATTTAAAAAAATGTACAGGGGTGCCCAAACGTTTGCCTTCCACTGTATATGCATTGTATATTCTATTTTGATGTATGTTGTTAAGCCTTAGGAATGTTCCTGGTGCTTGCAGATACATATGCACTTGGAATAAAAAGCCCAAAAAATATATTTTTGCATGTATAAAAGAGAATAAAAAATGGCCTCACCTTAACTGCTACATGATCGCGCCATTCTGGGGGAAAACCTGTTTCTCTTTCACTTCAAACCAATTATTATTATGCTATTATCAGCAGGCATAACCTAAATTCATTTAATAGGTTAAAGATGTTTTTGTCATAAAACATAGCTCTGAGTACCTTTTTAGTAATGATTTCTTCAGATCTCTGGCACAGCACCCGGCCCATTTTTGGAAAAAAGCTAAAAGGTTTGTGGCTACAGGCTTTATGTAATGAAGTGGTGCATTTGAATGAGATATAGCTCAGGGACAAGGAGGGGTACACTTCAGCTAGATCAGATGAGTAAACACTGAAAGAAAGTGGAAGCTAGGGGATAAAGACAGGGTCAGGAGGACAACTGAAAGAGGGAAGAGGGAGCACAGAGGAAAGAGAGCAGACCTGCAGACAACCTTTTTTAACAAAGGAAGAAATTATTGTTAAGGGGAGATTGGCCACGAAGGCACATTATTTATGTTGCAAGATTAAGGCTGTAACCTTTTATCTGTAATTCAATTATCTGTTCAAACTCAAAGGTCGAAACTCAAAATATACAGCCTCCAGGCCCATCACACCATTTGAAGTAATTATCGATTGGTCCAGCAGAGGGCACAGTGAGCGAAGCGAATGTTGGTAGAATAATGAAGTAAACAAAGGAAGTTAGGCATGCTTTTTGTAAACATCAAGGGGCCGTGTGATCTTGTACGGTAATGCTTAACACCCTTCCTTTCCGTGGAGTTGGTCTGCAGGATATAAAATGCTTGTCATTTTCTCCATGGCAACCTAATGCCAAAACAAGTTGTATTTTGGTAGATGTAAGTGGGCTGACAGTCACAGGAGTGTTAGAGCAGAGGTCTATACCAAACCCTGAGAATGAAAAACCACAAAAACAAAACACACATTCAGGTTTTAGACTGCTATTTATCACAGAATGCCGCATTGACTTTAAATTATTTGGACTGCCTAAATACAGCATTATTCCTAACCATGAAGAGGAACTTTGTAAATCTGGTCAATTGTTCTCTCTTTTGTCCTCCTCTTTATCCTCACTGTAGTAAAAACTCACCACTGACACTCTCCCCTACTCCCCTTCTCCATGCCACGTGCATTAATGGAGCCAGCAAACACAAGCTGTGGAGCCATGTGCAAACACTTTTGGGGTAGGTTTTCTGGTAAATGATTGTAGGGGGAGTGGAGACAGCCCCCAATCTCCTCGAAACAAGCCATTTAACCATTACAATACAAGACTCTGAAGCTGTTAAATTACCTGTTTAACCCTAACCATAACCAGTTAATACCAAAACCTCACCTTATCCTAATTCAAATCTCACCATAAAACTTAATCAGTTCCTAACAAAGGAGGTTCTGGTCTTTAGGATCGGGTTTTGACTGTTGGTCCTGACAAGGCAAGTGTTTATGCCAGAAAAGGTCTCAAATAAGTAACAAATATAAATACACACACACATGCATGCACACAGACACGCTGTAAGAAAATAAGAAAAAGCAAATGGGAAATTAATGGAGATGTGCAATGTCAGCAGGCATTGTTATCATTTATTCATCTCTACTGGTTTTATAAGAATAGTGACAATTTGGATCAACCAACCAAGAAAATTATTTTTATGATACTCAATCATTCGAATCATTTTATGACAAGAGCACTCAGCATTAATGCAAATGAACATTCAACATTTGGATGTAAAAATGTGTTTAATCTGTTTTTCCTTTTTAGATATAAAACTGTTTAAAAAGCACAAGATTTGGATTATTAAAATGACCATGATTGCTAGATAGGAAATTTACAAACTGTCAAGAGCAATTTAATCCGAGCTGTATGGATGCTAGTGTATCCATGTGAGGCTGCAGTCTAACTCACATGAGAAATATCTCATGGAAGTATGGAGGGAAGAAAAAAATAGGGAGCGGCAGAATAAAGGAGACAAGAAAGAAAACCGATGACATTTGTGACTGAAATGCAGCTCTCTTGAAATTTCTGGGGATTTGGAAACTCATTTTATGCAAACTTAATGATGTTGAGGGGGGGAAATGGTGCTGCAGTAGCAGAAATAGATTTGGGCAATGATAATAATTAAACTCCATATAAAAATAATTTATATGAATTTGAATATTTTTAATTAATAACAGTGGAAACACTCATGGTAAAGCACAAGAAGGCGAACATGTATATTAACTCAAGAGTTACATTCATACCATAAGATTTACTCACTTTTTTTTTTTTTTTAACCTGTCCTGTCCAGTACCTTGGGCATGCACTATGGTTGACTGCATGTCTGTTGGTGTTGAACAGATTTTGCTGTTTGCAGGGTGAGTAATTACGGAGCTGTAATGCCCGTCCTGCTATTTATGTATTTTTTTTACTGATTTATATATTTATTAGGTTGTGTGGGAGGACCGGGCCGGACAGGGGGGTGGGGGTGAGGGTGGGTAGACAGACAAGGGAGCTGTGAGAGAGATGGGGAGAAAGAGGGAGAGAAAGAGAGAGGGAGGGAGGGAGAGAGGGGGAGGGAGGGAGGGAGAGAGGGAGAGAGAGACACTAGATAGAAGTAGCATAACACACTAAGGAAATAATGATAACATTACAACATTAATAACACTGATATGCATTTGTATAAGTACAGTACCATTAGAATTTGGTAACAACCACATATAGAAAAGGTGATCTTGTTTATAACGGCTGTATCAGTTTATATTGGTTCTATCATGAACCAGAGTTTGTCTGTGTGTGTATCTGTATGTCTGTGCATTCGCGCATCTGTATGTCTGTGCATTCGCGGAGGTTGATGCACTTGGTGTGGTCGTGAATCCGTGGTGAAAACCGCGTCCCCCCCCCTCAGCCCCCCGGAAGAAGATTGGCAGTTACCCAGGCACATGGAGCGTCCACCAGCCCCCTGGGCCAGGAGAGACCCGCAGCCACCCGACCCAGGGCCAACTGCAAGTCCACCCCGCACAAGACCAAGGCAGGGAGCCGCAGAGCCGGAGCCCCCCCTGCCCAGAGCCCGCCCCGAGGGGGCAGTAGTGACAGCACCACGGGCACAGACTAGCCCACCACATGCCGAGGCAGGCACTGAGGCCCCAGGTCCCCACACCCGGGGCACACCCAGGCCCCCAGGGCAGCCCAGCCCACCACCAGGGACAGCAGAGCCTCCCCCAGACCGCAGCCCCGGAAGCAGGCCGGAGCCCGCCACAGCTATCCCCGACGCCTACCCCGGAGCCAACCACACGACTTCCCCCCCAGAGGGGAGCAGGCAGAGGCTCACGTAGGGATCCCAGCCGGGGTCCCAAAGGAACAGGAGACAGCAGGGTCCCGGATCCGCCCCGGGCAAGCCCCCCCGCACAGGTATGGGTCAGAGGCCGGAAGATCTGCCACGGCGGACCCCACGCCCGTACCGGCATAGGGACCCACCGTCCACCCAGGGCAGGGGCGCCCAAAGTCAGCCCCCGCCGGGCAACCAGCTCGCCGCCCACCATCACCCTTCCCAGGAGTCATGGCAAGCCACGGCCAGGTCCCCCGGGGCTCCCCCTGACAGGTCAGCCGACCCAACTACCTACCGCAGCCGCCAGCGTCCCGGAGCCCCACAGCCGCCCCACCAGCCCAAACCGCCAATCCCAGCCCAGCCGGGAGGCGGGCGGGACACAGGTACCCGGGAGGTCCCCCACACCACAGCCCGCTCAGACTGGGGCGACGCTGCAGCTCTCCACGGGCACCACCAGCGCGGCAGGGTCAGGTCCACTCCTGCTCCCCCGGAGGGGGAAGCCACCAGTGAGCGCCGCACCCCGGACGCCAGTAGGACCCGTAGCCAGATCAGCATGGCATCCGCCACGACAGTCCAGGCATCCGCCACGACAGTCCAGGCCCCCGCCCCACCCTCCGCCCGGAGACAGCCCCCAGTCCCCGGGGTCCCCCATGCCAGGGAGCCCACCCGCCTCTACCGCTTTACCCACCCAGGGGAAAAGAGACGCGCCGGTCCACCCCAGGGCACCGCCGGGGCGCCGCAGCGAGCACCCCCCCCCCACCTCACTGGGGAGTGACTCTAGCGGGGCCCCCCCCCCCCGCCACCGGCAGGGGCCAAGCCCACCCCCAGGGGCCCAGTCACATTTTTATACACACTGCTCATCGTCTGTAGGGCTTGTATTTTTGTTGTTTTCTAATTAGTGGTTTACCTACTCATCACAGCTTGTCTTTTTTTTATTGTCAGTCACTGTTTCATGTTTTGAATTATAAATGTTGCACATTTTTGGTATCTTTTCATGTAATAGAGGGTGTCCTGAACTATATTTCTATTACCACAGATTTCTGTTTGATGTATTATTGTTCTGTGTACTTCAGTAATGCTTTGAAATTTCAATTTCAAATCCTGTTTGTAGGGTGGCACTGTTATGTCTGTCCTGGGACTACACTTGAAAAAATAGCCTTTGGCTAAATCTAACAGATTAAAAGAAATGTTTATCAATGTTCACTGTCCTTATTTAACCAACCAACCAACCAAACAAATAAATAAATAAAGATTTAAAAAATAAGTAAATCGGTTCTGCATGATCCGAAAAACGACACTCATTTTCACTCCTATTAAGTCCATGGTGGACATGGTTAAGTCCTATTAATAAAAAACAAAGGGATGAAAAATAAACATTGTTAAAGCTATTGTGAAAATGACTTGAGACAATAGTGTGACAGAGGCGTGGGAAAAAAGAGGCTGCGAGGCATTTGTTATTTTCCTTTGCAAGTCTTGAGGGAAATACAAGACATCAGTGTTGCAGCTCCAGAACAATGTGGTGTGAGTTTATGAGTGAAACTGCAGTGTTTAAGTGTGGGGAACATCTCAGAACAATATGCACAAGAGACACAACAACAAACACACACAAACCTCCTTGATGGAGACCGGGTACAGTATTTTTGATGTTCGTTTTAACAAACCGTTACCTCAAAATGAGAACTAAATGAACAGACACACACACGCACACATACCTCCCAATTGCACTCAAGGCAAATGAAAGCAAGATAAAAGCACTGAGTCTGATATCATCAGCCCATCTGATCTGCTCCCTGTACAAATCACATCTGAATTTAAAATAATCAACTCTCCTTACCCACTCGGCAAAACTGCCCCAGTGCATTCTTTAAAGCATCACTGTCACTTCAAAAGCAATTAAACATGAGCTCAGTCCTGATAGGTTGTGACCGCCTCACTACAGCAGTAAAGCAGAAAGAGAGAGAGAGAGGAGCAAGAGTGCATTTCATGTATTTATGTTGTTACATCTCACGCCAATACAGCTCATTTGAATAGAAGTGAATATAGAAAGAGGGGGAGAGAGAGTGACACAGAAATGGCCAGAGGGCCAGTGCATCACATTTGGCAGTGTATCGTGCACACAGTAATGGACAAAGGCCTTGGACTAAATCACATTCCAACTACCACAGAGCAAGTGTGCATCTGTGTGTATTTGGAGCTATGGTGGTATGAAATTGAAAAACACTGGTCTGAAAAATCACAAAATTGGAGAAGGAATATTGGATTTTGAACGAATATTATGGAGCAATCAAGTGACGGCAGCCGAACATTTGCTCACCACCCGGCAATTACCTTTTACGTCTACAACAAAAGAGCCAGTGGAGTGTTGCCTGCAGTTTTTGCCGAGGATCATGACTGGTGGAGCAGATGGTGGAAATTGGGATAACAAAATCTGCAAGTTGTTAATTTCAAAAATCACTACAGCCATATGTTTAGTAGATTATCTTATTAACAAAAAGAGACATAGAGACTAAGATGGAGCTATACAGAGACAGACAGGAGGACAAAGACTAAAGCAAAGTGAGAGTCTCTGGCATGACATGTCTACATCACAGAGCAGGGTGATTCAGTCTATCCAGAGGCTGTCCATCCTCATAAAAACAGTTATTCTGACTTTGCGCACCATGAACACAACATGACATTTAGCTCCAAACCCTGAACTGCTACACCCACACGGACACAAAAGCATGATTGAAAAAAAAAAAAAAAAAAGATTAAACACATTACAAAAAAAACGGATATAACAAGCTCTCTGTGTCAACTTAAATGTCGGTGCGCACTGGGAAGTCTTGATGACATTTACAGTAGTCAACTCTGGTGTTGAACACGCACAAACAGACATGTCCACCTCTCACACAGGAGAATTAAGATCAAACACAAATAGGTTGTTCTGAAAATTAGAGGTGTCACTATTCTCCTGAACTATGGTTCAATCCATACACAAATAAAACTCAAATGCATACTACAATTAAAAGTTAAATATCAGGAATGCTCTTTGTAGAGCTCAAAGATTAACTTTTTGGCAAACAAACCCACCAAAAAAACAAACTCACATGTTCGTTTGACGGAAGCAAAAGATGAAAGCTCTCACAGCTCTTCTCTTCGATCTCTCTGCACACCATATATAGCAGGGAGAAATATTTAAGGATTGGGAGTTGGTAACAAGGGTCAAATACTTTTATCAATTGCTTAAATCGAAAATTAATTGCACCTTGTTTTTGGCAATTAAGTAAATGCGATATCACCGTTTGTTGTACGGCAGGACACTAAACAGAGAAGACACTACAGTCTGCTGTTGCGGTGCAAACATCACATTAGCCTTAAAGGGACAGCCACCCGGCATGTACTTTCTCTGACTGTTAAGTCTTGCAATGTGTGTGTTCTCTTGCTTTGGGTGTCGTCTTCTCTGTCTTCTTTGGGAACACAGTTGCTCGAGGTTTCTTTTGACTCACTCTCACTTCTGGCATGTTGGTGCGCATGGCTGCAGTCATGAAAACATTTCCATACGTGCCTCCCCCTGCTTGTCCGACACTGTGTGCGTCAACCTAACATGACGTGGCAGCTAGCTAATATGATTGGTTCAAAGCGTTGTTTATCTCATTGTCAATGGCTGTTCGGGTTATCGATCAAAATGTGGATGAAATTAATTATGTCCAAGTTATAGCAAATGTATCTAGTTTGAAATTGAGTAAAATTTCTATCCCGATATATATAACATTATCAACCCTAGCTACAATTCTAAACTAAACACCAGCACTGTGGGTGAGTCTCATCGCAAATCTGATCTGGTGTCAAAGCCAAAAGTATATATAAATCGATAGAATTGTATTTCTGTAGCCTAAATAGACAAATCACAGGTTGCGTTGACAGGTTTTTCAATCAGTTTCTTTTGTCTTCTTATACTTGCATGATATGTAGGGTTTTACTTTGGCATTTTTCCGATGTTCCATTCAATAATTCTGATTGATAGAGATAGTGAGTATTGTATTGGCTCATCTCTATTTCGGGAAAGGACCAAAAATTAAAACAATTTTATCAGAGGGAAGCTACAGATGAGGTATCTCTCTCCCAGGATGGACAAAAATGATGTAATGGATGCAAAAAACATAGATTCCCGACAAACAAAATTGTGGTGTGTGATCAAGGTCAGAGTTTCTGAAGGCAAATACACCTTTGAGTGCGCCACCAAGAGTGAGGCAGACGGCAGTGTGACGGTAACACTAAGTTTTTCCACCACTATTCCCGCCAGTGGAAGAATTTCCACTCTACCATCTGTTACGAAGCAATAGCTTTCGGTTTCAAAATCATTACTGCACTACCACAAATAGATAAAGGCGAAAAGAAAATGCATCTCTAAGCACTGCAGTGAACAAATAATAATTTACATGATGGTCCTGCAACACATTAGCAATAAAAAAGAACATAGGCTCATGTTTATACATTCGCCTTCCTGCTGTTTTTTGCCAAGTGCCCTGTAGAAAAGATGACAGTTAAATAAAATAGCTGTTTCTTTTCCAAGCATTCACCGCTACAAAGCCACACCTAAACCCTCGCATAGAGCACAGACATGGCAAATAGCCCGTAGATCTGCCGTCTCTCAGCACCAACTCCGGTAATACAAAATTAAAATAAACCTTACTTAACTTACTTACCTAATGGAAACAATAAAATGATGAACCCACACAAAATCTTATTCCACACAATGGATAATACTTAATTCACCCCATTCTGCCATCCAGTATTCCATTAGCTATCTTCAACTTTTTGTTGCTCGTGTCTCCCACACTTCTCTGTGTGTCTGTATTCTCATACTTTTCCAATGGGAATGTGTCAATTATCTATCCACTGTCTTTCCTATTCTCTTTTAATTATCCATCTAAATTTGCCGAAATATTTGTCTATTATTGGAATGTCTCTCACTCGTTCTCTCAAAAAACTGCAAAAAAAAAGAAGCATCACCATAAAAAAATGTTCAGCTGAAGAAAAAGGGCATCTTGTGAGGAAGTGCTGTGAACCATAGAAAAGTCTTTCACACTCCGAACAGCTTCATGTCACGTACACTCAAATGATGAGCTGCCATATGGCATCAGTGAGTCAATGACACATGCACATTAGAGCAGTCAATCCCAGAGCGGGACTCGGTCAGGAGGACACATAGATAAGGCGCTGGAGCTTTTTGGGGGTCAAATAAAGTATGTTTTGCTTCAAATGTATATGTAAATTGAAGTTGTGATTCATTTATCAGACACATATCGCTCAGAGAAAGCAGGTTTACCTTTTGAAAATGAAATCAAGTGTTACAAATATGGCAGTAGAAGTAGTCAGAAACATTGTGAGTTGGATTGAAAGGACTCTTTCCTGTGCCTGGTTTCAGCAGTACACAGTCATTAATTAGGAAAAGGCAATACTAATCAAATTAAGACAATACATCTATACATCTCCCTGTTAATTAAGGGCTTAATAGGTAAAGTAGATGCAGCAAAATGTCTTTCTGAGGGGGTGAAATGAGGGAAGGAATCGTAAAGAGGAGAGGAAAAGCAATAAAGGTTTTTGGGCAGGAGGCTGATCACATAATGAGAATATGAGAGAAAGGAGATTTGCCTTGTCTGGAGGAAGCGGAGCCCTTTTTTGCTCCATAGCCCCGTGTCTGTGGGTGATTGTGTAGAATATATATGGGTGTTCTGTGCGCGGAATATTGAACCTTTTTTTTGTATCCAATTCACTTAGTCTAAAGATTGATTCTCTATCTAGAATTTACAGAAGCAATTAAGAGTAAACGTCAGTTAGGTTGCATAAAACCTAATATAGGCTTTTCTTTCAGCCTGCAGTACAATAGTTCTAGACTGTTGTAACAACTGCAGCCATCCCAATCAATACTAAATGGACTCTAGATTCAAGCAGTGTTACACCAGCTGAGTTTTAAGTCATGTGAGTATGATCTAATATAACGGCAATACGACAAAAGGCATTTAATAATATGACACAAATCTAATCTGGTCCCTATTGCCTGAAACCAATCCGACAACTGGCCAGTAACAGTTACATGACAAACATTCGGAATACACTCCACACAAAATCTTAGACAAAACAAACAACAAAATTATAACCCTGAATCGGTTATGATAACCTCCATTTCAGAAAATCCTCTTCATTTGAGATGAGAAGAAGGGAGGTGGGAATATGCATAACCTCCTACGCATACTTCCTAATCCAGAAGGCTGTTCACTGGCGTGTGTAACACTCTGGCAGTTCCACAAAGACGCATGCAAATGAAGGTAAGTCTCAAGTGGTGCAACAAGGGAAGAGGGGACCGAAAAGCTACTCACTGTCAACTGCTGAACACAAATATGGAAAAGCTTAGTCCCGGTAGCTTTTTGATATTCAGGGAACCTAACACACCAATGGAGAAACAATAAGTCACTACGCCCTGCTCTCACTGTGCCCATTCTTTTGACTGTTTTTTTTTTCCTTTACCTATCCACAAACTACATGAAACAACAGCTCAATTACTTAAAATGACTCGGCAAATAAAATTTAACGACCTACTTCAGAATTATATAAAACAACAATTCTTTAGACCCTAAAATATATGACATTATTCCTGTATATTTCTGACGCTTCTCTGAAAACACAATTGTCTGCTAGTGCTTTAGGAAGGAAATTAACACCCAATGTATGCTTTATGAAATGGAGGAGGCCACATTTCAGAAACAGAATGGCCTAAAAGGTGTCATGTTAAGGTGAATTCACGCCAAACATGACACATTGTCTTTTTTTGTGTGATAAAAAAAATGCAGAGACAACTGCAGATTTTGTGTTAGTTGTCGAAGGTCAACTAGTCGAAGGTCTAAGGACAGAGGATGTTACCAACCCTGTGAAGTCCTGTGAGACAAACTATGTTTTGTAAACTGTGGGCTATATAAATAAAGATTGATTGATTGATTGAGTTGCACGAGTAACTGCTCCAGTTGCTCAAGTTAAAATGATTGAACTAGAGGGGGAAAAAAAGCAGCTAGACGCAGTGATGCGAAAACCAATCAGTGCTGAGATTCTTCCAACATATCAATGTTGTATCAGACATTGAGAACTGCTGCTGTTGTATGTGTACACCCCGAGCGAGCACGACCAGGTGTAGAGGGAGACAGCTTGGCAGAAATGTGTAATCCCTGTCAGAATCCATGCTAACTGGTAACTAAATATGTGTGTCACATCAAGCTCTATGTTGCACTGTTGTTTTGTTGTTGACTGTAGATTAGCTCTAGCATTAGCCTCAGAAAAGATGTTGCCAATTGTATTTACTCAACACAAATGGTTCAGCCACATGAATTGTGAAAAGTGATAGAACAAGGAAAATCACTTTTTCACATTCAATGTGAACGTACCATGAGTCTCTAATCCTGGCTTTCAATTATCATCATAATCACACCTTTGTTCACTTACAAGCATGATTTCAAAATGGATACATTCTTGCGTGAAGTAATAGTGGAGAGGTGTAGCAAGGAATACTGTAAGAGGAACTTACGTTGCCAAGGTTGCTGAAACCATGTTCCCTGGCGATGCGGTCAGCCTCCTCTGGCCCCCCATCGACCTGGACAGCCCAAGTGTTGGTGTAGACCTCTGCAGCAACAGTCCCCTTCAGTTGAGCTATCAGGAGGACGAGGACTGTCCACAAGTACAGCAGGGCCACCCTGGCATCCATGAAAAGGACTGTTTGTTCGTCTGTCACTGCTCCTCGGGCAGAGCGGGGCTGCTCTACCTTACAGCAGTAAAGTAGACCAGTGGCCTGGAGACAGGAGGACAGAGCCAGATATAAACACAAACATGGTCTTCTTAACTGGGTCACTCTTTTACCTGAATTAGAACAAACAACAGTCTGAAAACAAATCAAATCATTGCCAAGGAAAAATAAAATCATCACACCCACAGACAATAACATGCTTTTTTACGACAGCGAACTAAGTACTGTATATCTTGTACAAACAGAAAAAGGGCTCAGCTAAAAACAGAATTGCTTTTTATTTTCCCATCATCTTTTCACAGGTAATGTATGATAATTGGGCAGATTGTTGTTGCACTGAGCATCAAGAAAATCAGTATACACTGAGTAAGGCATCAGAGGGAGAGAGTCGTTTTCTTTTTTTGTTCTCCCACTCAAAAACGTTTCTTACATTGAAATTATTAGAAAATTGCATCCAACCAACTACTTATTAGGTATATGATCAGAGCCATTTTGACATTTGAGCAGGAACACAAAAGAGACTGGGATATTCTGCTGGCCTTTGATTTATGGTTTGATTTGAGATGCATGAAAAGAAACCGCTAGGGTCAAACATAAAGGTGTGGGAAGGTGTGGAAATCCACAGAATATATGCATTGATCCTAGGAAAGATCAGGAGGATGCAGGTCTAAATACATGTCCAGTCCCACTGCTGATCCCACCAATGTGTCATCATGGTGTCATTATGTGAGTCGATCCCTGTCTGTTGTGGTCCAGTATTGCTTTTCCTGTTGTTTTTCTGGAAGGATCGAGGTAAAGTAAGGTACCGTACAGGAAGGTAAGGTATGGGAAGGTAAGGCAGTGTAAGGTTTTGTTGTAGCAAAAAGGAAACAACTTTCAGAACAAACAAATGTACCCAATAGCAGTTATTAGCAGGTCGGTCAGTCCATCCTTTTAGTCCTGAGCATTTTTCTTGTACACTGAGAGGACATGAGAAAGATAAATGTTCCTCAGTAAGGTGATGAGCCAACACAAGCTGCTACAATAACAGTGACTGAGTCTTGATGTGGCAACACATCTTAACTCTCCTATGGGAGTTTAATTCTACAGAGATTCTTCAGACTATGTGGTCTATTACTACCACCAGGACAAAATAATATATACGCAGGAAACATCAAACTTGAGCTACCAGCTCTACTTAAGTTTCCCATCAGCTGCCCTTATACTTTCATGTTGACGTCAGTTTCAAAAAATGGTCACTGATGGTCCCCGGAGGATGACTCATGATGATACATGTTTTGATGACCTTTATTCTTTGCCGCCACCACCATACCAACATCAGGCCTGAATATATCTGCTTACTCATACTCTCTGAAGATTCCTTTACTTTTAGTGCTCAGTGATGTTTTATGTTAACTGGGTTCATGTTTTTTTGATCCAGTAAGCTGATTAAAGGTGGAAGTCGTTCCTCTGTGGCCACCTCTCAGAACAAATTAACATTTTATCCCAAGCTTCTTTAGACTCTGAGAATAGCAAAATCATCAGTGTGCAGCTCTTAATGAAAAACAGTTTAAATTGCGGTGTCTAATGAAGATTACAGGCTTTATGTTGCCACGGGGGTTTTAGTTTTTCTGTTTAATTAACATTTTTTGAGAAACAATTGAACTTCTGACAGGTAAGACAAACCTACAGTAGAATACTCTTTTTCACCAACTGTGGCTTGAAAATTTAAATAAAACCTTTTAAAATAACTTCCAATTAAGTGGTGATCATTATGTCAGAGGTTGGAAGCCATCAAGCTCACACAAAGGACAATTTATAACAATTGAAAACAATAAAAAGGAATAACAGTCCTATTATGCCAAGGGGATAATAGGATATATTTGGGTATATGAAAACATAAGGAATGTTCTGCGTCACAGACACATTCAAATCTAAAAAGCCAACTCATTGCCTGTGCATTATTTTATCATGACAACAAAACATTGTGCAGAGTTTCCCCAACATACGTCTCACCGTGGCGGTCTGGCGAACATGACACGGACAAAGTGGTGGCTAATTATTTTATGTATGGAGACAGGGTGATGAATTAACATTGTGCTTTTAAATCATGCTAAAAAAATGGGACACAGTGTTTCTTTTGTAAATATCACACAATACAATACAATCTCGAACTGATTAATCACACCTGTGGTAAAGGCTAGGCAAGTTAAATCAGCCCAAGATGGATTCGACCCCCTTCAGGCACCTTTAAGTTAACACGAAGATTTTGATTATTTAACCACACAAATAGGTCAAGCAATGGAAAAATATAAAGACCTGAAACAAACAGACGACGTCTGTGGACATGAAGAAACAGTATTGATTTTCCACTGTGACTATGAGTACTGTCAAATAACCCTTCCTCGAGGACTAGGAAAACAAAACCTGTGAACTCTAATTGCAAGAATGTCTATTGACAGTGAACAATTTCAAGTGTAACAAGGCAATTGATTTTCAGCTAAGCTTAAGTTTGCCTCCATACAATGCTCTTCCCAGTGCAGAGAAAAGATTTCATACCTTTCTTTTAACCAACACTTTCCTTCACCCTTCCTTATTCCAAACAAGTGTCCCCTGCTTCCAGTAAGTTCAGCGTATGCAAATTATTTAAAACGTCGAAACTCGCTGAATAAATCGGTGTTTTCACAGATACATTTGGGAGTGGGTGTGATTTGAACGCAGCAGGACAGGTTGTGGAAACATGGCCAAGGGCTGTCACTCTATCCCATGGAGCTGCTCTTCTGAGCTCATTAGATGCTATGCCGAAGTCACAAAAACAGGAGCAGGGGGTCTGCTGCTACTGAGAGAAAGGAGGAAAAGATAGATAGAGAGAGAGGTGTGTGTATACCTCCTTTCAGACAGCATTGCAGAAAATAACAAGCACATAATAACACTGCGTCCAAAACACATTCTCTCAAAACAGGTAGGAGAGGAGTTAACAAGGGGCTGCTTACTGTTGCAATATACATCAAAGGCCTAAAAGTGAGATGAAACCAGGAGATGTGGACACCTAAACATCTAAACTACAATGAAAATAGAAAATCAGTTGCATAACCTCTCTTAAGATAAGTAGTGCATTTGAGTGTGTGTGGGCCAGTGGAAATGTAGGGGTGGATAAGTGACCTGTGGTAGGCTCAAATAACAAAGCAGTTTAGAAGTATTAATTCAGCACTTTTTTTGTTTAGAGCGACTGACAGATCACAACATGTAGCTCAGTATCTCATGGTGAAACTGCCAGCAAGAGATTTTTGATCATAGGGAAAAAAGGAAAGACTAACACCCATGAAACAGCAGCAGCAGCAGCAGCAAGCTGTAATCAAGACACTTTGCTTAGACACCCTTAGAAAAGTGATAATGAGCAATCCACTCTTTTGAGGTGACAGCTGAGGTGCCCTTGAGGAGCGCCCTTCACCCTCACCCACTTCAGTGCTGCTCAGCGGCCAACACACAACACAACTGCCTTGTATAAATTAACCAGAGAGTGATTCCTCTCCTTCGGTGACTGGCTGGCGACCTGTCCAGTGTGGACTCTACTTCTCTCGCCCAATGTCACCTGGGATTGGTTTCAGCTTCCCCTGTGACCCTCATCCATCCAATATAAACATTGGATAAATGGAGAGATAGATGACTCCGGACTGGACTGTCCCTGTCCTTTTGACACCAATGTCAGAAATGCATCCATTATTGTCCTGAATTTGAACATATTTATAACCTGGGGCAAACACCTATACATATTCTTCAGATTGTTGCTTTGCAAAATACAAGCGATATGAGATGAATATAGATTTCTACGCGTTACACAAAGAATGTCAATGAAGATCTGAGCAGAGTTAACACATTCATATCAATACAGTGGTGATAAACTGTGGTGCATGACCTTTCAATATAAACAAATGTCTGTTACATTCAAACCATTGTCAAAAGAGTTCACACAATGCTGATTAAGCCTCCAGTGCAACAAGACTGTGCGTCTCCAATATTTACACCTTGAACGGTGTTGAACAGTACAACATTGCTGCACTAGCACTGCACACCGAGTAGATTTACGTCAATATAGATGGAGGAAACAACAACGTTGTACTAGTAAAGGGCAACAACTGCAAACTGTTTGGAGTAGAAATGAAAACATAACACACAAATGCTTAGGGGGTGAAATTTACTGGTGCAGCCACACACACACACACACACACACGTCTGAACCTGTTTTCAGATGAAGGCAGCACACATTATGTTGTAACATAATTATGTTACACAACATAATGTTTCATAATTTCTCTTCACAACAGCTTTAAGACTGTATTAGAGCTGAAACGATTAATCGATTATTAATCGATTACTAAATTAATCGTCAACTATTTTGATTATCGATAATCACACAAAGAATTCATTAAAACTGAATCATTTTGGTTTGTGAACAAAATAAGACATTCGAGAACATCATAATTTCCGGCTTTGACAAACACTGATCAGCGTTTTTTAACATTTTATGACATTTTATGGACCAAACGATTCATCGATTAATCTAAAAAATAATCGACAGATTAATCGATTATGAAAATAATCGTTAGTTGCAGCTCTAGACTGTATCAATATTTCGTTGGTATAACTTTCAACATGTTTTAAAGTTATTAATGAATTATTAAAGTTATATGAAATAAACAGCTGGTTTGAAATGTAAAGCTAAAGCTACGTAAGCCACACAGAAATATCAGTATACTATTGGCCACTACTGCCTAAAGCCACAGTACAATTTTCTTGAGTGCAAAAATTTGAGGCCATTAGTTTTCTAAACTATTTTCAAACTGCAAGCTGCATTTACACTGCTGCTCATGTCCACAAGAATGAGACCCTTTCACATTCACTTGAATGGCCTATGATCATTTCATGATTTATTTTTAAAAGAAACTTCACAGTTTATATTACCAGTTCAATTCAGTGAATAAAGCTCATTTTATATTTCTAAACTCTTAGCATATTTGTGACGACTCTTTAGATGATCAGATTCCAGGCATCCCCGACAAGAGTTTATTAAAAAAAAAATATCTGCCAGTATATCCTCAACTCTTTTTTACCCAAATATCCACATTGGCACTATATGTCCAGTGTCAGTCAGTTGCTCGCGCGGTGGAATAATTAACAAATGGCTCTGTCTGCTTGGCCCACATTCCCCCTTGACATATTGATGTAGTGGCATAAAGTGATAGTGATAGTGATAGTGATAGTGTGTTGTATAAAACATAAGTCATCATCTTACATAGAGGTGAGTGCACTCTGTGTTGAGAAGTGGTGGGGGCAGCCTGGCACCAGCTCAGTGAAAACATGGCTTCCACGATAGACATTGGGAAGTTAAGGCCACAGTATACTTCACTGACTGCGTAATGCGTTATCCAACTGCATAACCACGCATAGTTCTCCGCCGTGGAGCCGGATATGCACTGCAATTTTCCGCCCGATAAGTAGGGGTCGCTACGTAAGATTGTTGTGCTTCTGGCTACAGTGAGCAAAGGCCTCCAAGAGAGAAATACTATTGTTGTTGTTGGAGCTGAATAACATTGAAAAAGTGGCCGTTTCTCACCTGAAATAAATATTTTCTGTCCCATAACGTACTTTTTTCAGATAATTTGAGGCGAGAAATTGGTAATTTAGTCTAAACATGTGGTTTGTGTATTAAGATATGACATGTTTATAGTTTGCCAGCGCCGTTGTCGGCGGTGATCAGCTCTGTCTCTGTGGACCATCGGTGCGCACAGTGGCCGGCACAGAGAAGCTTTATCTCGCCCTTTCCTGAGGACCAATCGCAGCCCTTGTCGTCTCCGTTGTCCCTTGACGGAATGACGGACACTTAAAAAAATATCTTGTGCACCTGGAGAAGACGGAGAGACTCTCTGACAGCCTCTCCGGCGACATAGAGGGGTCTCTGTAACATATGTACAGCACTTTACGCAGAAGCATACATTGGGCTAAAATGATTCCGTCCACCAAACAAACAGCTCACCTCATGAAATCTCTATCAGCCTAAGTGTATGTTGCTTTAAGACTATAATGGACAATTCATCTCACTGTTAAACAGTGGTTTCAGACAAGAAACTGAATTTTGTGTCTCTTCATAAACCTCTCACTCCCCCGCACCAAATTCCATAGGGAAAATCAGTGATATTAGCTCACAGGACATGGGGGTTGCTGGTCTACTGCTGCCTCATTATGGTACGCTTTAATCACTTCAAGTCAAAACAAAGGATTTCAAAAAACCAAATTAACAAGATAATAACACATTTGAACGTTCTGATGTAGGCAGCAGTGGATCCACAACCCCTGTGTGCAGTAATGTTAAAGCACTGATTTCCTCAATGTAATCTGGCCTAGCAAACAGTGTGTGTAGGGCTGCAACAAAGGATTATTTTTGAATTGTTTCGTTATTTGATTATTATCTTGATTAATCAAGTTCTCAAACACAAACCAAAACGATTCAGTTCAATGAAACCGGAAGATATTCACATTTAATCAGAGAGCTTGTTTGATTTTTTTTTTTATTTTATTTTTTTTTTAAACAACCGAATGTTTATTAAAATGATTGATGATTCATGTAAAAATCGAGAAATAATCAATTGACTAATCATTGCAGGTGTGTGCATGTTCATTAATATCAGGGCACAAAGACGCAATATAAAATAATACTAAAGAACAAATCTACATCTGGTGCAGGATGAGCAAGTGATTTGCATTTGCAATTAAAAAGCACGAGAAGCTGTGACAGCACATGTTGCTGCCCAGCAGTAAAACTAACACACGACATGCGATCGGGGCTGCCTCATCAGAGAAAACCAAGACACGTGAGAGTACAGCTACACACTTGAACTAACTCTGACAGCCAAGCTTCCTCTCCTGAGAGAGAGAAAAAAAATTGCTGCACTTTAGAGTATGATTGGAAAACCAGAAACACTGTGCGGCGTCTTGTGCTCAGAGAGGACAGCGGTTCACGGCAGGAAGTGGTGATTATTTGAGACACACTGAAGTGAGCGAGAACACGGTGACTGAGTACCACCAAAGTCCGATCCATCTAAGCTCCCACTGTCTGCGAAACTTGAGAGATGGAAATACCAGACAAAATGTTGTTGAGGGCAGCAGCAATGTGTCCAGCAGAAATAATAAATTCTGTAAGTGAAGGGATCCAACCCAGTTTTTAACAGCCATCTGAATCTTGGCATTATTCCCTGTGTCAAACTAACCCTCGTCCACAACACTCTGTGTCCTGGTTTGTATACGAGTTTTACAGGTGAAACGTTTGTCTTCCCGCTTCTGTCCCCTCCACTGCGTTCATGTGTAGAGAAAGATGCTCCTAAAAGCTCACACCTGAAGAATTAGCACTGTCAACTCCGTCCTGGTGACAAATTAGCAGAAGTGGATAGGTGTTGTCTCGGGAGGAGTGTGAATGTGAAGCACTCAGTCACGCTTCCTCTGGCTATCAAGAAGACAAAAAAACAAACCCTTTTAATAGCTTTTATCTCTTCAGCTGGCCTGGACAAGATTTGGGCCAAACAAGGAGAGGCACGGAGGATTTGTCTTATAAGGTGACATAAGATATGGTGAGGTAGTGTAATCCAATTTTGAGGGAAGCCCTGGAGCTGTGATGTTTGCCTCAGCTGCTGTGACCTTGATTTCCTCCCCTGTTGAGATCCTGGTGGGACTTGCGCGACAGGAAAACAATAACAGCAACCAGAGGACAAGGCAGGAGGACTTCCATCACTTTAACTGGAGTGGGGTTTTTTTTCAGCTTGTTGGTTAAAACAGAGCACTATTGGCTTTTCTTTGCAACAGTCATACTGTACATGTGGTGCCACTAGCGAGCCTGTCAACATGAGAGGTCATAAGGGGGATTTGTCCCTTCAGTTGTATTCTCTGCCCCCTTTGTTTGAGCATTATGCTTCTACAGAAAACAAATGAGAACAACAAAATGATTGGATGAAGCACATGTGACAACAGGACTGCATTGTTCTAGTGAAACAGAGTGGAGGGCGGGGGGAAATGAGAGTCACAATACGCTGTTCTTATGAAACATCCTGTGCTAATTTTGACTGAAAGTCATTTATAAATACAGAATGATACAGAGGTAGGCCAATTAGTCTGTCACCATATTAACTAATTAATCTGTCTCAATTAATTAGAATAATCAAGTATTACTTGTAAATGTACGTTGGAAACATTTGAGTACTAAATACACACTGAAAACAGATTTGAATAGTCATTTCATGTGTTCAATATTTAACTTATATACATTTTTCTATTTAAAATATGTGTATATAAGTGCACTGCAGCCACAGAATACAGATAGGAGAGACAGACGATAAGTGTCGTCCGATAAATGTTGACATATGTTTGGCAATTTTGTGTTTCGTTTGTTATTATTAAGCAGTTAAAGTTGACTGCACCGAGAGGGTAAAAAAAATCAGCTTCACGTATTGGGCACTGGTTGCCCTGATTTCTAAGATCGGCATCAGCATCAGCCATGTGAACAAATAAGGCTATTTTCTCCTGAAGGTATGTCTATGAAAAAGTCTATAACATCGTAATAATAATAATATCAACAAACAATGCTTTCTAAAGTGATTTAGAAAAGCTGTGTAGGGCTGCAAATAAGGATTATTGAGTTGTTTGATCCCAAAAAAAAAAATCAAAATGTCTCAAAATGATGATGCTCTCAGATGTCTTATTTTGTCCTCAAACCAAAATGTATCTATTTTAACTATTTCTTTGTTATGTGGAGCAACACAAAAGATAAAATAGTCTGAAAACTCAGAGAGCTTGATGTAATTATTACAAATAACATCTAACCAATTAATTGGATTACCACAATAATTGAAAATTAACTAATTAACAGATTAACAGATGGATTAATTGATTAATTGTTGCAGCCTTAAAGCTGTATCATTTGTCATCTGGAAGGATTGATCCCCGCCTCGTGATGCGTCCACTGGCAAGACACTGAACTCCAGACTGCTTCATGGTGGCAGCCGCCGGCGTGTGAAAGGGTCTGACAGATGTGTGAGAGAGAAAGTGCAGCGTACAGTGTAAATGTGCTGCATGAATGTGAGCGTGCATGACAAAACTGCATGTCAAAGCACTCTGAGTGGTTATCAAGATTTGAAAAGTAGACCACCACTTATCACTCTGTGGTCAAATCGCTTCATATTATTGAATGAAAAAAAGAAAAGTGCTCCCTTGCAAAAAAATTTTTAAAGCCTCCATATTTCCAGTCCTACTGGAGAAAAGAGCAGGACTAACTGATACAAATTACAGCAATCCCCACCTTACACAGATAAAATTAAGCAATTAAGAGTCTTTTAAGACTCCTGAGTGAATGAGAGAGAAAATGTTTAAAAGAGACAAACAAGGTGAGGATAAAGAAATGCCTAAACCCACATAAAAACAATAGTTTAAACAAAAAGCATGCTTTTGTTTTCTTACCAACTTGAGAGAAGGAAGGTAAAGGAAGCTCAGGTAAAAGAAGTAAAGTCCAGTAAAATAAGATCCACGTGAACTGGGTTCAGAAAGATTTGTCACCCAGGCAGAGGAGGGAGGATTCACCTGATCGGGAAACCAGCAGCACTTTATGCTACAATAACCAGCATGCTTTCTGCAAATATAGTCCCATTATGCCCACCCACACTGTCACCGCCGCTCCCCTCCCAGTTTTTACACACGGAACAACAAAACAAACACTCTGGGTATTTTCGTTTTTTTTTTTTAAACAACTGAAAAAAAAAAAAACGAGTTACTCAGTCCTACCTTCGCCCAGTTAGACGCCGACAAGCACCGCGACGTGAAGCATCCTCATCTCCAGCCTCTTCTCCTTGTTCTCCCTCCGGGCGGAGACTCCCCTTTCTCCTGCGGCTTCACGCTCAACTTTACATCGAACGACAGTGACACTTTCAGAACACGCTCATCCTAAAAAAAAAAGAAGTGACGAATACTATCCCGTTTTGCTTTGTACCCACCACCAACTTGCCGCTGTCACTAACACCAACCATGGTTATGTTAGAAATGCATGTATTTTTTTCTTTTAACAGACAACTTCAACCGTCATTTTTTTTTCTCCTCTGAATGTGCACGTGCCTTGTAAGCTGCCTAAAGCATACTGGGCAGTGATTCACACACGCAAAGTTAAACACACTCGCGTAGAAATGTAAAAAACCGGCAAACACGAGGGGAGACTTGGGGTAAACGGTGTCCAACACAACGTAACAGCGGCTCACACTCACTCACCGCTGGATGGAGATGACAACAAACTGACACCAGAACGGCTCTCTCCAGGAAATACGTCACGATTGGAGTCGACTGGACTCGATGGCGTGTGCTTGATTTGTATTACCGGAGTCGTCAAATGTGCAACTGGGGCGGGGTCATCGTTTCTCTGTAGCTTGTCGGATGAATTGATGCGATGAACAGTGTTTCCCAACGTGTGAGCCGCGGTACCCTGGCGGGCCTTGGAGGTAGTGAATGATGGATTTGTTAAAGAAAGAAAGAAAGAAAGAAAGAAAGAAAGAAAGAAAGAAAGAAAGAAAGAAAGAAAGAAAGAAAGAAAGAAAGAAAGAAAGAAAGAAAGAAAGAAAGAAAGAAAGAAAGAACTGAATGCTTTGATGCCTACTCTGTGTTCTGAAAATCTAAATAAAATAGGAAATTACTTTGATAACCACATTGATTTAGATCAATACTGAGATAAGATGTCAACAGATATGTGTTTTTTCTGTCATCAGTGACAATAATAATGGTTGTTCATTTTATTTTATTTATTTTATTTTATTTATTTATACATTACCTACTATCAAAAAAAATTAAACTCTTCATTTTGAAACTATTTGGATTAAGATCGACATCTTAGAACACTTGGCAAAACAAACATCGGTAAACTTACATAAAGTAAAGTCAAACAATTGATTTAATAATTAAAATAATAATAATTCAAAAAAATTATAAATAAATAACTAAGTAGTCAGTATATGTCGTTACCAGTATTTAAAGGGAACACAACATCCTTACGGATCTGAGTGTGTGACTTTAAACTTTGTTGTAGAATAATCTTAATTATTTTAGTCATATGATTGATTGTATACATATGGAAAAACTTCAGTTATGCTTTTAACAAAATGTCACCATCGCATATGTTTATTTATTTGTCCCAGTGCTTGTTAGAATGCTTGCACCATAAGGGTGGATTTGCAGTAATCCAGATAAACTTTGGGTTTATCCCTGGGGGTTTTGATCCTGTGAACCTGGTTTACTTCTTATTGTGGTAAACATCCATGGTAGCGTATATGTGGACCCTCTAACCCGCCTTGGAGCAGGTAATGTAGTGACAATCGGATCACTGAACCGGATCAGCAGTCTGTCAGGACACTGACAATGACAAAAGATTTCACGGTAAAAGAGAGAAAACGAGGATTTACTGAGACTTTCCCACGTCTCCACGCTGCTTATAAAACAAACAGATGGAGAGTCAACCACACTAATATATTATAATATGATAGATTCATTTTACTACTGACAGCGTTAATGCTGAGACTGAAAATATTTCACATAATAATCAGTCACGATCAGCTCATGACACATGAACGACCTCTTTCTGCATCGGCAACACAAACTGCCTGACATTATTCAAACACACTCTTTATCTTTAGACTCTCTTTAAATATCTCACTAAGTGGTTCCCAAATGACCCAGTCAAGCTGGAACACATATTTGTCCGGAGTCATTCATTTATTTGACAAAAAATATTGCAGTAATATACAATGCCTTTACATCAGAGCTGAGGAATCCATCCATCCATCCATCCATTTTCTACTGCTTTATCCTCCACACGAGGGGGGAGCTGTGCCAATCTCAGCTGACATAGAGCGATCTGTCCGTCCATCACAGGGCTACATGGAGACAAACAACCATCCACTCACAAAATGTACATAATCCTCAAATCTGCATTATGTTTGGACTGTGGGATGAATTTGGAGAAAACCCACTCACACACAGGAGGACATGCAAACTCCATGCAGAAAAGTCCTTGTTCCGGCTGCATCTCAATCCTGGGGAGCTACGGAATATTTTTCTAAAATTCCTTATCCTGTATTTTTTAGATTATAACAAAACCAAACTAGCATGTGGAGACAACAGTTTTCATATACAGTAATGATGCTCTGAGAATCTTACTAAAGAAAGAGTTGGTCAGGACTCACAGATGAGATTATTTCGGGGTCCCTGAACACATTTGCTGTATTTTCCAAAGCTTTTAGTGCAGATTTATGAGCACAACAAGCGTTAAATGAGGTTTTAATGCATTTACCAAACACCTCTTTGAAATGATTTGTTCACCAAATCAAAACAATATTAGGTGATACAGAGACGCTACATTATGCACAAATTTGCTCTTGCCACAATTTATATTGTGATTTGGGTCACAGTTGTTTGCTATCTTTAAAAAGTGGGTCTCAATTCAATTCATTTCAATTTAAGTGTGTATAGTGCCGAACCACAACATACATTGTCTCAAGGCACAGTACATAGTAAGGCAAAAACCGAAAAAAAACAATAGTGATATCAGTATAGACAGTTTGGGAAACACTGGTCTAGATGGTGCAATACAGGTGACTTGCTTGTGTCAGTGTGAGTCAATACTCATCAAGATGTTATGAGGAAACTTGTTTTTTAAATTTACTGGCTGACTATGATTCGAGTATCGACATCTCTCTGGTGCAGAGTCAGGACCGTTCACAGCAGTGGAGACATTGTTAAGATTATCAATATTTATTTTCTTATACCTTTATAGGTTCCAGGTCATCATATTTTTCTTAGTGCCTTTTTTTTTCTTTTACTGGAATATGAGCTATATGTGCTAATTTAATTCAGAGCCATGTGTGAGATGTATAACAGGCACTTTTACTTTAACATTGTGAACAAAATGAAACTTCTTTTTCCCCCCCTTTCCTGCAAAGCACAGCTGTGCAAATAAACCATAGCTGTATATCTGCAATTTTTATGATTACACTATTATGCAGAGACACCTGCTGTCCTTTGTTCTTGGTTCAGTCGATGTTGCTTCGAGGTGAATCTGCTCATACATGGATGAGAAAACTCAGGGCTGAATTAGCCAGTTGTTCACAAGCTTTGTCGTCCCAGTTATTCAGACGGCCAATGTTATTTCTCGTTTTCAAATCAGACAAACAAAAACACCTTCTGGGTCTATTAAACTCTCCTCATAGTTCATGTCCTCGGGTTCCGCTGCCATCATTTTCTGAGGAACATGAGTTATTGAGTGATTGTCAACAAAGGTTAAGGATCAATGGAGCCACGTCTGCAGCTGAGATTGAATTTGTGGACAAACATAGCAACAGCAACAGATATATATATAAAAAAAATATATAGACACACTATTGGTGTGTTTTATGATTTACGTCATGCATTTGACACAATTGATCCTTCCTCAATTCTGCAGAAATGTGATCACTATGGTTTTTTAACAGGTGTGAAATATTAATGATACAGAATCACATCTTAAAAGGGTAACCTAAGGTATAGCATAAGGCTATTTATACTTTATGTTTATGATATTTATGATGATGATACTCCTGTTTATTTAGTTCAGGGGATGAGGTGCAGAAATTGCTAGACACTGTGGAACTACATAAAAATACAAGATGGGGATGGAATTGAAAGATTATAGATCAAATGTAAATTACCTAAATCTATGGCTATACTATATATAACAGGGGCTCTGCTAAATAAGAAATGTCTATATTTAGTGTTGTGTTCACTTATATTACTACATACTGTATGTGTTAAGGTTTGTTGATATGATTGTAAAAATGAATATAGGCCATGATAAAGCGTATAAACAAAGAGGCTAACTGCGAATCAACATCCATGATATATAGGGACAATAAAGAACAAATATTTGATCTGTAATATTAGAACCAATGACAAATTTAGACGTGTGCCAGGTTTGGGAGTAAAACTATGCAGTTAAATAACTAATAACAAATATACAATTCGTTGTGTTTAGAATTTATAGCCAAACATAAATCCACACCACCGTTATGGTGGATGTTTGTCCAATACAAAGGAATTCCGGGCCACGCCAGTGTGAAAACCAAGCGCATCTTTCCTTTGCAAACAGCCTCTCTGTACTTGATTGTGCCGCTGTGTGTGACCGCCACCTTGTGGATATCTACTGACGTTACAGCCCTTGATGCAGACGAGGAGACCGCACACTGTCCGGTAGAGGGAGCCATAACACAAAGCTCCCAGTCTGACCCGCACACTTGGTCTATCCTGCTCTGCAGCTTGGAAAGTGAAACACAGCCCGCTTTCAACAGCTCCCCCCCCCGTTAACACGGACCAAAGTTAGCCCGGAATAAGGACAGCACGCATGTGCCGTCAACCCGGATGTAGATTTCTTGTACGCGTATCACCCCCCCGTTTCACCAACTTGTGACATATCTGTGTCTTCTTCTTATTATGATACATTTTAGCACCGGTTTGGAACAAAGCCTTGCTGGTCCAAATCGTTCCAAACCGGTTTAACGTCAGCCGTGACATGAGTCGACCTCCGTGGATGGCACACAGTGGGAGAGACGGCTCCACGACCACAACCAGTGTCCGAGGAGATGCACTTTTGATTTACGGTGAAAGAACACAGGTGCGTAAACGAGCGCGTACATATTTCAGTTTTTTTAGTGAACGAAGGTCATAGTTAGTTCATTTAAACCCAGTAAACCCCTGTATTTATCTCTGTATACCTTAACGTGGGATGGTGTTCGGGCTGCTCATTTCTCGTGCCTAGTTCCAGGGGCGGTAGTTGTATCTTTAAGGGGGTGCTGGATTTCAGGGGGAGGGTCGGATTATGTGTAAGTGCTTTCATTCCATAAAATAAAAGAGATATGTGCACCAGCTATTAACACACAGATGATGTAGTCAGTAAAACAATTCATCATAATATTATCATATTGTAGTACACTTGTAGTAGCCTTTAGCCACACAATAGCATGAAACTAGCTGATATTTTAAAGTAAAAATGACAACAGGCTTTTTTTAAGGTGTTGCAAAACACCTATGCTTGACCAAACATGCACCGTCTCTTGGTTTGTACATGAATCAAGGTGTTTATAGGAGTGTGAAGATAGATTAAACACAGTATGCCACTTTTAGCATTCATTAGTTGTTTTATTTTAGAAGATACACAAACAATTACATTTTATATTAAACTAAATGAATATATGAACTAAATATTTAACATGATAACAGATATGGCTAAACTTTGTCAAGCTTGGATCAAGAAACACAATTTTAGAGCTCATTCATCAAATGTCTGAGAACACAAATGTGTTATATTTAAGTGGTGCTAACTTCCGTGCTTCCGCTCTTTTCTGTATTTCAGATCCTTCAGTAACTTGAAGGATGGACTTTCGTGGTAGGAGGCACGAGCGAGGCAGCAACTGGACCGACCAGGAGATAGTGGAGCTGCTCCAGCTGTGGTCCGATGACTCGGTCCAGATTGAGCTGGAGAGCTCGCTGCGCAATCAGCGCGTGTTTGACCGCATTGCCCACATCCTGCGAGACAAAGGCATCTTCCGCACAGGGGACCAGTGCCGGGAGAAGATCAAAAAGATGAAGCTGGAGTACCGCCGAATCAAAGACAACCACAAGATGAGGTCCTGGAAGTTTTATGATGTGATGGACAGAGTGCTGGCCAACCGACCATCCATTACCTACTCCTCCTTGGGTGGAGCTGTCATAGCTCAACAGGTGTTTCAGAGTCCTGTTGGGCCTGATACGTTCCTGCAAGGAGTCCCAGCCAGCTCCTTTGGTCCTGTGTCCTCAGGTGGGTTTCTATTTGGTCAGCCTCCCAAAACAGGTGATCCACTGGATATAAAATGTGAAGACGATGAGCAGAGCATGTTGAATGCAAATGCTGCGCCGCCGGAGATGTATTATGGGTCTGGAGATGACCAGGAAACTGATGGGCAATCTCTACTTGGGCCAGAGGACACTCTGTGTCAAGGAGAGAGCTCCACAAATGCAAGAATCTCACCTTCAGGTTTGTAATCCAACTTTGACAATTACCATTCCGACATAGGGCTCACACAGTATTATCAAGGGAAAAAGTCTGCAGTATTTTGCAATATTGTGATTATGATATTATTGTGAGGAGCTGATGTATTCCACTCATTTGTAGTGGGTGAGATGCTGTGTGAATGCTCTATGTGACTTTTACCTCTTTGTAGAGAGCTGGCGTTAGTGTTTGACCGGGGTTTTGTCTTTGATGGGAACTTATACTTAAGCTTCAGTGTGTTTACTAACCTTCTTAAACCTTCCCCTTTATTGTCCACTGGAGAAAATGGCCTTAGGTCTTTGGCTGTGTATTCACTGACATATCTTGTGATCTCTTGAGCTCTCATCGTGTCAAGAGTAGGAAGGGTTCAATACATCTTTTGGCCTGACTGGATACATTGAGTACATCATCATTTCATTTAAAAGGCTTTACATAGTGGAAGCTAGGGGTGTAATACTGTACAATTTATTTTAAGTGAACAATCAACATGTAATTATTCTTGACAGTGGTTTTGTGTTATATTAAAGCCTCTGATTCTTTAGGCCATTTGACTCTATCCACCTCCCTCCACTCCTCTCAATAGACAAAGACAACTATTTTTTTTATAACATTGCTACTTTAACTTTTTTTTCCCAAAACAGATTAATTTTGGGGGAGGAATAGATTTTCCCAGATTCTTGCAAATACACAGCCCTAGGTGAAAATACTTTTTTCCCTATTTCCAGGTTTTAGTGATCTGAACCTTGCTGTTCCTGCCACAACTGCCTCCCAGACTATTGGTGTTCCTGTAATACTGAACACATTTGAACTGCCCACCAAGGAGCCACCTCATTCCCCAGCGTCTGCGAGGCAGAGAAAGCGTCGCCACGGTGGGAAAACCTCATGGAACCATGGAGGTTCTAGGGGTGGTGGTCATCATGGCAGCCTGGATAAAACCCTGGTCAGCTTCCTGAACTGGCAGAAGTCAGCAGAGGAGCGCCTGCTCTCACTAGAGGAGGTGAGGTTAGAGAGAGAGCTGCAGGCTGAAGAGCGCAGGCAACAGAGGGAGGAGAGGAGGGCAGAGCAGGAGCGCCAGCATGAGCTCCGCCTGTTCAGCATGCTGACAGGAGCGTTGCTTGCTGTTGGAAAGGCTGCTCCGACCACTGCCATGACACAGACTGACCCCTCTGTCCCAGCCCAAACTCACCTGACTGCTTCACAGTTGGCCACAGATGCCTCTTCTGCGTCGACGTCTTCTCCTCAGCTGCTTGTTGATGCTCCTGCATCACAGGCTGATTCCCCTCAGGAGACAAAAACATTAACACCACCCACATCTGTCAAGGCCTGCAAAATGTCCCAAGATGTTTCAGCAGAGATTTCCCGCTGTAGTGTGTACCTGTCCAAACGTGGTAACCGCATCCGACAGCATCAGGGGATTCTCCAGGAAGGCTTTGCTCAGTATGCAATGGACAAACACCATGGCAGAGACAACCCTGATGCAAGTAGAACAACTTGATGTTGATTATCTCTGACTTGTTGTTTCACATTATTATGATGATTTACAAAAGTCTTTTTTTTCTCTAATGTCTAGGGTGTAATCAACATGGGAACGAGTGAAAACAAACTGTGCTATGATCTTCTTCACAAACGGGTGAGACAGATAAATATGAATATCAACTTGGCCAAGTGCAACATCCATATAGAAAGACCCAACAATTATTTTATTGAGATAAAATGTGTAACAAAACAGCATAATAATGAAAATCTGCAGTGCTGCAGGAGGTGAGAGAACATTTTTTGTTTGTCAGACGCCCAAATAGGTCAAATCATCATGATTTGAAAATGACAGTTAAAGATACAATACTGTATGTAATGTTTGTACATTCAAATATCCAAACACGTCGATACTAATGTTATGTAGTGTACAAACATTAGCCTACAATACTATTTAAATCCATAGCAATGTGTGTGGAGTTATTGAAGGTAACAGATAACAGATAATTTGTCACCTTCATCATCTTCTCTGTGGAGCTGATGCAATGTTTTTTTTGAACAATTTCACAAGAAAAGCCTTGTTAAAATATTTATTAATTTCATGTAATTAATTGAAATGAATAGAAACAGAATGGGAACACAAATGCTAGAGTCCTATACTTTGAAATGGGTACAGGATGCATTTTGTTTGTGACAATGGGCAGATAAAGGCACTGACTGTTTGTGCAGCGTTGATGCAGCAGCGGTCACAGCTGGAGTGAGGCTTGGAGAGAGAGCTAGAGGAGTCGATCAGTTGGTGTCACACTTAAAAAAAGCTGATTGATTTTGTGGGGTGTATCTAACCAAAAAATAGCTGTAACAACGTGACCTTCGGAAAAAAAACTGAGTGGGTCGGTCACTTAATCAGGAAATGAGCTCAAGCTCATGATCCTACGACTGCTCCCCAACATCATCACACTTTTGTTTTGGATTTTGTTATTGTTTTCAGTGAGAGATACAGAGAGAAATGACATACTGTGGGTTTAAGGGACAAAATTTGTATTTTTTTTCACCCTATTGCCCATCTCTAATTGACAGTCTGATCAGATTGTGTTGGATTTATTAAAAAGTATTATTGTAAAACATGTTGTTCACATCCCAAACTGAATTTCATCGACATATTTTTTCTGTTGCAGCTGACCAAGCCTGACATGCTGCATATTGACCCATCCATGTTGCAGTATTCAGACTGGAGGGGACACACATTGTAAGAGATTAATGTGGATCTCTGTTTTCATTAGAAGAGTGTTTGTCCTGTGGCTCCTGGCGAAGTAGGACTTTTACAAGATGAACAATTTCAAAACTGCTCCATTCTCCTCTCTTTCAGCCTCAGAGAGGCGGTCGCAAAGTTCCTGACGCATTACTGCTGTTCTCCAAACCCACTCAAAACTGACAATGTAAGTTCAGATTGTCACTTAAAATGTCAGAAAATAACGCAAGCAACACAAATAATGTGTGGGAGAAAACTGCTTATAACAGTGGATGAGAAGAAGTAAACAAATGGCAATTGTCTTCAATGGTTGCCTGGGTCTCTGGTTTTTTTCTGATTTATGGTTGAGATCATGAGTTACTTCCACCAGCAGGTGAAAAGCCAATATCTGGAATCAGTTCATTTATTTGATCTTGCCAAAGCAATGAGAGAGCAAAAAACTCCACCAAGGCTGCAATCAATATACACTCCATCTCCCACCTTGGACAATAATCTCTATCCCCAGAAAATGAAATCCAAATACAAACAGAAAACCCATCCAAAATATAACCTACTTTGGTGAAGGTAATAACTTACTAATGATTATAAACTTAATAAGCAGACATAATGAGCGGCTGTATGAATATATCAGACCTCCTTCTCAAGCTGTACTGTAATTAGGTCGTTTGTGTGTTTGTGTTCAGGTTGTGGTGATGAACGGTTGTGGTTCGCTCTTCTCATGCCTCGCTAGGGTCATTTGTGACCCTGACGGTAAGTTCACAAATCTATCTATCTATCTATCTATCTATCTATCTATCTATCTATCTATCTATCTATCTATCTATCTATCTATCTATCTATCTATCTATCTATTAACAAAACTTAATTTAGGCAGCTAAATGATGTGTCTTTAGAGCCACTGTATTGCAAACAATGCCAATTCTTCAGTGCTTAAACAATTAATATAAGCACTGAAGCATGTTTGTTTTGCTAAATAGCAAATACTAAGTCTGAAACTAATGTCAAGTGATTATAACAATGCCAGACCATTCATCTATACAGTTTAAATTTATAAATTAGAGTAACAAAGTGGACTAATTGGTGGATTTAAATAGTAATTTTTAATGTGTGTGCATCATTGTAGATCGATCATTTGAACTTAAATATACGATAGATGGATAGAGATGCTCATGCACAATCTTTAAACATATATATATGTGTATATATATATACACATATATATATATATATATATATATATATATATATATATATATATATATATATATATATATATATATACACACCTGTATAAGGGTATATACTTTATACACATGCTATAAATACGTATGTAGAACCACAAAGTAAATCAGCAAAATTGTGTAGAAATTGGAAAGAGATGATAAGTGATGATACTCTGGTGCCATGTGCTCATTGTGTTTTTCATTTCGTTGCAGATGTCATTCTTATTCCGACTCCTTTCTACGGTGTTATCACAGAGCATTTAAATTTGTATAGTGACGCTAAACTCTTCCATGTTCCACTGGACTCTGAGGTAGGGAAACAGAACCTGATGCACTTTCAGTCATTATGTATTTATGTTTGTTTGGTTTGTTCCTCACCGATTGCATGTACACATTATAGTCATAATTCACGTTTTAGTTTAATTTCAGCCTTAAGTGCATCATGTGATATACACAATCAGCTGTCCAATTTGGATGTTGGTGTTTTTCCGTCTTATATTTGTAGGTTGATGGTTGCAAAAACAGTCGACCCTTTCACCTCACTGTAGAGAAGCTAGACGCAGGTCTAAAAAGAGCCAAGCAAGAGGTAATTCATAAAAACATGTTTTCTTAATTCCTTGATAAATATTAAAAAAACATGTTTTGCAGCATAAACTTTAAAGGCTGTGATACATTTTCTACCTTCTTCTTCTGTTTCAGGGTTTGATGGTCCGAGCTGTTATACTAATGAACCCCCATAACCCTCTGGCTGATGTCTACACCTCCGAAGAGATGACCTCTTTTTTGGAGTTTGCTAAAAGGTATTTTTACTCCACTATTGTCTCGTGTTGTTGCCTGTAACACTGTAATCTCCCACAGTCTGCATTTTCCTCACACACTGCAAAGCTACTGTAAGTGGTTCCTGGTCCAAACCCTTTTATTCTGTGGTTGAGTGTGTGTGGAATATCATTCTCTCTTGATGTTCTTTTACCACTCCTTAACCAACAGCATATTGTCAAGTATAGCCATGTGTCACAGAGTCCCCTGCATCATCTACTGTTTTCCAAATGAATTGGCCAGCCTCTCTGTATAGGCACAGAGCTGTTGTAATCGTACACGCTGACCCTGCATGCTGACGGATCCATTTTATATTTATGTTGCATTTCTATGTTGTCACCAGTAATTAAAAAAAATAAAACCATGGTTTATTGATGCTTCACTGTATACATTTGTATTATCTTTCTGTCCACCTTTACTTTCTTTTAGAAATGAGCTGCACGCCATTGTAGACGAAGTGTACATGCTGACGATCTTTGATGAGTCTGTCCCCTTTCACAGTGTTCTCAGTATAGGCAGGTACTGTGTGAACCCTCATTTATGCATGATTACTTTATTAGAACTTTAGTCATTACAGCTGTGCCTGGAGACAGACTCTTACCTGCTAACAATGTGACTTTATTTTAGTTTGCCCGATCCACAGAGGACACACGTAATGTGGGGAATGAGCAAGGTACATACTGTGCTGTGCTCTACGAGAGCCTTAGTCTGTGAGATGTTTGTATACTTGCACTTACACTGGAAAATCTCTTTTTTTTTTGTTCCTCTGGGTTTTTGCATTCACTGCTCATTTTCATTTACTTCCTCTCCCTCCTAGGACTTTGCAATGGCAGGAATGAGAATAGGCACACTGTATACTGAGAGCAGAGACCTGGTGGAAGCTCTGGCCCGGTTGGGCTCATTCCACGGTATCTCTGGTTCCATGCAGCACCAGACAGCACAATTGCTTCAAGACAGAGGTATGAATCAGGGCTTTGCATGTGCTCTAACAAGAACAGTGTCGTAGTTATGGCAGGTCTACCATCAACACACTTGGGCCTCATTTTTGTTGGGGGGAGAAATAGTTCACACTCCGAGCAAACTTTTTGTGTTCCCTAATGGTCTAGTGTGTAACATTTCAGAGGGTTTGTTGAATATACTATCCACAAATATGTTTTCATCGATGTAAAATTGCTTAAAAATACCTTGACTTTTGCAGCCTAAGAATACGCCTTGTAGCTGTACTTTGGGCAAAGGTCTTACTTTGCATCTTTTTTGGTTGAGGAGTCGTCCGTTACAATCTGCAATCTCACAATTAGATGTCACTAATCCTTACACACTGGATGTTTAAGTTTAAATGTATAAATTCAAAGTACTTAAGATGCTAGCTTTTCAACAAATTCAATGTTTTTTTTTCTTCGGCCTTATACAGACCTCATACAGACCTCTGACTGTACACACCTGTTATTATGCATTCAGATATAGTCTCGTGTGACTATATTTGATTAGATCTCACATCTGCGTCACAGGTAGAGAGTGAGCGAGAAAGTGTCTGCATCGCTGGTGCTTCTGTAATTTGATATAAGTTTTGAACAATTGCAAATAAGGAAATTGAATGCACAGATAAATGAATGCACACCTCCATTTTGGGACCATGTGGATCATAGGCACTGACTCCACGTGCTCCCTTTAGCACAACACTTTCCAGTCCAGTTGGAGGCGTGCTCTTGTTTTGGGCAAAAGACACAGGGAAGAGGCCGGTAGCCATGTCCTAAAATTGATTCATTGTGATAATGCAGCACAAGGAGGAAATCAGTCAGTTGAAGATGTGGTTCTTACTGCATTAACACATGAATACGAATGTGTCCACATTTCAAAATCAACTCTGGATGGATGTAAAAAACAGGTCTGAAAAATAGGGTCTCGGAAATTGCTGCCCCCTTTTTCAGCTTCTTCTGTTATGACAGAGATATTGCTTGGAGCTTTGCTGCACGCCAAGCTGCTAAAAGATTTGTAGCATTTAATTTACACTCACGCTTTGTCACTTCATATTTTCACATTGCAGAGTGGATCAGTGTGGAATTTTTGCCTGAGAACAGAAACCGACTGAAAGCTGCTCACAGCTACCTGACAAAAGAGCTGCGGAGTCTGGACATCCCTTACCTCGACAGGCCTGCGGCCCTGTATGTCTGGGCTGACCTCAGGAAGGTGACGACAAGAAAGTTAGGCTGAGATGTTAAGGGCTGCTAGATTAACTTTTAAATTGTGCATAGGGAATTGGAATGCTGATAACACAGTCATTTAATTCTCTTTAACTTAATGGCTCAGTTGGTAATTTCTTCACAGTGTTGTTTGTGTTTTACCGCAGGCCAGATGTGTCACGCCTGTTTCTCTTCTTTTGTCAGTACCTCAGAGAGTCGTCGTTTGAGGAAGAGTTGTCTCTGTGGAGGAGTTTCCTCAGACACAAGGTGGTCTTGAGCTGCGGTCAGGCCTTCCACTGCTCCACACCCGGCTGGTTCCGCATCGTCTTTGCAGACCAACAGGACCACATTCAGCTTGGTCAGTTTCCAGTGTAGACATGATATGCCTTAAATATCATGTGTTTTTCTTTTTGTGTGTGTGTTAAAAAGAATGTTTCCACTCCAGCCAATATCTTAGGGGTTCAGTGTGATCTTCTGCTGTAGCTCATCTCCTTAAAGGTCTGACATGTGGTCGGAGATGATCTTCTGCATACTTTGGTTGTGGTTATTTGAGCTGCCTTTTTATAATTTATTTTTTGTTTAACCAGTCCCATTTAGATTAAGATCCTCTTTTTCAAGGTAGCAGCACAAATGAAACACCATGTGGCACACTTAAAAGACAGTCAAGGAAAATAAATAAATAAACATTTCAGGAGTGAGATCTTTGGAATCCGCTGAGGGGCCACAAGCAAAAGATCCAAAATATACAAAAGCCCTTTTTACACTTACCTTGTGGACATTTGGAATAGAAAGTAAAAGAGTATTTACCAGCACTTTTCTGCAAAACACAAAGGTAATATGGGAGCAGGTCAATAATTGTCTGGTCATCTTGAACCAGTCTGGTCATTCTCTACTGATCTCTGGCATCGACAAGACATTTTGAACTGCCGCTCATTGGATAATGGATATTTTCTCTTTTTTGGACCATTCTCTGTAAACCCTAGAGACCAACTTGCCATTTATACCATGTTCAAAGTCACTAAAATCACCGACATGTCTACATGACTAAATGCACTGAGTTGCTGCCATGTGATTGGATGATTATATATTTCTATTAACAGGCAGTTGAACAGGTTAACCTAAAAATGTGGACGGTGAATGTATTTTATTTTACATTTAGCATCTAATTCCTGGCTTTGTATCGATAATAGTCCCTGACTTGTTCTGGTAATGTTTTGTGTTATTTCAGGCCTTAAGCGATTCAAGGAAGCTTTGAAAGAGATCGAAGAAAGAAGCGTGAGCCCGGATTCACACTCTATCAAAGAAGCCAGTGAGGAGAGCAAAAAGTCAGTGAAAGTGGACAGTGGAGATTTGGACAATGCTACAATTGTTAATTCAACATCATCACCCAAGTCATCCGACCAGCTGAAGGAGAAGGATAGCCCTGTTCCTGACACGGGCTCGCTGGCCTCTGAGGAGTTTGTGTTGCTGGACTGCCAAGCATCGAAGCACACGGAGAGTCTTGAGTCCCTGATTGGTACTCTCAAGAATCAAATCCGCTCTTCTGATTGGCTGGAGAAAAAAACTCCAGAGCTGTCCCCCGGAGAGAACCCGGAGTTTCTTGACGTATTCCAGGCCCTGCTGCAAAGGGCCAGAAAGTGAGTTTAGGATAAACAGACACAAATGTCACTGCCAATGTTTAAGAGGCAGCACTGGATCATCTTCCTCCCTCTCTGTGTTTATGTCAAAACACTAGACACAAAAGTTTTTGAGGAGTGAAAAGCAGAGTGGAGAGCAATGAGAGGAAGAGGACAAAGTACTTTTCTATCTGGAACTTGAGGCCTTATTTTCAAGCTGCTCGTGGAGTGGGCCTTGAATTTATTTTGTCTTTTGATAATCCAGTCAAAAGATTTTTGTTCAAGTAAAGTAAATGCCAAATGTAACTCAACCAAAAGCAGTCCTGTTTGATTTGCAAACCCTTTGCATCTCTTAATCTAAATTGTAAATTTCTTTTGAGATATTCATCATATGCACTTTATTTCAACAGATTGTATTGTGGTTTCAATAAATGAATTAATTGAATAAAGGAATCAGTCATTGTCTCTATTTAATGCCTTAGCTGATGATTACATCTCAATTGGCAGGAAATAAATATTTAGAATTATACTTTTTTTTTCTAAAGGTCGAGCAAAATGTACAAAAATAAAGGTGTTTATTTTCTTTACATCTGATCTTTGGTCACCTGTGGGCGCCGTTCCATTGCAGCACAGGAAAGCGAAGGGGGGTGGCAGCCATGACGTCTGCAACTACACATTATACCGCAGTGAGAAATCATGAGTGGGGTTTCCTTAAATGTTGTTGTCATGCATAATGACCCACTGACACTGACACTCCCCACACAGTTTCTGTGAGGGGGTTCATTGCTGTTAAGAATATCTCAAGGGATGTTGTAACTTTTTAAAATGTTATTTATTCTCTATATATAATATATTGATTTTTAAAATAACTGATACTTTCTTACTCATAGTTGAATGTGAGCAAAAGTTGTTTCCTGAAATATTGAATGACTGTATTTTTTTTTTTTTTTTTAGTGCTTTCACTTTCCGTACTGTTCGGATTGGTGGTCGTGGTGGAGCATATGCAAGGGGGAAATTCAAGCCCTGGTTGGGGGAGTTTCCGTTTCAGCAGAGGCGGAGTATGCATGTGAGGGCTTGTGGTCATGAGTGGTACAGTAATATTGTGTCAGGGCGTTAAAGAGTGTTTGTTCAGTAGTGTTTGTTCAGCAGTAAACAGCAGCAGCTCCTGTTTTTTCTAATCCTTGCTCTTCTGTACTGGTACACACTGACTTCACAGCATTATTCCAACATCGACAGCAAAGGTAAGACTGTACTTTCATTATTATTCTACAACAATGTTGTAGCACTGTTGCTGCTGGTGCACGTGAACAAAATAACAAGGATTGTTTTGAACCTTACCTGCTCTTGCTCAACATCATCACTCCTTCTCAGCTATTTCCTCCTGTCTCCTCTCTGTTCCCAGCTTTCCCCAAACTCTTAAGTGGTGTAGAAATATGAAGTTTCTGGAGCTGGACGATTCCATCAGTCGTTTCAGGTTCACCCAGTGCTGTGTGGGGTTGGCAGGTTGCCTGTGTGTGTGTTATGCAGTCTGGACACCTTTCTGGCTGAAGGATAGGGGTCTGTGGGCAGACTGGAACAACACTGACGGCCAGCAGAGCAGTCATGTACACAGCACTGTCTTCAATGGTGAGCTCCTTTGAATCAACAAATGAATCAATCACCCTGTGTTAGGTTAAATGTTTTATTGACAACAAATGACATGTTGAATAAAATGTGCCTGAAACGGGAGGATTTATTAATGAGGCATATCATGTGTTCGAAAAGACACCGGGGTTCCATTCGAAATCAGCCGCAGGCAAAGTTATTTTACGCCTCTGAGTCTCTCGAGAGACTCAATGTCAGGAGGCGCTTTTGAAGTAACACTGTGTAGTGAACGAGTTTGTGCTTGCTCCTCTACCAGTGAAGTGCATTCTTTTTATCCGGGAAAATCTCTCACACTTGGTTGTCAGCAAATGTGCGGAAATAGGCTGAAACCTGGTCTTTGTCATCTAAATCTTGGCATTCTTGGCATCAGGAATTAGGTCTCCTCTCAGGTTGTTGTTTTTAGGTAAAAAAAAACAAACTGTAGGACTGAATATAATGTAGGCCATGTGAAGTGTCCTCGGTGTGTGTTTATGCACAGGTACGTGAGGAACGAGTCTGAAGAAATGCTCTTCTCATTGTTTCATGTCATTTTTTTTCTTATTCACTGAAATCTTTAGTTGACAAATCCAGGGGTGTTGCGACAGGGCAGGCACAGCAGGCAATTGCCTGGGGTCTCAAGCTGAGAGGAGGCCCTACACTCTTAGAAATAAGGGTTCCAAAAGAGTCCTTCTACAGTTGCTGAGGTGCTACCTGGAACCATTTCCTGAAGAAAGGGTTTTTCAGAAGCAAATGTTTTTCAAGTGTTCTTGGTAACGCTAATGGTTCCAGTAAGAACCATTTTGATCCAGAGAACCCTTTAAAACCCCTTTCCTGAATAAAGGGTTTTATAAAGGGTTCTTGATGGAACCCTCCAAAAGGGTTCCAGGTGGAACCTTAATAAAAAGGTTCTACTTGGAGCCAAAAAGGGTTCTCCTATGAGGACAAGCCAAAGAACCTTATGGTTCTACTTAGCACTTTTTTTTCTAAGAGTGTAAGAGAGGCTGGTGAATTTATTTAATAATACTTTTATTTCTATAGCACCCAACAGTACAATATTAACAAAGGTAATAAAGCATGTCATTGAGAATAAAGTACATAATGAATCAAAATATGTAAAGGAAAGTGCTTCAGACTATTTAAAAAAACATGCACTACATCCAATGTAAAAAGCAGGAAAATGGACTAATTCCTCCCGTGTCACTAAAATGCTTTTCTGAATAAAACTAATATTAACAGAGCTTGCATGACTGACATAGTTGGGCAAGGTGCTCTACAGTTTTGGTACATAGAAGAACAGGATCAGGCATGCTGACGTGGGCTAATGATGCCACAAATACTGCACCAAATAGGGCTTTGGAAGGTCATCGTTGTGACCTTCCAAAGCCGTTACTGAAGGATTTTCGTTTCGTGAAAATCCTTCAGTAGTTTTCAGTAATCCTGCTGAGAAACAAACAATTGAAAATAATAAAAATGGGGAAGATTGGTTTATCCAGGGCCCCCGAGTCTCTTGAAAAACCCATACGCAAATCCAACAATAAAGATATAAGATTCTACAAAACAAGAGTTACACTAAAGGTATTGAAATTGCAGTAAGAATTTCGATCATATAAATACCTGAGATAGCTTAGTTGACCTTTAAGCCAAGAAGGGATAAAGTGCTGTATCTGTAGTGAAAGACCAACATTGTCATTAATATATTAAACACATAAACACCACAAGGCCACTGTGATGATCAGCCAGCACAGAAAAAAACGAGTTAACAATCCCAAAACCACAGCTGTAATTGTCCATGTTTACGTGGTCACAGAGGTCATAAACGCAGAGAGTGTAACAATGTCAAAGTGCTTCAGAGCTGTGCCAGAACAGGTTGCTAATGGCAACAGAGCCACTGCTGGTCATTGTTACAAAAATAACCCAAATAACTAAAGGTCTTTCTCAGTGTTTGCTTTGTCCCAATGTGTTTTTTTTTTTCCTCAGAGGCAAACTATGAATCCCGGTAATGAAAGTGCACAAACTCTTGTTTTGACTCTTCTGGTTTCAGTTACACACTGACACATGCTGTGTGGGGGGGAATTTATCATCACTTTAGTGTGTTTCACTTCATCATACTGATTAAAGCAGAAATTAAATGTGACCAAGGCGGATTACAGTCAGTATCAGTCCAGTTCACCCACTGTGCGTGTTATTTTGTGTCTTCCAGCTGCTGAAGCAGAGAGAGTATTTGGAGTTCTCTCCTCCATCATGGCTATAAGCACTGGGGCTTTGTGTTTGGTGTTCGCCCTCTGCTGGACATCTCGGACAGTGCGCTCCTACTCCAACACTCGCTCTCTCCTCATGGCAGGACAGGCTCTCTACCCCACCACGCTGCTGCTGCTCACCATGGTCTCTACAGGTAAAGACCAGCATGTTGAACATCTGCTTCCCTGAGACTCAGGCACAGCAGCAGTTTTTTTTCCAATTTATTAATAATTACACTGTTGTTATTTTGGGAGGGATTAAATAATACATGTAACCCAAGTAAAGTAGTAAAATAGCTACAGTTAACCTCCAAATAACTTTTTGGTTTGTGTATTTCTATCTGACCCTCACCTACAGGAATTCTTTTATGTACTACTCATTTACACAGCCTGCAAGGCAGCACTTTTTAAAGAGACTTTTTACTTCCCTTGGAATTGCAGTTCATTATCATATAAACTCGTTTCTAAAGCTCCAGGCATGCAATAATTGACCTTAATGGCTTTATATTCCATCACAACGATACTTGATTTAACTGTTTTTTTTGTTGTCTTTTGTCAGGTTTCTTCTTCCTCCTTGGCTGGGCTCTTTTCACGTACCAGCACCGAGAGGAAATCCACGAGGACTTCTCTCAGCTTGGCTCTTCCTACTGGCTCGGGGCTTTAGGTTGGGTCCTGCTGCTGGTCGTGGAGACTATAGTCTTTATTACTGAACAGATTGTCGTGCCAGACATCCTGCCCGACTTAGAGAAGGCTTTCCTCTCGGCTTAAGGCCGCTAAACGCTCTTTCAGCGATGGGTATCACCCTGGCAACAGCCAAAGCAGTACTATCCCACAGAGGTAAATGTCAGCTCCTTGAATGGGATGCAGCGATTAGGACATGACAGAGAAAATAATGGTGAATGTGTGAGTTGCACGTTAATGCACAGCGGCAATTTGTTGCTGATTTATGTAACAGTACAACCAGACTGAATACTGATTAACTGGGGAGTTAAAATGTGGCTACACAAAATAAAACTCAAGACACAAGTATGAAAAGGGGGGGGAAAAAACACTAAGGACCACAAATACTGGCTGAGAACCAAAAGTAAAACACTCTCATCAAGTGATCATAGACTATGTAAAGAAAAGTATGCTGTCAAGAGCAGGAAATAGGATGGAGGAAGCAATTAGCCACCAGGGGGCGACCCCATTGGACGCAAACATAGATATGATTTATAATGTCAGCAAACAATTCAATGAAGAATTAATGGTATCAACTGCTTGTTATGGATCTTCCTCAATAGCATATGGTGTGGATTCTGTAAATTATATTTTCATTTATCTCCAGTTTCCTCCCACAGTCCAAAAACAATGTGGGGAATAGGTAAATTGGGAACTCTAAATTGACTGTAAATGTGAGTTTGGGTGGTTGTTTGTCTCTGTGTCCCTTAGATGCACTGGTGATCTGTCCAGGGCATACCCAGCCTTTCACCCTATGCTGGGATGGGCACAGCATCCTCCATGACCCTCATGTGGAGGATGAAGCAGTAGAAGATGGATGGATGTTTCCATTTAGAGAGGAAAATAGACAATAGACTATGAGTGGACACCAGGTTGATTGACATGGTGATTGGCTGTGATAAAATCTTGAATCTTGAGGCTACACAGTGGGAATTGGTTTTGCAACTAGAATACAATGTCCACTTTTATATGCAGTCCATGATAGACAGGAGCTGCGTTTGCAGAGATGTGAAATTCATAACTCTCGGTGTAGCTTTGCCTCTGGGTTGGACAGAGATCCAACTTTTGAACTTTGAACTTGAACAAAATGTCAAAAGGTGCTGATGAATGTTCATCTAGTGCCTACCTATGTTTCACAGTTTTTTCATCATATGCTGACCATAGGTAATAAATTGCACTTTATCTTTGTTTTGTTTTTTTATTATTGTCTCTTATAAATGACTGATCTTCATGACATTTTTCTGGGGAGGTTTAAAACTGATTAAATTTTGGAGGTGATCTGGATCAACACCTGACTGAACACTGAAACTGTGGGAAAACCTCTGACCTAGGTAGAAGTTTGCAGTTCTTTCTCTCGATTTAAAGCTGCAGTACGTAGGTTTGGTGACTTTTTGTTGTTGACGTTATTATCCTGCCCCTGTTTGTTCTTCATGAACAGCAACTATGTAACAATATCGTCTGTCAAGCAACACTATCCCACTTGACTGAGGGAGCACTTGTGTGTATACACCAGCTGCACAGGGGCGGGTGGAGGTATGAAGAGTGTATTTTTTATATATTTATTTTTTGAGCAGTAGAATTCTCTTCTGAAGCGTTTTGTGTTTTCAGTCATAATAAACCTCTTGTGACTACAGTGTGGCTATTCTCTCTTCCTGTGTGCAGCACAGAAATGTCACTGTGTGACACAAGATCTACAGCTATACTGAGAAATTCAGGGTCATGTGGAAATGACAATAATCATTTTCACTTATTTTGGCGATGGTTTAATTGTAACAGACTTTGTTTTGAGAGAAAAGAACTTAATGGCTTTTAAATATGCATTCAACAATAACAGTTTTCAGACTGATCTGAATTTGTCAGAACTGATCTCTGTGGGCGTCCATTTTCAGGCATTGAGAGGGAAACTCCCTTGGTGGATGTGGCTGCTTCTAAATTATTTGAAAGACATATTTAAAAAGTTAAGTTTGAATGTTTAAAAACAAAAGTAGCAGTCATATTGATTCCAAAATGCACTGCATGTATATTCATCCCATCTTTGTCCAGACTCAAAACCCTCACTCTGCTACAGTTAAAGCGGACCTAGACCGGAAGTTCCAATAAATGCTGTTTTTAGTGTGTATCTGCGTCATTACCTTGTTTAAGAAGCCCTAAAGGTTCAAAACAAACAGTTCAGCCACTGCTGAGAACGCTGTGTTGTATTGTAATCTCGGGCTCAGCGAGATATCTGAAAAAACCCGGTCCGGTTACGTAAACACCGGTTCTCCTGAACAGCAGATCGTCCTGCTCCGGGCACTAGTCCGGGCACATCCGGTTGCGTTAATTGAACCGCAGAAGAAGAATAACGTCCGTTGTGGAGGTGTTTCACGAGCGACAGTGTCTTCTGACTCTGGGTCTGACTCCGGGTCATAAAAGGGACTGCGGCGGGGAGTCGTGAAGAAGCTATTTTTAAACATTGTTAAAACAAGGTTTTGATAATGAGGAGCAGTGCATCCACCGTTCCAGAGGGGGGAGCTGCGCTTCTGGGAGCGGGTGTGCTGAATAGTATTGGCCAATCACAAGACTTTTCAATCGGCTCGTTTACAGTAACTAGGAGGTTTTTGACCATAAAAACAAGTTTATGTAAGTAAGTAGACTTCCATAACTGACATATATGTGCAACAGGACCACTCTGTCCGCTTTAAAGAAACTTCACATCCTTGACAGTGTGAGATATGAATACATATGTAGTGTCTCCCCTTTAATTCCATTCATTTCCACTGTACAGTTTCAAGCTCTGTGGAGCAGTTGGACCACCAGACTGCCTCCAAAGTCGTTTACTTACTTTTCTCTCGCTCATTCCCAGGAGGACAGGAAGCACCCTGATGCTGGACTGCTTATGTTTATGTTCTCAACCTGCCAAAGTGGAGAAGAATTAAGTGGCTCTGGCTCTGTTAATTGGGCGTTAATCAGGTGTTGCTCTAATTAAAAGGCAGTTCCGCCCTGTTGGGCCCCTGGTAATGAGTTTGTTATTAAATCCACAGAGGATTTTTGTCTCTTTTTCAATTTACCAAGAGGATAGTGCTTAATTGCTGTGTAAATGAGGAGAATGTCCTTGAAGGTCGTCTTGCATCAGCACGCAATCCATGAGCAGAATGGTTCTGAAGAGCACCTCAGTCCTTACTTCAAATCCATCCGCTCCTGTCCGTGTGTGTACGTGTTGACTTGCTGTGTTCAACAGAGCCACTCAGCCGTGTGATTTTAGTTCATTTCTCTTAGAAAAGAAAAAGATATCACTTCAAAACTCATTTGCTAAATTAAGAGCGCAGGTAACCCACTTTCTTTTGTAAATAACAGCACTTTTAAAATTGATTTCCTTTCCATCTAAAGAGTCTTTTATTTCCCCTGGTATTCACTGTCTGGGCCCTTGAAAGCACCCAAGTCTTTTATGGCTGCCCGTGTCTCATAAACAAACCGGCCACTTTTTCACCTTCCCAAACCACAAACGCTGCTCTGTCACCCCTCCTGAGAGAAACGGACCAAAGGTTGAGAATGCCTTTAGAGTAAGGCGGGCACCAAATCAATGCGGAGATGGAGGGAAAGAGATAGAGAGATGTTTGGGCACAAAGCAAGAAATGGCAGATGAATGGTGGGGGCGATGTTACACAGAGATAGACTGGTGACCTGATAGACACAGAGAGATTTGCTGGTGCAGAGTGTTGAAGGGCATTTGCCACACAGACATCAATCAGAAGATTGCACCAAGATACCAAAAACAGGCTGCTGGCGTTTTCCTGCCCGCTGCCGGCAGCTCGTGTAGAACACAGCCTGAGCTAAACCACTGCTCTTCATATCAATTAGAGACCAATTATACAGCCATGTCCTACTAATTATGCTGCACTGCCACAACGCTACCCCTCGGTACAGTGTGTGTGTTCCTCTGCACTCCTGTGTGTCTGCGGTTGTGTTCATTATGATAAATAAATAAACTTGCCAACTGCCAAAGCAAAGCATCCTTTAATCTGATGCTCAGAGCTGTTAGTTAGTATTTAGGGACGAGGAAAAGAAGGACAGAAAGCTGTTGTTTTCTCTTTTACCTTTTGGTGGTGCTGGTGTAACATTTATTCCTCTGACTCCTTGCAGTGAAATCTAATGAAAGTCTTGCATTTAATGATATAAAGCCCCCAAACAAACAAACAAATAAATAAATAAACGAAAACTGTGCATGTACTGTATGTGCTTGACTTTAATTTGTGGGGCAGACAAAGTGTGATTAATACATTTTGATGATTTGGAGCCAGAATGCACTGGAATACGTAATAGGTCTAATTTTATTTTGGCTCCATGGGAACATGATGAATTATGACATAACCGCGAGTGAACACAGTGATTTTTGCAGTTTTGTTTCTCCGCGGTTTACATAATTCAGAGCATTTGTAACTCTGGTGACAGGTTAATGCTGGTGGAGTTCAAAAGCAAGACACGGAGGGGAATGTGCAGAAAGAAGGCAGCGGGAACCGACATGAGATGAGAGGTGGGAGAGAACAAAAGGGGGTGGGAGAGGATTTGAGATGCCACAGCATAGTTTCACACTGTCCCTGAATTCCACGCGGCAGCATGTGGTGTCTGATTTGTATGAAGTTTGTGCCATATAGACTTTTTTCTCCATCCTTTACCACCAGCTCTCTGTATCCTCATATGTTTTATGATGTAGTCGACTACTGCAGCATTGTTCTCTCCACTGCATTGTCATCGGTATAAGTGGACACTCTTAGAAAATGGAAAAGTCAGGGAATTTGATGTTTGCCGTCGCACAATCTTCCCACAAGTAGACAGGAGGGAAAAAGAGGTTGAATAAGAGGGAAAGTATACCTTGTGTCCCTTTTGTCATTTTGTTTCCCCGTGACACACTTCATCTTGCCAGTAGAATCTGCAATAAGCCACTACTCTTTATGATTGACATCCCACACGTACCACGCATTTGATTACATTTGTCCAGCAGAACTGAGGAGACAAGGAGACAGACAGTGAGGACAGAGACATTGCTTACATCAGGGAGATATACTTTCTTGATTATAAATATATCCCTTGCATTTTTGCCGAAAAGAGAGCAGAAAAAAAAATCTGCCGTACATATATATTTATATCTTTGGGTTTTCTACTTGTGAATGTGCCATGTCTGCCCTTTCTTTGTAAGTGCTTTCGGCTTGGACATCTCAGTCCAGACAATGAAGCTGTACTCCCATTCTCATCACCCTATTCATTCATGGCCAAACGTAGCCGCTCCCTTCTCTTATCTCTGCCTTACTGCGGAAATTACATTACAAATATAATCACTTGGCGCCAGTTTTCTTTAACAGCATCTTTGCTTTGGAGACACATTGTGTGAAGGTACTTATTGGCCTATTTATGATAATGGCTTCTAGTCTACTAGTGGAGACACATGTACATTTTCTCAATGACAGTGAATGGCACAGGGAGGTGAAGCAAGAGGAGGCTGAAGAAAATGAAAAAAAAACTCTCCCTGACATGGTGCAGCCATCCTGGGAGAAGAATTTCACAGGAGTGAATAATGTAAAAAGCAATAAGATCTGTGAGAAAGAAATAGGCACTCGCTCATTCAGGCTGAGTCTGACACTTCTCCCTCCATGCCTGAATTTTCGGCTTACTTTGGTTGAATGCAAAGCACATCATTTTTACACTATATAGTGTCCTTGCATTACTTTTTTCTACATGACTTTCTACCATTTTGACCCAGATAAAAATCACAACAATTAGATGGATTATCATGAAATTATATGCAGGCATATTGGTCCGACCAAAGGTTCAAAATGTATTACTCTCAAGTAAAATATCCCATGATTACAAAATGTAAGCTTTCAGACCAGTGACTGTGTCAGACGGAGTCTGTGCTCCGGTCATGGAGGAAGTACTGAACTAATATTTTTTATTGAACTGATTGTAATGATTCAGTTACACTAAAAACAACTGCTTTACAAGCAACAAGTCGCGTCACGGCAGTGTCATGCAGCCGTGCAGTGATGACTTCGCCCACGTTGAGTTTGTACTATTTTGTAGAGGAAAACCAACCTAAACTGTGCCGTGCCGTGCAGAGGCGAGAAAAGGGTTATAATTTCTTTCTATCTATCTATCTATCTATCTATCTATCTATCTATCTATCTATCTATCTATCTATCTATCTATCTATCTATCTATCTATCTATCTATCTATCTATCTATCTATCTATCTATGGCGTTAACATTTAGCACTGCTGCTTTATGCCCAGTTCACACTACATGATTTTCAGCCAGATAATGTTCTCGCAGACAAGTTTTGCAAGTCACGGCTAATCACTCGGCTCGTGATTGGCAGCCGGCAGTCGCCAAGCGTGAAATATGCAAAGACATGAAGGAGAACTGCTGATGCCTCCCGACAGGCCACACACCCCGATCTCAGAGGAATTTCACAGGAGTGAATAATGCAAGACAAAGAAATAAGCATGCGCTCATTCAGGCTGAGTCGGAAACAACTCCGTCTATACTGCCTAATGTAGTACATTTATTTTGTTATAGCTGAGTCTGTGGTGACTCAAGCCATACCAGCCAATTCAGAAACCAGGACAGTGTGACAGCAGAAACACATAAATTGAACAGCAGTTCATCAGAAAGAAAGGGGAGGAGAAGGAAGAAGACAAACATGACATTTACAGTTTTTCTCAGTCACTTTGGTGCTTTTCTCAGATCAGAATGAAAATTCTCTGAACTATTAGTTCAACCTCCACAACATGGAGTCATTGTGCACATCATAGTAGCAATTTCTCCTTCCTCTGTTGTGTATGTATCAGTTGCTTTCATACAATTCTCTGCTGTTTTCAAACATCATCATTTGCTTATGTCATGTCAGTCAAAATGAACTATACGTATGCTCAATAGTCGTTCTCAATACAACTAATAGTCTTCATTTAATTGCTTGAGTCATTACATACAAAACTGTTGAACTAGTTATCAAATTCTCTCAAGCAAATTTTAAATCTTTCTTTCATTTTTTTCCTGGAAATGTCTCCTAAATTGAACAATTGCTTTTAGTTGAACTTTAGCTTTCACTTCAGCCCTCACTTGACAAGCATATATGAACCAAGCAGGACATAGTGTCTACCATTTTCTACAATTCTGTGACACAGAATTGGAAGGTCAGAATCGTGGAAGAGGGGTGACAAAACAGGGGAAGAGTGAGAAGAGACCAAATACATAGGCAGATTCCTAATGAAATTAGGGCTACAGATGTGGACCATGTTGTCAATCACGGCCTCACAATGGCTGATGCTGGTCGGAGGGTGCAACCAAATGTTGGAAGAACCACTGTGAATTCAATCATTCAAACATTTCTTAGGGAGAACAGGTATGTACAGTATTGGTCAGTAATCCAACATATCTCACTTACTTCCCTAACTACAGCAATTTGTAACTTTACTGTAGTTTTCAAATGGCTGTACAATTAGTGTATAGTGCTGTCTCAAGCATTTGCAGGTAGTCTCACCGAGTTCTGATCTTTTTTGTTGCATTGGAAAACACTGAGAGAATAAACTGTCATAATGAAAACATGACAAAGCCATTTGACTATCTTGTTAATAAACGATGGTGTCAAGACTTCTCATTTTGACAACACTGGCAGTGTCATTGACATGAATACTTGCTTTTGAGGAATGGACTATCCATTTTGAGCAAGTGACATGCTTTTGCAGGTTATCCACTAGGTTTTGCACTAATTGTTTTGAGAAATGCACTAACTGCCGTGCAAATGTTAAAGGTGCCATATGTAAGAGTGTGGCCAAAAAAGGTAACTACATTCAAATTCAAAATACAGAGGTCTTTTAGGTTTCCTTTTCTAACTGGTTGCCAGTTAGAAAACGACTGCACTCTACGACTGCACTCTACTGACTGCAATGATTGGTAGCCGGCGGTAGGTGGTGCCACATGCCAAAACATGATTTCAAAACATAAACATGATTTGCATTAAATTATTTCTGAGTCTCTGTGACATATTAGGAGGATTTTATGGCCAGTTGCTTTATATTTATTACATAATGCACCTTTAATAGTGATGTGAGAAAAACTGTAAAAATATGATAGCGATCACAGACAGCATTGCTTCAGTAAATGTTCAGTCGTTGACCTGTAGATATGAACTGAATAAATCCAAGTTTTGCCAAGTAATCACCTTGTCACTTCTCTAGAGTGTTTCTTTGACCACATGAAGAGTCAGCAGTTTCAGCAGCTGGTGAAAGAGCATGTAGTGTTTAACCCCTCACTGGTCACTTATGACTGACGGACCCCAGTTGGTGCTTGAGCATGTGCTCTAAAATGGCCCATGGCATTCACTCTCAATTACAATTGTGTCATAATGTGCCAAAAATGACAAGTTGTAATGTATGTTGATGTTTATTTCAGTCATCTTATAACAAAAAATGGAACAGGAGGAAATAAAAAAATGCAGTAAAGACACTCGAAAACAAAAAAGCGCGAAAGACGCCAATGCCACACAGTTAATTGATAATCACAAAAAGCTACCACATTTTACATTACTTCCAACATCAACTTATCTCCATTTTAAACAAAAATCTTATATTTTTATATTTTTCAATATCATATTTTAAAACTTTTTTTGAAAATGTTGTCTTTCACTATTCCAAAATCATGAAACACTGAATTATGAAAATCATCAGTCAATAAAAAAAACACCTTGAGATGTTAGTGATGTGCTGTTTATTTAAATAAGTCTTTATTTAAAGTCCATTTTATTTGGCGTCCTGAAAGAAGTCAGTGAATAAAACTAAACATTAATAAAAAATACCGCAACAAGAATAAAGAGACTCCCTCCTCCCAACTCCCAACAAACCACCAGGCAACACATCAAACAAACAATTTTAAGGGGTTTATTAAAACCAAGCACAAAATGTCTGCTGGCTGTCTGGGCGTGAAAGTTTTGGGGAAGTCCAGTGCAGCTGCGATGATCAGGCCTCTTACTTGGATTCCTCCCGTGCAGGACCAATCAGCTCCCAGGATCCACCGAGACTCACTCACACGTCAGTCACTCAAACATGCACACCTGCAACTCATCACCCACTTACATTCAGACACATACAAACAAGGAAGTAGCAGTCACAACCGGTCAAATACGCAAATAGGGTTAAATACACAAATACTTGCCAGTACTTAGTAAAATGAAAATGTGTCAGAACTGTGCATCAAGCACTGTTTTCTGTAATGTGATTTTGTAATGATCCCTGTTGCTCTTATTGTAGTAAAAAACAAATGTATAAGATCTATAGGCGTTTCCCCATCTCCAGGCAGTAGGTTATATATGGAACAATAATGGAACAATATAATCCGTTTTGGTTTAACAGATATTTTGTTTTATATAGTACTAAAAAAAAACTATTATAAGGGCCACCTACATTTCACTTGAGCCCCTGCCACTCACTTATATATTGTGAACTCGCAGCAACTGCAAAAGACCTGATTACAGAAATACAAAATATATTTCTGTAATCTGAAGCTGTTCTTGTCATTCTTCATTTAAATCTAATACAAAGTGAGGTGTCTTAATTCTTTCTGCAACTTAAATATAGCGTGAGATGCTGAGATTGTGTACCATGATCTCGACTTTACCGCACAGCTACAGATCCCTGGCCTGGCTGAAAAGTGTTGTCTGTTGCTAAATGTACCATATAATATAAAGTAATTAATGGATGTGTCATTGCCACTAGCAACACTACACCAGTCGGTGTCAGTGACGGTAATAATTCATCAGGGTCTTAAATCTCAATTTACTATTCATCCATGGCCCCCGGAGGAAAGAGAGACTAAGTTGACGAGGGAGTGATTTCAGCTGCATCATTCTCTGCTGCTGCTCACCCACTGACATCAGCTGCCATTGTGTCGACCACTTTTCTCTTCAGCTCAAAGCTACCGCACACAATAAACAGTCTCCAGCTCTCTCACTCTCTCTCCCTCTCCCTGTCTGTGTCTCTCCTGTAGGTCTTTCACAAAAAAGGCAAAGGGATGACAACATGGGTACATTAGAATGATGTGTCCCCCGTGGGAGCCAATTGGAGAGCCAGTAAACCAAGAGCGAAGGGAGGATAAGTGGAAGAATAGCATTTTTATCATTGTTATGATGAAGACTCCCTTGCTTCTTTCCCTTTATTCCCTGCTCAGTTAGAAATGTATTTGCTTATGCAGACACTGTTGTGCTTGTACAGGCAGGCCAGCCGATGCAAAAACTGTATCAATACCTTTGGATCCACCTGGTCTCAAAGCAGCCACAGAGCAGGTGGTGTAGTGTATTTATTTGTGATCTATTTATTCAGTAATAGTTATTTTCCCATCCAACCACTGGGGCCACATGTTTGTCTGTCCTTTCCTGAGGCAACTGTGAGTGCTGCCACTGTGAACAAATGTACCATGCCCCTGAGTCCGGCTCATCTCTTACATCCTTTCTCAGTGTATAGTCCAATCCACAGGCTTCATACAACAAATGATAAATGCACCCTTTCGCAGTATTGTTCTGATACAATTACTGTATATGTTTATTCATGTGCTCATAAAGGCCACATCTATTGTCATACTCCGCGCCAGCAGATTGCTGTGAGAGTCAGGGGTGGTAAAATAATGGCTCCCTGCTGGTTTGTGTGAGCCGTTGCGATGACTGGTTGAAAAATATCACCATCATTCAGGCTCTGGCTACAATCATCATCTGTGATGCAGAAAGTGTGCAGAGGCACACACATTCAAACTAAATAAACACTGGGTGCTTGGCTGGATTGACAAAAAGATAAAAAGCAGAAAGTGTCCCACACACCAGTTGTTGCTCCAACCCCCACATAAACTCTTTATTGCCAACTCTGTGACATTTTATCTTCTTCAGACAGAGATGCATTATGTTGTGTTCCTTTCATTTGTAGCTCTGACTTTCAGACCCATATTGATGACCCCCCCAAAAAACAAACAAAAAAGTGCTCCCAAGCAAGACTAAATATGAACAAATAGGTGTCACAGGCACTCAGTTGACATAAAGATATGTCTCAAACTGAGTGTCTTTATCGTAACAAACATAATCAAACCTAGGTCACATTGCATTATATCATTCGACAGCACTGACAAATCATAGAATCTGACCAAAAGTGTGTAAGAATAAGGAATAAATAATGGTGTAAGTGCAGATTGTAGAAAAAATGAAAGACTCCTCTGCTAACCTCTTTTCCCAAGCATGTCAACTATGACCTTCATCTACCAGAAATTATTCTTTTTCATTTGCATTGTATGCTTCTGCCTCCAAATGTGAAATGCGTACTTAAGCTGATTTGTCCTTTCTGGCACAGCAAGATTAACAGATGATTTGACTATTGGCAGCATATTACATTTCTGTGAAAAAACAAAAACATCCTAACTAACTTAGGGCGCTTGTGTCAGCTGACATAGGACCAAAGGAGTACGGAAGTACACCCTGGAGAGGTCACCATTCTCAGTCAACTGAGAGTTTCCAATTTGCCCAATTCCCAAATCTGCATGTTTTTTGCACTGTGGGGGTAAACCAAAGAACCGGGAGAACTGACCTAACCTCCTTTAAAAAAAAAAAAAAAAAATCCTCATGGGATTTACAGATGTGGTAACTGATGTAATTCCGTCCATAAAAACAGCCACTTTCAGCCACCCACGGACTAAAAAACCTTTTAACAACAAAAAGTGTCTTCACTTGTAACACCATTTAATGTGTTCTATGTAGGTATATAATGTGGTCTTACAAACACTGGAAAAACCATAAGACCATAAGATCCGAAGCTCAGTGACTTTCTCTCAACAAATTACATGAGTATGGTAGTGGCACTGCCTCACTATGGAGGTGATATCAGTTCACTCGCTCTAAAAAGAGACACGTTTAGAATCTACAGTCTGGACACGATTGCCCCAAAGGAGCTGAACTTTGATATGAGGCCATTTTTACGTTTGCTTTAGACATGTTTATTCTTGTGCAAAAAAGAACATGGTGGACATGCTTGCCAAATGAAATCAACCTCCGTCCTAAGGCCCCACATCTCCAAATCATCGTTGACAGCCCCTTCCCTTGACCTCATATAATTACTGTACTCTGTTGTTGGGTTTAAGATCACTCACCCTAAATCAGCCCTGAATCAGCTTTTGTGCTCGTGTCCATTGTTCTGTTGTCTGAGCACTGGCAGAGGGCTAGTGCAGAAAAGGGCACGGCTGTCCTGACATTTCCTATAATGGACTTTTTAGTTCAAAGACAGAGAATTAATAAGCAGATCGGTGTGGAAAAGAGCTCTTTGTGTTGGGTGGAAAGTTAAGACCAGCGATAGTTGGGGGCTGGAGTTGACAGACAACAGCGCTGCTCTTTTCACACTCCTTGACATATAATGGGGCCAATTTTTCTCTCTCCATCTCTCCCTTGTGGCCGTGATTTGCTCATTACATTGATGGAGGGGGACCAGGGAAGGGAGAAAGGCAAGGTAAGATGGAAAATGACCACTCAAGAGACAAATAGTCTGAAATTTAAAGCGAAGAGAATCCAATATTCCTCTCATTTCATCTGAGAACTGTACAGATGTAACCCACTTATTAAGGTGTTTAACAGTTTGCAAAGAAATCTTCCCCTCAAGGATGGTGAATGTTTGAAATCTCAAGGAGCTGTTTGCAAGCTACTATCCTTCAGCTGACGAGCCTTCTGTGTAAACAACACCCGGCATTTTGAGAAAAGAGGACTAATACGTGGTTAAACACAAGACAAATCCAGTGAGTGGATGTTTATGTGACTGGAGGTCTCCTGGCGTCAAGAGCACTGCTCCTCAATCAGGGAAATCTACATTTAATTAACACAGAATTAAAGAGAAAGTGGTAATTTTGATTTAAGATGCTGATCTTGATTCACACTCAACTCCAGTGCTCTTGAATCTGGCTCAGGGTTTAATTTAATTTGGTTTCCTGCAAGTGGATCAAAATCCATCTGGATTGTCTGCTAAGACTCATGTCTTACTTTTAAAATGCTAAATTCTACCATACATACTATATGGTCTTGTACGATCCAGCACAACCTTGCAATATTCACACTGCAATCTCTGCGTTAACAAGGCTCTATAAATATAGTCACTGTAGATTAAAAAGCCCTGTGTTTTTAAAGAATGGTTACATGAGGTATTGATAAACTGACCTTGCAGCTCACTCAGCTGTTTCTGGAAGCCGGACAAAACACGATGACATGTGCCGACAGAGGCAGGTGAAGAAAAAATAGGTAGGATGGTGACGTTTATAAACTGAGCGATTTTACATAATGGGACTCAGGGGTTGTTGATCCACTGCTACATCCAACAGTACGTTCAAATGTGTTATCATGTCACTTTGGTGTTTGAAATCTTTTTTCTAGGTTTACGTAAGCGACATAAATGTAACAAATGAGACAACAGTACTCGAGCATCTTCTGTGTCCCCGTGAGGACAGGAATTTGGGGCACGAGAGTGAACTTCAATTTCCTGTCAGAAAATGCTGCCTGATGGTGAGATAAGGTGGCAAACAAGATAAGATATTGATGATCTAACCATGTATTGATTTTATATATATATTTTCCCTTCTGCCTCTGATGGCAACCATGTTATTAAATAACAGTGAATCTCTGGCTTCCAGGCAGGTACACAGGAGCAGCGGAGTGCTCAGCAAGGTAAGTTGATAATGTGTCAATACTTTATACGAGCTGAACTATCTTCTTAAGTTGTTTTCCATATTGTCTCACTCATCACAACAGAAGAGATGAATGGAACCTGTCCAAACCCAAAATAACTCCGTGTCACCTCAGGGAAAGTTATAATGCAAAACTTGGAACAAATTAATGTGGTCCTGATCCAAGTCGGTCCAATAAAATGAATATCTGGATAGCTGGACTTGGGTGATATTGTGGTGTCAGGCTTTTAGCAGTTGATAGTTGTTATGGCGGGTCTTTGTTCTCTGTTAAATCTCCATCAGTCAGGATGAACAGACAAAAAATACTGCCGAGTCATTTGGGGTCACGTGAGGCTAGTGAGACAAACAGCACCCCCCCCTCTATACTGTCACTGTGCCATTATGAGCTGAAGGCAAAGCTGTGGTATCGAGGAAGGAAGAGGCAGTAATTAATCAACTCATTGGAATAATCACATAATTGATTATTAACAAAACTGGAGGTGAAGGTGAGAGGAGAGGGGCGAGATGAGGGAAGCGAGACTTTGCGAGGGAGAGGCGAGGAAGATGAATGAGTGGGGAGGTTTGAGTAGTGAGGTAAGGGGTTTGTTCTGGCAGGTCGCTTTGACGAATAGCTCTGCATTGATGTCTACCTCTAACTCTCTGAGTATTAATCTACCAAATCATGTCTGCAGATGAGGGATGGATGAGCTGGACAGTGGGAAGTGACTCACTGACAATGGGCTGGGTGTGGTTGAAGCAGTTGTCAAACATGCTATGAAAATGCAATTAAAATTTGCATACCGACTGCTCAATAGACTGAATAATACTCAGTGGGAATATGAGCGTGAAAGGTCCTCTCTACCTTGATATACAATCACAAAGATGCCTACATGCTTCATGACATTTAGAATATCACAATTTCTGTCTGTATATTCAAATGTCGACAACGCTGACATTTTTATCCCCTGTGAGGAAGAGATCGCCGCTGCTATGGAACCTCACCGCATTGTCGATTTCTGCGATTGACACTTTTCTTTGAACTGCAATGTCTTCAGCTGTCCCTGAGTTTTTCGTTTTTTTTGGGAGCTTTAGCTCACATACTTCTGCCTGGAAGGCTTGAACTCTTCCTCCCCTTCCTTGTCACAGCTTGCAATCAGCCTTAAGCCCTTTTTGTGTTCTCCACTCTAAGAGCTCAGCCTGTTATCCTATGAAACTTTTACACTAGTTACCTCTTCTCTGCCTTTAAAATCTTTCACCTTTCCCCACATTCTCCCCCTGGTCTGTCTGTCTCTTTGTTTTACACACACACACAGGCCCAAAAGTGAAATGATTATCAGACTTTCTTCAGGATTGACTGCTTTATATGCATTTGGTCTTGATCCTGCACATCACCTACACATGAATGAATTAATGAATAGTTGAATGAATGAATGAATAGTTTTACTTTGGTTACAATATAAAATACTTAAATTATGTGCAATTAATCGGCAAATATTACAGTTACTTACAGTCAACATTTGCTCACAACAAAATTATAAAGAAACTCTGTAACCGAAAAAGGAATAGGCTGAAGCCGAGGCTTATTTTTGCCTATCCTGTACAATCCATAAAATAACCAAAAATATCACAAATACAATGAAGAAGAAAAAATAAAATAAATAAAAAAATAAAAAAAACATGACAAAAATTTACTCTAAATTCTTATTTCTTTATCATTTCACATTTCAGTCATTTTACATTGTAGTCCTTTATTATTTTACCTTTCAATGTTTTTTTTAAACTGGACAGTGTTCTACACCATTTCAGTTCATCACTAAGTCCATTCCATAATTTAACTCCCAAAAATAAAACCCATCTATATTTAACATTAGTTTCAAAGACGCACAACCCTCTTAAATTATATTTTTTTTCTCTCAGTTTAAAAAAAGCAGCAGCACAAACCCTAAGCTTATCCATCATAACTAAATGCCTAACCCTTATCATTAACCCAACCCTGACATAAACCTTATTGGAACTATACAACTAAAACCAGTTCTTAAGCTATAAAAGCCATTTTGGCGTGACAGAAAAAAAGTAAAATGTCGAAACACGCACATAACATGGTTACTATATAATATCTATAACAAACCACCTTATCCTAACAACAATTAACATCATTAACCAGAAGCCCAAGAATAGGTTTCTGCCTTATTAATGCCTGGCCTTGGTCCCCATGAGAATACCTGTCCTGAAACAGCTCATGCTAGAATAGCTCTTAACGACGTAGTGTAAACAAGTACACATTCACACACATGTTCCTCACTGCTGCTGTTTTGTGTCAACACATTAGAAAAACGTTGGCAAAAACTGAAAAAACAGCTCCATCCAGGTTGCAGGTTGTTGGTGTGGTGGTGCATTGCCAACTCTTGTATGTCCTGTAACTGCAGCATCTAGATCCCCAGGGTCTGCTCCTCACATTCATAACAGCTCGCTCCATGCCAGGTGGCTGTCTCCACAAGTCCTCTGCTCCATTAATCAGACTGTCTTTGAGTTGATCAATAACAAGTCAATTAGAAGGCGCAAAGAGATGAGGGTCTCAGGGGGTCACTGCTTGTTTGTCAAGACGACATCTGCAGCTCCGTGTCCCTGCCTTAGAGTTAGGTGTGCCGTTTACCTTGGAAACACGCAGCTACATGGCTGTCATAAATCTAAATATCAGCTATAAATAGGCTTGGAACATCTTGCCACCATCCATCATTTGCTTGTTCTTGGATATGTAATGTATCAAGCATGGTGTACTTCAAATCTCCCAGCTGGGCCTGATGGATGAAAATAACCAGACAACTTTTTGCCTTAACTTTTATGAGCATTTTCTCATAAGATTCTTGTTCCAAAAAGCAAAAATTACTCATATTGTAGTTTCAGGTCGCACTTGACCATGTGTCACAAATCCTGCCAGCATACATCCAGTTCCCCCATTAAGCTGACAAGAGTGGGAGACATCTGGCTGTTGTTTGGTGCCCACTGACTGTGCCTCTAATGACTTTGCTGGCAATTCCAATTCAACGGCAACAGGCTCCTGTGGCGAATACACCAGATTAATCCCCTGGATGATTACAAACAAGAATGATCTTGGGCAAATACTCCTGATGCCCACTGAGACACCATATAATATGATGCTGTCTAATTAAAACTGATTATGAATGATGACATAGAGACTTTAATGTTTCCAGCAACTCCAGTTCATGTTACTTTGAACACTCACTGATCAAAACCTTATCAGTGAGTGAAACCTTAAACCAAACACCCTAACAGCAACACACAGTGTACATTTGGCATTAAACCTGAGGAAAAACTCACTTGTGCTGCTGCCTTTGAAATTTTGATTCATGGCTGCCAACATCTGAGTCACTGCTGAATCAAACGCTAATGATGACTACAACAATTATAATGTCTCACCTGTTTCTCCAAACACATTTTTACCATGAGTACAATATGAGAGACACATCATTATTGTTCCACAGTAGCTCTAGGAGAAAGAAGTAAGCCATTAATACATTCTGCCTTAAGTCTTTGTCACTAATTGTCCTCATCTTTTTCTCTTTGTGAATTAATGGCAAATGATATAAGAATACATATCAGACAGGAGTGAAACTAAAATAAGGCTAGGGGACAAAAGTGCAGACAGTAAAATGTTCTTCTCAGGTTATGATATGTCTTGAGGTGGGTTTACATCAGACTGTTTTTATGCACATTTTTGATGCGCACAAAACACAACCCTGAATAGAAACACAGAAAATAATAATAATACGAAAAAAAATCTTTGAAAGTTTTTATGCATGAGGAATGTGGAAAAGTTGGCATATCAGTAAAATACAAAGTCACTAATAAAATGGCAGAAACAGCACATAAGAGGATAAATGTGTGGACTAATTAGGAAACCACAGCACCACTTGACTAAGAGCAAGAAGCACATATTAAATAGAGGAGAAGTGGCAGCAACAACAAGATGTTTTGTGATGCTCATCAAGTTGCGTAATCTTATTGTTCTTCAGTCATGTTGCAAACGTTAAATTAACACCACCAACTCTCTTATCTCGTTTAACAGCAATGAAAGGAAACACATTTTATTTTACAGATTCAACACATTTTAATGAGACTATTATCTCTCTCTTTATAGTCATTGCTATGTATGCACCATGTCTGACATTACCACAATGTGTTTTATGGTGTATGTTGACAGAAAAAATAAGTTCACACAGGCCTCATTAGAGAACAATTTTGACAGTGACATGTGCAAACAAAGATCATCATTGCCTGCTACTCATTATTCTCAGCTACTGTTTTCACCCATGTTTTCATCACAATAATTTGTCTAGGTTTGGTCTTTTAAATACTGTACATTTGTAATATTACCATGACAAAATAAATGACACCAACATTTGGCACACTTTTTGTTCACATGTGGGATAAGGCAGTACATTTATTATGTGCTCTATTTTGTGAGCTCTGCACCAGTGGCCCCTATTCATCAGTTTAATAGTGTGTCTCTTTTTGTCAGAGAGAGGCCACCTGGGTGAGGTGAGCCTGCAGATGGATTCAAGAGAGGGGGAGATAAAGAAGACATCAAAGTGTTTCCAGCTGATGATCAGTGTGGTGTAGTACGTAAGTTGTTTGTTTGGCTTATGCTGTTGGATTCTGTACATGCACATGTTTGCAACTGTGCTTTGGGGTTGACCTTGTTTTCCCCCCACCCCCCCCCCCCCCCCCCCCCCCCCCCTCAAATCAGCTGCCTGTATCAGGTGGCAGGAATTGACTGTTGGGATCCCGTCAACAGAATGGTATAAATACAAGACTAAGGAGGCACACAGGAGCAATCCCATTGTATGGGGCCACAGTTCCTGCAAACAACTGCTGCAGACTGAGACAGACTAACAGTCTTTGCTGCATGTAAGGCCTGGCTGCAGGGCTTCCCTTGTGCATCCATGCAGAGAGGACCCCCCCCAGGGGAGCTGACGCCAGCTGAGACTGAAAAACAAGGTAAGAGCCCATCTGACACGCACATGCACTCAGGCTCAGCTGTTTGTCTCAAAGGAGAGTGTAGCAAGGATGTACACAAGGGCAAAGGAATGAAGGGTGCTGCCAGATTCAAGCCTCCCAGGGAGAAAGTATAGTGAGAAGAGTGAAGGATGGATAGATGGAAGATGGCAGAGTGTGTCCACTACAGGTGTGCGATGGTAAGAGTCAATTGTTTTTTTTGCTTTATCTAACATTGTAATAGAAGCAAGATTGATGAAATGGGGCCTGTCAGTCTAGCAGTATCATTGATTCTTACCTGCCTGTATATTAAGAAACACTATTCTAAATGTAACACTGCTGTGTTTGGAATAATCCTTTATGATCTTTAGTCAATATGGTTGTTCCTTTTTCGTTTCCCCTACTGTTCGGTCAGTGTTTGTGTTTCGTGAAACACATTTTACAGTGCCCCTGATTTTTCCTCCTCGTTTAAAATGCCAGTCGAAGGCTCCCGGGGCTCCAGTTCTCTCTGAAGCCAAGAAAATGACTAATATAAATGATTGACAGCCTTGCTCGGTATAAGGTTGCCCATTTAGCAAACTCACTCTGTCAAAGTAAAAAAGTCACAATTGCTCCCATTGCGATGGAATAGGAGATGAGAGAAATCACTTTTTTTGGTACTATCGATCCCCCCTATGCTTGTCTCATACATTTTACACAAGACTTAAATGTCACTTATGGCATGATACAGCACTCTAGGTTGGGCCTCAGTGGGATTTCAGGGTACTTGATGTATAAATTCAACAGGATTCAAATAAAGCTGTTTCATCTGTATCATGAGTTCAATGCCAAGAAGACACAAGGGATATCTAGAGAAGATCTAAAGCTGTAAATCTCCTCTCTGTATCCATTACAGTGTCTTTTATGGACAGCTGAAATTATTTCCATTCTTTTGTAATCCATCAGACTAACCACCCTTCTTCTCTCCAGGGTCCAAGATCTAGGTTGAATCATGGTGGAGGAGAAGCTAGAGACAGATGGCCCCAGATCCTCCATGCCAGCAGAACTCCCCCATCCCCAGTCTCAATACTCTCAGTGGAAGTTTAAGCTGTTTAGGGTGAGGTCCATGGAGAAGGCTCCATTGCCCACTGACTCCCAGCCTGAGGGAGAAGTCTTGCTAAGGATCTCACCTACTGCAGCTCCAGAAATAGAGCTGAATAATGCTGTGGGTCCAGGGAGTGTTATGAAATTGTGCCTTGGGGGAAAAAGCAAGGAAAATGTGGAAGGCCCAGGTCAAAGGGTCGACAGGAAGCTAGAGGAAATGGACACACACATGAACCACCTCAGGTAAACAACTGTCATTATACTTTAAAATTGACACTTTATATGTTACCATTTAAGAATTTGACAATCCTAATTTTCTCGATAAAGGTGTCTATGTCGTCTTTGTGGAATGACTTTGAGGAAAGTGAAGGGACCTCTGCATGTTGTTCACGGGGATCTGGATGATGGAAGTAAAGGTGCCTTGCGTAAAATGGGCTGCAAATTCACAAGCTGGCCAGAGGTCATCCTCAAAGTCTTCAAGGTGGATGTGGCAGAGGACACCGAATCAGTCCACCCTATTTCCTTCTGCCATCGCTGCTGGATGGCTGCAATACGAGGTGGGGGAGTCTGCAGTTTCTCCAGAACGAGAGTTCCTGAGTGGAAACCCCACTCTTCCCTCTGCCACCATTGTTTCCCCAAGAAACATTCATTCCAGCGAACTGGAAGGAAGAGGAGGAAGAGCATTCCTAGAGCCCAGAGCCTTGCAAAAAGGAGCAGGTGGGAGCTCATCGACAGCATTCATGTTGGAGAGCGGAGATTTTTGAGACCGTTTGGAGATCATCAACATGGTCCTGCATTCAGAGGCTGGAGGAAACCCAGTATCCAGAGAGAGCAATGGGTAAGCAACATCACCCAGTGCCAGAAAGACCACCTGAGTACGAGGCTGATCGCTGAGAAGCTCCCTGTGGACTTCCTGTACTCTTTCACCTGCCTGGTGTGTGACCACCTGCTCTCTGATCCAGTTCAGTCCCCCTGTGGGCACCTCTTCTGCCGCAGCTGCATTTTAAAATATAACAAGGCTTTGGGACCCCACTGCCCAGCCTGCAATTTGCCCTTTGCCCCCAATGATCTCACCCCACCTGCAAAAGCCTTTTTATCAGCTCTGTATTCCCTACCTCTGCTCTGCCCCAGAGGTGACTGCGGTGAGCATGTGAAGCTGGAGTCATTTAAAACCCACTATCTGGATCATGAGCTGAGACAAACAGACACAAACAAGCAGTGTTCACAGCTTGATAACTACCTGCTTGCCAATAAAGGGGGCAGACCTCGTCAGCATTTGCTGTCACTGACCCGTCGTGCCCAGAAACATCGGCTGAGGGATGTGAAGAACCACGTGAGGGTGTTTGCAGACAAAGAGGAAGGTGGCGACCTGAAGTCTGTGTGTCTGACACTCTTCCTGCTTGCACTAAGATCTGGAAATGAACACCGGCAGGCAGATGAGCTTGAGGCCCTGATGCAAGGTAAGAGGCTCTTACAAGCCTTTTGTTCAATCAATATTAAATCTCCCAGGGCCAAGAGAGAGGGACACAAACAAATGAAAGTTATGATAGCGCTTGCTCATTAATATTTCCGCCTACCCCCGCGGTACACAGTCATTACATAAATAACAATGAGATGAAAAGTTCACTGTTCAGTGATGGGAGAAAGTTTTCAGAGATTTTGATTGAAAAGCATTTCATTATTGTCCATCTCTGTCTATTGAACCACCACTGTTACACACGCCCAGCCCCTCCTCTCTCCCACTCTCTCTGTGTCTGCTTGTCTGTCCGTCTCACACTCTCTTTAATGCACAATAACAACTTCTGTGAAAGGGCTGTTTGAATCAAAACAACATCAGCAGCTCTTGTATCTGCAAATTACATAGACAGCACCATCCCCCTCTCTGGGGAACGGTGGCCAGCTGGTGTCTGTTTTCATCTCCAGCCAATACATCACTTTCAGCAGCTTCTCCGATTCAACTCTCTGTCCCCTTGTAAAATTTGGAAATTAGGAAATATTGGATTTTGTAATCATGGACTTGTGGGGTTTTTGACAATGATACGTTCACATCTGGGTACTAAATTCCTGATTCTCTCCTTCTCATGGTGTAAATGGCTGAAAATGCAGGATATCAAATGAGGAAACGTTTGATACTGCAGTTCTTTTTTAAAGCAAGGGAAATGGGCTTTCACAGTGTTAAATGATTCTCCTCATGTCTCAGTCTCCTCCTATTGCTTGCCTTTCATATTTTATTTTGCCTATTTCTGTCTCCTTCTGAGATTTTTCTCCTGTTTTTTCTGCAGGAAGAGGTTTCGGGCTACATCCTGCAGTCTGCTTGGCCATTCGAGTGAACACTTTCCTGAGCTGCAGCCAGTATCACAAGCTGTACCGGACCGTCAAAGCTATCAGTGGCCGCCAGATTTTTCAGCCCCTTTATACCCTCCGAGCTGCAGAGAAGGAGCTTCTCCCTGGCTTTCACCAGTTTGAATGGCAGCCAGCTCTGAAAAATGTGTCTCCATCTTGCAATGTTGGCATTATTAATGGGTTGTCAGGATGGGCTTCCTCAGTAGATGACTACCCAGCCGATACCATCGCTCGGAGGTTTCGCTATGATGTGGCACTGGTGTCAGCATTAAAGGATCTGGAGGAGGACATCATGGAGGGGCTGAGAGAGAGTGGGATGGAAGACAGTGCTTGCACCTCAGGCTTTCGTGTCATGATCAAAGAATGTTGTGATGGCATGGGCGATGTCACCGAGAAGCACGGTGGAGGACCGGCTGTTCCTGAGAAGACTGTACGTTTCTCTTTCACTGTAATGTCTGTCTCGGTTCGACCTGATGATGAGGAGAAGGAGGTAACGATCTTCACTGAGCCAAAGCCAAACTCAGAACTGTCTTGTAAGCCCCTAGGCTTGATTTTTGTAGATGAGTCAGACCATGAGACACTAACAGCTCTCCTGGGGCCCATAGTTGCAGAACGTAATGCAATGAAAGAGAGCAGGCTCATCCTATCCATGGGCGGCATGCCTCGCTTTTTCAGCTTCCATTTCAGAGGCACAGGATATGATGAGAAAATGGTAAGAGAAATGGAAGGACTGGAGGCATCGGGGTCCACATATATCTGCACTTTGTGTGACTCAACTCGGGCAGAAGCATGTAAAAACATGGTGCTGCACTCCATCACACGTTCTCATGAAGAGAACCTGGACCGTTATGAAATATGGAGAACCAACCCTTTCTCTGAGTCTCTAGACGAGTTGCGAGACAGAGTCAAAGGAGTCACAGCCAAACCCTTCATGGAGACCCAGCCCACACTTGATGCGTTACATTGTGATATTGGCAACGCCACCGAGTTCTACAAAATCTTCCAGGATGAGATAGGGGAGATGTACCAAAAGGTCAACCCCAGCCGGGAGGAACGACGCAGCTGGAGAGCAGCCCTGGATAAACAACTGAGGAAGAAGATGAAGCTCAAACCAATAATGAGGATGAATGGAAACTATGCCCGCAGGCTAATGACCATGGAGTCTGTGGAGGTGGTATGTGAGCTGGTGCCATCCGAGGAGAGGAGGGAAGCCCTCAGAGAGCTTATGAGAATCTACATCCAGATGAAGCCTGTGTGGCGCGCAACCTGCCCAGCAAAGGAATGCCCCGACCAGGTGTGCAGCTACAGCTTCAACTCCCAGCGCTTTGCCGACCTCCTCTCCTCTGTCTTCAAATACAGGTACAATGGAAAGATAACCAATTACCTTCACAAGACCCTGGCACATGTGCCTGAAATCGTTGAGAGAGATGGATCCATCGGCGCCTGGGCCAGTGAGGGGAATGAGTCGGCCAACAAGCTGTTCAGGCGTTTTAGGAAAATGAATGCACGTCAGTCAAAGACCTTTGAACTGGAGGATGTGCTGAAACATCATTGGCTCTACACCTCCAAGTACTTGCAGAAGTTTATGGAGGCTCACAAAGATTCTGTCAAAGCTCTGCAAGCTACCATCAACCCAGTAGAAATGCAGGAAGATGAGGAAATGTCTCTGAAATTGACTGTTGTATGATTTCTCTTTAGATGCAAACCTGTAGTGTTTAGTGTTTAACTTTATGATACTTGAATCAACAGTTAATTGCCTCCATTATATTGTTGTGCTTGTCATTTCTTTCTTTCTTTCTTTATCCATTGATGGATATTTAGAATAACTTTGATAACACTTTGATATTTTGCAATAATATTTTTGTCACAAGAAAATATGAACAGTCTCACAAAGGTTCTGCTTTAAGTCCAGCCAGCTCAGTCACATTTCAAATAACAATTTTCTTGCATTTATCAAAATATATTGACATTCTTCCCAAATCTTTTGACGAGTGTAATTTCCTTGTTTTGAAAAGTGTTGTACATGAATTTCTTTGCTTTTGGTTTGGTTGTTTTTTGTTGTTCTGAGCAGGAATGTTCCTTCCTGTATCTTCAGCATCTGTGAAATGTGGTTCACTTTATTGTATTTCAAGGATATGATGCATTATGGATTTATATAGAAAGGATTTTTATGGAAACAGATGAAAGTGCTGTAAGTCATGGATGGAAATTGTGTTAAAAAGGCCACATTTGTGGCCACTGTATTAATATATCATTGAGCTGGAGCACAATGCAATCACAGGGACCCAAATGTTCTTTGCTTCACAATTGCCCTCTGAAAAAGATTACTTTAGTGTTTTATTGTGGGATCCCTGAGGGTTGGAATAGATGCCAGGTCACTTTGAACCAGTTTTTATCTTTTTTAGGTTTTGCACAGTGGAGGATAGATGATGCTTATACGGATTCTTCGCATAAAATAAAGCACATACTGACCTTTATGTTGATATCATAAAATACAGTATGGTCCCTTACCGATCATAATACTCCATAGACTGTAGCAGGCAGGGATTTTTCCGACGTTTAGGATATAACCTGCATTTTTTCTGTTAGAAGTGAAGAGAGATGGGATGGAGCTGGAGAAACTAGATTTAAACGGATTTGTTGGCAACTTTATTTGTTTGATTGATTGATTATATTGTCTTTTGCTGCCCACACCATTTTAAATGGTGACAGGCAATTTTGTTTTCATATTTGATTGAGTATTTTATTTTATTTTCCAGTCCTGGGTTTAACCATGTGACAGCTATGAAATATTCACATTTCACCGGACAGTTGTCACACTCGTACAATAGCGTCTTGTTTTGATTGAATTATTTTGCAACTTGTCCCATTTTTTTTTTCTTTTCTGTAAATGAATTGCATTTCTAAAGTAGTGGATGATGGATGATTCAGAAAATTCAGCTTCTTTATTTTTTTTATGTCATGGCATGCATTTCCTCATGTTGTTTTTCCATATCACACTAAATATCAGGTACTGTTTACTGGGGTTGCAAAACAATTTCACCTGTTGTTTATTTGCTTTTCCACTACATTTCCATATGTTGTGTGGTTTTAAATGCTGTACCACAATCTACCATCTTTTTAATGAACTACAATTATGTTTTCTTTATAAATGTACTCTGTTTCCACCGAAGAATAAAATAAATACAGACATCATTTTAATTAATTGTCTTGTTTGATTTCTTTAAATGACATTAAGTACAATAAAGTGATTTTGTGGTTGAGTTAAATATAGTTCTGTTTATTTTCAAGGTAATCAAGGAATACAATATGAAAAGCATGTTATGACAAGTGAAAACACAATTTGAGCTGGAGGAGCTACAGCCAGGCAACCTGAAATATTAAAATGTGTGTTTTTTTTAAAAACATATAATATAGCTATTGTGTATTTAAAATATCATCTTTTTAATGTCAATAATTTAAATGTAATTAATTAAACATTACATCAATAAATGCCTACAGCTTATTATATATATTATTTGAAAATTACAATCATTTTCAAAAAGATATTACAAGAACGCATTTCAAAGGCTGAAATTATACATCATTTATTCATCAATATGTTAATGACTTTATCAGATCATGAAGGAATAGAATCAAAAAAAGAAGAGAAAAATGTAAATGCATTAATCATTACATTGATATGATAAGGAGACTATCAATGGCATGACCTTTAGGGATGCTGGGGAAATGATGACTTATGGACTAGATAAGATAATACACATTCAGATTCAAGAATAGAGGCACAGACGTAACAATTTTCCACACAGCATTAAATGTTATAGGTTCTTGGAAATGTAAAAAAAGAAAAGAAAAGAGATTCATTATTCATGCTTTATGCTTTGCTGTAGAATAAATGGGCAGATCACTTATAAAACAATATATCAGAGGGCCAACTATATTCAACAGTGGATAAAATAGTCGATGCAGATCGAATGATAAAAATATTCATGTAAAAATACAATATATAGCTGTTATACATTAACTATCAGTTTGCACATATTGTATAATTCTACAAACCACATCAGATGTTTTAACTGTTTATTCATTTCAGCTTATTTTATTTCATTATATCACAACATACAGTATCTGAAGACACTTTAGAAGTGAGACTTCACAATTCTTATACTTAATTAAGAGAAAGGAAACTCCCCAAATATACATAGCAATCATATATATCATAATCATACATAGTATATGCACAGATTCAGTCAAAAAGTCGTCTGAAAAAGTTTTTTTTGGCTGGTGAAATCTTGATCACTGGAGGAGTTTTCCTGTTCTTGACTTTGATGGGGGTGCGCTTGAGTGGCGTGACCTGTCGAGTCGGGGTCCTCTCCTGGTAGGGGAGACCTCCGTGGTCGAGGCAGAAATACTTCTTCCTGCCCTGAGAGAGACTGACCAGCAGGGTCTCGGTCAACTCCATGCACTGGGCGTGGACCCAGTGTCCCCCCTCCCCTCTGGAGCAGAAGATCATGGCTGGCCTGTAGAGCTCAGTGGAGTAGTATGGCTCCCATGTGTTGGGCTCCACCTGACAGCCCAGGCAACATTTCTTCCAATAACCTGTTTGTGATTCATCCTCTTCATCCTCTTCATTGTAATTATCCCCTTCACTGCTGTCATCGAGCTCATGTGGCTCTCGACCAAAGTAGAGCTCCTCTGAGTCTTCAAGAGGGGGCGAGTCATCGTAATCTGTGGACTCCTGGCTGCAGCCCTGTGTTCCTTCCTTTTCCTTTCCTTCGCCCTCTGTATGAAAGCTCACAAGATAGAAATAATGCGTATCTGCTTGAGATTGCCTTCCCTCAGTGGGTACGGCGAGTAGGACTTTTCCCTCCCCAGCACAGCCTCCAAACCAAGTGCGACTATGGGTGATATCTGGAGTCCACTTCGGTGCTTCTAACGTCTCAAATGTAATCCCTTTCTCATCAAGAACAACAGTACTGCACTCAATCCTTTTTTCAGAATCGGACTGATATCCACCCAAGATGATATATTTGTGAATGGGACCTATGCGGGTGATGATGGCACTAGAGATGGATATGCCAATGTCAAGAGACTCACAGGAGAGCAAAGGGCTGCCCTGCAGGAGCTCCACACGCAGGCGAAAGAGCCGTGGAGGACGGGAGTCGGAAGTCAGCGAGTGACCTCCAATGAAGTAGACACAGTCCTCTCGCGCGAGGGCAACATGAAAGGATTGGCCTTCGCTGAGTTCAGGCAGGGTGTGAGCAGAGGAGCACCCGAACTCCAGGTCAAACAGGAACACCTGAGGAGGACAGTCTACGACGCTGTTCCAGCTCTCTGTGGTCCGCTCCCCCGCAGGTCTGTAGGATCTTCCGCCGAATAACACACACGCCGTCTTCCCATGGCTTTGAACCATGCTCATTGTGTGGCCGTACCGCGCCCCTGGCACTGTTCCCACCAGTTCCTTCTCTTTGCAGCATATGGTCAGTTTACGATTACAGCCACGACTGTCCGTGGTCAGCAGGTACAAGCTTGATGAGATCTCGTTGTTGGGGGTACGGCCACCGTGGATGAGATAACTTTCTGGAAGGCCATCATAGGGGTCAAGGCGGCAAACAGCTGGACAACGTAACGGAGGAATGTACATGGAATCATTGGAGAAGGAGATGGCTCTTAACCTCATAGCGTTCTGTTTAAAGTGAATCCCAAATACTCCTGTTGGACAGGAGCGCTTAGGCCAGCCTTTTTGGCCAAACAGGAGAACTTGTCCATCCAGCTGCAGCAGAGAGCAGCCGGGCTGCAGGAGACTTGCACAGTTCACTGGAGTTAAGGGCTGCAGGGTCATTTTCAAGGCAGGTGTCTGTGTCAAAACAGGGTACAAACACACAAACACAATCTGTCAGTCAGCTGTTGCTTGTTTCATTTGGGGGTTTTAAACTTTTACTTCCTGTTTATTACAGCAACATGTGGAAGACCATCAGCCACAGTCATGATACGCACTATAAACCCCAAACTGTTCATAGGGACAGACATTAATTCAGTCTCTTGGCAAGTCACAGTGATATACATAGTTATATGAGAGTCATAGTTGAATATGCAATTACTTTATTCTATTGTTATTATTTTTTTAATAATTTTGACTAACTTGTTGCCTGGAGAGAGTTTGGGGTATGAAGAAAAAAAAAAACTCTATATGAAGTTGTTATATATAACTCAGTTGCAATTATGTTTAATGTAAACTATATGTTACATACAGATATACTAACTAACAGAAGTAATAACATTAAATGTTATTACTTCTGTGAATAGTTTATCTAAGTTAATAATAGCATACATTTTATGCTATTATTAACTTAGATAAACTATTCATTGTTATTATTATTATTATTATTTCAAATTGCAACACTGAAACAATGCAATTAATACCAGTAACAAGTACCACTCATACCAATTATAATACATGGAATGGTTGATTTAGTTGCAGACAAAGTAATCCTAAATCAAACTAATTAAATGAAAGAAAAAGAAAAGAAAAAAATGTAATGTGGACAAATGACTTTTCTTTTGATGAAAATAATATTGATATTGTTCTCTCTTATTACCAAAGGAGAAGGTGAAGCTACATTACAGAGACTGTTTATTATACTTGTACATGCAGCTGCTCTCTCTGTTGTTTGACAACACAAAATACTGCTGCATTTATTTGTGATGCCCAAGGCCAAACTGGAGAAACAAGATAGGAATCACAATACATAATTACCTCCTCCTTCCCTTTTCCTTTATTACTTTCAACAACAAACGAAACCCAATATTGAAAACTTTGCCAGTGACAGCAGTAAGGAACAAATAATGTGGAATTGTATGGGGATATTTACAAACCGTGACAGTTCTCTAATGGGTTACGTTATCCGAGGAACCACTATCAGGACCATTTTGATATAACTGTGATATTACTCAGAGCCTTTGCATTATGACACCTAAGAACAGAATTAATTAATTCAAATAATCATTAAATATGTCACTTTTGTGTCAATTTTCTTTGAACTTTAACAATAGCACAATATTGAGAACTGCTATTTCCGCTGTCTCTTGTTAAGAATCATTAGTTATTGCTTACCTTGGCCAGGGCCAGATGCAGTGCTTGAGCTGACTTTGGTGTAAACGTTAAGATCCTGCAGATAAAGTGAAAAGACTCTTCATGTAGCCAAACTTTGACAAAAAGTAGAGGGTAACAGAGTTTTGTGAAGCTTCGTTGACTCACAAACACTTCCAGATCTTGAGGTTAACAGTCTGTGACTGCTGCTCTCTGACAGCTGCGCCGCTCGACTGCGTTTACTGAGTCACTTGAGTGGTATCACTGGATATCTTTGAAGCTGTACCAAAGACAGCACTGAGAGACGCTTGTCTATGGTGAACAATCCTCTTGATACCGCGAGAATGTTTTTCCTGTGTATTGAATTTCAGATCCAGTCTCTGCAAAAAAGTTTTTTTCTTATAGTGAATAATGATGATAATTACAGTCCATACAACAGCTGTAGGGCGAAATGTGATGCACATTATATGGAGATGCACAATGATGCATGATAAATTAAAATGCCCACTGTCCACCAGCTCAAAAACAAACAGCAAACAGTGTTACATGCTTGATAACTATTATTAATTGTATTTGATTATCTCAAATATGAAATGTTTGGCCGAATGTTGGAAGTAAACAATACAAAGAAAGTCCTTGTACATATCTCATCGTAGTTATTTTTAACCAAGCTGCACACAAACAGCCTTGTAATTGTGTTCTTTCATACTTAACATTTAATATCATGTTTTAGTAATTAGTAAACTAAACATCTCCCCAATACACAAGTGAAAAAAATAAGTACAAGCCTTTGGAAACGTGCCTGGTGCATTTCCCACTGGACATGCTCTTATTAAACTTGCACCATGCACTTTAGCCTATCCACTTAGATCATTACAAAGGGTCCTTTGCACAGTAGACATTGTGCCATAAAGCAAAAGCACAGGTGCTACTGATCACATTAATGCTGACTCTGTTCAGTTCATGTAAGTCAGGGCAGTGTGAGAGTGAACCGGCAAGCACCTGGAAGCAAATTGGAACTCAGCCATCAATAATTTAATTATGTGCACCTGTGATTTCCCTGCTGTGACCTGTCAAAATGGCTGCTGCGCAAAGGCATGCGAAATGTTTCATTCACAATTTCAACATAAAAACCTTAATTTTCACGTCTGCTCTACCTTCCTCTCTCCATTTCTTTTGCTCCCTCAGTGTCAAAAATGATGTGATCCTTTACACATTGTCAGGTTTCCGTTTGGCGTGCTGCAAAAGCCCTGTGCACCTTCTAACAAATGCAGCTATTAGCCGCAACCTGCCGTATTCATACACAAATGGATCCATAGCCTCAATGGACACATCACTGTAATACCTCCTAAACCACAAGCTTAGGAGTCAGCATGGTCTATTTCACTGAACCCTTTGACTTCACTGCTGACTGACATGGTACTGGGAGTGTGAGTCATTAGTTCTCACAGTAAACCAAACCTAATGCATTTTTATACCACAATGCTGGAAGAAGAAACAAAACATCATTCATCAGCACTGATGAATAGTGTATGTTGCAGCAGCTGGTTCTGTCTTACATCCTGTGTATATGCTTCTGTTTTTTTAAAAAAAGAAGAAAAAATTGACCTTTCATGGATAAAATAGCATATCCCTTATATGAGTGGCACAAACATGCCTATACACAGAGAGGGAAAAACCTGAGCTGGAAGCAGATGTCTACCAGCTCATTAGCATTATGTTTTTGTTCCTGAGCGGCTGAGAAAAAAACCCAAGGAGTGTGCAAAACAAAGGCAGAAACCACAAGTGCCTCTAAGACCGTTACAGCTTGAAAACACAATACAGCAGAGCACCTGTGCATCTAAACTGATTCTAAGAGGGGTGAGTGGAAGAATGTACTTCTGTTTCTGGCAAGAATATGATGCATGAATTCAGATGATGGGATATGTAGAGTTTTTTTAACTTTTTATTTTTGGAGAACTGCTCCATCTGTAAGAATTCAGCCTTGGAAAAATAAACCTTTTCCCGTCACCCTCAAGGCATCCACACAAAGTACTGATGAAAAGTTATGTAGCCGCAGCTGGTGTGGTGCAGAAAGCGAGAAGGAGGCACAGCAGTGTGTGGTAGACCCCGGGCCATGCAAGGATTTGTACATAATTGATAGAACAAAGTAATTAGAATCTACGGTAGCACCTGTTTCTGTCCCCTGTAATGTATCACTACCTGACTGCTGCTACCCTGAAGCGTGGTTTTGACGGATGACGTGGCGACAGCTCTGATGTTCTGACGATCACGATGCAGCAGAGTTTATCACTATTTAATGTTGCGGTAATTGCTCCCCTTGTGGTGATTGGTACTGAGTGCCACTGGTGAACTTCTACCAGTTCTACCACTCTGATTTGCTCTCATGGTTATCATCATGTCATAAAGTACCTGTAATACTCAACACTCATTTTAAAATGCTATGTTTTTGCAACCCACTGGTTTTAAGCTGCAACCAGCTTTTAGGGCTAGGTCATACTTATATCACACTATCATACATTCCACAACCATGGAGAAGTCATTCACACTTCTGCATGGGCATACAAACATGGAAAACGAGGGTCCATGTCAGTGTAGCGTTCCACACATGCATATTCAGTCCCATAGTATATTCCCTCAAGTAACACTTTCTCACTAGAATATGTCATTTGTGCTTCCTTGTATTCTTTGAGCGCTGAGACATACATGTAGGTACTAGTGGACTTCCTCATATAGTCTTTGTTGTCTTTTTGGACAAATTAGATTTTGAGAAATGTTTTTAAGTGTGCCATGGTAATACATTTCCAAACTAACTTGTAAACCACTCACTCCCAGCACCAAATTCCGTTGTTAAAATCAGAGATTATACATCACAGCACACAGGCGTTGATCCCCTTCTGCTGCCATTAGTAAGTTCAAATGTGTTACTTTGGGACTTGTGGTGTTAGATCTTTTGGAAAATATTTACTAACTGAGACAGCAGGAGACCAGCAGCTACTGTGAGCTCTGCAAGCTAAAAAAAAAGAAGAAGCTGATTGTATTGAAGGTAGAGGTCTCAAACATGCAGCCACCCAATCGATTTCAGGCAGCTTGCCATTTAACATCAATTTATGATGAGATATTTCTGTAAGTTTGACTTTTTTTTCACTTGATCTAATGACAGTTAAAGACAGTTGCTATTATGTGTCTCCGCGGAAACAGTCCACATCTAGTGGCCTTGTGTTCTCTAAATGTCAAGGTGTCAAACTGGCAGCATGTGGGCCAAACACTGTGTGTGGCCAAGGCACAGTGAGGTGATAGAATATAGACATAATCTAATAGAAAATATATTTGCTAGCAACATTTTAATAACCCCTTTGGTTGTAATTATTGCATTATTAAGTGTATTACATTCAACATTAAATTACAAGCTTGTTTGGTGTTTTAATTACAGTTGTACACATTATTATTTACTTCATTTTAGATTTATTACTACAATTTTGTATATATTAATAGATTACTTTTGCTTCATAAATGTAAATTGTATTATGAAGTATAATGTATGTCATTCCATATCACAACAAGCACTTTAACTGTGAAATTCCGTGAAATATCATCGTGAATATCTTTATTGTAATATAATGATGAAATATTGTGTTATAATTTCAAATCCAATCCAACTTTATTTGTTAAGGACTTTAAACAAACCCCAGTATACCAAAGTGCTGTACATAGTACATAACACACATAATGAGTAAAAACCTACTGATAAAATACAATAAAATAACACAACATAGATAATTTAAAAATCATAAAAACACAAGTATAATGGCAGCCATACAGTAAAAATCAAACATATTGCAAAGTGTCGAAGGCCAAAGAGAAGAGGTGGGTTTTAAGAAGGGATTTAAAGGCAAGGACGAGGCCTGTCTAATGTTCAAAGGCAGATCATTCCAAAGTTTAGGAGCTGCGACTGCAAAGGCACAATCCCCTCTGAGCTTCCGCTTGGTTTTGGGGACACTTTGGGGAGCAACTGATTAGCTGACCTGAGAGAGCGAGCAGGTGAATATGGGTGTAGAAGCTCAGAGAGGTAGGGCGGGGCAAGGCCATTCAGGGATTTAAAAACAAATAAAATCATTTTAAAATGGAACCTGGAATGTATGGGCAGACAGTGGAGTGAGGCTAAAATGGGGGAAATGTGTACCACCTGAAGGCGGGCAATGGAGGACACGCTAACCCCCACATAAAGAGAATTGCCGTAATCCAGCTGTGTGGTCACAAAGGCATGAATTACCATTTCGAAGTGTTGTCTCAAATGAAAGTAACTTGATTTGACAATGGACCTGATCTGGCTGTCGAGCTTCAGATCAGAGTCCATTTTCACTCCCAGGTTTGTAACGGTGGGTTTTACAAGTTTGGCCACGGTGCCCAGATCTACAGGGGGGGGGGGGTCCCAGAGTTGCCACCAAAAACCACCATTTTAATGAGAAAAAGAGTGAAGTACTCTTTTAGCCAACCCAGGCCTTTATGTCATCTAGACACTTAAGTAAAAGAGTAAAAGAGTCGACATCATTCTTTTTCAGTGGTACATAAATCTGACTATCATCTGCATAACAGTGGAACGCCATGCCATACTTTCTAAGAATGGAGCCAAGTGGGAGCAAATAGAGAGGAAAAAGAAGGGGGCCCAAAACTAAGCCCTGTGGGACCCCACAGGTGAGAGGGGCCGAGGAGGATACAGAGTCACCGAGGCTGACACAGAAAGTTCGGTCTGGCAAGTATGACCTGAACCACTCCAACGCTTTGCCACTGATGCCCACCTGCTGCTCCAAACGAAAGATCAGGATCTCTCGTTTGGAGCTCATATTGTCTGATTTGAAGATCATGTCCACCCGCTACTGAAGAGTTGTTTTTCACTACTTTTTTCCTTGAGACTGAACCCCCTTGACCAGACTAGACACTCATCGGCCCACAGATCGTTTAAATTTGAGACCCATGCTCTAAATGAATGTGCTTGTATAGCCGCTTATGGCAAAGGAATACCCTTTTACTGAAAGCACGGAATGGATGAAGCAAACAACAAGAAAAACATGATATTTGCAAATGACTACACTATAAAGGAACTTTGTGAAAAAGGATTGTTGACTGCACAGCGTCTCTGAGTGTCCCTTTGCTCCTAATCCTTCTCTTCTTTCATTGTCTTGCTATTGTTGTTGGATTACTTGCTCCTCTAAATGTGTTCCTCCTCTCTCTGTGTAGGTGAGCAGCTCAGTATGTGGCAAGGCGCCAGGGGCAGAGACTGCATCTGAAAAACTGGCATCAGACCAAATGCTGGTGAACACACCCCTTAGACTTTCTGGAGCTCCTTTGAGCTCTTCAGATCTTCATTCAGTTGTCCTCGGGACAGTGTCACAGTTCATGGGTTGTGGGTTTTATATGTTGAACGGGCAACCTAAAGCCACGTATTAAGCAACTAAGCTTAGATCTGCCCTCACCCTGTCTTTCCCTTTCAGCCGACAGGAAACTACTGCGGGTAGACACGCGACATGGGCCCTGCCCTGCAACTACGATGGAGAGATCAAGACAGAGGAGAAACGGAGCACAGAGTGAGTGCGATGTGACAACAGCGGGGACAGCTGGATGGCTCGATCAGTTGGGGTCATTACCTTGTTGAACTGCCTCTGCTTCCTGGAAGCTTGATGGATTGAAACTTTCAGTAAGGAAACCAGCAGAGCACTTTTCATTCACACTAAAGCCACTTTCTGGGGAAAAAAACCCACAACCTCATCTCCTCCTCATCACCTGTCGCAGGGCTTTCCTTCTTTACCTCCACCTGTCTCCTCTGGTTTGTCTCGCCATTCCTTCCTTTTGCAGTGAGTCTCAATTTTCCTTAAGCAAATGGCTGGAGTGTTTGAGCAGAGGGAAGTTTACCGCAGATGTGTACACTGAAGCATGAACAGGACCTCAGGCAATGCCAGCTATTGATTTTACCATGATTCTGATTAGAGGGCTCCCCGTTGCAATCGATACCATACATCAGTAAACTGCACAGTGAAACTGATGGTCCCAGATAGGACCCCATATTTGGTTTCCAATTAATCACACTCTTGATTATTTTTAAGATTAAAAGGCAGTTGACTGAGCACAAGATCCCATAACACAAAAAAACTGTTCAGCACGAGTGGCTCTCGACTGCCCGTACACGTTGGACACTCTATGTTACATCTACAAGTCAATAACACTGCTTCATCAACCTGATTAAATTTTATAGGCTGCTAGACACTGTACACTATTGGCTGAGAGCATGATGAAAGATATTCCTTTCATACCGCACTCTTTCACTGACTGTCTTATTACCTTTTTGTAATGAATGATGCTGCTGCTGGTTTGACAGGTAACAGCTGTGGGAAGGAACGCTGCAGTGCAAGAGGCAAGGCTGGAAGTTCTCACATTTGCACTGGGTGTTATTTATAAAGTATAGTTGACATTTATTAGGCAAATAATTAATGATGCAAGCGGTTTGCTTCATTTTTATGCAAACAATTAAAGTTAGATTGTGCATATATTTGGAAAGTATATGATTTTACTTAATACTTAATAAATTTAAACTGTTTGTGACAACGTGACATTCAGTGTGCTTGGCTTTTAAATTTGGTAGGATAAAACTGGCTTCATCATCCTTAACTTGAAGGTGCCATATGTAAGAATGTGGCCAAAAATGGTGCATTGAAATTCAAAATACCGAGGTCTTTTTGGTTTCATTTTCTGACATAACTGGCAACCCGTGGTTACTCGGCAGCTGAGACTCTTCTGACTGCAATAATTGGTAGATGGCGGTAGGTGGCGCCACATGCCAAAACATGATTTCAAAACATAAACATGATTTGCAGTCTGCAAAATATTTTTTTTAATGCAAATATTTACTTGTTGTTGGTGAGTTCAGTATGTTATATGAACATTATTCCTGAGTCTCTGTGACATATTAGGAGGATTTTATGGCCCGTTGCTTTAGATTTATTACATAATGCACTTTTAACTAAAATTAATAAACATTTTTACATTAACAATGGAGCCAATTGACTCTTTCCCCACATTTTACAGCCTGTAATCATTTCTGCAGCAGCTGCAAAGGGACATTAGTAATTATTGGTGTGTTTAGTAGCTGAATAAACACCCACACTTGCATTGATAGCAAAAAATGTTTTTCCATGCAGATCAACTTAATTACTACATTTTAGTAACACAACCCGTGGTTTAAAGCTGTAATGTGTGACTCAAACAAAAAAAAATCCGCTACATTCAGACAAAAATGTAAAATTAGGTCACACAATGCAGATTAAGCCCACACTAGAATCTGAGACTCTCGTATAGTGGCGATTATACTGTAGGTTGTAGTTGAACTAAAAACACAAAGAATCACCCACAAATCATGGTCGCTCAGCAGTATGACAGGTTAAATGCTTCTTGTCTGTCTGTCAGTCTACCTGTGTTTCTGTGAGCACAATGAAAAACTGAGCAGCCTTTGCAGAGGTCTGTGGTTTCTGAGTACTTTCTTTGGTTGTTACTGCTTTGTTTTATCAAAGGTTTAATTACAGGCATCGACTATCACTGAAGTGAGTATTTAAACTGTATAATACGCTGTACCTTTGTGAGTAGGTGTCTAGTGGAAAGAACATAATGGCATTCTTATTATGTAAAAATATGGTTGTTTAAAGTACCTTTGGATCTTCATCGACATCAATTTATACTGTTTTTTTCTTCGATCATGCAGGAATTACAGAGGTAGAAATTTGCACTGCTGTATTGATATGAGCCTTTGAGTCGGGCCACAGTGCTATTTCACGGAGAATGGTTCCTTTAATTGAAGCTCAGACAGCAAATTACATTCCCCACATTTTAACAATTTATACTTAAAAGAATGGAAAACTCAATAAAAGTCAAATATTTCTTAATCTCTGAAAGGACACCCAACAGTTCCTCAGCGAGCGTTTAAAAAGCCTGTGTCCCTTAATTTGTGAGGCGATGATACTGAATACACATTATATGTGTGATTATGGCTGTCATTTCCTTTTAAATTGTCTGCTTTACCATTTATTATGCATAATCAACATGCAGATAGCGTCTCTGGCATGCCATTAGTGTTGAAGGTACACTACCCGTTTTTTATTTTCATTGCATTCCTAATTGCACGGCTCTAATCTTAAGCACCAACTTAAAAGCCTGCCAGTGTTCGCTGATTATGAGGGCAGGTGAGAGTGTTTAATAGCTCTTAAAGTTCATGTTCTGTGTGACGTAGACCTTTTTCATCCAGAAGTCAGTGTGACTCGATGTTTGGGGCGTTATGAGGGTTGTCTCTGTGATGTTTGCCAAGTGGTTTGGTTGTTGAGTCTTTGTTGCCTCTCACATGCTGACATAATGGACGAGCTGACTGTGAACTCTCACCTTGAGTAGCAGATGTAATTATGAATATGCTGCCGTAAGCGCAAGAAAACACGGGGAAGGAGTCATTCTGGTAAGTGGTCATGTCTCTTTGACACTGAGTGGCCTGTAATTGCCTCCACTAGACAATCAACGACTTCTGAGCATTTGGCACCTGAATGAATCAGCCAGTCAGGATGATTTTTCATATCATATCTGCGTTTATTGTAACTTTTGTTTAAACAACTACTAAATCGGCAGGCAGACAACTCTGGGGAAGAGCATTAAACTTTTTGATATTGAAACCATATACACTCACCAGCCTAAATGTCTAATCAGCCAATCACATGGCAGCAACTGAGAGTATTCAAGCAATTCAATAGAATGGGGAAAGAAGGTGAATTATGTGGCAGGGTTTTTGGTGCAAGATGAGCTGGTCTCAGTTGATATTTCTCAAATACCCTTCTTTAGTAGAGCAGAACCTCCCAAGTCTGGTCCTACAGAGATGAAGCAAGTCTCCCTCCCTCCGAGCATTCTGGGAACACAAATGGAACAGGCTTGAGTGTGTGTCATCACATCATTGAGAAAATTCCACCCCACAAAACTTGTAAGCGTACAGGATTGTGGTACTTATGGTTTTGCCGAGGATACACAACATGTATCCTTGTAAATTCTTTGTGGACTCAAGCCTTAAAGTGGAACTAGACCGGAAGTTCCTATTATCGCTGTTTTTTTGGTGTGTATCTGCGTCATTACCTTGTTTATGAAGCCCTGACGGTTCGAAACAAACAGTTCAGCCACTGCTGAGAACGTTGTGTTTTATTGTAATCTCGGGGCTCAACGAGATCACTGAAAATCCCGTAATAGTTACGTAAGCATCGGTTCTCCTGAACAACCGATCGTCCTGCTCCGGGCGGTAGTCCGGGCACATCCGGTTACGTACATTGAACTGCAGAAGAAGAATAACGTCCGTTGTGGAGGTGTTTCACGAGCAACAGTGTCTTCTGACTCTGGGTCTGACTCCGGTTTAAAGTCATAAAAGGGACTGCGGCGGGGAGTCGTGACGAAGCTATTTTTAAACACTGTTAAAACAATGTTTTGATAATGAGGAGCAGTGCATCCGCCGTTCCAGAGGAGGGCGCTGCGCTTCTGAGAACGGATGTGCTGGATAGTACTGGCCAATCACAAGACCCTGTCTTCTGGGGGTGAAAGTTCACTCTGAAATCTCGCAGCAGAAAAACGCTAATTTGCAGCAACTAGGAGGTTTTTGACCATAAAAACAAGTTAATATATGTAAGTAGACCTCCATAACTAACATTTATGTGCAACAGGACCACTCTATGTGACCTTTAAAAGAATTAGAAGCATCCTTTGCTGTCACATTCTTGAAATTCAACCATTACTTGACTTAGGGAATATCCAATACTTTAGAAAATGCTGATTGTCTCACACAGTCATCTCTAGGGTTTACAGAGAATATTCTGAAAACGGAAATGTATCCAGTGAGAGGCAGTTCTCTATGCATTAAAAATGATTTGATGCCATAGGTCAGAAGATAATGGCCAGGCTGGTTTGAAATGATAGAACGGCAACAGTAACTCAAATATTAACCAAGAGCATCTCTGAATGCTCAACACGTTGAACCTTGAGGCAGATGGGCGGCATTAGCAGAAACTTATGCACTGGTTGTCACTCCTGTCATTTAATCAGGTGTACGTCTTGTGTACCTCATAAAATGTCCAGCAAGTCTATACAACACAATTAATATCACACTGCAGTGTAAGTATCACTTCACGTCTAAAGGTGGGTGCACCTGTACTCTATCAGCTGCCCTGGGCTGACAGCAGAGGTTGTGTGAGCACATGGTGACGTGTTGAGAATAAAAACACATTTTTGATATTACATTAAATATGACCATGGCGGATGACAACTGGCACCGAGTGAGGGATGCCCCCGATACTCCGACACATAGACTAGCATGTCAGAGCTACCTCAGTGTGACATCCCCTCCTCCACGACACTATTAATTCCTCCCAGTCCCTCCCAGCTGTCAGTTCCCCTCCTCCCCATTTTGCATTTGGTGTCAAACATGTGGTGGAGCTTACCTGTAGACCAAAACATGTTGACTGTCATGTCATGTCTGCATGGAAGTCGTGTTTTTTAGCATGTGTCTGCATATCCAATTTGCAAACACAGCACTAGATGGACACAGCAAGTGCAGATAAATCATACACACACAAAACAGCAAAATGATTTTAAAGGGAAGCTAAAAGTAAATGAAGCAGTTTTTGTAATGTCTGTGTCTGTCTGTGCTTTTGCGGAAACCATTTTGAAGGTTGACAGCTGAGGGGAAGGGAGGCTAAGAATACACTTCATATTTCAAGGTGAAAAGGTGCATATACTCTGAACTAATCTTGACACAATTCATTCATCCATCAATCCAAATGCAGAACACCAACTGTGCTTTTCCAAACTAAATTCCTTCTGTTAAGAAACTTCAGGTGTTGCAGATGAAAAATGTATTACAGTGTTTCGTGGGTTCTCTCCCAGTGAACCGGTTACTGACTGAGCCTAAAAAAAATCATCCCCTACAAACACTGTAAAAAGGTTTTTTTTTGTACGCGTTATTGTTGTATGCCTGTCCATAATTATTGTCCTCTGTTCTGTCTTGTTTTGTTTGGTGTCTTTAATCATTTTTTATGTATACAAGCGCATTAAATACAATTTTTCCAAAACTTGGTCAAGCACTAACACGATGTCCGGAAGTAACAGATGCACTGCAAAGTTGTTTTGCACATTAAATTTTATGATCAACGCTGTGTTTTTCATTAGAATCATGTACACTCATAGGCAACTGTATAACTACACCCACTGCTATTAATGCAAATATCTAATCAGCCAAAAACATGGCACAGTGCATTTAGGGATGTAGACATGGTGAAGACGACCCCTGAAGTTCAAACTGAGCATTAGAACAGGGGAGAAAGGTGATTGTGGTTGTGTCTGGTCTACAGTAAATGACATATATAATCTAAAAGGAAAAAAAAAGAGGGGCTGGCTTTTTAATTACGATCAACCGCATGTCTGTGATTGCTAAACCAAGGAGAGGGAAGAGTTATCAGGCAAGCTGGGGGAGGAGAGTGTCAATATTTAATAGCGTTGGCTCCTTCAAATTGATTCAAATTCCTTTTTATGATCACAGGGGAGAACATAATCGTATACCCTACCCTGTGTTTGACGGATGCCTTCTGCTCTGCTCTCAGCACTGCCGCTGTCTAGGCCGTCACTATTGCTGCGATATTCTCGCCTGTCTGCTATTATCAGTGTTTTTTTGTGTTATTGTGTGTTGTGGCTGTGTTTGACCCCTCTTATTGCCATCTTATGTCTGTTATCTGCCATTGGATTCCATTAGCACAATGACATAGAGGTGATTACTGCCAGCCCAGGTCTTTTAATACAGATTAGACGTCATCTTTGATGCCTTTCATATGCCTGCCTTCCATCATACTATCCCTTGAAATATTGTCTGCGGTCCTTTTCCTTTAACTTTTGAAATGGCCCGCTGTATGCTATCTGTATTCTGTGCATTTTGTCACAGTGAATATGTTTTTGACACAACAAATAAGGCCTTTCAGTTTGATGGAGTTCTCTCTCAGTGAAGGCACACTGGCTGAAGCCTGTGTTTTCTCCTGTTGAGACAGAAGCAGTTTGCTCGGTCTCTGGGTGGAGCGGAGAGACAGATCGTGTCAAAAATCAGTGTTGTGTTTTGCAGGCTGCTGCCAGCACGCTCTGCCACTTCCCATTGCTTAAAGGTTAAAAAACACACTGCTTGTGATGTCCACCGGTTGAGAATTTACGATGGTGAAATAATCATTTCGCAAAATGATCACTTACATGCATGGTTTCCTGGTGATACAATTCAATTACACTGACAAGCAACCCTTTCAGAAACAACTGGAGCCTGATTTTAATTGAACAGCAAGTCAGCTCTCATTTCCACTAATTTGATTGTCACACCCCTGAATCGCATTTGATGATCACACAGAACAAAGCCAATGAGGTTAAAGCTGTACTTATTTTAATCTTAAGAAATACAACAGGTTTTCCAAATAAGAGGAGCTTTCATTTAAAATCTGAGGAGCTGGAAAACACCTCGATGGTTCTGACCCTCCACATCTCAACTTGTTTGTCAATTAAGTGTCCTCTGGTGTTGTTGTTGTAGCTGAAGTCACTTGAGGTGAGAGCATTCACCTTACCGTACCTCTAATGAATTTATCTGCCCTATCTAACAGGACAAGCTGTCCTCTGTTTGTCATTCCATGTTGCTGTACTTGGTGGTGTCCTACCAGGAAGGTGAGAGCGATGATGCACCGTCTCACCTGCTTCTGGCACTTGACGCAGCTGTTACTGACCCTCGCTGCCAGAGGGCCCGAGGACAGAGACAAAAACACAACCGACTGTGGTGATGAATCCTGGCAACCTCTAAAACTTATGTTGATAATGATATCCGTAAAAAAAGAAAATAATGATTTAATACTTTGAAAGTGTGACAGAGGAGCCAACTTCCAAATTCTGCATGAAGCTATGTTTTACTTTCTTTTTTGAATATATATACACACATTAATGTGATTTTGGCTTTAGCTTCAGTGCCGTGTACTTCAAGGTCATTGTTTTTTATTCCTGTGGAGACCATTTCCAAACAACTCAACAGAGAAGGGTATGTTACCACCATTTGTCAGTCAAATTCCAAAGCCTAATTGTAAGACTGTGTTAACCCTCAACAATTGCCGCAGATGTTGGAATTCCTCTTCAGTGCACAGTGAATAGTTCTCACTCTGTGTGTTTTAACTTTAAATTGTGGTTAACATTAATGAACGGATATAAGACATCAACCATTAGCATTGACAGCTCTGAAGTGCTTCATCAAAAGCAACCGTTTGTAGAGAGCGTACAAAAGATGATGGAATAAATAGACCTTTTGAACAAATTGAATGAAATGCCTCGATTTAGTGACAAGCTTGCAGGAAGTGAATAAAGTCATTCATCCAAAGAAAGAAAGAGAGCTCTTTCTTTATTTTATAAAGAACCATTTAAAACAAATTACAATGCAATGCTGAGAACACAATTAAGTTAATGGTAGTAAATCTTGTAAATGAGGGGTCAGTTATGGTCTGTGTGATGTAAATGTCATCATACATCCATGTCTATGGGCGTATGTGAGCAAACACCTTACTAGCCAGCTACAAGTAGCTTAACACTTTTCAGTCCAGTTGGCGTTGCACTCTTGAAGACTAGAACACAATACTTGTGGAAGCATGCTTGGAAGTGAGGTTACAAATATGTGACCCGCCACGGACCAAAAGGCAACAAGTCGGCCTAGCGCAAAACGAGAAAAACAGGAAAACGTTTTTTTTTTCCAAAATTAGGGATTTTCGTTTTTTTCAAAATTACACAAGTTGAAGTTTTGAAGAAGCCACTACATGCTTCAAATCACAGTATTGTGGGTCTTAAAACCATAAACTTTGTGTTTGAATTAAGGTTGTTTTATCACTGTGAATCGCTCCTAGTTTGGGTGTGGCGATCTCACATTCCAGAGCCTTTTGTTGTTTTTTCAGCCAATCAGCTGACGATCACGGAGAATACACATGGCTAATTATACGGAGAGAGAGAGAGAGAGAGAGACAGGGAGAGGGAGAGAGAGTGTGTCGAATGTCCAGCGTATGTGTGCAGTGTGTGTGTGTGCAGTGCGAAATTAAAGCGTGATTATCATCAAAGCAGTCATCATCAAAGCTTTGTTTGACAAATGTAGGCAAAGAGAACAGGACAATAAGTCTGTGGCTGAGCAGCTTCTTCACGGACAGGGACAGCGAAAGCACAGAGACTGCTGTGTGTGGACTGTTAGCATTTTAAGCTAGCGATCTTTATGCTAACGTGTTAGCAGACTTCATCGTCACAAAAACAACAAACAGATGGATTATTCCGCGGCTGAAAGAGAGCAGGACACACACGGTAGTTGTCTGAGATGATGACATGACGCCAGCACCGCTCAATCTCCTATCGAATTGGACTTTTGGAGGGAACAGACGTAAAACTGCAACGAAAAGGAAGCAAGCCCGGACCTCTTATCTGATCGGAGGCACTGGAGTTCTTATGGGGTGAGTTTTCATTAACGTTGTTAATCGATGTTATGTTAGTGTTCATTCAAAGTCACATACAGACGCACATAGGGACGCTGTCTTTTAATAATCCACTGTGCGTTTCATAACGCCGTTTGGCTACATTGTTATTAGCTCGCTAGCTCGGTACTGTATTATTACAATGAGAATGATGCGCACATCGAAACTTTTGTTCGGTCAGATGAGCGTATTATAAGTCGTAAGAGGAGCATGTCACGGCCCTCTTTGAGATTTTGTACACCCGCAGGTTCAGTTTGATAATTCAAATGCTTTGAGACGAAACTCCCGTGTTCGAAACCTAACATTGCATTGAATGATGTGTGAATGCCACACCTTTGCATGCATGAATCACACATGATTAACACAATGTGTGATGAACGTGTTAATTACGCGTGCAATTCATGCACATAAAGGTGTGGCATTCACACATAATTCAGGCAATACTACTGATCAATCTATACTGATTCAGTGATAAAGTGCCTGTTAACATGAACCATGATCTGAAACAAGTATTTTTTTATTTTTTTCAGAATCCTGGGCATAAGGATTGGCATGTGAAGTTGCTTCCAACCCATGTGTCCAAGGCCTCAGTGTGGCGTCAATACATGAGGTCGGCTAAGGCTCTTGGTATGTGTATAAATTGATTTCTATACAATAGCCAAATGCTTATATAGACTGCTATATGTAATGTGTAAAATGTGATTTTTTTGGAAAAGTTAAATAATTATTTTCATTGTGGTTCTTGCTGTCAACAGGTAGTGGAACACAGCTCTCCTGAAAGTCGCCTCAATATTCCGCAGCTTGTTGGAACAGCAGATGGCAGAGTGATAGTAAAGACCATCGACTGGCAGACACATCTGAGTCCCTACTTTCGGAAGCTCCCACAGATCAAGAGTTATCAGCACTTTAGGTATTTATATTCAAAATTCTGCATTTTATAAATGAAAAAATCACGAATGGACATGATAATGTTCCATGTGAACAGTGAGCCATGTTTTAAATATCCTGTTGTGTGCTTCTATTCTGTCACAGCTTTGATGCCAACAGACCAGGTGTGGTGCTTTGCTCAAACTCACAGTGATGCAGAGCCTATCGAGTTTCAGCTACTGCGCAACCCAGGAGTTCTGCCCCCTGTTGACAGTCTTCCCGTCCTGGCCCCACCTGGACTGACCATGGACAGGCAGACTTATCTTTTTGAAAAAATCAGGCCTTTCTGTTCTGATGAGGCAAAATACTTCACATGCCCAGCACCAAAGGTTACAGCACAGAAGAGTAAGCAGAAGAGGGTGCGTTTGTGATGTCATCATTTAGTCCGCATATCAACTGTGATGGACAGAGTGGGTACAGCCACATTGTGGGGGAGGAACTGGTATTGAAGATGATAATATAGTCCATGGTCTGGAAAATATTCCTTCACACACTTAGATATATTTTAGTTCTTTATTTTAGTTCTATGCACCATATATCTAAAACAAACTCCCAGAAAACTGTAGGTCTGCTGAAACTCTCACCTCTTTTAAATCAAGAGTTAAGACTTTTTCTGTTTGCTGCTGCATTTCAGTAATTTCCAATACTGCACTGTAACCTCTATTCCTTATATATACTCTTGATTTAATTTTTTATCTTTTTATTTTATTTGTATCTATTTTGTTTTTTAATCTTAATCTTTAAATTTTACCTGCTTTTTTTATTTTGATGTTGTATCTGATTTTATAAATGTCTCTTTTCTATGCTTTTTAATGCTTTATGTAAAGCACTTTGAATTACCTTGTTGTTGAAATGTGCTATACAAATAAACTTGCCTTGACATGAACTACATTCATTCCTTTTTTTTTTTTCCAAACTGCTACACTGTTACTGTCCTGTGGGCTAACAGACATCAGATGTCACTGACAGCTAGACTGGGTGGGGGGTTGTGACCATGTTAATGTGATGCAAATGAGCAGCTATTGGCCTGGCTCCTCAAGAAGGTTGAAATCTTTCAGGCTGAATTTCTCCCTAAAGCAGTTTGAGGAGTGCCTACATTCAAATGACCACATCTTCCTCAAAAATGATCAGATGGACATGGGTTTGACATTGTTGGAAAGCTTAGATATCACACTTTTGGAATCTGTAAATAACTCCAAATGTCCCGAAGTAGACATGTGAACCCTTTTGCCATGGCTGGACACATATAGGTTGGCCAATGCAGTGCAGCCCATTGCTCAAAGAATACAAAAATATGCATAAGACACATATTATGTGAACAAATCACTAGACTGATCTGGATTCTCATGTATGAATGGGACCATAAGTGTTCTCTCCGGGTTCTTTGGCTTCCTCCCACAGTCCAAAAACATGCAGATGTGGGGATTAGGCAAATTGACTATAGCTGTGAGTGTGAGAGTGAATGGTTGTTTGTCTATATGTGGCCCTGTGATGGACTGGTGAACTGTCCATGGTGTAGCCTCGCCTTATGTCAGCTGAGATTGGCACAGCACCCCCATGACCCTCATGTGGAGGATAAAGGAGTAGAAGATGGATGGAACCACAAGCAGAAATGCATATGAACTTCTGCAGACATGGATCCCGGAAAGTTTTGAGGAGAGAAGTGTAAAAACACTGAGTCATTTTGCCGTGCCACTTTCCAGAGTGACCAGACCAATACTTATATATAAATAATAAATAAATAATATATCATAAGTTATTATCATAAGAAAAAAAACTAATTGAATCATCATAAGAACTCCTTCTACATCCTTCTACAATTGCATCAGGTACAAGATACACAGTGTAATTGTTAAATTAAAAACACAACCCTTAAATGTGAAATACGCATATGATTTCTCACAAGAGTTTAAAAATAATTTGTAATTGATTCAGATTACAACAGTGGCAATGTAGGACAACGTCCCATGTAACAAAGATATGTAATATGACTGAGGGCAAAGGAGTGTGTAAGTGTGTTTGTTGTGTGCTGTTGTGAGGGTGAGGTTTGCTGGGTACTATTGTCAGCTTTTCAGTATTTGTAACCCGCTGGGTGAATATGCAGCACTGTAATTAATTTTGTGTCACAACAGTCTGCATCTCTGTGCTCCTCTGTAGAAACAAATGGCTTACAAAAGGCTGGAAACCTGGAAGGTGACGCCAAACAGCAAATGCAAGCTAATTTAATGTAGGCTAGATCTTAGCAGCTCATTAATGATAGTACTTCGCAAGGACTTTTTCTAGCATGAGGAAACTTTGGTTCCCCTAGCTCGCTGCATGTTGCTCACAGTTTGTGTTCCGTGTCATTAATTTTCTATTTCACTCTCTGGTGCTGTCTCTCTTATGTACATGGACACATGTTGTCCTCTACGGTAAATGTTGTGTTGTAGAGTAAAGGAGAACGGTAAACTTTAGTTTGTGGAGGATTTGATAGGAGAATGTATAATATAAAAACGACAACAAACATTTCGGTTTACTTTTAAACATTAGTGGGATTGTTTTCACATCTGCAGACTGGTGCGATGCATTTTTAACGTCAGCTCCTGTCACCTCACATTTACTCTGGGAATGGCGAAGTGTAGCAAGACCAAAATAACAACACCTTTTTTTGACCTGTACCAGATGACGTTCTCGGGATCATATCTGCATATGATTTAACAGTATAAATGAATACTCCCACCAAATTGTGAAAGATGCCTCTGACTTTCTATTTAAGTTATAAGATCCACCACCAACATGCATTAGTGTGCCTCTGTTTGTGTTTGTCAGGGCGATCCTACATTGATAAATAAGCCTGCGCTTTAGTGCCGCAGGGATCCTGTGGCACTAAAGCTCTACAACACAGTCTTCCCCCAGGTGGTACCGCTGCCTGTGGTGGCAGAGAAGTAAAGGCCGTGACCACAGCCTTTCAGTTGGTGCCATCCCAACAAGAGAGATGAAGATTGAGATAAAAGGGCAACCCCCCCTCAAGCACCAGCCTGCCCTCACTACTATATGCAGGTGCACTGTTTGTGGGGCACAACAGTAACACCCAGGTGATAAGGCTGGGAGAGATGGAGCAAATCAAACAGAAAAGAGAAACATGGGCCCCCATCTCGCCCAGCTGTTCCAAGTGCAGCACCCTTTGTTCAGTTACTGTTCACAGCAAGAGTGACTTAAATAATGTGCATTAATCACATGAATGATGTAGATTTAACCAATGAATCATTGTCAGAAAAACATTTTTTTTCAACCTATTAAAATGCAACAAACTCAGTGTCAGCAATACTGAAAGTACAAAAGTGTAAGTCAATAACAAAAAAAAAGATCTTTAGAGCAACATTTTTCTTGGCATTACAGCAAAGTTTGGATGTAATTAGCATGGTTTCCACGATTGGGCTTAAACTGTTGGAATGTATTTCTAAATTGCACAGCAGCTAAATATCCTACCACTGACAGACACTCGGTCTTGGCTCGGTGCAATTCTACATTTACCAGCCATTCAACAAGCAACATGGCCATTCAGCCAGTTAAGCTCGATGTACTGCCAAGCAGACAGCAGCTGGAGAACACACAGCTGAAATTGTACAGGCGACATTTGGCATTCACAGGACATCCACAACAAACAAAGTTTTAGCTCAGCCAGATGGGTAATTGATGAGGATCGTTGCACTAGGTAAGAAAATGATGTTGTTGATGATATACAAAAAACTAAATGTGTGCAATGAGGACAGAGGAGGCAACTTTAAGTCACTTGATGGGTGTAATTTCAGGCCCGGATGGTAGGCAGGGTAATTTGTTCATTTTTATAAGCAGATTGAAACCAGAGTGACAGATGATTCACTTTACTTCATCTTCTCTGCACTGTAATGTCCCTAATCCTATCCCAGATCCTGTGTTGATGTCTATAATGACTTCAACAAACAAGGACAAAATGCTGTACAGTGCCATGGTACATTGATGGTAGAGAGTAATCAGCTCATTGACTTCAGCAGAAACAGCAGCATCACAATGGACAATACCACATTACAATTCACAAAGTACTCAAACTTGTGACCGAGCAAATGTACAAGATGACTGCACAACATCTTCTATAAGTGTCTTAGAAAAGGCCGTCAGGTAAATTGATACATATCTCAATAGAGTAGAGGAGATACAGCAAAAATCACAGTCAGAAAACCGCTGCTATACAGTATCATGCCACAAAATATCACAATATTTTATTGTGTCGATATTTTCTTACACCCCGAATCTACAGCACTCAATTTGCAGCAGACTGATAAGTGACTTCATTGTAATTTGACTTTTTTTTATACTGTCTTATTGAAGTGAGAATTGTATACAATATGTTATGGTTCTTATTAGGAACTTCAATTTTGATATGTAGTGCCAACAGCTCCTGTAGTGAAATGCGCAAATGTGCTTTTACTTTTCACACCTGTCATCAGTAGAAATGAACAAACAAAACAAATAAACAGACAGACAGACATATGTGCTTTGATTACACAGTTCATCTCTCAGGTCTGTTGTGTACACTGAAATAATCAAAACACTAATTTGTAGTGAGGATGCTGCACATAGCAACTGCACTGCACCCTCCCACTGAACCAATCACAGAGTCTCCTGCTTTTGAGGATCTGGCTTGCCATGTTTACAGCCTTGAGCTCCATCTTATGTTAGTAAGCATACTTGTTCCCTATGTGCCAAAAAAATAAATATTTTATAGTTGACGATCATTTTAATAGTTCCCTGGATTATGTGTCAGATCATAAAACGGTGGCAGTGATCACAAGAATCATCCTTTCGGGTGTTTTTTTTATTTTTTTTAAACTGAACAACCCCAAAGGGTGATTACCCATCAAGTTATCCTGATGCCAAATTAAAGAGCCTTTGTGTGTTTGTGTGCACAGAGAAGGGCACTGTGGAGTATGCAAACCATGTCATTTCTTACAGGCCATTCTCCCAAAGTTTTCTCCTGGCCTATTAAAGATAGGGATTCAAAATGGGTACCATTAATATTTTATTATTTTGCCCTTGCCCAATATATGGCCATGAACTGCTTGCACCCAGGGTGTAATGAACAAAGGTTGTAGGTATTTGCTTCCTTCCAGCAGGAGGGTCAGTACACTTCTCATCCTGCGGGTGTCACTGTTACCACATCTGTGGCATTGAGCCTCATCTGGTCATCCTACTGCACTAATGACTTATGGTGGCGGCACACAGACCACCGCATTTCTGCAACATTGAACACATGCACACATCTAAACACATGGCCCAGACACACAAACATACTTCCTACATGAGCAGACATGCTCCCACAAGTGAGGTCTGAGGGGAAGAACAGCAGCTCTACTCTGCACTCACTGAACGAGGGACTGTTCAGGGCAACCGTTGGGTTTGTTTTGCTTGTTAGACAAACAGAGGAAGACAACCAAGCAATTGGCCTCAAATAGCTGCAATAGTAAATACATTTCACTGCTTTGAAGACAGAAGAGAAGTCCCTCTGGTGCAAGTGAGCCCTGAATTATTGTTATAATGGACCTATTTAGCCTGTCATATTATGTAAAGCTTTAGATAAATGGACTGTTGTGGTTGTGGTACATCACAATATTCCTGTTTCTATGCACATGACCATAATAGATTTTTTTGAAATGTTATTTTCACTCCAAGTCTCCCTCAAAACATGCGCACATATTTAGGAACGTGTAGCTCAGGTTTATGTTGAAACTGAATAATTTTTATAATTATAATGCTCATAAAAACACACAATAGCAACATGGTTCAGTACGCGGGCCATGGAGCTCCATAGCAATATTTTAGGAGCTACTCAACTGTTCTTCGGTGGCAGACAGTCACCTTGCCAATACCCAGGACAACACCACCTGTCAGGGTTTGCCTTGGGCCCCAGACAGAGCGCCCAGTAGTCCAGAGTGGATTTTGTGGCAGATCAGTTGGATTTACAGAGACAAACAGGCTGCCACTGCACTGTGTACTTTCATCTATTCTGCTGAAAACACAATTTGGATGTACTGTTTCTCAACTCTGTTACTTCTGTGAATCCTGATGAGGGTGTGGGCCGAACAGAGACGACAGAAAAGCAACAGAGTGAGGATATTTCAAATTCAAGGCAACATCTGTAGTGATTTTACTCAGCACTCTCTAGGCCCTAAAAGTTATTGTTTCTTGCTCTTGCTGGATGATTTATAGTGTGGGACTTTAATGAGATATGAAAATTTTATTTTTGACTGCAGCTTATATTATGTCAAATAAACTTTTCATTCAAAGGGAAGGATTTGGTCATTAACATAAATCTATAGCTTTTAGATGAACGACATGTGTTGCAACCTTTCCTCGACCTTGTGCTGTAATGCATGATTGTATTTTTCTGAACAGAGTAGTGTGAGGAAAAGCTACAATCTGTTGCCCTCAACAATAACCAAAGGATTCAATTGTGGTAGTGGAAATGGTATATTGCGTGCAAAGGACTTCATTACAAACATGTGGTTTGTGTATTAAGACATGACGTATTTATAGTATGACAGCGGCGCTGTCGGAGGTGATAAACTCCGCCTCTGCGGACGCTCGGTGCGAACAGTGCCCAACACAGAGCAGCATTACCTCGGCCTGTCCTGATGAAATGATCCGCTGGCTCAGACGGCTCCGTCTTTAGATATTTTCCACATAGTATTGTATATTTTAATAAAAATTAATTAATACATCAAGTTAAATATTTAAAATGTGAAAATAACAACAATATACATGCATTTATTAAAAGTACACTCAACAAAAATATAAACGCACAAAGAAAAACAGAGTAACTATCCAAAAATAACAGTACAACTTTATCAATAAAGTGGCTTTAATTTGCGAGCATTAGGATCAATTTCAAAACAAAAGTCCTGGAGTAATGGCAGGAAGAACACAATGGCGGTCGATGATCCAAGTTCACAAACTTAAATATCGTGTGTGTCCAACATTAGCCTCATGCAGAGCAGTACACCGGTGACGCATGGACATCACCAGGTTGTCGATCGTGGCCTGGAATGACAGTGGAATGATGCACAGTCAGTTGTGTTGCCACAGCTGTAACGCTCAACCCAGCACTCAGCATGCCAATGGCACGCTCCCTCATGATTTGTGACATCTGTGGCATATTGCCAAGTGACAAAAGTCCACATTTTGGTGTGCCCTTTTATTGGCCAGATCATAAGGAGTGTCTGTGTACTGGTCACGCATATTGACCACCACTCTGCCATGCTCCATGACTCTCGTGAGTTGAAATACTCAATCTGAGATTGTAGTCAATAGGAGTGGCCAAGTGACACTGGACTACTGGGTTTGAGCAACACAAATCATTCCATAAACAAATGCATCAAGAATCTGAGCAAATGTCATGACATTCTATTTTTGTTCACCATTTCAACTTTGTGCGTTTATATTTTTGTTGAGTATATTTTATATGATCATTCATCAACACTGTAGGTGGGGGTAATGAGGCTTTCAAACGCCATTCAAACAGTAAAACAAGGAAGTACACTGCTGTTTCAATTGAAGAGATTGTACTCGTGTACTCCCGTACTTGGCAAGTATGTATTCCAGTCGTACTTCTCAAGGATGCCAGTTTGTACTGGCATACTTGGGTATTGAGAAAGGGCCCTTGTCTTCATGATATGCTTATTCTACAACTTCAGAAAGCAAACTGTTTTTATTATAAAAAGATCATATACTTTTTCAAATAAACTGATGGGTAATATATTCAATTTCTGCTAAAGAAAAAACCCTCCTAAATAGAGAGCTACAAAATAACGCAGAGACACACAAAAGGAGAGACAAGACACAGGCATGACAGTGATAGAACGTAGGAGACAACTAAGCTTGTAAAAGTCATCTTGAGGGAGACATGTATGTAAAAACAAAGTCTATTCTCCAGTGCACTATTGCCAAGACATTTCATTCAAAACCACAAATGTCAACCTCAAGATGGGGCGAGAGGAAAAGATCACCAAACACATTGGGATTCACTGTCTGGAAAACATATAATGTCTCTATTTTTTTTTTTATTTGCCCGTCTATCCAGTACATGTTCAGATTACGAGTGAAATTCTGACCTCCCACTAGTACTGGTTCAGAAGTCTGGGGATCATTAAATAAAATTAGGATTCATCTGGTGTACACAATTGATATATCAGCATAACATTTTATGACTTTCCATCCCATAGTTGAGATATTTCAGTCTGCAAAGTGGTGGGTTGACTGGCTGACAGACGAACATTTTCATACTCTGAGCAAAAGGCAATGGGATGGCTAAAAGCACACAGGTAATTACACAAAACAGTGAGTGGCTCCTTTTGATTTACAAAGAGCAGTCCACCAATGGATGAGAAAGTCGCTGAATGGAATATTAATGCAAGCGATGACTCACTGAAAAGAGGAACTGCAGGAGAGGATTCACACAAGTCTTAAGATCAAACTTGACTTTTAAATACTTATTTTTACAAACATCAAACATAACACACAGTGGCAATTTGTTTCACATTGGCAGTGTCTTATTTACACTTGATACATTAGTTTAACTGCTTATTTGAATTGCTCCACGACAGAAGGTAAGCAGTGGCAGTTGAGGTGCATACTGTGGCTTATGTGTTTGCTTGTGTGTTACTCCACTTAGACTTGGCATTAAAAGGCATTTGGGGTGATTAAATTGCAATCAGATCGTGATTGACCACATAATAGTACAGGTTCTAATGCATCCCTAATGCACTGAGGACAGATTGTAATCCAATTGGCCAAACCATCTCTTGAGGTCGTCAGGGACACATTGTGACCACATTGAATACAGGTGTAAAGGCAGTTGTGTTGTCAATAGACAACTAAATAGCAGTGAGATAGCTCCATCCAGTAAACACATGAAGCAGTTTTCTCCATTGACCTTAACTGTGGACACTCAGAGTGACAAGTGTCTTCATGTGCAGCTACCATTGTCTCATATTTATAGTCTCTGGATGATAGGTGGATGTTGAAATCTAACCAATCACATGATGGGAAGGTACTGTTGTCTTTATACTAGTCGTGGGTGATATAAGCTTAAAGGTGAAGTAAGTAGTTTATAGTGACATCTAGAGGAGAGGCTAAAATTTACAACAAAGAACTGCTCCTCTGCTCACCCCCTCCCTTCCCTGAACGCTACGGTATCCTCAGCCGGTCAAATGTCGTCCTCGTCGTCTTTCTCCGTGTCGGAAGATGAGGTTCGTGAGGCGAGGGAGAGGGCGAGCTACCGCGGCCGTAGCAGACGAAGCGGAGAGAGTGGAGGCGGGACTTCTGCTACAAGTAAAGCGTCGCCTGATTTGTTCTCTCGTGTTTGTCTATACAGGCTCCGGTAGAAACATGGCGTCGTGGCAATGCAGTAGTCAGTTGTAACATGACTCAAAAAGTCATGTTATTTTATTTTACATGACTTTTTGAAACACTACGAAAATGAAACAAAGAATATTATACAGCTACTGGACAATGCAGGAGCACATGATATGTATACAAAAGTGGATTTTGGGTCATATAAACCCATAAATACTACACAGTGTCCCTTTAAGGATTACATGTTCAGGCAAATGTAACAATAATGTAATCAGGTAAAAAAAAAAAGAAGGTTAATTAATATACTAAATAGTTTTGGTTTTTTTTATCTCTGAAAACATTGTAAAGTGTACTTTGTTGTCTTCAACAGGGTTTTAACTTTCTGGCAGATTGTCAGTGCTTTGTTATCCATACTCCAACATATGAACTGTGGGTAATTCCCTCAGGTAAAGATACTGAGTTACAGACAGTGGCTGTCAGTTAACCTACGAGGGTGGACGTCGGGACAGGGCTCATGTGAGTGATGAGAGCTAAAGGGTTCCTTGAATGTATCATGTCGCTTGGCCTGAACTTGGAGTATCGTATAAAAGTAATTCACGATATTTGTGTTGTGACAAATAATACTATACGATCTTCCGCAGTTCTTTGGCCTCTGCCTATTCTTTACCATTACAACAATATGATCTGCGATGTACAGTATCTTGCCGTGAGACAGCTTGTTATGTCGGGAACTGAAGTTTGTGTCGCTTTGTAAACCACTCACTCCCCCCCATCAGAGTCCATAGAGAAACGTGATGATTTTACATCACAGATTTGTTGATCCACTGATGCTTCAATCAATAACTTCACTTTTTTGTGAACTCAAAGTTATCAACAAGGCAGCTGATAGTAGAACTAAATATGAATCAGACAATGTGATGTCCCTGGAGTTGAATTAGTAATGTGCATCCATATAGTAATACAGAACAAAAAAACAAAAAAAAAACATTGCTGCTGAAATTTGAATGCCATTCACGTCTGTTTGGAGTACATAATTTGTTTATAATAACATCACATCCCCACAGTATCCCCTATCATCTGTGCCATTGTGCCAACGTGACAAAACACCAATATAGAAACCTAGATTGAATGTTAGAGGAAAAGGGTGAGAGCAGGTAATTCACTGAGGTAATAAAGAAGACAGCTCCAATCACAGAATTGAATTAGACTCGTAACACAACTTCTGCCTCACTGTAACTGCCTCACACCCTCACACCCCCCTCCAAACCATAAACAGCTTGCACAGAAACAGATATTTCACATTACCCAGGAATCTCATACCGATCCAAAGAAAAACAGGTTAATGGATCGGGTGGTTCATCTGCTGCTGATCGTTAAGGATCCTCTAAAAATTCACTATCCTTTTGTGGACAAAAACATGTTTTCGATTAAAATGCTTCTCTGCAATTTCTTGTGCGGCTGTTTTAAATAGCTCACAGTTGTCCTATTGATTAGCAGTCATATTCCACAACTTTCAGTAACCCATTCTGTCATTTAGAGAAAAAAAAGCTAACTGAATCATCCAAGAGCCTGTCCAGTTATGCAAATGAAATGAAACAAATGAAATGCAGCAATTCATATCACAGCTGGGGCTCCATATCAAAATAATCCAAGGTACAGTATGGCAGCCTTTTTTTTTTGGATTACTTCAATAATCTTCCATTTTAGAATAACTCAGTGTTTCCAGCTGTTACTTAAATTCACATGATTGAATCATGGAATCTCAATTTTTTTTTTTTACTTTGGACAGTTTTATTATTTTATACATCCACAAAAAATGGTATAATAAATAACCTTCTTTATAATTTTGCTGTATTAAATGGTGGCTATATGATAAAAAATGCAGTGCACATGCATTTTAATTCATCAGTAAAATCCACCTGTGCTTAGAATGTAAAACTTTTTTTTGTTTAATATGTAGCACACGTTGAATATTTAACTGGTGTATAGCTTCTCTCTAAGTGCATTTCTGGTTGTAACACATTTTTTCTCTCACAGGTGGAGGCTAATTTGTCAGCCTTAATCTGTGGCCCCTCTCCCTGGTGGCTCTCTGCAGGCTCTGCACAATCAACACTTGTTTCTGTCGTGGCAAAATGATGAGCAGGGGAATCTTTGACACAAAGCTTTGACTCCTCCACTCATCCTTCTCTGCCTTGGGAAGCGCCATATAGGTATATTGATTGTGAACGGCACAATGGGAGGTAAATGTATGCTGTGTTTTGGAGGTCAGTGCGACACCTTTAATTTTTAATAACTGTCTGGCGACTGGGTATCTCAAATTTACACTATTTATGAAGCTTGTAGGCTGTCTGTCGCAGACATGCAATAAACATTGCACCCAGGACTAATTAGGGCCTGGAGTTATGATGATCAGTGTGACCCTAGTAAGCAACACTTCCACGCCTGCAGGGCCACTGTGCTGAGCACAAGAGGAAATTGTGAAATGAATACCATCTTGCATAATGGGTGTCCGTCACAAGCCCTTCTCTCCACAACAGGCCTTCATAGTGGCCTACAAAGAAAGTGAAAAAAGCAATTTTGTGTTTGGTTTGCAGTTGAAGTCCAAGGCCCCCCGAACGATACGTATCAGCTGAAGAACATTTTGTGCCTTGAAACCTCGTAGTGGCTGCAGCAGGCAGGAAATGAGACAGAGGTTTTCATTTCCCTGTTGCTATCTTCTCTAACCAACTAAATAGGGACCCCTTTGCCACGGGGCCCCGATTACATCTGCCTACTATTCACGATGTAAAAAAAAGGAACACAGCACTTCTGTAATCAGGAATGTAATCTACATCATGAATTCCATATTCATGGGAAATGTGGAAAAGCAACAGGGTCAAGAGCTCGAGGGGAACACGGTGACTGCTAAGATAATTGATTTCACTTTCTGGTGGGATGTGAGAAGGATGAGTGATTGACACATTGGTAAACTGTGAGAATGTATGGTGAATGATGAATGGGTGTTATTGCTAAAGTAACAAGCAAAGCTGTCTGATTTTATCACCTTATTATTTTTTGTCACGTCTGTTCCAGGGGCAAATTGTCCTCCTGTAATTTTCCACTTTTGTGCTTGCAACTTCTCTAATTTCTATTTCATTTTTCTAAATCAATACATACATATATTTCTCAGTCTTCTCCATCAATCATTCTTGATTTTTTTTTTAGCTCACAAGCAGTGTAAGCAACTTTTCCCACGTCTTTCACATTAAAATCTGCATCTATCATCGGTGCTGTGCAGTAATTTAATATTTACTCCACCTCTTTGTTCCCCATCTTTTTGCAGCCTTTTCCTTCCACTTCCTCTTTAAAACTGCAGAATTTCTCTCCCAAGATTCCCCCCACATGCGTTCTCCCATTTATCTCCCTGATTAATATAAAACCTGCTCCCACTTGGCGCAGCATTTCACTGAAAAACCAACACGATTGGTGGCTATTTGATTGGCCTTAGCCTTCACGAATGCTGGGGGGAATTGAAGAGAAAGAGCAAAAGCATTTGATCTATTCATCCATCTGCATGGAAATCAATGAGACCTGTCTCTCAGACACACCCCCACTGTCCTGCTCACATTTTTTCTTTTCCAACCACAGGAATTCTGCCTACCATCTGAGTCAGCTGCACAAGTGGAAAGCGGCAGGGGCGTGGAGTCCCACTGCTGCAATAAACACCACCATGCGCATGAATTCACACGATATTACAACACAATTAAATATATAAAATCCACACAATCGGATAGATTGACAGCTGCTAAGTTTCATAGACTTCACTTGGGTGTACGGCGCAGTGTATCGCTGCTCCTCGTGCTGCATGTTTTTGCTCCTCTCCAATTGAGACCAGTGGCTTTGCCCCAGGCTTTATTGGCTGCTTGTTAACCTTTCAGATGACTATGAAAAGGTTACTCGGCTCATTGTTCTTTCCCCCACTGATTTATAATTTTACCCTCCTGTAGGTTTATTTGTGGAGGCAAAGCAGGTGCACTTACTCTACCTACATTACTAAACTTGAATCTGCTTCTGCGATAAGTCATCTGAAGGAGTTGTCATTTATCTAACAGTGCAATATGATTTGTGTGGATATTTTCACAGCTATATAATGCAACAATAAACTTTATTATATACAACAGAGTAGTATTAGGTTATATGTCATGAGTGGTATAGAACAAAATACCGGATATTTATGCTCTTGATACAAACTTTTTTTATGGGGTAAAAACGTGTTGTAAACCAAAAACTAAAACCAAAAAAATTAAAACGGCTTTTACATCATAAATTACTTCAGTCAAGTTGCTGCAGTGCAGTTTAGACGTCCCACTACAGTAGTAAAAAAACGATTAGTTGTGCAGAGGTGATTAATTTTATTTCTACAGCTGATGCAACAGTCGCTGTTTGGTGCTGGTGTGGAACACAAAGGAACCAAGACATTGGCAGCAGGGCAGATTCTGGAAGAAGAGACGGATGCAGAGTGAAATGCTGATTGAAAAGAGGAGAAAATCAATCAAGCAAGCCTGGCTGATTGACAGCTTGTCAAGGTGTTTTCTGTGAGAGTGTCAGGAAAAGCACAATTGCTCCCCCGATCCTCTCTCTTTCTCTCTCCCTCTCATCCATCACTTGCCACTTGACCCATCATCACACTGTCGTCTCCTTCAAAACGTCTCACCCAACTCCCCCCACTAAATCTCTCTCTCACTTTACACATTGTTTCACCACAAACCTTCACACATTTCCACTGCCGGTTGCACCTTCATTTTCTCAGCAGAGATAAATTCATTGGCAGACATTTAAGGCTGCAGAGTGACACTCCTTTAATCTTGTTGTTCTGTAACCTTCAAAAGGAGAGAAGGAGCTGCTCCACTTGCGTTACCTTTACGCAACTTCACCCATCTATTTCTCAGTGCTCAGAGTGTTATTTGTTTTCATTATATTCTCAGATACATTACAGCGGCAGGATGTACAAAAACAGAGTAAGAGTAAAAGGCAGTGGGCCACCGTTCCAGCTGCATTTGGAGTCCCGTGTCAGCAACATAAGGGCTTAAAATACAAGCAGCACATAGATAAAATATGCAGGAAGTGGCCACATTATAGGCAGCATGGCTATGAATAAGTCTCTCACTGATGGTGGCATTAAAATAAAAGGGTCAACTAGTTTGTCTCATATGTTTTCGGCCCATCTCTCTTGTTAAAGGGCAAAAAGTTCAGTTTCAGTCACTTCTAAAATTGTGCTTCTCACTATTTGAGTGATTACCCAAACCCACCATCTTTGTAAAATGGAAAATGGATGAAGTGTTTGAGAATTTAATATCACTGGTGTGTGGAGCCATCCTGTTTGTTGATGATAAAGGGCTGATTCTGCTTCATGTGTTACAGGATAAATATTTTATTTGTACGAGTTATTTGTATTGAAGTAGCGATAACAGACAAAAAAAAATAGGCACATCACAAAACGTTTTCACAAACTTCCCAATGTTTATCTACAGCACAACTTTAACCAACAGTCTCAAGCTATAATCCACTTTTTGTTAAACTAAATGAACTATAATGAAAAAAAATCTGGTTGATTTGAGTCTGGTTGAGTTAAAAATGACTTCACAGAATCCAAAATATGTATCCAACTGAGCGAAAACAGCATTAGCTGAGAGGAATAAGCCAATTTAAAAAAACAAACTAACACCAATTATCACTGTGTTACAGTCACAGGAGGCACATTATGGAACAAACACAATCAGGATCGGAAAATATCGACATCATTTTAAAGGTTCAAACAATATATATATATACTCAAAAACAATTCATCACAATTAAGATTAAACACATAATGTAAAGGTGTCAGACTTGATCATGTTTCATTTATTTCAGACAAAGAGCAAGGGAGTTGTTTTATTTATCCGTTTATGTACATTTTAGATTTGGAATTTTGCAAAGGTTTATTATTTATTTGCCGTTATCTATTATTCTGACCTTTTACTTATATTTATTTCAAACCATTTTGTTTTCATTTTCTCAGAATACAAATGTATTTATTCATTCATTTTCATCCAGTATATTGGTCTTTGTTATTCAATTGCATTATATTACATTATAGTTGAAAGAAAAACATTTGTGCTGCTTTGCTGCTGTAAACTGTTACATTTATAACTAAGGCTGCAACAACTAACTGATGTCTTTGAAAAATAAAAAAGATATATATTTTCTGGTTTCTTTGCTCCATCTAACAAAGAAATCATTAAAACTAAATAATTTTGGTTTCTTGACCAAAAAAGACATTTAAAAACACAGAACATTTTTCAAGATGTTCTGACATTTTATGGACCGAATAAATATTGTTAGGCCATTAAGGCCTGAAACGCCTGGAAAAAAATGCCTCTAAAACCTGAGGTTCAAATGCCTACTAAATTATTGATTTCTCAGCCTCTGTACCAGATAGGAACACAATCCAAAAAGTATTTGAGAGCTTACACCTGTGGCTTCCCTGGGAAATTGAGTTTATTTAGATAAACCGTCACCAAAAATGTAAATGTAAAGTGAAAACTACTTTCTATTAAAAACAGTAAGAAAGTTATATCAACTTGTGTCAGTGCCTTGATTTAGTCCTGATGGACTGAGAAGAACAAGAACAGCATGTAATGACTGTGTGCTTATAGCGCTGTGGCATCTGCAGGACCTCGTCGTCTTCAAACATAAATATGTCTTAACCATAAATCCCGGTTGATTGGTTCAGCACGTACAAAGTTATCAGCGATGATGTCATCGAAGCCAAGACACTCCTCAAAGTCACTGCCTTCAGAAATATATTTGCTGTCAAATTCCTCCAAGTTTGTGAGAAGAAATTTCAAAACAATGTCAGGAGGAACCCTTATACCCCCTGAATGTTGACGTATGTTGACGATGTGCTATAACATACCCAGCAAACACGACGAGGGAGAAAACAACACAAATGCTTGATTAAGGGCCTGACCCGGCCAGAGGATAGTGGTGGGAAATATCGGCCTGACACACGGGTTGGGCTCAGGCAGAGAACTCTACTCTGGGCTGCACTGTGGAGCCAAGAATATAACTTTTCACAGATTTCCGGTTTTCGGATACTTTTGCCTTTGCCAGCACTTTCGCGTGTTTTACGGACTGTACTTGAGGAGTACCACAAAAACATGAGTGAGTCATCTTTTTTCACACTTTGCAGACTGATAGGGCCTCCAGAGTCCAAAATATAAGGATTGAAATGATTAAAAAGTTGATTTTGCATAATATGTCCCCTTTAACTTAAAAGTAGAGAGAATAGCTGCTTCCTGAATCTATGAGCAGGGTCCAAAAGAGAGGAGCCTCTCTGCTTCCCTTTTCTTATTTTAGTAACTCAAGGAACCATCAGTAAGCCTGTATTCTGAGAGTGAAGTGACCTTTTGGAATAATATGATGCTATCAGCTCTTTAGGATACAATGGATTTTGGTCATTAAAAGCTTTAAGCAGCAGAGATTTAAATTTTATTCTGGATTTTACAAGGACCCCGCAGCATTTTGAGGTTATGGGACACCTTAATTAGGAATTACAATCCACTTATCCACTCTACAGATAACTTTTCGAGTCAGGATTAATCTGATTTTGCAATATAGTCAGATAGAAGAAAGCTGTTCAATAGATGTATTTATGTATGAGTTAAAAGACAAAAATAACCCCATGGTTATCAGTGACGTGCGGTGAGCTCTGGGGTTGGGTAGGAAGACAGTCACAGACCAAGATGACACACACTAAATTAGTATTTCATACGTTGCAGGCAGTGCACCATGCAATCTGAGAATATCAAGATAGTCGTACAGTGCGCGTACACTCACTTGTGTGTGTGTGCGCGTTGCGTGTTAAAGAGAGAGAGTGCGTTAGTTCAGACTTGCTTAGTTCATTTGAAGATGAAGTCCATACGCCATTCCTTCTTCACAAAGTTGTCGATGACAGAGTTAGAAAAGTCTCCTGACTTGGCCTTCAGTTTACAGAGTCTACAGAGTATACAGTTGCTCTGTCTGTTTTCTTATACCACTCCTTTTGAAAAGTATGTATAATTTTCTGTCCCTTCCTCTGGAGAAGGTCCGGTAGCTCAGGCGTGGGTCTCCCCTCTAATAAAAGCTGCCGTTTTTCATCAAATGCCAGCATTAAAGCGGGCCTAGACCGGAAGTTCAAGTTAACGCTGTTTTTTAGTGTGCATCTGCATCATTACCTTGTTTAAGAAGCCCTGATGTTCAAAACAAACATTTCAGCCACTGCTGAGAACGCTGTGTTTTATTGTAATCTTGGGCTCAGCGAGATCTCTGAAAAAACCCGGTCCGGTTACGTAAACAGTGGTTCTCCTGAACAGAAGATCCTCCTGCTCCAGGCAGTAGTCCGGGCACATCCGGTTGCGTACATTGAACCGCAGAAGAAGAATAACGTCCGTTGTGGAGGTGTTTCACGAGCGACAGTGTCTTCTGACTCTGGATCTGACTCCGGGTCAAAGTCATAAAAGGGACTGCGGCGGGGAGTCGTGAAGAAGCTATTTTTGAACATTGTTAAATCAATGTTTTGATAATGAGGAGCAGTGCATCCACCGTTCCAGAGGGGGGAGCTGCGCTTCTGAGACAGGATGTGCTGAATAGTACTGGCCAATCACAAGACTCTGTCTTCTGGGGGTGAGAGTTGAGTCTGAAATATCGCAGCTCAGGAACAGCTTCAGAAAAGAGGATTTCTATCGGCTCGTTTACAGCAACTAGGAGGTTTTTGACCATAAAAACAAGTTAATGTATGTAAGTAGACCTCCATAACTAACATATATGTGCAACAGGACCACTCTAGATCTGCTTTAAGAAATGTTTAAGGCCCTCTTATAGAGCATTCATTACACCTCCCGCTAAATTGCTGGACGTAAAACAGCGAGAGGCAACGTGAGAGTAAATGCACCACAAACATAGAACAGTAACGTCAATAGGCAGCATAGCGATCTGCTTTTTGATGTACATTTTAACTATATGGGAAACTGACTGTGCATGCGCAAACAGTCACATACATGCCGATGAGACAGAAAGGCAGAGGAGGTCTGTGCCTCTGCTCTGTAATAGAATGCAATGGTGAATGGCTTGTGCAGACGCTGCCTGACCAGAAAACAGCGCATTTTAGTGCTTTCATTAGACTATGATAATGACCAAATGCAGACACATTCAAACCTGTAGTAAAGTTATTTGAAATTAAAAAATACAACATTTTGAAAAAATAATCAAACCTTACATGAACTCAACCTCAAATTTTCCCTGACAGTCTAGGGTAGGGACTGCCTACCCTGCCTACCCTGCCTGCATGTCACTGATGGTTATGACATTCAAAGTAACCATATGATCATATAAAGTGTGTTTAAGAAAGAAAACAATAAAAGTATAATCCAGACCTTTTTTTTTATTTTTTTATTACATTACTGAAGTTTTACCATCTCGGTAGTTAGCTGCAGAAATGTGTTGCTCTCTAATGTTACCCTAAAAATGTACAGGATTTCACAAAATTGGTTCCAGGACAGCACCCTGTGTAACTCCATGACTAGACTCATGTGCATGAAAGAGTCATTGTCCTTTTATTGTTGATGGTGCCAGAGTCAGCTCTTAGATCTAGGAGACGATTCAACATTTGGTTTCAAAGCTGCATGAGTCGCTCAGGTCTGGGTCACAGTTTCCCGAGAGATGCTTCATATTTTCACATGAGTGCACAAGCCCATGGTTCCACTAATATGTGTCTGCGAGGAGTTTTGCCCCATTTGTATTCCCTTGCATTGTTTAAGGGCTGAGTTAGTTTATTAAAATGTCAGGGTAGCTATTTTCATAGCAAAATTAAGATGACACCATTAAAGGGTCATGTGACAGGGTGGAGGACATTTGTTAAGCTGCTCTGACTCCGTCCCCAGAGTCAGAGCTGAACTTGCAAACGAAGCTTTTACTTCACTGCTCCAGTTTCCTGGAATCATTTACAAATGAAGCTTAAACTTTCACCATCAATCACTTCTGGGGCTAATTAAATTAATATTAAGAGACAAAAGCACTCTGGGTCATTGTAAATGTTCTCAAAAGAGTTTTGATATAATATTATTTTTTCTTATTCTTTTATTTGATATTGATTGGATAGTGTGCTTTATTTATTTCACAGTGCATAACAGATGTTTTGTTTGTGAACATATCTATGTTCCCTGGGTCCTATGTTCCCCGCTTTGTATGAGACCTGGGAACATAGGACCCTTTCTCTAAAAAAGGGTCCTATGTTCCCCGCTGTTCACCAAAAGGGTCCTATGTTCCCCGCTTTGTATGAGACCGGGGAACATAGGACCCTTTCTCTAAAAAAAGGGTTCTATGTTCCCCACTGTTCACCCAAAGGGACCCGGGGACCCTTACCCTAACCCTAACCCCAACCGTTACCCTTACCCTTACCCTAACCCTAACCCTTTACCCTGGAGCTCCACACCCAGGCTTCCACAAAGTGGGGAACATAGGACCCTTTTTTAAAAAAAAAGGTCCGATGCTCCCCGATCGGGGAACATAGGACCCGGGGAATGTTTTGTTTTGCATCATGATTGTCATTTCCATTTTGTTATACTGTCATCTTGTCCAGGTCTCTCTTATAAAATAGAGTTGAAACTCCATGAGACTTTAACCCGTCGATTTGAAGGTGATGTATGTAGAATCTGTTTTACTTTCTTAACATTAAACCTATTTGTTCAATTTAAGGGTGTCAGCAACAGGTAGAAACTGAAAGTGTGGCAAATGAAGATTTATTTTGACAATATGGCTTCTCTCTCTATATATATGTATTTATATTTATTTATTTATATATAATATATATATATAATGCTGTGCCTATCTCAGCTGACATAGGGCGATAGGCGGAGTACACCCTGGCCTGGACAGTTCAAGTGTAAAGGCAGTTAAGTAAACAACTCACATAGTGGCTACTTGAGGAGCATGAGAGGGAGATGGAGGTTTTGACTTCTCAGGTTGTTGTATCAAAAGTCTAAAAAGCATCCTTGTTATTCAGATGGTGAACAAAATAATGGCTGTCGACTCAAACTGCTGCCTTAATCTGTTATATTATGTGGTTGGCAATACAGAGAGCGGTGATCTTGCTTAGAACTGAAAAACCTGAATGCAAAACGGCTGACATAATAGAAGTGAAATATGCCAAGCGACTGAAGTTGCGCTTTATGGCGGTCAATTTATCTCCACACGCTGAAACAAAAGTCCTGAGGAAAAGGGAAACAGAGCGGCTGCAAAAATATGTTTCATGCCTTGTCACTTCCACCCTCTGAGGGTCACATCAACTGCCAGATTTATAATGTTCAATTTAATTGACATAATACAACCTGGGGGCCCACGGTTGGTGTAGTGGTTAGCACTCTTGCCTTTGCAGCAAGAAGACCCGGGTTCCTGGGTTCGAGCCCCGTTTGGAACAACTTCGGAACAAGGGCCTTTCTGCAAGGAGTTTGCATGTTCTCCCCGTGTGTGCGTGGGTTTTCTCCGGGTTCTCCGGCTTCCTCCCACAGTCCAAAAACATGCGATATGGGGATTAAGTGAATTGGTCACTCTAAATTGACCGTAGGTGTGAGTGTGTGAATGAATGGTTGTTTGTCTATATGTGGCCCTGTGATGGACTGGCGAACTGTCCAGGGTGTACCCTGCCTATCGCCCAATGTCTGCTGAGATAGGCACAGCACCCCCCGTGACCCTCTGGTGGAGGATGAAGCGGTAGATAATGGATGGATGGATGGATAATACAACCTGCTTTTTAAGGAAAGATTTACAAGACTTCAAAAATAACAAAATAACAAAAATAAGACACATTCCTTGCCTGTCAGAACTCTATTGATCCATCCCCGTTAAACATGTCTGTATTGACAGGAGTAAGTCGACTTAACCTTGAAATGCAGCTCACTGACAAACGCGACAAAGACGTATGGTTCAAAATCCTGACAACAGAGCTTGAAGATCTCAATCAAAATCCCTAATGGAGTGGTGCTGAAATGTCATATAAGTCAATAAATATGGAAGAATTATGGAACTGGAGTCGTGTCCATATGTCGCTGCCACCTCACAGATGAGAAACGTGCAGCTTTGATGAAAATATCTGCAGTGATGTTCAGGGACTGAAATCCCATGAAACTGACAAGAACTGTGCCTTTTAACATTTTGAAACACATGAGCTCTTTGAGAAGGTTGTGATTTTGCTCAGTGAATTGAATTTTCCAGAGGAGATGTTATTCTGTGTTGTGCTCATCGGGCCCATGGGACCTTGTCAACTACAGAATGGACAACAGAGGAAAATGAAAATTACTTTGCACCAAACTGTTTTTTTGTTCAAAAATTAAGTTGTTTTTTTTTTTAAAGGCTATCCATATTTGATTCTATATTTGTTGTTTTATTTAAGCTTAAACATGCCAGTGGATTTTATGATACACAAATTAATAAATCAGATGTGTCTTTGGATTGAACCAAAATCCCCCTCGTTTTGAAAAAAATTTGAAGAACAGAAAGCAGAGGTTTAATATGGCTCCAGAACCCAAACATCACCAGTTTACCGATGAACATTGAGCAGTTACCTTTCAAACACATTGGAACAGACTGAATGCTTGAAATGTAGAAGCCAAGAAGCATTTTCTATACACTTCTTAAATGATTTGGTTAAAAAAATTACAATAAGGGTCCCTTATTTAAGGTTAGTTAGTACATTATTAAGCATTAATTAATTGTTTATGTATATGTATTACACTTTAACATTTCTTTATATATATCCAGTATTATGTATTCATTAATAATGTGGAAGAGGAAAAGTATAAAATAAATGAAACATAAGAGATCAAACCTGAAAATAAAGTCATAGAAATAAAAGCAAGAAAATGCAACTAAATAATTGTGTACTATATTGTACTATGAGTAATATGAACCAATATGAACAGGTATACATTTTAAGATTTCTGAGTAAGTAGGTGAATGATATTAATATTTGTTTTGTTTAAAGCGTGGGTGTGACTCTTAATGTAAGGATTTCAAATAAGTTTTAATTAGGTTTAGACCAAGGTTTGATTAATAATGTGAGCAGAAAATTGATGTGACACTCTGTTCTATGACTTGGCATGGAGTTATTGTGAGTAGGTGGTGTTGATTTACTCCTGACATATTCTCCTTGATGCAGCCAGGTAACACTAATTCAAAATAAATCAGACATAAATCATGTAATTACTTATCAAATATTAGACAACTTACATAACTTATATATACTGTGTATATATATATATATATATATATATATTAGGGCTGTCAAAATTTGTGGAATTAACACGTAAATTTTTTTTAACGCATTAACGCACTTTCTCACTTTCATCGCACTACGAGTAGACGTGCAGTTTATGAACAGGCAAGGCGGCGGGCAACTGCTTAGGGCCCCGAGCCGATAGGGGGGCTCCCAACACTCGGAGCCTAAATGCATCAGTGAGCAGCTGCATCCCCGTCTCCATTAAACAACAATGACATCGCAGTAGAAAACCCCCCTAACGGGGCCCCACGTCTCCTCACGTTTACCTGTGTGAAGCTGAAGGAAAATGAAAAGGATTTATCAATCAGGAAGTTAGAAGAGGAAGGAAAAAAAGAGGATGAAGAAAAAAGAAAGAAAGACACACAGTTGTAATTGGCGCTGCTGGCGCAGATAATGATATAATCATAACATTAACAGTCACTGTCTAACTAACGGGGACACAGACAGCAGCTAACATTAGCGTCAGAATGCTAGCTGACGCTAACGCTAACTAGTAGAAGCAGTGCTTCAAAGTGCTGATGAGGAATTTCCTGCTGTGGGTTTAGTAAGAAAACTATTTAACTTCTATACTTTATATTTTGTTTATAATGTGAGTTATTTACAGTGCAATGTATAGTTTTTATTTATTTATTTATTTATAATTTATTATTATTATTTAATTTGTTATTTACAGCATTTTTTTTTTCTATTTATTTATATTGTCTTATAATGTGGGTTTTTTACAATGTAATGTTTATTTTTTTTACTTAAGTTTGTATAGGTTTTTACAAGTTATTTACAGTATTTTATTGTTCTTTACATTTATATTTTTCACATACTTTATTTATCTCTCCGTTCCTACAACAATATAAAGAGAAAATTATTTTTTTTGGGCATATTTACGAATGGTAATAAATCGTGATTAATCGTGATTAATCCACAGCTACCCTGTGATTAATCTGATTTAAAATGTTAATCTTTTGACAGCCCTAATATATATTTACATTGTATCAGCATTTATTAACACTGTAAAGTTCAGTGCAGACACCTTTGACTAAGTAGAAGGGAGTGTGCTGGCTCTCTTTTCCCCTCAGTTATTCAAAACTTTTTCTCAGTCCTTGACAATGAGTTGAAGGTAAGGTGAAGCAGCTGCATGGTGTCAGTTACCTCCAGAAGAGACTGCACTCTCAGAAAGGGATGGGAATCTGAGAATCAATTCCCGTTGAAATGACTTGTCAGTCAGTCTGCATTTCTGTATTAAAAGTGCAGGGAAGACATATTGACTCAACCATCCCTGAGTGCCCTCGCTGGCTGGCTTCTGCACAGAAGGAGCCTCACTGCTAATTATAATGGGAAGACAAAGTCTTCCCAGCAGGCAAGTAAAAAGAAATATAGTATAGGATCACGAAAATGATGAATCATGTCTTTTAGTTCCGCAGCTATAAGGAGTTCATTATTTTATCGCTCACTGCTCTCAGTGTGCAGTCAGTCGGTGCTAAAATGATGAATTGTGTTTGTTTAACAATACACAAAGTTTTCATTGGTACAAAGGAGAGACTATGTTTTGTCTGTTTGTAATGCAAGCATGTGAAATCTCAGTCAAGTAATACAATGAGTTAGAGAATTTGAATTGCCAGTGTTTTTGTCATCTAGAAGACTGGCCTGAATTTGAAGTGATATGATGGGGAAAGAAAGCTGAAATGACAAAAAACCTTTTTGGGAAATCCTCTCACTTATTAGGTTCATCTGTTCAAATGCCAAATGGGCAAATTGCATGGTGCCAGTGCAATGCATTTTATTTTATCTATAGACATAGAGAAAATGACCTGCTGAAGTAAAAACCAAGCATCAGAATGAGGAAGGAAGATGATTTAAGTGACTTCGGACATGGCGTGGTTGTTGGTGCCAGGTGCACAATCATCTCTAAAGTTTACAGAGAATGGTTTGGAAAAGAGAAAAACATCCAGTGAGCAGCAATACGGTGTAAATGCCTTGTGATGCCAGAGGTCAGGCATCTCAAATTACCATTTGTTACAGCCAAGGTAAGCAGAAGACCATCTCTGAATGTGTCAAACTGGGACCTTGAAGCAGATCGGGTGACACTCGTGCCATTTTAGTAGGTCCATGTGTATGTAATGAAATTGCTGTTAAATTTGAATTCACTTTGTCAAAGAGTTTAATAAGACACCTGATGCTACTCCCATGACCACAGTGAAAACTAGCACCATCCGCAGAGCTAACCGCCGTGATGACAATATCATTAGCTGACCTCAGCTGACACACTGCACGAGGAAAACAGCCTTCACAATATTGTGCTTTCATGTGATGACTCAAAGTCTGTCTCTAACTTCTTCTTTCCACTTCCATGGCAGTTGGTACAAACTCTTACTCATTGTGTCAGTTCAACAACATGACTGGTTTAAAATGTGTCAGAGTTTGTTTCAAAGGGTTCTTACTGCTGCAAGATAATGACACAAAAACAGCAGATAAAGCTATTAAATATAAAGCGAACTTCAAAAAATTAGAATATCCAATTGTTGAAAATGATTTAATACTAGGACAATTAAGTTATAAAGCTTTAAATTGCAACAGGTATGACATAGAGATGTTCTAAAACGTATAATTTATAATATACTATAATAAAAATTATTATTATTATTATTATTATTACTATTATTATATTAATATTTCTATCACATTGATCTAAAAATTATGCAATTGTGCCAATAATTAAATGTTTCACCCATCGGTGCACAAAGAGCTCATGTCATAAAATATATATACAATATAAAAGTGCAGCTTGTGAAAAATAAGGAGCCAAATTGGGGAAAACTGATAAAACCAAGGAATGGTCATTTACAAAGTGAGTGGAGGGAAGGAATGAAGAACAAAATAATCAATGAAAGCGCAAAGGGAATGGAAAAGGAGGATACTTGTGATGTAAAGGTGCAGAAAAGGAAATCAATAAGACTGGTCTCCTGATTAGAGACTCCCAACTTAAAAGTGGTCGTATAGTTCTCTTGTGGATTGTCGTGCTTCAGTGATAGTCTGTGTCTGCGACAGTCATTGGATCCTCTCCGATCTGATCATCTTCACAGTCCAGTATTCTTCCATTTAGAGAGACTTTTCTTGGTCAAATTCTGGCTGTGGCCCCAAGTTAAATAAGTAATTCTCGGTTGAGAGTGGCAATTATTCAGTGCAGCACAATGCAGCGCTGAGTGGGTGGTCGGGTTTTACAAAAGTTTGACTGTTGAGATAGAGGATTAGAGGAAACGTGTGAGGGTGAGTAAAGAGGTGAAAGAGCCGTGGACAAAGGAGAGTGAGTATATGCAAAACAGAAGAAGGTGCTCAGTACAAGGAAGAAAGATGCAATAGAAATCAAAGGATACTCCTGGTGTTGGTAATTGGGGTTGTGATGTGCTAACAGAGTCTGAGAGGTTTTCCACCTGAGGGTACTATACCACAGGGACCCAGACACTGAGACCATATTACAGCCCTCCTGTGTGCACTCACCACTTTCTCCCTCTGGCTAGAATTTGAAAAAAGGAGGAGAGAAGAGAACAGAGGAAAGAAAAATGGACTTTCCTGCTCTTTTCCCAACATTTTCTTTGAGACACACATCGACCTGTAACATTCTTTGATTGTTTTTTTTCCGCACCAAAATTTGTGCAAATTTGGCATCAAACTTCAGGTTAAGTATTTATCCCTGATCCTCTGAAAAAACATGAGTGAGGTAGTGAGGTCAGTTGGAATATGGACCAAGAGTCGTCCTTTAAGGAAGCTCAGCACCTGTTATACTGAGTGTGACACGGTGTTCATGCAAATTGTTCCATTCAGTTCTATTAAATGTCAACGTTCAGTATCTTTATCTAGTCTGGCTTTGATGTGACCTGCTCATCTGCCTTCTGAAGGTCAAAATCGATTTATTTTCACCTGCGCCCTTTTTTTTCCTTGAGCTGAATCAGCACAGGGTCATCGACATGTAGATTCTCCCACCACAAACAGTCACTTCAGTAAATCCCCAAGAATAACACATGTGTCAAAGCCCTCTAAGAATTTGATGTAGGGTTAAATTGTGCTGGAGATGAACATGATGTATACAATCTAAACAGATAGTGCTGGTTCAGTAAGTCTGTTATATTTTTATTGTATTGAAGTGTATATTGGGTGAAAAATGATCTCATCTGTGGACAAAATACAAAAGTACAATATTCTGTTTGCAGAATTTGTCCGGGCATTTTTAATGTGGGCATAACAAAACCGAATGGAACAAAAATATTGTTTTTACTCTTGAGCGGTGGCAAGATTGGCACATCAATAAAATGTGTGAAAATAAGTACAAAGAAAACAGATTCAGCGAATAAAGGACAACATTTAGGAGTCACCAGACTGAAACTTCACTTCCGCTTCTGCATTTTACTGCACTCCAAAAATGCTAGACAATCGGAGACATACATGGACTGATGAGGAAACCACAACATTCCTCGACTGACAGCAATAAGCAAATATACTACAGTAATATGGAAGCAGCAACAAAACATGATTATGATGTTTTCATTTTGATTGGCACTCTTTACTTACTTACATATTACCTACATATTGAAGTTACGTCTTCTTATCCTACTGTGGACTTTTGCACCACCTACTGCTTATCTAGATTAACACCCACAATTTGATGAACAGCAGTAGATGGAAACACAAAGATGCACAATTTCTTGTACATGTTTTTATTATTTTTTTATTTCAACAACAAATAAGGTTGGTATTACATTTAAATTGGAACCCAGGTAGTGGCGTGTGGGTGTGTGTTAAGGTTGGGGTAGAGTTGCCGCTCTGTGTTGTGCTCCCCTAAGGCCACCTTGTTGTGTTGCAAATGTGACCCAGTCTTCTCGTCACCATAATTACTCACTGTCAGTTCTCAACTTATTGTCAGCAATTATGTAAACTGTGATGACAGCCAATGTTCAAAACATGTCTTTCAAGTGGTTAAAAAGTGACTTGTGTATAATTAACTTATTGTTGTACATCTGTGGGAGGCACAAGTGATGCCAGCGTTATGCAACTCCACAACATTTTATAGGAGGCACAGATGTATTGATGATAGCCCACTGTATATGCACCATTCAGGCGCACTGGCAGTTATATGTATAGAAAAATGCAATATTGCGTGGTCTAATTATCTCTAATGTGCCCATGCATTCAGCCCACAACCTATTCATAATTTTTTTTTTAATCATCAGTGTTGCATATGTGCACAACATTGGTTGTTGGTCTTTCAGGGAAAGCTAATTGTAGGCTTATATATATATGTATATATATATATATATATACATAGATATTAATTCATACATTCATACAACAACATACATTCTGCAAACGAACAACTAGAACAAGGAAACGCGATAATTGTGTATAATTATGTGTAGAAAAAGGATCTGGTTCCGCCTTTCAGACAGTTCCTCCAAACAGCACGCAGAAGCCCAGCATCCACACATCCACCAGCATGCACTGGTTTTAATATGGAGGCTGCTACGGGAATACGGAAATCTGTGATAAACAGCCGATTCTGAACAGACTAGTTCTGAGTGCAAATTCAGTATTGAAATGTAAACACAACACACTACATATTTGATGACATTTTAGAGGTAGCTGAGCTTCCCTTACTGTCTGAGAGCACCACTGGTGCATACTGAGCCCAAACCCACAGTGCCAAATTTAGACAATATTTAAACATTTGTTTCTCTCACCTCTGCGGTTCCAGCCTGATTAATTCACTGACGGACCACTTACGCATTTTCTCTTGTGCATTTGCCAAATTCTAAATGGACAAGGCTCTGAGTTGACCAAAATATTAATGAGTTCACAAGTATCCCTGAGTTATTAACACATAGCTTTACAAGTGCAAATGAGAGATTTTGCCTTACAGGAGATTGTTTGGAGCATTTACGGTATGGTGTGGTACAAAATAAACAAGTTTAATATTTTTTATCTATCTTATTATTCATGTACTCATATACTGGCTGAACTGAACAAATCTCAACTCCATGAAACAAATTAACTTAACACCACATTTGCATAGCTACACACTGATGTCCTTCAGCCTTAACAGTCAAAAGGCTCCTGTTTAAATATAGCCCTCTCCAGTCATACTATTCGTGCCAACCACTGCTGGAAACAAAGCAAGTTTGATTAAGCTTAATTAATTCAGTAAAAATGATACACTTTAGTGGTTGCATTATGCTAAATTATTGCAAATAAATTAAGGGATGCATACATTTAAAATAATTGAATTTGTCTTATGAAGTAATTATGGAGTTAAATGTGCCGTGCAGGCAAAGGTGTGTAATCTTCCCTCAAGTAGCTCGTAGAACATGAAAGAGATGGTCACATTGGAATAAAATGAAGTGATCACCGAAAAAGATCCCCAGTGACTATCGAATAGTATTTTTCTGTGTGAATGGGCTGTGTTTTGGTGTGTAGACAGAGCGATTGCTGGAAATAAACAAGGGATATAAGGGAGTTTATACAGTGGATACCAATCTGGTAAAAAAAAAATAAAAACAAACCTGAGACTGGCAGACAGGCTTGGATCAGCTCTTGTTGAAGAAAACAAAGCACAGAGTCGCAAGTAAATCTTTACACCAGTGTGTAGCTGTGAAATACACATTCACAGCTGTACTTTGTTAATTGTTTCAATGTTCTGCACAGCTTTAGGCTACATTAATATTGGCATGTTGTCTGTGCATGTTCTTGTCCAACAGTGGGACCCAGTTGTGCGTGTTACGGGATAGACTTATTTATAACAGTCGGTCCCCAAAGTGATTTCCCCCGATTCAGTGGTCAAGAAATTGTGGAAGGACCCAAGGCTACATGTCCCAATTTCTATTGGAATGGCCTCTCCTCCCAAACAGCAGTTACCATTGGTTTGTTCCCAATGCAAAATGTTGCTCTCTTGAGGTTCTCAGTGAAACCCGTATGGCTAATACCTTAACATAGTTGGACAACATTTGACTTGTTTATAAAAGTACATTGGTTATAGGACTTTTTCAGACAAGCTAGTGTGTCTTACGGTCAATTCAAATGTTTTGCTCTGATTTTAAAGGGGCAATATGTAAGATATGCAACTTGGGTTTAAAAAGGGTACTGCAATCCAAATGAAGAATATTGGAAAGCATTGGCCACCATTCCCTAACTCTCTAGAGATTCAAGATAGTTTGAGGAAGACTAATCTACGAGGAGCTACACTCATGCCCCTTAAACATCAAGATGAACAAAAATTGCTGGCTGTAAATTGCAAGTTGTGGATAAACTTTCTGCCCCATTTTTATCAGTGATACTAGTATTTCAATTAAAAAATACTTACTTAATTAATTGGACCACAAGGCAGGGTAGCATTGTTGCCTCACAATCAGAAGATTGCTAGTTCAAATCTGTGCCTTTACTCCAGGTACTCCGGTTAAGTAAAAAGAAAACAAGCAAAAAAAACATGCAGAATTATGAGAATGAAAGGTTGCTTGTCTCAGTGTGTTGGCCCTGCGATGGACTGCCAACTTTTCGCCCTATGTCAGCTGGGATAGGCTACAGCCCCCCTGTGGGTTAGGGTTAGGGTTAAAGCAGTAGAAAATGAATGAATGCTGCAATAATATCTGATGACATATTGTGGCATATTTTGTCTTAAAACAAAAAAACAACATATTTTTTAATGTTTCTCACTCCTACTCTGAAAGATTTTGTCTCAGCTAAAACATTGTCTCTGAATGATCATATGTCTTGACTGAGTCCATTTTTATTTTGTGGCCTAGTTTTTACTGCTCATATTCATATCTTTTCCCTTGAAGGCAACAATAATTCAAACAAAACAGCAGAGGATATTGAACACATTACACATCCTTAGGAAAGACACAAAACTTTATAATATCTGTATCTGTGACATTACTGTTTTTTGGATGGACTTGCAATTGCTGAGTTATAATGTATGGACTTCACATAAACGTAAATACATTGAACAGTAGCAAATAGCACACCGTTAACAAATCCTGCAGAGCAAAACATTGCTAGCATGCAATTCTTTTAAGCACTTTATTCATGTAAAATCTTAAATACAATGCAAGAAGAACAAGACTATTACCATACATGGCCAAAGATGCCAGGGCCATTTTTTTGGTCCCAGTCCAGCCCTGGATATGACCTTGTGTGGAGATCATTTGAACATCTTGTTCCTATGTATGAAAACCGATAACACTGAACTCATCTTGTCCACTGAATACATCAGGTACATGCACAGACATAATATACAGTACATATATATATATACACAAAGGCACGTGTCAAGACAGACTCCTACACATAGGCATTTATTTACTTTGCTTATACAAGCACACACACGCACACGCACACACACAGAGCCTGTAACTATACACAACACTATTATATAAGAAACACCTGAAGATGAGAAAAGCACACTCTATTTTCATTGAAAGGTGGAGAGATTTCAACTGTTGCTTGACTGACGTATGTGCTGACGATATCATCCTTTCATTCTGTTCCCAACAGACTTGTTAGCCCTTGTGTGCCATGTCACCCTTTGCTTTATACAGAGTTAGTCACTGACTGTCATTTCTCTCACCCTGCAACACCTGACCAATGACAATTGTAGTCACTGACTGTGAGGGTCTTTGAAAAATGGATTCTAAGGATAAGCAGCCTACTCTCTGTCTCTCTTACTGATCGTTACTGCAGATAAGGGAGAGTGGTGAAAGGGCCCAGGCTTACAGGTCTGAGACTGTCCATAAGCTTGATCCATCCCAGAATCACTGACATTAAGATCACATTGGGGGATGTAATGCAATTTACCTGCCTCATCAGCTAATGCAGCACAAATCCGTTTTCGCCCAAACAGGAAGGGCTACATACATTACCTTGATGACCACGCCGAGTCAAGGGGGAACGACTAATGAGACTAAATGTAATTACTGTCCACCTCCGATTTGAAAACAAAATAAACCCTCCTGCACTCTCATCTGGGGCAGACTAGAATAAACCTTTACGTCACCACCCAGCACTACAATGGGGTTTCCTGTCACTATTTCAGCCAGTGTGCAGACTCTTCATTAGGACTCCCATTAGCTGATTTAATATAATATAAAAAAGTACAGTATTACAGGAGGTGTTGAGTTATTGATATTCTAACAGTATTGCAGAAAAGGATTCCAGTCAGTTTTGCTGAGTTTCACCGGAAATAAAATAAATACCCTGCTCAACCTCCTTCAACCCCTGTTTCACTGGAAAGCAAAGTATTTCTTAAGTTTACTGACAGCAGGCAACAAAAAAAACCTGCTGTCTCTACCGCTAACTTTCACACACTCTCTCTCCTCGTCTCCCTTTAAAGTTCTCCTCGTGCAAGGTTACTTCCACACTTCTTTTGGATTATAATGTACCGTGGAGGTTGAAGTAGAGAGGCGCAGCATGCGCTCTATATTTTTTGCTTCCCCCCCCTCCTCTCCTGTGTCAGCTCCACATTTGTGAAATTAGGAATCCTTAGGTATGTTTGTCAGGGTGAGCAGCTTTGAGACACATTGCAATGTGTGCAAAAGCAGATGAAAATTTTAAAGAAAAGGTCAGGAGTTTGAAATCTGGGTAGAATTGATCTTTGAGACTCACAAGACAGGTGTAATTTCAAGGGAGATAAGTTCGCCCTCTGGCCTTTTTTCAGCAAATAAAATCTTTTAAATAAGTTGACTTATTATGTTATGTTATCCTCCATGCAATATATTAATGGGGAGAATGTGGCATAGATGATCATATGGGGGTATGAATAATTAACAGGAGACAAACAAATAAAATAGCAAAAAAAAAAGGAAAATAATCTTATCATATCCAACAGCTGCGTTGATACTCTGACACCCCCACAACCTCGCCTGGTAAAGGAAAACCCCTGTCCATGCAAGTTAAGCTGCTTATAAATATTTGTAATTAAAATTAGAGGGCGGAAGCAGAGAGAGAAAGAGAAAAAAAGAGAGTGAGTGAGTGAGTGCCATCTTTATCACTAGAGACACTGCTGATGCTGCAGGTGCCTTTGATGCTCAGAGAGGCGTTTTGATCTGACGGCTCAGGCGCAGAGACTCTGATCAGCTTGTTCCACTCAGCGCTGCACCTCAACCCCCCACCCCTCCCCATTCATGTTCAATAGTTCATTCTTCATCTATTTCTACCAGACTTTTGAAATCTCATTGGCCGGAAACCTCTCCTCTATTTAAAGCTTTGACACAGGAGTTTGCTGAGGTGAGCACGATACTCGGGCACTCATTTTCAAATATTATTTGAATGTGCAACTGAATTTTTAAAGCGGCACTCAACAACAATTGTTTTTAGATTATCGATTTGTTGTCAAAGTGGTTAGTCACACAATCAAAGAGATTCATCTCTAAACTCTGCAGCTTCCCTCAACTGTGAAACTTTTAATGCTGTCATGTCACTGTTGTAGTTTCATGGTCTATCATCAAACCACAAACTCACCTCTCTAAAACTGGATTGACACATATGTGCCACATTAGGGTGGGCATATGTCTGGATTTACGCCTATCCGGAGTGCGGTGCAGCCTCCAGCTGGACTTCAAAATTCCACCTTTTTATTTTTAAAATAGACTCTACAGTATTACAGTTGAGACGGTTGAGACGTCTGTTCATAATAAACCTGGTTTGCATAACTCATTAAGTACAACATTCAGAACAAGTGACATTAAGTGTTAGTGAGTTCCGCTTGATGCATTTTTCAATGAGATATAGTGAATTTTATATAGTGACTTTGACTTTTATATAGTGGTCGACCAATGGTTGAGTAGTACCTTAAAGGGTTAATCAAATAATCATTGCAGCCCTGCATGATGTATCATAATTGAAATAGTATTGAATGAGTCCCTCATCATATCATACCATCGTTATCATGAACAAAATAGTGTAGTCGTGTAGAAAATATTATATATTATATTTTATTTAAGTCCCTTTGTATCGGTGGTTAGAGCATCAAATAGTGATGGAATCGACAGTTTAAGTGTACTGAATCACTAGAAACTGTTCATTAAAATGATTCGTTCAAAAGATCCGTTCACAGAATCGTTCAGTGCTTAGCAGGAGCCCAGTGCCCTGCTACGTGACTCATGTCCTCCCTGAGTGCAGTACATTTGAGCCGCAGGTCATAGAGTGAGCATGGATGTATAATATGAACTGGATAGAGCACTGCCCCCTCTGCCTTGAAGACAATTTTTGCATGGTGGCCACTGTGGGTACTGCAACAAAAAATCCAAAAAAGCAATTTTCCCATTGACCGCGATAGTAAAAGAGACGTCTGTAAAAGTGTTCACAGGACACCTCGAGACATGGACACAGGCTTTTATAGATCTTTATATTCTATATTTTTAATTCATGGAGTTTCATATTTGAAAAACATTCCTAAAGGCAGTAAAAAGCCCAGAAAAATCTTATTTCCCAGAGTGACGTCACAGCTGTGTACGAGCACAGCCAAGCGCGGTCATGTGGTGTCTCGGGAACGGCGCTACTGTCAGTGAACCGTACGACATGAAAACTTTATGAGAAATGTGAATAAATGAAGACAATGAGGGGTTTTCATTTACACTTTTAAAAATATAATGACAAAGCAGGTTTTAGTTATTTATTCGTCGCTAAGGCTGTTTGTTGTACATGTTTTCAGCCTGATCAAGTTTCGAATAGCATCACATTGTGAGCTGAAAAAGTCACTTCCGTGAGTTTCCCCAGCAGCGGCAGCAACAACAATTATAATAATAAATCTTATTTATGTAGCGCTTCTCAACAAATGCTCAAAGACACTTAGCAACAAATGAGAAACAGTGAAGCAATGAAAACTTTTTAATTGACTTGCTACGTGAGAATCAGATTGTTTCCGTTTATATCACTGACATCATACTGTCCAGCCATCTCATGGAAGGTGGGAGGAAAATGATTTCCACTTAGTATTCATTGTTTGGAGAGCCCATTCCCAACACCGAGGCTTGTTGTCGAGCGGGGGGAAGCACATGATAATTTCAAAGTGAACAAAGATGGCAAGTTTGGGTTCAACAGAATCAAGTGTGTGAAGTATCAGAAAGAATGTTGGTTTGATTCTTGTGTAATTTGAATTTTTCAGTTTTGTCAAACATTCATTTTGTTTCCCCTGTCCAGTGACTCCGGCTTCACCTTTGCATCCAGCTCTTTTGTTCTTTCATCATTTTGATAGAATCATCGGGTGGTTGTGGGAGTTTTCTTCCCACGCAAACTAACTCTGACCTTCAGGCTTCTCCTCTGGGGAAACATAACAAAGGTGACAAGAGCGTTGTGTTGCATTCACAGCTTGTCTCAGTTATTGCTATACTTATAGCTTTAAATTTCACATCCGTTACATCAGTGGGAATTCATTTGGGAAATGAAATGCAGCTGTGAGCAACACAACTTTGGAGAAGAATATTCTTGAAAATGATTGTTTCACCACACGATGAACTGTAGCACGAAGGAAGGGACCATATGTAAAATAACTGTAGGGTGAGTGTGGGAGATTGTGGTTTACTGATCATGGAACATCAATTATTTTTCCCACTCAGAAATGTAAACACTTGTTACAATTGCATGATCATCTCTCTGTCTTTGTTGCCAGCAATTTCAAAATGCACATTACTCAGCTGGGTGATACTTTATTAAATCAGATTGTTATGATCTGAATATGCAGCACTCACATTCTACGGTGGCAGCTAATGTCTTTGTGCTACATTGATCATTGGGAAAACCTAATTATATACCAGAGAACTGACATATGTTGACATTTCTATTTATTGGTTGAATATGAACATAATTTACAGTTTAGATAAAAGGGCAAAATGATGGGAGGAATAAAAAGCATGGCCTCTCCAGCCAGTGATTTTTAAAGTCAGTAATATTGATTAATAATGTCAAGACAGTAAAATTACAGCCAAAGGCATGGCACAGTGTTGAGCTGTGCAACAACATATATCAATGTGCCATGGAAAAGTGGAGGGCCAACACACACACACACACACGCACGCACACACACACACACGAAGGTAATGGAAGAGAGAAGTCCCTGTGAGTGCCCTTTTTCGAAATCAGCGAGTCATGCCTCAGCGAGGCCTACAATTACCTTGTTTGGCCATAATACTATAGGGTCAAGCTCCTGTTTATGTCTCTGGCTTGGCTTCATATTTTCTTCTTGATACTGTATAATAAAGCCCATTTTTCCCAAATTGAAAATGATATCAAGATTATGGCCTGAAAAAAAACTTGTGTGTGACTAGAATTCTTTTCATACTCAATTAAATTCCATTATTTCATTAGTGGTAAGTGGGCAAGATGGCTGGCTGTGGCAGACATGACTGGATACATGCATTATTGCCAGACTACACTGTGTGCGCATACGTAGGCGCACTCCACATCTGAAACACTGTCATCAACAGGAAAGCCTTGCTGCTTGTCAACCGTGATTAATGTGGGGCCTCTCAAAAACAGGGGGAAATACATCAGAGAAACTTTCAAGAGAAAGGTTAGCAAAAACACAATTGTTGTGAACGAGGACATTGCTGAATTTCCTAGTGCCCCCCCCCCCACCTGTCCCCCAACTATCCCAGATGCTTAGTCTCACAAGAGTTATGAGACCTTTCTCTCATGAGGAAATTGCTTTTACAGTAAGCTCACCCCACACTTCAGGCTCCTTAGCATCCATCCACAGTGAATACGTCCGTCAGTGTGTGTGTGAGCTGTAGGTGTGTGTGTGTGTGTGTGTGTGAGCTGTATGTGTGCTGATGCAACAGAATACAGAGTGACTTTTTCTGGACCTAACATGAGGTGACAACACCTCCTGTCACACATTACCACTCTTTTTGATTTGTGTGCGTCTTTTCCAATTGCAAACAGAAGTGCAAGAGGTAGGGTTTTGTTTGTCTTATCTGATAGACCTGTTATTAATGCGAGTGCTGCTTGCGTTGTTTGCTTGTGACACTGGTGTGATTTATTGTGTGAGGGCGACTTGTAAAGTGTCCCATTGCCAAATGGACGGGTGACTTCCAAAATAAAGAAAATGGAAGATGAAAATCAGGACCTATTACCTATTATGATGATGGAACATTAGCAGAACAGCACAGAGCTGCCATCTGTCAGGAAAAAATGGGGTCTAGTGTCCATCACTGACCCCCATTTCTATTTCTCTCCCTTTTCTTTTGCTGCCATTTTTTTTCGATTTGATTTTTTTTTCTTTTTTTCTGAAGAGTAAATGTGATGGTGTGAACATCTCAGTGGTATGACCCTCGCAAGAATGATAGAAAGATATGCCTGAAAGAGATATAATATCAAGTAAAGACCTGAGCTGACTATGAGCACATGGAGTGAGAGCTGGAAGATTGGAAGACCTGAATTAACTGAAGAGCAGCAGTGCAATGAGCATAGAGATACAACAGTAAATGTCTCTGCATGGCAGGAATGAAAGAAAGGGGGAAGTCAGCTGTGAGTTGCTGGCATATTTCAAAGAGAAGTCTGGTAAACTCCACACATACAGGCTGTTTTCTGTCAAACCTGTAGTCATGTCACTGGAGGCAATTTATCAAATTTTATGTTGCTCTCACGTTTGCAGCTGTGCTTCAGCAAGACACGTAAACAAACTTTCATGTGTAAAATCAAAGCAGTTATGAAGTACGAGATGTTTTGTTGTGTTTTAAACTGTTACTGTTCACTTATGACACCTGTGATGTTATAATCTGTAGTGTTTAATGGCTACAGCCAGAAACTGACAGGATAGCAACACAACATCCTAACAACAATTTGAAGATCACCACAACCCTTTGTGTTGTGCTCCAGCAATGGCCATGCGCCAACTGCCTGTGTCAGTCGGTGTGTGTGGCGCGTCCTGTGGATCCAGACCAGTTTCAAGATGGAATGGTCCACTTTCTGCCACCTCTGTGACTGATGTGATATAGTCCAAGTATCCATGAAACAGGTTTTATATCATCAGTAACCATGGGCGTCGCCAAAGCGAGCTAGGACGTAACACTGATAAGTACTTTTAATGCATAATCACCTTTATCTTAAAATGCTGTTTTCAATGGATGTCGTTTTTGTGACAGAATTGCAGAAAATTACCACCTGACTCCGCTCTGCTCACAGACGTGGAAGTTGTTTTTCCTCAAAATAACGTCTTCAAGATCCTTTTGAAAGCTCACCTACTAACATGGAGAATGGTGGCTCTTTTATTTCTCCTCTGTCCCTGAACTTCTGTCTTGGCTTTATGTTAAGCTTGATCGCCAGGTAAGGAACACTGTGAAATGTGTAACTCAGTGATAATTAAACTGTAAAAATTACTGCAAGATTAATGCTGAGACTGAGAAGTCATCAAAGATCCACTCTATTGTGGCGTGTTTATTGCAGCAACAGCACATCCAGCAAAGGGTACTCAGTGTTGCTTTAAGGCCTTTTGGTCCACATCAAATGATTGCTATCATGGTCACCAGAAATCACCAGCTGGAATAGGTGATAATATGTCAGTGTTTTATGAGGTGATAATGTATCTGTTTTAGCCCCAGTGGGCCTAAAATAAATTACAACAGGATTGAAGGAATATAGCAGGAAATGGCTTTTGGCCTCTGTCCGGTAAACAGTCAATCGCTAACCATGTAGCCTCCGAAATAATAGAATATCCTTCATAACTAGTTTGTGTGTATGTCTGAGTACACAGTTGTGCAGGAATTATTTCTGCTGCATTAGGAGAGAGAGAGAAAAGAATAAAAAACAGGCCACAGGCAGTGCTATTGATTGGTCTCGTCAAGGTTCAGGGATATAGATGAGTTACAAAACAACCATTAATTACAAATCACTTTTGCCATAAAAGTCGATGAGAGTGAAAAGCCACAAAAAGTCTGTATCAAACAAAGAAAAGCAATGGGGCGTGCACATTTCTCATCCACAGATGCCTTTGGCCTGACAGGCCTGTTTACTCTGCCCTTCATCTCCCGTGTTTTTGTTTTTAACAAGTCTTATTCAAACTTGTTCAGTTCCTTTTGTGTGTATACATTTTTGTGTTCTTAAGCAATTAGATATGAGAGCAAATAGATGCAGATGCATATTTTATCCATATTCAATAAACATGTTCCACTGCCTTATCACTGAGCACATGATCGATACCTCTGGACACATGATAAATTAGAGTACACAATGGTACAAGTATTGGGTGTGTGTTGAGCCGTATGTGCATACAAAGCAGCAGGGCTGCTGTGACTCAGGCATGAGCAGGTGCAGGACTTACAATGATTCACAGGTATGTTCACAGACGGTCCCTGCCACATAAGAGTCTCTCCCCTGTCTCAGACAGGTTGCAGTGGAGCTGTGCTTTGCATTAGAATTGAAAGCAAACATACTCTTCAGCCGTGCACATTCTGTGCGCTGTCTTCTGTCTTCATAGGAGGCCGTTTCTTTTCTACAGCCACTTTCACACTAAAATTAGTAGGTTTAGCCAGGGTTTTTGGACCCTTATAAACCTGGTCAAAAGGGAAGTTTAACACCGTTCCCATTGCCAGTGGTTGGTCTGCACTGTGGTGATTTCCAATTGATTTATAACAACAGTAATCATTTTGCAGAGGAGTTGATGGTCTCAATCACTAGTTTCAGGTCATCTTCAATACAACATGATGTCAATTTTGTAAAATTGTGTTACCATTAGTAAAATAGATGATAAAGCACAGCACGTATGAGTGGATACCAGTTTTATACAAGTAACTGTAAGACTACTCTGGGGCTGAGCGATTATGAATACATATCAAATCGTGATTATTTTGACAGGAATTGTGTTATGAGAGATATGATCTCAGAGAATGGTAATTTTTTACATTACATTATCATACATTACATTATACATTTACATTTACATTATTCTCATTTTCAATTGAAACACATTTAAAATGATTGCTGTGTAATGTGAAAGATGTTCTCTTCAGTCTGTAGAATTAGATGTGTATCAAGTCAATAATTCATCTAAAAATGATATTTTCGCCTCCTGCGATTTGAAAATTGCAGTAGGCTGTATTGCAATTTCGATAAAAATAAATATTAATTGTTCAGCCCTCGACGAGGCCGACTTTTTTATCAGGTGAAAAGTGCAAAAGGAACAAAATGAGTCAGAGGGTGAAGAAAACAACGCTCAGAGACAGTCACACGGCATTGGACAGTGCTCAATTTTATTATTTTTTTAAAATGTATCTTACTTTTTATTAGTAACATAAATGAGTTCACTCACTGGTGAGTTTGAATAAAAGGTGTTACCGCTTACATTTCTAAGAAGCACACACCATAAAGGTACATTTCACAGTTTCAACTTTTACACAGTGCTGCCAAAAAAGAAATGAATGCACTCACCAGCATCTTAAATCTTATATTTAGTTAAAGCTGAATACAACTTATTATGTATTAGATTTATTGTACTGTATGTATTATTAAACACCGTATTCGTTTTTTGACCTGTTATAATACCCAATACCCAAATAGAGAGGTCTCCAACTTGCCCTGTCTCCTTCTCCTCATGTCCCCGTCTTTGAATGCAGCTCTGCTGTGCTGTTCTGCCACAGCTCACAAGCATTTTTTGGGAGACCACTGTCTGTGATTAATGTCTAATGTGTAGCTGTGCATGTAAGGATTCACAATTCATCCATGAAGTCCTTGCTGGGGTCTGACAGGCATGTCTGGCCACACAGCCCTGTAGTGCCTCTGCTCTTCTGCTGCTTTAAAATAGAGCCATTTCAGGGGAGTTGTATTGTGGCATTAGGCAAGGAAAGCTAAACAGATCAACATCTCCCTCTCCCTCTCTCTTGCCAACACCCCCCCCCCCCCACACACACACACACACACACTCTGAAACCTCTGCTTGCATTCTTTTTTATTGTGACAAGACACAGCACATCACGGCTTGAATACCAACGCGATAATATCCCGACAGTCTCCCTTTATTTGCCTGCTATTGCCCCTATAAGCTGATTTTCACTCTCTGGGTTTGTTTTGTCTTGGCAGAGATGCCCTGGATGAGTAAACTCGTCCTCTCTTTCTCATTTTGTCTTTCCATCAGTTGTGGTTCAGCTATCTTCAAGACCACTCCACACACACACACACACACACTGCTGCTTTGTGTATATGAGTCCGAAAAGCTTAAGGTGATTATGGGAATATGCCATAGAGAGGAGAAATGTGTCCAGCCCAGCTCACGCAAACGACAGTATTAGGAAACAATGTGCAAACGCTTGGATACATTTGTGGAAATAAGGTACTTCATGATGTTATAAAGGAGAGTCTCTCAGTCTCCCAGTTATTCTATTACTTCCCTTTTTTTTCTTGCCTATACACACTCCTCGAGGACAGCAAAAGGCTTTGCTATTGTTGATAGTATCATGACTTGCATGTCATATGGAATAATAATTGATGCACCACAGACCATTGGCTGTGCACAATTTCCATCCAAAATTAACATGCTAGAGAATATTGGGTAAAAACCTAAAGAGGACTCACAGGGAGATTTAACTGGGTCAGGAAATAATTCTGTGTGAGCTTATAACAAAATTATGGCCATGTTATGCTGCCAAAGCTGCCTCTGGTCTCTGCAGTATATGGTGAGCTAAATAAAACACTATAGGAGTTTAGCAGGAACCTGAAAACAGGACTAATTTAGCTTGAAATGCCTGCACAATAGCCCTTTAAATTATTGTGGGTCAAAAAACAAAAGGGCTCTCAGAAAAGTTTGAAAGCCACACTAGTGAGGCAGACAGAAATCTCGAGCTCACTTGATAACGGTGCCAAGCGCATTACACAGTCAGCTGCAATGTACTGGATTGGGTGTTTTGGCAAACACACCAGCACTCAGAACAATGCCTGTCGGTCCTCAGAAATACAGTAGATGTCCCTCATGCCTCTGTTCATGGCTGGAACTGGAGTTAATTGTTCTCATGATCGTGTCAGGTAGCAGAATTGATCCTTGTTAAAGGATCATTCCCTGTGACATTACCTAATTAGAAGTAAAGAAAAAAAAACATATGAGAAAAGGTAGTCTGTTTACATGACACCTGACAAGGTGAAAGAACACCCTTTGATTGCTTTTGCTCTTTTGGAATCACAAAAATCAATAATGCAGCACTGTTCATATACTCCACCTTATGTCCTTAGAGGATACAAACTAAACAGAACTACAAACACCAATGCATGAGTCACTTGCTTTGGTTTTTTTCATGATATTATAATAACTGACTGACACTTTCAATGAAACGCTGCAGGCTGTCATGCTATATGACAAACTTTCAAAACAACAAAAATCACATCAAGTAAAGCTACATTCAGATTACTCATCCAATTTCTTTCTCTTGACGTGACTCAGAGAGGATTTCTTCTGGCGCTGTGTGGACACAGAACTCTGACAGACAATTCCGATTTTCTAATCAGATTTGTGTCGCTTTGGTATGTGGTTCTAGGTCAGATATATGCTCAATAGGTGTCAATGTGACATGAGTGAGGACACTCAGGTCAGAATCCATGCAGCTTTTTGGCCTTTACACATGTACTGAGCGTTGATGTCACTGACCTGCACTGTGGCGGCATGGCAAAATCGAACTACGATGGAAGAGCGTTGTTCTCTGGAGCTAAAGCTCACCTCAACTTTGTATCAACAGCATCCATTTGTGAATTTCTCACTTGAAGAATCAATAAAGATACATCTTATGTTGGATATTCCCTGAGTGGTCTCACAAATATTATGTTTTCTGTTGGAGATGCATGGAAAAACGTACACCAAAAACACACTAACACAGAAATCACATTACCTGAACCACTTAATGGCTTATTTATTAGGTTTATGTCTCTCTGGTTGGTGGTAAAAACTATATTTATCTATTTAGAATTTTGATAACTGTCCATACACATTAAACAGTGTAAGTATATAGAATAGATATGTGTTTGTAGACATATTGTCCTCAAATGACATTTATGATCTTAGCTTCGTTTAAAGGTACACTGCATTGGATTTATTGGTAAAGTTGCCTGTTCCCGGTGAATGAATATCTCTGGCCTCACCTTTTCTCTTTCAAGCATGTAGACAAACATATGGTAGCCTTCACTTAACATTACAACTCAAAATGTGTGTGTGTCAATTAAAAACACGGTTGTCCAATATGGCAGCCTCTGTAGAGAAGACGTAAACATAAACGGTTCATTCTGTGATAGTGAAAATAATAATTCATACAAAGAAGTGATTGTAAAATTGTATACTTAGTTTATAGCAGGTTAATTTACCTAAATCTGAGGGGAAATGGTTTATTTTATATTATTTATTATATATTTACATATCACAGCCATCAGGAGCAAGGTGGAGTTAAGTGTCTTGCCCAAGGAAAACATCAACATATAGAGGGGTGCCGAGAATCAAACCCACAACCGCTGATTTGAAAGATGACTCACTTTACCACAGAGCTATCGTCGCCCACCTTGGCTGTGTTTGTGGTGTTGCTTCTGCATCCTAAAGTATCTTACACTGATGCCTGAATGTAAGATTAAAGAAAAAATAAAGAAGACAACCCTTGTTTTTTTTTTTTCTTTAAAAGCCTGTGAAGCCAGTGAACTGGCAACAATGACAAACAGATAAATGCCTTGTTTATGTGGAGTATTAACAGTGATCTGCAAAGCCCAGGTATAATTGGATCCTGCAGTGGTGTGACATCAGAAGTAAAGTTTACAGATGTTTACCATCTGCTGTGTTTCATCCTGATGTCTTGAGGCTACATGTGAGGACTGGAGGGTAGGGGAAATGTTGCATTAAGTATTACATTTAGACATGTTGCTCAAGGCAAAACCTGACCTGTTTGGTTATGAATGAACAAAGAAATTCCGCCGCACAGGTGGTCGGAATAATTCAGTCATACAAAGCATGTATGTATGCAATTATGTATGTGATGCACCATACTGTACATGTGACATGCAGCTCGAGAATATACATACTATGCAGATGTCAGATCAAAATTTGAAATTATGTTTCATATCTAAATGTGTATTATTTTTTTATTATGAAGTGTTTGCGTGACATATTGCAACCACCCATCAAGGCGCACATACTGTATCAACCATTTGTTTCAAATTAATCATTGCCACTGTCTGTCCTTTCACTCTATAGCATTTGAAAAGATGAATGAAACACTTGAAATGCACAGTTTCTACTGACATTCAGTTAGTCTGCAAAGTAAATCCAGCAATAGATTGTAGAGGCATATCTGCAAATACAGTTTTTTTTTTACAGTTTCACTTATTGGGTGAAGGGATATTGACTACAAAACCTTGATTTTCTCTCATAAGGCAATGGAATGAACAGTTCTGCAGGGCGAAACCTATTATTGCAGAAGAAACGCTTGGCATTCCTCGTTTTTCATGTTGATTGGAGTGATCAATTCACATTTGTTCTTTCCTTGGCTTCCCCCATATATTTCAGTGCTGTGTTGAGTGGCAAATATAACACTTTATTTTCCCTGTATACTGTACAGGGGGTAGAGTGACAAAACCTCTTCTGCAGTACCACTCAGACCTGTCTGGGGGCAGTGTAGCTCTATGAAAGAACCAGAGCCACTAAAGGAGTGAAAAAAAATTGGTTTCTCTGAGTTCTATCCCTCATTATGTCCCATGCAGCGCCTGAATTACTTGCTGCATCTATCCATTAAAGTCCTTCTTTCTCTATACTGGTCACATTAAACACAGGTGGTGCCTGTGCTGGATGAAAACTGACCTCATTTCCAGTCCCATTTTGCCGTGGCTCATTCTATGTGAAGGCATTCACCAGTTGTTTTTGTGTGATTGAAGTGTTATAGTCATGAAGCCATCGACTGAAAAGACTAACAGAATGGACAGTGCATTTTTTTTTCTTTCCAACCAACTGTGTCCATTTTACATTTTTGGAACTGCTGGCACATTCAGCAAATCAGGGTGATGCTTTTGTAATCCCCAGACATTCACTTGCTAATGTTATGACAGCTCGTTGGCTTATTCATTCATTAAGATATGGGAGTTGACAGAGCGAGATGAAGTTCATGTCTCCAGGCTCAACTGTTGTCCACTTGGTTCCCTGCTTTGTCGAGGAGACATAATTCTCATGATGAGCAATCAGCTGTGGGGTTAAAGTGCAACAAGTGCACTGACCTTTCTGTTGGTCTTGGCCACTGAGCTGTCTTTAACCTAAGACCCTGGACCCAACCTTTATATGATGGTTCTAGTTTTGTCAGATGAGCCATTTCTCTTTTAGCATGAAGCAATCAGTTTTTCCTTCAAAATTAATTACATTTTATATAAAAAATATATAATATATACATAATTGACTGATAAAAGACAAGCCTTGTCTGTGCACGGAAAAAACAAGCTAGATCAAAGGAGCTCTAGATACAAGACATGGGCCAAGAAACCAGGTAACCATTTTGGCTATGTAAGCCTCTCCATGCATGTGGACATCCTCTGTCTTCCTTTTCATCAAGTGCTTTCAATAACAGCTGGTGTGCCGCCACAAAGTAAACTCTTTCTGATGTATTGAGATTTTAATTGTGGCAAGATATTTTGCTGGCAGGCCTCCTTCAGGAGAAGGAACAAAAGACCTGCCTGTCTTCCCTCCTCGCTTCCCTTGCGGTTGATAATCGATGGAGGGACAGAGCTGCCAGTTATTGACCGAACAGAAACGAATGACTCTGCTCCCCAAGGGTTCATTGGAATTTCTGACAGGCAGAATTCAAAAGTCCTCGACCTCCTTTGATGGTACCAAAAAAGCAAAGGGAAGCTTTTCACTGACACGCTTGTTCATACCCATGTGGTTGCAAGAATACTGAAACACATCAGGATGCAGACTATAATAGATCATTTAAAATTGTTGCATAATACACTGTAGCTTGTAGCTATTCTTCAAGGGTGCTGCATTGATGTTGAGCTGATGGAACAAAAAATGTCATCACCAGGAAGATGAAATCTAACCTGGCCTCCAGTGGGAATCCAAAACACCTTCCCACCACTGTCATTTGCAATAGCTGAAACCTTTCTTTAGTGACAACGTCCCCCCACCCCCAGTTTTAATGTGTTGTGACCTTTAACAGTTATGATGGGAGCCTGTGCAACATATGTTTTGTTTAAGTCAACATAATGTCTCTTGACATGGCTTTGACAGATGTGGATGCATATTGGCTTCCATTGACAGCCCTTAGTCCCATGTGGCTGATGTTCTATGTTTGGCTCCCAAGTGAGGATATTGTTAATGCTGTTGCAAGCTGGAGACTGGCATATACACCTGCTTGTCATGGATGATCACCCTATGCTGGGCAGACACACTAAGCTGCCTGTACACCCAGTAATCCAGCAATATTACATATTAATAAGATCCTACTGCAAGGAACCCCAAGTAGGATTAAAATCCTTTTCCTTTACTCCATATTTGCTTGCTGGGTACACACCAAGTACAATGTCTTGAGCTCAGATTCCAGACTTGACATCAGCATGACAGAAACGTTGCTGTGGGGGAAATCACTGGTACATGTTGCATGTTGCATGTTCAACATGCTGCATATTAAATTTCTCACGCTAAATGAGCTTTGTAGTCAAATACAACTGCTTTTACCATATCATTAAGTCGTATATTAATAGCTAGGTTCTACTTGCCTTGCTCCTCAAGAGCCTTTTTCATCCTGTCTTGTGCTATCGTACACTAAACTTAATAGGACATTGACTCATTGCCAGATAAAGCAATCATGGACATCGTGAATATAAAACAGCAGTAAAAAAGAAGTTTGGGTTGAAAAGTTTGGTTTGCCATTGCAACACAACCATTCATTTGAAGTCATGTTGATCCTTATGGGATGTCTGCCCACACCCATGAGATGGTCCTCAGTTAAAAGCAAATACACCAGGGTTTAATTATAGAGGGAGTCGATGAACAAATTTAATTAGGCATGAACAACAAGCAGCCAAACTCTTGTGGTGCCTCCATGCTTTGCATCCCGCTTTTAGCGGAGGAAACTGTGTTTAAGTCAATACTATTTACCAGATGTTGCAAATATTTGAAGCAATCAGTCGAAATCCTCCTCTTAGTTAAACTGGCTCTCTGTAAATTGAGTGTGGCTCCCTACCTGCTCTTTCAAATGCGTAACTTTGATGATAGATGATAACGATGTTTAACTAGGGAACATTACGAACATTACGCTTAAAAGTAACCTATAACCTCACACAAGTACTGCAACTAAAACGTAACTTATTGTAATACATTACCTTTAGAGAAAAGCTACTTTATATATATATATATATATATATAAATATATTGGTGTTTTTGCATGACCAAAAATGTAAACAACCATTTGTAGTCACGACCTTAAAGCTATCTAAGACTAGACATAGAGACTCCACAGTTGACAATGGTAAAGCCTCTTATACAAGCTCATTAATCTCCTGCTTTTAACAGCTTATGCTGAGTTAAAAGTTATCCAGTACTGTTTAGGGACTGTAACACATGTCATTGTCTGCTACCGATGCTATAGAACTGTGCTTTGTTTGCAGATGCTGTAATAACAATAAAGAGAGGCTGTCAACTGTGAGGAACTATACCTCAAAGCACAAGTATAACACATGATTCTGAACTTGTTACCTTGGCACAACTTGCATTTTACAGAGAATACATCCAAAAAGTTAGTGCTGTCCACTCTGACATTTCACCTGCCACACACGTGACGTTGTGATGATTGTCTTTAAATATAAAGTGTGTACTTGTTACGTCCAAAAATGTTAATCAACGCTTTATACCAACAATGATTCCACCATTAAATTTAGGGGTGTTTCGGGAGTCAAATAAAATTTGAAGAGTAAAAAATCAATAATAAATAAATGTTGTAATTACTATTCAAATGTTTTTTGTTTTTTTTAAATACACATTAAAACGTGGTGACTCAAGCCCAGACCTCTTTCCTCTGCCTATCCATATGTGATAAACAAAATGCTTTGCTCAGGTATGACCCTTGCAGGACAATAACCTTTTCTGAATCACAACAATCTCATTTTCGGTCAGAAAGGATGGCAATAAAACACCCACAGTGGTCACCACACCTGAACATCTAAAAAGTGATGTGTGGAAAGATTTTGGTTTTCCATCAACAATCTGAAAAAATATAGATAAAGTTATCGTAATCTGCAGAATAAGCAACGTCAATATGAAATATCACTCGATAATGAACAACCTAAGGAGACACCTGCCAACACTACACCCTGGCAAATGAGCCGAGTTTAAATCCAGACAGGCAAGTATGACGTATTTTTTGTCTCCATCCATATTGTGGAGTTTACAGCTGCTCGTCAGAATGCTATTACAGACAAACTGGTACGCTTTATTTGCAAAGACATGAGACCGATTAACATCAAATAATTGAGTCAGAGTTGCCACGGAGGCATATGTGACAGCCCCCGCACATTTTATAGACATAGATATCATTCTCAAAACGACCGAAGCTGAGATGAGCCACACTGCAGAAAACGTTGCCAGATGCATTGCCGACATACTCGTGGGAGTAGAACCTGAGTCGTGAGTCAGTGCTCTCCATCACCACGGACAACGCGGCTAATTATAATAACACCATCAAGAGGCACCTGCAGGCCACCGGTGTCCCATGCATGGCCCAGTGGACAAAACGTATCGACAACCACATCCATCCATCAATCCATTATCTCCACTTTATCCTCCACTGGAGGGTCGAATATAATTTTAATATTAAAAATAATACAGACAGTCCTAATTTAAGTGCTTCATACATGCTTAGAAGGACAGTGGAGATAGAGCTAGAAAACAGAATCATCCATCCCTCTTCTTCTGCTTTATCTTCCACATGAGGGTTGCGGGGAGGTGATGTTGCCAATCCAAGCTGACATAGGGTGAAAGGTGGGCTACACCCCGCACAGGTCGCTATTTTGACAGCTGTATTGTATTAATTGCCTAAAATAACTATGTAGCCTATGGTGCTTGTGAAAACAATAATTTCCCCACATGTATATCACTCAGTAGGTGACACGTCACACATAGTGTGTATCCTGAGGGAAATAAATCACATACACACACACACACACACACTGTATATTGCTCTTCAGTCTCACCACGGGGATCATGTCAAAAGTCCGTAAAGATTATTCTGCAAACTCTACACCTTGCATGAGGAATAATGCTTATCACGCATACGTAATTGTAAGACTAAACCAAATTGTCTCTCAGTGATTCTAATTGGTTTTGTCACTTTTGACTGATAGCTGACTAATGCTCTTTTATCAGTAATGACAGTGTCACTCTAACCTGCTCCAAGACACGGTGCTATGCTTAGCATTGCAAAAACAATGCTCAGAAGGCAGAAGTTACCAAAGCAAAAATTCTCCAATGTATTTTCAAAGGAAACAATATCTAAGTATGCATATTTTTCCCCAAAGCACCGTGTGTCCTCTGCCTGTTGTTTTTGTGAAAATGTGAGAGGCGTAATCATCCTGCAGTGTGCTTTTTATTTATTTGTTTTATTTTTTTTTCAAGTTGGGTGAATAAGAATTCAGAGCTGCTACCAGACTCTTAGTTCCACATCCCCTACAACTCACTAAAACAATTTACTAACAACCATTTTGGTGAGACAAGGTCTCCATTCCCTTTACAACAAAGTGCAATGTGCTCTCTTTTGTCTCTAATGTAAGAGGCAAATAGCCATTTATCATAGTTCGCTGTGTCTTCCTGCATTGCATTACACCAAGTGTTGTGGAGCCCAGGCATGCATGGAATGGCTTTTAATCGCACAGTATGTTATGTTACACTTTGTGCATCTAAATCTGCTTCATACCACAACACATAGAGATAGTCATGGAATGAGTATATTATTACTACATTATTTTAGACTAGTATTACTAGTGTATTGCTGCACATAGCCAGAGGTGGTAATGTTTTGTCATGATCCATTTCAAGGGAAATAATTATGCAGCTAATGCAATTTAATCCCTGCCCTTGCATCCTCCTCTGAGGAAGAGGCACATGCCAGCCAATATGAAGTTGGAGCTGTTACCTCATTACATGCAAACTGCACTGCAATAATTGGTTTATAGAAGCATACAGCTATAGCTTTCTGCAAAAGAAGCATACAGTTTGGGGCATATTTGATCCATATAACTGGGATTACTGGTGGAAAAATTGAGAGATTTATTCTGAGTGCTCATAACATGTGCACAGGAGTTTTGTACAGGGGTTGGATAATTATTTGCCTAAGGGTTATTCCTGTGTTACGCAATGTTATCTGCTACACTAGTGCAGTAACTCTGCAAAAAATATCTGTTTTCATTTTATTATATCTTTTAGTCCTAGGCTCCTGTGGAGAGCACTTTCACCTCAACAACATGGTGCTTTATTCTTAGCGGGAGCCCTTTTGGCAGAGTTTGCTTGCTTGCCCCAGTGGTGGTGATGATTTTATTTCCATTTTTTATTAACCTTTATTTATACAGGTAAAATCTCATTGAGACCCACGGTCTCATTGATAATCTGTGGGTGCACTAGTTTATTCCCAGACAAACCTAACAAAAACAGCCAGGTAGACTCATTTACTCATTGCTAAACGCAGTTTACAAATAGAGTGATTTGTTGCTGAAAGAGTAAGTGGATCTTTGTACGTGTGGCCATACTAGTAATTCAACAACAGTTTGAAATGCAGTGACTTGTTCTCAAACTGTGGTACATGTTCCACTGGTGGAAAATACTGTATACCAGAATGTTATCGGAGAAGAGCTATGATATTTTGACAGCAGTCAACAGAATATGTAACAATGAAATTATTAAATGATAATTACAGTCACCTTATCTCTTGCTCCATCTCAATCTAATTTCACTTTACCAGTGTGAGATGTGTATGTGAGGAAGAGGAGGATGATGAGAGAGCAAGTGATTTTATTGGGAATAAATCTAGTTCAAGAACTCAATATTGGTATACTTGGTATTAAAAGTTTGAGAACCACTGCTCTACATAAACACAGAGCAGTATAATATGTGACGTAGATAAAACATTTCAACATTAATTCTTCGATACATATTTTAAGATACAGTGTGAAACATAGATGTACACATTGGTTTTCATAACTGCCATGTTTCTAGAGCAGCACAGCCAGAGCATGCATTTGGAGTTTTGAAGCTTCAGAAGCTTACTGCACATAATGGCACTTTTCCAATACACCGTTCTAGCTCAACTTGATTCGACTCAACTCAGTTTTATCCATTAGGGCTAGTACCTTGTTCTATTTACCTACTCTGGCTAGGTTCAAAGCGAGCTCAACAGATAAATGTGATGTCAACAGACTGCCAGCCACTGATTGGTAGAGAGTGTCGTCACTGGAAGAGTCATGAGCACGATGTCCAACACCGAACAATACCAAACTGCAGATTGGTTAACATTACTTTAAAATCCTGAAGACGTTAATCTCCAAAATATAGCAATGAAATGTATATGCATGTATTAATAGAGATTTAATTTAGATAATTTAGATAATCCCACCTCAAAAAAGTGTGAATTTTAACTCTTAAGTGTCTCAACTTTTTTAGACACACATGCACGCACTCACAGACACACACACACACACACACACACACACACACACACACACACACACACACACACACACACACACACACACACACACACACACACACACACACTCACACACACACAGCTAACAATAACCCCATTAACCTCAGCTGGATTTTGCATTAGCAAAGGTTGGTATGTTTCTAAAACAAGTGCTGAACATTAGACCTGTATGTCAGCTCTGTAATTTAGAGCACAGCGTTGTGCCAACAGCTTCATGCAGCAACTGCTGAAAAAAACTCAGTCACATCAAGTAAACTGGGAGACTTTGCCTCATACTGTGTTAACCTTTTGAAATTTTTACTCCCATACCCAGAGCACGCCATGTGATCTTCACCTCCTCACTCTAATGTTTTGGTATGATTCACTCATCTCTTTGAAATGTATTTACTTCAGGGCTTGGACTGTTTATCCATCCCTTTACTCTCACTCCCATTTATCCATTTCAGTCGCTGATCAAAACCTTTTCAATCCAGGCTCCAATATCACTCTCAAACTACTTTCATGAAAAAAACAACACACTGGTTAACTGAGTTCTTCCCCTATTTTTATTTTCCATTCATCCATCCATTTTCTCACACTTTGTTCTCCACGTGAGGGTCATGGTGGGTGCTGTGCCAATCTCAGCTGACATAGGGCAAAGGCCGGGGTACATATGTACCTGGACAGTACACTGGTCCATCACAGGGCCACCTAGAGACAAACAACCATTCACTCTCACATTCACAACTACGGACAATTTAGGCTGTCAAATTTACCTAATCCCCATGTTTTTGGACTGTGGGAGGAAGCCGGAGAACCCGGAGAAAACCTACGCACACACGGGGAAAACATGCAAACTCCATGCAGAAAGGCTCTTGTTCCGACCGGGTCTTCTTGCTGCAAAGGTGAGAGTGCTAACCACTACACCAACCGTGTGGCCCCATATTTGTGTTTTGTTTTATATACATGTATGGACTTTTTTTGTGATTTAAAGTGAGAGTATGGAGGATTATTCTAAGAAATATTAAAAAAAACACCAACATACTTCTAGTGGCTTAACTGCAGAGATGTTGCCCTTTTCTGCTATTTACCATTTTGTCTTTGTTTAGCTCTGGTTTCGGACATTTTGAATTATACTAATTCTGGGATGCAACACTTGCACAGTGTGTTTTTTTCCTCCAGCCTATAAAAGCGATAGGGCTGGATAATCAGGTTACAGCCGGGCAGGTTACAGAAGCTGTGGTCATGGTGGACACCTACAAAACAAAAGCTGTTTAAAACACTTGAGTTGTTCTGGATGACGAGAATGAAGAGCGACGCGGAGGTGGTCTGTTTTCTAGTAGACAGGTAAGTACTTGTGGTTTGCCTAAGTAGCTTGAAGCCAAAGTATCGGCATCTCTACAGCAAATGTAACATTTCTGCAAGTATAATAATAGGTTCTGACAGACGAACCCTGGAGGTCTGCAGTGTCGAGTTAGACTGTTGGGTCTGAGGCAGTGTGACCGACCTTATTTGTTTACACGCTCGCCTATGAAAACTGTTTCCAGGCATGCATTCAGATGTAAGTTAGTTTATTATTGGATACTTCATGTTGCTGCTAGAGAGCAAAGGGAAGAGGGCACGACTTTGCTTCTGCGGTGTTTACAAACAATAGCGGCACACTCCACCTTTAAGCTGTGGGACCTTCAGCTGTGTGGCTTTGCATAGTTGAGTAGAAAGGGCAGAGTGATCCCTGAGGACACCCTTTTGGTCTCAAGGTGCCATCAGTGCACTGGCAAAGAGCTACCTGAATCACACATTTTCACATTTGCATGGTCCAAGAAACTGTGGTTAGGCTGATAGGAGCAGCCAAGTGCTGGTTGGTGGTCGGTTTAATCCTATCCCTATTTGCAGCTTTTGCACGTTCATTACAGCTGCAATTATACTGTTGGTATGTATGGGAAGCATGAGTAAATGAATTAGGCAGGAGCATGTTTTCGAGTGGGAGTGGATACGGGAAAGTGCTGCTGTCTCCAAGCCTTTTTAATGAGGGAGAAATTTTGCTGAAGACAGGGTTCTGTTAATGGAATTTGAACCTGATTATGGGATAGCAGACACATGCAGGAGAGTCTTTGCCCTCTGAATACTGGTCTGTTTACAGTATTTATCGTCAAGATATTGGCAATGGCCAGTGCCATCTGTATCATTTTAGGTTTATTATCTGACACACCTAATAATGCTAATGTTAATAACTGTATTACAGTCATTTTGTCAAGCAAACTAATATGCTGGATGACCTACACCTGTCTGAAAGGGCATTTCCTTGCTTTACGTGTTCTACTTGTTTAATATAAACTTTTATAAATGGTGCATTTAAACAGTGAAGGGGGGACTTTTTCATTTAGATGATTTAAAGCAGGAGACGAGGCTCTTTGCTGGAATTAAATCAGCCACACTTGTAGGAGGGAAGCAATTAATGACCTTTTCTGTTTTGAAGTTAAAAGTTGAAGCGAGGCTAAAAGTGTGCATGTTATAGCCATTAATTATGATGGACAGACTAAATTTGAGCCATGTTATTAATGTGAGAGCTTTGTTCTCATTATTGTTTCATCAGTCAAACATGCATTTGAGTTGTGCGCATAATTTACCATTTTTTTAAATAGCTTTCATCTAAATATAGTACTTTCAGGTAAATAATGTATTTAACAGTGTTATCACCATCAATGTCATCAACAAATGTAATACTCCAAATGCTAATGCTCATGTTTTTGACATATTCACCATCCCGCACTAAACAAACTAGCCTAAGTGGTCAAAATATGTCCCACAATTAACAAAACATTCATTTGCATTTTTAACTTTCAGAATGGTGCTATAAATAAAAATGACAGGCATTCTGTAGATTTGAATCTCACTGTCGTGTATGACAGCAAAATAAATCAACATGACATAAATATTGCGAAATGAGAAGTAGCCAAACTTTAGGGGAATCAGGTTTAATGAAGTCACAAGGATATTGATGCATATTGACTGAGAGCCAAGTTAGTGGAAGTGAAATAGCGGTTTGTGAGTCTGAGTGAAATAAGATGGGTCCTTATAAACGTACAGAGAAGTTTTTAAGTTTAGTCCCGTGTCTTCTGTTAATTTAAATCGATTTGGAGCCTAAGATTCAGAAACTTCATCAAACACATTTAAGAGGTTGCTTCATCCTCTTATCCAAATTAATTAGCTTTTGCTTTTTATGAATTATCTAAAAGCCCGTGGCTGCAGTTGGAGAAACCACTGAAAAAAAAAACGAAAAAAAAAAATTACCTATTTAATATTATCTCTATTGTGTGTTTGTACACTTTTGTAAGTAGAGAGTTCATTTATCAAAGGTTATCTTTTCCTGTGACCACTGTAGTGAGATAAATTCAGGAGGAAAGTGGGGAAGCAGAATCCTATTAAAAGAACTAATGGTGAGTTTTCTGGGAGAGGACATTGGCGTGCCTGAAAATAAAAAAAAAGGCTGTGTGTGAGGAGGGAAGAGTATGAGAGAGAGAGTGGTAATACTGTGAATGCTGACTATCACTGTCTATCAAGTGTCAATTTGCATGTTTCCTCTCAGTTTGTTTTGTTTCAGTGGAGTAAAAGTGACTGTCAGGATGAATAAGGCTGTAACAGTATATGAATATGTTCAGTGATAGGCTACTGCACAGCTTCATTTGGGATTAGGAGGTGGACACACCAATAGGAGGTGAAACATTTCTTAAGTCCGTCATTGTACATCATTTCACTGCATACCACACATTACTCATAAATTCACTTTAGAGTCTGCTGTTGTTCTACTTCTTAAAAAATGTACCATTTGTTTGCAGCAATCTTTTAGCTAAAACCGGACTCTGGTAGTGCAGGGATGTGCAAGGGTAAGGAACATCAATCCCGTCAAACTGTTGAATTACTACTGGGCAGAATTCACTTCTGAAACTTTTCACGGGCACTTTTTTGTGTTTTTAATCATACTCCAATCTGTTTTCAGCCGTCTCCCCTTAACTGCCGCTGCCTTCATCTGTCTTGGCGTAAAATGAATCGCTTCCTGTGTGCAGAGTGGAAATGTCACACAAGATCTGAACACGCTATACTGAGAAACAGTCGTGTGGAGTGTTGCGTAAACTCTGATCTCTTATAGTGGTTTGAATATAATGGATTTGTTTACATTTAGAATGTATTATTTTTGTACACAGACAGACTGATAGTGAATTTAACCTCTGCATTTAATCCACCCTTTTTTACACACTCAATAGTAAAAACACAAGTCAGGCACCAGAGCAGTGGGCAGCATTTGTCTGTGCCCAGGGAGCAACGGGGGGATTTGGGGGCCTTGCTCAGGGGCACCTCAGCCCTGTATCAAGATTTGAATTGGCGAGCCTCCAATTGCAAGTCCAATTCGTTTTCCTCTTCTCTATGGACTGCCATACCACTTAAAAGTTAAGCACTACAGTTTATAATGCACCTCATCGAAGTAACACTTAGTTTTCCCAAAGTTATTGTACAATCATAGTGTTCATGTGTGTATTGATTTCCTGAACATGCGTCTTGGCTACATTAATTTTCTATTGCTGTCAGTGAAGAGGAACATTTGCTTTTGCATGCACTGAAACAGCCTCGGGGATGTCGTGATTAATGTTTCCACTTAGCTCAGGCGCATCTACACTCTCTAGACATGTGTCTTGAGCGTTGCAATCACATCATTCAAATTCCTGTCTTCATTCGTGCATACATCATGTAAACACTGTCTATTATAGGTGCTTTGAGACTACAGCCATTCGTTTGAGTTGGGGTTAAAACGATTTGATAATAAACACAGACCTGTGAGAATTTAACATACTGGGTGTGGTGGTAATGCTGCACTGTTGTGGGGGAGATGATGCTCTTTTCCCATGTGTTTGATGGTATGCATCACTGAAGATGACAAAATGTAAAAATTGTTTAGAAGACCTGATTAAATATGTATGAAACTGGATTTTCAAGGAGGCGATAGACAGGGGAATCCATCATCACATTGTGAATTGCAGAAATACTATTAAAGTATGAATATTTAGTATAATTTTCTTTCTGCTGTTATACAAAATAGTACAGTCAAGAGAATACTGAAAACATGATTTAAATATAACATGTGGTTCCCGAGCCAAGTTATTTTTCTTCATTTACTTTGAATACATTAATTATAAGCAAGGCTTTTTGATCTGCAGCATTTGCCGTCTTGTGATGTCATATCGCTCAAAGATGAATAGATTGCTCCATAGGTGCAGGTATATGACAAACACTTGAAGACGTTCTAGTCGTCAACAAACATGGGCAAATTGACATTGGAACAGAGTGGAAACAATAGTGTTTACAACTACTCAATTAGAGAGATTAATCAACCTCTCCAAGGTCACCAAAACAAAGGCATGTTCATGTAGTATAATCCTTCTAAGTCAGCTGTTAATTACTTCATGAATGTCTAAGGACTAAAGGGCATCGTCATGGGCCATGGCTCATAGAAATGTCATTAGAGTTGTAAAAAAAACAAAACACCAAACCCTTTTCTCAAATCCTCACCAGATCTGCCACATCCTGCGGGCTTATTATGCTGCATTACTCATCCTGTTTACATATTTACCTAGCATCCTAATTAAAACTGTTTGATTATCTCAAATGAAGGGTCCTTTGATGATAAAACTGTTGAATTACACTATGTTCTTTCCCTATCAAGACTATGGTATGATCACCAACTGTCAGCCTTATTGCAGCAAATATACATCACCTGGCTCGAATGATACTGCTGTGAACCACAGCTATAGTGACTCTGTTGTGAGTCTGCCAGCAAGCTGTGTTGTTGTGAGTAGGGAGCCCACACTGCTGCGAAGCCTGGCTGTTTGTGGGTTATGTGAGTAGGCATGGGGGCGTATTTTCAGGAAAAAAAAAAAAAAGAGAAAATGAGAGATAGGAGCCACAGCCAGAGAGCTGTCCCTGATGCCACTCTGCTTCCTGCAGCATCCTGTCAACTCCAAATGAGAAATTTCAGACATTCAGTGAGGGAGCTCTCTCGAAAGTAGAAATGTTTTCTCACCATTTTTGCGCCCTTTTCTGGGGTGGGGTGCAACAATGCGATGTGTAAACTGGCTGACCTTCAAAGTGCAGGATAGACAATGGTTTTCATTCTACTGTTATTCTCCATGCATGTGTTAAGCTGATTGGGAGATGAAACTGTGAAAACACACACTGCTCATGCTGTAATAGGTCATTGTGGCAGGCAGTGACTTGACTTGTATGCCTTTGATTTGAATGACGGTCTGTATGTCTTAAGGATTATTATCAAACAGTTGTCACTGTAGGAAGACACAAATGGTGCAGGAGTATCTGAGTTAAAGATATGATCACAGGAAAACCAACGTCTTTGTGATGATGATGTCTTCTTGTAAAAGTAGACCTCGCCACTTTGAATTGAGTGTTTCATATTTTCTCTGAACTGCATGGGTGTGAATATCCCTTAATCATTTTACAGTATCAAAGGCCTGCAGAAAATATATATATTATCTCACCGAGCACATTTGTAGGTGCACAGGACACCTAACAAAGTGGCAGGAGTGGTACCCAGTGTGGTCTTCAAGGTTCAACAGACCATTGGCCATTCTTAAACATTTTTGCTAAGAGAAGTACATCTGTTTGTCAGACCATTATTTGTAACTTTCTTTTATCTTTGTTTTGCTTTAGATCAAAACTATTCTGGGCTGCAATGTGTGGCCTGTATATTAATATCATTCAGCCAATAAAAGCAAAGGCGGTAGTGGGAGTGAATCTGGAGTTCTACTTAATGCACTGAAGGTGAGGAGGAGGATGGGAAGTGACCTCTTCGCTGTTAGACAGGTAGGTCTACTGGTTAGCCTAAGTAGCTCAAAGCTGAATTATAAATGTTTAAATGTAATGTTCCTACAATAGAAGAGATTGCAATGTACCGACTGAACTACTACTTTGCAATTTGAATCACATGAGCCACCACTCTGGATAATGCAAGGCACCACATCTGACCTTTTTTGTTTACATGGCCGCCTATGAAAAGTGTCCTCAGGCTTAGTTCTGCAGTCAGTGGGTGTGGTGTGCATGCTGAGGAACTATGCCGCAGGTGCTAGTAAAGTTAAAATGTGAGACTATGTGCTACTGGCGGTGAGCAGGGGAGGAGAGGGCAACTTTGCATATGCTGTGCTCATAAACAGCAGCCAACAATTCCTGCATTGTCTGCCTTCTAAGAAACTGAAATCAACTTTGTTACCCACTCTGATGCTCAGTCTCATCAGGTCGCACTGACCATGTCTAAATGTATAAAATGTGTTGCTGCTGTGTGATTAGCTGATTAGATATTTACGCAAACCAGCAGTTGCACAGGTACTCTAATGCATTTAAATTATAAGAGGGGTCAACCTAAGTGTTACATGAACACCTAGGATGCACAGCATCATAGGTCAGGCAATTGGTGGACACAAAATGTGGAGACAGAAAATCACACATTTCACCAAATACAGTAGTAATGACTTTTAGCTCGCCACTAAGAAATAAGCTATCTCAGCGTTTTTTTTTTTTTTTTGTTGTTGTTTTTTTTGTTTAAGGTCTCTAAAAGAAAAGTAATGCTTCTTCTCAGTCAAGCAAACAGTCACCTTTATCACTGAACAGCAGTACACAGAGCAGGAACATAACACCAAGTAACAGCTGACGACAAGAGACTTATTCTTTCCATTAGCAAGGACATGAACCAGTGAAAAATACTGAGTTCAGTGTCGAACAAGATATAGATAAAAGTTAGCTAAAAGTCCAGTGTGCAACATTGCGTTTATTGGCATAAATCTAATATACTACCCATAGGTATGTTTGTATAGGTGCATAATTGTTTGTTTTTGTAGCCTCTTATATATAAATAATTTAGGCAAGTGCCTTGCTTTAAAGAGGCTGCATCTTGCACAGCCATGATTCAAAAGCGAAAAACGAGTCAAAGCGTGTGTTTGCCATATTGATGTGAAAGCTTACTATGTGAATGAAGGACAACAACATCCTTTCTGGTATGTGAAGGCCACTGTATTTTCCTGACGGACTTGTGGAATCTAGGTTCAGCGGAGGTCTTTGTTTGTTGTACTTCTTAGTCTTACCATTAGATGTCACTAGTTCTTACATGATGGACATTTTGACAAACTAAAGTCCACATTATAAAGCACACGACTTGTCTTCCATAAAGCTGCAAAGCCCACATGAATCTTACAACTGTTAACATATTAGAAAATAAAGCGCTAAAAGCTTTTGTGAAGTGGATTGTTTTTTGTCAGTAATACGATTAAAAAAGTCCATCTTACCTAATAACAATGACCGTTTCATGCACCTTTGAACCCTGGCAAGTTGTAATAAAACCCAGAACACTACAGGACTAATTTAGCAAATTAATGTAGGCTAAAACTTCAAAACATCAATCACACAGAAATCCTCCTTCGTGTATAACGTTTCCAGGTTAGTATAATTACTTCCACAGCTTCTATCTTACTTTTGAAGCCTTTGGTGTGCGCATAGTCTATTCTGAAGTGCTGAGTAAACCATTCCTTGCTGAAAAGGGTCAGCTGTCCCATTAATCTGTGACCATTAAAGCAAGCCGTTCCTGAGATGCTGAGTTGGCTCTTTCACATCAGGTGGTCTTTAAGATGGCCACTGGTTTATTGTTGAGACAGGTGTGTGGTATGAAAATGATTCATTCATGTAGTGCTTTAAAATCAGCATGTAAGCAGGCGCCCAGCACAGTGTCCGGTAGGTCTGTTAAGAGCTGAGCAGGAAAACAGTGCATTCTCTGTGACACAACTAGGCTGTAGACTTTGTACTGTAGACTTTCAGCATGTGCTACTGTGCACACAGTGTTTGTATGAGGAATGATTCTGATTGTCAGACACTTGCAAGCATACCATGACTGAGATACTTAGTAGTGTATGCAAAAATATACATTAAAATGTTCCCAATAATTCTGAAGTATGTTAATTCATTGTTTGCCAAAGACATGTTATTGCAATCACTACTAAAACTGTGAGGGGCCTGTTAGGCAGACAGTGAAAATTAACATCCTGTCTCCCAATTAGAGTGAGAAATTTGATAAAAGGACTTCTTCTGGCAATGAGTTAATTAGTAGATCTTACGCAGGGGACCCTGTACCCAAGGGTGAAATTACTACATGCCATTAATTTGCATTATGATTGAGATTAAATACATTTTTTATGGAATCAAAACAGTGTCTATGCTTTCAAAAAACTAATAATAACACACAGTTAATAACTATGACTAAAGGTATTCCTTTTTGTAGGTGGTTGTTGTCAGATTATTGAATGGTTGTTATAACATCAGTCCCATAATATGGGCCTACTTGTCTACTATTAGGCCCAGTAGGCTGTTATCAACCATTTCTATCAGTGATCCACTAAACGGATCAGTGAAGCCATGGAGCCCATTCAGTGGTCACATGATACCCTATACATATACCCTACCCTATACTACGACTATTATAATGACTATTCAATAGTCTGACCACAACCACATTGGGTGGAATGTTGGGCTGCTCTGCAACAAGTTGCCCCATAAAAATGAATAACGTTGTATGAGATTTTAGCACTTTAGCTGCAACTGCCAATTTACAATCCAGTTGGTTATCAAACTGTTAATCAGTTATGGTGGGGCCATAATGGTTTGTAAGTGGCTATGGTTGTGGGCTACCAGACGTCACAGTTTACAGGGTGCTGGGCAGCTGTGGCTTGTAGGCAGAGGTGACCTGAGTGTGTGTCAAGCAGCTTGAGGGGTCAACATCTCTGTGACTCACATTCTTACCTTTGGAGTCCACATGACTGGTATGCAGTCTGGAGCTGAGAGCTAATCATATGGACCAATGCACATGGAAATAAAATGTGAAATAAATTAACCTAATGTATTAATTAATTGTAGCAATGCTTAAATGATTTTCAACCCACAGAACAAAACCCTTTGGCATTAAAGTTTGATTTCCAAGCTTGTTTAGAAAGTGCTTTTTTTGCAAGTCCTTTTCTTTTCATAATTGCTCATAGTTAACACAGTAATGTGGCAGACACATAATGTCTGGCTGGCATATAGGTTTTAGCCCAAAAGCAAAACGAGTCCATCTAAAAGCCACAATGTTTAGAGTGCAAATCCATTTACATACATATAGTATGAATAAATAGTGAGGCTGTTTTCCTTGATGTTTGCCGACCGTGTGGACCAAACTCAAATTAGCAATCCTCAGTAGTTATCTATGTTTTACGAACATTTGACACCAATAATATGAACATAGAGACTCCATTATTATTTAACTTTAATTTCTTATTTGCTCTTAAGGATAAGTGTTGTTCCTTCAGTGATTTCTGCAGCACATCACAGGCAAGAACTAAATTCCCCTCTTTGTTCCATTTGAGTATCCAGGAGCTTGAAATATTTTCTCACCATCGGCATCACTTAACAGTTCTGTAAAGAAAATAAAAAACTAGGACATTCTCATTTGAATTGGAAACAGATTATGATTAAAAACGATCACAGTCTGCATCAGTACTTACATAACCATAGGTACACCACATGTCAGTGTACACAGGAAGCAGTTGTGTAAAAAAGAGCTTTTAATTCACAGATGATAGTCTAGTCAATAATAAACAATCATGAAGTGAATCAATTTCTGCCATGTCAGACTAAGAGTTTTCATTCTCTAGTTTGTAAGCATTTTTAAAAGAAAATGGAATAGTATGGATGCAGCCTTTCTGTGACAAATTGAAAATAGGACATTTCTTAGTCATGTTACAAAACTATGACATCGACTGATTTGCCTGATACAAACTACAGCCCTGCATGGGACTACTTTGTTAGTACCGTTGCCGTTAAGACTTCTAACCACTCCTATCTGCGTCCATGCGATAACGTAAACGCTGCTATTGGCAATCATAAACGTGTTCATGGAGGATTCCATGCATGACAAATAATTTGAGTCTGCTCCTTCACATTACCAGCTGTCAATAGAGCAGTGATTTTCAACCTTTTCCAGCCACCACACACACACACGCACACGCGTGCACACACACACACACACACACACACACACACACACACACACACACACACACACACACACACACACTGAAAAGGCTGCCAGGAGCTGTCACAGAATCCTTCTCTGATCCTTCTCACATTTTCTTTCTTTTAATGGTAATAATCCTTCATCTATAAAGTGTTTTGATGTCGTCAAACTCACTGACAGGTGGTCGCTGACGGACTCTGTGCATCACAAGCGATTGCTGCTCAGTGGTGAAGCTGATTCACTTCATTCACTTATCTTCATGATTCCTCACTTTGATTTAGTTGTGCTCAGCTTTGACTGTTTTATGATGTGTCTTCTTTATGTATAAATGAACATGGTGCATTCTGTGACTTTTTTCCTGTCTCCCTGCGCTGCTGATGAACATTATTATATGTCTATTTGTGTATTGACACCCAAAATAATTTTAATTTAAGCATATATTATGGAAAGTCAGACAGATATACCCACCATATGTTGTGAGCTCCATGCTCTGATCTGCTAAAGGATTTTGTATCCCAGTTGTTTATATGGCTGTTAGATTATCACCTTAGACTCCTGTTCTGGTTCATGTTGGTCTGGAGGTGGAAAACAAAATAATGGCCCGTTTCCACTATGGTCCCGACTAGCCTAGCCCTGGCATGGCACGGTTTAGGTTGCATTTCCACCACAAAAAAAAATACCTTCTCAATGTGGGCGGAGTCATCACTGCACGGCTGCATGAATCTGCGGTGAATTTACACGCAACACACACACATGTGTTCAGTACTTCCTCCATGACCGGAGCACAGACGCCGTCTGACACAGTCACTGGACTGAAATACAGCGGCAGGGTTTGTGATGCCAGTCGCGATCAGCAGTATTGTCACTAAATACACCAGACTCCTTTGTTAAATATTGAGAATTTAGACATCCCTGGTAATAGTTGGAGATTAACCCACATTTTTAGGATTGTTAAATCTTTTTAATTGATTAGCGGCTGCTCAGGTGTCAGAGGCAGGGCTGAGGTTTTGAGCATAAAGTCTGGTGATGCATTTTCCTGCTGTTATCCTCGTCACCTGCGGACTCCATTCTTCCAGACAGGGACCCTATATTTTTTGTCGGCCAGCAGCAATCTCAATTCTTCCCAATCCTGTAAGATTTATGTTGGAACCTGTGGGACCCAATGCCATCTTCTAATAAAAACTATAGCCTTTCATAAAACTTAACAACCACCTGGTTTATGTGGTATTTCCTGCCTGATAAATGATGCATATCAATAAATCATGCAGCCCATAGTGTTATATTTTTATGTTTATCCACACTTACTATGATGATTTATGCTAAAGCCCACCTTTGCCTAACCTATAGTTGCCATGTGCAGACATGATAGGAAAAACTGAAAGCATGTTGTGCTTGGGAAGTAAAGATGAACAAAGATGGTGTGCAACAGGTAAGGGTATGTTTAAAAATAGAAACTTTTGCAAAACAACTGAAAATTAACCTTAAAAGTAAAGGATCACAACTTTAATAATGAAACAGCCAAATTAAAAATAAAAATAGTGTCACCACTATGACATTCAGTAGTCACCACAGTAATCTGAAACACAAATAACTTTTCTCCACAACGGAGTTCACATAATTTGCTCTTTTAAAACTTTTAGTGTGATTCTCTCTTTGGGGAACTGCAGCAAATAGCTTATCTGTGCATAAATAGCAAAGTTTCAAATTATCTCTTTCTTCCTTTTTCTTTAGCCTTTCTAGTTTCTCTACAATGCTGGGGTAGATGATATACAGTAAAACATTTACTTAAATACCACTGAAACAACTTAAATACCGTATCTTACCACCAGAGCACCCAAAAATGTAATAAATTAGGCAATTTTTATGAACTCCTTTATGAACCTTTTCAACACTATTAAGGTTCAGTAGCTGGACACATAGCAGTATTCCTCATTAACCTTATGCCCCTTGTGTGATACATTTCTCTCTCATGCACACACACAAATGTGCACACTTCTTGTAAATTTCTGGGATAGTAAATATGGAATGAGAGCAAAGAGCAAAAGAGAGAGGGAGTAAAAGAAGACTGAGTGGGTTATTATAGAGGAAAGAGTGTATCCCCTGGAGGAGGCGCAGACTGAGATGCCATAAATGAGGGAAGTGTGGCGGCCATTCCCGTGGCCTCATTACAGTAATGGAGACCCATCCATTCTGTCAAGGCCTCCAGAAAATCTTCTGTGACATGACTGCCTTCCCTCTGTTTCTGTTTTAACATCAACAGTTAAGGAGCGGGGAAACAATAAAACAGAGTTACCTGATTGGACTCATGTTGCATTTGTTTGTTGATATCAAGGTTTTGATTATGTTACCATATTTCCCTGTCAGAGTCGACCATGTTATGTGGTAAATATTGGTCTCACTGGTGTGGAGACTGGACTGACCACTGGTTACAGAGCAAGTTTAGATTAAAAGAGCAATTATGTAGATGGATTCAACCCTTTTATCTGTTCACATTACAATGTGTTTTTTCAGGAGTGGGATTATGCAGAACCATACCAATAGACACTGGAGTATAATCTAAAGCAGGGGTCACCAACGTGGTGCCCGCGGGCACCTGGTAGCCCGCAGGCAGCCAATACGGTGCCCGCGGGCTCACTTCACTTCACCTCACTTGCATGTATCTGTATGATCGCTCAGTAAAATATCTTTGATATTGTTTATAAAACTTGGTAATCGTTAGGAGTAAGCACTGGAATTAATGTGTATGCAGTTGAATGCATAATATTAATAATTTAAATGGTAAACAAACAAAAAAATATTATATGGTAGCCCTCCATATTATTTTTTACCCTAAAGGTAGCTCTCATCTCAAAAAGGTTGGTGACCCCTGATCTAAAGCATCTGTCTTTATCTGCATCAGTTTATTAAGAAAATACACTTGACTTAATACCAGAAGTGAGTGGGCATGTAATGTTGTTAAATAAATCTGCCACCTGCTAAAAAAACAACATTCATTATAATAGAGAAAGAAATCAGAGAGTGCAGTTTCCCCACAGCGTCAATAGACTCCACTCCATTGTAAGATTAACAATGTTTTATTTTATTTTATTTTTTAAAGAAGAATTCAGATCCATATCCAGATCACCATGAATTTTTTACCAATACAAAAAAGGTGATGCATTCAATGAAAGACAATTGAATGTGGCACAAAAGTTTGAGTAATCATGGAAAATCCTGCTGCTTTGGCAACTTTGGAAGATGACGGATACTTGAATAAAAGTTATTTTTGAATGAATAAACTGTGCTCAGTTGATTATAGGGGTACACCCTGGACAGATTGACAGTCCATCACAGGGCCACATATAGAGACAAACAACCACCCACTCTCACAATCACACCTATGGTCAATTTAACGTCCAATTTACCTAATCCCCATGTGCATGTGCATCTGCATGTTTTTGGACTGTGAGAGGAACTGCACACACGGGAAGAACATGCAAAGTCCATGCAGGGTCGGGTCTTCTTGTTGCAAAGGCAAGAGTGTTAACCACTATTCCAACCTTGTGGCCCCCAGCTGTAATCCTTTATCAAATTTTGGAAAGCTAATCTGTTAGGATTTCCCTTCTATCACAGCAGAACGTTCAAAGTACATGATTAATCACACTTACACATAAATGAGGAAATAAGGAATGTGCAAATACTTATTATATATTATGGACAACAGATTGACAGCCAAGTACAGTCAGTGTGACCACTAACTAACCTATTATTGACTTTAATCAGTGATCTGAGCTGATGTGTGTGGCTGCAGATGACGTTTATATTGTTAGACAGGATCTCTTCTCAAGGGTTGTAAACTGATGATTCTTGTGCTGTATGGATAACTTTTCATCGTTCCTTACAACCAAGGACAAGTTATATGGGCCTAGGGGGAGTGGATATCGCCAGTGCACACAAGACCCACAAGCTAGCTGTAGAAATTGTTTCTTGCAGCAGTGAAAGAGGAAAAAAAAGGAGTAGGATCTTTAGAAGACCAATTGCTACCACTCATTCAGTGTCTTTGATAACAAATGCAGTTCTCTACAGTCAGCAGCTGTGCTTTCAAGCACACGGCAAGGTCAGAACTCTGAATAGTGCAAGATAAATACAGTACATTTTCAACAATCTGTGTTCCATCACATTTTTTTTTTTTTCTTTTTTACAAAATTACCCCTGAATATATAGAATCAAGAGCACTCAGAGAGTGGAGATCTCCGCCAAAGACTTAAGACATTATACATTTTCTGGAACTGTAAAGAACTTATAGTTTTACTATCTTACATAAGCATGAACAAAAGTGATTGTGATCTGTTATGTAATAGGACTTTAAATGCTAAATTGAAATTGTCACCAAATTTGTAATTGGGGAATTTGATTCTTTTTTTTGTGACGTCAGTGGGCAGATTGTTAACCACAATCTAATGGGAACTTAAGCCAATTTATACTGCTGCGTAAAGTGCTCCACGTAGTGACCCAGAGGCTGTCGGCTTGCCTCTGCGTCGTCTCCGGCAGCACAAAATATTTTTTAAGTGTCCGTCACTCCGTCAAGGGACAACGGAGAAGGCAAGGGCTGCGATTGATCGTCAGGACACGCTGAGCAACTCTGCTCTGTGCCGGCCACAGTGCACAGCGAGCGTCCACAGAGGCAGAGCTGATCACCGCCAACAACGTCACTGCCAAACTATAAATACTTCATATCTTAATACACACAGCACGTTTAGACCCTAAATGGCCAATTTCTCGCCTCAAATGATCTTAAAACTGCGCTCCGTGATACAGAAAAGTGAGAAACGGCCACTGTTTCAATGTCATTCCGCTTCCACAGTCTTTCTCTCTCGGACGCCATTGCTCACTCTAGCCAAAAGCACAACAACCTTGCGTAGCGATGATGATCGGGTGGGAAATTGCAGTGCGTATCCGTCACCACGACGGAGAACTATGAAGGCTTGAGGGGTCTCTGTCGTTACGCAGTCGGATAATGCATTATGCAGTTGGAGAAGTATGATGTGGCCTTTACTTGGTTGATCACAAGAAATCCTGATCCGTCAAAACAAACACAGAAAGGTTCTACAGTAACAGAAGGACAAACTTGTAGATACAACTCACACTGATGAAAATATAACCACCTTGGATTGAAGTAAATATAAATATATCTATATATCTATATATATATATATATATATATATATATATATAACATAAATAAATAAATATATTGACTATTTTTTTACAACTGCTGAAGAAAAGTTTTTCCTCAAAAATGTGGCTTCGAAGGAAGTTACCTTTAAATGTTTGAGCGAGGAAAGGAAACCCATTATCTGAGCCCCAGTGAAATTATTTCCCTGTTGAAGTCTGTTAAATGAATTTGGATCCTCTAATTTCACACACACATACATATTGTGGATCTATTTATTTATTTGTTGATAAGTAATGCACTATATCCCCTTGGAGGAAATTTGCATTCATGCTCTGGGCTGATTGCATTTCCTTCCTGCCCATTCGTACCATTTCACAGCACTCCACTCCTCCCCTCCTTTCTACAGTCCTCCAGGCTTGTACCATTTCCATACTGTGTTCACATTCCTTACAGTGTGGCATCATCATCAATAGTCATTTAGAAGAGGGCTGCTTTCCACACCACCGGATGCAATGAAGATTCATGGCCACCATTTCAAAAGGGTTGGGGGAGATGTATGTGGGGGGGATGGAAATTGTGCACATACACCACTGGCTATCGGGTTACTCTTGTTTGGCCTTGCATGTCCAGTAAAGGTGGATGTGAAAGGCAATGAAATGCTCAGAACTGTAAATGAGCAGTGATTTTGGAAGACAAGGAAGAGGGAATGAATATCAGGCCAATGCATTGCATTACAACATGTGTCGTGAGGAGCAATTTAAGCTCTATTGTGTACAATCAAGATCTGATTGATGCAGAAAATAAAGGCCTGTTCCTGACCTGTGGGATAGGAGGAAAGCATATGTAAATACTATGCAGTTTCAAAAATCTATAACGGTTCAGATAATTGTGTCCACATATACCTAATATTGAAATAGATGGATCGATTTGTTTTTCTCAGAATGATTAACTGACTCGTTTTCACCACCTCTGGGTTATAGTTACAAGCTATTCAGTCAAGCACTGCATTTGTATTTTAATTACAATGGGATAATTATCACTTGAAAGTCATGATTTGTTTCAAAACAATCAGACATTGACTTCAGACAGAAGTAAACAAAGCAGTGGGTTGAAAAGGCTTGGGTTCAGATTTCGTTAAAAGAAGCCAAGTTACTGAAATTGCTGGTACTGATGTCCTTTGTTCTATTGCTCAAGAGGCTTTTACTTAATCTACTAATTTACTTGAATGGGACAAGCACTGGATAACACTCTGCGTTATACAAAAGCAGTGTGTGGGGCTTTTTTTCCAGGTGTGTATGTCCCAGCTTTATTTCTTGCACCAGTCCTTTTGGTGAGCTCTGATAATTCAAAACATCATGAAAGGGCATCATGTAAAACATTGTGTTTTGAAGTTGATGCTTAAATAAAAAGCCAATAACATCTCAAACATTACAAAAACCAACAAACATGGAAAAGAACACAATATAACACACCTAAATGTTTGTATTTAACTCTAAATCATGGAGATATTAAAATGTAAGAATGAGATCAAAACTATCAACATTGTCGCTGAGACAGTAGGTGTTAAAAGTTAAAAGTTAAATAAAAAAAAAAACTAATGTGTGTACTGTCCTCTTGCGTTAAATCCCTGCAAATCTCCTGGAAAGTTGATTTATTGTTGCTTAAAAATCTGGCTTTTATTTCATGGTGCATTCAATGGGACAGTTGGATAGTACCCCATTACTCAGAGGCTCATGAAATTGTGTGAAATATGAGACTGAAAGTAATTTACACTTTCATTCTTAAACATAAATATGTGAAGAGTGAAATATGTGGTTGTGATTCATTTCTAAGGGATAACAAATATACTAATATACATTGATGATAGCTCAGTGGTAAGGTTTTGGTTTAAATTCCTGCTCAGAGAGTCTACATAAGACACTTAACCCCATGTTGCTGTATAAGCAGTGCATGAATGGGTTTTAAAGATGATACAACACATATATGTGTGAATGGCAACATTGAGTGATCATCAAGACTAGAAAAGTGCTCTATAAATACTGACCATTTTCTATTTATATTCAAAGTATGAAATTAAAAGGAAGACAGTTAATTCCAATTGTTTTCACTTTTAAATTCAATTTAAATTACACAACACAGCCATATAGTGGAAGAGAACTTCTGTTCTTATGTCTATTGATTTTGGGAAAGGATTCACAAAGGCAAAAATAACTGCTGTCACATCAGTCCAGTTCACTGCTTCCGCCTATTTAATGGGATTATGTTTGGGGTATTTTGCCTTTGTTCAATAATTATATGTGGTTAACTTTTAGTGCTTATGTACAGGTGCACTAATCGTAAATTGCCAAGAGATTAATACACACCTCCTTATATAGACATCCTGGGGGTGTGTCTTTGTCATATTATCAGGCTTTAAAAATGTGTGGGGTTTTCGTCTTTGTATGTGTTGCTGAGTAAAAGTTACGACTGATTTTGTATCACAGTTTTAGTAGTGATATAAATTAGCAATAATTGCGCAGATGTAACACAATTGAGTGTTTTTCCTTTTTTCATAAAAAAAGTGAACTTTGAACTGTGACGTATTTACAAATTTCACAAATTCAATCCCATTTTAAATATTTTTAGTACTTTTTGCTCAGGTGTGTTTATATAGTTGGTGAACATTATTGTTTTTTTCCATTGCCTACATTACACTATATTGCACATTCTTATCCTCTGTATGTTTTAACATCATAATGGAAAAAAGCAGCTGACATACTCTGTGTTTTGAGGGTTATGGTTATTAAGGTAGTGAACAAATGCTGTTTGGGGACAGAATTATCTCAAATGCCAATTTATTTTACAATCTTCATTCGAGGCAGAGTGACATCCTTCCCCTTTGTTGAGACTTTGTTAAATCTGTGACTCCTAATTTTATCCGTTTATTTCACACCTGCCATCATGAAGTGATAACACACCCATGATAAAAAACTGTACATCGGAAGTGACAATGTTTTTTAGTTTTACCATTCCGTAACACAATGACTGGACCATCGATATGAATGGCGCAGAATAAGAGACTGTGGCACTGACACACACACATGAGGAGTGTTTCATTATCATGTATGCACAAGTGCTTCCAGAAATTAATTACGTTCAGCGTTCAACAAAGGTTTTAAAGAGTATGCTGCATAAGTGTACTGGAGTGTCAGAGTACTTTATCATTAAGTATTTTCTATGAATATAAAATTGCAGCCTGAATCCTCACCATTCCATTTCATTTTTTGAGAATACTTTATTGGGACCAAAGGGGATTTGATGCAATCTGAAGAGATGTAGAAAATAAATCATCTTCTCAAATTGTAAACTAATTGAATTGGTTTAAAGTATTCTATTCTCCTTTCCATAAATATGCAGATTTCTAAAGTGCTACCTGTCTGATTCCAAAGACGACCTTTGTTGAATGACTTTTCTATGTAGATGATGATTAAGAATAAACATTTTTGCGAGCTCTGATGAGGGGAATGTGCGGCCTCACTTATAAAATTAGAAAGGACACTTTCTCAAACATTCTCAACCATTTCAGTCCTCATAAGCACCAATGTATGGTCCTTTTGTGAAGCATGCTGTAGCATGTAGATTCAGTGATCACTCTTTAAAACTCTCTAAGAAGTATTTGTCAACGTCTCTAATAAATACATTAGTAATCCAAAGATTGTGTAAAAGCATCAGTCAGTGCTTTGGCTCTGTAAGGTGTGTCACATCATATGTTAGCTGTAATGGACTGACCTCACACTGTGAGGTGGAGGTGGCAGATCTGTGCAGACTGATATAACAATAATGAGGAACCGTTAGCTCCGTGCTGTTTGTAATGATACTTCCTGATCTGACTTGCGTTTCCTCCGCAATGTGTGTGGGCCGGGTACATAAATTACATAGCTATTTACATAAAATGTTTCGGCTATGTAAACATTTTTAAGTCATACCAGCGTGAGGCAGTGGAGCTACACAGAATAGAGTCCATGAAAAAAAGAGCGTAGCACTTTAAACAAAGAGCAACACTGTAGGACTTCTGGGTTCTTTCTTCTTGGAATGTGGCTGTATAACACAAGAAGACAAAACGGCTGCAGGCTACATGGAAAAACACAGCCATTTTTCCATACTCTTGCACCCAAGTGAGTCTGTCGATAAATCAGACTGCAGTGCGTCAGTCTACCTCCACCCTTTAGAAGCTGGTACCGTAAAAGAAGGCTGCCAAAAAACTGGGACAGTATAGAGATCAGATATTTTTGTACCCTTCTCGATGGTTGAAAATGGCAGCATCAATAAATTGCACGACATACTGAACTGAACCAAACTGTACCACTTGGTGGAAATGAAGCTAGTCTTTTGATGCAGCTGCGTTGATAGACATTGGACTTAATTCAAACAGTTAGAGGAGTTGAAAGATCCAACCATTTCTATTCTGGTTCAGTCTTTTTTGAACTGCAATGCAATTTTGTGGCAGAGCATCAGCTTGAAAGTGAGGGGATATTCACTACAGATGCCTGCTACACAGCATTTTGGATATCTGTGCAGTGCTCATACTGTGCATTGCTCCTCTGAGAAAACTGGCAAGCTTCACCTTTGACCGACCTGATTTGATTTTGTCAAATGTGTTCCCTCATCCCACAAAGACCCCACCAGCTGCTCATCGCTCTCCTGCTCCTTTTCATCATGTGTGAGTGAGTGAATAAGGAAAAAAGAATGCAGGAGACCGGCATAAGAATAAAGGAAGATTGGTGTGTGTTTTGCGAGAGAGAGAGAGAGTGGACGTTATGAGTCTATCATTGTCCTGTCTGAAAAAGATGGTTTTATTATCAGTATTGCTGCATGTGCCTGCAAAGCTGTTGCAACGTGCTCAGCCCTCCTATTTATTCTCTAACAGTTTGTTTTGTCTGCCTTGTTTCTCTGCTAATGTCAGTTCTCCCCAATTGTTTGTGGGTGAAATAAATCAATGAATCAGTCCGTATACATACATGTACTGTATATATAATAGATATATGCATTTGTGTGTGTGTGTATACAGTATAAGTGGCATAGTGATTAGCCCTTTTGCTTTTGCACCACGAAGACCTGGTTGGAACAAGTGCCTATCTGCATGGAGTTTTCATGTTTTCCCTGTGTGTCCATGGCTTTTCTCCGGGTTCTCCAGCTTCCTCCCACAGTCCAAAAAACATGCAATATGAGGATTAGGTAAATTGGTCACTCTATGGCCAACTGTCCAGGGTCCATGGTGTGACCCCGCCTATCACCCTATGTCAGCTGAGATCGGCACAGCACTCCAGCACGTTTTATGTGTGTGAGCTGTAAGTGAAGTAAAACCACAACTCTTGATGAAACTGAGCTAGGTGAACAGCAGTGCCTCTGGTAAAGGCATGGTGGTGTAACTCAGCATGCTGCTACTCCAGAGAGTTGGAGCTCAGATTTCATTTATTACCATGCAATAATTAAGAACAGCAAAATCTCCACACAATATCACCCACAGGACGCATAGCCAAAGGAAAACGGATTTTATAAAGAGAATATACACATTGTCCCCCAGGTGGAGACCAAAAGAGGACATGAGGTATTGAAAGAGAGAGAGAAAGAAATGGAAGAGAGGGGAGGTGGGCAGGAGCCAGTGAAGTCCAATTGTGCTTTACCACACAGCCCGTGGGACTGAGACACCTCCATGCACCATCACATCCCATTTCACACTGAATTTCACTCACCAAGTCGTTTAAACCTCATGCAACTGCCATACATTTACAGAATGCACAGTTTAACATGAGCATTCAACTTGTTGGGACAAATAACATCCAATTTCAAGAAGAATTTATCAAACACACATGTGGAACATGCAAGTATTATGTTATATTGTATTGTGCATTATATGTTTTGTATCCACTGCACTGATCAATTGATAAAGTCAGAGCACAGCTTTCCAGATACCATTTGGCTATTTACAATGTGTCTCGGTTAAAAATTAGTATTATATAATATATGAGTATTCGTAAAGGCTATATTCAATACAATTAATATAAGGTATGTAGCTGCACATACAGCTGCCTGATGCACCTTTTATTCATTGCACTCTATGCATGACTGCTGACTTTAAACTGTTAGCACCTTGTCTGCTGCTTTGATTTCCTGCACTGTGGGCAGGTCAGAAAAATATTCACCCAAGGGTGATCCAGTGGGGGAATAACAGTGTTTGGTGATACTGAACAAACGTGCCAGCCTGAAGAGGACTTTTCCCTTCAGTGTTGATATTCTGAAAATCCACTGGAGAACCCAGTCGTATATTAAATTAAAAGGTGCTTTTGCTAACCTGCTGGTGAATGCCATGGCTAGCTGCAGTTGTAGTTCACGTGCTTGGTTGTGTCAAATGCAGCAGCTATCCACCTGTAAATGGAACTAGGTTATGCCACTAATTGTCAGTTGTCCAAGCAACAGTCAGCCTGGATTTGTAAAGCAATATTTGTTGGGCAGAGCCCTCAAGTCTCACGCATTTCAATAAGTTCACATGCTCATGTGCCACACATGACATTTCTTGCACTGAGAAGTGATAAAACTCACTGCATATAAATTAATAATCTATAAATGGATGATGCAAAGGCAGATTACTCCGCTTAGTCCATTCATACAGCTGTCTTGAATTTGCAAACCATCAGCCAATCAGAAAATATTTTTTCTTGTTGCCGGGTAAAGTCTGAAAATAGGTTTCTTTGTGTTGCAGGTGTGTTTGTGTGCAGCGCAGAGCACCAGGCCGAAGCAAACCAAAGTCAGTATAGCTTACTGAACACAACTTTTAGTTGTTTTTAAATCGATCCATCTTGACTAATTACTCCTTAATTCTCCTCCACTGGAATTTCGGCTTGGAGCTACCATTTCATAACTAAGCATGTTAAAGGAAAACTGAGCTGTTTGTAGCAGATTGTGTGTCACAAGTGACAGTGCATTGAACAAGTTGTTTATCTTGTGAAAGGTTTATTCATACTGTGCTATTATTTGGTGGGTACTACGTCTGCCCATAACACTGTTACTGTTCCAGATTTGCTGATTTTGCTGATCAGAAAATTATTGCTGTGTAGCAGCAGAGAGACAAAGACCACACAGGCAAGGGTTTGTTTTCCGACAGCTGGACAAGCCTTTCAGTTCCACCTTGAAACACCATCAACATCATTTGGTTCATCTCATTCAGCAGAATGCGGTCAGCTGTGCTCTTATAATTCAATGATGTAGAAGAAGAAACAAATTGCGAAAAGTAAAAAAAAACATGCTGGTCTTTATTTGAGGACATTATGGAGTCCCAGATGCCAACTACAGCCAACTGCAATGCCATATACCTTATCTAAATTTAACTTTGAATGTGGATTATTAAAGGTCCAGTGGGTAAGAATTAATGACAGTAAATGTGAGACTGCAGATTGGAACAAACGGAGGACTGTGTTATGTGGCAGGAGAGTCATTGAACGCAGATGTGGGCACAGACAAGTGTTCAAAATAAAGCAGGCTCATTTGGAAAAACGGGCAGAGGAAGAGCTGAGCTGGATCAATCCAGAGGGGAGGGTCCGGAGAACAGAGCAGGCAGGTCTGAATCAAGGAAAATAGAATTAGAGGCACAAAAATACAAAGTAAAATGCATATTACAGACTCAACAATGGGTACAATCTGGCATTGTGGATGTGGCAAGGCTGAGCCTCAGAAGACAGGCAGGTGATTTCAGGATTGGGTGCAGCTGGTGGAGATTTCTCTGCTCTGTCTCTGGCACACCTGAACAACCAGAATACAGAGCGGAGGGGGGAGAGACACACTGGGGGAAAAGGCAAACAATTAGCCATCAGAGGGAGGAGAGGCAGATGTAATGTAATGTAATAGACTCTTCTGCTCAACTGGTGCGTCAAGGACGTATTGTGGTCTTTAAATATGCCGCAAAATGGTGGAATTCAGAAAGCAAGGCTCTAAAAAGTAAAAAGGCCACAGATAGAAACAAATATTTCTGTTTAGGTAACATTAACCTAAATAACTTCCTCTCATTATCAGTGTGCAGTCACTTTGTCTCCTCATTTACTTCAGCAAGCACATACTTGAGCAGACAAAGAAACTGAGCAGACTGCCTTGTTATTTGAAAGGCATCTTTTCAGCTATTAAACAAACACATACTTTATCTGCATGTTAACTTTTTAGCTCATGAAACACATGGTGTTTCTTTGCATTCTGGATCCCCCACAAGGAAAAGGTATCAGGCTGTCAGCCTGGAGAATTAATACCTAGAGTATTATTGGACCAAGTTAAGGCACATTTAAAGAATGTTTTTATTAATCTGCATAAGACTGACTGTGTGGGGATTTGAGGCTGCTCATATGGCCTCTAAATCTCTTGGCACGAAGAGGGTGAGTGGTTGGAGGATCACAGATTTATCGATTGGCTGCTGTAGAGATGCACCTTCCCATATCCATATAAGCTGTAATATTATTGAGATCCATTAATCATCGTGACAGAAACAAATTACAGCCAGGCATCCTTTACTTTGAACTGAAAAGGGAAAGAAAATATGGGTGAGGTTCTGGGTGGACCGTTTCATATGCTAACATCCAAATAGCAATGTGTAGCTGGGGCAGCACGGCACAACTTTGTTTTTTGCGTCTTTAATCTGAGGTGACTCAGGATTTATTAGCTCTCTTCCATATCAGGTTGCTTCAAACCTAATCTGCCTCCCCCACCACAGATGTCAGTTTTGTTGAGATGAGCTCAAACTAATTTATGATGAATATATTCCCATCATCATTTATTGGCCTCAAATAATCCGGTGTTTATTTTGGGATAACATCCCAGAGACATTACTGTGCAACTCCTTTAATAAATGTATTTAGAAAAAAAAATGCCCAAAAGAAAAACTTTTGGGCATGTTTATTCATGGGATCATGTCATGAAATCTTTGAGGTCTTGTCAGTGTTGCTAAGCTGAAAAGCTCTAACCTCCCTTTGTTGCTTCTCCCATGTTACTGCCAGCAGCACACACTGCTCTAGATTTGCATTGCTTGCAGAATCATAGACAGTGATTAGAATGTTGTGTTGATGATGTTACATATATGTGTGTGTGTGTATATACTTACATAGTTCAAGCTATTAACATCTAACATTTCTTTAGATCTCATGGCAGAGTCACACACTATTTATCCTGCTGTGTGGGGTGTTTTTTTTCTTCTTCTCTGAGAGATATGGATCATGTAGAATCTGTCTCATTGGCATATGAGAGCTTTCTCTGTGTAATTCCTCAAGCCGTTTTACCGCTCACACTCTGCAAAGCGTACTTCCTGAAGGCACTTTTATGTAATTACTGCATTTCGGCTCTCGTCTCCAGCAGAGCTGCAGAGATACTGTCCAGTGCATGTTAATTTATGCAGGGTAAATACAGATACTGGGCTCTATATACATGTGCAGAAATTGGTGTGAAATCAACATATCTATGTGGACAACACCCCCTGGTGCTTTTCTGTGATCAATTATTTATGTACAGAAGATAGCCAAGAAACTATATTTAAAAATCTACTTCTTTTGCACATCTATATATATGTATTTTTTTTTATCTCAAAAGGAAATATATGTGTATTGGGGATGTATGTTGATGCTTGTGTTAGATGTCAAAAGAGTGGGGTGGTTAAAAAAGAGGAGGAAGAGATCAGTAGTTAAAAGAGAAAGGAGTCAGAGACTTACTGGTATGTGAGGTGCATGTGTTATGATGCTGACAGAGCATACATAAGTGTGTGTGCTTGCAGTCCCAAACTCATCTTCTGTAACCTGTCATTTTGACTGTTGGGCAACAGTAATCTACAGGGAGGGGGGGGGGGGGGGAACTACCATTCCACTCTGGCACTGGGAACCAATCAAGTGTCTTTGTAACTCAATTAGAGCAACCTTGCAACCAATATAAATAAATGAAAGAATGTGCACATGCAGCACTTCACCAGGTGTGTATGAAAGAGATATCACTACAGCAGCTGTAGATACTTTCTGTTTATAACTGCTACTTGTGCAGGTTGAAGTTTTATTTCATGTATCATGTGAATGATAACAAAAAGTTGATTCAACGAGATAAAGGGTTATGTCACTTCAACGTAATAATCCATAAAACTGTAATAAAATAAAAAAAAATGTAATGTGGATGGATTTAAAGTAGGTGGCGGTTTTATTGTCTGAATTATTTGTAAGTGTGTTTAGGTGTAACATCAATTACGTTTTGCTTGTCATTCCTTTTGAGAACCAGGTGCTCTTGTGCCTGGGTTACTGTTATTTAAATGAAAATGGATAATGCTCAATAAAAACATTGAACATTTTAATAACAGTTTATTGAAAAATTTTAATTATAGGTTGTTTTTTTTTACATTTAAGATGACACATAGTGTCGCCACTAATTTGTGAGACACTTTACCTGTTTATATTTTTCTCAGCTGGAACAGCAGTATAACAATTTGCTCATGGAGAAGAGAAAGAGGCAGAAGCACACTAGCAGATATGAGTTCTGACCTTGCAGTTGAGATCTGAAGGATCTGTAAGTGTTTACACTGCAGTCCCAGCAGCCAACAGCCCTCTCCCCTGTCCAATAATAATGTGGTCCTTGAACCCATGTTAAAGGGGACATGTTATGCAAAATCTACTTTTTAATCATTTAAATCCTTATATTTGGGACTCTGGAGGTCCTATCAGTCGGCAAAGTGTGAAAAAAGATGACTGACTCATGTTTTTGTGGTCCTCCTCAGTCTAAGTACAGGAGAGAAAACACGCGATGTTGACTTACGCACTCATTGGGACGTCACAATGCGCTAAATTCCTGGAATTGTTGTCTCATGGAGCTCCGCTTTGTCCATAAGTTCCTACACAAACTTCCAGCATCAGAGGATTTATCTGTCCAGTGGATACATGACGGCAATGTGCCTGCTAGAGCCTGCAAATCTTCACTTTTCCAAATGCTAACTGCTGTTATCTTCCAGTAGCCTCTGTGGCTGATGTAATTTCCTTAAAGTTTCGTATTATTTTATTTATTTATCTTTTTTTAAGGTGTCTCAAAAGAGATGCTACTAAACAGAGCGTTTTGAACAGGGCTGTTTGGCAGGGTGATTGAACTGTTATGGTGCTTCATATTGGTGCTTCTGCGTATTTTCACCAAAGCATGTCACAGACATGTTCATTAGGACACAAGGGAACTAGGTTAACTTGGAGAAATAGGGCATAATATGTCCCACTTTAACACATCTAATGCACCACTTACATACACATGAAAATACTGCACCATAGATTTTAGACCAGGTTTTTTTTGGTAAATAGCACCGTGGCTTTCTGTTGCTATCTAAGATACCAATGCGCCACCATTGCACCTGACCACAGCTCAATTTAAGACCAATACACCCATGAATGCCAATAATGAGTGCAGGTGCATTGGCTACTTACACGACATAGGCACTGGGCATGAAAATTGGAAAAAAAAACTACTACTACTACTACTACTACTACTACTACAACCACTTGGAAACTAGCAATAACACTTGGGCTAAGATTGACCCCAGTCTTCCTATTCCCATCTGTTTGGCTATTATTTTAAATGTAATAATGAACAACGGTTACCTTGTTTTCTTTTCTTTTAATCCCTTTTTGGCCTGTGGTTGCTTGCAAAATAAGGGCTGCCAAACTTTTGGTTGCCCTCTGAAATTTCTCCACTTTTGTTTTTACATAACCTGGAGTGTGTTTTTGATATGACAGCGTACAAGCAAAATGTAAAGGAAGTGAGACAGGGACAATGTGAAGGGTGACAGTGGTAATAGTGTGTGCGTGTGCGTGTGTTTCATAGGAGTCTAATACAGAGAATAAAAACATCTGCACATTCCACAAGAAATGCTTTAGTGCTTCAAGGATATTACTGTTTCAAGAAATGATCTGCATCAGTATAAACTGAACAAAAATAAGATGTAATATATTCAGGAATGAGAGCTTGTTGGATAGGACATGTTTGTGTTTGGCACATATATGTACTAATAAAAATACACAACGCCATGTTTCATTATTTAAAACTAATTCTGTGACATATTTTATCCAGCAGGGAGCACTGGCTAGGCTGTTTGCAGTGTTCTGTATTCTGTCACAAATCAAGATTAGACACAAGCAACAACGATGACATGCTCATCTGCCTTTGCTGCATTTAATGCTCATTAGCAAGTGCTAGCATGTTAATGTTGTATACAGTAATTACCAGCCCAACAACTTATTACCGTTGTCCTTGTCAACGTGTTAGCATTAGTGCCAGGAGCAACATTGATCCTCGTGTATTCTACTGCACAATAATGTGAAAACATATTCACAAAATAAAATGGTCATAAAAACTCCCAGGCTCCTGACACATTTTACAGAACACAGAACAGGTAGTAATTAGTGGATTTTGAAAGTATAAGATCAGGCTAAATTAATGTATTTAGTACCTTGGAATACATTAAGATTCTTACTTGATAAAATAAGGATTATATATTTGCTGTGAAAGAGGTTTTCTTCACACAGTTAGGCACATTTATTCTTAATTATGGGACAGCATAGTCCATGCAATGTTACTGTCCTTAGAAAAAAGTAAAGGATACACAAGGATGTTGACATTCATTACAGAAAATTATAAGCCAGTAGGGATTCTAGTTTATAGGGAACACAAGGTACACAGCTAATAGCATACACATTTGCATTTCTAACCCATTTGAATAATTGCATTTCCTTACACACATAGTGAGGTTTGTTGTTATTTAATAGCTTTAGATTAGCCAAATTGGAAAGATAATTATTCCCTTTGGTTAGGTGTCTTATTTGGTCATTCCGGTGTAATAGGATTCGGTCTTTCTCTGTGACCCCGATGTACTTCTATTTAATCCTCCGTATTCCTTTTTTTTCCCCTCACCCAGGGGGTTTAACGAAAGTGTGACACCTGCCCATTTCAGGTAGAGGAGAGATGAAACTGAAACTGATCAAGAAAGTAAAAAAGACAAGACACAGGTGGTGGTCAGCAGAGAGACAGCGCTGACACTTCATAAGGGAAGAGTGAATAATTGAAACGCCCTCCAAAGAAAAGTGTCTAGTTTTGATGCTTGCGATGTCAACTTGCATGGAAGTAGGACATGATGCCCAGCAACTTTACAAGCTGTGAAGGGGTCCCTCCTCCTCAATGAGATGGTAATAACTATTTCTCCTTCTCGCTGACATTATGTGCAAAGGTTGTTTAAAGGAGAATGTCTTTGTTCCTGAAACGTTATTAAACTACACAAGGTTCTGTCACCATGATGTGTCTGTAATTAAAGGAGGCAAAACACCAGGACTTCAACTTCTGACAATTTCTTCAAGTTGAACAGGGAGATGTCTTGCTGATACTTGTTTGTGCCTAAGTACAGTTCCTGTAGAGTATATATGGTATAGTCTTGGTGGTGAGTGCTGGAAAAAAAAAGGACAAACGGACTGTCCATAGAGTCAAGGGCAGGGGTGACTGTGTTTACTTTTGAACATTGCAGAAGGGCAGTTTGAGAACAATACAAGTCATGTTTGTGGTATCTAGATAATTTCATGAAAAAGTATTGCGAAAGCCATAATTGTGTTTGTAGAGATTTGGATGATGTGTGTGGACTGCCAAACAGGGTTGCCAGATCTGGCTGGCAGTTTCTACCCCCAAACATAATGTAAAACCCACCCAAATCACAACCGCTCTAGAAACTGTAAAACTATTGCATGTGTACTACACGCTCAAAAAAACTGCACTAAATAACCAAAGGAAAAAGGTAACACAAACAGACTCCCCACAAAGAGCGCAATCAGACAACCAAATTACCAATACAAATTGTCTTCCTATAATCATGGCATAATAGCAGCCAGTTATCCAATACCAACATGTGGTATTGTGATCAACCAAAAACCTGTAAAATAAAATTAAGCTGGCAGAATCTTAATAACCTTTCTCTCTCTTGCTCTCACATACGCAGACACACATACACCCACATGCAATGTGTATCTGTAAAGCATTACTCACACTACACACACTCACTACCATGAAACATTATTTGTTTTAAGATGATCAGCTAAGAATGAATCAGCCTCAACAATTAAGTCAGTCACACACAATTTAAAATCTCAACTATGCACAGTTTATCCATTGGATTCCTCTAGACTGGGGAATGTTGAACATAGAGAACTGTGTACAGTTAGGGCACTTATAATTTGCCAGTGACCAATAACATGTCATAGTGACACTTGAGTAACCAATGAATCACCGATGATGATGTCACGTTGAGCAGATTCTCTCTCATTTCAAAATAAATTAACTAATGATATGAGCGAGAGGACACAGCAGTTTATTGAAATGCTAAAGTTTGTCGTTTTTGGCCACATTGGCAACTTTTCCGTTAATATGTATTTTCTCTGGAATATTTTCCAAAAAAAACCCAACAAAATGTTTTTTTTCCAGCCCATGTTCAGATGAAGCACAATTGGGCAGAAAACCACCCTCTGCTGCCAAACAGGCAAACATGCATAGATGTATTCTGTTCCTTTTGTTTGAGATAATGTTAATGTATATTTAAAGTTAACTGGCAATTTATTACATAATGACTGAAAATATTCACGCATTTAGTTCTTTCCCTGAATGATGGGCTAAAACATCGGCTACTGAGAACAAGTAATACATGGACCCTCATTGGTAGATATTTAAAGACTATCTTGATTAGCGCTGACATTATTGGTTCTCTTATCAGTTTCTTTTAACATTTAGGTGTAATTTATGATCGAGCTGCACGCACAGATTTGGAGCGTTCATTGTGGGAAAAAAGATGTACTTCAGCTGGTGACTATCTATGCACATTACTCTAAGTGCAATAAAACTGCCACAAGTAAAAAAAAATCATAATCAATACATCTGTTCAACAAGCAGAAATTGTACACAAGGACAGTGTTAGTGTGGCTGATAAAGTATTATCACAAGTTGAATATAAAATGTGTGTGTGTGTGTGTGTACCTGTGTGTCCTCAGTCCCTGCAGACAGTAAAAGCACATGAGCAGCAGATGGAGGACAGGACTGATTCTCCTTGATCTATTCATTATTTCTAAACTTCACTCAGTATTGAGATGTCAGGATTTTACAGACATATTTAATTTGTTTCCAGTGGAGTAGGATCTTTTCCTGTAAATTCAGACAGACATGAAGCCGGTGAACAACAGGTTGTAACATTATGTCAGATTTTTTTTTTGTAAAGATTTATTGATTTAATCTATATCATATCAAGTTGTATTGTATGTTAATTGTGTAAAACCAAGATGTTTCAGTTCTCAAAGACAAACGTGTGTGTGACTGAACCGTGAAATTATGGTTCAGTCACACAGTCGTGAAACCGCCAATTCTTATGTATTCCCTTTTTGCCTTTTTGCCTATGTATCACCAAAGGCAGTGGAAATATTCCAATGTCAATACTTGTATGTGGGATAGAAGGCACGTGAAAATGTACACAATTGTTTAATGTATGGTTCATTTAATGCAAATAATTAAGGGCATCATTTTTCACTTTTACAATAAAATCAATTTGTAACAAATAGTCAAGGTCTGTTCTTACAATTTCTACATGTCCCAGTTTATTAAATATTGACTAAAGAAATAGGTAATTTTCAGGCTCATGCAATCTGTACTCTATGGTTCTTAACGAAGATAAATGCATTCAATGGAGTGCTGAATATTGCATTTACATGTGAAGGACTGCATTTCTTTTGTAGAGTTTTGAGGTTTTCTTGATAAGTGAAATAACGTTTGTTGGTTGGATCCTCACATTTTGTATTCAAAAAGCCACGGAGATCACCATGTTTTCATTTAGGAAATAATGAGCCTTTGACCTCTATTCCAATGTAAATATTCTGTATGGACATTTTTCATACCTGGCTTCCCTTAAATTACCCAGTTCAGCCCCTATTTGGAGTTATCTATACTCATTCATTTGTATAAAGTCACCACATGCTATATGTTTTTTTGTCATTAGCATAAATAAAGTCACAACATGTTACTGAGAAAAAGGGAAGCTTATTGGATTTATATATTCTTCAGGCATTGGCCCATTAAAGGCAGGTATTTCTTCTGAAACGTTTTGTGATTATTTTGTTCTGTAAACATGTTTGAGGTCTTTACTCTGCATGTCTCTTACTGTATGCTGTATATCAACTTACAAATGGAACCTGTCATGTGTGTCTATTTATATGAGTATGTATTATATATATATATATATATATATGTGTATATATGTATATATACATATATATAAAACAAGTTTGCCCTGTTTGTGCAAGGGTTTTCTTCAGGTTTTCCTATTTCTTACTGACTGTCCAAATACATGCAGATATGTGGAGGATAGAGTGGTAGTATATGTATAAATAAATATATATATATATATATATATATATATATATATATATATATGTATATATAAAGCAACAACGATTTTTAAAGCATAATTGTCACTGTCACCCGGCAGGTATTATATTATAGGATGTGCCTGACAAGCATCAGAGGTTATTTTGAGTTTAGAAGTTGCAAAGTCCTTGTATGGAGGGGAATAAGTTAATCTTCAAACAATACCTGTGAGATTCTTTCTTTATTTCTTCAAAATCATGTATGTGTTTTAGCCTTAACATTTCATATATACTGCTGAACTAAATGATGAATCACTACAAGGACATCAGCCTGAAGGAGGCAGGAGAGCATATTCTGCCAGAGTGTATTCAAATATTATTCTCATTAGTCATACAACAGATTGCTGCTCAGAGGTTACAACAACTTTGCTTTTCGATTAGTACGTCACAGTATGCAAGTCAGGCCAGACCTTTATGTAGCCCCCCCTTTTTTTGTCTTTATTAAACTGTTTATGTATTGTCATTGTCAGAAAAAAAAATAAAAAATAAAATAGCACTTCAACATATATTAGCTATAGTGCTTCATTCTTTAATCATGGCCACACATTAGAATCTATGCATTTAAATGCTCAGATAATGGTATTACACACACTAAGAATATTCATATTTAATTCTAAGGCTTTTGTACGTCATTGTTCAGATACAAGTTGCTTGCTAATCACAAAAAAAAGTGTAATTTATGATAGAAAACAAGAAAGAAAGAAAACACATCTTACCTCAGACGTTTGCACAGTAAAGTTGAATTAAATGATCAGAGTTATGTGCCAGATAGGAGTCAAACCATTTCAGCTGCTCACACACAAAGATTCATCAAGAAGGTAAAAGGTAAGAACCAACTGAAATATTGCCTCTACACACACCATAAAAAGAAATCTGTCATAAAACTGTAGGCAATAGAAAACAAACAAAACCCAATATGATGAAACTTATATTGTTTAAAACAGCAAAGTGGGGCTTTGAGGTAAATAACACCAGGATGCTAATATCCTCACAGGGCTAACATGTTGATGATTTATGAATGGCAATTCATAAAATGTATGTTCCCCTATTGTTAGCGTGCTGACAAATAAAGCTGAGGATGACGGGTGTATTAGTTTCACTGGAATTAATTCATAAACCAAAGTAGATTACTGTGCAAATTGAAATTTTGATTGATGTAGTTACTGAAGTCATCACACTTCATCCTGAGATGGATCTCATTGCTATCCGTCCGACAGTTTTTGAGCTACATCAGTGTGGAACTGCTGACCAACTATTCATAAACAGCCATCGTCCCATTGATTCTTGTTATTAGCAGTACTATTAATATTCAACATGCTGTTTTGCTTCTATTCATTTGGAAATACTGGATTAAATATTAATGTTTACAGTAGTTACAACTCATTGTATCTCCTCCATCTGTCTCATGTGGCTCCGCCGAACAATTAAATGGTGCATTACATTTCCTGTCAAGATGAAGCCAGTGCTCAAGTGGTATCGTGCCCTTCCTTGGTAGATCGCAGAGGGTGTACGTATCTACTACTCTGGTGTGCTTAAGTGCTTGTGCGAGTCTGCTCCGGTAATTACAGCATCTGTTAAAAGCTTTGCTGATTGTTTTTCATCTCCACATGGTCACCAATCCAGAAAACCAATTATCCAGGGGAATAGTAAATCACCAAGACCGATTTGTTATTCTATTGCAAAAAAACAGAAACACCTGAGTGTGGCAATGCATTCCCATTTGTTCACATGCAGGTAAAATGCATTACAAGAGAATAATGCAAGGATGAGTTTAATGTAATAACATCAAAGTGATAAATGGGAGTGTTTTATATATAAAAAAAACAAGAATATGTAAAACAGTAGGTGAAATGAAAAGGTTTGCAGAGAATACTGATAAAACAGTCTATGCCCCCAGTCTCGCTGTCACACCCACAGAGCCCTTTGTCTTTAGCTGTGCAAGAAAGCAGGCTCTGCTTTGTTTTTTTGTTTTTTCAACATCATTTTGTTAAGTTATGTGTTGTTTATCTGCCTTTTAAGTAATATTACTCTTCCACACTGCATCTGGGAAACTTGGAGCTGCGTGGTGCAGGAACAGAAGCAGCTGTGACACATGCAGGCACACAGTCAGGCAGTTGTTAGCGAGTGCTCAGAGTCCTGCTGGTGGAGCACACATTTTCCGTATCAGATAAACGCTTTCATTTAATGGGATTATGTGAATGGGTAAATTAGATCCTTACTGTGTAGTGAAAAAGTGTCATATACTGTATGTACTGTATGTGGTCATGTTTGTGATTGTTGTATTTTTCTGTGCTGTATTTTGGGTTTTTGTTTTATTTGAACGTTACACACTACAGCTTTAAGGAAAACCCTCTGTGTTGGCAACTACGAGTACTTTGTTGTGCTTTTCTAAAGCGTTTTAAGTTTCAAGAGTTGCACAAATAAATTACTTTAGTAATGTCGTGAATTAAAACCAGATTGTTTAGACGGATAAATGGTGTGATTCACATGAACTGCTGATTAATTGTTCTCATTTATTGTGCTGACAGAATAGTTTTCCTCTCTCCCTTGACCCAATCTAAGATGTAGCTTGTAACCACTGTGATGACTTTGAGCTCTGGCTTCTCCTTTTCTCCTACTGCAGTGCTTTAGCGAAAAACCCCTATAAGCCGATTTAAGTTTCCTTTTAAGAAATAAAAAATGAAGTATGATTCACAATGAAAAAAGAGAAGAATAGCTTTATTCTCCTGGAACCGCACTGGATTGCCTTTATAGCAGTGCCTGAACTCTTTTTATTTTCAGCAGCACTTTAAACTACCGTGTCTAATTGCGATGGCATTTTTAATTAAAAGTCAAGGATATGTGGTTGTTTGTGAAGGGAGACTAATCTGTTCTTCCCTGCACCTCTCTCAGTACTCGCTATCTTCCATCTATCAGCCTAATGAGAAAATAGAGAAGCCAGTAAAGGACTTGTTGATATTTGCCTTTCTCTAAATAGATTTCTGTGAATTTAAGATTAGCACCCAAGCCTCAGACCATGCTATACCATAGCTCTGAGACCTTATGGATTACAAAAGATAACAATGAGCAATTTTTCTTTTTCAGGCTTTCTATAATTCAGTGCATTACCTAAGTGGGGTTACATCCTGAACTCAACAGCATGTAGCCATTTATGTAAAAGTTCAGTTCTTTATTAATTGTATTGATATTTTATACTTTTTTTTAAATTGCACAAACTGGACGAGTTGGCGTTGTGACATAATGATTATTCATATGATTATTCAATTATTCAAAATAGGTGACACAAGTTGGCAAGCATCTGTCCCTGTGAGAGGACAGAGTACCTGCACAATGATCAATGAAATCCAATCATTATTTAATTTGTGCCATTGAAGTGTGTCATCATGCTGCATCATCATTATACTGTATATTCGTTACTTTTAAGTTTTGATAAGTCTGGTTTTTGTTTAGTTTTTTTCTTGAATATCATTAAAAAAACATCCATACTAGTTGTGAAAGCTACATAGTTGAATTTCAAATGTGTCTCATCGAAATTGGACCGACCCGAAACATTTATCATGTTGGCAAAACAACAGCAAACTACATACATGGATGTGTCAAACTCCTGCGTTCATATGGTGATGTTTTTGAGAACGCATGCAGCTGCTAGGCAACAGTGACATGGATACAGCAGAGTTGAACAATGAAATGCGGGACATGAGAAGGAATAATGACAATGGGAAAATATAACATAATTGGGAATATTGTTTCCCCCAGAAGTATAATGTACTCAATGTCTAAATTACTAAAATTGCATGAGACTAATTTAACTCTGAGCTTTCGAAACATTTATTTTATAATACCTCAATACCATAATATTGGGTTATTTGTATGGACTCGACTCAAGACAGTAATAACCACGAACCCCTTTAAAGGCAGCAATAACTTACAATTGAGAACTAAATGTCTTTACGTGTGCACTTCATATTCATGGAACCATAAAATTACAAATAAAAACATTATTTATTTTTTTACTTGGAAGGAGACAATGAACTTGGATTCATTCAAAGAGTAGCAATCATGACATTTGAATATTGTGCAACTGTCTTTGTGTTTCCATGCACAGATACCTAAGTCCAGCTACTGTTAGCTCGACTATGTCATTTAATTGGACTACTGTCCTTGTTCCAGTATACAAACAATGGAATGGATTTATTGAATGAAGTGTGTCTGCCTCTGCCACACAGGGTTGTGATATGTCCCCTTGACCCATTACATTACAGAATGCCATCCCATGTCTTTCTACCATTAAAAAAATATTTAATTAATTATTTAAGCTGAAAGAGCCTTAATTTGTTTTCTTCATCAGTCCAACAATACTCTGGTCTGGAATTTGCCATGTTTATGGAGTAGCTCAGTGGTTAAGACTGCTACTCCTGTGCAGAGACATCATGGTCACAAGTTCAACTTCACCCCTGGCTGGTTGTACTCAATTGTAAGTTGCTTTGGATAAAATGTAATGTAATTTATCGAGCTGTTCTTTTTCTGTGTATCAGCTTTAATGACTTCCAAGTCACATATTCAAGTCACATATTGCATTCCATCAAATACAGTTACAGTAAGAAAGCTTTATTTAACAGCCCAGTTTTAGTTGAAATAACACACAATTTCCCTTTATTTTTCTAATGTCATGCACATGTACTGAGTGGTGATGGCAAAGGTTGATGCAGTACCCCTTCCCCCTGCAGGGCCGCATCTGGGACTCAGCACAGCAGAGAGGTGAGATTAACGCTGTGCTTCACCATTCTGCTTCATGGAGAGGGCCCAGTGCCCAGCATTACAGTTGAGAAGGCATAGCTAAGCTAACCTCAGAGGTGGCCCACAGCCGCAAAAAAAAAAAAAAAAAATCCAATTGATTCCAGCTTGCACAACCACCAGGCAGCTATAGACTCCAGTGGGTTTGATAATGGCATCCTCTTTGGACACCTACAGAGAAATATCACCTGAAGTTCTGTGGACCACAGAGGATACAGAAGGTTTAGAAAAACTTATCTGTGATAATGTTTTTTTTTCTTGTCAGTTTAGGGGATTCATTGCACTGTTAATCCTGAACAAATATGTCAAGGTATATAAATAAAATCAAAGACAGGGCACCATGTCCACATCTAATACATGCTGCCCACACATCCACACCGATCGTACTATACAGAGCACATTGTCTGTGATATAAAAATGTCAGAGCCAAGGGAATTCTTTAAACTGGAATTATGTGTAGCATAGAGGAGGCAGGTTGTGGCTGATAGTGTTTGCTGTGGCTATTCATCATGAGCAGCAGCGGCAGCAGCAGCAACAGCAGCAGGGATATAGCACCTTTGTTACCCGTCAATCAGCCGTTGAGCCAAACATAGCAGCAGGTTGAGGTTAATCACACATGGTTACTTGTTAGCAAGATGTGCAATTTATTCAAACTACTTACAAATACAATACAAGCAATACAGTCATTGCTTTATAACCTTTATTTCCGTATCTCCTGGTTAGCTTTGCTGCATTGCTCATTTTGTATTGTCATCCGTCTGTCTTTGTTAACCAGAACGCGACCAGTATGCAACCATTCTTTACCTGTTGTTTTTCACATGGTTGTCTCCAGCAAGTACTTGTGTATTTTTTTCTGTACCATCAACCTGCCTTAGATAACAGATGAACATAAATGTACAGTCTGGCATGTAGATGTTCATTATTGTGCAATATCCACATTCTAATTAAATACATACCAGTATATACCAGTCACAAATATACCAAAAATATGTGTTTACTGAGCATTTGCACGCGTGTCCTCCACCAACAGCTATACCACAGAAATCCACTTTAGCCTCATGTCATGTATAGTTGTGAATGCAGTTAACAACAGAGCTATCAGAGCAGATATATCTGATGTTTCAACATATTGAATGTATATGGGTAAAACTGCAAGTTGATTAAATTGTACATAGAAGAAGCTTCAATAGATCCAAAAGATCCTGTTTGTTTTGATAACAGGGGGTTACTGGGAAACCGACAAAGGCTCCTTCTAAAATATATATTAAAAAATAATAAAGAAAATAATAAAAAAGAAAACATTTTTACTCAATTCTTACTTACAGGTAATTCATTATACACTGATGCAAACTGTTAATTTCAGTGGTCTTAAAGGTACTGTATATCTGAAATATCTCTGTTTCGAATCTGATACCTTCATGTATGTCTCTACATTTCTTGTCTGCCTATATACCATACAGGGTTTACAATAAAAGCCCTGGTTGCCTTTATTCTGTCTGTTATAATAAACATCACTTTTTATTGTTTAAATGACATTTACTTACAAAAATGTATCATCAAATGCTCAAGTAGTCCACTGAAAGTTAAGATAATGATGTAAATGGAGAGGGCACTTTGTGAGATGCAAACAGGAAAACATAAATGTATTCAAAATGAAGAATGGAAGATTTTGAGTGCATTCTGAAAAGAAAAATCTCCTGAGGTTAGTGGTCATGTAGTTTAGGCTTTACTTTGCTGCTAAAAGCAGTTGACTTGAAAGGTCTTGGGTGATATTTCAGAGACAAGGGTGATGGTAAGTCTTTGTGACAGGCTAACATTTCGTTTGAGGGTTCTACAATACACCAGCCAAGGTTTCCTTTTGTAAAATAGCTCATTGTCTCCAGAAACAAACACTTTGGCTTAAAAATGGCTCAGGTTTATGAAATCAATGAAATCAATCAGGATCGTTTGTTTAGTTAATTACGCAACCTACGGCTTAGGTTTCAGTATTTATGTGAGTAGAATTTGGTGCATAAAGGCAGAATAGAGATTAAATGATCAGGCAAATCCCAAGTGAGAAAAACTGGTCAATGTTCAATGTATTTCTTTATTGTGGTATTTCAACACAATTCAATGCACTGTCTAACTAAGTGAAGTCCTTCTCATGGTTGTGCCAACTAATCAGCTGCAATTTGTACAGTAGGATATAATGGCTTTCTCACCATGTCTACTGCATATGTATGTCTCTTTGCTTGTGAAGGGGATGTGAGAGATGGGGGTTGGTTATTCTGCAGAGTGGGTCCTTGCCTGGACTTTGTGTTGCTGGTTTGTGGTTGTGTGCTAAGCAGGAGGTGGGTGGTGAAAATTCACCCAGCTCTCCCTGCCATCTGAGTCCTGCACTCACTAGGTCTCTTTGGCAAGTGGAGAGGGAGCAGGTGTCTCCTCTTGTACATATGGCCTTGATGCCAGAGTGTCGTGACACGTCACACTCTGTATGAACATGTTCTGTATAACTGTGAGTGTAATATGTGTGAGCTTTCTTTTCCTTTTTTTTATTATTATAGCATATTAAGTGTTAAGCAAAACAAATGTCCCGATAAAATCATGACCAGGAATCCTATTTATGAATCTTCCTATGTTGCTCCAAGTGTTATTTGGAGCAAGTAAGTGTTTTTTAAAAGAATTTCCCACTCACATTCAAGATTAGATTATGATATAGTTGATGTTCATAAGGTATCTTCACCCTGAAAAAAGCTCCTGAAGGGAAAACTATTAAGTGTAGGGTGGATTACTTTAAGAAGCCGGTGACTTCGTAAGCAAAACTGCAAATTATGAGCTCTCCAGCAGCTGTAAGGTAGTGATATAGAAGAATCATGTGTATGCGCCACAATCTCCCACTCACTTTCAGACTGGAACACATTCAACACCAGTGCTTGTCACCGATGGCCATAACCAGAGTGAACGAGGTGATGTGATCTGCTGTGCTGCATTCTCCCACTTCTATATGTGCACCTTGGCTTATACTGTGTGAATTGTCCACTAAAATTAGTTTTCATACTTTCTTTGCTTCTGTTCAGGTCTATTCAATTTGCTATGTACTTGAATAGCACAGACGCGTTACATACATTATCTCAAGGCACATTACATGGTGAGGTCAAGACCTTTCATTTACTGCAGAGAAACCCAACGGGAACACAATGATCAAGCACTCAGTGGAGAGAGAGAGAGAAAAAAAACTGCCTTTTAACAGGAAGAAATATCTGACAGAACCAGTGTACAATTGTACGCCATCTGCCTCGACTGGTTAGGGAGGAGAGAGAGGAGAGGGAAGGGAAGGGGGTGAGGGAAGGAGAGGTGGGTGAAAAGAAGACTAGAAAGGAGAGAGGAGAGATATACAGCTGTGTAACAGGTGTATTTCAAGAATCAATAACTGTCATCGATACTATCATCTCGTCCAGTGTGTAACAAGCCACTTGGCCCAATTGTTTGCAGCTCCATTGTTGGTTGTTGATTTTTGGCTTTTTTGAATATCATTAACCACTCGATGTAGACTGGCCAGCAAACAACACTGATGCAAGCTGTGAATGCTTTGTTTCATTTTTGATTAGTGAAGAAACTTGTGAATGAAGTCCTCGAGTAGAACATATAATTTGAACAGTTTGAACAGCCCACATTGGACACACTGATGGTAAATGAAGGCTAAACACACTTGGAAGCTGCAACATACAACTCCATCAATACAAGTTAATCAGCCACTTGACTCTGCTATCCTATTTTATTTAAAGCTCACATAGAGTGGTCCTGTTGCACATAAATGTTAGTTATGGAGGTCTACTTACATACATTAACTTGTTTTTATGGTCAAAAACCTCCTAGTTGCTGTAAACGAGCTGATAGAAATCCTCTTTTCTGACACTGTTTCCCAGCCGCGAGATTTGAGACTCAACTCTCACACCCAGAAGACAGAGTCTTGTGATTGGCCAGTACCCGGAAGTGACATATTCAGCACACCCGCACTAAGAAACTAAGACTAAGTGAGCGCAGCTCCCCCCTCTGGAACGGTGGATGCACTGCTCCTCATTATCAAAACATTGTTTTGACAATGTTTAAAAATAGCTTCTTCACGACTCCCTGCCGCAGTCCCTTTTATGACTTTGACCCGGAGTCAGACCCAGAGTCAGAAGGCACTGTCACTCGTGAAACACCTCCACCTCCATTCTTCTTCTGCGGTTCAATGTACGCAACCGGATGTGCCTGGACTGGTGCCCGGAGAAGGAGGATCTGCTGTTCAGGAGAACCATTGTTTACGTAACCGGACCAGGTTTTTTCAGAGATCTCACTGAGCCCGAGATTACAATACAACACAGCGTTGTCAGCAGTGGCTGAACTGTTTGTTTAGATCCTTCAGGGCCTCTTAAACAAGGTAAGGACGCATATACACACTAAAAAACAGCGTTAATTGGAACTTTCGGTCTACGTCTGCTTTAATCAGCCACTTGACTCTGCTATCCTATTTTACTTAAATTATTTTCACTATAAACATAATCTGGTATTTATGGCATTTCTAAACTTTTATTCTGAATTCTGATGTGTCCTATGGCTCAAAAGAGGTTGATGATTATACTGTTATTATAAAATTACTCCTGAACTTGTAGGCCTAATGGGATGGAAATTGCTTTATAATGCCTGTCTAAGCCACATAAAGTCATACAGTTAACTGACAAGTGTAGGTCCAAGTGGTTATGACAGCACTTGGCAGACTTTAGCTCATATTTATCTCTGCCGCTGTCAATTTTGCCTAACCATCAATAGTGGTCCATCCATCATCTGAATGTCTTCAAGGTGATCCTTAATAGTCCTCTTAATGCATTTGAAAAGGTTGTGGTTTCTGCATATTCTGTAGGGTGGAAGGTCATGCTTTTTTTTCACATTTGGCCCATTTTCCCTGTAGAGGCAATAACATTTATTTTTCCCCTTAAAATACTAATGGCAAGGGCCATTAACGATGCACACACTTAGCACTACATCAAAGCTCTGATAGCAGTATTTGACGGGCACTCCCTCATTGCCCTAACATGCTCGACAGACTCACTCCCTAGAAGGTGAGAGAACGCTTAGCATCTCAATGAAGCTGCTTCTGTCACAGGTCAACTCTATGCTGCCGAGTTCATAATGAGAACAAAAGGTGAATCTCTTATTTAGGGATTTAGGTTTATGCTGTCGACACCCATGCCACGATGCCCTTGAAGGAGAATTTTCATTATGGATCGTCAGGATGCTGGGGAAATCGTATTGAAAATTAAATATGCTTATTAAAGGTGATGGATAAATGGATTATGTTTTAATTGGTCTCTTATTTTGAGTGGGTGATTGGATTGTCCTTCGCAGGCTATTGATCTTGTGGCTGAGGTTGATTAAGAAGTGGACTGAGCAGAGGATGAGTGAGTTTCAATGTGCCTGGAGAATATATATTATATGTCCTGGACAAGATGCCCTGAAAATCAAGTCGTGGTAAAAAGAATTCTCATTCATCATGCACACTAAAGAGAAAGGGCACCTCAGTGTCAAATGTGAAAGAACTTTAAGTAACTGGCCTCTCCATTAATTCGGAAAGAGGGAATGAATGAATTGGCTCAGATTAATATGCAGTGTTTAAAAGCTTTTTTTAAATTTTTATTTCACACATCATTCTCATACATACTAGAAATACTGTTATGGTAAGAACAGGGATCGGACCCAAATGCAAGACGCATTAAAGTCAATATTTGTGACACGGTGAATAAATGTGCAGGGGGAAGGGGCGCTGGAGAATCCTGGAATCGCATGTGGCCTGGTGGAAGTGGCAAGTGAACAAGTGTCTCTTTGTGTGGCGTCGTCCACGTGCAAAGGCGGACAGTGTCCAACCGGGAGACCAGTTTGTTGGACAAAGAACTCACGGCTTCGACTGACGACAGTCAGGCAGGTACGCAGACAGGTAGGGAATGTAATGTAGTACGAACAGGAAGCAGGCAGGTGAAGGAAGGATTTAACTTGCGGAGCAGAGGCCGACAAAAAAAAAATATTGGTTTCTCAAAAGACACACAGAAGCAAAACAACTGTGTAGAGAGCTGGCCAACACTGTTACCACGCTGCAAAAACGGGACAATCTGGCAATGAGCGGCTGGAAATCCAGAGGCTTTATGGAGTGGGTCTGATCGCGGAAATGAGTTTCACCTGGTGCTGTTGTGCTGCAAGAGAGTGTTAGCCACGCCCACACACAGAGCACAGGAAAACAGACAGAGGAGGCTGTACAGACTAGAAGAGCTAGGTTTAGCACCTCATTAGATTATGGCACACTTTACCTACTGACCTATAGCCATCTGAATATTGCATAGAATATTATCTTTAAAACAAGTTTAAATGTACATTTTGTGATATTGAGGAGAGTTTATTGACAGCCATTGAATGTGTGTATACATGTACAATTGCTTTTGAATAAAACATGTCAGAGTGATTCACAGAAAGAGAGATTGTTTGAAATGCATGTGTCACTTTATGCTCTATTGGGTAGGACTCAGGACACTGAGCCCCCCCCAAAAAAAAAAAAAAAAAAAAATGTATTTAACCACCAGGGGATGAGACTGAACATTCCACTCTTTTTTCCAGCTAGTACAGCTTTTGAGTAAAGTATAAACACCAGACTGTTGATGATTTTTTATCCCCAAGCCACCTCCGCACTGAACTCTGCATTAAAACCATTAATCCGTGTAATTATCTACAGTGTGAGTTAAGTAGTGCACTATGTACAATAAAGTAGAGGCATACAGTACAGGATGTTTCAAAACCCATGCACTGTAGATCCATACAACATACACATCGGTGAGTGTTGAAATGTCTATGTTGAACGGGTATGTGTATTTTGATTGTGTCACGTTCCTGTTGTATGTATTGAGCTCTGCACGATATACATAATTAATTTAATACATCGGACAAGGCATCTGATGTTTTATAAAAATGTTTCCCCAATGAAAAACAATTCATACATCACCCCAGTAAAAGGACAGTAAACAGTATGTTGTCCTATGCAAGAGTTGCTGCATGTGGCTCTGAGGAAAAAGGTGACATCTCACTGTGACTTGGGGGTAAAGGTGCTCATATACACACTGCCAGCATGAGTCACATTTCCTGCCTCTCTGAGCACAGTATGTTCAGGTCACTGACCTGAAGAAAACCCCTCACTGAAGCCAAGGTAACAACAACGACCTGATAGTTTCTGAAACCCACTCAAACGGGGGCATTTCCTCCATTCATTTGGGAATGTGGAAAACACAGTTATGGAACACAAAACCTTTTTCTTGTTGTGAGAGGACGCTCTGCCCTCTGCATGCACTGAAAGACAGAGCTTGGTCTACTTTTCCCTCATGCTATGAAAAAAAAAATCTCAGTGGAAAAACAGACAAACCAATAAAGCCATGCTTATATCTTTATTTATAAATTATCTAGCAGATACATAAGAAATTACATTATATATATCAATAATAACAGCATACACCATTGAATTCGGTCATGCGTGACGTAAGAATTGCTCTTCTAATGCAGCTGTTTCAGTCCCACTATTTTATTCGGCAACAAAACCACTCCATCCAGACCCGTTGTACCGCACAATGCCTTCTAGCTATTCTGTAATCACCTTCAAACAGAGACGATCACAGTGTTGCTGCCAAAAGGCAGGCTCGAGGATACGTGTAGCTTATATTCCAAAAACAGAATAATCTGTTTTAAATTTCTAACTTCTGGACAGAGGACTAAGCTTCAGTGTAGCTCCTGCCATGCTTAACTTAAATTCTGAGATTATGGCTGGGAGGCAGTTTACATAGAGATGCAGTGAGTTTTTAGAACTGGAACCAGTGATTAGTGATATGAGGACGCATATTTGTGGATATAATATTTAAAATGGCCCCAAATATATAGAAAGGCCAATAAGTTTCAGTTTATCAGTGTAATGTTTTTTTGTGAACAGAAAAAAGAAAGAAGAAAATATGGCAAGATTTATCTAAGCAAGTCCATACATAACTTTTTTATTGCCTATGTTGAAACTGAAATTAAATAAGTATGAAACTTGGGGAATTCCATATATTTTAATCCAACTCATTGATTCTGCAGTATTTTGTTACACACTGTCTAAAATACTGCACTCCCGAGATCAATGACAGTTTGCAGGCATGCTTGCTTTTGTGAAAGTCATACAAAGTTGAGTAAGTGTAAAATGTGATAAAATGAGTGCGTGAGTAAGCTTGGGTGTATGATTTAAAATAAGACCAGCAATAAGCTCTGCTCTGGCTTATTTTAAAGGTCCCATATTATGCAAAATCAACTTTTTAATCATTTAAATCCTTACGTTTAGGACTCATGTTTTTGTGGTCCTCCTCAGTCTAAGTACAGGAGATAAAACACGCGATGTTGACCTCCGTGCTCCTTGGGACGTCACAATGCACTAAATTCCTGGAATTGGTGTCTCCCCGAGCTCCACTTTGTCCGTAAAACACGTGAGAGTGCTGGCGAGGGCAACGGTATCCGAAAACTGGAAGTCTGTGAAAAGTTCTATTCTTGGCTCCACAGTGCAGCACAGAGTTCTACACAAACGTTCAGCCTCAGAGGATTTATCTGTCCAGTGGATGCATGTTATATATGACGGCAATGTGCCTGCTAGAGCCTGCAAATGATCACTTTTCCAAATGCTAACTGTTGTTAGCTCCCAGTTGCCTCTGTGGCTGATGTCATTTCCTGTCCCTTAAGTTTTGTACACACTGAGAGGACAAAGTCGGAAGGGTGTGATGAAACAATCTTTCTTAGTGCATTGTTTCTTCTCATCACAGGATCACCATTGGGGAAACTGTTATAATTTTATTTGACGACGAAGAGCAATGGATGGCATGGGAAACAGCAACAGAAATAATTAAAAGTTTCCTTATCATCCCTGTTTTCTGGGAGACACATGGGGAAGGCAGCGTTAAATGTTCCTGCGGATAAGTTCACATTGAATTGCATGTGGCATGTGGCTGTCGGCTTATGAATTAGTGTATATAGTGCTCTGTATTCCGACACAGTTTGCAAGTTCATTTCTACATTAAATTAATAAATAACATCCTCTCTCTTTCTTGCTCAACATGCTCCTAAGTGAACATTTTTGACCAACTTTTATTGGTGAAGCCATATGTTACAGCTGAATATTCCCCATCTCACTCACAATCAGGTAATTGCACACTTAGGAAAGAAAATAAAAATAATTATACTATCTTCGTTTTCTGCCAATGAAAGAAAAATAAAAAAATATTTTATACACTGGAGTTTTAAAGTGACTTACCTAAAATCTTTTGATCCGAGTATTTGTTCAAGATCCTCAATAATTTTTCCCCCTACATACCAAATGAAAAACAAGTTATTGAAATAATCATCCCAATTTGATAGAATTCCTGTTACAAACTAATTATGCACATTAAATACAAATTAAAGAACACTATTTATATTACTATTTATGCACAGAGCTATTAAAAAGTAATTGTATTCCTAAATTAGAATCTACCTTCATATATTTATCTTGTTCCACTATTATCTGTCAACCCACTCCGCACTCGCATACCTAATTTGTTCTGTCTGTGTATCTGCTAGTCTTCTCGTTCACTGTCACTTGGTGCAGAACTTGGTGTCACTGTCATTGAACTGTTGTATTTATTAGCGTTGGTGCAGACACTGCATTGCAGACTTGCAGAGCTGACTGTCTTTTGTCACTTAAAAACAGTTTTAACGACAGTACACACAGCACACACACTGAAACTGTACATACACAAAAAAAGAAGAAGAAAAATGCTGAACTGCAGTAAACACAACTGACACAAACATGCACCTGACTTGAATCATACATGGTTTCTGACTGGATGTGTGCTCTAAATATGGGTTTGAGAAAGTCATCACTGTTAAAACTCACAAAGAGTGGTCCTGTTGCACATATAATATGTGTGCAATATTATGTGAGTAATGGAAGTCTACTTACATACATTAACTTGTTTTTATGGTCCTCCTAGTTGCTGTAAAAGAGCCGATAGAAATCCTCTTTTCTGACGCTGTTCCCCAGCCGCGATATTTCAGACTCAACGCTCACACCCAGAAGACAGAGTGTGTTGTGATTGGCCAGCCAGCGTAGAGCCTTCCCAACTGTCTTGTGATTGGCCAGTACCCGGAAGTGACATATTCCGCACACCCGCTCTCAGAAGTGCAGCTCCCCCCTCTGGAACGGTGGATGCACTGCTACTCATTATCAAAACATTGTTTTAACAATGTTTAAAAATAGCTTCGTCACAACTGCCCGCGGCAGTCCCTTTTATGACTTTGACCCGGAGTCAGACCCAGAGTCATAAGACACTGTCGCTTGTGAAACACCTCCACAACAGACGTTATTCTTCTTCTGCGGTTCAATGTACGCAACCGGTTGTGCCCGGACTAGTGCCTGGAGCAGGAGGATCTGCTGTTCAGGAGAACTGCTGTTTATGTAACCGGACCGGGTTTTTTCAGAGATCTCGCTGAGCCCGAGATTACAATAAAACACAGCGTTCTCAGCAGTGGCTGAACTGTTTGTTATGAATCTTCAGGGCTTCTTAAACAAGGTAATGACGCAGATACACACTAAAAAACAGCGTTAATTGGAACTTCCGGTCTAGGTCCGCTTTAAAAACGCGGCTCCAAATTAACCTTTGATATGAGATCATGTCACCTGCCTGTACTACCTCAGAGGAAATTGTAAAACTGAAGGTAATTGCTGATTGTACCCTCAAAGGGAAAACAGCACAGGTTCAATAACTGAATTAAATTTACAAAAAAAAAAAGAAAAAAAAAGTTAAATGTTCAGCACTAATCTCTCCAATAGTTCCCAGAGACTTGTAATTAAGCTTCTCTACAGCATATATTCTGCTTTGAGTTGGGTATGATCATATTTTATTATTGGAGGTGAATGATAGGGGCACATTTCAGAAATTTTTTGGAGCACACTTGGTTTGTATAATGATATAAAGAGGATTTTAATGAGTGTCACAGGATAGTCATACCCTCTTAAAGCTGTGCCATTTTCCTGAAAGAGACAACATGCTGTGCACACTCGCGTATCAACTGAACACTATTGATGTTAGAAATCAAATGTGAATGTTAGAGAAGCAGCTCACTGATAATGGATATTTTACCACCTCCTGTAAAGGCACTACTAAGAATGTCTCAGTCTTGTATTTAACTCAAAACCCTTCTGCCATTAATTCTGCACAAATCCATACATGACAACCATGACAGCAATGCGGCACTGGGCTTCAGGGGGGCTTCAAAGTCAGTGTTCCTGGGGGATCAACAACCCTGTAAATTCCCCTTCAGCAAATTCAGACTAACTGCTTTGACAAGGTGATGTCACACAATTTCTCACCACAGTTGGCTTTTTCTGCTCACAGATTTCACTTTCACAGGACATAAATGTTGCCGGCTTAACAGCTTGATTGGTCAAGTCGCATATCAGAGAGACCACAGACGACAGTCAGTGTCTCTGCCTTGTTTTTCTTTTGTTTGCCCATACACAATAACAAAGAAACACAGATAAGATAATGGGTATTGACATCCTCTGTTGATTGCCGCACAAGATGGATTCTAAAAGTGGTTAAAGAAAACAAAAAGGTTCAATTTAGAGATGATGGAGAGAAGAATATCGGTGAACGTTCCCTGCAGAGCTGTGTGCGGAGGCTATATAACAGAATGACCTCCTGCCCAGTGCACTGCTGACTGCTTCATTTACAGACAGGAGGTCACAAGGGGAACATAGTTTAGACACTACAAGATTTCATTACTCCAGCACCCATTACCATGAATAGAAAATGAAGTTCCTTGGAAATGTGGAATTAAAAGATGAGGGGAATGTGCTGGCTTTTAAAAAACACAAAGTTAGGTTGCCAAAGGTTAACTCCGTACATTTTCCCAGTGGTGGCTGAAGCGTAAAGTCTGCCACATGCTGCCAATCTGTGAGCGGACACATTGTGTTCCTTATGATGTCAGTGACTTGGGAAATTGAAATCTTTATCTTTCCAACTCTTTCTCTCTCTGTTTTTATGTCTTTGTCTCTGTCTCACTGACTGCCAGATTCCAATCATGTTTGAGTTTGTTAATTAGAGAGTGAGAGACTGTTCATGGTGTAAATCTTTGGCAATCTGGCCGAGAGTTTTTTTTATATGAAGTCAGATATTATCAGATAATCATTTTAGGCTCCGGTGTTGGCAGAATAATATTGCTGGGCTGTAAAACCCCTGTAATGTTGCTGTTCCCAGTTTTTCAAGCTTCATTTGTAAATAAATTACTTAAGTGGAGAAAGTGCTGTCTATCTGTCACTTCGTGCTGTTACCATTCCAGACAAAACAAACAGTTTAAAGGCTTGTGATATTAAATATCGCATACAACTGTGACTGTCAAGAAACGCAGTGAAACAACAACCAACTGCCTGAGCCTAATTAGACTGCCAAGATCCATTAACATAGATGTTGGCAGTCAACAACTGCCTGATAACTCCTGAATAATTGTCAATCAACAAAACTTAAATTAAATTCATTATTCTGTGAAAGTCTTCAGTCATCGCCATGTTAACCACATGTCCTCCACTGGCCCCTTTTACTTCCATGCAGCGTATCCTGCCAGCTTATTAATTTGTATTTATTAGTGCTGTCAGTTAAACGCGCTATTAACGGCGTTACCACAAAACCCATTTTAACGGCATCAATTTTTTTCATCGCGATTAACAATCTTTTTAGGCCGAGCAAACTTTTTTTTTTTTCACATGCTAGTAACTTTAGAACAAGTACAGCACCACACCGGATCTAGCTAGACCGGAAACAAAACAAGATTAATTCCACATTAATTCCTGCTTCACCTACGCACCTCTCCGATGTTACACGCAACACTAAGTACACAAATGTCTCGTACCTCCTACAGCACACACACATACACAGCTCCTCACGCACACGCCAGGTTTAGTTTGTCTGCCAGGGTGGTTCAGTCTTTCGAATAAGATGTTTAATAATAATTCATCTAAAATTATATTTTGGCTTGAACAAATATTGTATCTTGAAATTGCAGTAAGCTGTATTGTGATTTCGATAGATTTTGATTAATTGTTCAGCCCTACACTACATTATGCCAAAAGATGCAATTTACATTTACACAAAGTATTAAAATGAGGAAAAATAATGGTACAAAAAGAAATCAAGGGACATTTAGAATAGATAAAATGTGTGTTAATTGTGATTAATCGAGAGTTAACTATGACATTAATGCAATTAATCATTTGACAGTACTAGTATTTATATATCTGGCAACTTTTTCTTCGTTTTCATAATTTAAAGGTCCCATATTATACCCTTTTTCCTAAAGTTAAACTAGATCCCTGGTGTCCTAATGAACATCTGTGACATGCTTTGTTCAAAATACCATAAGAATGAAGCACCAAAGCAGTTCAAAAATCCTCTGAGGCTGGAAGTTTGTGTAGAACTCTGTGATGCACTGTGGAGCCAAGAATTTGAGGGAAGCACATTTAAAAAAAAAAAAAATACCTTCTTCAAATATTATCCGATTTACATTGGCTAGAAATGGTTGGAATGGTTAGAAATCACACTTTCAGAATATGTAAATAACTCAAAATGTCCCTGAGTAGACTTGTGACCGGTTTTGCCATGGCTGGCCACAAAGGATAAGTTGGTTTTGCAAAACCAACTTTAATAAGTTGGTTTTGCATAATATGGGACCTTTAATGGTTTAATGTATTGCTAAGTTATCTGAAGGTGAGGAGATTCTAAACCTACTTCTGCTAACAATTGGGAGTGTGTGAGAAATGGAGGTGGACAGTGCATCCATTGAACCAAACAAGAGAGAAACTGAGAGAATAAGGCCTTGGTCACTCTGGACGCATTGGTGTGTGTGTGTTGCTGTGTTCAGGCATGTTTTAAATTTAGCGGCCCATGTTATCAGATTAGAGTGTCCATACTGTACAAGTGAGAGAGTGTATCTGGTAATAGAGAAATATGCTCAATCTGAATTCATTAAAAACATATATTTTTAAAACTATTATAGAAGCTGTATGTTGGGAAAGAGGAGGCTGCAACTACAGAAAAAAACAGATTATAATTATATCAGGTGAAGGGCAGATTATCTCATGCTCTCACTCTGTCTGTCTGAGTAAACAAAGAACAATGTGATGTTTTAAACCTTTTCTGTCAAAGATAAATCAGAAACTACAAAAGCACATGGAGAGCACAGACCTCCATCAAGGCAGCTCAGCACCCCAGCCCCCTTTGGACTTGCTTTTAGCATTTTCCCCCTAAATGATAAGGCTAAAGCTGTGAAGAAGTTATAGGCACAGTTCCTACAAAATACACCCTGCCGGCACGCCTGGGTCAGACAAACAAACAAAACTCTGGGGAAAACATAACCTCCTTGGCAGAGGTAAATAAAGTCATAAACATATTGGTGGTGTGGTGAGACATGCGAAACAAAACTCAGCAGACATGACGGCCAGTATTAACATGCACGTGAGCAGTCATGCCAAGCAGCAGCGACACATCTAGTGTGATGTTTCTGTTCAATCCTACAGAATATGACAATATCTGCAACCAAATCTACAGGTGACCAACATCAAGACACTTTTATCTGTCCTTATTTCTTGAGGTATCAAGTGGAGTATACATTTTACACTTTTTTTTTTAAGGCTTTTCATTGAAATTGTTGACCAAAAAATTGTTGAATCATGCAACACAAATTAAAATGATGACATCAGAGAAAAGTATCTAGTAAAAGTCAGAAAACAGAGAAATGCATGAAGCGTGTGCTGATCAGCATCCTCTATATTATATCTAACTTACACACTCTTTTAACCCCAACCCAACTTGTCCTCTCCCCTCGTCTCTCTCTGTCCCCACCTTACTCTCTCTGTGCTCTGGGGTTGGGAGGATGGGGGTGATGGTTGCATTAATAATGCAGTGCTGCCTGGAAACCAAACACGCTGCAGCGGAGTGCTGTGTAGAATTCTAAAGAGGTATTTGTTTGTACGCGGATGCCACCCTTCGTACTCCTCCCCCTTCCTGCTCCTCCATGCTGCCTTCTCATCTCCTCCTCTGCCCCCCCAACCCCATTAACCACCTCAACAACCATTCCGAACAGAGAATTGTTGTTATAATCAAGACAATGTGGTAAAGTGCACCCACTGAATTGGCTTCTTTACTGCTGGTAAGAGAATAGCTTTGCATAGCAAGATGAAATGAAGCTTAACTGAACTTAAGGACTTGCGTCATGCATCCCTCTGCACGGCAAAATATACGGTCAATAGAAAACACCTCTATGAGTGAGAAGGAGCTAGTACAAAAGATAGTCAAAAAAACATAGCATTTCACCATATGTTGGAGTCAAGCTGTCAGTATGAGTTTGCTGTGATTGTGTTTATACTGTATTGTATAGCTGTGCTTGTTTGTCGCATTTGTGTGTGTGTTCCGCCTTGTGAGTATCAAGGCTCACAGAGTTGCATGCCATTTCTTTTATTTTATATTTTATCATTTTAGATCTTTGGCTCCTATACCTCTGCGGATGTGTAAGAAATCAACTCCCACACATTAATGAAACTCTTTGTTGATGCAAAGATAAATTGATGCATGCGATATGAGACACAGAGCACCATTGTAAAGCAGTGGCACACCATGTTCTTTCCCAATTGCTGAAAGAAAAAAAAAAAAAAATAACACACTTTGTCCTGGCACTGCTGGTACATTCAAGTAAATTGCTTTATTTTTTAGCTGAACACGTATAAAGCACATGTAATATAAGGTGAAACCAGGACTCCAGAGTGTGATTCAAACTCCATCATCACACTGTTCAGTACAATTATGTTGGTAGTGTTGATTTAGCTTCTCTTGAAACTACAGCTTTTACTTAGCCTCGGTGAACAGTTGAGTCTATCACCATATTTGATTTTGCTCTGCAGACACGTATGGCAAGGACACCACACATCTAAAGAATCTCCTTAAAAAAAGGGAACCAGTCGTGCTAGAGGCCGGCTTAACACGATGACGATAGAAAAGAAACATTTAACAGCTTTTGTCCAACATTTTTTAGCTGTCCAGATTGCCAAAGAATCAAGCCAGATATAATCTGGATATGCTTAAAAATGTTGGACAAAAGCTGCTTAACAGTTTCTTTGCTTTTGTTTTTGAAGGCTTCAGGTAACATAATTTAAATATTTATCTCCTATTGCCTTTGTTTAGGTACATAATGTATTTCATACAGGGAGTTTGCACAGTGAACTACCTCCATTAGAGAAAATACTTAGCATGTTTTATGCGGATATTTTTTACTAATGTTTTGTGTACTGGTTGCCCTTTGCTCCTCAGCTTTACTTTGTACACATTTGCTGCTGATTTGCATATTCAACAGTTTGAGTGTTGCACCTGCTTCAACCCACACATGAAGCCAAGCAGATTAGCAGTGCAGGACACCCAAATTGAGCTGACTTTTGCTGTGGGAACTATTTGGAATTAAATGCAGCAACAGGATGTGTTAGCAACACTCAAGGAGTTAATGTGTGTGGGCCTAGATAGAAATGTTGCAGGGGTGTTAATATGTATATGTTTGTTTTATGTCAAATGCATAGCTAAGATAAGACACAGATAAGCATATGTCTGTGTTTGAAACGGGGTCAACATATTCTTTAAAGGTCCAATGGGTAAGATTTAGCAGAGTTTATTGGCAGACACTAAAAATACCAGCAGTTATTAAACAAGTCTTGCTAAAAATCAGTGAATAAACCAATACAGAAGGAGGAAACAGCAGAGAACGTGGGAGAGTGGAGGGAGGTTTTTGTCACGGAAAAGTTCAAAAGTTGGAAATGGAAGAAAAACTCATACCAGGGAGTTAAAATAAAGAATATTTAATCAAAATGAATGTCTTTACCAGTAGTGCCAACTACTTTCAATGGAAAGTAACTGGAGCCAGCCAGAAAAGTTGTGAAATTCTGCCAGAATACATGTCATACACTAATTGTTTGTCATAATATCTTGTTAGACTGCGTTTTTGTATCAATTAGATTATATTATTTTGGCTATATTTACATGTAAACTTATTGATCAGATGGTAAGTTGAAAGCAGCTCAATGCACTTCTTAATTTTGTTTCTCACAGAAGCACAAGTGTTAATAAATATATATAAGGGAAGGAGGAAACAAATTGGATGAACAATACAGATTAGTCCGCACATGGCCAGCAGCACAGCTCATTCTCTGTCTTGTGCAGTCACAATGGTTTTCTCTCTCTTTGTCTACAGGCAGACTCACTCCTCATCCATGGTGAATAGAGCCACATGCAGCTCACTTCTGCGGCAGGACTGGCAAACGTTTTCCATGGAAAGTAGCTAAGTGCAGGTTGTTTTGTTGATTTGTCAGGAGTTCCGAAAACAAAAATCACTAAGTTGGCAACACTGGCTTCCACAGCAAAATAGATTAACACACAAACAGACCTGGGTACAGAACATGCAGAAACACAGGAATATACTAAGATGATTCGAGCCCAACCAAATAATAAAATAAATAAAGAAAAAATATACAAACTTTCCTAATGAGGGAACATGTGCACTACATGTGCACAGGTGGGAGGAGACACACAGGTGGAGAAAATCAGGAGAAAAACGATGAGAAAGGAAGGACAGTGATAGGCTGGGATAAACACTGGGAACAGGGCAACGCTAACAAGCGAAATGAACGGCAGGTGTCGGAGGCGAATGCAGGCAGGAAAGGAGCAAAGAAACACAGGGGGAGGGGAAATGGAGCAAGCTAAAAAGCAACCACAAAACCAATTAAGATAATCAGATGAGAGGAAATAACAAGAAACTTTAAGTGGAATGCTAAAACTAGATACATGGCGATACAGTATACTAAATAACACAGGATGTGACCTCAACCGAATCCAAACCACAAGAAAAGTGGATAAAACAATGAAGATGCAAAACTAAACATGACAGAGGTTAATGTTTAGCCAAGTAGAACAGGAAGTAGCTAAACTAAAATCCCAATCATGACAGTTGGTAGTTAACATCTGTTCTAATGTAGTTCTTGGAAGCTATTAGGAAAAGGAGGGGTGAATAGAAGAGTCTATTGTTTTACATTCATAATATTTTAATCTGCAGTCTGACCCTTCGATGTCACTGATTATGATTGTCTGCCCATTCTTTAGAAAGCATGAAGTGCGTGTTTTGAGACATTTGGTCCATGGATTAATATATCTCAGCTCCTGTACTCCGAATACGTTTTGAGTTTCACAACAGCTTGTGTGTAAAGGAATAATGTGTTTCATGCCGTAAGTCAGTCATAATTTCCTGTCCCAGTGGCCACAAATATATAGAATGTTAAAGCTAGGAGGTCTTGCATATATTGATTATGTATTTTTTTCTAAACTGTGTAATCACTTAATCATCATCATGGTAAGTATTAAGTGAAAAAATTGGGCACTTTTACCTGTGTGGTGTCATCAGCACCTGAAATGTGACTGTGATATAGACTGCAATTTATGATTTTCCAGACACATTTTGAAAGTAGATTATCTTACTACATATAACTAACTTCCAGAGATTTTGTTTGAGCTATTCTCTACATGTTTTTTTCATTGTGGAGCCAGACAAGTGCAGATTACCAAGGAAAATCCATTTTCTTGCTCAATCAAGTTGACTAGGCAATGGTGAGATGTCTTTCATCTTGAAGGCGCTGAATTAAATTCCAGGCTACATGCCGAGTTTATATGCCAATGTGTCTTTGGGCAAGACACTGAAGCCCACTTTGCTCCTGACGGCTATGCCGGCAGCGTGTGAATGTGTATGAATGACGTGTGATAGCAAATGTGCTGCACATAGATGTGCCGTATGAATATGGTGTGAATGGCAAAAACTGTAGTGTGAAGCATCAAGACTAGAAAAGCACAATATAAATACAACCCATTTACTATTACTGTTATTCACTTTCTATTCAAAACCTTTCATTATGTATTTTTATACATCATGAAAAATCTGGCTTCTTTAAAAAGATGTGAAAGAATGGCCAACATTGCAATTTAATAAAAAGGAATCATAAAAAAAGTAGTCAGGATGGAGTTAAAGAAATATCCATGTCCTCAAAGTGCTACAGTGTCCCATATTTGGATGTAAAGGTCCTTTTTGATTGTCCATTGACAAATATGTTGGCTGATTTGTGTTGTGCTCTCTAACTGTGACCAAAATCAAGTGACCACCCAGATGGCCTAGTGGTGAGTGTGGTTGCCTCTGGAGTGGAAGCTTGGCAATTCAGACTCCTACTCACTTTGTGCTCCAGAAACCATGGATGAGCACTGCCCAAATGCATCTTCATGGAGTAATTGACCCAGTAATACAACCATCTACCTCACTATAGTGATTGCTGCAGAGGCACAGTGCAACTGAACACAGTTTTACTGACTGTGAATGCATGTGGGAATTGATCATGTTCAATTGGCACACCTCACTCTGGATGAAAGAAGCCTATGTTGATTTTTTTCTTTTTCTTTTTCTAGTCTGAAATTTACGGAGCCTCCGAAGTGACATGAGGAAGAGAAAAAAGTAGAAATCTTGAGATTTCAAAATTCATCTTTTTTTTTTTTTCTCATGCACTTCGGGGGCTCCGTAGAAAATGGTCCTTTATGATTTTTGGGGGATTTTTTTTTATAGTGCTGAGCAACAAATGCAATCCACAGTTTTCAGCATTGCTGTGAAAACATGTTGTGACGAGGGAGGGCTGCTTCCCTGGCCATCACTCATGACTGCTGCTGTTTGCTGAAGACTGCATTTGAAGCTTATTATTGAGCCGGAGAGGCTGTCTAAATGCTGATGAAACCTTCGTTCCACAACAGATCAACAAAGACACAAAATACTATCCAGTATGTTAGGAGACCATCATGAAAACGTATACACTGCCCTTTGTGGTTTTCGTTTCCCTCGATTTTTGCATTTCTGCGACTACCACTACATTATTATTGAGACATTTAAACATTTTACCTTTTCTAATAAATGTTTGTATTTGGGTTCTTTTTAGTCAGTCCAATTTGTCATTCTTCTGTTAACACTTCAGAGCAGGGGTGTCCTTTTTTAACAATGGCCAGATTTGATAATGTGAAGATTCCCTGTGGTCAAGGGTCTGTCATGGTTTGGTTGCAAACCTGGCACTCTGGTTTCAAAGCTACTTACCAATTAAGATAATGATAGCACATGATCAGGGCTGATTTTCCGTCCCTGGACAAAAATAATATATTATAAAACCAAAGCTGCGGGCTGTACAAAATCTGACCGTGGGCACAGGCCAGACTTTCGATGTGCCTGGTTAAGAGTGAAATATCATTCCATTTGACCCCAGGTCGTCAAAGTGAAAATAATCATAGACACAGATGATTTCATTTGAAAAATATGTCATGGATCTCTTTTTTTTTTGAGGTAGGTTTGCAAAAATTTGTTTGCTCAGTGTCAGAGGTATACCTAAAGAAAAACAGCAATGGTGAAAGTCAGAGGAGGGATTTATTCTAGTAGACTAACAACGAGTTGAAAGTATGGTAATTATACAGCTTGGAATATACTTTCTATGTCCTGTGTGCATAGAGCGACACTTTACATTGATGGCCGTAGTTTGATTCATAATAATGATGGTCCGTTTCAGTGTAGCATTTCTTGCATGAGTACTCAATCTTACATTCCTCACCAGTACCTATGATTTATCCCCAGAAGTTCACCCTGTTCTGTATCATTGTAATATTTGAGTAATTGAGTTGTGTAGGTGTGGGTACAGGTTGACCCATACTCTCAAACTACTCCATGGTTACTATCTTTGTCTTCTTTTTTGACCAAAGAGGAACGCACCACCAACTGGACTGGTTGAGAGCATGCACAGTCCACAACAAAACGTGGAGGTGCTCGCACCACCGTGGACATTGACGGATGACAATGTACGTCACGTGGACACTGGTGGAACTGATCATGTGACACATGGACGCTAACAGTTTGAGTGCTTTTGATAAGAACCGATTAGGAAGTGAAAGTTTGTAACCGCATAATTTTTTACAACGTCTCAATTTTTGCTCATCTTCACAAAAACACAGCCCTGGACTCGACAATGGAGCCACCGCTATTTTTAAACTTCTCTAATTGTGTGGCTCCGTGTCACAGCAGCAATGTGTGAATATGGTGTAGAAAGCAAGTGTATCTGGATGATAATATATTATGTTAGATGGATGTAGCCTTACAGGGTGAAATTTGCACAGCAGAACCTCTGTAGAGCAACAGCAGTGAGCATCCTAATGTCACTGGCAGTCAATAAGCTATAATCGTTAATCATCAGCCAAAATCAATTTCTGTGTTGTTTTATTGGACCAGTAATGAGTGTATGTACTAATTGCAGGATTGAGTATACTGTTACTGTCTAACAAATTATTACAAAGTGTAATTAGGATTGCTGCATGTTTCAATGAGGCCACATTCATAAGAAGATTCTTATGCTAAAGTGCTCTTTGAGATGGTTAAAGATCCCCTGTGTTGGGCAGTAAATCCATAAATATCCCATAATTAGTGAGCAGGCTTTGGCAGCTCTACAGACCTACACAGTTGGAATAGATTCACCTGTGTTTCATCGGGAGGACGGGTGCCCACTGGGAACCTGAAGGACTTCAGCTGAGCTCACAGTTGTCCTGGCAGAAAGTTCAGACTGAGTTGACTGCTTCTGTAAGGAAGACTGATCACCTGCTCCACAGGACCTGAACAGTACAGGCAGATGCACAGTGTTTTCTACCTTTCATGCCTGTTCCCAAGACAGTGGAAAATCCAACCTTATTGATCATCAGGGTTACATGACTTGTACAGTCCTAAATCTCTTCCATTGCTCACTGTGCTGTTCAGGGTTTAGATTTCGAGTTGCCACGGAGTGACATGTATTGACCTAATCCAAACAAATCCAAAAAGATATCATCTTCCCAGGCATTTTTACTTTTGAATGCGGACAATAAATAATACTGGACTACAAACAGTCCATATGTATCTTATGCAGTGTGATTAGTTTGTCAGTGTTGTGATTTAAGGTGATAATTGGTGAGAAAATATGAGTATGAATGATTAATTAATGTTATTAATTAATTATATTACTAATTTTCTTAAGAATATCAAAACGGGGCACCACTCCTCTCAAAGCGAAGATAACGACAGATGGACTGTCACTTAACGACCTTAAAATGTCTCTCGACTATCACTTATCACTAATTAAGTATATTGGTTGAATTTAAGAAGGGAAGGTGTGAGGTTGTACACTGGCTTCTTTCAATTACCCTTGTCACAAACAAGCAAACACAAAAGACAGAAACAGTACTTTAAGATAAAGGTTGAAATGTATTAAGCATTAAATAATAACAAGAACAAACATTAATCCTCTAATCTAAAATAACTACCGATAAACTGTTTGAGTGTGCATAAAAAGGGACATGGATTGTGTGTGTGTGAATAAAGCAAAAGGGGCGTGTCACTCTTTGGCAGCTGGTTAGCGTGGGAAGCCGGAAGTAAGCAAACAAAGCCAAAAGGTAAACAAGAAGGAGGGGGAGAGAAAGGAAGTAGTGTAGGGGTCTTGTGACGGTTGTCACGGTGACGCTCCTCCCACTTCTAAAATGACCGATACGTCACTCGCTATTACCGTGAGGCAACATGAGATGTTGCTCGTGCTCAGATTTTGTCACTCTGCTCTTCCGTCTTTCACCAGCTAATGACAGCCGTGACACGGAAAATTTTAAATGAAGTGAGGTAGAAAGGGGACGTGTCTAATCAGAAAACGATTTAAAGACCCTCTGGTGGGTTGGGATCTTCCTTTGTCTTCACCATGTGGTTTCTTGGCTTTTATGACCCCAAACTTTCTGACCAGGCCTCAGTTAGGCTTTATATTTCAAGCCTCAACAGTCTACAATGGCTCGGCCCAACATCAGTTTGAGAAGTTAAAGGACCTTACTGGTGTGGTTACCTGACTAGTCACTGAGGCAAGAAGAGGAGAGGAGTCCATCCATCTTTTACCACTTAATCTTCCACATGAGGGTCGCTGGTGCCAATCCAGCTGATAAGGTGGAAGACAGAGTACACCCTGGACAGGTCACCAGTCCATCACAGAGCCACACTCTCACTCTCACACCTACGGTCAATTCAGAGTGTCAAATTTACCTAATCCCCAAATCTGCATATCTTTGAACTATGAGCGGAAACCAGAGAAGGAGAGGATTCACACAGCATTTTTAAGCATTTTATGTCTCTCTCTTGCACAATTTCTCTTTAAATTTCCTCCATTTTTCATTGTTATTTTTGTAAATAGATTACTTTTTTCAGTTGGAATAAGTAAACAATGGAACGTTGCCAGTGGTCCTGTGGATTTTTGTGATCATTCAAACAAGAGGTGACACGTCAGACTGTGGTTTCATTCAATGGAAACTTGCAAGCTGAGCCAAAAACATTTCACTTTAAAGTCTCATTCAAGCAATAGAAAAAATAACCAAAGTAAAATAAAGAACTTGTTGCTATTAACTCTCAAAGACGCATTGCTATTAAATAAAGCTGTGTGCAACCACCCCTAATGTGTTTCTTAGGTATAATTTAGTGGGTTTTTGTCATGAGACAAATGTGGGTTTTCAGCTGTAAGATCATATTTCTTGGAATTAATTAATTCAGTCATTACTGGGGATACATGGGATCCCATTACTGAATATGTGTTGCAACACTTCTTTTAATGTACCAGTAAGATATGGCACCTTATGGAACCACTTTAAAAGCAAGAGTGTGTCTGGATGAAATATTAAAGGCTTCCTGTAATTCATGTGTTTGTTGAAAGCAGACAATAAGCATGTGATCATATTTACTTAATCAAGTTACTAGCAAGAAAGCTTTAAAGATTGCCAATTCTTATTTCCTTATTGAAATTGAACGCATTTACATGTAATACACACATAATACATGTCCTCATAATGTAATGTTCTTTTAAGTGGTTATAAATTCTTCTTAAGAATGAATGAAATTGAGAGCAAAAACACAATTGGTTAGGTTTCTTAGCTTTTACTTGGTCTATTACTGGAGACTATTGTGTAAATATAAACAAATGTACTATATTCAAACCAATGTCAATGTTCACCTGATGCCAACTCTGTCAGCTCCACATGGCTTTCTGTGTTTCTCAGTATTGTGCTATTTAGATCAACATTTTCATGCTGCACACAGAAAGTGATTTGTTTTATGTCAAGACTTATGTTTAAGTCAGTTGTCTGTAGCTTCATAAACAGACCTTTGTGTCTTGAATGCTTTTTCATGCTAATCCAGCATTTATGTTTGTGTATGCACAGTTTGATTTGTATGTATGAGCTTGTGTGTGCTCATCTGGTCTCAACAATCTCTTCCTCTTACCTTCGTCGTCAACTCTGGAGCTGATGACTGCTTCACGGACCACATGCTCGCCGCCGGGATCCCCACCATCCCTCTGCCCGAACCAAAGGCAATCTTACGGCAAACCTCTTGCCCAGGTTACTCACCGAACCCAGCCCATCACGCTCATTCTTTCTGGTAACCACCAGGAACTACACTTCCACTGTCTTCACTCTCTGCCCGGCCCATCTACCGTACGACTGCTCCATTGACCGCTTACCGGGGCAACTCTACAACCTCTCACACCCAGACCGCAAAAGTATGGAAGACTATGTTAACGAGTCCCTGGCAGCAGGTCTTATTCGACCGTCATCATTCCCGGTTGGAGCAGGTTTCTTCTTTGTCTCCGAGAAGGATGGTTCCCTACGGCCTTGCATCGACCCCATTACCGGGGTCTCAGCGAAATCACCATCCGAAACAAGTATTCCCTGCCTCTGCTTGACGCCGCCTTCAGCCCCCTCAAAAAGGCACAGGTATTCTCCAAATTGGACCTATGCAGTGCCTATCACCTGGTCCGAATTTGTGAAGGTGACGAGTGGAAGACGGCCTTCAATACCCCCATCAGCCACTTCGAGTATCAGGTCATGCCCTTCGGCCTCACCAACGCCTCCGCAGTGTTCCAAAACCTAGTCAACGACATCCTGCTCCTGATTAGCAGTCAGGAGGCTTCTTAAGCCTGAGCCTCCATTTTACCAGCGTCAGATTGTTCTTGCATCTCCAGTGGTAACGTACTTGTGATTCCCTCGTTTGCTCAACTCTGGCTTCCTGGTTTCGTCATTAAATATTGTTCATACCCTTACAACTGTCTCCTCTGCAGTTCGGGTCCAACTCTCTCTAATCGTTCTGTTAAACCAGAACGTAACGGTGTGTTTAAACAGCAGCTCAGGAATTAGTTCACTGTGCCTGCTCAAACAATCAGTGTATCCAGTTTGACTGTCATCCTCAACTTTTACATTATTCAATTATTGTCATTCTACAGCCTAAATGAATACATTAAACATTTATAATACTACTATGATGTAATGCTGGCACTGATTCCATTTTAATGTGATCAGTACATACATGGTTAACTCATGTGTGGGCGTCCTACAAATAAGGAATGCCACGCATGCTTGAATGAATTCATGTCAAAAGAAAGAAACGTGGGAGTTTTGTGGCCATGGTGTTGCCTCAACATTGCATGTGTTTTTTTCTATTAAGTGCACATTTAGATGCAGATGAGAAGCCAACTTCATGTACAGGATGGTATAAAAGTGCACTTTGGATTAAACATTGACATTTTGGTTTGGCTGTGATAAATACTAGATGAACACATGCAGGGGTTTAGCCTTTAACCCATAAAACATGAGATCCCTCTTTCAGTTGGCTGACCAAATTATCATTATTTCATAGGAGTTTCTCTGGGGTTTTAAAATGTGCAGAGGGTTTTGAGCTGAAGATAGAAACATGCTGAAAATGTTGGTGCCACACTTGACTATCTGTGTTCATGGAATGGGGCTGATCATTCCAAAATAAATTTCAGACAAGTGTGAGGATTTTTTTTAATGCTGCCACATCGATCCTTATCTAAGAGTTTCAAAAAATAAATAATTAAATACATAAATAACTTCAATGGATACTATCACTTGTTAATTATGTGCTAAGGAAAATGACAATCAAACCTACAAACCTCATTTATTTCTCTGTCAATCATCCGGAATAATCAAGGATATTAGCATAAGTGTCATTGTGTTTCCATCCTTATCCTTGTTTGATATAACGGTGGAAGATATTCACATTTCAAGTCATATTTACAGTTCAGAGGTGGGGTTTAAAAACTGACTTAACAATTTAGGACCGCAATGAATGGCTGTGTCGCAGCAGTTGATTTGAGTTATCAGTCCATTTTGTGTGCACTCAACTATGTGATCGTGTGTGTAATGTCTTCCTCCAAGGCAGGATGACATTATCAAACATCTGCTCATCTCAATGTGGCCATGAAATAACACTGTATGCTACAAGGCTTGTAAACAATTACCGGCCCTCCTTGTCCTCCTAGCAGCCTGCGATGCAGATACCACACATGAGAAATTTACAGTCTTTAAATCAAAGTCAGTTCTCGAAAATTGCACATATTTTCTTTGTTCGTGCACTCAACACCACCACCACTGACGAATGCACAGAATGGGAAGTCTGTCTCGCTCTTTTTCTGTGCATTGGTTCATCTCTCCCTTATTATTACTGTCCTGTAATCAGGTTGTTATTGCGCTTCCTATGTGATCTTGTCTGTAGAATCTCTCCTTAGAGTCCTAACCTTTCGTAGTCTTTTAATATGCCAGCTCTGTTCTCACTCTTGGCAAGCAGAGAGGCTGTTTCATTTCTGTCAGAGAGTTCTTTTGTCTGACAAAATACCCCCTCTCCCCGCTAAATCCATGAGGCCAAAATAAGTCAACACTCTTTGTTACAAATGTGTAGAAATTGCACAACAGTGTACCCATATTACAGGTAATGTTTATGCCTGCATGGGTTTAAATGGACCTGGGTGAATGTGAGCCTGATTTCTGACAATAAAAGTTATTCAACTCGACCAACCAGTATTTTAAAATACATAAGAAAACATAAGAAAAAAAAAAACACTAACACATTATCATTTGGCTTTTATCTGCAGTGGGAAAATATATAATTTGAATTGATTCCCGAGTCAAATAACTTTAATAGACACTGTTTTTATCTTGGCTCTGGTTCCATTTAACTGTGACATAAGCATGAAACATAGGTGAATGCACTAAATCCTTCTACTTCCACTTAATTTTGTCAGTGCCACTAACATTGTTTAGCAAATGGAAGTTCACAGACGTCGCCTGCAATCAGACACTTAAAGGATAGAACGAGCTGTCAATGTCCACTCACGTGTTGTATTTTATCATGTATTTTTCTGTAATTGGGATCGCAGGTTACACAATCTTTGAGCAAGACCTGAAACGAGTGATTGAGACCATTAATGCCACAAGAAAATGTTCACTGACATTATAAATCAAGTAAGAAGTAGACTAATTTTCCCATAGATCTCCATTCAAACAGGTCTTTTCAACCACCTGACTTCACCTGGGAAACTAGAAGATAAAAATGTATATGTTTTAAACCCACCTCACAAAGGAAAACTTCTCTACTGGCAAGCAGGTTTTCTCATCAACCTACAATACATATTAGGTATAGTAAACCTAATACGATTTAGATTATTGTGCTCCACAGTTGCCAACAACTTTTTCATTGCGCAGTAAAAATTAGTTTTGCAGATGAAAGTGGGTTGTGGGTGGCACAGATTTGCATGATTTTGATAATAACTACTTTACTGTCTCATTGAAAAATTTAGTTTCAGGAGGAGGGAGGATTTTTGCCTGGTCTGTCATGGCTTTCCCACACCACACATACACACACACATATACATTCTTGTCACATTGGACACACCTTCACCATCACAACTAAATGCCGAACACTAACCCTTAACCTATTAAGATAAACCCTGAAAAAGCCATTTGGAGGACCAGCCAAAATGTCCTCACTTCCTATGGTTAATATGTTGTTTTTTTTGTCCTCACAAAGATATATAAACAAATACTGACACACACACAAATTGGTTAAAATCCTCAACCCTTTCCTCTTGTTCAAAATGCTGTGCTTGCTGAGGCATGATTACATATGATCTGCAGCACATACTGGACAGTGCATGGTGGAAGGTGCTGTATTAAAAAAAGAAACAAAAAACTCATTTTGCACATTTTAACTTGCAATTTGAGAAAATGTTTTTTTATAAAAAAAAGTCCCATGATCCCATGACAGCTACAATATACCCTTGTATGAAACAAGCTCCAAATGTCAGTCATAACAGTCGGTGGGTCACGTGGTGATGTGGCCACGCTTCTCTCTCCTATAGACTATTTTCTGTCTCACTGGGTGAATCATACTTCTCCTCATACATTGCTGCTCTATAATCTGGCAGATGCCATGAATTTTTTTTTAGCCCATCACTGAAAGCATTACGACACATGCTTTCCTTTAAACTATTTCCAGGTAGTGTCGTCGTGCATTGTTTGGTAGCTACCATTCAACTCTACTTGCAGCCTCTCCAGCTGTTTTTACTTTGCAAGAGCAGCCTTTTAGGCAGAAAAAAATACATCCATCGCTGATATTTAAGAGTGGATTAAAGTGGATTAGTTGTTTAATGCAGCTACCGGTGGTGTGCCTTGAATTTCTTGCCTCGTTTTTTGCCTGATATGCAGCTCTTCTTAATGCTCACAGATAAGTGACCGAAGTCGATGACATGACATTATTTTCCTGCACGGTTAAATTTTCTTTCCTTTTTTTTTTTTTTTTTTTTCAATGGCAGAAAACAAAAAAAAAAAACACTTGCCACTCCAGCAATAAATGTTTGGTTTTGTATCAGCCTCTTGGAAACAGAGCAAACGAGCCTGTAGCCAACTGTTTTACAACAACATTAAATAATCTCCCACAAGAATTTATCACAGAGGTGGCAAGAATATCCATTTCTTCAACAGCAGCAACCTCAATTGGCTGCTGTGCAACGTAGCCACACGACATCTGTTCAATGAGTGAGGTGCACCTTATCTTACTGTGTGGTATTGCAATGTGTACTATAACTGAAGTCATTTCCTGTAGTGCTTTCTGTAAAACACAGCTGACTGATAAACTCACTCCTACTCTCTGGAGGTTGTTACTCTGGGAAATGTAAGCAATTACAAAGTGAAGAAGGGAATAAGGAGGAAAAATGTGGGAATACCAACAAGTAACTTATCACAGTAAAGTCCTTGAATACAGTAATTATTGCCAACTGATATCACAAGTAACCCTGAGCACTACATCACCCTCTGCGTTACCAACTGCTGCACAACCATACCTGCCATCTATGCATTTTCATGGGATAATACACTCAAAAAAATCATTTCATTGCAGTTGCTGCCATGTGAATGCCTGATTAGATATTTGAGTTGACATGCAGTCTGTTACGACCAAGCCTAGGAGAAAAACCCAATCACAACAAGAATAAAGAGACTCCCTCCTCCCAACTTCCAAGAAACCACCAGCAACACACAACAGAAACTATGTTAAAGGTTTATTAAAACCAAGCACAATATGTCTGCTGGCAGTCTGGCTGTGAGAGGTTTGAGGAAGTCCCCTGCAGCTGGGATGTACAGGCCTCTTATTCGTTTTCCTCCTGTGCAGGACCAATCAGCTCCCAGGATCCAACTAGACTCATTCACTCAAACACACACACACACACACACCTGCAACCCATCTCACACTCACATGCAGACTAATACACACAAGGGAAAAGCGGTCACGACCCTGGGGTCATAACACAGTCAGGCCAGAGAGTGCACATGCATGTAAATAAATCAATACATTATGTAAATATGTATATTTTTTTCTCCTTGGAAGGTTTGGCTCTGGAAAGAGAAAGTGTAGAGAGTTGAAAAGGGAGGAATAATTATAAGAAGAGAAGAGAGGAGGAGTGGCTGTTGCTTAGTCACCACTGCACTCTATCTTTTGTGGAAAGGAGAAGTGTCATCGAACACAGGGTGACCAAATACCACAACTACTTTTGTCCTCCATGTCTGACATCAGTGATTATTGTAGAAAAGTGTCAAGTGAATTGTTAAAAAAAACTGGTATAAACCTGAACCTCCAAGTCTCAAACAATGGTTGAATATTGTCAAAGACATCTTTATAATGAAAAGGATGACCTTCAGTCTGAGGTCCAGAGGAGCTATCTTTCCCTAGAAATGGGATAAATTGACTAATTTTCTTCAAGGACTACAGGACACTACATCCACATGACATGCTTTGGACAATAAAGGACATCAAGTTTTAATGGGAATGACCTCCTCTGCCTCTTGACACATAATTTGAAAAAAATCCAACTCATAGATATTTATGTTCACTAACATAATAAAGTGGCTAGTGAGTTGTGATTTGTACAATATATATCCATAAATAATGAGGATATGTATATGTTTTCTCCAGGGAAATTTTGGCTCCTGTGAATTGTGGTTGAAGAAAGAGGAATAAATATGAATGAGAGAATCCTTAAAGGAACAACAGGGTTTCATTATTTAATAAGTGAAAAAAAAATATATAGAATTGCTTTTTCATTTGCAGTTAGCGGCATGTAATGCACAAGTAAGAGACTTGAAATAATATGACATAGTGGTGTAAATGAAACATTGGTAACACTCTTCCTTCCCCCAGCCATTTTAATATCCTTGGGGGCGAAAGACACAACAGTTCTTTATATTCCTAATATACAGAGTGATACATACATATGCATATTGTTAAAATGCATTATGCCTATACGGTTAACACACACTGTATTCATAAACGAAGGTTAAAAAGCTCAAATGCATTTATATATAACATTTTTATTGAGGTTTAGAATAAATAAATCATATCAAAGTGTCAAAATTGGTCTTGATCAATTTAAGCAGTGGCCTCGGATCCACATAGTGGTCTTAAACTGGTGATTTGAGAACTGTGTTTGTTTTCTCACACACACACACGCATACACACACGCATGCTGCTTTTGGATTATTTGTGTGGACACTCATAGACATAATGCATTCCCTAGCTCCTAACAGTAAGCTTAGCATCATAATTAAAGGGCCCATATTGTGCAAAATCAACTTTTTTATCATTTTAGTACTGATATTTGGGACTCAGGGGGCCATACCTAAGTAAAATCGACACTCCCCTGGAAGCAGTGGATGTGTGTTAACCTGGGTCTCATTCACATGTAAATGACCAGGCACAAAACCAAGCATTCTGAAAAGGGCTGTTTTGGCAGGGTTATTGAACTGCTATTGTGCTTCATCCTTATGATATTTTGACTAAAGCATGAAACAGACATGTTCATTAGGGCATCAGGAACTAGTTTAACTTGGGGTAATAGGGTATAAAATGGGCTCTTTAAATGTTTAACCTTACCCTAAAACCAATACTTTATCCTCAAAAAGCCTGTTTAAGTTGTTTGGACCAGTTAAAAATGTCCTCACAAGGTCAACATTACCTCGCAATGACAATTGGTCAACAGAGCTTATGACATTAAGACATATTTTCCTCATTCCACAAAACTTTCTTACTGAGAGAAACCATTACAATGATTGGGGTGTAAAAATTACACCATTACTTTACTTTGCATTACTCCACCACACACTGAACTCACTGCAAACCTTATCCTCATGTTCCCGTCCCCGTCACTTGCCTCCCTAAAACCATCTCACATTTTTCCCCATTTCAACCCACCACAGTTATGCTTATCAGATCCCCTCCTTATGTAGCTGCTCCACCGCGTCCACTTTGCTGCTATTGCAGGCCCCCCTTTTGTGTCTCGTGGTGTGTTAGTCTGTGAAGCTTCTGCGCTACAGTACATCCTGTTGATGGGAAGCATCCTTTGCATCATCACTCCCAGCTGCCTATGGGTTCAGCTGGCTCAGTCTGGCCCATCTGTGTGATCCTCTGCCAGATAACTTGGGTTTGGCTCTGCGTGATCCATCCCTCTCCAAATCATTTGCCAGGAGAACGATGCAGGGAGGCCAGAGGAAAAAAAAAAAAGTGCGGGTCGGACAACGGGCTCTGCATTGATGCCTCTGCCCTCGGGGGGCAACTCTGCTACTCATACCTGCTCTCCTCTTCTCTCTTGAGATCATATGCATTTCTCTTGAACAGCAAAGGACGAAGGAGTGCTCTGCTTATGGAGGGATGTGTAAAGAAGAGCACCAGGTGTGGTAGTGATGTATCTAATCCTGTGTGACATTTAAATGCCATGACTACTATTGATATATTGTTGAAGTGCCTCTGAGGCCATATACCGCTTCCCAATGTCTTTGACACATTTTGAGGAGAAATATAATAAAAGAAATGTGAACTAAGCACCAGGTTCTACATTTCTACCATCCCACCTCGCATTTCTCTGACACTACATTGTGTGTTATAGTGACTAGAAGCAATAGTGGGAATGTGGCTCGGAGGACCTTTGTGAAGGTCAGAGCTGAGACAGCGAGCTCACTGTATAGGTGCTGTTCCAACCTCACATTCATGATTTATATGTGAGCATCCTCAACAGTAAAGAGGCAACAACAGCTGGCAGACAAAAATAATGCTTGCAGCACACAAACGTGTTTGTGTCTCTGTCACTGACTGGCTTCAGACATTTCTCATTTGCAGTTTGTGTCAATTTGACGTTTCCTGGAAAGAACTGTGTCATTTTGGGTGAAATGACATAGTCACAAAAACAATTTATTCATGTGTTAAAAACAAATAATTGAAATATGACACCACCAACAGAATTTTCTTTTGCAGACTGCGAGACAGTTACACAAACAACATTATTATTGTCAAACCAAAGTAATTGTGTAAGTAAAATCACACATTTTAATGATGACATGACACAAACAATACATATGAAAAAAAGTGTTGTATATGAAAAAAATGAAAAACTGTGCATATACTGTATATTGATATTGAAACTCTATTTCCTTATTATGTTAATTTTCATTTCATATATTTTTTTTTTTTACAGTTTTTGCTCTCTCCTTGTATTGTGAAAACTTGACAATACATATGTTTCTGATTCTGACACTGGTAGGTAATTAGTAGCATGTCCAATGTTGTTGAATTGAGACACCTGAAGCTCAAAACTGGGTGGTTATTGGTTGTATGTCAGAAGATGATTATATTTTGTTGTCCAATGTCCCTTTATTAAAAGTTAAATTTTAAAATGGTAGTGTGTGAAATATTTTTGGGGCATATTTGCTTTTATTATATGATAAGGCAGAGATCATGAAATAAGGTGAAAAGAGAGGGGTGGACAAGCAGCAAAGACCTGAATGGGACTTAAACAGAACATCAACAAAACTCACCAAAAGCTTTGCACTGCAGCTTTAAACGGAAATTTGCGCCCTGCTCCCTTTTTAGCAATCATGTTTCATTAGATTCAGCTTTTGCCATGTATGAAAAAAGATGTGCAGTCATTAAGAGGACAATTTAAAAAAAATAATAATAAATTGAGAAATTCTGCTTTGTTTGTGCAAGAACTTAATGTTGACTGTAAATGAAAGAAGTTTGCTTCTGCGATGATCCAGGCAGCATATTCCAGAGGTTAAACACAGTGATCCTTCAGAGGATTTTAATTAAGCTGCATTAGCTCTACCACACCAGAAATGATTGGGTCAAGAGACTTTGATATTTATGGTTAATTATCATGTGGGAAAGCACACACTTCCTATAAGACACTTCCTCAGGGGAAGTGTTCAATGGTAAGCATTTCACAATCACCCTGAGCTGCAGTAATTTTCTAAATGAAGCTTTAGTAAGAGAAAAAAAAGAAACCATTCAAAAGATTCTACCCACTTTCCTCACCATTGCGTTTTAATAGCTTCTACAACTTTGTACAAGATGTCACAATTTAATGGAACACGTTTGATGTCAAGTATGGGGTTTGGAGCTGGACTTTAATAAGGCACTTAAGTGGTAATGAGACTGAACATTGCTTTGTGAGGCCAGGATGACTGCTTAAACATTGCAGTGGCCCCCTGCTGCCCAAGGGTGGAGACAGCCAAAACTGGATTACACTTCTACGTCTTCTTTGGAATAAATATAATCTGCCACTGAAGCTGCTAAAGAGCTCATCCTTTTCTTTTGTTCTGCCTCCTTTCTCTGATTCTCAGTTCTTCATGAATGGAAGTAACAAGAGAGTAAAATGATAGGACTGATATCAATTAAGTACAGAGTTGTAGGCAAAGTAAATGTTGATTTATGATAGGCTCAGTCAAGATTAGACAAAGCATTTAATCTAAATCCAATGATTAATATTTCAGAATGGAAAGTGGACCTTTTACAGAAGGTGATGTTACACAAAGACCAGATGGTGGAGCTCGGAAAGCAAATTAATTATAGACTGGCCAAGATACAGTGCTTAACACATTTATTAAACCACCTGCCATAAAAAAATTATAAAACATAAATATTTCAGGAATCTTCCAATGTTAATGTTATTTATTTGGCAAATAAAACATAAAGTTGCCTTCTTGTTCCCAACTTTCTGGACTTCTCTGAGAAATCAGAAATTAATCAAGCATAACATTCAACCGCTCAAACTATTTTTTTTTCTGTGCAGGTATGTAAATAACTATAAATTGACCACTTAACCAGTAAATAATAATGTCCCTTTGAAATAATTTCCTCTACTTTACTGACTCTGCTTACCCAAAGGAATTATTTGGTATTACTACTGTAGTGAGCTAGTGTTTTGCCTTTTATTTTTCCATTTTAATGTGTGTGTCTGTCACTGATGGGTTAGCGCTTGCTGTGTGTTCTGCTGCTGAAGCTCTCCCCACCACAGAACCAAATGAGGTAACAATTCCCATGATCCCAGTCTCTTTCCTGATGTCAAACTCGGTCTTTTGTTGTCATGTTGTCATTGCGAGACCATGAGCTTCAGAAATGACATACTGTGCTCAAAAGCTCTAACAGAATAGTTTGGGGGGAGAAGTTATATATATATAGATGTATACAAAGAGTTGGTGTCTATATTGTGGCCAGAAAAGTATCTGTACCTATGTTTGTAATTGCTTGATCTTGCTGAGCACATTTATATCATCCTGAACATAAGCAGGATGTGAAGGTGAAATGTTTTAATAACATATTTATTACACTCTCACTGGTTCAGTAAAGCTGTCATTGCCTGATATCACAGGCACATCTGTGTGTTTTTGGGAGAATTCACTCATGGATTTTCATTATGCATGAATGTACCTTCAGCATAACAAATCCAACCATTGTATTTTGCTTCTATGAACATCTCTCTTGGATTTATCAACAGGAACACCGGCTCAGAGTAGCATCCGTCATGAGACTTCAGAGACAGGTGGGGAGCCATTCTCAATAAATTCTCTGATCTGGTGCTACTGGTGATGGAGGAGTTAAAGACAGAGGTGCAATCGAAAAGAGATTTATCTGAGGTGAGGGGGGTAATTGATAAATACAGTTTACACAGACAATTTCTTGGCTTTCTTAAAATGACCTTCAATTCCAGCATAATGACAATCAACCTTCACTTCTTGCTTATGTTCAAGACACTGAGGGTGTCACGCTCAGCAAGATCAAGCAACAGGAAAACACTGTGACTCAGACTTTTCCAGCTTATAATTTAAAATGACCAAGTTTCTTAAAAAAAGCCTCTTCTCTATAAGCCTCTTCTGCCAAAGAGATGGCAAGAAAAAAAGTGAGTTTGACCCACAGTCAGAACAGCCAGGATGGAAAATACTGCACATTCAATTCAATGTAATATTGGAGGGAAGAAAATAATTAAATAATCCCAAATTGACAGCTCTGCGAGTGTTTTGTCAAACAATTGGATGTATGAGTAAAAAAAAAAGAAATAACACAATTAAATTAAACAAGACATTTCGGTGGACGAGAAGACAGAATCATCTGTGTTGAATGTTGAGACTGCAGGGCTTTGTTTCCCCCATTGCTCTTTGATAATTCCTCCCCTTTTTTACCTTATCTTTCCGTCTATTCGAAGACTATATTGTTGCTTCATTTCAAATTGTGATTGTTCCCTACTCAAATCCAAAGTAATAACACGATTAAGGTCATGTTCATGTCACGGATATCTATATTTCACAAGCGAAAGCTGCTTGAGGACTGATTGTTTCTCCATATTTGTACAAAAGCCTGCTTTGATAACTATTAGGAAAAACTATGCAGCATAAATGATGACTTAAAACAATAATACCTTTTTAAATTAAAGAATATTAGTCTATTGTCTGGTTATATAACTACTGGTTTACTTATATGGCTTTACTAAAAATTAAAACAAATTATAAAAAAGATTAGTGTTACAAAGGTTAGGTTACTTCTCAGTTCATCCAAAGTAAATGAAATCGATGAAATGTGTAAAAACATTTTACAGAAGACAAATCAGAATAACGACACTAATTAATTTTTCCATTGAGGAAGCAGTTAAGGAGTGGACATACATGGCTTCTCTGTGTAGTCGATGAGGTCTGATTTAAAGCCTGTTGTTTTTAGCCTCATAAATACTCGGATGTCGGCAGGGCAGCATGTTTTATAGGCTTGCTGCTTGTGTTTCCGCTCACTGGAGTTTACAGGAGGATGGGTGTCATATAAACATGATAATATACCAGCCTCACGCATAAGCACTGGGAAGAAATACTTGGGGCTTTCATTCATTTTATTGCAGTTTCATTTTATTAGCACAGTATTTTATCATAAACAGACAGGGGCAATAATCCGCTGTGTAAATGATTGCAGGGACGTGTGCAGTCCAATATGGACGTGTGACTGATAAGTAGATGAGGATGAGATGAGATGTATAGTCAGATGTAGTCAAAGGTCAGGACAAAATATCCACAACTTGTCACTCAGGGTTCATGTAGCAGACTTAGGATAGGCACTTTATCCTGCAGGTAGAAACATGTCAATTCATTTATTTGGATTGTGTAATTTTTACATAATTTTAGACATGAACTATGTAAAAAAAAAAAAAAAGTAAGAGGTAAAATTAGACTTGAGTAGGTTCTTTTGAGATGTCAAAGTCATCATCATATAACACAACCTTCACACACGCCTGGTAATAGAATCTGAGTTTACAAGGTTAGACTTTAAAGCAGAGCTTGTATTTGACCATAGCTTTCACACAGACACAGGTCTCCGATATGATTTACACAACACAAATACATTTGTGTCCACTACAACAAACTGACCTAATAAATGTCAGGAGTTGGTTAACTCCTCCCAGTGAGTGGTGGCCTGAGTACAATATTTGTTGTGTTGTATTTTTAACAATATTTCTACCTTGTTTTTTCCCTCCTCTGCTACGTTCAGCAGTGTCATATTTGTTGCTGAACGGGTATCGTACAGTATTTATGAGGAGGCTGAATGGAGAGGCCCAGTCAGAAATCAAGACAATGAGCTCAAGGGCAGTAACATCTTTTGTGACTGTGAGCTCTCGTAGTGCAGCTTTAACAAGACAGTAAAGCAACCCTTCAATCCCTCATATCCCCTTCAAACCCTTTACAATTTCAGAAGCGTAAATCCAAAAAGGAAATATAGTTGTCTTTGCAACAGTTAAAACGCATCTTAAAAACCCATTTTTACTCTTTGGCTTTCGACCCAGTATGAGACGTTGTTTTTTCTCTTTGTGTTGTTTTTATACATTCTACAGTATTGTATAGTTTTTTTGTTTGTTTTATTGTTTGTTCTTAGGTCTATTAGGTCACATGTTGCCATGGGAAAAGAAAGCAAAACAATTATTTCATGCCACACATTATAAATAAATAAATAAGAACGCATGGACAATAGTGATCACCTGGCGTTAGTTAAAAATCCTCATCCCTATATCTATTTTTGTGTTTTTGCCCTTTTGCTCCTCCATGAAAACTGTTTCCACAGTTACACACCACACATAGATACAAAACAACTCTGTGTGGTCCAAACCCTGGTAGGAGTTTGTGTGATCTCTGCAAAGTGTCGGAAGTCTGGCTGTAGATGGCTGAAAAAAAAAGAGTATGTTGATGAGGGACCAGGACAGACAAGACAGGAGGCAGAACAGGGAGCTCAACCAAGGTTAGCTAATTCTTTCTTTAACTCTCTCATACACTTTGTCAGTGGATATTTAACCGTTTAAAACTTAACTGTCAAAACGTCCATCTGGACTTTTTGTTGCTTATTTTAATCATAAAAGGACCAGAAAAAGGCCTGTAACTGAGTGTTTTTGCCCATTTTTTTCCCAGAATAACTTTCAATATATGGCAGTACAGTTTTAACAATTTAAAATGAAGAAAAACAAAAAGGTTTATTTAGGAAAACACTGTACACAACCAACAGATTTTGCATGTTAAATTTGACATTTGAACAGTATATAAACAGTAAAACAGTAAAAAAAAAAATTTGAGTCTCTCAATGTTTATTTGTATCTCAATGTGCAAAAACAGACAAAAGATGCAAACTATGTAAAGGTGTTTTTCCCACTCTTTCCTCTCTGGCAACAAAGACACTGATTCTCCGGGATTCCTGAACATAGCGAGGTGAAATTATCGAATGACCACATGATGTGATGTGCAACTTTCAGCTTTCAGAAACCGTTGGAATTGTTCCAATAGCATTATACCGTAGCACAACTACATTATAAATGTGCTCATGTCATCAGCGATATGCTCGGTATATATAAACACATTTATGGTCCGATATCGTCGCCTTGTAGTATCCTCTCATCAGTTATATGAGGCTGATGTCACATGTGACTTTTAATTAAAATTATAATTGTTTACCCAACTGATTTGCAAGTATTTTGCACACATACTTTTTATACTTTCGCCTGAAGAATAAGATGTATTTATGAAATTATAATGCACTGCACTAGTTATTCAGCAGCTGAAGCATTCTGACAGAAGAATATTTGCTCCTGCGGTTATGTTTTCGTACAAGGATCGATGAGTGAGCATTTCATCGCTCTCAGTTAGGACGTGGCGAGTCACCATTGTCCAATAAATACAGACTGAGGGTGTGAATTACATCTGTCCTCATTGTGAGTGTCTCATTAAGCGTCGCTCTCTTGATTGAAGGATACATGGTGGCAAATTATAGGGGAGAACTGTTTGATGAAAATGTAGTGCACAGGACAAAAAGATAAATAATGCCAGCAACTTGAAGGTGAGCTCAATCCATCAGACCCCTGTGGAAATGAATGCAGGTTTATTTTTCCCCCCCCCCACTCACATGAAGAGTAAGACAAGCGGAGACTCGACAAATCACACGCTCCCCACTGACAAGAGGAATGACCCAAATGTTCCATCACAGCAAAATGACATATAGCCCTTAAGTGAGAGTTTTAAACTAGGTATAATAATAAGTCATATACTGTACGTTATTGACAGTGAAGAACATGTTTTCGCTTGGATGCCACTTAAAGTGAGATACACTATCTTTTTTTTTCAGTGAAAAGTGAAGAGCTGAATAAAAATTGCTTGTTTGTGATTATCTAACTGTATAGTGATTTCTAATGAAAGTTATTCCACATGCCACATTCATTCAACACAGAAGTGTCATGTGGAAATGTAGATTTATATCATGCTCAATAATAACGCACGCCCATACGTGGGCATAGCCATAATTGACGTGACACTCAAGAGCACAGGATTAGTTGGCGTTTCTTTTTTTAAATGACATTCAGCTCCCCAGAGTTCATTAGTGCAGCCGTTTTGGGAGAAAGCAAAATATCGCTCACAACAAAGGCTCAAAGACAACAGATTGCACTTTAGCTTGTGCTGTTCCTCAGCAGGACGCACGGAGACAGCTGCGATTCGTAGGGCCAAAAAAAGGCCCACTCATTAAGAATGCATTTTGATTTTTGCCCTTGTCATCCAGACTCTTCATCTCTCATTCAGTGTGTTACGATGCTGGACGTCCTATCAAAAAGTAATTATTCAGAGACATTATCTGACATTGTACAACCACACAACCCTAATAGTGTGGTTGCTGTGGGATCATTTGAGAGGCTTTCTTTTTTTTAAATTCCCACTAAAAAGAATGTTTGCGTCTAGTAGCCAAATAACCTTTGGAGACCCTGCAGGGAGAATAATTCAGTCAATATCCAATGGCACATTGCTTGTGAGATAATGAGTATTTGGGGGGGAGGAGGTTCTCTTGTCTGCTCATTTACACTGTGTTCATTTGAAAGCCAATGGCTCAAAGTGGGAAGCTAAGCATGCTAGCTTTGTAATGGGCAGTTAGCTACCCCTATAATTGATCCTGATCTGAAGCCACATGAAAATAACGTAAAGTAATGAGCGGAGTGATCTGACTGTTAACTTGATTCCAGCTGGTGAACCTGATCTCACAGTGCGTGATGTATAATGAGCATCTATGTACAATTCACATCAGTCAACACACTGACATAAATGTGATTTTAGGAAATAAGATGCTCTTAGTGGAAATGTGTTTATCTCACCACGCCTGCAGAAAGTATTAGAATTATGTTTCAGAATATAGCGAAGCTCGTTTCACTGTATTGTAGAAATATCAAAAAACACCTAAATAATAGTAATAAAAAGCCTTCAAACATCTTATAAAAAACTATTACGTTCATATAGAGAACTCTAAACAGAGCCATAAGGCGAAGTTGTTTGACTCATTTCATGGTTGACTGCTAAGCCTGAGCTTCCACATTCAAATAAATAAATAAATAAATAAAAACACATATTTAAAAAAAACATGATGTAAGGTCTATAAAATCTGTCAGGCAGTACTGTAAATCCATTAGCCCTCCCATGGGGGAGACATCTACTGACAGTTTTCTCTTCCTCTTTGCCCTGATAGATGCCACATTTACACATTTAGTGACAAGCCAGATCACATTTGATCAAGCTGCTCTTTGCTGTCATTTTTTAGGCACTGTCAGTCATTTGAATAATGTTAAGGGAGTTGGGGTTGATGTAGAGATTTGCTGCTCACTTTTCCACCACTGAGGCAAATTAATCTGTTATCAGTTTAGTAAATAGCAGTTACTTTCACTATTATTTTATCCAGATATGTATAATTCAGACTAGAACATAATTGTTGTTCATCTGAAATCAATCTTAAGTCTTTATGTGGAGCTTTAGATGAACTGATATTGCCATTTCATAGTTTGGATGTTGTCTCGAAATGTCATGCCGTTTTCCTGTTCACCGTGAACAGTCTATGACGAGTGCAGCGGATTCACTTCTCAGAGCTAATAAGATTAACGTAAATCATTTTCCACATCATATCAGTTCACCAAGCTGCCCCTTACACTCCTATCCCAAAGAAACTGGAATAATGATCCTCAGTCTCTCTCAGTCACCACATAACACACCAAATGTCAGTAGCAAATGTATTAATTACATTCCCACAAATCAGATGAGCACATTATGTTCAGTTTAGCAAGGGCCAATAACGATTGTTTGACCCCCCACTGAGCTCACTGAGATAATTCACTTTCTCCGTTCTCCATCAGATTTACTCCCACACTGTCTTCCTCCTTGAGTATACATTACCGTCTTCCCTTAATTTTCTTTAACATTGCAGCTCATGCGTTTGACCCATCCAGCAGGGGTCACTGTGGTCTTTAGAGAAGTCCAACAAACCACTACCAAGTGTCTGCATTTCCCTGCTCTCATACAACAAGCTCACCTCCTCAGTGAAGCATTATGAGATGCCTCATTTGAAATTGCACCTAATCCATAGAGCTCATCTATTTTGCACGTGTTGAATATGCACCTTGAAACCAAATAGCTCCTTACATCAATGAGAGACGCACTGGCAGCACCAGCTATGGTCCTGTGACAAGGTGAGGGTAACAGCATCTTTGATGGTGTCATCTGCAGTACTGGCGGTGGAAAGTGTGTTGAATATCATATGTGTGAATGAAGTGTATGCTGCTCGGCTGTGTTTTAAAGCCAAAAAACAAATTTAATAATATGCTAAAGCGCTTACAATATGAACTTGACAACACTGTCACTGTTGGTTAAAAACAGTTCTGCTGCACTACACAGAGTATTTAATGCATCCGTTATGTGTTCCAAAAGAAAATCTTGTTAACAACATGGCAACACCAGGAGTGGAATTTTCTCAAACCTAATCACCACTTTCCTGCTTAATTTAACCTTCAGAGAAAGTCCACTGCTGCCTTATTATCTGCAGCAAATTTAATTCAAGGTAATTTCACTTGAAGCTTGATACTTGAAAAGACGCTGGCCATGGCAGGACTTGAAAAGACCTAATGATTGGCAGCTTGCTAAACTTTCTCAGCCTAGAGTGTGAAGTTAATTCATGTTTTTTTGTGTGTATAAGGTCATAGGTTTGCATGTCCTCATAAAGCTATATGCGCCACTGATGGTGCAAGGACTAAAGCCTGAAAGGGATAGTACAGTAGCTTGTGCATTAGTATGAACAAAGGTTTGCTGTTTTACTTTGCTGCGTCTCTGTATTTCCTGTGAATGTCCATGTGTGCATATTATGTTCAGACATTAACGGCATCTGCTGTAGAATGGATATGTGCGACCGTATGTGTGCTGCTGCAAATGCACAAGGGCCTAATAAACAGTCATTTGCTCCAGTACTTCAACTTGTGCTCCACTCACTGACGTAAAAGCCGGCTGAATAGGCAGGGTCACACTAACCTGTTCCTGAGCATGTACAACAACATAATCTGTGCAATTAGCAACAACCACCAGTTTGTACTAGAGATTAAAGAGACACATTGGCACTGGCCTTTTTTCTTTTTTTTAAATGAAGATTTTTTTTCGACAAGACTCTTCTGTCTGTTATGGTAATTTGAAAAGGTTTTATGGAGCTTGGTAACTGGAAAACATAAGGCAAGACCGTCTTGCTGATGACCTGTTGTATAGCAACCTTGCCTGAAAGCCCTTTACAGCCCTGTCAGCCAGTGCTATCAGTAAAGAAAGAACTACAGGGCATAATGATAGATCTGCCAAGAAGGAGATGGCAATAATAGTCAGAGGAACAGGGAAACAACAGATGGAGGAAGAGATAAAGACCATCAAACCAAAAGATAATCAATGTGGCCTGTTCTTGTCATGTTTGTCAAGCACGGAAATTATTAAGGTAATTGGCTAATGATCCTCAAACTCATGCTTCTCCCTAATCCCAGAATGCACTGCTGACCCCGAGTCACGCTGTGAGACTTCCAAATTGATGGTCTGGAGACTGATGTCAAGCTGTAATACAACAGTATAAAACAAGGAGCAGGAAAAAGGAACACCCTCACATACAAGAGATACCTCACAGTATCAAACCTACAAAAGGAAAATTACTAAAGCATTGAACTAGATTAAAAATTTAGAGTTTCACTAACTGTATTCCACTGACCAGAGGGTCAGGGGTTCAGTCCTCATCGTCATGCTTAAGTGTCCTTGGGCATGACATTGAACCCTGAATCACCCCGGATGGCTTTGTCGAGAGTGTGAGGATGTTGTATGAATTATGTGTGATAGAAAAAGGTGCTGGTACACTAATGTGTGCTTCGGTGCGGGTGAATGGAAAAGTGTAAAGTACCATTTGCAGTTCATACCAAAATAATTGTTCTGTATTTATCTGTCTTCCTGACTTGCTGCAGGTTTTCTCTGAGTTCTTTAGTACACTGTATGTTGTGTATGAGACATCAGCCTTTATGGACACATGTGGAGGAGGATAGTCAGATAAAGAATGTTGTAGTAAGCCCCAATGTCATCTTTCATTAATATTAGTATTTAGGACATAATTCTAACAGAGGTCCTATTTACTATGTGATTTCAACCACCATGCAATGCAGTCCTATAGAAACATACCATTCGTTCACATTTAAATTAAAAGTTCAGTGGATATCCTGGCTTAGTATCAGGGGAGGCTAAGCGAGGGAGAAAACGTAGGAATAAACAGAGTCGGTGCTTGGAGCTGGTGCTTTAATGCCAGCAAAGCTCTCCTTTCAAACGGTGGGTAAGGGGGTTCAGGGGATGAGGTGGGGGAGTTTTTCAACACACAGTTCTTCAACCGCTGACATATTATAAAACCAAATGCCCCACAGCCCCACCACACACATGCATGCACACACATCACCACCACTTTGTTTTCCCTCAAAATCCTTTTCCATACTAGCATCATAGTATTAGTATTAGTATTAATAATATACTAGTATGCTAGTCATGCTACAAATGGCGCCCTGATTATTTGATACATTCTGAATGGCTTCAGGTGAAGAAAGCAGACAGTTGAATAAAGCGGCAGCTTGGCCGAGGCGCTCACGTTCTCTTCCAGCCGCCATGATGCGCTACCTGTTCACAGTTCCTGCTTTTCATCACATGATTGAAAGGCCTTCCGCTCACACATTCCCTTTTTTTGTACCTCACACATTCACATAAAACCCTTCACACACACACAAACATGTATGCAAGAGGTGTGTTTTATGTATGTGCAAAGTAAAAGAGACTATGTAAGAGGTAACATTGTGTATGTGAAAAGTAAAATTGTGTATGTGAGAGGTTAACTTTTGTATGTGAGAGGTTAACTTGTGTATGTGTGAAGTAAAAAAAGAATTATGGCCTACACGGCCCCCCATAGCGGGAACTGACAATGTGCATGAAGTTAATATGTTTCTTTTTTCTTTTTAGTGCCTCTCATTTAAAGAGGAGAGCTTAGAATGAAGAAGATTAGCTACCAGGCTTGTTCTTCCTATCAACCGTAACCAGGATTGTGTTGACGTGGAAATGTACTCCCATTCGTAATTAGCCAATCACATCGCTCGAGGGCACATTTAAGCATGAATTTTTATCAGGTGTCTAACATAATTCCTTTGAAATGAATAGCATTTGTCATATCACCTTGATCCATTAGTTTTTCTCACTATATCCTCACTACTCAATATTGTATGTAAGGGAATTAAAAACAGACTGACCCTCAGACCTAATGTCTCCAGAAACTCAGAATACAGACTTAATTATTTGTCCACTTATTTTTCAGCAGGAAATAACACATGGGTGATGAATGGTTCATGCAATTTTCCCCAGCACCAGTAGCAGTGTATAATAGCTCAACATGATGGATTTATCAGGGCATCGCCATGTATCTAGGTACTGTATGTGCTCACTGACTACAACTAGCATGTGTATGGTCCAGTATGTGTTTATAAGCGAAAGTCAGTGTGTGTTCCCACCTCCAGAAAAAAAGAAAAGAAAACGCTACCACCCCCCAGGAGGCACGTATCACATTCCTTTTGTGCTTGTAAGCAAACTGTGGCCTAAACACCTCACTCCCTCTCACTTAACTAGACAAGCCTGTCACTGTGAAGCCACAAAAAAACTGTATTGTAAATAGCAGTAACCTCTATGCTTTAAATATGCCTGTGTAAAAAATAAGGTTGATTTAAAGTAAAGCTACATGAAGTAATAACTTGGAACAGCTGCTCTCTTTTAATGTCTCCGTTATCTGTGCAGCAGTCGCTGTCTATGTGCAGGCATACGTAGGTGTGGACTCAGCATGAAAATCAAATTATCCTGTCAACCACATGAGATATTTATGACAAAGCATCGTAATTGAAAATAAACTATTTACAGAAATGCATATCGGCATGTGTGTAAGGCCATGTCCTGGCACAGGGTGGGATAATCATGTACGTTATCCGGTGTATACATTTACCCGAGGGGACTAGTGTCTCTTACCACCTCCCACTCTATAACAACCACAGTCTGTGATAAAGTGCAGTATCTGTTAAACAGCAGGGTGACTGAGCACCCAACACAGACTACCATTACAAACGGACCACTGCACAGTGGGCCCTATCTTATACACCTGGCTGACCAGATAAGACTGGGAATACGAGTAAGGGGGTTGTGTGAGGTTGAGGAGAGATTAACCCATCAACCAGTGGAAATACTAGGCAGGGTTCAGTGAATTAGGGTGGTGGTAAAAGAATGAAACAAAATCAAGGATGAGTCTACAGTGTGGGTACAAGGCAAATGAAAAGAGATGGAAAATTTGAAGGTTTTTTCTTTAGATCTGTATATGGTGCCTTCTTATTCTCTGCTTAAATTGGTCTTGACAGTTAACTCCTTTGTCTTCATTCTCGGTGCTTGCTAAAGAACAGCTAAGCGAAAACAGAAACGAACAAAAAACGAAACAATTTAACTTTATTCAAGCCTGATTAATGTCCTGTTTGACAGATTATACAAGTTAAATATTTCCTGTATTGCTAAATGACCTCTTGACTGTATACTCTGTTAAAGTTAAGCTGACAATGTGTGGATTTTGTTTTAATGGTCAAGATTAATTTAACTTGAACGTTCATCATTTTTGCAGTTTAAAAAACTGAAGCTAGTACTACTACAATAAAATGTAAATGAATAAGTACGATGCTGTGCTGACAAGTGTGAAATTATTATTCTGCTAACACAATCATGTTTTTGAACTAATGGGCTGTGTATTCAGTTACAATTGTATTTGAGCAGGGAAACAACTGCTTAAAAACAATATCAACTTCACTGAAACTGGAAATGTAATGAATACTTCAAATTGCTACAGTAAACTCAAAGTGTATGTTTGCTTGAGAAGATATAATACGTTTAAATAGCTAAATATTGCCAAATATTGTAAGATAAACAAGTTATGTATTGTCATATGAGTTCACTTTATGTAAGACAACAGGTGAACTTCTGTTGAAACATTCAATTATACCTTGAAATTTGTTAAGGTGGACTTTGATTTTGTGAAACAACTGGGCTGGCTATATTAGAAACCAATTATATTTATATTTTTATAAATAATATAAATATAATATTTTTATTAACCAAATATATTTCTATAGCACTGTAACATATTGTGGCGCTAAATATGATGAACTATGCAAATATTGGGCAATAAATGACAAAGATAATGAAATAAGTCAAATTAAGACAGCATGAGGTATATGGATGTTTATACAATTCCAGCATATTTAATTGCATCAAAACTATTACCGTATTGTTGCACTGCATAGTGTTGTATATTATATATATTAGTGCTGTCAGTTAAACGTGTTATTAACGGCGTTAACACTATTAATGCTCTTTTAGACCGAGCAAATTTTTTTTCACATGCTATTGCAGCAACTGGCAACGTTTTAACAACTACAACACCACACCAGATCTAGCTAGACTGGAAACAAAATAACAGACACGCTGCGCGAGCTGGCCAAAGAGTAGTCAGCTTAAATGTTACGTCCTGAGTGGATGCCGTGCGCTGTGCGCTTCTCCGGGTGAAGACCGCTAGCTCCCTCAGCTCGGATTAGCTTGTTACGGCAACAACACATTAAACCACAGGCCTTTGTCTGCATTGAAGAATGGCACTTTATTCACAGTACTGCGGGGTGATACACAGCCTCTCTTATTACTGTGCGGCTCTTTCAATAAGAGGAATAACTGAATGTTAACACACGGTTCACATTACTTCCTGCTACACCTACGCACCTCTCTGACGTCACACGCAACACACAGCACACACACATATGAGGGGCCGTGTAGGCCATAATCCTTTTTTTACCTCTCACATACACAATTTTACCTCTCACATTCACAATTTTACCTTTCACATACAATTGCTTTACCTCTCACATGTAATGTGTAAAAACATTTAATGGGTAAGGTAAAAACTTTTAATGTGTAACAATTGTATGTGAGAGGTAAAATTGTGAATGTGTGAGAGTAAAACTGTGTATGTGAGAGGTAAAAAAAGGAATTATGGCCTACACGGCTCTCATATACACAGCTCCTCACACACACACACAAGTCACACACAAGGTTGAGCCTGTAACATAGGAGAGACTAGGATTAGTTTGTGTCTCACAGGGTGGTTCAGTCTGTAGAATAAGATGTATAGTAATATTTCATCTAAAATTATATTTTGACACACATAATGGCTTGAACAAATATTGTCTCCTGCGATTTGAAATTGCAGTAAGCTCTATTGTGATTTAGATTCATTTTGATCAATTGTTCAGCCCTACACAATAATATATGCCAATGTTGTTTTCAAAAAAAAACAAAAAACATTTGCATAAAGCAAGCCGATCTACTTGTCTATGTTGATAAGAGTTTTGAAATGAGGTAAAACAAATGGTACAAAAATAAATCAATGGACATTTAGAATACATAAAAATGTGCAATTAATTGCTATTAATCGCGAGTTCACTATTATATTAATGCGATTAATTGCGATTAAATATTTTAATCGTTTGACAGCACTAATATATTTCACAAAACTTAATGTCTTTGTTGCTTCATAGCTCATCACCACAGTTTTCCCTCCTCTCCTGCCCCTTAAATTACACTTCTTATCCATCAGTTACATTCTGCCTCCAGAATGTTGGCATGTTGCTTTTGGGAGCCCATTAGGTGGACAATATTGTACTTATTGTCAGCTCATTATAGGGGAAAATTTAGAACTGTAAACACATTGTTTGTGTACGTGATCAGAGTCAATGGCAAAGCAGAAGAAGTTGAGCAGATTTTCTGTATAAACGAGCTGACAGGAGAATTGGTCAGTAATGAATACTTAAAGTGGGAGGGGAGGAGAGGCAGAGAAGAGGGCCACACAGTGAATTAGATGAGCAAAGGAACAAAAAGAGGAGTATTGTTGTCTCACTCACCAGAAGATGCACTTAGGGACACATTTAGACACTTGAATGCATTCTTAAATAACGATTAGTTTTCATCCGCTCTAATGTGAGAGTGAAGATTGTCAGATGCTCTTGAATAACAAAGTTTAAAGTAAAACTAATAAACCCCTAAACCATATGTATGGGTATCGAGTAGTGGTATGTGCTGATACAGGTGCACATTACACATGTTGTGATAATAATCTCTGCCTTTATGGTCAAACACCAGCTACTGCATTCAAAATTTGCCATTGGCTTTCTTAATCCAATGACTGAATCCAATTTTCTCAATCAATTTACGCCCTCTTGTCTCATCACCGCAAGGCTTGTTGTCCCAGACTCCTCCCCTTTTAGCAACGCCAAAGTTGTTCCTTTGTTGCCTTGTGCAACTCTGTCACATTTCACCAGACCACACCCTTTGCATTGCTCCCCACTCTCCCACACATGCAGCCCACTTCTTGGCATTTTCTAAAATCAGGCATTAGGCAGAGAACAGGGTGTTTATCACACTTTAAGACTGAAAAACTATTTTCTACCTGATGTTAATGTCAACATATTGTAGCTTAGAATTGTCTCTTGTTTCTTTTTGTCAGAAAGGTGCCTGTGTGTGACTAGTAGTGCTCGCCTTTACTCATTTTCTACCCTCTAAGTTGTCAAACTTATATTAATCTTTCCTAACCTTCATACTTCAGCACCATATTTTACTCTTCCTCACCAGGTCCATGCACAATTCGAAGGTTGCTCCAGCTAACGTTCACCTTGCGAGGGGCGGAAGCTTCACATATTGCATTATGTAGTATAATAATGGCGTATGCTGTACATGATGAAAAGCAATGAAAATCAAAAATACGTATAGTCATACGATCACTCAAGTTGATTTAGCGTTACTATAAATGATGGTAAAAAAAGAAAAAACAATCATTATTCTTTATTTAAAACCGTTTGCCCTGCACAATTACATGTAAAATTGCATTCAAAACACAGATTGTTTTTATTTATAAATGATACTGAAATGACAAAAGAGCAATACAATACACCTAGCAGAAAGAAACAAAAAAACAGTCAGTGTTTCAGTGTGAATGCATGCACTGCCTTTGAACTGCATAAAAGCAATAGAACACATAGTGGACACATGGGTCGTGTTCGTCTCTGTGCCTGCTTGACTGAATGAGTAGTCATACCTCTATTTTAGAGGTGAGTCAGCCTTCAAATTGTGCCACTTGTCAATCACCATCAAAGACTTGAGTTTCCATGGCAACAATGGTCAGGCCAATGATTGCCCCGACATCTTTTGAAACACATTGCAATATCATTGTCACATGTTTTAGGTTGGCTTGAAATGAAGCCTGCTGGTGCCACTGACACTGTTACCTCTTTGAGGTTTTTTAATATTTTGAAAAAGGGATCAGAGAAAATACCAGCCAATACAAAACAAGATGCTGGCTCTTAGATGGGCAAAATAAATAAATAAATAAAAAGCTGTTTTCTCATCGGATCAGATAAGCCCTAAGAATCATTAATTATTTAAAACATCAACCCCAATCTACTCTACATGGATTTCTCATGAGTAACCGTGGCTAAACTCAGAATGGGCAGAGTAAGTTTTAATGCAGCCCATGAGATATAAATACCTTTTAGTCAGAAAACACATTATTGGTACCTGTTTGGAGCTTATTACAGCTACTCTTTCAGATTCATATTTTGCTTGCCTCTTATGCCTCTTCAATGATTTAGTATGACCTGATTCACTCGTGCTTCTTCCTCATCTTGGATGAGACACGAATACACAAGAGAAAGAGATGGAGAGTGTGAGAGAGTGAATTATATACAGTAGGTGAGGTGGAGGGAACTACTGAAGGAGGCAGAGTCTGAGAAGTCGTGAGACAAACGCGTCTAACAGAATATATGTACTTCTTTGTAAATTTGAAAAATAATGATTTCTTTCTTTCTCTTTCTCTCTTTTTTTCACTGACTCTTGCCTCTATTTGTGCTGACAGGAATAGAGGGAGTCACTGGGAAGTGGCAACCACGTTCTCTCTAAGCTTGAACTCTGTGTGCATCCGGAATATAGGGTTCAGCTTTTATTTTCTGTGTGACTTTTGGTTCAATGAGATTTGGAGAAGGTGACTTTTATCCCTAAGGGAAGAGGAGGGGGAAAAGAGGATGCTCTTATGTGCTCAAGCAAACAGAGTCAGGCAATTGGTGGAGTGAGAGAAATAAAAAGGGTGTATGTGCATCGAAAGCCTTATTGCATAGGGACCATTTGCTTAGTAACAGCTATATTTGTATTTAATTCCTGGACTGCTTATTGGGACAAAAGCTAGGCACAGGATAAAATGAAATACAGAGATGTATTATAGGATATAACTAATGGAGCCAAGCACCCAGATAGATCTAGGCTTATTCTTTGTGTTTAATTTCCTCCTCAGAGAAGGAAATGACCCACTGTATTAACCTTCAAGGAGAGGGGGAAGATGCCTTTTCTTAAACACTAAAAAGCGAGAATAATCATCACTATAGATTGTGCAGTCACAGAGGACATTGTGGGTTACTCTTCCTAACCACAGTGTTCAAGGATGCCAAGCTGAGTTCTGTACTTCAAGGTGCAATCCCAGCTCTAATTCCTCTCGTTTGGCAGAGCTGATCAAAAACCCTCAGGCCCCCCCTTGTCTGACAGAAACACCACATCCATTTCTAATGAGTCTAGTGGGGACACCTTCCCACAAGGTTTGCCTCCGAGTTTGCCCTCAGGGTCGTGGCTGAATGGGGCACAGGGATGCTTTAAAATTGTGATTAGCCCCTCGGGTCAAAGAGGGGTTGATCTGCAGTGCACCTTGAGGTCCTGCTCAATATACTACTCCCAAGTGAGTGAAGTGAGTGTCCAGTTCTCCTTCGTTTCCCCTTTTCACTGTCAGCACAAATACCAGTAGCTTTAATTTCATCGCTCTCTCTCTCTGTTCTTTGACCTCCCTGCACTTGTGTCTTGTGAGGATTTTGGTAAACAAGAACAAATACATCAGTGATTCATATATTTTTTTTTTTCTGCCAATGTGCTGACAATTTAATTAATTTTTGGTATTAAAGGTGTAGTGTGTGGTGTATTTTGTTGTTATTATTCTGCCTGTTTAGTCTACATGAACATAAACAATGTACTAATATTTTCCATGCTGCATCCTTCATCTGAAAACAGGCTTTGTCAAGCAATACTATCAGACCTGAGTGAGGGAGAATGTGAATACCACTGAGGGCAAGAAACTATCCCATCAAACTGCTGAACGGCTGTCTTCATCAGTCATAATTTCAGTTATTGTCTCACTTTACCAGCACAGTGTTGTTGATGCTCCATGTGAGAGTTGTGTGGAGCTGATGGGCTTAATCAGCAATGTGCAAATGGTGTGAATCCAACGTAAATGTTACACATCACAGTTTTAAGTCATAAAATGACCACATCATCATCTTAAATTGAAATGCTGGATTCACTGACTAGATAGATACAACCAGATTAATCACAGTATGTTTTTATTATTATTATTATTATTATTAGTATTATTATTATTATTATTATTATTATTAATAAAGGTCCATAAGGTGTTTATGCTTTGAGATGTTTCTGGGTTGGAAATGCTGAGTGAACTTGAAGATTTTGCCTCCACTCTCAAAAATGTCTTGACCAGAGGAGAAGGAAAACAAAGGTCTGAAGTGAGGATCTGTTTAAAAATTACACCAAAGCCATTGAGCTACAGCCAGATGGTTGTTCAGTTGTGTATAAGCATGTGCATGTTCATAACATCCTGTAAATGTTTTTTTTTGGGTGAGAGAGATGATTTTTTTCCTTTTTTTTTTGGATTGCAGTAGCCTTTTTCATTGCTAAAGGTTGCAGTTTAAATATAACTACTTTTTTTAATATATTCTGGCAGGATTTTCTTTATGTCTGTGCACATTTTCAGCATGGCAGTCTCTCACTGGTCCAGCGATTAGATCACTACAGTCCGTCATCGTTCTTATAAAGTCTTTAAAAAGTGAGTATGTTTGCTGACAAACCATTCCTTCGCTTACTTATTATACCAGAGACGCAGGAAATACTTGTCTTTTGATTTCCTCACTGTTGATGCCATAGCCGATTGCATCATTTGACAACTGCAGCAGACGCCTGATGTGGCATAACATCAGGTGTGAAAGTAAAAAAAAAAAAAAAAAAAAGCTTTACCGGACAGTTGAATCAGAACGATTTGTGGAAATACATCGTTATATTCTGATGAGCTGACACAAACAGCAATTTGTGCATGTGTGCAAGAAAAGCAGTGTGAGCTAAAATTATTGGACTATATTCCAGAATCATCACAGTCCTTTGGGTATGTCATTGCCTCCTCCAAGTACAGAGAAATTCACAACAAACAAAGTCTGCCGTATGTTCAGTATGACATATTGTTCATCAAGAAAACATAATATTTGAACAAGTGGTAAACAATTTTACTGATTACTCCTCAGGAATAGAGGTTGCTAGGTCACCAAAACATCCAAATACCTGTTAATGTATAAAATATTCTGTTTACACATTCCCTTTTATTTTATTTCAGAATATTTTGCCAATCTGTATATTAATATATACATTTAATTAAAATACCCACCAATATATTTCCAATACATCTTATTGGTTATCCGATGGCAGGAAAAAGAAGACCGTTATTTCTAAACATCAGTATCAAAAATTCAATCATAGAAAAGTCAATATCAGTCAACTTCAAAATTTAATTTCAAATGCAGGTCACCCAAAAGACATTAAACTCATTTGTAAAGGTATTTCCTATTATTGTTCATGTTGATTTGCCTGGAAACATTTATTTTGCCAGGTTGTTTTGTATCAGTCATTCCAACAGACGTGGTTTAGAGGGATGCAGTTCTAAGTTTTGCAAAATCAATTTGGCAAAATTAAAACAGAACCGTACATATGATTTATGAAGTTGTGATACATTGTTTAAAATATATTACCCTTTGGAAATGTCTGGTTTAGCTATTTAAACATATTAGGAAATAGTAAAAGTAGTCTTTTAGTCTAGAATTTTTATGGTACATGATACACATTTGCATTACAATGTGAATCGAGTCACGATTCACATCTCTAAAAGTGGATCCTGTACACAAAGTTTGTTTAGTTAATTGACCATTCCTTAATACTCTGGGTATTTACAGTGATTGGATAAGTTTTGGGACAGTTCTTCAGAGTATTTGCCCAAATCGCTAAGCTTAACATCAAATTAAATGCAACCTAGAATAGGCTAAATGGTAGCAGTAATTGGAAGCCATTAGTGGTCTAACAACTGTTAAGATGCGAAGCGAGTGCAGGAACTGAGAAGAGGTTTACTTCTTGTCTCTGCTGTGAGGAGGCTGCTGAGCTCACTGCACTAACAACAGTCACATTAAATTACAGAGCAGCACGCTCCACAGAAGCCTGTGATTGGCGATAGGTTCCTGTCAAGATTATCCATGTGGTTCTGAGGCTGACTGTGTCCTTTACTGGGGTAGTTGGGGGTCGGTGCTAGTTAACAAATGACAAAACAGGCAAAGCCAATCATAGAAGCCCTCCCCTGATTCTACACTGTGCAGTCTACAACTCGGGGGCCTGTGATGCATCTCCCTGGCTGTTTTCTGTTAACTCGGCTCTTTCAAGGCCATCTATTCTACCATGCTGCTTGATGTCGCAGCAAAGTCTCCCAAGTCAGTTCCCTCCCCCCACCTACCTCTACAGCCGACTATGCTGCAGGTACAGTTCTTCGACCCCCTTCTTTTGTGTCAAGATAGGAGGAATAGCTGTCAACTCATGGAAAGTGAAAACTCAACCTTTCAGTCACCTGAGAAAGAGAGATGAGCTTTCCCATTGTCCTGTCTTCAATGATTTTGCCTTGATTACATGTTCACTCCCAGCACATGGTTGAGCACATCTCAAATGCTGACCAGCCACTTTTCTTCCCAGAGTAAATCCTCTTTTTTTTTATTGCTCTTTCACCATCCTTCCGGCAATGAAGAATGCACCATGGCAAGATGGTGTGTATCTGAACCTATTCACTGGCCACTTAATCATTTTGATGCTTTGGTCAAGAGCAGACTGGTGGACTCAAAATGTTTTTTTCTTTTTTTTTCCCCAACCAGCAAGCCAAACTCCAAGTTACAGATAAAATAGTAAGAGGCTCCATAGACAGTGATACTGTATTTTGCTGAGAAGAAAACCATTCATTTGAAGCAGGTCTGAGGTTAGGATGTTTTACGTGTATCAACATCATCCATCATCCACTTGCTCCCACCTTTTTCTCCAGCAATGCTTAGGAGGAGTCTCAGAATTCAACTGCTGTAGCAGCAAGAACTTCTGCCTCAGATAGTTTATTCTGTCTACTCATGATTACTCTTTCAGCCCCAATACCCGGTACATGATACTCCTCTTGACAGCTACATTGGTTAAACAAAGAGACAAGTCGATGCCCTTCCAGAACCTTAGATCAAACTGGATATCTCTTAATTTAACTTATTTCTGTGTCAGTGCCTTCTTAGTAGTACTTAATGGAAATAAACAGCTCTCGTGAGCTCTTCCTTTTCTGAGAACACAGTCTGTATTTGGAATGTTGCTTTACAGGACAAACTCTGCAGCAGGGTTTCCCAATCTTGGTCCTTGGGGACCCTTGTCCTGTATGTTTTAGATGTTTCCCTGCTCCAACACACCTGATTCAAAACAGCCAGCTCATCATTAATCTCTGCAAAAGCCTCACAGCAACCCACTCATTTGACCTCTACAGAGTCAGCTTTATTGTTGCTGTATTTTATGTTAATCTGCTTGAAGAAAGTCACGTGACCAATACAGCTGCAGTATCGCCCGTCATGCGGCGCACAGGACGCACCAAACTGTGTTTAAAAGGAAGCGCATCTCTCAACGTGATGCATCTCTGTCAAAACAATCAGTCAATGCCTCCAGACCTGGGAGCCGTGGATGCGAAACACATGGTTTCTGGTCGCTGGAACTGCGTTGGTAGAGGACCGCCCAGCCCTGTGTCAGAGGCGTCTACCTCAAGGATGAACTGGCGATCTGGGTCAGGGTGAGATAGGATGGGTGCAGTTGTGAAGGGAAAAGTTGTAAACGGACAAAAGCAGCTTAAGGGGAGAGGTGAGTCTGGTGAGGAGCTCTGCAACTCGGCTGTAGTTCCTTATGAAACACATGTAGAAATTTGCAAAACCCAGGAACCGTTGTAACTGCTTGCGGCTGGAGAGAGATCTTCGCAGGATCCGGGGATAGTTTCCCTTGTTCCACGATGAACCCCAGGAACGGAACAGACTTGGCGTGGAAGGAGCACTTTCCTGCCTTTACGTAAAGCCTGTTCTCCAGCAGGCATTGCAGGACTAGGCGAACATGCTGGACATGTTCCTCTTCTGTCTCCGAAAAAATGAGGATGTCGGCTAGGTAGACGAAGAGTAACCTGTCCAGCATGTTGCGCATTATGTTGTTTACCAGGTGTTGGAAGACGGCAGGGACATTGGTTAGTCCGAAGGGCATGACTAGATATTCAAAATGTCCAAGGGGGGTGTTGAATGCCGTCTTCCATTCATGTCCCTCTCTAATCCGAACCAAATGATAAGTGTTGCGGAGGTCGATTTTAGGAAACATTTAGAGATAACTTCATACATAACTGACTTTTCAAATGCTTTACTGACATGAATACCTGTTTCTCCAGTGTGTCAAAAAAACATACTTTAATATCAGTGTCATGAGTGAAGAAAAAACAAATGCTACTGAATAGGACTATTGTACATACAACATGCCAGTAAAAGAAGTGTGTTCTCGTTCCATTGTTAAATTCATCGAATTATTTTTTCTTTAGCCAAAAACAGAGGGATTGTTAAGGCATGTTTATAGCACAGTGGTGAGATATTAGTTAAGGACAATTAAATAGCAACAACAGTTTCATTTTTTATTTTATTATTGTAGCATAACTGAACAGATGGTGAAACGAAACCTTGCAACTGCAACTTGACCTATGCGAAGATGCTTTTGTATTTACTGCATGACATCATTTTCTCTACATTTCACTTAATTTGCATTATTAAAATATATAATAAAAGCTGCTCACAAATTTGAGCAGAACTGACAGAGCTCAAATAATACACAATACTGCTTTGTGTATACTACATATAACCCAAGTTTAATTTGAATACAACTCTGATTATTATTGTTTGAAAATCAACTTCTAACCTTGATAAAAAAAAAAATGTGACAGTTCAGTTGTATTCCCAGAATAAAAGTGTTGTTGATAGAAAGTGAGTTACGTTAAAGAAGATCAGAGAGCAGCTGAGTAACAAGACATGGCGAGGAGGCGTTAGTGTGGCGAGTCTTGGACATGGTGTAATTTAGACCATTTGACAAAGAGAATTGATGAAGTGCACATGCGTGTAAGGTTATTAACATTTTTAGCAAGTTCACAACACATTTGATTTGTGCCACTTTCAAGAAAAAGTTCTAATGTTGAGGAACTTTTCCCCAGAAATTGAGTAGTTATCAGTACCCTCCAACTCTTTCCGATAATGGAAACTGATAGAGAGAAGAGTATCCACGTTGATCATTCTCCTCTGTGACTCCCACATTGATATTCATGTATAATTGGACAGGTATAACTTTCCACTCTCCACTGCAGCATCTAATTTTAAAATGAAATAAGGAGTTGTAAATTAGTGTGTTTTTTAAAAAAATGCTGTTCCATTGTTTTTAAAGTGAACACCTCCCCTCGATGAGTAGCAGAATACAGTGGATGTTACAGAATGATTTATGTCAGTGATTATACAGGGAGCAATTTAACTGTCCATTCATCAAAGCTGCTGATGGGGGAAAAAAAAAACAATGTAGATAATAATAACTAAGTTGCAGCTGGCTCTGAGGCTTTCATGCAAATTAAATCAGCATTGTCTTCTCATTCAGTCCAACAGAGGGGCGGATCAGGTTGAAACCAAAACAAACTTTTGCAGGTGTATTAAATCTAGACATGCTTAATAACATGCATTATGTGACAGTGAATAAAGAGCTGTTTAGAAAATATTCTAAGTTACAACCTCGTGTTTTGCTTATATTGTCCAAATATAACAAAAGTTTCAAAATTGGTGAGTTTGTGTTGATGGAGACGAATGTACCCTAAAATGGAGGCTGCAAACACACACTAAATGTAGAAAGTGGAACTGTTGATCAGCAGTGGCACAGTTCTTTGACTAATTCTACCCCATCATGCAGTGCCGCTTGATCACCTTGCTGAAAATGTCAATAAGTTTGTTTACACATTAAACAGGCTGCTTGTTAACCAAAACGTCATTGTTGCTGAATGGTTTGGTTTATTCAGTTAGATTTATATTAAATTCCTTTATAACTTTGCAAAAACTCCACAATGTACTATTTTACTTCTTACATCATTGTATATTTCTAATGTTCTTATATATTTAATCCTTCTGCCAACATGTATTATTTGCATTTTATTTCATGTCTATCTATAACAAATAACAAAAGCAAATAACTAAACACAACTGTGTTTTCCTATTTGTGGTGGTGATTCGCACTTCAGGGACACATCTATCTATCTCTTGTGCTATGTCACATGAAGACATGCATGGTTTTCAGAATACAGATGGAGATCTTCTCCAGCAGCAGCCACTGCATCTCTAGATTGGAGTCACAGCTGCACAAAGACAAAAACACAGCACACTATCATCTTATCATCCAGGCTCCAGATCCCAGAGAGTGACTTGAAAATTCGTTGAAAATACAGGAAATCCAAATGATGTGACTCAGAGTGACATGTCCCACTTCCACTTGTAACTTTGAAACCATCACTCATAAAGAAAACCATTTGCTGCTTATATCAGGGGAGTGTGGTTTCTGGCACACATAGTGTACTTTGTGGAATAGCTTGCAGCAGGACTGTGTACTGCATCCAATCAGGACATCTCTCTCTATCTCACGCTCTCTGCAAGCTCCATCTGTCACTGAGAAATGCCACTGTGTGTGAGACCCAGGCCATGTGGGCGAGCTTTGGTGAGTCGGGTTTGAGCTCTTAGACCCAAAGCCTGGAAAATCGGGGGAGTTAAAGACCTTGGACCAAAAGAAACTTAATCGTTGAGAGACAGAAAATAGAAGGTGTTTCCTTTTGCATATTTCACTTCTCAGATTTCCAATGTGATCAACCCTATTAGGAGACACTAACTGAAGGTATTCATATGACTATTTAACATGTGTACAAGTCTTTGTTGCAATAGAGATCATTCAAATAAATGATTGTAATAAATGAATTGGTCCAGCATATGTCCAGCATTTTACAGTTTAGTGGTGTGCATTCCAGTAAATTCTGGGAAGAGCTGCACTCAGCAGAGATGTGTCCGGTGGAGAGTCAAACAGCAATCAGATCAAGCAACCACAGGGTGTCCGCGCATCCTCAAAAAGTCTTACATTCATGTATCTAAAATTAAGGGCTTCAACGTTCTAGATTAATTACGAAATGTTATATGCTGGTTATATACTCAAAGGTCTTATTTTATTTATGTTTTGTATATTTTGTATATTTGTTGTATACTTGGTCGGAAATATTATATATAGTATACGTGTTTTCGGTCTTAAATGTAATTCAAGGTGGCATTAAAAAGGTCTCAAAAAGGTCTTAAATTTGACTGGCAGAAACCTGCAGATACCCTGAACCAGAAGACAAAAGTGGCTGAGGTACAAAAAAACAGGAACAGAGAGGCAGTCAGGTTTACTTCGGCAAGATGAGGCAAAGTCAGCAACAGGAGGTCAAAACAGTAACATATGCTGGAGAGTCTTGCATAAGGTAGCAAAGTGTGGCAGTGGCTTAAATAGTGGCTTGACTGAGCATGAGCTGCACTTGGGGATCCTGATGAATGTAATACTACTGGTGAGGTGGGAGTGGCTGGTAGAGAACAGGTGACAGGGATTGCAGGAGAGGAAATGCTGTCCATGACATTATAGATGTATGCATGAGTGTGCAGGTATGTATCTCTACTGAACATAAGTATATAACAATGGCAATGTATGAATGTGTGTATGAATAGCACATCTAAACATTCTGATGTTTCTATTTTAAAACATATTATTGTATCTTACATAACTTTGTTCCTGACTATTCCTTCATTTCCATCACTCCATGAAATCAGTGAATCATTCAAAATCATCATCTATCGAACTTCATAATTCCAAGGATACTGGGCAGGTAAATGTGTTTGACACTGGATTAAGATGCTGTACATGGATTAGATGAAAACAGAGCATGAGGAAAACAAAGACCAATATGGCTTTGCAAAGGAAAAACAATCAAATTATAATACACCACTTGCAATGGGATTACATTAAAAGTGTCTAGTAAAAAAACAAGACAAAAAAAACAAATCATTTCCTCCACAATATGTAACCACACTTTGCAGGATTTCAGCGTGTGCATATTGAGTTCCACGTCATTTATACAATTCAGTCAGTTTCATAAATTGAGATACATTTTAGTAAGTTCACTCTTTTGCAGATGTAACAAAACCCTAAATTTGGTACAAGAACACATTAGTAAGCTGTGTCACACACACATGTTGAGTTGACAACGCATACAGTATAGCTTCAGGCTTCCTGAATTTGTAAGCATGAAGTTGTAGAAAGACTTCAATTTGATCTTTAAAAAGCCTCTATGAGATCACATAGTCTGAATATGTGCAGCATTAGATTTTACGTTTGGCCTGATGTGAAAATTATTTTGCCACTATCCACTTCTTTTCTGATCCATATCTCTCTGTTTAGAAGGTCGTGGGTTGCAGACTTTAACCAAAAAGTGTTACACTTTGGGGCTGAGGGCTGAAAAATAATGACCCTAAACAGTAATGAGATCTGTGGAACTTTGAAGTGCTTTGAAAAATAATCTGAATTTCTCTTTCCACGAATAATCGTATGAATGGTCATTAGAGTAAGCCATGTTTTATTAAGTGAAAATGACTATAATTTGAAACTAAATTACAAAACAGACAAACAACAAAACTGCTTCATCTGAGAAACCACAAACTGACCCCATCCATTATTGCAGTTACTATTATTTATTTCATGTGTTACCATATTTGAACATCAACAATAATTTCTTAACATTTTGAATTATGTGGCTCGCAAGTGGATTGTGGGTTATGTTTTATGCATATTGGCACTATAATTGAATTTATTTTCCTACAATTGATTACATCATTACCACAAGTAAAAACTCAGCGTGTGATTTTTAGTCCATATTTCAATTGACCACTGCTTTATATGAGTTATATTTTAATGGACCATATTGCAGTTGAAATATAGTCCATCATGATAGCCATTTAAGCGAGACTATTAGTCATTAAAGTGCCACAAATAGAAATTATAGGGCCCCGAGCTTGCCATATTAGAGAAATGGCAATTACTTTGGCGGTCAGCATATTCCTTACCACACCTCACCACAGGTCACCGACCTCACTTTCCTCTAAGCAAATGAAAACTTTCTTCGAAGATGTATGAATACACCACCGCATATTTGTAAGGTTCTGTTTCGGGATCACTCTTCTGTTTCAGATATACAGTGACATGCTGCTTTAGTGTGTGGCAGATTTAGTCATGAGATTTCCCTTTGGACAATATATATCAAGTAGGTTTGGTTTTGATTCATTTATTGAGAGATAAATAAGTAGCAATCGAAATGAATGTACTACTCAGATAAATATGATAAGGCAAGCACTAATAACCAGTCAACTTCCCATTCATCTACATGTAATTCAGTTACATACAATACTGCATGCAATACCAAATGCACACAGTCAAAAATCTAATAATGAAATGTTTTACAAACACCCTTATGAACAGGGTATGTGAGAAGAGAGAGAGCAAGAGCCGATCAGAGGGAAACTAGAAACCGCCAAAGCATGATTAGCCCAATCCTGAAAATGTATTGTTTTATACCACATACTGTGTCAGTCAATCAAGTAGGGATCTAGGATACCTCCTGATAGAAAGGTTAGATTTGTTTGTTCTGCCTTCCAGGACACGTTCCCTCATGTCAGTGACGTTGACCAATGAAAGCACTAAGTGCACTGCCAGTGCAAAAGTAATGAGCATAAAGAAGCAAAATGTCAAAGCAAAAGAGGGGTGATGAAGTTACCTCAAGTTCTCTATGAAGGGTTGATTTCCTAAACTCTTTCCTTCTCGCACAACGCAAAACAGGCGGTATCATCTACACCGCTTGGGACCCACGTAACAGGTGTCATCCAGCCCTGCCCCAGTGCCCAGTTGTCCAAACCATCTTCTTAACATCATCGTGCTGGTCCCAATGATTGGTCAAGTCCGGTGCCATCGTATAGTCGCTCATGGTCATGTCACGGCATGGATGAAAGGCTCTGTGATCACCTACTGTAATGATACATCGTGACCATTGTAACAGATCAAAACAAATCATTGAGTCTGAACTCTGAACATAATATTTTTGAGAGAGGATGAGGGACGACCTGTTCTCCAGCTTCCTCCTACAGTCCAAAAACATGTGATTAGGTAACTTGGTCACTCTAAATTGACCATAGGTGTGAATGTGAGAGTGAATGGATGTTTGTCTCTCTTTTGGTCCTGCGATGGACTGGCAAACTGTCCAGGGTGTATCCCGCCTATCGCCCTATGTCAGCTGAGATTGGCACAGCCAATTCCCCCCGCGATCCTCCGGTGGAGGATAAAGCAGTAGATAATCGATGGATAGATATTTGCATTTGTGCTGCCCCATTCACCTGCTTCAGCTGGTGATGATGAAAATATCAAGTTGCTTGTTACTGAGAGTCCAGCACCTGGTAAAAAGTGAGCAAAAACAGAGGAAATTGACTGATTGTCTGGACCACAGGGTAATAATCAGTCGAGTGGACTGCAGTAGCGAAGAGGGGAGGAGCAAACAGCTCAATGAGCAATGAGCACAAACTCTCATCGCTCATTACATGCTCACAAAAATGATGTTGTTCAGCTAACAAGGGAGCTGGATCAGTAGTTTGACACTGGATGTAGATGGGTATAATCCTGCCACTGGGCATCTATATCGAGTGGCATTCTCCTCCACTACTTCTGCTGGCCTGTTACCGTTTCCTCAAATCCCCTTCAAACAACACAAGCCCTGCAGCAAACTACACACTGAGGGTGGTTGGGATGTGATGGGAATTTGGATCACGTAATCACACACTTGTCATAAGTCGTTCACTCTTCTGAGGGGTGTTAACTTTATAAGAGGAATCAGCCAGTGATCCCCACCCCACATGCTATTTTGCAGTTGCACATTCACTGCTTTCTGGACTGAACAGCAACAAAAAAAACAGTGGAATGTGTTAGAGAAATACAAACACTCCTGGGCAATTTACCAGTAAAGTAGAAGGATAATGGGTGGGTCTCAGTGACTACCAGTTAAACAAAAACACATTGGATCAGAAAACATGACAGGGGAACTGGGGTCCCCACTCCATCTTCAGACGTCCATAGTGTTCAGCTTTCAGACTGCTTTTCTTTACTTCTGTTTTGCTGAATGCTCACACGGTTAACCGCATTGGTGACCCCCTGCTTCTCTTTTTTTCTTCTCCTTCGTATTTGAAATGCCACTGCCCAGGCTTCCTTCCACAATAGCTTTTAGAGTTTCAATTTTCAGTCACTGTAATTTCTTGCTACACTGCTCACTTTCCTCGCATTCTTGCCAAAGCTTTGTCTACAGGGTTAGAGCACGATGTTAGCATATCTGGCTGATTTCTGCTGTTTACAAATAATTCTTCTTCCCTGACAGATGATTTTCTTCATAAAGAGTTCCCCTCTTTCACCTCCACTTCACACTTTTTAAATGTGCTCTGAAAATAAAGTTGGCTTGACTGCACACTCAGACTGCTGGATACTTAGAGGGCACTGCATTGGTGACCCCTGCTACTCCATTTTCTTCTCTTTTGTGTTTGCCACTCAAAACACAAAGGAGAAGAAAAAAATTATCCATGTGTACCTTTATTTTCTGTTTTGAGTCAATAACTGTCTGACAATCATCCATTCTTTCAGTCATTCATTTGAATCATACTATTAATACTTTACACTATGGAGCTCGGGGTAGATGATGTCACACAACCAAGGTACTGCTGTCCATCTCTATATACATATCATGGTTCTCAAAGATTCCTCTGGTATGTAGAAAATTAAACGCATTTTTACCCTAACCCTTTTTAAAAAGTGATTTTCACTCAGGATGTGTCATTCTGTTTGCTAAACTAGGCTATCAAGCCAAATACAAGCTCATTCTTTATCTCATATCTTTATTTTCTCTCTTCCATGCAGTTTTATCTCAACCAAGGAGGTTATATTTTTCTATATGTCTGTCTGTTCGTGAGCAGCATTATTGAAAACATCAAGAATGGCTTTTGATTACATTTCTGGGGATGAAGGGTACGGCCCAAAGAAATTATTAGATTTTAGAATTTAGGATTAACCTTGAGAGATAGGGAAGATTGACCTTTTGATGGAAAACTGGAATATAAAACTCAAAAATATGCAACAGTACCTCAAATAAGACTATGTTACTGTCTAGGTAGGTTGAGAAATTAAGTTTTGGATCTAATTCATAATAATATAATAACCTAAAAACAATATAATAACTTCAATGTTGTGCTTCACTAATGCCAATGTACTAACATGGGGGTGTGCCTGTGGATTTTCGAATCACTTTGGCATTAGTCATAGTCTCGTGCCACTTTTCTACTACATGGTCCCAGCACAACTCCACTCCCCTTGGCACGACACAGCTATTTTGCTTTTCCATTAGTGATAGTACCTGGTACCTGCTACTTTTTTTTAAGTACCTGCTCTTGTCACAGGGTGACTATGCCCATGTGTGGGACCAGTGGGGGGCGCTGTTTGTTAAATTTGTCTCCACAGGCGTTTGGCGCCATTCAGGATTGCCCCGGAAGTATCCGGGGGATCGCAGATGTGTGGTTGGCGGAGAAGCAAAGGAGGCGGGGTCGGGACGGTTGAAAAGGGAGCAACAGGAAGAATAAGGAAACGACTTGGGACGACTTGGGACGAGGGCGGAGCGGACAGGAGCGGAGCGGAACAGACAAGACAAAGAGTGGACAAAGAGCGGACAAAGAGCGGACAAAGAGCGGCGGTGCGACTTGCGGAGCAGGATGATGGAAAGAGGAAGCGGGATCCAGCCTACGGCCGGACGAGCGTGCAGCGGCGGAGCGTGCCACAGACGGCGCTGGTCAGCGACAGGTTATAGGGGAGACGCATCGCGGGAAACGTGGAGGGGTAGAGGTGAGCTTCGCCCCTCCCCCGAGCTAAGTACCGCTTTTATTTCACTCCCCTCACCGTCACTGTGTAAAGTTGGGAAGACATAGAAACCCCTTGATTTGTGTTTATTATTTGGCTTGGATTTTACTTTGCATGCAGTCGTCGTTTTGTTTTGGTTTTGATTTATTTAGTTACAGTTGCATGTTAAGTTACTTATTTTTAAAGGGGTTTCTCAGGCTTTAACACAAAGCATTGACTGGTTATTCTCTGCACATGATAGTTGGAGTTGGCACCAGTACTGGACCCACGCACCGGTAAAGAGAGAGAGGACACGAGAACTGTAACTAGACTGCGCTCTGTTACCACCTGCTCCCTCCCGTCATCATTGCTCTATGGACTCTTCTTATTATGTTTTTAACTTAGTCTCAGTCTGTTTTTAAGCATAGCTGTGCTATAATAAATACCATCTGTTGTAATCACCTGTTTATGCGTGTTTGTGGCCAGTGGCTCCCCAGAAGAGACCTCATTTTTATATTCATTTTATTAATACACGGACCCGTTACACTCTGACGAGGTTCCAAGTGAGCTGAGCTGATAATATACGTGACGTAGCCAGACTGCCGGGCCACTGCTTGGTGCCGTCACCGGAAGATTCATGAGCTTGACGTGTGACACAAGAATTAAACCGAACAATGCCAAACTGTAGATCAATTAAAACAACTTGAAACATGCGTTAATCTCCAACATTAAGCAAGGAAATATCTAAAATGTCATAATTTAACAGAGGAGTCTGGTGTATTTAACAACAGCACTGCCAAAATCCAGCAATCACAAGCAGCAAGCCGTATCACAACCTCTGTCGCTGTATTCAGTGACTGTGTCAGACATAGACTGTACTCCAGTCATGCAGGAAGTGCTGAACGATTATGTGAAGAAATCTTTTTAATTAACAGATTCTAATGATTCAATACACTGAAAACAACTGCTTTACAAGTCACACTCGTGACTTGTTTTTGTCTGTCACGTGTAAAACGAAGTCACGGCTGTTTCATGCAGCTGTGCAGTGATGACTTGTTGAGGAAGTACTATTGTGATGGAAAACCAAACAAACCATGAAGAGTCTAGAGTCGAGTCGAGGCGAGGCAGTACTATGTAGTGGCAAAGCGCCATATGTCACCAAACTTGCATCTCTGCCCATTTTAGATAAACAAGTGAATGTCACTTTATTATTAAAACTGATTTGCAAATTTAATATTCAAATGTTATATATGGGCATAGTCTGTCAGATTGCTCAATATAGTTATTCATGTTTGGCTGCTGTTTGTGAATGTGAATGTGAATGGAGGCAGAGATTCCGTTTTGTTGAAGCGAAATAAAATGAAATAAAAGCCCAGTTGGCCAAAGATGGATCTTAGAAAGATGCATCACTCTTATGTCTGTTCAAAGAGAAGGAGAGAAGAAATCTTTTGAGAGGGATGAATTTTCACTCCATGTGATTTCGTTTTATATGGTTGTATCCATCAATCACATGTGCTGCTGTAGCAATTCAAAGAGGGGCTGTAGCTGCAAGATGTAAAAGCTAAACTGAGCATTCTTGATCAATACTGAACTTGGGTATTACATTGCTACATACTTGACTTCCCACCTCTTTTACTCAATACAACCAGAAGGTGTTTCTTGAAAGGAATAGTTCCATGAAAATATGGTATTCATACAATTGAACTTGCACTAGGTTCTTACAAGAAGGTGTGACAGCTTTATTGGTCATTACAGTTGTGCATTACCACCACACAACACACTTTTCCTCCATCTGCTTTATATTATTTTTGCTTACTGTGATGTCAAATCTTGAGTATGTTGTAACTATGCCACTTGAACTCTGCAGGGATCAAAAAGCCTATTATAATGGATTGCCCAGTAAAAAAAGACTTCAGCAGGTGCAAGGTTCAAAAAACCACATGAACGTTCTGCTTCTCATGTAGCTGAGACCTATTGAAGTGGCAGGAGTGGTACCCATGTGCTCCAAGGTTCATGTTGTGCCTGAGATGTCTACTGTATAACTTGGTTGTTTGAGTGCCATCAGTAAGACATTTTCAGAGAACTGATGTGCTTAGAATTGATGTGACTCGTGACCAGTTTTTCAAAGCATTTCATTATGACAGGTGTCAATGACACTGATCTGTAGTTGTTCAGCTCCTCCGGAATAATAGTTGACTAAGCAGGGTGGTATGGTTGCTTGTCCCAGGGAGATGTTGAAGATGTGTGTGAAAACCCCAGCAAGTTGGTCCGCGCTAGAGCTTAGATCGGGCCTAAAAAAAATCAAGCCCGACCCGACCTGAGCCTGTGCACGTTGTGTATGAGGCTGGCACGGCCAAACACAGTAACTGTCATTACGAGCCCGAGCCCGATTTAAACCCTACATTTTCTCCGCTGAGATCGGCCTCCATGAAAGCATATGTTGCTAATGACGATACACGTCCAGTTTTTTAAATGATGCGTTCAAGGCCACAGGTTTTTACACCTTCACACAATACGACGTGCTATAACATACCACGCGGACATGTCGATGGAGAAAAAACACAAATGCTTGATCAAGGGCCGGGTCGGGCTCGAGCAGAGAATCTAAACTCTAGTCCGCACATGCCTGGAGTACTTTATTGGGCACTCGGGTCAAGCAGCCTTCCTCAGATTCACTGACCTCAGCACTCGCCTCACGTCATGTTCCTTCTGATTGCTGAGGTGTCCTGTTGACCTCAAACTTGGCAAAGTAGACGTTTAACTCCTACACCAGCAAGGCATCAATGGGAGCAGTGGTGTTTGTGCTGCTTTTGTAGTTGGTGATCTGGTGTACACCTTGTTACACCTTCCACAGGTCATCCAGGCTTTCTGTCCTATTCAGTGCTTTCAAAGCAAAGGCAAGTTATGATAATTTTAGTGGAAGGTGGAAGGTCTCTTGCGGGGAATGTATTGGAAACTCACTTCATTTGCAAAGTCAGCTTCTGCTTCAAAATGCAAAACGCCACTCAAGCTGCTGTAAAAAGAACAGGGTGGTGCAAGATGGTGGCTTCTCTGTAAAGCTGAAAGTACACACATAACATGCTTATTGTAAGGCTATGAAAACCAAACTATTGCATATGGTAAAGCAATTATAGACTTTGATGAATATATTTATGGAAAGTAAGGTCCATTTCTACCAAAAAAAATCTTACATACTGGATTTTTCATATGATATATGTGAGACAAATTACTGAAATGTAATCCTATATAATTTGTCAGGATGAAATGTGTGTGGTGTCTTGTGTTTTTCCTTGAGAGGTGACAAGCTTTGTATTGATGCTGGTGGTTATCATCACACATTGGCCTATTGACAGCTTCGACATATCCCCAATGTAGATATATTTTGATCAACTTCGATTCACGAGGCTACTACTATTATATTGGCCCTGATTACTATTGCACTTTTACAGTTTAAAATTGTGCATGAATATTTAATAGAGCAGGTGTATCATCTCTGTGAATGTATTTTTTTTATTGTTAAATAACTGCTGTCATAGTGAAGAGAATCACACCAGCAGAGTTTCGGGCATTCTAAAAGTGTATGATATCCACAGGCAGAGACCCTGCTTAGACATGGAATTGACTCCTGCTGTTTGCAACTTCTTCCGCTCAGCTGGAATCCTTCAATGTAAAGAGCCCGGGGTTTCCAGAGCCCTTTCTCCTTTGACTGTTGAAACTGCATCCCAAACAAACAACAATGCTGCCCTGGTAGAGCGATACCAGCAAAAATGTTTATTCAAAGCAGCAAACATTTGTACCAGTTCAGACTCAGACTTATTTTAACTTACATCAAAACTTGAGATTTTCTTTTGTGTAGTTTAACATTTATTGAGAATGGGCTCAAATGCTTCTAAAAGCTTTGAATCAAAGAGCTAATTAATCACACTGACATTGTCAGTGCATGTATTTAAACAAGGCCTGATTAATAATTCAGAATGCATCATAATTTGCTTTGATTCTGGTATTAATATAATATTAATAAACATAATGTTGGCAAAAAAAGGACATTTTGCCAGGAAACCTTTCAGAAGTGAATTAGCTGATCTATCAGGAAAGACAATTAGAACAAACACATGATTATACAGTATATGTTTTGGTTGTCCAGTTACAGAAATTCATGAACATTTTATTTTTTTACTATTTGTTATTTTTCTCAAAATCGTATAATAACTTCAGTTGATCTTGAAGTTATTGCAAAAAGAAAACCGGAAAAATTAAATTAGTTTGGGGTTGAACTATCAACATCACACTCATTGGGTTATTCAAAATAATAAATCAGAAAATAAGAGATTTTGTAAAAGTTAATTATAAACCCGTATCTAAGAAAGAGCCTGTGGCAGCTGAAGATTCAAGCCCACCAGACACTTCAAACAAAGATTAAGATATTTTAATAGAAAAAAAAAAAAAAATCATCACATTAAGAACAAGTCAAATAAATATGTTCTGTTCATGTCTGGCAATGAGGTCCAAACTGCAAAGAGTTGATGCATATAACTGAACAGATGCAGTTTAATTTATTCTTTTTTTATATTGTTTTTACAGCTGTAGTGTATAACATTTTCCTGAGGACTTAAAGGGACACTGCGTAGTATTTATGGGTTTATAAGACCCAAAATCCACTTTTTTATACATATTATGTGCTCCTGCATTGTCTAGTCGCTGTATACGTTGTCTACGGCTGAGGATACCGTAGCGCTCAGGGAAGGGAGGGGGTGAGCAGAGGAGCAGTTTATTGTTGTAAATTTCAGCCTCTCCTCTAGATGTCACTATAAACTACTTACTTCACCTTTAAAGGTCTCAATCACCAGTTTCGGGTGATTGAGATTTATGTCACATTATGAAGGATCTTCCCATTTAGAGGAAAATAGATGATAAAGCACAATATATGACTGGACACCTGTATGATTGATCCCTGGTATCATCCATACATGACACTGACTGTTTCCAATTTCCTTTTTCAAAAAAATGAATCGTGCCAAAACGCTGGATCCTGAGGCTGCACAACGGGAGGCTGTTTTACACACTTCAGGGTCCTGCAGTATCTGACTTCACCATCAGCTCCCTCAGACACGACTCATAAGCTGAAAGGTCCAGCAGGCAACGAAGTCGGGTTGTCAGCCGGTTCGAGGGTCGCCAGTTCGAGGCTCGGAAGACTTTCCTTGGCAACTGGTTCTTCTGTTGTCGAAAAAAAATTTCTGCTTGACGAGTGGGGCTTAATGCTCCACCTACCGGTGGGGCGGAGATTCATTTTGCGCATGCACTATTCACGCACACCCAACATGCTGTTTGTTCGCAGTTCCAAAATCTGATTGATGAGGCAAATCACGTCCATGCACAAGTATACCAGGGCCTTAAGGCAATAATGAATATTTGAAGATTTTGAAAGAGAGTTTGAAATATTGTGAGCATGTGATGATGTCTTGTGCAATTATTCAGATTTGAAGAGAGGAGGTAACGGTTCAGTTTGCTTTAATGAGTGTATAGCAGTAGGTATTTGATGTAAGTGATTGAAAATTGCCTCATGTGTAACATTTCTCTTTAATCTATTATTCATTAATAAAGAATAATAATAATAATAAAAAAATCTTGCTAACCTTTTGCTAATACCCCCGATGGCGATCATTCTACATATGTGGTTAAAAGTGTAACATGCACTCATTTACAGTACATTAAAACACATGCTGATCATGAGAGCACTGGAGGATGAAATTAGCCGCATTAAACATTCCTTTGGGATCTTCAAGTCAGGTTTTTGCATGAATCATCATAAAGTAAGAGTGACTTGAATTGTCAACAACACACAGTATGTTTCACACATTATCAGATTTGTGACAGACATTGACCGTGTTTGCTGTAAGGCAGAAGCAGCTGTGTGTTATAATGCAGTTTGCATTCTCTGCTTGCCATCAAATTCATTCCTCGGGACAGTCTTCAACTTGTGACCCTTCTATTAGCCCCCGTGCACCCGGCCTGGTGATTAGAGGAACATTAGGAAATTAAAGGCAAATTGCATTACCACGGAAACAGATGGAGGTGCTGCTGAGGAGCTAACGTGCAGGACACGGAACCTGCTGGTGGTCGGACTTTCCGATCTTTCATCGGTGAACATCTTATGCTAAACGTCACCCCCAGGTTGCAATTTCTCAGGTGGCACATTCTGATAAAAAATAGAGCTTGTTACTGTGTGTTTTAATCTTGAAATTTGATGAAAGGCTGTCATGTTATTTCAGCCCTTGAGAACTCTGTGGATGACACATCACTAATTTCTCTCTCACACACACACACACACACACACACACACACACACACACACACACACACACACACACACACACACAGAGGGGTTTTAATGAACTTTGCTGAAAAACTGTACCTATTTCCAGCGGAATAAATGTGATCATACAGCTGAATAAAATGTCAGTTGACCTCCAGGGGAAATAATTTTTGACTTAGCATGGAAATACATTCAGTATGTTTTAATCAAAAGGTGGGAAGTAACAAATTGCAATGACTTGCTTTTCTGTAATTGAGTCTGGATTGTTTTGTGTACTTTCACTTTGTAAAGTTTTTTTTTGTTTTGTTTTTTTTAAATCTGCATTTTTATATTCAATTGAGTATTTTTGTTAAAGTTAGTTTGAAGTGTTGTACTTGCCTACATTTCTCACAATCACATATTTTACTGACAAAAAAGGGAAATAAATAATGGAAGGGAGGTAAAAAATCTCTGCCTCTCGCTTAATGTGCAGCTTCCTCGAAACTGCAGCAAATGTTGGGTACGAAAACAAACCTGAAAGTTCCTAATATAGAGAGTTTGAGCTTTTGCTGGGTCATTTAGGGAAAGACGTGTGACCTTGACCCATTTTGAGTCATAGATTTCATGACTGTTTGTGTATAAAGGATGGGCGGTCTACAAAATCCACAATGTATATCTCCTTGAATGTATGGATTGAAAACGGTGGAGATACCTCCTTGTTTAAAAGTAATTTCCACACTGAACTTGGGTATATGCCAGGTTTGGTGAATCTGTTAAAAAGGCAATTAAGACTATTCCCATTGCCAGTGAATGGTCGTTTTTTTTTTTTGTCGGTTTTTTTCCACCCTTGCATGAATTGTAACACACACACTGGAAGCAAAACAAATCAAAAAGGGAGAAAACAGCATGGAGTCAGTGATTATGTTATATTTTACTTTGGGTCCCACTGTCAATTGATCATTTTGTTTATTCAAATAGTGAAAAATTAAATATTGAGTGCTGTCCCAATTTGTGAAAGGTCACCACAAACATTCTAACAGCTATGCTGGAAGCAGGAAGATTAAAAATGAGGATGATGAAGAATAAATTAATGTGTTCACTCAGGTCTGAGTTGGGATTTAGCATTTTGTCTGATGTTTTTTTTTGACCAGTGGGGATTAGATATAAGTAATCTTTTCTCCATGAAATTTTACTCGAGTAGAATTTACTGTACTTTTTCCACCTTTGGTTTTGATATTTCAGCAACTGGCACTATGTCAACATAGCTTCACTATGAAAATGGATTATTTTCACAGCCTATGGCATGTGCAGGTGATTTAATGCTCTCTGTAAATGGAGTGCATGTATGGGGAGAAAATGTTTCAGTGAGCACAGGTCTGTCTTTCCAATGATTAATCTCTTTTCATCCCATGTCCTCCTCCACCTTGGCATGGTATGCATATTTCATGCAGAATGTAAACTCCCTGCTTCTAACATACATAAACATGTTGATTTGTTTTGTGGAAATAGTTCACATTGAGATTTTGGGGTAAAAACGAGTGCTTTTTTTTAAAAACCAAAAGGACATTTTAAGCATAGTCACCTCCAATCTATATCTTAAGCACACATAAAAGCACCTCACAAGTTTGGCCTACATAATTTATTCCCAATTTTCTCCCCTGATTGTCCATACTCCTCTGGGATATCTTATGAGATATTAATATTTTAGATGTTGCCCCAGTGGAGACAAGGCTCATTGCTCATCTTTCACTGGCATGGTAATGAAAGATGGCCTTTGAGGTAAGAGCCTGTCTCACATGCAGTTTTACTGAGCTAGAGGATGCATTTTATGAATGATTTAGCACAGGTAGAACGTGGCATGGTTTAATTCAGTCAAACACAATCCTCTAGCTTTTGTACAGGGTGCCTTTCCATGCTCTTCAAAATGTTGTTTCTGCTCTTAGTGTCCTCCTCGGACTCACAGGGAACATAATATCTCAAGGTGTACAGATCTGTGCTTCACAGAAACTAAAAAATATGCATTTTTTCTGTAGTCTCACTTTTGGCTGATGCTCAGTGCCTGGAGATATGGGGCTTATTTTTGTGTTTCAACAGTGATAGTTTCAGTGCAGGAGGATTATCAAATGACTCTCTTGCCAAATTGTCTCCTCACAGCTCTGCCCTGAGGTTCACAACCATTCACATCATGTGATGGGAATAACAGCGTTATAAATAACGGTGTTAGTAACGCAGTTATTTTTGTCAGTAACAAGTAATCTAATTGATTACTCTTCTCATTATTATAACGCTGTTACCGTTACTGCCAAAAAATGTGTCGCGTTACTATATTGAAGGCAGCTGTTTTACATCAGACCTCTGAGCCGAGGGACAGAGAAATGTCTTGTTCCTCCTTGTCCTTGGTGAGGGTGGGGGCACGAGGGGCAAAATCCACCATCACCGGCGGGTTTGGAAAGGCTGGACTGCTGCGTAATGAAGAGAACGGCACACACACAAATGACAGTGAGAGTGACAACGAAATAGAGACTGTCTGACGAAGTCATTCAAAGGCTGTCCGACACTGAAGAAGACGACCAGTGGTTTTAGTGTGCAGGAGGAAGATGAAGATTCGAGGAATAAAGTACTTACATTATGTATAAACATACGTACATTATGTCAACTGTTTTTTTTCTTTCTAATTTACACTAAAGAGTAAATCTATGTATTATTTATTTTTGGTACATTGCTTAACAAGCATAATTTAATGTTGCTTTGTTGTGGCCTGTCAACAGTTCAAGTTCAAAGAGGGGTTGAGATAGGGTCCAAATTATTTGACACATATGAGTATTTAAAAATTACTTGAAAGCAACACAATAGTTACTTTCCAAAGTTACTTTTAGAATTTGTAACTCAGTAACTACTTTCGTTACTTTCTGGGAGAAGTAACTAGTTACTTTTTTAGAGCCCAATACTGCTCACATGAGAGATCAGTCGACAAATGTTCTGGAATTTTAAGTAATCATGGTATGCATTATATTTTATATTTACATAAAGACCCCACTGCCATTACCCATTACCTGCACTGTATGTTTTGTTTTGAAATTAAACTCCTAATGTATTTGCTGTGGTTTCACTTTGTTTTTTTTTGTTTTTGTTTTTAAATCCCCTTCCCAACTGTTCTCAGTTTCACCTTTTCGTCTTTCACTAATTAGTACCAGTGTATTTATATTCTTGTATTTCACCTCTGGAGTTGCCAGAACACTGTTAGCTTTTGAGTGCTGCTCATCTGTACCCTGTGATTTACCTGTGTTTGGCTGTTTTGCAGGTTTAATTAGATTTTGGATTGTTGCCTGTTCTCATCTGGATTTGTTTGCCTGTTTGGACAGCTCTCCTAGTTCTTTTTTTTTTTTTTTCACTCCTACTTCTCTGATCTCTTCACAAAGCCTTCTGATCCTTTTTGAAAGAGAAGTGGGACATTTCAAGTTACAATTTGAAATCAAGTAGATTTAGGCTATGTTTACACTAGCACTAGGTATTTTTAAAAAGGAGACGTCCACCTGCGTTTGTGCCTTTCGTTTACACACCAACGGCGATTTCGCCTCTGAAAACGATTCTTTCTAAAAACTCCGGCAAAAGTGGAGATTTAGGAAAACCAGTTTTTTGCGTTTGCATGTAAACGGAGAAAGTGAGAGTTTTTGGCAATCTACGCTCCAAAAATGCAACCTTTTTACATTTGGTTATGATAATTTTAACATGTATGCATTTGCAAATACAGCTCCTATATTGCGTAGCAGAACAGAGACGTATTAGGGATCGGAGGTCAGCAATTTCAGAACTTCTTCCGTCATGAGCCAGACCGCGTCACCGTCAGCATTGCCGGTTTTGGGTCCGACCTCAGCGGACTGCTGTCTGGTGGGAGAACTTTGAGAATGAGGTTATGTCCCGGAGGAGTGGGGTGAAAATCTTAGGATGTCATGATCATCACTGCTGTCACTCTGTCACTTGAATAGTTACGTCCATACATCGAGGGTGAGAGGTCGGTTGTTGTTGTTGTTGCTGTTGTTGTGAGGATTCTGATTGGCTTGTATGGTTTTCTCCTTCTTCCTACACTGCCGCCCACAGGCTTGGCGTAGTTATGCTGGCATAACTACTATGACAGCTTATTTATGCGGGTTACTATGAACAGAAACTTTTTGAAAACGATGATGTGTGCACAAAGTTATTTTGGAAAACGGAGGGAAGAAAATATCAGATTTTAAAAATATCCAGCTAGTGTAAACATAGCCTAAATAAAGGACCTCATGCCTTACTTATTTCATGAAATAAAGACACAACATGGAATTAAATACACAGAAGAGGCCCAAACCTTACATTGCAATTGTAAACCATATAAAACCTGTGGACAGTAAAACAAGTGTTTGATGAGCATAAGCCCTTAAAACTGATCCTGTTAAGTGTACTTTAGGTGAAATGCACGTGCTTGTATTTAAGCTCTGTGTCCATTTTGGGTTGTGTCTCTGCACCATGACCATGTCTGGTATCAATGGGCTTTGCTGTGAATACAAAGTTAGACAATAGAAATTCTGACACAGAATATTTATTAAATTAAATACAGGTGCTACTAGTTAAAGTAATGATAGCTTTGTGTGTATAAGTGACACACTGTAGGATATCAATCTTCAAATTACGATAATGTTGATGCTACATCACCTTCCAACAGGGTGAATGTCACCTCTGTCAAAGCCTTAACTTTTAAGCATCATTCACTGATTAGATAATTGTAACAGACTCTCAAACTCTTTTGAGATATTTTCTTTGGTAAACAAAAGTTTGGGAAAGAGAGAAAACAATGTTTCTCAATATATCACACACACTTGGACATGCACACACACTTTCCTTGGGCCATACAATCCACCAGCTAACATATGATTAAGTTTTGTTGCACTGCAGAGGCTGAAAATTCACTATGCCATTGTCACTGTAAGGAAACCCATATCACATTATACAGACATTTGATTAGATTTTAGTGTAAATAAATTGATTTAGTGGCACTTTAACAGTCCAGGCTGTAGTCTTGAGGAGTATGCTTATTAGGTTTATAGGAATATTAAATCTTCGAAATTACTGCAGATGTCCAGTGACACTGTTGGTGTAGCATTTGATTCAATGCCAGTCTTAATGAATTTGCTGCCTCTTTTGAGGCAATGCTTATACTCATGATATAATTATTTTGAGGTGCTTAAGAGAACTGACTGTTAGCATCAGCCATGTCTTTTTGTCTTACGTACTTAGACAGATGATCATGTGGCTAATTGTAGTCTCAAAAGATGTTGTTTAAAGATACCTTAGATGATCTCAAAACAACAAATCTCATGCAGTCAACAAACACACCAAGTGTCAAGGCTGTAATCTTGAAGGATTCATCATGCGCTATTTTCACTTGCTTTATTATCCATGCTTTACTCAGAGAGGTAGTTTGAAATCAAAATCAGCAAGTACTGTACAATGTCACATGTATAAATATACAGAGATGAAACAAAAGAGTGACAAACCAGCATATTTTAAAAGAAGAAATGGAAATCAGGTTGTCAATTTTAATGTAACTAAAAATAAGTCAAACGATTAATTAATATTCAACCATGTTAAAAACAAAGCATTCAATCACCAAAGAGTTAAGTGAAAAAGAGAGTAGAAGACATGCTGTGTCGATCATAAGTTAAGGTGTTGGTGTCTACACAGCTAAAATCCTGTCATCAGGCACAAACCCTCTCAGCTATTCCAACATCCAGATTGTGGAAGTGGAGACACCTGCGAGAGAACAAATTGGCCACAACTGCACAACACATGCACACGCACACACATAGACCTGGCAGCCCCTTCATCACGCTGCATGCAACTGTTGAACTTTAAACATTTGTTTTCTTGCCCTTGGATTGAAGTTACTGAATTTTGTGAGGACATAAACATGACAATGCTTTGTGTTGAAGTACAAGATCTGGGTCAGGTTTTATAATAGCTGGCCCAGCAATGTCTGGTGAGAAAAAGCAATTTGTATGAAAAAGCAAAAATTGTTGGGTTTTGCATCCATTTACTTGAGGCTTACTGACTCACAAAACATTAGAACTGACATAAACGAGACATAGAACATAAAAATCACAACAGATGGACACTAGAATATAAAGTGAGTTTACATTACAATTAGAATGTACTGTGTCGAATGTACGATACATGTACTGGATATGTTCTTGTATATCTGTAGCTTTGAGTGCATTAAAAAAATACACAAAACTTGTTCTTGTATGGCTACAGATATCAGATTGTCAGAGTGGCTGTCAGATATGCGACTTACTTTACACTGTCTGAGATCATGTTTCTCAGTTCCTCAGAGCTACAGGCAGTGCTCATAAAAATGACGTGGTCATTCAAGATCACAGTATTTGTGGAAAATATGGAGAAAGGGACTCATTCCCCGTGATGAATGTTGTAGTTACTTCTTCCAAAAGCTCCCATTACTGGACCGTCAACTGAGAGTAACACTGTCATCTTGTCACACTCTGTATGTTACTAAATAATCACTCTGCTTTGATGCAACGTGGGAAGTGAAGTAAAGCAAGATGTATTCTGAAAGCACCAATTTATGTCACTCCTTTGAACCTAGAATGACACTGTCAGACTTTCTTTTGTTTTCTCTGTTCTCTCTCAGCCGCTGTTCGTCAACCTCCTCCGTATAATCTTTGGTGAGCACAGGACAGGCTTTGATAACGATGACTAACCCAATATGTGGACTTCAAGAAATTAAGTTTTCATAATTCCTTCTATTTGTTCACAATTAGGGTGGCTGGTGTATGGCAACTGGAATACTGCCCAGAAACCTGATTGTGTTAATGTGACTGGGATGAGGTCTGGGACCACAAAGATCTATGGTAATCACGGGACAGGGATAAGTGACGGCTTTACTGTGTATATCAAACCAAGAAGACAATTTCTCCCCTTAACGTTTCCCTGCAGTGATTACAGGATGTTTATGACACAGGAGGCTGTTTATTGCTATCTTGCTCCCCCATCCTCTTTTTCCCATTTTTCCCCAGTGTGTGTTTTTTTTTTCCTTCAGTCATGTTCATATCAGTCAGAGATGAATGTTATGTTGTGTTAAGGTTTTAACATTGAGGTATTGAATCAAAATATTAGACTTATGTCTGTCCTCAAGTCAAGACAAGGCAGCTTCATTTGTACATTTCTAGTGTATTGTACCGAGCCACTAAGCCACTTCCTTAATTAAATAAATCACTAAAATTATTAACAAAATGCGCAGGAGACCCAAAACGAAAGGCAAAGTCTTCCCCGGGAGATCTTCGATTACCCAAAAGGCTGAAGTCACAACAAACTCTCCAGCACCACAAGTTATACACTGGGAAACAGGCAATTGACATCAAACACACTTCCAAGTTCTAACTTGGTGTTTATAGATACACAGACAACTTAAGAAGCCACACAGAGGGAACCTTCATCAATGACAATCAGTGCCACACACACCTGACTGCAGTGAGTTGATTCTCTCACCACTCTCACAGAGCCAGAAGACTGAGTGCCCTCAAAACTGGATATGATAATGCAGCAAATGTTATTTTATAATTATTTTAGAATATAGTGCAGCAAAATACCAAAATTGAGCGTGTTTTAGAAATCCCAGTTGTGTGCGGTATAACATCTAATGGTTTGAACTCTGAGCTCAACTATCCGACCTGAGTCAGAGGATATCCGAGGCCTACTAGGTTTATATTCTTTTGATATGTTATTAATGTATTCTGGACCTTAAGAAAATTGTGATTTTTAGTGAACCGTAGGTGACTGATTAGGGGCCCCTCAAATAGCCAATTTCATGCAAGAATGAGGAAGACAAAAGCGGAGGGTTATTAGTGGGCAAGAAAATAGGTTGGTGTCACACCTCGGGGATCTTTGATAAGAAGTGATCGGGGATAACTGTAGTCAGCGGCACAGCACTGAGACAGTAGTGCGGCCTCCGAGTAACTTGATGATCAAATAAACAAACCCACAGTAAGGCAAAGGCATGTCTCTCAGATTGAAACACACAGTTTACACAGCTACTCTTGACTTCCATCCAATTGTACAGCATAAATAGGCCCTAAAGAGGTAACAAATGCCAGTATTCACACACTCACGCACAAAGAAATAGGATGAATAGTCTTATTTGTAATGCAGTTTTCTTGTGCAATGGACTGGGTCAACATTTAAAACATTTACATAAAATAAATACTTATCCTGCCTGTGGATGATTGGTGCATCATTAGCCACTTCACATACAACGTTCCAAGGAAAGCTTATAGAACAAAGTACACCCACAGATATATGTCTTGAGAGTAGGAAAATGAAAGAAAGGGCAATTATTTCACAAGTGTGAGCCACCGAGTCAAAGCTTTAAATGTTTTACCCATAAAGCTTGGATTATTTTTACCAAAACAAACCTAGTATAAAGGTGCGTACAACAGAAATTACATCATCTCCATCAGTGGCTCCAATAGGACAATGGAACACATCTGAGACAAGATTTTCTAAGTAGATAATGAGATTTATTATAGCTTATTAGATGTGTGTGATAGTAGAACTCAAATGTATAAACAAGAAAAATGATCGAAGCATACAGGCGAATGTCCCACGACAACCATAAACACCCTGTGCCTTCTCCTAAGGTGTTGCATTGACTAGAAACTAGTGCTTAAATGTGCTTTTCTACTCCAAAGTTACCCACTTTATCTGATGATTAAAATGAACAAAGTTAGCATTTGCACCCAATGTAGCTTATCTTAAATTAGCTCAGCCAGAGTTGTAACATTGGAGTCTGTGACCTGAGTGGGTCTGCTTTTTCATCTCAAAAAGTGCAGCTTTGTATCACAGAAAAAAGACACTGCTTGAAAATTGCTCGAGCCCTCAGTCTCTGTACTTCGGTGTGCAGCATTATCAGAGAAAAATACTTTGGGACCCAGGGCACAGATGTTAATGTTGTGGTCTTTTATCTTTGTGGGGTTTTTTGGCATCTCTTTTTAGCTTATATTGTGGTTATTTTTTGGTCGAAACTTTTTTTGGTAGAGTAACTGCATGATGATTGCATACATTGATCAGTCACACAGCAGTAATTGTATACAGGTATTTTGGACTCAAACAATAAGATCTGAAAAATCACATTATTGATGGTTCAGCATTAGCGTTCCAAACAGGCCACATATATTCATTCTCCAACGAGCCAAAACATTAAAGCCAGCTACCTGTTTAAATGTAGGGTCTAATCATTGTATTGGTGTGTGTTCAATGGAGCTCAAACCATTAGCTTTCATTCTGTTGAAGTCTGAAAACAAATGTATCACCAGCCTTGTTGAAAAGTGATAGCACAAAAGGAAAATTAAATACAGTGAATGGTCTGCGAAAGTTCTATAAATGTCTATAAAGTTATCTGCTTCAATCTGGATGGTAAGTCTGAACACATCCTTAAATGCCTCTTATTCTTTCTCCTAATGTGAATGCAAGAATGTAAGAGAAGGAGGCTAGAGTGTGAAAATCTATCCCAGTCTCTTCTGTGAAACAAGCACTGATGCTTTTTATATTTTTAGGAAGCAGTAGCCTTCATGATCAATGTAACATAAGCTTACTTTTAATTATGGCCAGTAGCAAAAAGACCCAGGTTCGTTACCCAGTTGGAACAAGGGCCTTTCTGCTCGGAGTTTGCATGTTTTCCTTGCGTGAGCGTGGGTTTTCTCCGGGTTCTCCGGTTTCCTGCCACAGTCCAAAAATATGCAAATTTGGGGATTAGGAAAATTGGACACTCTAAATTGAACGAAGGTGTGTGTGTGAGAGTGGATTGTTGTTTGTCTCTCTGTGGCCCATGTGATGGACTGGCGAACTGAGTGTGCCCCACCTTTCACCCTATGCCATGTGGAAATGGCATCGGTATCGGCATGAATGGACAAACTGCATGTAAAAGCAATTGTATCATTACCACTTTCATTGTACCTGATATAAACAACAGCAAAGCGATTTCATAATTGTTTATTGATCACTACATATCTACTATTGTATCAGGAACACATGCACTGCGGTCACTTGCAAATACAATTTTCTGTGGTTGTAATTAAATCTTACAGCATCATAACATGTCATGTTTAGTCGTGCACGTCTTATTAATTGTTGCATTGCAGTATGTTTGACATATACATGCACACACAGATGTTTGCATTCCTTGAACGTCAATTATACATGCAACTGATACTGCAGTGGCAAAAGTCAAAGTCCTGATGATGTTTTGTGTTTTTAAAGCCAACATTTTAGTTATTTAAGCACATATATGTTGTTTAATGTGTCACTTATGTTTGGCTATACTCTAAATGCCTGTCAATGTGGCAACAAAACCCTCCACTCCCACTTCATTTTAACCAGAAATACATAAATATGTGAAAGCCGTTAGCGCTCTGAGAGCCATGTCATGAAGACTTTAAAGATCAATAGTGCAAATGGGATATTATATTCACAGGAGAGAAAGGAACATAAACATTTATTAAGGGGTTCAGAGCTTTCAGTTGTGTACTGCACATGCTGCAGGAAAGTAATTCCACATTTGGGTGACCGGGAGGGTGACAAGGCAAGTGGCAGTGGCACAGTGAAGAAAACTGATCAAGCAGCAGTGGTGGAATGAAATGATTGCTTGTGTAAATACAGAGATTAAAGCATGAAGAAATGTAAATATATTATTTTCAGGGTTATAGAAGTTCATCATGAATTCGGCCTAAATGCCACAAACCAAGATCTTTCCACAAAGCGTGTTGTGAATAATAACTAGTATTTTGCCTGCAGAGATCATGCACATCTAGAATATGACAAATCAATTCTGAAAACATTTGCAGATCTTTAAGATTTTTGCCGTGGTCAAATAAGAAGAAAGAAAAACACTAGGAACCAAGCACTCAGTTCTGGATGAAGTGAGTGGGCAACTCTCACTTGTACAAAGGATAGCGTGAAATCCAGCTGCTGTCTGTCTGAAAGAGACTTGACAGGATTTCAGACCGTGGATAATGGAAATAAGAAGTGCTATTGGAAGTGCTTGGTTACTTCCTGAAGCAGTTATTGCTGTCTTCTGTCTCCCTCTGATTACCTAGCTGGCCCAGATTCCACAAACGCATGTCTATTTACTCCCCGTTTTTACTCACACTGATGTGAAAACATCAATTCCTTTTAACAGTGTAAACATGTGTACCGATGTGACCAGTGAAGAAAAAACCTAATTTTAGTATTATGCAATTTACAATGTCCATGTTCACAGTTCTTCGTTTTGTTGTTATTCTTGACCCTGGGTTGCACAGTGTGTTCACAAACTGGTGGCATTATTTTATTTGATATTATATATTAATGTTACGTAATCCTGTTATGTCATATCCACTCTTAAGCCGGACACCTTGATAAAACTGTTGAATCCGCAGCAAATGTTTCAGTATTAATGGATCTAGGTGCATTTACAGATGTAGACATCGTCAAGATGGGTACTCACCGTTGGTGTCGTTGTCAGCACTCTTGCCTCTGCAGCAAGAAGACTCAGGTTTGAGCCCCAGTTGGAATAAGGGTCTTTCTGCACGGAGTTAAGCCCAATTTATACTCCTGGGTAAATTGCTCTACGTTGGTTACAGAGACCCCTCTACGAGCCCGTTGGAGAGCTTCTCCGTCGTCTCCGAGTGCATGAAATATTTTTTGGAATATCCGTCACTCCGTCAAGGGACAACGGAGACAGCAAGGGTTGCAATTGGTCCTCAGCCAGTCTCTGGGCGGCATCAATGGCCATGCGCTGGGTGCCGTGATGATTAATATGAGGTAGCACATAGCGTAGAAGTTCATCAAATTTGCCAGCCGACATTCCGGAAGTTCCTTAAGTGGGTTTCTTCGTCCATGTCCCTCATCAGACCAATAAGACTGTTAAATTCCATCAGTCTCGGTACATTTAGTGGATTTACATACCACCACCGGACACGTCTCCTTAGTCTTTCACGTCTCCATTTTTGTATCAAAAGTGTCTGTTGCTGTGCAACAACAACAACAGTATTTCTCTCTCGGACGCCATTGCTCACAGTAGCCAGAAGCACAACAACCTTAAGTATCGACCCCTACTGATCGTGTGGGAAATTGCACTTTTTGATACCAGAGGTCAGAGGACAATGGCCAAACTGGCTTAAGATGACAGAATGGCAACTGTCATTCAATAACCACTTGTTAACCACTCTCCAAACACACACTTCACTTTGAAGCAGCAGTGTGTTGAAGGAGCACATGGTTGCATTTTTCTTCGGAATTAGGCAAAATTTGCCTTGTGGCGAGAGATCTTACAATCTGAAACTGTAAAGGATTAATTTTCACTGTAAAATATTAGGCTTTTTTTTTTTTAATTGTTATTATTTCAACAAAACACAGCCACTGTGTAAGTAAATGCATGCAGCATATATAATAACAACCAGACAGAGTGGAGGAAAAACAGTAGATAAAACATCTTCTTTTATGTTAATTTGTCAATAATAATAATAATAATAATAAATTGGTGACCACATTCACTGCAGTTTTATTTTATCCTGATATCACACTGTGTCTAATTATATAAGGCCATTTAAGAACATTGAATAAGCAACTGTTTATGGTTAACAGCTTTTTTGTCATGTTTTTTACAGATATTACAATGCATTTGGCAATTTTAGTGATACTTGTAAAGCATTGTGGCAGCAATTATATGTTTTTTTTTCGTTGCCGCTGGACTGGGCTAGTTTCACACCTGACCACATCAGGTGCCGTTCCTAGCACATTATTGGGTTTCCTGTGTACCAAATAAAATGGTCATTAACTCTAAATGGATGCAGGATTCAAAACTGAGTCTCATTTATTTAACCACAATAAGTCAAGGAAGCATGAAGAAGACTGCAGTGATTTCATAGCAATCTAATTATGCAATATAATCATATTCTTGATTTTCTGCTGTATTATCTTTACATTACAGAGGATCATCTACAGTGATCTTTTTTTTCCTCCTTCAATTCACATGTTAATGGGGGAAGTAGCAGAGGACACAGAGAGGATCGGCACAGGTGGTGTGGAAAGTGTCTTTACTGTTTGACACTAACCTTTGCATGAGAGTGGGTTCCTGCTCTCAATTATTTTCATGAATTTTTCATCTCTCACATAAGCAGCACACTTCAAACATCTAGAAAGCACCCGGAGAACGACACAGCCCACAGGCAACCATCCTCCGCTGTCAAACCTCGGCGCTCTCCATAGATCTGTCTCAAAGCACTGAGCGCATATCATCACAAGGAGATATGGCAGGGTCACTTCAAGGAGGAAGGAACATGGACATTAAGTTGTGATGTGGATGATTCAACACCATTAACTACAAACCCTATACTTTGTATAGATTGACACAGCTTTGTTCAATACACATTTGGATAATAAATTCAGTTTATTGAAAAAAAATAAAGGAGGAAAACGATAAAAGTACATGTTACGTTGCATGTTGCAAATGGTATGATGGCATAGTTTACTGACAGCTGTTAATGGTTTGTTAATCATGATGTTTCCCTTGGACTGAACGGACAGGCAATTTCCCTCGAGCATGACAACATCAGGGATGCACAGCAGCCTCAGGAAAGTAAACACTTTCTATTTAATTTGTGTGTTAAAGACTACTGGAGAGGGTCAAACTAGCCTCCCAGGGAGTTCTCTCATGCGGCTCTTACAGATGAAGGCAGCCATATGTTGTTCTTCGCTGTCAATGCTTGACAGAAACCCCTTTGAGAACATTGTTAACAACAGGTGAAGGGAAGCCCAAGGGAACAGCTTTATTGTCAGTTTGACCAAATCATTACTGTCTGGATCTGCTCTTTGGTTGCAAAGTACTGTTTTAAACCCAGCATTGATAGTGCTCGATGTTCCGGTAAGTGGTCAGTTGAGCTTTTTTTCATTAATATTTATGAAAGCATGTTTTTCGTTTCAAAATGTTGCTACAGGTACTGGAGCCCTGTGTTTGTTACCTTTAAATCAGAGATCTTGTGTTTACTTAAGCAAGATCTGGTGTATTTTAAAGTGGCACATAATATGTTGCGGACAGTTGGGAAAGCAGTCGCTCTATCACAAGAGCTTTCCCAACTGTCTTGTGACCCCCCCTCTGGAGCGGTGGATGCAAACATTGTTTGAACAATGTTTAAAAAGGGCTTTGTCATGACTCCCCGCCGCAGCGGCTGAACTGTTTGTTCCGTAATATGGCCGCTTTAATAATGCAGGTCCTGGGAGGCTGTTCAAAGTGGCCTTACTGTTAGTTATGCACCTGAAGAAGAGTAGAGCTCAGAATATAATAAAATATACATATTTTCCTGACTCATTTGCTGTCTCACATTCCAGTATTGCTAAATACTGGTCATAATATCAACAGCGATATTTTAAAATATTTTCAATATTCTTATAGTTAATCACAACATTAATAATGTATTTTATTTATATTGTTTCTAAATGATTGCATTTTGTTTTCCACAATTACATGAATAAAGTGTTATTAACCACTTGCTCACTGATACATATAAACACAGTTTTCACACTCATGGGTTCTGTACTAACTAGAAGAGTGCCCACAAACCTCTGAGTGGATACACTTATATTTGGCTCTCTTTGGGTGCAGACCAGCACTGTTCAGTTGATGGCGAGTTTGGAGGATAAAAGTCAAATATTTCAAAACAATAACCGCTAACATAGTCTTTTTACACAGTTAAATGGAGTAGGAAATGAAAAAGAATGGACTGAGTTTAACTCAATGGTTTGTAAGCCATTTACTTTTCCACTATGGGTAACAAGGGACAAGATAGATATGTATGGAGCCCCAGACATGACATGGGGGAAAAAAATAAAATATTTGTGGCCACAAAATACTAATTTGTTCCCACGAAATTAAAGTAAAACGTGTCCACAAATAATATAAATAACATTCTCATGAATTACCTTGAGAGCTGCACAAGTATAGTGAGCGAAGAGGATTGACGCTTCGGGATGGACATAGACAGTGTGATTGAGTTTTATTTTAGGTTAGGGCTGAGTTAAAAAGATATTCTCAAAAGCCTGGCACTGCAAGTGTTGTGCTGATGTACTTATCCCCGACAGGATGGGGGATGAGTGGGGGAGCACACATGCATTCAGCGAGGTGGAGGCAGGGTTACGTTGCTACCTTGAAGTAACATGGCTCTTGATTTTGTTCTTACTGTGTCTATGTTAATTAGTTATATAATCACTAATGCAATGGATTTTCCAATATTACTTACAGTAGCATAAGTTGGAAATATGTGGAAAAATAGGCTCATATGGACATATCTCTATAGAGAAGATGTGGTTGTGTGTTATGCCATCATGGTTTTATGGTTACACTTAATGCTGTTTAAACTAGAAGGTTCAGAATCTCCCCCCTTTGTCTCAGCAACAACAACATTCCAGTAAAAAAAGAGAGGTTTAGATTCTTTGCAGAGTCGGTTTGAAGCTAAATAATTCACTGCTAGCTTTGGAATCATGATGTTTGGCAGCACAGTAGCATTAACACTTTTTATCTCACTTCCTGCGAGAAACAGATAATCCTTGAACTCACTGAGGGAACTAAAATGTAAATTGCACAGGGAAACACAAAGCAGCAAATAAATGGTGAGCTAATGAAACATTTAAGGCTACAATGTAAAAGCAACTTTTTTTGTGGGTGTTGGATGTGCCAGAATATTAAATAGCAACAAAGTAGATGCATTCCAGCACTTGAACATATTGTCATTCAAACTAAAGTAGTAATGTTTGCTTATTTACTTTTTATGTCTGGCAAAGCACTGGTTGTCTAAATGATCTACAAATGACAACACTGTGTATAGCAAAAACAGCAAAAACAGATATACATTGTTGACATGTACTACTTGTTTCCATGATATCATTATTTTAGTTTTTTTTGACAGCAATTTCCATGATTTGTTGTATGTAATGTGTTCAAATAATGCAGTTGTCAAAACCTCACATTCTAAATGCTTTATATCTTTTTCAGTTTGTTGGAACGATAGATAATGGGTGGAATATGAATTGGAGTGCATTTTAAATATAAACAAATACCTGATAGATTGAAAAAATTGTCAAATTAGTTCACACAGTGCTGATGTCTCTGTGTTTCTTCGTAAAACATTATTTAGATCTCACAAAAAAAATGTCCATGAAAAGTTTCAGAAGCAAATTAGCCAGCTCAAAAAGATCTGGTCGTTCTCTTCTTGCCCCACCCGCCCCTGCAAGTGAACTATTTTCCCCTTAAAATTTGAATTCCTGAAAGAAATTCCAGAAACATAAGCGTAACAACTTAAACAAAAGCAGAATTGTTGTTTGAAATGTCAACAAATCTCACGTGCTGCAACATGACTGCCAAACTTGTGTGATAGAAAGGCCATTAAAGGAGATAACTGCAGGGAGTTTTTGGTTCCAAGCAGTAAATCTACTTACACAGTGATATCTGCTCTATATCTGCAGTATACCCAGCCATTATTCTCATAGCAGAAACTGGCCAGAAGGAAAGAAACGACTACAAGACTGTGTCGGTGTGTGCTCAGGTACTGTAATGAAATTTAACTGTATCTAAAATTCTGGAAGCATCTCAGTTGTGAGAGCCTAAAGGCCAAGGAGCCCAATTCAAATGCATCACTCACATGGCCCATGTGACTGCACACTGTGACTGTGTGTCACACATTGGTGTTTGCTTGCACGGCTAATGGAGGGGAATATTTTGTAATCTGCACCAAAGGGCAGAAGGAAGCTGTCAGCTCTCGGCCTTGACAGTCTCTTTTTGCATTAAACTCCTGTAATATGGAACCAGTTTGAAGAGGTTTAATATGTTTAAAACAACTCAATGAGCTAAATCCACAGTGCGTTACCTTTGGTGCTTTTTAGTGTCGTTGTTGATGTGATTATTCTAGATGGATAGATAGATACATACTTTATTGATCCCCCATGGGGGAAATTCACATTTTTTGACAAAGTGACACTACCTCTGTTTCTCCTCTGTTTGGTCATGATGTAAGATTTATATGCTGCTTTCATCACCTCCCACATAGCAAAACTGGTCTGGTCCAGTGATGGGCCACACAACCTACTCGCACTTGGCCCAAATACAGCAATGAATTACGGTCCTTTAGTGGCCCACATCTGGCATCCAAATCACAGCCAAACTGCACAACCAGAGTTGGCCCTATTCTGGCCCTATGTTGGACCAAACCATTTTCAGAAGTGGTTCCTGATATCAGCCTTAATTAAACCTCAACTGAGCCACTTAATTTATGTGCCATATTTGATCCAGATTTTTTAAAAAGCTTCTGTACAAATGTACATTTATTCAAGGTATATCAATAACGTTTCTTTAACATCAAGACAATGAACCAGGACTCTGCACCTTTATTGGCACCATCAGTATATGAACCAGGACTCTGCACATTTAAACACTGTCAGTCCATGAACCAGTGTGGGCTGCAATCAGGCACCGTCAAGCTACTATCAAATCTGACTGAGGGAGCTTTTGAGTGTATACAGTAGCAGTGCAGGGCAGGGGGTGACAATTATCCAGTGAAACTGTTGGGTTGTTCAAGCAGCAGTTTCTGAAACTTTTTATAGGTACTTCTTGGTGTTTTTTGGCCATAGTAATACTGAGAAACACATGGATCTGATAGCAAGGGCGCCACCAGGCGGGGGACAGTGGGGCCGTGGCATATCAGTCACGTAATGCATGATTTACTACAGACAGCCAGCTATTGACAGCCACGCTCTCCCATCTTTTATTGCAGGTTGCAGTCGACAAAGTGATTGCTTTTCCTATTGAGAGAGAGATTGCGACCCGGCCCAGTGGTGTTGGGAGAGACAAGTAGTAGGAAAAATAACCTACTCATTGTCCCCCAGAGCCACTATACATGTGCCACGATGTATGGGTGCCTCACCTGGCACCCTGATTGGCACACACACTGGAAAATCACAGACCTAGTGGACAGGTGGATAGCAGCAGATGATGAGCTCAGCACTTTTTCTAGGCTCCGGCTGAACCAAACGAGGGATTTATAGAAGACTACCAGGGAGTATGTCATAGTTTCTTGAGTAAAACAAAGAGGAAAAAAGAACAGCAAGTTGTGGTGACATGTGTTTTAAGTGCATAATTGAGTTACCTATCTAACGTGAGCTGTGTGGTGCTGAAGCTACAGTCAAATATAGCTGTGTAGAACATAACTGAAGATTAGTATGGTGTTTTTTAAAAGGTCCCATATTATCTCCTATTTCTCCAAGTTAAACTAGTTCCGTGGTGTCCTTATGAACTGTGACATGATTTGGTCAAAATACCATAAAGATGAAGCACCACAGCAGTTCAATCACCCTGCCAAAACAGCCCTGTTCAGGACGCTCTGTTTAGTAGTATCTTAAGGGACAGGAAATGACACATCCGCCACAGAGGCTATGGGGAGCTAACAGCAGTTAGCATTTAGAAAGGTGATCATTTGCAGGCTCTAACAGCCACAGTGCCGTCGTATATAACATGTATCCACTGGACAGATGAATCCTCTGAGGCTGGAAGTTTGTGTAGAACTCTGTGCTGCACTGTGGAGCCAAGAATAGAACATTTCTCAGACTTTGCAGACTTTGCGGACTTGCGTGTTTTACGGACAAAGTGGCACTCCGCAAGACAACAATTCCAGGAATTAAGCGCATTGTGACGTCCCAAGTAGCATGGGAGTCAAGATTGCGTGTTTTATCTCCTGTACTTAGACTGAGGAGGACCACAAAAACATTGGTGAGTCATAAGTTTTTTTTCACACTCAGCGACTGGTAGGACCTCCAGAGTCCCTAATGTAAGCATTTAAAGTAGTCTAAAGTAGCCTTGTTCCCAGCATGGTTTGGTTATAGCCCTATCCCTATCAGACACATAGCTAAATGTAATTTAAGGAACAACATTATATCATGAGTTGAGTGATGCCTTTCTTTAGCTAAATAGAATTCATGAAATTATGGCTTTTTGTTTTGGTGCCACTGTCTGATCAGTTTAATCGTTTGTAACATCTTTAAAAGTTTTGCACTACAGCTTTGATCAGTAAATACACTTCAAACACATGAGCTTCCACATGAGCTATATACCACATCATGCAACTACCATTTTGATGACAGCTGTTTTCTAAATGTACTGTCAAAATAGAAAATCAATGCCATTTTGAAATTGATTTCCCGCACTGTTGCCCCAATGAGTGATGTAAGAGATTTATCAATATTACTAAAGCTTGTGTTACCTTAGGCAGACCCCGACAGAGAAGGGCAACAGTGATTATTTCATTGCATGCATTATATCATAATGTCTGTGTTTCACTGCGGCATACATACATATTCAGACAGTGCATACATTATTTGCGTACAACATATAGTCCTGGTGCAACAATACTCTTCAAACCATGTCATCAAACTCGTCAAGATACAACCCACCAGGGATTCTGGGACACTCCCCGGTCACATACTGAATGAGAGCGAGCCCCAGTGTTTGGCATCCTGATCAGATGTGCAGATAGGTATAAGCCCTGGAGAGAGCCAGTGATAATTGGCCTGGTGGTTAACTCTAAGGTCAATTGTGGGCGAGCTCTCCAGGTAGTGAAGGAGTTCAGTGTTGAGCGCAAACTGTGGTTGTGCTCCCTGGCGTACACTGGTGGCACCCCAACCAGACATCAATGAAGTATTGATCCAATGAGAGGAATCCAGCCCATTCTGAGCAGCCACATCTCGGAAAAAGACTGTCAGAAACTATTTTTAATAAAGTGTAATCTTGTTTTTGGCCATTACTATAGGTTTTCCATCTTGAATGACTGCTATTCAATTATGAAACAGGGATATTGATCACTTGGGAAGTGGGATAATCCTTGTTGATTATGTCAAGTACTAATCCTTCAGTTTGTCTTTTCAAACAACAATGTTATTTGTTTTTTTTCATTGCAATTAAAATAAAGAGATAAACATCACATCTGCCTACTTCCACCACAATAGTCTTTAACAGCGATTTTGGCATGTTATATATATATAGTGTTTGTACCGTTAGTATCACTCAACCTATGTGTTACTACAAATTACTTTAGTCTACACTCTTCTCAAAGTTGGGATTAATTCTTTAGGACTGAATGTAATGAATAAAATACCATCTTTGCTTACCTTTCCTTGGACTGAGGGACTAATATGTCCAAGCCCCTTTATATTAGATCCCAAAAGCTACTGAGGGAAAGGGGACCCCTGAGAATTAAATAAATCAATGAGGATAAATGCGGTCGAAATGGCTGACCCAACCAATAAATTATAGAACAGAGCACCACCAACACACTCACACAATAGGGAGAAAGAGAAAGCCCCCTTTGCCAGCAATCTGTTCTTTTTATGTCTTGTTCATAGTCTATTCAATGAGCACAAGAGGTTCTGCTAATAAAGGTTCACTGCTGACCAGAAGCATATATACTGTAGTTCCACCAAGCTGTACGTGAAACACATAATAATCACTCATCTGTGTAACAGTGAGACAATCAGCCATGCAAGTCCTCATGTTGGTATTATGTATCGCTGCAGTGAAGCACAGTATAATTTCTAAATGGTTAATTCCATATTTAATACCGAGACTATGTCTATGGGTTTGCCTGACACATACGTGTAGCCTAAGAAACAGTTTGGGGGGAAAGTGACAGTAGGTTAATGCTTTTCATGAAAAGAAGACATACCTTCATATCAGTTTGAGAGTTGTCATTTTTCATAAGTTCAGTAAAGGACAGATTTTGATGAACATTAAACAAGCGAGAATTCTGGCAACATTACTGCAGAAACAAATATATAGATAATATAAATAAATTAATATGATCTCAATGTGTCCCAATTGTAGTGTGTGTCAATTTGTTTTGTTATTGTTTATTATTATTATGTATTTTTTTAGCATTTGCAGAGCAATGTGTGTATTCTTGAAATTCTGTATATTGGTTCAAATTGTAAGCATGAAAAAGATGGTGAGTGGACTATTATCTATATTTGAAGCAGTTCAAGCGTCTCCCTCTTTCCCTCTCTCCCTCTCTTCCTCTCTCTCCTCCTCTCACTCACACACACACTTACACAGCATTAATGCTTTTCTGTAACATACATCCCATTTACACACAGCACTTTGATGTTCAGTGTCTTACCCAAGGACACTCCACCATGTGGACTGCAGGAAAAGAGGATCAAACCACTGCCCTGTTGAACAGCAGACAACCTACTCTGTCTCTAATGGTGAAATTAAAAAAGGTGCTTCTACTGTTTTAAAAGTCGATGCTGCAATGCATTGTGGGGGCACATTAACTCCCCCCTTTAGTGAAGAATAGTGCAATGGAGGATATTGGAAGCACTGGGGCACCTGTCCTTATACAGTCTACAGAAAATCCCAGCAGCTCTTATCATGGCTACCACTTAGATATTTCAGAGTGGTCTCTGTTGGGATCCTAGCTAAGCTAAATATTCTTTTCTAGGTCAAATTAGGACTTTGAGTTCGCTTTGCAAGTCGTTTAAATGCTGTAATTACTGTGCTATTTTTTCTGCAAGTGAGGGACACATAAACAAGAGCTGTTGATTATAAATATTGTTTTCATGGTATTATAGAGAGGCTTGTCTTGTGTTCTTGGCCCTTTATAACATGTATTTTATGGAGACAAGGGTGTTCACTACACAAGTGGGTCTCATGATTGATGAATCAGAAAATAAATAAATATATAACAATAATTTTAACTAGTCTCACAAGGACGTATACGTATTATAATTCAATCTCTAACTGAGTTTCAGTGGTTCTGGGACACATTAAATCATTAAGAAGATAAGACATGCATTTAAACTTCTCATCTCGAGGATCTTTGACTGATAAAATGTGAGCCTTATACTGCTTAATGACAAATAATGAAAGAGTGAATTCAAGAATAAAGAATAACGATGGACTGTGTGTCCAAGATGGGTTTTTTTTGGTTTTTTTTGAATTTTCAGTTAGGTCAGCCAGTGAATTGAAGTCATTTATTGACAACCATTTTTACCAAAAAGGCAATGGCCGTGCAGATGATCTTGAGTGAAGTCTGGAGCAGATGCCTTTGTCACTTTCTTCATTCTTGCAATTAATATCATGTGTTATCATATCAGTCAGGGGCGACGGTAGCTCAGTGGTAGAGCAAGTCGAACCATATCATCAACTGGAAGGGTGTGGGTTCGACCCACATGCCGATGTGTCCTTGGGCAAGACACTTAACCCCATGCTGCTCCTGATGGCTGTGCCAGCAGCCTGTGAATGGGTATGAAATGGGTGTAGGAAATGCGCTGCCCATAGATGTGCTGTATGGAAGTGTGAGTGAAAAGGTATGAGTGGATGAATGGCAAAACTCTAGTGTAAAGCAGCTTTGAGTTGTCATCAAGACTACAAAAGTGTTATGTAAATACAGATCATTTACCTTGCTGAAATAACTGAAGAAGCTGGGCATTCAGTATGGGAATATAGGCTTCAGCACTGCTGTAGCTAAATTTGTATATTTTTATCATTACAATAAGAAAAAAAACAGCTGCAACAACACATCATTTTGCATCTTTTTGGCTGTTTTGCTGCACACACCAAAAGGTGAATGTTGAGGGTAACATTATATTTCAGGAACCTGTTGAAGTTTGCTTGTACGGAGCCCCCGAAGTGACATGAGAAAAAAAAATGACAAAAAAAAAAAAATATTGAGATCGAGATCTGAATTTTTCTCGAGTTTCCAAAAAATTATGAACAAAAAAAATTATATTTCTTTTTCTGGGGAAACTCGAGATGTTGACTTTGAAACTCAAGATTTCCCAAAAAAATTTCCTCATCATTTTTTTTTTTTTCTCATATCACTTCGGGGGCACTCCGAGAGGAGCAGAGGATGCTTTAATGGTGGCAGTAAACCTGATAACGCATTGAGCCTTGTAGTCAGAGTGAATCCAGTCTTTCAGCAGAATGTCTGCGGCAGTGCATGAATAAATGGCACAATTATATAAATAAAAAAATGCGACATATTTCGCGGTAAATTAAAGTTCCATAGCAGAAGCCTTGGACCACAGCTTTGTATTGCAGCACACATTATGGCCGATACATCTCTGGGATTACTGCTATTATTTATTTTTGGTATTTATTTATTTACCATTACATAAGGCAGTCATCAATCCTCTGTGACAAACATACAGTGCAGTCAGCTCCTTTAAGGCTCAATGTGTCATGAAATATACATATACCTGTTTCCCTCTGCTCTGTCAGCCTGTGGCCAAATGCAACTGCTTGGGGTGAAATTAAATCATTCAAATATACTGTATACTTGAGACATTTAACAATGTTTTCATGGCCCATGTTTTTCCCCCCCCCCGTCTCTCCTATCTGTGCATGTTTTAAACACCATTTACTGTCAGGTTTGGTATTAATCAGCTTTAGTGTTGTATAAATGCCAGCATGCTGTTATCACTGTGAAGCTGATGGAAAAACCGAAAAGCGGCAGTTGCTGTGTGGGCAGTCAAATGTTCACTTACCTTGTAATATAATACTCTGCCAGTGAATCACAGCTTATACCAGTGATTCATTTTTAGGTCAAAAGAAACAAATCCTCATATTTAATGGAAACACTCAAAATCTTACTGAGACAATGTTGCCATTGTGAAGTGCTTTGCAGACTGCTGAAGCTGCTTCCTTGCAGACTGCAATGACATCCATATCTCATTCTCTTTCCCAACTCTGATAGACAAAAGGAGCTTGGGATCCAGCAGCTTTGTGTCCGCCAAAATTACCTTCCAAAATTACAAGGAAAGAATAAGAATATTTTTGCTTTGAAGGCTTTTTAAAGAATACTGTTTGTGGCTGTTTGCAGTAGAATACTTCTCAGACATCTTTGTTATTCAATCTCATAACTCATAACAATAATGTGATATCATCGAGTGCAATTGCAGGATTTCCAACAACAATCCAACAATGTGTAAAGACTGACTTGATTTAATATTTAAAATAACTTACTCAGTCTCTACATTAGAGTTAATTATGTTGCATTTGTAATGTCCTATAGCTGTGGGGATATTTGGGAAGGCTAAAAAACAGCAAACAATTACCAAAAAATATACAGTATTAATGTATATATCACAAAACAGTTGGAAGCCAGTGTTGTGTTTTCCTTCATAAGTATGCCTCAGTAGCATTTTACAATGACCTAGAATATGGTAGTGGTATAGTACTGAGCAGAACACGGACTCATGAATAGTGCATGACTGAAGTCTATCACCAAACCTGATCCAGAGTCGCCTGTAGGTGAAGAAGGGTGTGGTTAGTTCAGGGCCATGTATGTGTTTTTGATGGGGTGCACGTCTTCAGTGAGAGTTGGTCTTTCTGAGTTTCCGAATGCAAAAAAATAAATAAATGAAAACTCTCTGGAGGTGATATACTTCAAGTTTAACTTTGTTTTATTCAGTAGAATTCAGTGGCATAGTGCCAATATCTGTCTAGTCTATTTATGATTAAAATACAATGTACATTGCAACAAATGGGTTTAAAAATTTTTTTTCAATAATTAAAAAAAAGTTTTTTGTAAATATATTCAAAGACATTCAAGAACATTTTCATTTCCATGTTTGGTAAACACTGATCAATATTTTTCAACAATTTATGACATTTTACAGACCAAACAAGTACCCGATTTAGCGAGAAAGTAATCACGAGATTGATCGATTATGAAATGAATTGTTAGTTGCAGCTCTATATACAAATGTAAACCATGATCCTGCAGAGAATTACAGAGTATATAATATAACGTGCATCTATGTAATCAGTACATATAGGTTTTCAGACTATTATACATATTATTAAATGTGTTGTTTTTGGATGGAATTGTTCCTGTCATTTTGAACTATAGGTGATTAGTACAGCCATAGCCAAGACTAAATGGGAGTTGCAGGGAAATGTTTTACCCCCAAGAAGATTTTACTTGTAGGCATTATATCCACAAGAGAGCTTACAGTATCCTATTCTCTATTATACATTCACAAAAAAACACACCTTGCATCTTGAATTCCTGAGAAACATGTGTCATAAATATGTGAAAAAATGATGTGCTGAAGTCATACATTATTGTTTTTTTGTGCACCAGGAAGTATAACACAGTAAACAGATGGAAGAATATGTCCTTGCATTTATCACCAGGATTACCTCACATTTGGGTTTGTCTGCGAGAATCTCTGCCAGCTGTGCTCACCAGACAATGCACCTTTGCATAACCAGCTCATCTCTGCTGGCTTTACTCAACCCCTGCTGACAAGTGATCCAACCCCGCTCATTGCTTATGTGCTCTGCTCATTTCCCTGGTGAATGGCCAGTCATACAACCTTGCACACAGCTCGGCACTCTTGGGTTTTTTCCTGCAAGCCTCCTTCCTTCTGTCCTGAAATTCCACCTGGCAGAACCACTTATCTCCCCAATAAATCTCAACTTTACCACTTTTAGCCATGTTCTAAAATCTGGCTCGTTAATTAAAAACAGATATCTGGAAGGATTTTGTCATTGCTAAATCCATTTTGAAATGATATGCTGTAAAACTGACAACAATAACATATGCAATTAAGAAACAAGCCAGTATATGAGTCTTTAATGTCAGAGAGTCACATTATAAGAATTCACTTTTGCCTGTTTTCAAAATTCTGAAGAGACTTAAGTTAGTAATACAAACACATTGCCCCATTTTGGCTTGTAAAATATAAGATATTAAATTGCTGGATGCTGCCATCTTATGAATAAATGCCTGTTTGTTTCTCTCACATATTTTCCTCAGGCAAGTGTTGAAGGTTTTTGGTCCCATCTACATGATCAAGATGACAACTCTGCCATAAGTTGAATTTATTTGTAGGTTTCAGTGAGCCCAGCACAATAATTGAGTATGAGGAATGGGGGGCTATAACCGTTCCCCATGTTCACTTGTCCACCTCATCACTTGCCATCTTTGTACCTGTCCATCTATTGTCCCCGTGGGAATCCATTTCATCACTGCTTGTAATGGATTTCAGGTTGTCCTGATAATGGCTTAACTGAGGTTGGGATGAAACCCAAAGTATGCACACCTGCAATAATTCATATTGTTGTTAATATAAAAGGAACCTGGACTCTACTTTGCTAATGAAAAATAATCTGTAGATGACAAGAAGAAAAAACACTGTCTTGGTTCAGCTAAAAAATAATACATCGATAACAAATCTGAAATAGATCTTGAATAGACCATTAAAGGTGCCATATGTAAGAATGTGGCCAAAAACGGTTACTACATTCAAATTCAATAATACTAAGGTCTTTTAGGCTTCCTTTTCTGATGTAACTGGCAACCCATGGTTGCTCGGCAGCTGAGACTCTACTGACTGCAATGATTGGTAGACGACGGTAGGCGGCGCCACATGCCAAAACATGATTTCAAAACATAAACATGATTTGCAGTCTGCAAAATATTTTTTTTAATGCAAATATTTTGGCTGTACTGTTGTTGTTGGTGAGTTCAGTTATGTTCAGTTATTCATGTTATATGAACATTATTCCTGCATATCTGTGACATAGTAGGAGGATTTTATGGCCAGTTGCTTTAGATTTAATGCACTTTTAAGTTAAAATGATCCGAGTGCTTCTTGAAAGTATTAATTACTAACGTAAATAATTATATTTTCTACTCCATGAGGCTTGATATTCATAGGTTAGGTCTGGAAGAGCTGAGATGAGAGGTGTATTCTTCCATTGCTCCTTATCTACACAATTTACAAAAATTGTAATCCTCCAATATGGTGAAAATAAAAATAAAATCCTACCATAAAACTCCCTTCTTACAGCACACCCAACAACCATGCAGCCATAACTACACTAAGTCCCAATTATAACATGTTGGTCATCTTGTTACAGGGTCATTTGTGCATCTGGGATACGAGACCTGTGCCTTCTGAGGACGAGGGCAGTGCATGTGGTGAAGGGCAGCGCACAGAATCACCTAAATTGACACTAAACCTAATTAGTATTTCCTGTCCATGACTTAATTGATTTAAGGGGACTAGATAGACTCTGGAGCTCGCCCTTCTAGCATGAAAATTGTGATTACCAAACAACGTAATGCAAAATGAATTTAACTGAAAAAAAGAGTCTCTCTCTCCTCTGAAGTGTGGTCAATATCAATGTCTGTGTATTCAACCATGGTGCCTAAACTATGGTGACTTCTCCCTTATGCACTCGAGACAGATCGGAGTTTTGTTTCATTGTCTGTTTGACAGCTGGTGATATTTTGTGTCTCTATAAGGGCTGTCATTCTGTCAAGTCGTACAGAGAACAGCAGAGTGGAAAAATGCCGCTGTGGTGCAAGCTGCAAATGTTGGACATAAGCAGAAGGGAGGTGGTTAAACTGTAAATAAAACACTGATCATGATCTGTTGAAGGACATATTTCTATAGGAGCATACTGGCACATGTTATGTTGCAGAAATGGTGTTAGAAAGTGAACTTATGTAACAATCTGTGCGTATTTTGTCGCTGTGAGGTTCATGCTGTGTGTAGGTGCACATATCATGTATCTACAGTTTGAACATACATTTAATATTTCCCTTAGGAAAATTAAACTGCAAATTACAACCTGGAATTCAGGTGTTGCATGACAGACATTTTATGTTGCCGGGTAATAAATAAAATCATTCTAATGTTTTCAATGATGGTTGTTAAATTCAAAGTGTGGGAAGGGCCTCATTAAGCAATACAATCTACGATAAATGTAATAAATGTGTATGGCACAAAGTCTGAGTTTGAGGCTTTTTTATGATTACAATGTACCATTGCTCCCACAAGTTAGCAGAGCAGTGTTTGTCATGGCTGACTGTAATTTGCACTCCATCAGACCAAACCACCAGCTTGCATTTGTGCTGATTTACTCGTATAACATGATTTTAATGGTCGGCGGTCATGCTGCCACTTGGAATAGTGAACATTTCTCGACTTCTGTATCACTGAATGTGGGCAAGGTGGAGCATATGCAATTGGGCAGTGCTTGATCATGCTCCAGTTCAAAGTGAATGAAGAGCAATTCAGTTGATGGCCACACCATAATGTGTGAGTCAATCTTTAAAGTTATACACAAAACGGTTTCAGACAAAGAAGATCTACCGTGGGTCAGATAGTGGCATTCAGGCGTCTGCTTGAAGGGGTTACTTCCAACAACTTCAGCTGCGTCATGTCGTTCATCGATTTCAAAAAGGCATTCGACACAATCCAACGTGGAAAGCTCATGAACATCCTGCGAGCTTACGGAGTGCCTGAGAAGCTGATAACAACGATAGCAGCAACCTACTCACAGACGTGGGCCAAAGTCAGGACTCCAAACGGAGATACTGAGACCTTCCAAATCCTGGCAGGTGTGCTGCAAGGGGACACGCTGGCACCTTTCCTGTTTATCGTGGCACTTGACTACGCTCTCAGATGTGCCATCGATGGAAGGGAAGAGCAACTGGGTTTTACCCTCAAGAGAAGAGCTAGTCGTCGAGTCCCAGCAAGAACAGTGACAGATTTTGACTTCGCGGACGACCTTGCACTGATCTCCGATACAGCAGAAAGAGCTTGTATCCTCCTAGCAGAGGGGGAACGACACTGTAGGAGGATCGGCCTACAGTTGAACACCAAAAAGACCAAAGTCATGGCTTACAACACAACTGACGAGAAAGTAACTTCTCTGGATGGCTCACAGCTTGAGGTTGTCAAGGACTTCAGATACTTGGGTGGATGGATTGCTTCAACAGCGCATGACATCAGAGTGAGACGAGCCCTTGCCTGGAGCACCCTACACAGCATGAGAAGAGTTTGGGAGTCCAACATGGACAACGAACTTAAGCGAAGACTCTTCGTCTCAGCAGTCGAGTGCGTACTGTTGTACGGCTCGGAGACCTGGACTCTGACGGTACAGGACAAGAAGTCGCTCGACGGGATGTACACCCGGATGCTCAGAAAAGTGCTGAATGTCACCTGGGAGGACCGTATGACAAACCCTGCACTCTACGGTGATCTCCGCAGACTCTCCCAGAAGAAAAGGCACCGAAGGATGGCACTGGCTGGACACTGCGTCCGGTATACCGAGCTGACAGCCAGCCAGCTTATCCTCGGGGAGCCTACGGAGGGAAGGAGGAAAAGGGGCAGGAGACGCACAACCCTCATTGACAATCTAAAAAGAGATGCTGGGCTCAGTGACATGTCTACAGCGGGGCTTCGGTCACTAATGGAAGACAGGTCTGAGTGGAGCAGAAGAACCCATTGTCTCCCGAGATGACATAGCTGATGTCCTCGTTCAAGTTCAAGTTAGGTTATGTAAAGTGGATGTATAAGGTAGACACATAAAGTGTTGATGCCATAGATGATACCTTTAATGAGCCTCGAAGGAGGCACAAATAATCAAATACATACAAATAATCTACTTTTCAATATATTCCCATACTTTCTTCGATGAACTTCCTTTATTTGACTCACCTGCATTGTGAGTCAATTTGCCCTACCTGTATTTACCTTGGTGTTTTCATCTTGCACTTTCCGGACTGTTGTCTTCATCAGCTATTAAAAGATATTAAAAGATTTTATTAGGGAATATTTTAACATTGCATCTTATTGGCAGAGATGACATAAAGTTTGACACCGTTTTGCATCAGTGTGGATCACTGAACCTGACTGCAGGATTGTGCTATGAAATAATAAACTGCAAGAGCACATTTGTAATGAAGAGAGCTGCTTCATAATCAACTTTCAGAGCAAATATTAGAGACGGCATCTGCTCCTTATGTGTTGCACTGGCACTTGGGCGTGTGTGTTTGTTAGAATTCGGCATAAAGGAATTAAAATATGGCTTAAAGTAAAAGAGAGGGGGGACGATTGAGGGACTGACTTTGCCAGTATTGGCATACAAAAAACCATACAAAATGTCCTGGTCTAAGCCTGAACATCGAGGCCTCCATGTGTGGCTTTAGAAGTTTTCGAAGTTTGAGAATCATATGATAAATCTGAGATTGTAAAAGTGGACATTTATTGCATTTTGTGATGTGCTTCATGTGTCTACTTTAGGTGTCCCTTTAACCGTCTTAGTCTGTAAAAGTAGTCTTCCTTCAGAAGAGGGCATTGACATTATAGAGGATATCTGAGAAAAGGGGGCTTAACCAGTTCATTCCGAACAGAAGGAGCAGCTTGGTCAGGTCAGGTGTCACCTATCCTGGTAAGTTCACATTTGTGGCTTTTTGAGATAGATGATGATGTCAATCACAAATTTACTGATGCAGAAATGGAGTGTGTGTGAACTGTGAAACTCTTGATATATATTAAAAAAAAGGGAAAACAACCATTTTAATTAATAAGATCAGATACAAAACCACCAACTGACTGTGAGCACGGCCCAGTATATACTTAGCAAAATAACTGTATTGAAACCCTTAGTAATTTCAATCAGTGAGGATGGGTGTCTTTGACTACATTTGAATTTCATATAACAAAATTAAGTATCCTAAAAACAAAACACACACAACAGCCGATGTCCTGATTTGGACTTCTTCTTTGGACTACTTCTAAGTGCACGGCTCTGTGCTATGTAAAGAAAGGCCAAGTGGTCCAACCTGTCTTGAAACTCTTAATCCGAAATACCAAAGCTTCATCATCTAAAATGTATGCCATTGTAAAAAAGATGACATGAGTGAGACTTTATATATTGCCCTTATTACTGATTTATTTGAAACCACCTTTGCAACGTCAGACATTTTTATTTTTATCATAATCATCATTGCTTTATCATAAAGCTATAATATCACAAAATAGCAACACCGTCTGACAGCAATTGGAGAATCCATATAAGATGTCTATCTGATGACTGTCTAATGACTATCACAATTTAAATAACATTGAGTTTAATCAGGGCCCACGGTTGGTGTAGTGGTTAGCACTCTTGCCTTTGCAGCAAAAAGACCTGGGTTCCTGGGTTCGAGCCCCGTTTGGAACAACTTTGGAACAAGGGTCTTTCTGCAAGGAGTTTGCATGTTCTCCCCCGTGTGTGCGTGGGTTTTCTCCGGGTTCTCCGGCTTCCTCCCACAGTCCAAAAACATGCGATATGGGGATTAGGTGAATTGACCACTCTAAATTGACCGTAGGTGTGTGAGTGTGAGTGAATGGTTGTTTGTCTATATGTGGCCCTGCGATGGACTGGCGAACTGTCCAGGGCGTACCCCGCCTATCGCCCAATGTCTGCTGAGATAGGCACAGCACCCCCCGTGACCCTCTGGTGGAGGAAAAAGCGGTAGATAATGGATGGATGGATGGATGAGTTTAATCACAATGTTCTGTTTAATGTTAATGCAGGCTAATAAAAAGATCATAAGAAGATCATGAATAACTGTTACATTTATATCTGGAGTGACAGCTGACTGAATGGACTGAGCAGCAGGATTAACAAATCGGATAACTGACCAATCCGAGTGTAATCGTTTTTGTGCTGCAGTCCCCAGGAAGTTGTTCATGTTGGTAATCATAACTGTACCATTGTCTTGTGTTTAGTTACGTTTCATTGACAGTAGTTGGTAACACTGTCAAACACTAGATGTCACTGGAACACGTCCTGTCTTTAATGATTTCACACACGGGGTGAAAAAAGTGTTGAATCGTAAAATGAAGACAAGAGAAAACAAAATCTATTTTCACAGACAGACAATTTTTACTTGACTAAACAATACAATCAGCGATTGTTCCACACCCAGTCGGCTGCACTGCACATCCACAACTCACTCTTGTCTGTGACTGTGTATGTAACACTTCACTCGGTGCACAATGTAGGTTCATGACAAAAAGTCTCTCAAATATGCACACAGAAACGGCAGAGAGGGTAAATGTATACAAACTAACCTTATTTGTCTTTCTTTTCCCTGGCTCGGTTCATTCTGTTCCTGTTATTATATATTTAATGTGTACAATGTCTTCTTCTCTGTGTTTGGTGTAGTGTAACATACCACAGCATTGTGAGTTGTTTTGGGTGTTTTTTTGTGTGGACAGAGATATTTCCTGAAACAATGCCGTGTTTATGGGATTTTTTTTTTCTGTTTCATTTCCGGGATGTTACACTGTACCCACTGACTTATTTGTTTGCTCGTACTGCTTATTTTTAGGTTACAGATATTCATTTTAATGTCATTACAGATTTTTTGACAGTATATTCAATTTCGGCGAATGTCCCACACCTCCCAATTAAGGGACATTTTATGTTTGGATTCTTTTTAATCCTTTTTTTTTGTTTTGCCTAAAACTGAAAGTAACAGAAGGAAAATGGTCTGTCCATGCTTCCATTTTCTCACTTTGGTGCACCATTAATAACCCGGCTAGAAACACTGTTAACTAAACAGGATCTGCAGAATCGAGACACTGTGCTTTCCCTCGTGTTTATTGCAATCCGGGCTTCCATCCACACATAATTAGGCAGATTGGAGGAAGCCTTTTCTAATTATCTCTTTAGAGTGTCTCGGGCTCACAGAGGTTTTAATTGTGCTTGAGTGGCAATACCTTGGTTTCCCCACAGAAGCATTTGATCTTCAAAGAGTCCCCTTCATGTCACAAAACAAAGAGCCCCCCATGATCTCCAATCACCTCTACAATTACTGGGAGGTGCAGCTGCAAGGGGCCGCCTCATTTATACCCGTCTATGCGGCAAGCTGTGTTTGCTTCACAGTAAGGTTACTCAGATACATCATTATGTACATCATTATGCTTAATATGTTGACTGCAGGCCAAATGGTGATGCTAGCATGGTTAGCATTGTTGCCTCACAGCCAGAAGGTCCCAAGTTTAAAAATCTGGTTTGCCCACGATATGCATGACTTCCCTGTGTATGCATGGGTTTTCAACAGGTGCTCCAGCTTTCTGCCACAGTCCAAATTTTTGATTATGAGACTGGATTGACTGTAGATGTGAAATGTACAATTGTTTATATCTGCAAAGCCTCTGTGGTATGCTGGCTGATAATAAGCATGGCAGCTTAAGAAAATAGCTCTCTTTATAATTGTAGGAAAAGTGGAGGAGAATTCATTATTTCATCTTTATTGTACATAACACTTGGAACACAAACTGGGAATGTCTGTTCACAGACAAACACAGCCTTGAACTGCAGGAAAAACATGGCCAAGTCTGAGGCACCAGCATTGAACAGTCGTACAAGACAGCCATAAGACAAAATCAGACACATAACAATGCAGCCATAAAAATGGCCATACAATACATCAAATTACAGATCAAATAAGTATACTCCCTCAACAGCCCAACCAGTCTTTCCCTAAGGGGATTCATTTTGGTTAAGAAGTGACATGGAGTAAGGAAGGAATTAATGTTTATATCTGAGTGCCTTCCTGAAGGCAAGAGCTGGAACTCTTCAAACAGGACATGAAAGGAGAAGCTGTTGAGGAAGCAGGTTTCCAAAGGTTGGCCCACCTTAGAATATTCAGTTGGACAGGTGTCCAGTTGTGCAGGTTGGTTCTGTTGGTTCCAGCACAAAATTATCTGGAGGATCCCAGTCCCTGTTCCAACTGATCCAAGTCTCTCTGCTCAATGTTACTGCAGATATAAGTTGTGTCTCATTTAAGGATCTTGTGAAATGCGCAGCTGAGGAGATGACTTTGTCGGCTGCACACTCAGGCGGAGACAGAAGTCATGGACTGTACAAATGAGATGGTCTATAGCCCAAACAAGGCATGGGTTTCGCTTCTTCTCCTATTAAATCTGTCAGGCTGTACAACAAGAGATTAAACACTGTCCTCTACAGTTCAAAGTCCTGAATCACAGTTCCCCCACCCCTCGAAGTCTGACTGTTGATTTAAGCTCTAATAAGCCAAAACATCCCAAACATCTGGTATATTTACACATATCTGATAGAAAATAAACATATTTAAAATATATTGTATGTTTGAAAAAACAGTTGTAGAAGTAATAGTAATAGAATTTAGTGATTTTTTATATAACAGGGAAATACTACCAGTGGTAATAGTAACATAATATCATTTGCCTCTGTCGATTCGCTGCATTTATCCACCTATCACCAGTAGTTATACTCAATAATTTATAATGTATACTTTTTTATAATTTGCTGAATAAATACCCAGTATTTTGGCCATGGATCATTATTCTTACCTTCTTATTACAGGTTATTACCTCGTAATTCATTTTTGTTGAAAAAGGCATAAAACTGAAATAAGAATGCATCCTCACATGCAGACCACATGAAATCTGATCACATGAACCCATCTTTCACACAGATACACAGGTAGATTGTGTATGTTCACAAAGTTCAGCGGTATTGTTGTATTTATTCAGTCTTATATTAATGTGTTTGTTTAGGATTTGTTTGTGAGTAAGAGACAGGCAAGGAGGAGCTGGGGGAATCAATACACTGCACTGCATCACACCAATGAAATGAGAATGAATTCACCTGAAATAGCAAAATAAATAAATAAATACAATCAATATGTGGCTGTCAGTGATTATATTGTGGCTGCCACAAATATTTCAGTGCAAGCAGCATAATGTGGCTCAGACCAATTGCACATGCAGGGCATTATTTGGTTCAATTCACAGATGAACTTAAAAAAAAAAAGAAACATGAAGGGAAAATGCAGAATCGATGCTGATGTCATCAGCTAAGAAAAAACATGTAACGGTTACATTACAGTTTGTGTTTGAAGCTGACTAGATCCTGTGTCCTGACTAGAATCAGTTTGCCATTGTGTCACTGTGGTTAGCAGGATGTGTCATGGAATGATGGATAATGTACTCTTTTTCTTACCCACCACTATTCTCTCTTGTTTCTCCCCACGAGCAAACGAAAACGATGTGATTCTATTATAAAAGGCAAACTCAAGAATGGGGCTGAAGCAGCACTGCAGCAGACTAGTAAGTGAACTGAGGTAGTTATCATGCTTATGCAATGCAGACAATGTAGAATACAGTTAAAAGAAAACCTAATGTAAACATACATTTTTCTGCTTCCCTCAATCAATTGCAAATGATCCTACAAAAGGCAGATGTGGTAAAACTTGTTTGAAATTTTAATCATTGAGTGGTAAAAAACTGCCAAACCCAAAATGTCTTAACATGGTTTTGTGAAATAGTTGAACAAACAAAAAGGAAACATACTGAATCCTCCCTCAGAGACAATAACAGAGATACAAAATAACACCCATATGACACTAGTGCATCTAAGATTATGCAATTAATCACAGTCATTAGTCATCCAATTAATTATTTATAATCTTGTTTTTCAAGTTTGCATTGGACATTATAAGAGCCTTGTTTTGTTGTTTTTGTTTGTTTAACCCTGTAAGACCCACAGTTGTAAATTTACAATGTTAACTTTAGCCATCCCAAAAAACTATCTGTTATATTTTATCTGGTTTTTTACCACATGTACATAGTCATTGGGTCTTATTGTTCAGTCTAACAATGTTAGTGGATGTTACATTTGTTTATAAGTCCCACTTTATGGCCATGAACGCACACAACTTTTCAAGATTTCCTCCGAACAAAATCTCTTTGTTTCACTGGACTGGATTCATCAGATTAAAGTAAGTAAGATGTCTTTTATATTTTTTTTGGATGTTATTATAATGTGTAGAGCATGTACATATTTGGTTATTGTGGAAAAGATGCATCAAATTTCATTTATAGCTTGTTACATAATTGTTGTAATTTTACAACACTGGGTCTTGGTGGTAGCAAAAATAGCAGGCTTGTTTCAGTGGACACAAACAGGTGATATTCACTCCACATAACCACTGCCTGAAACAGAGGATTTTCTTCATACATGAACAGTATACATTACTTACATTATACCCTTGTGTTGTGTTCTGGTCAAATTTGACTGTTTTTAAAGTTTTATGTCTAAAAAAATACATAGTTAATTTGATAAGACTGAGCTAAAATCCCATGTCTTTGTCCACAAAGAGGATATCAACAGACAATTCAGTTCTGGGAAAGGTGTAAATGTTCCTGAATGTGGGGTGTGGATGTAAGTGGGGGTTTGCATGTTTTTCTTTTAGTATGATAAGTAGAGACCATAGGCTCAGACAATTACATTTACATTTAGGGCATTTAGCAGATGCTTTAGTCCAAAGCGACTTACAATCAGCAGACAGTATTGTCTGCCTTGAAAGCATTTCTACCCAGAGGACTTGGTCCACCACCCTATCTATTCCTTCAGATTATGTACTACTATATAAAAAGCATATTTATACATGTTAATTCATTGCTTTTTTTTCAGAATGCCACCAGCAGGAGCCGTGATACAGTGTGCAGGATGTGATTGATATCATCCAAACTGGAGAGAGTGAAGTTGAGATGGAACTCAATGACACTGATGAGAGTGATGAAGACTCAGGTGAAGATGTCTGTCAACAAGTGGACAAAGACAACCAACCACCCATGGACTGTCCAGCTGATGATTACATGAACTTTGAGCCAAAAACACATAAAAACACCATGCACCGTGACAGGTGTCGCTGGCCGAAGAAATATTTCATCAGTCGCAACACTGATTTTTCTGGTCTGGATTTCATGTTCAGGCAAAGAGAGCCCAGCAACACAGACAGTGACATCATGAAGCCTCTGAATGCTCAGAAGAGACCATCCAAGAGATGTGCACACCTGTTATTGGATGTACGTAAAGACATGAAGACAGGGAGAGGATGCTGCAATAAAGGATTCACCAACACACAATGCAGCAAGTGCCTTTGCTTTTCAGAGGACAAGAACTGTTTTTAAGACATTCACTAACAATGAAAGTTTGTCATGAAAAGAAAAAAGGAATGAAGAAGTTGCTAGAAAAAGCTAGAGTTTTATCCTGTTTATTGATTTATGTATTTATTTTTAATAAATGATTTCATAAAAATATGACTAATGTCTGATTATTTTTAAATGTTATATACATTTATGGAGCTAAGTAAGCAATCAAACTTACAAATAAACCCTTAGTTGTTGTGAATTGTTGTTCAGACAAAGTGAGCAAAAAGACAGAAATTCTGCTACCACCAAAGCCCAACGTTTCTCTAAAAACGTACATAAACATTTTGTTTCCAAAAACTCTTTGATTTCTGCATCTAAGGCCTCCTACAACAACATCTGAAAGGTCAAATAATTATTTTTTTAGGTTTTTCTTAATTTGGGTCTTACAGGGTTAATGAAAATGAAGGAAAACATATTGGTGTTATCGCAATGAAAACATGTGGGACATCCTTGACTCACCTGAGGCTCTTTGTCCAACACAGTTTTATCCGAGGCTGCCTGTTAAAGTTATAAATAGTTGACACTGTTTTTCCTCTGACCTGAAGCCAACTATGCAGCCTGAGGAACAATGGAGTTCTTAAAAAAACTGACACCGAGTCAAAAATTGAGACATGTGTGCACTCGTGTCTTTGTGTTTTCAGTGTGTGCGGGTCGTTGATATTGTGAGAGAAACACATTTTTTGTGTTTGTTTGTTTGTTTTCTCTTACCTCATGACATTTAATTTATCGCCTCCATCCACTTCAGTGTTCTGGCAAAGTACCCACTGTTTTCATCCCATTTCCTCTCTCAGTGGGCATTCTCTGAGACAGGACATGAGCGGGAGAGTGACAGTTGTGACTATGAACAAGAAAACAGTCTGTCCAACAAAAATTGCAGTGCCACACCTGGTGCTGTGAGTGCTGTGACATCTCTGGCATCAGAGGGAACATTGTCTTTGTTGCAGCATACAAACATAATCCCCCAAGTATACACAAAATGAAGGTTAAGTGAACCAAGTTAATTTGCTGCACCCAGTTACTGAACACACTCCAAACTATTTTCTGTGCTCACATGTAATATATTTTTTTAATGTAAGTGCCCATGTTTGGTTCAAAGCCTTTCATATTGGGTTATTTTCCTTTTCTGCGTAGTTCTGGGTTAGATTTAAAAAATAAATTAAAACTATTTAATAAAATACTGCACAATTCTGTACTCTGCTATTGACAATCAATAAATGTATACCCTCTTTTATACCCTCCTATGATTTGTCATAAACATGGAGTTAAGTTTCCAAAACAAAAACTGCATTCTCTCAAGAGATCAGTACATCTCAGGATATTTTGTTATATTTTAATATTTAACTATACAAATCCTACTTTAAAGTCAAAATGTTATTTCTCCCCTTTGCTTTTTTTTTTTTTTTTGCTTGCAGCTTTATTGCATCATGTTACAGATGGTTGTAACCTTGGATAGTGAAATCTGCTGAATTTCCTCCTCATTTTGCCACGATCAATCACTCTGGGTTCAACGAGGATGGTGCTGAACTGAATAAATAATTTCACAAATGGATTCTCAGTGGACTTTGCAGTGTTGACACACATGACGCAAACAAAGCCTGGTATATTACACAGCTCTCTCATGTGGAGCACCAAGAAAATTGCCTAAGTTATAGATAGAATTCTTCCCTCTTTGGACCTGCTCATACATACACACAATAGCATGAGTTTCGGGTGCAGACAGCAATGAGTACATCAGCTCACACCACGGCATTTGAGTAAATCTTTGACCACTTGAATCTCACTCTGGTATAATAACACAAACGCCTCGTTGCTATTTGCGGAGACCAAACACATTGTGTACGTTTGCAGGTCTTTTGTGTTTGATTTTTGCACATGTGTGAGAGAGAAAAAGAGAGCGATGCATGTGGAATCCTTAATGCATCTTTGAAGCATTCAAACCTTTAAAAGTGGATGTAGGTGGCTGCATACATTCCCCAAAGAAGGGTCTCCAATGATTAGTACATCAAATAGGGATGAGTATTGAAAAGACACCTCTAAATTAATCTATAAAGACTGTTAAAAATGACAAAGGTATGTTTGTATAGATGATTATGACTTCTACTTGCCCAACTACAGTACCTTCACATCCCACCAGGGATGTTATAACAATGCTATGCGCATAACCTGTGACAAATGTTGTTCTCCACAGTGACATGATACGTGAGGCTTTGCCCAATTGTTTTTGTTTATTTAAATGTCTGTATTGATCATTAAGATGCTCTGTTTTGTGTCATTGATTGTAGCGAGAACACAAATCGTGTTCAACATTTGTACAAACAGTATTGACTTTTTTATCACTAATTTTCACAGACTGTATACAACACAGTCTTCATGGCAACAAATTTGCTAAATCTACAGCCAAGCTCCCGGCACCAAGTAACGCCCTCAGCTCTTGATGAGTGCACATAACATCCCCTTCAGAAACACTGTAAAAACAGCAGTGGAAGAAGTGCTCCAGGGGAAGGACAGAAAAGGAATAGAAACATCCAGGAGGTGTAATAGTAACCTTCCACTGTTGGTTATTCCTTTTACAAATGTCAGGTTGCTGTGGGGGAAAAACTCACTGCAGTTGCTGGGTTACTAAGTGACTTGGTGTATTGGCATTAAACATCCTTTTTGTATCTTTGCTCTCTTGTAAGATCACACGGGCTAAAGAAAGGTGGACAATGCCAAAAAAAAGGACTTGATGGACTGTGAGAGGTGTGTTTTTCTTCTATCATTCAAATTTCATATAAAGTTCTCATATAAAGAAATCCAGTCACAATGATTTACCAGCACACACTAGAACAGGTCATCCATGACCATGTATTTATTTTGGGAGGACTTAGATGGCTGTGATATCAACTCACTGACCAACACAAAATTAATCCCCTAGGACAGTTGATAATCAAATGTAGGCATTGACGTTTAATTATTTTAACCCAAATAACCATCACTGGTTACAATTTCCTAATCAAAACATCATGGTCTTAGCCCTCTGAACACATTTATTGATCAGTATTAGTTCACCATTTCCAACTTTGATTAAATGTTTGCTTGAATTACCTATGTGAAATATGAAACAGCTAGCCACAGAGCACGCAGTTCATTTAAGTTACCATTTGCTTATCCAGTATCTAATTAAAACAGGAAGTGCTTCCCTCGTGGCCCGTGCAATCGAAAAAACAGCCCTTGAAAAGCTGGTTGCTCGGAGCCACAATAATGCATCACCAAACGCGTGTAAACCAATACTTCCATTAATTCTCACAGCAGCATTAACATCTCCCTTGCTGACTTCAGCAGAAATGCATTCGTCCCCGCCGCAAAAGAAATCCACAGTGACTCCATGTATCTTTTTTTCCACTCACTCAGCGTGATCAGCTACGTTTGCATTTACATAGTAAGTGTTTGTGATTATGTGAGTAATGTGAACTTTAGTGTTGGCGCCCCAGAGAACTCCTGACAGACAGACTCCTAACAGAAGGCAACAGAGAATGTGTGTGTGTGTGGGGGGGGCTACTTCAGCGTTACCTTGGGGGCTCGGGTTATAAACATGGGGAAGGTGTTATGCAAAGGCGATAGAGCATTGCCCTGTATTACAGGTCAGATTAGATAAGTGCGGTGCTTCAGCTGACTGGCAGATTCAATTTGCTCAGCTATACTGCAGACAAGGCTTGTCTCAAGAATAAGGATGTGGAGCAGGTGAAAAGTGACATTTGGCACAACTTTGGGGTAATACCCTGACTTTATCACAGTCAGCCTTGGACGGATGTACTGGGGAGCTGCAACAAAGTAAAAACAATTGCAACTGTGAACTAATGTACACAGGTAAAAGTAAGGAAAAGCAAGTAAAATGTTCTCTGAGTGACTGATATTGTAAAACAAGTTTAAATGCCCAGCCGAATATTTGCCCTAGTAATAAAGGCTATTAATAACTATATATAAGATATATAATATGACTCAAGGTACACTCTTAGAAATAAAAGTGCTAAGTAGAACCATATAAGGTTCTTCGGCTTGTCATCATAGGAGAACCCTTTTTGGCTCCAGGTAGAACTTTCTTTATAAAGGTTCCACCTGGAACCCTTTTTGGAGGGTTCCACCAAGAACCCTGTTAAAACCCTTTACGCAGGAAAGGGGTCAAAATGATCCATTAGTGTTACCAAGAACCCTTGAAAAACTTTTTTCTGGAAAGGGTTTTTCAGAAGCAAATCGTTCCAGGTAGAACCTCAGCCCAGTGCAGTGTAGAAGATAAGAAATAGCGCAGGTAATGTAGTGTAAAACCACCATTCAGGAGCCAAGAACACAGAAATTGACATGAGTGTCTAATGTTGGTCATCGTTTGTCTCAAATAGGCCAGAAATCGTATACGTATAATCGTATCGTATACCATACATTAGTGATGGTGTTTGACATTTGAGCGAAAGTGTTCTAGGGTTAAACATATATACCATTAACTGGGGGCTGAAACTACAGCTCAGTGTGCAGCTTTTTCTGATCCAGCTGCTGCTTTGGCTCTTTTGTTGCATTCTGAAACAGTTAATCATAACCTCACCTTGGGACTTTCACATTTGCTCTGTAACAATTCTAAATTTGAATCATGCAGTTTCTTGGAATAACAGCAGAGCTCATTAGTCTAATGCCTTTCAGCCATTATATATGGTATGTTCTGTTTAGTAATGGACACTTTGCTTATACACATGCTGGAATTTGAGGAACTGACTGACACTATTGCTTAAAAGGGAACTGTCGTGATAACAAAGTAACATAGTATCTCTGTGATGTGATGTGTTTGGTGATTTAGTGCCTCTCTGAAAGGAGTTGTAACAGCTGCAGTGTTTACACACAGACACTTATGCATGCCTACCCTAAAAGATGAAGAGGTAATCAAATGATTACACAGTCTGTCTCACCCCGCTGAGTATTATCAAGAGAGGACTTGAGGGTGTCCTTCCAGGGGACTGTCATGGAAGGGAGGCTTTTGTTCCCTGGCCAATACCTTTTATCTGGTACATTAATATAAAGCAACACAGCACGACAGAAGTGTCAAAAATGCGTTATTTTGTAATTGCGTTGCTTTTTCCCACAATGAATTAATCAACCAAAGATAATCATAATAAACAATCTGCACTACTTCCACATCTGAGTCAGTGAGGAAGGGATAGCACAAACAGTATGGGCCTGTAAGTCCCAGCTGACATAGTGCAAAATGCGGGGTACAACCTAGGCAGGTCGCCTGTCCATCACAGGGTCAACACACAGAGAGAAACAATCATTCACTACACAGTCAAATCTAGATTGTCCAGTTAACCTACTCATGCATGTTGATTGACTATGGGAGGAAGCTGGGGCAAACCGAAGGGAAGAACATGAAAACTTCACACGGAAAGGCACAAGCAGGATTCAAATGGGTGACCCTCTTCATGTGAGGCAACAATGCTAGCCTCTGCTATTCCTTGTGACTTAACACATTTCACTTTGAAAAAAAATAAATAATTCAGAGCAGAGAATCCCATACTGCCAGCCGTTTTAGAGGATTTTGACCCATATTTCGAGACACACCGAATATTATGTCCTATGACTATGTAGCCTTGTGGTCCTTATTTTCATAAAGGATGTTTTTGTTTTCATTTTATTTTTATTAATTTCTATGCATACATTAAAACGTTTGTTGTTAAAAGTTAACATGTACATTCCGTATATTTGTTGAATTATTACATGATGAAACAGGTAAAAGTCAGAGAAGAGGAAGAGTGGTGTTAGTCAAAAAGTTTCATGTACAGCTGGTTGTGTGCTCAAACTGTGCTCAAACTGTGCACAAACGCTAGACCACATTTGTTTGTGGGGTAGTGAATCATCCTGTACTCTATCATCTCTTGGTTTGTATGTCTGTAGTCCTTGGCCAATCGTGTCCTCACCTTGTTCAGGGAGGAGGTGCTTAGCGTCACCTCCGTACTGCAGCAGAAAACGGCTTTATCGGTGTCCGAGCAGGATAGCCGCAGATCGGTATAACTATAACTATAAATATAATCATAATCATAACAAGACAGACGGAGAGTCGTCCTGTGGTTGATGTGTGTGAACTATGTGAAGCTGCCAGAGGTAAATACATGTGTTTTGATATACTAAGTGCTGCTGTTTGTCTGTAATGTGTAAAAGACGAGATGAAATGCTAATCGCTGCTAGCCGTTAGCGTAGCCTGTTTCTGGGTTTTCCCACTGTTAATTTTGCATTGCAGTTAGCAATTGCTCATTCGTTTAGATTAACTGTGGGTTTTAGCCATGAATTAGCCTGTAATTTAGCCGCTAAGAGGAACTATGTGCTTCAGGACCAGACATTTGCCAAGAAGGAGAGAGTGAGGACCGGGAGAGCCCTGGACCGCTGGAGAGAGACTGTAGCTGCTGTACTTGAATGTTGGATCACCGCCGCACCGTGTAGCTGAACGCCATTCCCTTGCCGTTGAACTGCACCTTGCCTTTAGCCCCTTTTTCCTCTCATCTTCATCTCTGACTGCCGTTAGAGTCGTGAGTACCCACTAACAATTTGCACATGCTTTTTTGTTTGTGCTGGTTTCACCCAGTGAAGTGGCCATTTTGTTTGCGGCCTCTACGTTCACAAGCTTCGATTGGGCCTGCAACGTTCCTTGTGTACATTTATAGCCCGGTGTGAATGTGCGTGTGAGTGTGGGCTGGGTACATTTGAGCTTCATGGTCATTTAGATTGTGTGTTTTTTCCTTGTTGGGTTTATCAAATGTCATTGTCAAACCTGCCATTGTCGAGTATTGGAGCTTTGATATTGCATACTTAAACACCAACAGTGAAACTATTTTGCACGTGGTCAAAGCGTGCTTTGTAATAAAGTCATCTTGTTTCACTTAAATCCTGTGTTGAGATTGAAAATGTGATTACTTTTGGATAAATAAGTGATGAAACAATTTAAAGTGAACTTTTAATTTTAGGTAGGTGAAGTACCAAATTTTGCGTTACTTCTTAAAGTTATTGGAGGCACCGTCAAGTTTATACATCACTCTCAGTTATCACAGGTATATAGCGCCATCTACTGACGAACTCAGGCCCCGCCCCATTGAACTACAACACCCTGACTATATCTCAGTTAATATTCATTAGCTACATGGGACTGGGGTTACAACTATATAAACATATAAAAACACTGAGACTACCAAAAGAAAGAGTAGGCTTTCTTCTTTCGTCTGGAAAAAAAGTTTGTCTCTTTTTTTTCCGTTCTTTGGTAAACGACATTAGAAAATAGGCTGATTTCACTAGAAACACAATTTTGACCAGAAAACTGAAATGCGACTTCTCAGGACTTCCTTTTTGAACCGCACAGCTCTGTAAACTCCCTCTTTTCATTCTGACCAGGACAAAATACTTTTAAAAGGTAACAATGCTTGTTTGATCTGTTTTAGCACAGTTCAGTATAAATATGTATACATGTAAACATGCTCACTCATTGTGATGAAACACTAAACTTCAGGCATTGCCTCAGCTAGTGTCCTTTAATTTAAAAGATTTCAGGGAAAAAAAAACACTGCTGACCAAACAGATCATTACCGATAGAAAGGAGGTAAAAGGTATGTTGGAGCTCAGGGCATGGCCTTTGGCAAAGACTGGAAATAATTGTCTCAACCTGAATTGAGATATCTGAACTTTGACAGTCTTGCGTATACGAGATGAAGCCCAGACAGTGTGGTGAAAGTAAACAGCGGTAGAGAAAGACACGGGGGGACAATATCTACATGGTCCGTGCAACTAATGGCAAATGGTGATATGTACAATTTGGCTTAAAATAGTATCCAAAGACAACAATGTCACAATGGGATTGGAACAATACAGGCATAACATGTCATTTTTAATAGCATTTACTCACTCAGTGATAAAGCACCGTTTGAGATTCACAGTGATGTGGGTAAAATCATTACCTGAACGAGGCAAATGCGGGCCCAACAAAAGTCAAGACAGGAGTGCACACAGAATCCCTACAGGCATGCATTATACAGCCATCTGTATCTGTACATCAGTATAATGGAATGACATACAGGACGTCTGCAAAGGAGACATTTAATGCCTTGTCAAAACATTACCCCTGTGACTGTTCTCCCTAAATTTGACAGACTACCTTGTCAAGGCATGGAGCGTTTTATGTCTCCCATCTGCCTACTGACAGACGGCTGAATCAGACGGTCTGGCCTGAGAATGGATGCGCAGCGCCACACTCAAACACACACATGCACACATGCACACACGCTCACTGGCCCATTTACCTTCTTTGTTCACTTACGCAAACCCATAGCTCTCGTTGTGTGACACTTTTTTGTGTTTTATCTGTCTGCTCATGTTCATATTCCCTCATGAATCTGTGATTATAAGCTTCACAACACATGACAAATTAATCTGATATCACACGCACAACTGAAAGGGGGAAATTTTAATACAATATTATTAAATCGAATGATTGTGACTTCTCCTTGTTTACAGCTTATTTTATATCTTGGTAATTGAAAGGATTACTAACGTGATCCTTTCAATTACCAAGATTACTTATTTCCATGTTCAAGAAGTCATATTTACTAGTTTGTTTTGTTCCTACTTGCTTTGGAGGCCTTGCTTCTGAGTTTAAATGTTTAATGGTGGCGGTGCAAAACATCTTAAACAATTATGCTCATCTGTTTGTGTGACAAACTATGCATGCGATAAGGCAAAAACGTCCAGAATGTCTAATATTGTGTGGAAGCTTTATTCAACGTAGCAAGTGCAGTGTGTCCTAACATCAGAGATGCAGTGTTTGTGATAGGCATCTCTGAGCATTGCAGAGAAAGGGGAGAAAATAGCTCAGTACGAATAACATCCTGTAGAGTAAATACTACTGTGAAGAAGGGGATTTTTTTTCTTTCACCAAATGTGATTGCATGTTATCTCGATAATGTATTATTCGCTTTACCTGAGATATGTGAAGATTCATCACTTGCATTGCAATCGATATGACGATACTTGAGGGAAAATTTAATTAATGGAAGACACAGTATTCCTGGATTTCACCAGCCAGCTACACCACTATTTTTTGTTTGAAACATATACAGTAAATCTTATCTGGATACATATGTTGTCTACAATAACCCTAATGGCTTCATTTTAATTTGATAACGTCATGGCTGAATTTTAGACTCATGGCTTATGGAAATTATAACACAATTCCTGATTGTTTTCATATCAACCACAACTTGACTAGTTGGTCAATATTGGATTCACCTCCTCATCTTGTACTTTTCTGAATAAAAAAAAAAATAAAAAATACAATTAAATGCAGGAGAGAATCAACCTGTTTCTACTGGCAGGTGTGTAATGCGTTTTTGGCAGCCTTACAACTTACAATCAAGGTACAACACAATGGGATTTTCTTGATTTAGTACAGGAGCAACTCTATAAAGAGAAATGGAAATAAATGTGAGAGAAAAGTGAACCTTTCTCCATGCAGTAAATGCACGCAGTACATGTCACATTCTAATTTGGCAAACAGCTCCACCAACCTGCAATAAGTTTATGCAGGTACACTGCCAGGGTTGTGTCCCAGTTGTTGTCTTTTGACAACAGACAACTCAAACTGCTCATTAGATCAACCACATCAGTTTATACTGTACACGACAGCTTTAGAAAAAAAAATCAATAAGAAATAAGGTCAGTCTTTATTGAAATCAGAAGTAGCAGCAGCAAAAGCATGCACAGAACATGTAGGCAAAATCTCCTTTTTCTGCAGTTCATGAAGTGAAGACAGGATATTTCATTTCTGTCATGGACCGTCATCTCAGACCAGGCGCACGAGGAAGCTGAGAGCAATGCACAGCATTGTCTCTTGGGAAACATCTCCCTCCTCCGTCCTCCACCCACCCTTCATAAATGGCTGCGCTGGCAGAGTGAATTATTGTCAATAAACAGACAGAATGTTCTGTGGGTTTCGGAAATGTGCATGTAGCACACGTCCATCTTAATTAATCCATTGTAATTTTACCACCAACACACTGCAACGCTCCTCACATTCAAAGCGTCATGTATGAATTCTCATTTGAATTACAACAAACTTTTCCTATTTTGGGGCATGGCTGTCAATTCTTCTGAGGGCGTTAGACTGCGGGAGGGTGAGCGTAGGCTTCTGTCTCCACATTCCCCGAGCAAACAAACAAACACAGTTCAAGCAATTAACCCTCCGCTGTTTTGATTTGGAGAATGTTTTTTTTTTTCCCCCAACTGAACTTTGTTGACATTTGCAAGTTTTATGTTCGGGTGTAAATAATGGAACATGGCAGGTCACACCTGAGGGGTGACAATATCACACAGAGATGAGAGTACAAATGAAAAGACATACAAATGGAACAGGTTTACACAAACCTACCCAGGCTGAGTGACTATAAGAATAATCTATTTCAGTTTCAGGAAAAGTGAACACATCTACAGCCCTGATAGGATACAAAGGTATATATCAGCACCATAGTTTGTCAAAATAAGCAGTCAAACCTACAACTATAAAGTCAAATAAAGAATTTGTCCCTAATTGTGTTTTCTGGTAATTTTAAATTTGATGAATGCCCATTTGTTTGTTATTTGTCTTGGTGCACGGGTGGAAGAAAACAATTAATTTAGTTTTCTAATGAATGAGGACTGAAGTTAATTAAATTCATGAAAAGCAAATATGTTGAAACAAAAAAAAGGTGGGGGAGGTCACAATTTATTCACACACTCACAAGACTGATGTATGCCATGCTGGCATGTGTTCATTTATCATCACAGAAATAATGAATGTCTATTAAAAAGGATTTGAATAGACAGCCACATCAATATTATATGCATATATTATACTAGCATCATGCAGTATTTGCTGTAATTACCCCCTCCACTAAGTGGCAAGAAACACTACAAAGTCCTATACAGTGTGATGGTGTTTAATGGAAAATAAAATAAAAAAAGGGTTTGCAAATGCTGTATAGATTGAAAGTTTTAATTTGCAGTATAACATGGGGTGAATCTTCCATCCAATCAGACGACAACTCTGTTATTGACTAGAAGGGATTTGGAATTAATGAATGCCTTTGGTGTAGAGAAAAGGGTCATGCCCTCTTTTCGTAGATGTTTCACTAAATTACTTCTCACAAATTCTGAAACACGGGTACTGGACTTAACTTGTACAAACCCAGTATTACACACTTAATCATGTTAAGAGTAAACACAAATATGCACAGATTAAAAGCAGGACATCTGATCTGTGGCACGACTAACTCAGACAGCTTTTGCATCATACTGCATTGTACAAATTGTATACTGCTTATTTTGTACATTGTGTTTTTATTTTGTATTTTATATCTATTCTCTATTTTATTTATCCTATATTTTGATGTCACTATGCTTCTGTGAAAATGTCTATTGTTGTTACTCTATTGCATTTTGCTGCTTCCTTTTGTGCTGCTGTGTCAATTTGAATTTCCCCGATGGGGGAATCAATAAAACCGCATCTCATCTTATCTTAGACCAGCAGCACTGAGAAAATGCAGTACATTTTGTTGAAGTATTACTGTGATTCAAGATGATGTTGAACGGGCTGTCTTCAATCCCACACACTAAGAAATCAACGTAAGACACTGTACCTTTTGCTGTCGCTCCAGTTGTACCCTATCAGGGTACAAGCACTGTATTTTTCTGTACATTTGTGCCACTAGGGGTGCAGAAATGTTTCTTTACTTTTAAAGGTACAGTGCTTGTACCCTGATAGGGTACAACTGGAGCGACAAAGCATTTGTACCTTTTTAGGTACAGTCTCATACTTTGATTTCTTAGTGTGCATATGGTTGGCAGTTTGATCCCTGGCTTCTCAAGTCTGCATGCGTTCTCCTGCGGCAGCTGCATTGGCAGCTTATCAAGACTAGAAAAGACCTTCTGTGTATACAAACAGACCATGTATAGCCCCTCCAGGTAGCCTACAACCTATGTGATAGTTTCACAATGTGGTTTGTAATTTCTTTATTTCATTTCTCCAACTGCAGCCGCTGGTAACTTCAGATATGTTCTCTAATTGTAAAGCACTTACACCTAATTCCCTAACATACTGTGTGTACTAAGGTTTCCCAGCTGCACAGTTTTACTGCAAGATATTGTCCTCAGTGATTCAGAAAGAACTCGGTGTACAATATCTCCAGTGAAAATTAAAGTACAAACCTGTTTTTATTCCTTCTTCAGTTTAATTTTATGGTCTATTGCCCAAATTGTCTGTGGTATAAGGTCCCAGAGTAAATGTAAAGGCAGCTGTTGGTATAATGGTTTACTGTGGTGACAGAAAGTAGTAAAAATAACCCTTGATTTGCTCTTTGGGGTGATGGTGCTCTTTGCACTTAAAAAAAACTACACTTAGGGTGAATGGAGATTGCACATTAACATAGATTAAGAGACATTTTCAGAGTACAGCTCTGGTTGCCTTGTTCTGAGACAATAGTGGCGTGGTTATATTAGGCAGGATCTGTTCTTTCCAAATGTAGAGGCTCCTTTTGGAAATATGTTGTGGCTTATTCATAGTCCATACCCTCAGATTTGCAAACTGTGCACTCAGAGTCATGTGGTCAAACAAACTTGAGGAGCAGGATAAATGCAATGTTACACAATAAAAGGGGTGAAACACCTTACGCACATCCCACTATATCATGCAGTTGAACCCCCTGGCATGTGTATGCACTTGCTACTGCAGAAGGCAATTGCAGAAATTGTGAAATATGGGAAAAACATTCAGAGCAGGGTTCCCAAGGGTCAGTTAAAGATTTGGAAATCACCTTAAAAAGAGATGGGTCATTGAAAGCACTTGAATTTTGTGCACAAAAGAAAAAGTTTATATTTAGGTAAATGTCTCCTGACACAACCTATTGTTTCATGCCTTGCATTGCTGGATGTACGTAAACAAGGCCTACACAGAACAAATGTAAAGTCGTAATTACTAACAATGATGTGGACACTGTCCACTGTCTCTCTCCACCGTTGATGATTCAATGTGGAACAATGAGCGAGTGCAAACGACGTGATTGCTGGGAAATGCAAAGATCTCTGGCTCACCAAATAAAATGACAGAGTCTGACTTGACAATTACTTGTCCAGATACAGAGTGTGTTGCAAATCAATAAAAGTCTTACAAGTTGCCTTCCCATCTTAAGCTATGTCTGCAAATTCACTCTTCAATTTGAGGGAATTGGTCATGTATAGTCAATGAATTTGATGTCTACCAAGGTGTGGGAACCCTGTCAGAGAGTACACATGGTAAACATCAACATGTTACATGTGTATTTAGCTCCAATAATGTCTCTAAGAGCCACAGACATAACCTCTTAGTCTAAGAATACGCTCACATTATCAGCCACATTTTTTCGCTTCCAATTCATTAGGTCAGATATTATTGTCTTGTATCTGACATTCATGTGATTGTGACTGTACTCTAAAAGGGCACCCATGTGCATTAATACCATTTTGCATCAGTCATCAACAACAGCAGAAAATGCCATTTTTGAAAAGCCACTCAGTATTAAGGAGGGAGATGGGCACTGCTTAGTTTGTAAAGTTGCAATTTCAACTCAAGATGTGCATTAGAATGAATGTCATGAATGAGTGGCTCTGTGTTAGTCAAAGTCTATGAGTGCTAATGCTTGGATAAAACAAAACAAAAGTGAATTTGGCTTCATTCAAAAAACTTAAGCTCTGCATTTTATGCACAAGTGGAAAAATATTCCAGCTCTAACCAAACAGGAATCAGAACAGGCACCGTGAGGTGGATCTGCTCCTGAGAGCACATCAAAAAAAACTCAGTGCCGCTAACATTAACTGCATATAATTTCCTAGCTGATTTTGCTGATGTCAGACTAATGATCAATACACTGTTACAATTTGGGAGTGACCCAAATGCAGGACACAGACAGGTGGACATGGTGGGGAGAATGTTTATTGAGTAGAATATGCACGCAATATGCATGCAAGATCTGGTAACAGCTGGATGGAGGGGCAGTGCTGGAGAAGCGAAGCTGGAGTGCTTGGGCGAGAGGTGGTGGCTGGCAGACAGGAGGCAGGCTAGTAGTGATTCTGGGAGATGAAGAGAACTGGTCTTCGACAAAATACAGACACACTTTAAATTTGCAGCTGATAGCTTGGCCTGAACGCATACTACCACAGAGGTTGAAACAACAATCTGGCAATGAAAGGGTGAAGAGCTGGGGTAGATATGCTGCAGATCTGATGATGAGAGGCAGGTGTGCAGACTGGGAGCGGTGATGAGCTGATCATTAACAGGTTTGCAGGTTGAGTGGAGCTGGGAGCCAAGGGAAATGAAGGAGCCACGCCCACACACAGAAGGCGAAGCACATGCACAACCATGACATACACATGTTCTCTGATCGCAGTGTCGTTTCGTCAGGCTTCCTTCTTCTTGAGAACACCAGGTGATGAGATGATGATGCAGAATGAGACTCCGTGACACAAGACATTTCACCAAACAAAGAGATCTTTATTCTTTGACAAGTCAAGTGTCAATTCCAAGCACTGCAGTTGCTTGGGAGCGCTTCAGCCAAAATCCTAAGAAGCACTGCCTCACAGTCAGCAAGATAGGAAATTTGGCCATACTATACATCACCTCCTGCCCTTATATAGTGGCCCCTTCACAGCATAAACAAGAACACCTGTTCAACCTATGCATCCCTGTGCTGGCTAACTGAAGCCCACACATGGCAATGTTCAGGCAGTCCTGCAGACTTCCCTTGTACCCATGTACACCTAGCCTCCCCTCCATCCTGAGGAATCTTGTAGCCATGTGGTGTGTATGCATCAGGACTCCTCACATCCTGGGGAGCCTTGTGCTCCTTGGTGTGGTGGAATGGGCCTTGAGCATTTGAGGTGGAATTTCACTGTGTTAATGTGTTCATCTAAGACACTTCAGCAGGCAAGTGCAGTATGAATGATCTCACCACATGCAGGGAATGTGTCAAGAACAAGAACATGACACATACATTCAAGTTTTGCTTTGGACAACTGTCTGCTGCATCAAAAAATTACAAAAAAAAAAACAAAACACTGAAACAGGATGCTTTTATCTCTGCCTCTGCTTTTGAAGGCTGTCTAAAGGCAATTCTAAATTACTCTTGTAAATTTTTTACCACCACTTGACACTGTTGTTAAGTTTCTAAAAGCTTAATTTACATGTGGGTTACTGTTTGTGTTTGATTTTTTTGTTTTTCTCCCTCTTGCCTTACCCCTATAAGTGTTTTATTTACAACATTGTAAATACAAATGTGTTATTGCTTAGGGGACATAAGTTTTAACTAAAACTGTTAAATATGGGCTATTTGTCGTGCTTGGTCAGCTGTTCGGCTCACACAGCAGGAGTGAGCGTAGAAAGACTAAAGTCTCAGAATGCACAATGTTTCAAAATGTCAGTGAAATATCTGACATCTCACCTTGAAGCTGATCTGACAACAGCTGTGTGTTCTGATCTGGAGATCCAAGTATGTGTTTAAAAACAGTGGACAGATGCCTTTCCCAGGCAACTGTCTCAGATCCTGAATAATGATGATGATAGTAATGCTGACAATGTCAAATATTTTTTTACTGTAGGAACTTTTAATCTTTTTGGTCCATTGTGTGGAATCTGTGCATTACAGCAGCTCTCTGTGCCTGTTTTGCTCTTTGTCTTACTTTCTCTCTTCTGAACCTATTTTAAAAAGTGCCAGATCCACTTCAACAGGTTCTGGTCCCACTGTGGGAGGTGCCATATTGTGTTCCAGCAGGGTTAGGCACATATTAAGGGCACAAACTAAGCCCTGGAGATATGGTCAGAAATGGTTGTGGGTAAGATTTAGCTCTCCAGGGCGGCATTCTCATCAATCAGAATCAGAATATTTTATTAATCCCCGGGGTGAAATTGTTTAAATCATCAGGCATTGTTTGGCTTTGCCGTGTTGCTGGTGTATGTTGATGACAACAACTCTGTTATAGGCATCAAAACTAAGTTAGTTATGTTATTAATCTATCCAAGTAGTTGGCACTCTTGCCTTTGCAACAAGAAGACCCAGGTTTGCTCCAGGTTCTCCAGTTTCCTCCCACAGTCCAAAATCATGTAGATTTGGGGATTATGAAAATTGGACACTCTAAATGTGTTACAGTAACACAGGGTTCCTGTAACTCCTGAATTCCCTTCATTGGGATCAATAAGGGATCTATTTCTATTTAGGACTACATTCTGAAATCCAATTTAAAAACTGAAACCAACAATCCAATGTCTGGATATCGCTGGAGAAAGATTTTTTTTGCTCTGAGTCACAGAAACAAAAAATGGATAATCATACAATCCAAGATACAATCGAGACACAAAAACCGTCGTCTTGACTATTTGTGTTGGAGAGCTCCTCTTCTGAATTAATCATCAGTACAACCGTGTTCCTGGTGGCCTTGCAGGGACATGAGTTGTCATGAAACCACTGAAAAAACACAGAAAATCAATGTGTATATTTTTTTTCCCATTAGAATACCCTGTGAACATTACCATCAGAGGTGACCCTATACGTTCACCCATCGCAATTGCTACTCCACCATTTCAGCAGAATGAAAGATTCAGGTAGAAATTACAGATAAATGCATGCCTTAATTGAGCTCATGTATGGAATCATAGCAAATGTCTTATATTATTTCTGCAGCAAGTGTTAAAAAAATAAAAAAGAATGTGGCTTGAAGCAGTGAGTGGCTGGCCCTCTATAATAAGTAGGAGATAATGCGACAGGCACATGGGAAGGCTGAAGGACAGGAGCTCTCAGGACTGTCAACCTCAAAGCACAGCCAGGCCCACTGGGATGATGAGCTAATGCAATCTCTCTCCCTGCTGTCCTCTGCCTCTGATCCTCGACTCATCCTACCTCACACTTTACTCGCCTTCCTTATTTCCTTCCCTCCGCGTCTTATCCTCCTCATTCATTCCTATCTCTTAGTTTGTTTTTTCTGTCCCTAAGCCTCTCTCTTTCACCTTCTTATCCTCTTCCTTCTGTATCCTGTTTCTCCACCATCAGCTTTGTATAGTTGCAGCCAGGAAATGAGAAAGGCACTCAATTACTGTGCTCATTGAATCATTTGTGTCAAGGTTGTGTTTGTGGTTGTGTTTTATTTTGGCCAACAGGCAACAGTGAACAGACAGTGTGTCTGGTAGCAAATCTTGTGCCGTAAACCCCAACAAGACAGACATGGTTAGATACAGGTCTCACTGATAACCAAGCCTTGGATGAAAACGGTGGTGGACACAGTGATAAGAGCAGTATTAATGACAGACCTGGCTGGGCCTGTATACACATTGATAGCATGATTTGGGCTCTTAACAGCAGCAACTGTAACCTATCTGATGAGACAATGGCTGGGCAGACAGACTCATTACAATGTAACCTTGTAAACCTGTCCCTTCTATGAACATGATATAGCATTTACACTACTCAAACACACATGAACGAGTATCTGCTGATCACACAAGGTAGTGTGGACAAAAAGAGCTGCTGCGTGGATGATGTGCATGTTGCAGCTATCAAAGGAAGAAGATGTATTGTGTAGTTTCTAAATTTACACTGTATTGGATTAGGCAGTGTTGTAATATTGACCAGCAACTGTTTGTATTTATCTGTGGATGTTGAGGGCACAGAAAAGGTGCAGCAACTGTGCTGAACATATAGTGAGTGAAGTTTGGTTCATTGGAGAATTGCCCATAGTTTTATAATCCTGAGTGCTGATGTTTATTGTCACTGCTTATTTACGAACACAACATATAAACAAACAAAAAAACAAACAAGCAAGCATCAGCCTCAAAGACTCTCTTCGTGTACTCAACAACTGTGGTAGGTTTCCATCCATCTTCATTTAGAGCAATTCTTCACTTGCATTTCCGTCCATTATCATTATGTACATAATTGAGATTAACAGCAAATAGTGCTAATTTTAGTCAGGTGTCATTGAGCCACTAGAGAACAAGAGCGCACAACATGACACTGGGATTGAATTAGAGCCAGCCAGTCAAACCTGAAAAGGTGAAAAACAATGTAGACATTAGGACTGGCATAATGTAGTAATGCAGTGAGGACCCACAGATGGATCGCAGGAGATCCTTTATAGATAGATAGATAGATAGATAGATAGATAGATAGATAGATAGATAGATAGATAGATAGATAGATAGATAGATAGATAGATAGATAGAAACTAATTGGCAGCATAACAATATAAATAAAGAATAGATTACATGCACATGCATACTCAGACACTCACCACTCAAGCCTACATTACTTTATGCCCATGATTTAAAATACCACAAATAAAAAGGTAAATATAAGGTGCAGTGAAACGTGACAGCACCAGATAAATAGACAGAATTCAGATTTATTTATTTTTTTGAGGTATGGATTGGATGTACTATCTTTGTAGTTCCCACCTTGCCTTACCTCCCCACAAATTAAGATGTTTGTTGTTTTTTCATAGATACACCAAGATCACCCTTAATACTATATGCTAATATTACAAGACATTTTGCAAAATGCTGCTTGAAACTCGGACACAACACATTATTACACAGTTTCTCTCATAAATGAAAACTAAAAACTAATTTCATCAGACTCACTCTGCCAATATGGGCCCAATGGTCCAACTGAGCTTACCCTGCGATTTCTAAAAGAGTTAGGGCTCGATAAGTTCACAATTATTCCCTTTATTTCCGCTTCTCCTTTTAGACAAAAATGGTGCTGTTATTTTTTTTTTTATGTTTCAGTCTAGTTTTAAAGGTGCCATATGTAAGAATGTGGCCAAAAACGGTTACAAAATACCGAGCTCTTTTAGGTTTCGTTTTCTGACTTAACTGGCAACCTGTGGTTGCTCGGCAGCTGAGACTCTACTGACTGCAATGATTCGTAGACGGCGGTAGGTGGCGCCACATGCCAGAACATGATTTCAAAACATAAACATGATTTGCAGTCTGCAAAATATATTTTTTAATGCAAATATTTTGGCTGTACTGTTGTTGTTGTTCAGTTTGTTATATGAACATTATTCCTGAGTCTCTGTGACATATTAGGAGAATATTGTGGCCAGTTGCTTTAGATTTATTACATAATGCACCTTTAAATTGCTTTGTTGTGATTCTGCAAACGTTTAATAAGGCTTTATATTATTGATTATTCTTGCCATTTATTTATATTTTTTATAATGCCTTTTCTTTCATTTGTCTGTATATATATATATATTTATATATATATATATATATATATATGTATATATATATTTAAAAAGGCAACAGCTGGTGCATCTTTCTTCGTCTTTTTGTTTTTTCATGACGTGGTCTGTGGTGCATGTTCATATCTTAAGGATCTATCTTGAGATATATACATCTGTTCTCTCTCTAAACCTCTCCTGGCCATGTACAACTCATGCACTTGTGTGTCGCCCTCCCACAGTGATGCATTTCGCATTCCTCCCATTTACCCTCCAAGCTCCAGGGAGCAACACATCCTCATCTATAAGCTGCCTCCAGCCACACTCAGGGCTACACTATGCATCTCATGGGCATGTTGGGTATCCATCCTTGCGCTAGCCTTTGACCGCACAACTGCAGTCTCGTCACAGCTGATGCCGAAATGTCATTCATTACATTTGATTTTTTTCAATTTTCTTACAAAAAAATATCATACATTCATACTCTTCCTTGCTCCATTGGTTTTCTTATGTATGGTTGTACAGTATTTCCATCACTATACATGTTTTGTTTATTGTATTGCTGCCAATATGATGATAACAAAAAGAGACAAAAGAGATAAAAGAGGCAGTGCAGCATAACGGACGGCAACTGCCCATAAAAAAACACCAGCAAAAAATAAATAGTTGCCCGTAGGTCTTCACATCAGACTTGCACCAAGAGGTCCAATAACAATATACAACCCCTGGAAAATATTATGGAATCACCAGTCTTGGAGGATGTTCATTCAGTTGTTTAATTTGGTAAAGAAAAAAGTCATTTAAAATTTCAACTTTCTGGCTTTAAGAAACATTAAAAGAAATCAAGAAAAAAAGGTTGTGGTCGTCAGTAACACTTACTATTTTAGACCAAGCAGTACTGTCCTTAGACTGAGAAGGAACACAAAAACATGAATGAGTCATCTTCTTTCACACTTTGCCGAATGATAGGACCTCCAGAGTCCCAAATAAGGATTTAAATGATTAAAAAGTAGATTTTTGCATAATATGGGACCTTTAAGTAATAACTTTCACCTGCCCTTGATTCCTTCTTCCCTATAAAGTGTCCCCAGTCCCTCTGTCATGTGTGTCGTTTGTGCTACCTGAAGAAAACATTGTGTCCAAGTCTGTCTCACTCATTTTGTATCTCAGTGCTAGTTTTGGTGTTTTTTTCTACTTTGAAGATGAAGAGCTCCTGTGGCTTTGTTTGCTTGCAAGAGGAATAATTAAAACGATCTTGAATCATTCGTCCTGCCTCCCGTCTCGTGCATTTGGATCCAAGCAGTGTATTCACCTCCTTAACTGACGCTATTATTGTGGTTATTTGTTCTTTGCAAAGAGCAAGGAATGATGTTATTAGTGTTCTGCTTCCTTCAGCTGAAAACAAGTTCATTCACACAATACTATCAGACCTGACTAAGGGAGCATTTGTGCATATACAGCAACAGCAGCAGCAGGGATGCGCTGGGACAAGATGCTTCATACTGTTAAGCAGTAAAAATAAAAAAAATAAAATGAATTTGTGGCCATTTCTTTGTGTTTTCAATCATTCTGTTTTCGTGCTGCAATGTTCATGACAAATACATCACCTTTTGTGTGCAGTGTGGGAGATATCACTGCGATGCTGAGAAAAACAGAGTCGTGTTGAGCTGATAGTCTTTGTGTGAACTCACTTGACAGTGGACATTATGCACTACACTTTTGAGTCTCAATATATGATTCAGTCACAATATCTGATTAGACATCGCACATCTTTTTTTTTCTTTTGTCTGTATAGGTTCATACAAAGAACCAAACAAATAAATTCAAATGGCTTTCATTTCATTTGCAAAAATGAAGCAAAAGTAAAATAAACTGCAATTAATGGCTCCTGGATGAAAATAGGCATGAGAGCAATGTGAGGCAATGATTCCTGCATTTAAGGAGGACTTCTAAGAGCCCTCAGCCTCTCTCAGGTATAATAGAGTAATAAAACAGGCACTCTCTCAAGCAGGTACTGTATTTCATTACCATTCCCCCTGGGCTAATCATTGTGCCCTTGGGAATGATTTCCCCATGTCTGCCCAAAGAGTTGCAAAATAATAGTGACAGATCCTGTGATAAAGAGGGTCAAACATAGTTGTGGTTATAGGGGAATTTGATTTTCTTTCGTTCACAGTGAGAAATCTTTCAATCACACTTTTTAATGCCATTTTTAAAGCAATTTTTCATTCCTCTTATTACTCCAATTTGTTCACCTCAGACTACTGCAAATAGTGAGAAAAATATAAATATTTTGAGTTGGATCAAAAGGAAAATGTGTACAATATTATGTGCAAACGTAGTATACATATGAAAGGGATTACATGTTTGTCAGGTGATGAGGAAGCCACCATGGGGAGGTTGGAGCGCTTCAGTATCGTATACCTACTGATCTAATAGAGGCTGTTTTTTTTTTTCATTGATTTGGCCCAGGTTTGAAAATACCACCTGTCACTGTCTGTAAAATTGTCTCTTTACATCTGCTGAGTCATCATTGGAAGAACTACTGCCACATGGTATCTATCTGTTCATCATGGAATAAAGGAACTATCCTTTCTGCAAAACAAATAATGATGCCCCTTTTTGTTCTTGTACTTTTTTTAAGAACTTTACATGTTTTGTGGTGTTGAGTATTACATGGCAAGGACCATATCAACTCCATTTGTTCTCAAAATGTAAATTATATTTGGTAATTTCCTATTTGAGAACCTGCTATGTGCTCATTACATTAATGAGCAATTTAGCACACCCTATTAGCATCAATTGTGTACAGTACTGGATATTACTTAATATTTACAAGTGAATTCCTGTTATATTGCTATATCACACATTGTATTCTAATTATTCTTATTGTTTGTACTTATTACTTATATTTGATATGTCTTTACAATATTTTGTTTGTTGACAGTTGTGCTCATAAGTTTACATACCCTGACAGAATGTATGATTTCTTGGCCATTTTTCAGAGGATATGAATGAAAACACAAAAACTTTTTTTTCACTCATGTTTAATGGTTGGCTGAAACTGTTTTTAAATCATAACATGACATGAAAACATAAACTTCCAAAATGACACTGATCAAAAGTTTACATACCCTGATGATTTGGCATGATAACATGCACATAAACTGACACAAATGGGTTTGAATGGCTATTAAAGGTAACCATCTTCAGGAAAGGGATATAAGACAATATCAAAGGGATTGAGAATGCCGATCAGCAGTGTTTAAACTCTAATTAAGAGGTGGAAAATGAGGGGTCCTGTTGAAACCAAACCACAGTCAGGTAAAAAAAAAAATTTAAATATATTTTTTTCAAACTAAGTAAAACGTTTTTTTTCTGGCCAGATGCACTGGCAGCACACACTGATAATAGACTTCAGAATAATCATGGGGAATCACTGCAGTGTGCCACAGTTCAGCATGCAGTGCAGCCCGAACATAATATCGTGCCTCCACAGTATCATTCCGGGTCATGGAGCTTTTTAACATCTTTAAGCTCATTGTTTTAGTGTTATGGGCCGTAGTTGTTTGGACTCACTCCCACTCCTCTTATCAACCATGATTCCAGCTGCTCTCACATCTGTTTTAACCAAAAAATGTTGTCACAAACACAGTGTACACTCATTTCCCAGCAACAAACAGAAGACCAAATAATTATTTTGCTATTAAGTACACCACAAGAAGGCATTTTCCTTTTTAGTTTGCTTGCATCTCAATTTGTTTCTATAGTGATCATGTATGAGTGAAATAATAAAATATAGGAATTTATAATCTGGTAAATCATGGTCAAGCAGCACATCATCTGCCTTCCAATAAGAATCACACTAACCATAACAACTCAGGCACTTGGTCTTTTTTCATCTGGCTTTACGACAGATACACTGCAGATAGTCCAGGCTGGATTTAAAGTCATGGACCATGGATAGATTTGGTTTAAAGCACAAGCCCTCTGATTAAGATACAGGTCCAATTAATAAAGACTTTATGAACCGTGTTCAGTTAATGCTGTCATTAACAATGCATGGGTGATTGACTGGCACCCTGCATGAACCTTTGCGCCCATTACAGTTAGTCATGTTAGTAAAATCACTTACTGCTTGTGTTTAATATTCATCTCACCCCATGAATATCTCCATGTGCATTTCCCTACTTTGTCATTACTTGTTTACAATTTATGGGCATATACCAGGGTACATATATGCAGCAGGGTCCTTCACACTGAGCAAATATGGGAAGAGGTGGTTTCCTCCATGATGAACTGCTACAAAACTGATCCCATTATTTCCAGGCTTCTGCCTGGCAGCGGCTGTAAAAGACATAAAGTCTTGGTGCTTAATCCTGTTAGTGCTGCAAACCTGACACTGCTTATTGGCTCTGTGGTAGAGTGTGAACATTCAGGACCTAACTGTTTGCCCTCTAAATATACTGTATGGAATTAAATTATTACACTCATACTTTACTGCCATTTCACTGATATGGCCGAATCGCTGTAACAGGGAAAAAACATGAGTTGAGAAACATTTTCTTTTGCATTTGTAGTAAACCTGTATATATCAATGATAGCAAATTTTAAAACAATTATAAACCACATGAAGCGAAATGTCTACATCGTTTGCATCCCATCATGATTGTTGAAGAAGCAGTGAATGTTTTAACATGGCTATTTCAATTCTCCTTGATAGAGGGCGGGTTGTGGATGACAAATGTTGGACCCTGCAGGTGAAGATGGATTGGCTTGTCAGCCCGGGGGATCAAAAGTAGCTGTGGTTTGGCAGGTCCTTGTCAGGACTGGGATCAGGGGAACACACCTAGAGGAGTGGCATCAATGGTTTAGGGTGGCACCAGAGTGGAAATAGGACAGTAATATTCACTGTGGTGTAGAGACCTCCTACTATGATTGCTGAAATGTCTATTTGTCAGATGCGGTTGCTTGAAAGACAAAGCCAAGGTCAGAAAAAAATGACTTTGATACATTATCAAGGTCCTATCAAGTCATATTTCCTATATTACTGTGCACTTTTGCTCTAAATAAAGTACAGGTTAACTCAGATATAATGGGAGAAGATTATTCTGTTTGTAGCAACAGAGAAGTTTTAAGACCACCCACTTTGGCACTGAAAAATCACAACATCTAACTGGAAAACAAGTGCAAAAGAGTCATACACTAAAATTGACTCTGAGAAATTGAGACTATGAGAATGTGATGTAAACGTTAATGTCTACCAAAAGTTTAGATCTATGAAAAATACCATTTATTTCAATTGAAGCCCACAAATTCAAATCCTTATTCTAACACCACATGTCATTGTTTTGACATGTGGTGTATTTCCAATACAAAACAGTGTGCATAAAGTGAAAAATTACATTTTTGGGGAAGACATTGTAAAATATTTCTAAAATTTGCATTTTTGGACCTATGTATGCAATACCAGACAACATTACATATATATATATATATATATATATATATATATAGGAGATCTTTTTCTCACGTACATGGGTAAAGACATGCCAATCGTTTTCTCGCTAAACTTACCTGCTCTGGATACTCACCCGCCTGTCTTCGCTCCAGGTTGCCACGTCTCCTGCCGCTCCACGAACTCTCTGGTTGTGTTCCTGTTTCCCTACGGTCCTGGGATCCTCGTCTTCAAACCCGTGAGTTCGTTCCTCGCTGGAACGCTGCAATCCTGCCGAGTCACCCCCGCAGTAGCTGCAAGGACAATTTTCCTCCTGTCTCTCAATCTATCCCCTATCGCTTCCTTTGTTTTTGGAAGTCGCTTTTCGTTTCCCCGTTTTTGTAAATAAATATCTTTGTTTTGAAATATACTTACGTCTCCGTCTGCTTCCGGGTCCAATCTTATACAATCCTGACATAACGATCTGACCAACATGGACCCGGCGGACCTTGACGCTCTCCGACAGGCTATTTCCGCGCAGGGCGTTCTCATTGGTCGACATAGTCAAATCCTGTCCGAAATCACGAACTCGCTCTGTGAGTTAGCCGCTAACACCACTAGGTCAGCTAATCCTCCCGTAGCCGCAGCCGCTTCCGCTAATCCGGAGCGGGACGCGGTCCCTGGTAGCAGCAGATTAGCCACTTCCGCTAACTCGCCACGGGAGCCGTTTGTTCCCATTCCGGAGCGTTCCTCCGGCGACTTAGGCAAGTACACAAGTTTCCTGTTTCAGTGTTCATTAGTCTTCAGTCTCCAACCACTCACGCACCCCAGCGACAGTGCTAAGATCGCATTTGTAGTTTACCTGTTGTCCGGACGAGCCGCTCAGTGGGCAACGGCTACTCTTTCCAACGCTGCTCCCGCTTCAGTTAACTACGCTTCCTTCACCTCCGATCTCCGTAAGGTCTTCGACCACTCGCCTCAGGAAGTGGATATTTCGACTCGATTAATCAACACTGAAAAGGGTAATTCTTCCGTCGCTGACTTCTCGATTTTGTTTCGCATCCACGCCGCTGAGAGTGGCTGGAACGATTCGGCTCTTCGAGCCATGTTTACTAAATACAGAGGGGGGAAAACCGGGACGACCTGGCAACGCGAAATGACTCTTTTGATCTCGACTCGCTTATTCGCCTTAGCCATCCAACTCGATAATCGTATTCAGGAGAGAAGTCGGGAAAGAGCGGCGAACGTTCGCCGTGTAACCAGTCCGTCACATTCTCACTCCCATAGGCTACTTACCTCGGCATCCACTCCTCTTCGTCTTCCTCTTCCTTCTCCTATCTCTGGTTCACCTGAACCGATGCAGCTGGGTCGGACTCGGCTCACCTCCGCTGAACGGATGGTGAGGCTACGGAGTGGAGCATGCCTGTACTGTGGGGGACTGGACCATCTGCGGAACACCTGTCCAGTTCGCCCCAAAAGACTAAGCCCGTCAGCACACGCAGGAGTGTTGGCGGGTGGTGCCGTTTCCTGCTCGGCCCACAAACGGGTTGTTCTCCCTGGTCAGCTTCGGTGGGCACAACAGTCGATTTCCCTCTCCTGTCTGGTCGATTCTGGGGCCGACGATTGTTTCATCGACCTACAGACTGCAAACCAAGCCGGGATCCCCACGGTACCCCTCGAGGAACCGAAGGAGATCCACGACCTCGACGGCAGAATCCTGGCCACCGACACACCAAACTCAACCCATCACTCTGGTACTCTCCGGCAATCACCATGAACTTCTGCAGCTCTTCCTGATTCCGTCGTCGTCGTCTCCTGTCGTGTTGGGTCTTCCCTGGCTGGCTCTACATAACCCCCGCTTCGACTGGACGTCGGGTCAACTTTCCGGCTGGAGTGTGCCATGCCATTCTCGATGTCTCCGCTCTGCCATGCCTTCATCTGCGGTCGTTCCTGTTCCTGCACCTACGATCCCCAAGGTCTACCACGACACTGGGGATCGGTACTCAGCTGGCACTCTCACTTCCTCCCCACCGGCCGTACGATTGTGGGATCGACCTTCTTCCTGGAGCTACATTACCTTCCTGACGCATGTACAACCTGTCACAGACTGAACGTTCCTGCATGGAAGAGTACATAAACCAGTCATTGGCCGCCGGACTCATTCGTCCCTCGTCTTCCTCAGTCGGTGCAGGGTTCTTCTTCGTACAGAAGAAGGACGGAACGCTGAGACCCTGCATCGACTACCACGGCCTCAACGATATCACCGTCCACAACAAGTACGCCCTCCCTCTTATGGACGCCGCGTTCAGTCCTCTCTGCAAGGCCAAACTTTTTTCCAAGCTCGACCTTCGCAACGCCTACCATCTGGTGCGCATTCGGGAAGGCGACGAGTGGAAAACTGCTTTTAATACTCCGGTTGGGCACTTCGAATACCTAGTAATGCCTTTCGGCCTGACCAACGCTCCAACAGTCTTCCAGCACCTGGTGAACGACATCCTGCGCGACATGCTGGACAAGTTTCTGTTCGTCTACCTGGACGACATTCTCATTTTCTCCGAGACCGAGGAGGAACACATCCAGCATGTCCGTATGGTGCTGCAAAGACTGCTGGAGAATAAACTGTACGCCAAGGCCGAGAAGTGCACCTTCCACGCTTCATCTGTCCCGTTTCTGGGATTCATCGTGGACCAGGGGAAGCTGTCGCCGGATCCAGCAAAGATCAGTGTGGTAAAGGACTGGCCCACTCCCTCCACTCGAAAGCAGTTGCAACGGTTCCTGGGGTTCGCCAATTTCTACAGGCGGTTCATCAGGGACTATAGCAAGGTGGCGGGACCTCTTACTCGACTGACTTCTCCACAGCAACCCTTCTCCTGGTCCGACGACGCCGACTCCGCCTTCAAACACCTAAAGGTACTTTTCACCTCTACACCTATTCTCTCCCACCCTGATCCCTCCCTACAGTTCATCGTGGAGGTCGACGCCTCCGACACGGGAGTGGGTGCGGTGCTGTCTCAACACTCGTCTGCTGACCAGAAGCTGCATCCCTGCGCCTTTTTTTGTCGCCGCCTTTCTCCAGCGGAGGCCAATTATGACGTGGGGAACAGGGAGCTGCTGGCGGTCATCTTGGCGTTGCAAGAGTGGAGACACTGGCTTGAAGGTGCGTCTTTTGCGTTTATTGTTTGAACTGATCATAAGAACCTCTCTTATCTGCGGGATGCCAAGAGACTTAATTCCGGCAAGCACGTTGGGCCCTCTTCCTGGGTCGCTTCGCCTTCACCCTCAGACCCGGCTCCCGTAATGTTAAACCTGATGCCCTATCTAGACAGTTCTCACCTGATCCACCTTCCTCATCGCCTGACCCGATCGTGACTCCATCCTGCATCGTGGGGGCTGCTTCCTGGCCTGTGGAGGAGACGGTTCGTCAGGCCCAGCTGGAGGAACCGGATCCAGGGAACGGTCCACCCAATCGAATCTTCGTGCCCGGTGCGGCACGTTCGGAGGTTCTGCAGTAAACTAACGAAACTCACCTGTCATCCCGGCAACAACCGTACCCATCTGCGCTCGGGGCAAGACCTCCAACCGCCCTCCAGCTGGTCTCCTGAAGCCTCTCGCCATCCCTCGCCGTCCTTGGTCTCACATATCGGTGGATTTTGTGACCGGTCTTCTGCCTTCACGCCTGAACACCACGGTCCTGACGGTGGTTGACCGGTTTTCCAAGTCGGTCCACTATATTCCGCTACCCAAGCTACCTACTGCCACCGAGACTGGGGATCTTCTGGTCGATCACGTTTTCCGGCTCCATGGGTTCCCCCAGGACATCGTCTCGGACAGGGGTCCCCAATTCACCTCCCAAGTCTGGAAGGCGTTCTGCTCGGCTCTGGGCGCTTCCGTCAGTCTTACTTCCGGATACCATCCCCAGTCCAACGGCCAGACCGTGAGAGCGAACCAGAGCATGGAGAGCGCTCTCCGCTGCGTGGCAGCACGTCACCCTGCTTCCTGGAGCTCCATGCTCTCCTGGGTGGAGTACGCTCATAATTCCCTCATCTCCGCATCGACTGGCATCTCACCATTCATGGCTGCTCTGGGATACCAACCTCCCATCTTTGACTTCCAGGAGGAGGAGATTGCCGTTCCTTCGGTCCAGTCCAACCTACGCCGGTGCCATGCGGTGTGGAGACAGGTGCGGTCCTCCCTACAACGATCTTCCTTATAGAGCCAGAGGCAGGCCAACCGTCATCGCACCCCAGCGCCAGACTACCAACCCGGCCAGAAGGTCTGGCTATCCTCCAAAGACCTCCCCCTGCAGGTCGAATCCCGGAAGTTGGCTCCACGATACATCGGTCCCTTCGCCGTCGATCGGATGATCAACTGGTCCACCGTCCGCTTGAAGCTCCCCAGGTCGCTTAAAATCCATCCCACCTTCCACGTCTCGTTGCTGAAACCTGTGGTGGAATCAGACCTGGTCCCGCCCTCCAACCCTCCTCCTCCACCCAGGTTCATCGACGGGGGGAGGCCTACACGGCCAGGAGAATCCTGGACAGTCGACGCAGGGGTCGAGGACATCAGTACCTGGTCGACTGGGAGGGGTACGGTCCGGAGGAGAGGTCATGGGTCCCACGCCACTTCATTCTGGACAAAGATGAGCAATCAACGGGGGCTTAAAAGCGGAGCCTTTCCTCGTCACCGAGGAGATCGTTTTCTCACGTACATGGGTAAAGACATGCCAATCGTTTTCTCGCTAAACTTACCTGCTCTGGATACTCACCCGCCTGTCTTCGCTCCAGGTTGCCACGTCTCCTGCCGCTACACGAACTCTCTGGTTGTGTTCCTGTTTCCCTATGCTCCTGGGATCCTCGTCTTCAAACCCGTGAGTTCGTTCCTCGCTGGAACGCTGCAATCCTGCCGAGTCACCCCCGCAGTAGCTGCAAGGACAATTTTCCTCCTGTCTCTCAATCTATCCCCTATCGCTTCCTTTGTTTTTGGAAGTCGCTTTTCGTTTCCCCGTTTTTGTAAATAAATATCTTTGTTTTGAAATATACTTACGTCTCCGTCTGCTTCCGGGTCCAATCTTATACAATCCTGATAATTGCCCTCCAATAGATACCCTTTATACTTTTTGCATCTGTGTTATTTGTCATCCAGGGTTCATCTGACATAAATGTCTTGCGTCTGTCCACACAAATGCTCTTCTTAATAATGAAACCGAGATTTATGAGTCTAACACAAAGCTTAATTTAATGTTGTTATTACTGTTATGAAAAACTGTGTTTAAAGTAAGAGGAGGTTGTGAGCCATGTTTTCATTATAAAAAGATATTAAGTGAGGGGCCACATGAGGCCAGTAGGCCGCCAGTTTGACGCCTCTGAGATAGAACAACCCCTACAGTTAGTGGCGTTCTCTTGTTTTGCTCTAAAGAGACAACAGAGAAGATGGTACTCATGCAAACTTGCTCGAGGTCAGATGAGGATGTCTGCCAATAAACCACACTTTTACAACTCAGTGCTCAAAGAATACAAGGAAATACAAATCAGGATGATTTCCTGGTGAAAAACCAATACCGACATGAGACTCAAGTGCATATGCTCACAACACAAGACTGATGCAAAACCTCTTTGAGTAGCTCTGGTGTGCCGACAGCATGTGCATTTATATGATAGATGTAGGATGGAAAAAAGCACTAGATGCACTGTATGAATGTGTGAGTGGATTTGCGTGAATGGGTGAATAAGCAGCACTATATAAAAGGTGCCTTATCTTTGTATGTTATTTGCCTGTAGTTTAATACTACACACCTATGTATAAAAGCATACATTTGGAGTTGGAGTGAGAATTGACAGTGCAGCACAGGACTGATGATGATTATAGTTTTGAGTATGCTGCTCTCTGTCTTCACTGAAGTGTGGAACATGCTATTGTCAATGTTTCACCAGAAAGAACTGACTGACTAAAAGTTAAAAGTTTCAACTGTAAATCTGTAAAATTATCTTGACATATACTTAACATCAGAAAAAAACAGCTGTAGTTTTTTTTCCAGAAAAAATATGAAAAAAAATAATTTTCAAATGTTTTTTTTTCAAAGATTTTCGAAGAAACTCGAAGGTCGAGATCTCTAGTTTCGTTTTGATTTCCAGCCGCTCAAACATTTTCAATTGCACCATGTTCAAGGTTTCTTTGGTTCAGCACCGCGGACAGTGGTGAGAGTGTTAAACAGTTTAACAGGATACTTGTTACAACTTTACTAGTGTGTTTATCTGTTTGTGTGTTTACAGATACGTGTGTTGCAATAATCTCACAAACGAAATACATTTTAAAGAAACGTAATAGCCACTGCCTACTACAAACGAAACACGCTTTCAACTTTCAATATTGTAATTTTGTGATAACGCAATGAGTAACGGTCATTGTGGTTGTTGTTTGTTTGCCTATACACACACTAATACTGACCTCGGCTGTAAATCCAGCTTCTGGCTCTCCCCCGCATGCACGCAAGGAAGCAGGGTTGTCATTCCTTTTCAGTTCACAAAATTATTTTGTTTAAACATAAACAGATTCATTTCTTTCCATAAGCAAAATGCTTCTTGCTAATGAGGAACAGCTCTCCCTCTCTCTCTCTCACTCACTCTCACCACTGTCCATGGTGCTGAACCAAAGAAGCCCTGAACGTGCAATTTAAAATGTTTGAGCAGCTGGCAGTCAAAAGAAACTCGAGATCTCGACTTTCAAACTCGAGATTTCAAATTTTTTTCGTCTTTTTTTTATCTCATGTCACAATTCTGATCTTTTCAAATACCAAATATTTGAGAAAGTGTTTTATTTCTGCATGTATAATCAATACATTCTTTATATGATTTCAAATAAAAATGTGCAAATGCAAAACCTTGATTAGCATTAGACATAAAACCATCTTTGGCATGGCTCAACACTCAGCAAGCAGTGCTTTCAAAACCATACTACAATGAATAATTGAACATAAAAACATTTTTGTATAGCACTATACACAGGGCCACTCAAAGTGATTAACAAAGGCATAGAAAAACATCAAGAAAATCACAGAATAAAAGCAAGACACCATAATAAGGGCAATACATTACAATTCTAAGAGATAAGTGTATTTTGCCAATATCAATTCATTCTTGTATTTTAAATGCATTAAGAAAACCCTTGACACTTGCAATATTATTCATGAAGTAATATGCAGACTTAGTGATAGATTTTAAGTGGTTGCGGAATTTCAGTTCAGGTCATGATAACATGGTGAAACAGTATTGCACAACAAATGGGTAATGGGACCCATCCGATTATAAATGGGTATTTTGCACACTGCCCGCATGTCATATCTTCATTCACTTATAATTTCCAACTGAGACAAAGTACTCCCTATCTTAGCACAATTTTAACCAATGTTGGTACCAGTAAGTCCCCACTTTTCCAATCTGTCAATCACTGTCAATGGTGTGATGGACTGTGTCTGCAAGTAAGGACCAGTCCAAGACAGAGGTTTTGTTTATGATCTTTACGGCAGTGGGGAAAATATATGTTATTAATAAATCAGATTTGCAAGATTTAAAAGACAGTATTATTTTGTTGATGTTCTGAATTTTAACTGGCACACATATACGACATAATTCGGAAAAAACAACAAAGCTTTTAGGGAATTATTAATTAATTGGTGTCAAACGTACCCAAAGAGGGTCGAGTTAACACAGATGCACTTTTAATTGGTTTAACAGTGTTCCTGCTGAGTAAGAAACCTGCTTTATCATGATATATCGTTGTTCTCTGTAGGCGTTCGTCACACACAATTCCAACCAAGCTGTGTTCACTGCTTTCTGGCTTGTTGACAGACACTTCTCCACAGACCGGCGAGCAATAAGTTGATTGCCTAAAAACAATCCAGTGTTGGCATTTCACAAAGCAAACTGTACTATAAAGACACATAATACCCTGGAGCACTTTATTCACAACTGAGGTTAAATTACACACAATAAAAATAAATACTGTAGAATGAATGTTGTAATCACTTTGCATAATTTTACGCACATTCTTTTTTTTCCTAAGGGGCATTAAAAGAGACAAAACATGCAGGGTACTTAAAACACATTCAGCCCTAATGCTGTTAAATGCCCATGAAAAAAATAACAGCCAGGGGTTAAAGTGGGTTTGTAAGGAGGATGTGTTTTATCTTGTTGTCAGTAGTCTATGTCTCACAAACCATCTTTATTTATATCTCATGCCCTCAGTCCACCTTTCAGTGGTACACTTGTTATTAGCTTCAGTAGAGGACTGACTGGGAGCCAGTTTGTCAAAGCTAATAAAACGTGGAGTAAAGAGCAGCAGATTTCAGTCCTCTTGGATGATTATGAGTCATTAGGGCAAATAAGTCAAAGAAGACAGGTCTTAAAGTTCAGCATTAGTGTGTAAGAATAAGGGAAATCCAATAATAAAACTGCAGACTCTACCAAATTCTTTCTCTCACCTTCACTTATCTTGTGTGTCAGGGACAGACTTCTTTTTTGCATAATAAGAATTTATTACAAGGCTTATTGTAAGGCTACAGAACGCAAAGGTGTTTATATATTCATACAAACATACTGATATAAATATTTCATAGATCCTTCGAAAATATAATTAGATGGACCTTTAAATCTGCTATAACACTTCCAGTTCAGTTTCGCTCTCAGTTTGTGATCTGTTGTTCTTCTGTGTAGCATGGGCTTTGCTCTAGCTTTGATTCTAGGATAAGCTCATGTTGACACAGGCGGCATGACTGATAATGGTTACTTGTTCACAATTCTAAATACATTTTATCTGCAATAAAAACAGATATGCTATGTTTAAAGGGGTCAACCAATATGCCTACTGTTGAAGAATTTGTTCATTGATTAGGGATTAGGGATAGGTGAATTGGCTCTAGTTAAGCATTTGTGACATTTGACCCATTTTGACTGATACATTACTTGTTTAGATATTTTATTTTGTCAGTACTTTCATTTCTAAAGGTTTGCCTTTAATTTAAAAACAATTAATGTGATATTTGTGGCCCCTTATCCTGTTTGCATAACGCAAGAAAGAACCTTGTTAAGAAAAGTTACTTAGTTACTTTTACTCTGAGTAAATTTTGAAATAGCTACTTTTACTTTAACTACATTTTAGACCAGTACAGACCAGTTATTTCAGTACTCTTTGCACCTCTGGTCATGATGAATATTCAAGCATTATCTTGATTTTCTACCCTTTTACAAAGTTCTCACTTGGAAATGATCCTATTCAGTATTACAGTAACATAAATCTAAGTCTGAAAACAGAACAAGTTGAACATAGAAACGTAGCTTTGCTGCTGTGGAGAAGGTAAAGGTGGACAATTAACAACCACATTGTGGAGAATGCAACTATCAGCTGAAGGATTACACAGTTGAAACTTCTGATTGAAGACGAGTTGTTCATTGGGGTACAGGCTGAGAAGAACACCAGCTCTGTACAGGACACCAGGCTTTGAGGCACGGTCCCCCATGGAACAACGAGGAACACTCCTGGCCAAGAGATGTTTCTCGCTCGTCTCCAGGTTTCTAAATGTAACATTAGGTTACGTAAGCTTCAACACTTTTATCTAGTTTTCTATTTTTTACATTTTTTTAAAACTCATATATCTGTTTAGAATTGAATGCTGATACTTTGCACTACTAATTCAATTTTCTTCCAATTTTTAAATTGGCTTTCTCTGTGTCATGATGAACATTTCCTCTCAAAGCATCGAGATGTGTTTGTACATTTTGTCCATAAACATGTTGCTGTTGAAGATAGTCTTAACCCATGACCTCTTCTTTGTGTATAACTGTTGAAAGCAGTTATGCAGGGGAAGTGGATTTGCTCCTATCTGTAGTAAATTCACACACACACACACACACACACACACACACACACACACACACACACACACACACACACACACAACGTTGCATGAGGGGCCAGATGCATTTCTCTCTCATAGCTAATTGTTCTTTAGTATCATACATAGCTCTTACCCATTATTCTTTTCAGTAACTATGGTTCTCCTTGTCTTCAGGAATCAAAAAGACCATGGATAGCAATTACAGGTAAAATCAATTCACTTAGTCACTGAGGTGGAGGGTATTGTTTATATGATTGTTAATGCATGAACAGAAGGCTAAGTGAGGGCCATAGGTGCAATACATGCTCGAGCCTCACTAACATTATTAGACTAAAGCATTTCAACAATATAAATATTTGCTGCACTACTTTACAGAGATGCTTGTTTTGAGAAGGCGAGACGAAAGTATTTATTTATTTATTGTATTTTTCTGGCTTTTATGCCTTTATTAGGTAGGACAGAGTTAGAGAGTGTCGTAGTAGACACAGAGGAAACTGAACTGAACCCCAGCAGCTGCAGAGAACACAGTCCTCTTTGGGTGCCCATTCAACCAAGTGTTAAAATACTACCTACTTGGTGCACCCATTGCTGAATTTTAAAATTTTAGTACAGATAAAATTATATCACAGCATGGGAGCCCATGGCAAAGACAGGGTACAATTAGTCATCATTTTCCTCCTGTTAAAACATATCAAAATGCTAATAAACTGCTTCTTTGTACTTTGACTGCATTGCAATATTAATGCATACTCTTGTAGGCTATATTGCAGGTTTTTATTAAAAGACAAGGTGAAAAGCTATCAGGACAGTCGATGTGAGATGATTGCAACATCATGGACTAAACATACAATGCATCTGCCACAGTATAATCTATTCATTCGTCCTGAGTGCAATATGTATTCTTAACTCCACAAAGTGACCACCAAGCTTTTAATCCACACCTGCAGTAAATACCCTATCTGTGTCAGTCTTACTGTTTTTATCTGTTACAATAACTAGTGCAGTGCCCGTAGGAAGTATGTACTCCTGTAGTGGGAGCTGAAGAAACTTTTTCAGTTATGATAATGCATGACAAGGAACATGAAGGCTAACATAATACAAACACTCTGCAACCTCATTAGGCACAACACAATTGTTTACATTTTAGATTAGCATTAGTGACTAGCTGTTGTGACTGCCAGCACTATCAGTGGTGGAGGAAGTACTGAATCTCAGTACTTAAGTAGAAGTAAAAATAACCAGAGAAATATTTACTTTAGTAAAAGTACCAAAATGACAACCCAACTTAAATGCACTTTAAGTATTAAAAGTACTTGCATAGCTTAATGTCTATATTCTAAAAAAAGAAAAAAAAAGAAAGTTTTAGGTTAATGTGATGTGCTTACCATATATGGCCCAGTTTTCATTTTGAATTACTATTCTGGTCATCTGTCAGGGTAATCTTCAGAGTTAAATATCATTAGCAAAACCAACACGGAGGCGTTTATACTCATCGTGTTGTTCGTAGCAGTATTCGCCGCAACGGCAGGGGGCGTACAACCAAATATTCAACTTATGCTGCTGGATAAACGTCCGCTGCCTAGCAACAATAGTAAAAAAATGACTGTCCGTCTCTCTGTGTTTCACGTATTGGGACAAACATCCCATAATCCCCCAGAATCACCGGGAGGTCTTTTCCCCCTGGGTCACCACTCTTTAAATGGGCTCGTCTGTTGCCCTTCACAAAGTGTTCCCTCTTTTTTTCACGTCCTAGGGCAAAACCCTCATGTTTTTGTAATGTGGTAACAAATGTGGTAACGATCTCCTTCCATGAATACAAAGCTGTGACTGTCTTGGGGCTCTCGGACAGAAGAGTCATACACTCCCGCTTCCCATCGCCCTGGCGGTGCACTCTCCCCTACATGACTCTCGTCTGGGCCATTACGTCTGCACCCGGAGGCCTGGTGCTTACCCGGGCCCCCCTCCGCTCATCTGCAGCTCAGTGTCCCCGTTGTACCCGATCCCAGGGCCGACAGTCTCGACGGCGGGGAACTGTGCAAGGGTGGAGAAAGAACGGGTCTGGGATCCAGAACTTATCAGAAAATGTAACGAAACGTATTGTGTAATGTAGCGGAGTAGAAAGTATAGATAATTGCTTCAAAATTTAATGAAGTAAAAGTAAAAAGTATGCACTATTTATTCTACTTAAGTAAAGTACAGATATGTGAAAAATGTACTTAAGTACAGTAACTATGCCACTATGATGTTAGCCCTATACGCTAAAGCTAATTGTAGCCTCACTAGCTTAAAGGGAATCGACACCGACTTCGTCGTTCTGCGGTGAACTGTGTGAAACCCAGCATGAGGACAACCTCTTCACTCCCACCTCCCCGCTCCACACAGCGCAGCTGCTGCTGATGAGCCGCTGCCTACCTGGTTTAGCGTGATAAATCAGCGAAAGTGCAGCGTGATAAATCATCAAAAAATAAAACTACTCCAAAAAAATGGGAAAATCAAGGATGCACACCATGGGGCCATGCTCGGCCCATATCCAAAATCTTAGCGTCAGCGAGATATGCCCGTCACAGACACACGGACAGACAGACGGACACAAATACACAACTTGCTTTATAGATAGCTTCTTGTTTTATGACCCCATCTTATTTTAACTGTCTATTGTTTTTATTACTTTCTGTATGTCTCCTTTTTATGATTTTATGCTTGTGAGCCAAAGGCAAATTTCCACCTTGGTGGACAATAAAGCTCTCTATTTATAAATATATATGTTTGTGCTATGTGAATGCCATTTAAAACTGCAATCTAAAAGACATGGATTCTTGTGTGGAGGTGTAAAGGTCCCACTGATACATTCAATCTTTCTCAACATTTTACCTAACTTTAAGAACACAAAGTAATATAATAATAATAAAATGACCAAGAAAGAAAAAAAAGAATCTAGAACTACATTTATCTCATTCTTTGCCAAACAACAAATCATTGTATTTAAATCTCATACATATTAGTATCATTTTCATCACCCATCAACCCTACACAGTCAATTCCTTAGGAGTCATATAGTTGCTGCCCTCCTCGTCATATCCAAAAGCCAAAGTCTTGTTCAAGTCTATCAAGATGTTATTCAACTGATGCCTCTGCTCACTCATTGTGTGAACTGGGTTGTTCTTCTCTCGATCATAATATGATCTATCATATTCACTTTCCATGCATGCACTATGTTTCTCTCGATTAAAATGACCTTGTCCTAACACCACACTGAAATCTGTCTTTCTCAAACACATTTTGAGTAGTTTTTTTTACTTAAACTATAGCTGCCATGTTAGTATTATACTCTTGAAGTGCTTTTCTTACTTTTTGCCAGGTCAAAATTATGTCCTATGAAACTTCAGGACAGATGACAGAAAGCCTCCAAATCATCCCTGGGTCATTTGCTAAAAGGTATGTTTTTAAATTATTTGAACCAAAATGCGTGTCTCTCCTTGACTAATGGGTACACATTGGCCAAGGACTTTCATTCTGAGTCTTAATTTTCAGAGTATTGATTGTTGAAGCCAAGAAGGTAGATTCTGAAATTATGCATGGCTAAATCATCAGATTTTTTTTTCTTTTTTTAATGTCTAGACAGTGTTGACAGTTGTTCTTCTGTGTCCTCTAAAATGAGGTGAAAAAAGAAGCCCTGTCTACTCTGTCAAAAAAGCAACAGCTGGAACAGACAGACCAGCTATACAGGTACTTACCACCCGGAATGACCTGACATATACCAACATTTTTCAGTGTTAATGAACTGATAAAGGCGATAATAGGCAGAACATACCATGCAGAATATTGACAGGAAGATCTGAGCAGGTGATGATGATGAAATTTAATTTTGGGTACTGTCCTGTCACACATGGCATTAAGAAGAAAAATCATAAGCCTGAAAGACTTGGCAACTCTGCCACTGTTAGTGTTGGCAACAGTCAATGTAGTCTGATATTACAGGTGACAGAGTATTAGAGACGGCAAAGTGCAGCTCTCGTATTTGTTTACAGCGCAACCAAACAACAACACACTGTGTTAATCAAGAGGTCACTCAATAACTGGACTTTTTCCATCATGCCAAGAGCAACTTCGATTGGATTTAATGCGATGCAAGGGCACAAGTAGTTTTCCACACAAGAGCAGGGCACAGTGGGGGACTGTTTGGCTTTCTTGAGAAGTTGGAGGTATGCAGCACGTTGCCTGCAGCACTTCATATAACAGCTCACAGTGGCTGCTGCTGTTCTTCTCATACTCCCTGCAATTTTGATCACTGATACCTCTTTTGAAGCTGCATTTTTGATGAACAGTCACAATATGCAATAAATCACACGAACCATGTTTTGAGGCTTCGGACGAGAAGTTTCCTCATGTTTCATCAGTGGAATTCTAATGGAGTGGAAAGGCTTATTGTATACACATTTGCATGTGTAGCTTTATTGTTGATGAATCCCTTGTGCAATTTGCAGCAAGGGATGGCAGACTCGACTGACTTTAAAATGACAATACTGTGCAGAAATAGCAAAGTTGCTAATACCTATTGGCTATAGGAAAATGCTTGTTGTAAAACATTCTTATGATATCTGTTTTCAACATTTATAAAATGAAGAAGCTAAAATACAACAAACAAGATAAATAGAACTTCCTACCCTCAAATATATATATATTTTTTAAAGAAAGAAAACATCCACAATATTAACTTAATTTATCAATCTGCCACTAGGTAAATGGAGACAACTATAAGAGAACTATAACTAGTAACTACAATTGTAGTGATTCATCAAACACTGAAGGCAATAATGATGCAGATATATGCTATATGCATATGATTTATTGCACCCAACAGTGATTGTCCATACATTTGAGACCATCTCCCTATCCATAATACTAAGAGGTATGATATTACTGATATCACATCACATTTTGAAACAACAAAGAGCTGGATATTGTCACTTTTCATTCAGATATAAATATGCTATATATTAAACTGTAAACAAATATTTAGTGCAGTGAAGCTGAAAACAACAAAACCGACAAAAAGATAAAAAGAGAACAAAATAAATATTGTGTATGACTACACAACATAGAGAGCTTATCTACAAGATGTCCTGTGTTGTACATTAAAATTCATGTGAGACAGGTTGACAAAAGCCAGTAGATTTGTAGAAAATTGTAGGTATTACATAATTTATACTATGACTTTGTGTAATGCATAAATCATTTGCTTAGGTCCTAATACCACTTCACACAGGTTATGCATTGATTTAAGGCAGTGCAGTATCTGCCAGATAATAAAACTTAATTTTGTGTGAACTACAGCCTTACTCTCAGATACCACCACCCCCTTATGAATTTGGCATACTGTATGGTTTCTTCTCTTTCACTTAAGTGCTAATGAAATGGATGAGTAAATCAATAATGCAACTAAGTATTTAAGATAATCCAATTCTAGGCAATACTTTGAGCCAGCATCTTCTTTGAGAGGCGGCAAAGCCAGCAACAAAAGCAATATGATATTTTCTTTTCATATTTCAGCTTGGCAGAGTTCTAGTGAAGGGAGTCTTAAGAAGCAGGGGATCTCAAGAGTGACTAAAAAGCACAGTTTTCAAATGATGAATACTGTAAAAAATATAACATGACTCTATAAGGGGCATTGAATCATTGCTCGTTGATGCATTTCACCATGTCGCTGTATAGATGTGTAATGATTTATATACTTGTTCAATAAAGAATATACTGCAGAGCACAACAAAAACAGCCTGCTTTGATGACGTCTATGTAGGGCTGGGCGATATATGGACATTTTCTATATCACAATATACTGTTCTCATATCATACGATATCAATATATATCTTGATAAAAATCACAGTAATATTTATTTTCCCCTTAACTCTGAAATGAAGGTTATTCTTGGTTTGAATATTGTTGAACATGACCACTGCACTACATTCTGCCAATTATTTTAGAAAAAAGTTATGGCACAAAATGAAAATGATAAGCTTTAAAAAAAAGAAATAAATAAAATAAAGTAGGTGTAACTGCTGCTGCAGCAACTGCTCTCAGCTCCACTAAACAGCTCGTCAATGCCTGTTATCTGTTGCATGTGTCACAAACATGACACGTCCTGCATCTGTTTCAAAGTAAAAACACTCTAGAGTGTCTGTTTGCATTCCCTTTTTCCCCCACAAAGATTTTATTGTTGGATATTTGCAGGACCAGCAGATCCTTTCCTTCCCTGCAGTTTGATGAGGAAAAAAAGGAGCATTTAGAGCATTTAAAGTGTATTATTTATAACGATATTAAAAGCCATCACTATGGAACACACCAGCAGCTCCGCTAATGGAATGACATCATTAAAAGGTGACCAATTATATGGTCTATTATCTTCAATTGATATACAGATTTCTATGCATTTAAACATGTAGGCTAATGTTAGTTTCAGTGCTCGAAAAACGATATGTCGTTTTAGTTATTTTAATACACAAATGCCACATATTCCATCTTTAAGAAGGTAACAGGGTAGATACAGGCAATAAGAAGGAGCCAAGGAAAACCAATTTAGCTTTAATAAACCTGCCACTCAGAACTCCTTTGATCCTACTTACTTTGTAAGAAAAGCCAAGAAGGTTATAAGATACCAGTCTTCATGTGGATGGGGCAAACTTCATGGGGAATCTGCATGCAACAAAAAAACAACAACTTGACACTTAAAAAAAGGCCTCAGAGTCAATGTCTGCTGCTTCTCATGGCTTTCAAGAGAACGATCACATGACACAGATGAGTCCAAAAACACTGAAAACTGATGAAAGTGAATAATAATAATAATACATTTTATTTGTATGGCACTTTACATTCAGCAATCTCAAAGTGCTAGTGATATAAAGTGGCAGTTTATATGACACCCACCCTGTGGCAAGTGGTCAAATCCTCGTCTCTGTGACAAATCTCCCTGGCCATGAATCAGATCTTTGCACTTCCCACCTCCCAAGAATGACAACACACATGCACAACTGGTTTCCCCTTTCCCACTTATATTTCTATTAAATGCAAATAAGCCCTGTGTGGATTGGTGAACTGTTAAACATGCGTTACAGAGAGGGATACAGTTTGCAATTTGTCACACTGTCTCCCATGTGTACGGAATGTAAAACAGGCTTCTGAATGAAAGCCTGATCAGGAACAGCTTTAGACAATCCATTAAAAATAAAGAACACTGCTATAAATTAAATATCAGCAGACCCATGGGCTATTTTAACTATTTCAAAATCAAAATCTGACTCACATGAGCATTCTTCATTAAAGTAAGATATGCAAGAGTTTAAAATGGGGACTGCAATCCAAATGAAAAATATGATATATTGACTACAACTGCCATTTTTTAATGGGCCAAACTCCAGTCAATCGCTTTGGGCCAGACATTTTGCACAGCAGCATTTATACAGTCCATGTGACTGTATATCTACCATAATGAAAAATTACACCCAAAAAATGAGATACGAGAAAACACCATTACATATTTACCTGTCCTCACTGATGGGACATAGGGGGTTGTGTATCATCCATTCGTGGCCCGTCACGGCCAAAGAGGGCGCAAGTCCGCCCAGCACAAAACGAGTAAAACATGAAAAAAAAATTGTTTTTCCCAAAATGAGGGATTTTGTTTTTTTTCCAAAATTGTTCAACTTGAAGTTTGTAAGAAGCCACTACATGCTTCAAATCACAGTATTGTGGGTCTTAAAACCATTAACTTGTATTTGAATTAATATTGTTTTATCGCTGTGAATCATACCTAGTTTGGGTGTGGCAATCTCATAATCCAGAGCTTTTGTCGTTTTTTTGGCCAATCAGCTGATGGTCACGGATACACATGGCTAATTAATATGCACGCACAGAGAGCAGAGGGAGGGGAGGGAGAGAGAGTGTGTGGAACTTTCCAGCAGTTATTAAGCATGTGCAGTGGGAAATTAAAGCGTGATTGTCATCAAAGCAGTCTCATCCAAGCTTTGTTTACCAAAGGAAGGCAAGGAGAACTGGACAATAACTAAACTGTGGCTGTGCTTAACAAAAACAGACACAGATCTCACTTCTGCTCGGTGAGTGGAATCGTTAGCATTTTAAGCTAGCGATCTTTATGCTAACGTTAGCAGACGTCATCGTCACAGAAACAACAAACAGATGGATTATTCAGTGGCTGAAAGAGAGCAGGACAGACACAGTAGTTGTCTGAGATGATGACGTGACACCAGCACCGCTCTATCTCCTTATGGTGAGTTATGGTTAATCTACGTAACATTAGTGTTCAGTCACATACATGGACGTTTTTTTCTTTTCATAATCCACAGTGCATTTCAGAATGTTGTGTGGCTGCTGTTGTTCACTAGCTAGAAACGTGCTGATGTGCTAGGAATCATGTGTGAACGACACAGCTTTGTGTATGAAGTATTGTCTGTGATGCTAATGATTTAGCAACAACTGGAGATGTTTTGTAAAGAAGAATGGTCCAAAATACCTTCCGCCAGAATCCAGACTAATTGGAAGCTATAGGAAGTGTTTAGAGGCTGTTATTTCTGCAAAAGAAGGATGCACATATTTCTTCTTAAACTTATGCACATGCCTAATTTTGTTTAAATACTTCTTGCACACTTTCTGTAAATCATTATTTCACATCTCAATTATCACTGTGTTTGTCTCCTATATGATATATTTAACTGAAATTTCTTATTCAAACAACCAATGATTTATAAAGGAAAATCATGACAATTTACAGGGGTGCCCAAACTTCTGCATACCACTGTTGTGTAAGGACAAGAAATTATTTGATATTTCATATAAAATGATATATTTTTTAAGTTATTTCATTTCCCTTAAGAGGATATCATGTCCAGGTTTTTAATGTATTGTATATGTATTGTTCTGTGTAGCTCACAACTATAGTATCTGGGCTCATACATAGAGGTGTGGTTTCACGGACAGCTTAGACCAGAAGGGGGTTGTGCTATGTAAATGTGATGATTCTGTCTCTTGGCTCTCAGAAGGTGTAAATCTTTGAGGCTGAAATTCTCCCTAAAGCAGCTTGAGGAGTGCCTACGTTCAAATGGCCATATCTTCTTTAAATATTATCCGATTTGCATGTGCGGGGCAATTTTGGAAAGCTTAGAAATCACACTTTCAGAATCTGTAAATAACTCAAAATGTCCCTCGGTAGACTTGTGACCGGTTTTGCCATAGCTGGCCACAATTTTTGTTGCTGTTTTTTCCTTTAAATCCTGCATGTTTGGTCAAGGTAGAAAGTTTACTTGTTGTGAAACAGTGTTTGGCTGCATATTCAATTTGAAACAACTTATTTTAATTAAGGAACACATAACTGTTGACATGTTAACTCAGAACGTGCTGAACAAACATAATGTGTCCACTTTCTTAAAAAAGAAACAGGAAACACAGCAAAGGAAGCAAACCGTGTAATTAAGTTATTTTAATTTAGCTCACACATGCAGTTTTTTTTCTTTCTAAATGTAATTGTTTCTTGAAACTTTTTATTTGCTCACTTTCACAAGATTAGTTTGATTCAGCTCTCTGTGAATGTGTGTGTGCACCTTTCATGAGTTCACACACACATTTAAAATATCTGAATGAGGGTGTTTGCGTGGTTACATGACTGTGCTGAGGAAGGGATGGAGAGTCAGCCAAGGAGACCAGTCACGCATGATGAGACGATGTGAGACTTGGGTCAAGGTCTTCCATCAGGACCACCTTAAATTGCTGTGAAACCCTTCCCGAGTCTTTGCCAATATAGAGTTGACAATGAGCTGAGCTCCCTCCACTAACACGACCTTGGTTCCATCCATCTGTCATGAGACAGAATGGCAGAGGGAGAGGGGAACATTATTCTAACTATATTAGAAACAAAATCAAATCTCATCCTTCGTGCCTCCTCTCTGCTTGACTCCTCAGTGAATATTTTGGAGCTAAGTGCTATAGTAAATTCACAATATCAACAAAGGCATTGCTGAATTTTTAGTCATAATATGAAGGGGGGGGGGGGGATGTCTGTGCAAGAGAGAGGCCAACACACAACGTCTTTGTAAAACAGAGACTGTCAACTTGAGATTAGGAGAATGAGCACAAAACTGACAAAAGCTTATAGAATATGGGATTTCATTTTTAATCCACTATAAATGAGGGGAAACAGTGTAATATACAACCACCAGTAGTGGCAAAGTAACAACACCTTGATTAACGTAAGATGGAAGGGACACAGAGGAGGTGAACGTATGGCTTTACTTGCTGCACAAACATACACAAAATGCAGTGCAGTTAAAATGATATATATACTTATTTTATAAACAGTGTTTAGTTGATTATACTGATTATAAACATAGATGTAGTCTTCAGGTTTGATTTATAATGTCAGTTTATTATGTTCCCATTTAGGGCCACACAAGGCTGTAGTGGCTATCACTGTTGCCTCACTCAAAGTCACTGGTTCGAGTCCTGGTGAGGCGGAGGGCCATTCTGTGTGGAGTTTGCATGTTCTCCCTGTGTGTGTGTGGGGGGGGGGGGGGGTTTCCTCCAGGTACTACTGCTCCTTCCCACAGTCCCACAACATGCAGAGGTTAATAGGATACTCTAAATTAACCGTTGGCGTGAATGTAAGAGTGAATGGTTGTTCATGTCTCTGTGTTTGCCCTGCAATGGACTGGCAATCTGTCCAGGATGTATTCAGCTGGGCTCCAGCTCCCCCGCAAACCTATTTGTGGAGGATAAAGGGGGTGTAAAATAATGAATAAATGTTCCCATTTTGAGAAAAATAAACCATATATAAGGTATGGCACTGATGAGTGGACCCCAGTGTGACTGACAGCTGGTATTGTCCAATCGGTGCCTGATTGCAGGTGACATCAATTTCTGATTGAACAAAATTTCATGGCACAGGTCAAATCTCGAGGCTCAAGAAGCAGGAGTTGATTTTGCATGTGGAGGAATGCATCCATTTGTATATAGTCCGGTCCACACAGATTAACAGAGGGCCAGTGTTTGTGATAAATGGAGCTCTACTTCCACTCCTTCCATGGTGTTGAGGAGTGCGATAAATTGTTAGGAAAGCGATAACACTGCTTGGAAAAGTCTTTATTTTTCCTCTTGAAACAATCAAACAAAAAACCAGGAACACTTCACCACACAGTAGAAAATAAAACAAAACTTAGCACTTCAGCTAATTGAGCAAATGGCGAGACAATCTTGGATACAATGCCTTCTCTGGAAGCATAAACAAAGCACTGCCACATGACTGAGGGACTGGGAACACTATATAGTTCCCATGAACGTTACCAAAATAAGAGGGGAAGGGAAAACAAACCCAACACCAAAATGTGACATGAAACTTAACCAGACACTACTAAACAAAACAAATATATTTAACAAATCTGGCGCCTCATGACACAAATAAAAGTGCTCTTGTGGAATATCCAGAACTGGTCAACAAAGACACATGAATATAAATCCGACAGTGGGTGCAAAGATTACAAAAGATGAACCTGGTTTGACACCCATGCAGACATGTCTAACATCATGCCAGTTTTCTGAAATTAAATAAATAAAACATTTGTTTTACTGTTGGTATTTGATGAGATGATGTTTGATTCAGCTCATCTTTCTATAATTATTCATAGTTTTGATATTGTGACAGCGCTATCTGAGATTTAGTGTGTGATGAGAAAAGACCATTAAACAAACTATTTAGGAGAGAGAGTTAAGTGTGTGACACCCTCATATCCAGGAGTTATAGCAGTAGTGCGGGAACCAAAAACGACAGCATGCACAGTCGTGACTCTTCCAGCTACTGGCGAAATAAAAACTCAGGAGGCCGATAATGATTCATAGGGCTAAATCTATTTCAGATCCCATGTGGCACAAACTTACGTCTCTTCCGATTTTCAAACTAACAGCGCAAGCATCCTTTTATTCCTGCATTTTTATTTCTATCAGCTATAGGCTCAATTAACCTTTTGTTCTCAAATAACAGCTATATATCGCTGCCATCTGTTTGCTGGCTTTGTAATTCACACAGAGACGGTGCGGAAATGCCAAATTATCCTGCCAAAGAATGAAGGGATGACAAATTGGATGGACTTGAATGTTCTTGCTATTACAATGACTTAAGTTACGTCTTTAAAATTGTGTTGATGTTAATCATCTGGATATGTTAATGGTCTTTGGAATAGAGCCGGTTGAGTTGAGTCAATCAGATGTTTCACCCGTGTCTTTAAATTAACCCATGAGTCGCGAGTTTCTAGCATCATTCATCCGGATCAGAGTTTATCGATGTAATTTAAAGTGATAAACAGCGCCACACACAAACATCTTGCAACATTAGCTACTAGTCCTAGCCATCTTAGCTGCCAAAAGTTGTATAACTTACAATTTCGAAGGCAACCACAACTCCACAAGTCAACTCAAGTCTGAGATAGGAACTTCCTGCAGAGCCGGAAACAGAGCTGAGTCAAGACTCACGCGAATCAACTGCCAATGTGCGCCAAACGGCCCCTCCGACCACCACCATCATTCATACATACATTCATTGCATGTTTTTTCGAACTGTGGGAGGAAGCCGGAGAACCCGGAGAAAACCCACGCACACACGGGGAGAACATGCAAACTCCTTGCAGAAAGACTCTTGTTCCAACTGGGGCTCTAAGTTGTTGTTGGAACTCGGGCCTTCTTGCTGCAAAGGCGAGAGTGCTAACCACTACACCAACCGTGGGCCCAGATAGGCCTTTCCAGTCAAAGTGCTGAAGCACCAGGTTTATGGAGCAGTAGTAGCAGAAAATTTTCATTAGTGCTTAATAGTGCTGTCAGTCATACGCCCACTTTGCAGCTGTCCGACTTTACAGTTGCTGCTGCCTTCATCTATCATGACATAAGACTAATCACGTCTTGTGTACAGTGTGGATAAGTCACTAGGAGACACTAAACATCTACACACCACTATACAGAGAAACACAAAGGGTCGGGTGGAGCTCAATCAGTGTTCTGCGAACTTCTAATGGTTTGATTGTAACCAGTGTTTGTTGATATTTAAAAGTTACATACATACATTTAATATTTTTAAGAAAGTTTTTTCTTTCCCACTTATAGGGAAAGGGCTGCCTCAAATAAATATTGACGTCACTGTGTCATAACATATGCTTAAAAAGCATAGAAAAACACCCTCACATTTGACTAAAATACATTTTCTGACATATGTCAGCTTTAGAGCATGGACTCACTGTTTTTCGAGGCAGAGCTGAGTATATCAAGTTCCATTAATGTCAGTGTGATTACTAAAACACTTAATCCTCCCTTCTCTATTTGCTTGTTAAAAATGCTGCAGCCTGACTGCTGGAGTCACAGTGTGAGAGGGTCTGTTTTCAAAAGCATTGATATGTAGACATATCGCATTTGACAGTGACTTCTAAGAAATTCTATCCAAAAATAACTGTTGCCTATAGCCTCTTCAGGAGAGATGTTCAAACACAATTCTTTTTCGACTGAGGACATATGAGGATTCACTTTCTTTTCAACCCAGACTGAAAGTTATTATATTCTTTACTTTTCTCTCAGTAAAAAAAAGCTACAGACAACATTTGGGTCCCCAGCGATTCTAGTATTATTACTCCAACTGTGAAGATGTTTCTGTAGATGCTACTAAAGTACTTTTCAGATACTTCTCTTTAGCGCTGGTGGTGTGCCATCAAGACCCCCGCTGTGAAAAACACTGCATGACACAAATGTATATTCACACCAGTGACATGCAGTCAGGGGAGGCACAGCCTCACCTGTCAACCTTGAAAAGAAGAAAGGGTTAATTATAAAATAAAATACATTTTATCTTTTTATCAGCTGGTATGTATTTATTATTATTTATTATTGCAAAATTTCTCATCTCTCATTAGGGAATATTGGAATTGATTAAACCATAATTAAAAGCTTTTAAAATATAAAAAACAATATAAGCTTCAATTTTGGGTTCATATATTTGTGCATCCGACAAGTGCCTTCCCAGTCATGGTGGTGATGGTGTATGAACCAGGGCATTATATTGACCCAAAGCACAAGTTCCAGACCAAAAGAATGATATACTCTTACAGCAACAAATGACAACACATGTTCTGTTTCGTGATGCTATGTATTTAGTGGATATGACGTAGACAATCGTAAAACAGTAGCACTGTAGGAGAAACCCCTAGGATTTTATTTTCTTGAATAGAGTTTGGTGAGAAGATGGAAGGAGTAAGGAGGAAGTGAGAGCAGCTATGAAGAGGATGAAGAGTGGAAAAACAATTGGTCCAGGTGGCATACCTGTGGAGGTATGGAGGTTTATAGCAAATTAACCAGTGGACTTATTGACCAGATTGTTTAACACAATCTTGGAGTGAGAAAATCCTTGAGGAATGGAGAAGTTGTGTAGTGGTACCAATTTTCAAGAATAAGTCTGATGAGTAGGACTGTAGTTATTACATTACTTTACTTCAAACGTTGATCTGTCAAACCATAAAGATGTTGGAAAGGGTTGTTGAAGCTCAGTTATGGAAAAAAGTGGAGATCGCTGAGCAGCAGTATGGCTTAATGTCAAGAAAGAGTACCACACATGTCATGTTTGCTTTGAGGAAGAAGGAGAACACTTATATACTTCCAGGAAAGGAACTGTGATATTTTATGAGGAAGTCTGGAGTGGCAGGGAAGTATGTGAGGGTGGTGCCGGACATGCATAAGGACAGTGTGACAGTGGTGAGGTGTGCAGTTGGACTGATGGATGGGCCCAAGATAAAGGTGGAATTACATCAGGGATCACCATTGTTTGCAATTGGTGGTCGACAGATTGACAGATGAGGTCAGGCAGGAGTCTCCGTGGACTATGTTGTTTGCAGACAATATTGTAATCTGTAGTGAGAGTAGGGGACAGGTGAAAGAGAGCCTGGAGAGGTGGAGGTATGCACTGGAGAGAAGAGGAATGAAGGTTAGCAGGAGAATACCTGTGTGCAAATGACAGTGAGACGATTGGTATGGTGAAGATGAAACAATGGACAGTGCACAAGAGAGGTGAAGAAGAGAGTGCAAGTTGTGTGACAGAAGGAGAGCAGCAAAGGTGAAAGGGATGGTCTACAAGATGGTAGTGGGGCATACTATTATGGCTTGGAGATAGTGGGACTGTCTAAATGACAGGAGGTGGAGCAGCTGAAGATGTTGATCATTTTGTTGGCAGTGACCAGGATGGACAGGATTAGAAATGAGCATATTGAGGGTAAGCTCAGGTTAAATAGCTTGGAAATGAGGTAAGAGAGGCAAAGATGAGATGGTTTGGTAACGTGCAGAGGAGGGATGGTGAATATATTGGACAAAGTTTGTTGAAGACGGAGTAGCTGGGCAGGAGAAAAAGAGAAGGATCACAGAGAAGGTTCATTGAGGACAACTAGTCTAACAGAAGAAAACAAGGGAGAGGACAAGATGTAAGCAGGTGATCTGCTGTTTTGACCCCTAATGGCAGAACCTGAAAGAAGAAGAGGACAGATAACACTAGCCTTGTGAACCTGATTGTTTTATTATTTTTGGGTTTAGTGGTACATTTAGCTGCTAATAACACAATTAATATGTTATGTTGTACATGTTATTACAGGTTATGTACACCTGTCCCATTCAATTTAAATACACATTTAGACTGACAGTGCAGTTGCTTTGGAATTATGACTCCAATGGTTGTCTCAAAAAAATGATTAGTCAAGTCTTTTGACAAAAACATATTGTCACAGCCCTAACCAGGATTTGTTTTGTGTCTAAAACTGTAACCACACATTACAGACTAAAAACAAACAGATTTTATAGTTGGTGCAACATATTTTTTCATTTACTTTCTTCTTATGTTTGATTTATTGTCATTGAGTGACATGACCCTGACAACATGGCTGGCCAACATGGGTAATGATACCTCACTAAAGTTAAATGCATTCAATGACATTTCACCCTTTCCCAGATGGAAACTCCTGCACATCATGGGGGAAAAAAAGAATGTGAGAATAAGTACAACATTATTATTAAGTAGGGAGACAGAAGAAAAAGAGAGAAGGTTAATTCCTGTTCAATCCAGCCTGAGGACAGCACACATTACAAGGATGCACTCTAAGCACATGGGAGACAAATTGGATTCAAACTCCCATCTTTCAATAAGTCACTTGAGTGGGCTTTTCACTTGCTATATAAATCACTTGCCAACACAGGGAGCGGGAAAGCTGAGCAGACACTTATCGTCTACCTTCAGATACAAGCAATTGTGTTGAACAAAATAAGTGTGGTGAAAGCTGTATTGTGTGTCTCTGTGAAGGCTTTTCTCTGTGAAGTGCAAAGAGTAAAATGAATCTGGACTCTGACTAAACCCGTCACTCACAAACTCTTATTTATTAGTTTTGTGTGAGTACTTTTCTCTTTTCATTCTTATTTTGTAGCACACAGTATTGCCCATATACTGTTGTTAAAGTCTGGCAGATGCTAAATTGAAAAACAGCGTCCAGGGAGATGTAAAATGAAATGTGTTGTCTCTCCAAGCAATTCAAACAAAACAATCTTTTTGGGTTGAGGTTGATGGTTAAGATAACATATTGATTCAGATGTACTCTCAGTTGTGTATAGATAATATGATTTATTTCCAGCGCTTAATTTGGCTGTGGCTGAAAATCTGCCTTTGAAAATGCAGTTTCTATTTACTGCAATGATTTACCATCACAGCATCCCCAATATCATCACTTAGGGTGAAAATCTCTTTCTAACTAAAACGGTTTTCTTTTTGCCCATTCATTTTTAAAGTTGTTATTGCCAATATGTTTATATTGACAATAAACCAAGCAGCTATTTTCCGTTTAACAGCTTAAAAAAAACAAAACAATAGCATGTTATGTACCCAGCACCAAGGTATATACCAGTAGATTGTAGCAACTGGCTGGTTGAAAAGAGATATATTTATCTTCAGGGTTTTTTGTAGACCACACTAGAGAGAAAATATTGAGCAGACATTGTAAACATAACATATTTACGTTATTGAATTTACAATGTTGTAGAAGGTCACTTAACTATAATACATCATTGAAAACATGTTCATGAAACTCTTTGTATTATTTATTTAAGGACCTTGTTTTGTTCTACATTAGTTCTAATCCTTCAAACACAGAGAACCCAGAGAAAACACAGAAGTGCATGGATCAGGGTAGCTCACAAGCTACCAGTAGCTCACAGTCCCTTTCCAGTTAGCACACCAAAGGTTTCAATAATGAAATATAACTTGCTTACATTTTTCTCCAATCAAACTCAGAGGTGTCCCGTCCCTTCTAACACTAAATTATTATTTGCCAGTTGTCAAACAGTTGTGCTGCTATCAGCTTGATGAGTGTGTGTGTCAAATCAAAGTTCAGAGTGTCAGATGGACATTTAAGGGACACTTCAGTGTACACCTCTCTGGTTGACTCAATACAGTGCCAGTCATCTCACCAAGACCCCTGGCATGGATGATGCAAGGCTTAATCAGCATCATGTTAAGTCATTCAACAATGGTTTGAATGTAACATACATTTTTTTGTTTATAATTAAAAGCTATGCACAGCAGCTTTAAATACAATAACTAAGGCTGTGAGCCACATGAAAAAAATACTTTTTACTCTCTCTTACTGTCTGCCGCCATGTCTGTCATCAACTCATAGAAGCAGGCAAGACATTTCAAATCCTGCGGCTCAGCATTAAAATGCACTGCCTGTGCAGCCAGTTCCTGCTTTCTTTGCAAGCACTAATTTGCAGCTTTTGTTGTGAGGAACACTCTCCTATAATCAAGACTTCTGCGAGTCATTGACAGTTTAAGTACATTTGCTCTCTCAGCAGCATACAGTATGTCGATAAGTCCCATTTTCTTTGGGTAAAATGTGATTCAGCTGGGCTGATTGCTGATAGCCTGTGCCCTAAAGCTGTGGTTGATGGTCTTTTATAAATACACAGACTCCTAGTGTAATCTGTAGAACATAAGCAAGCGACTTCACTGTGTCCAGGGTCTGTGTCCTCCCGACAGAAAGGGGGAGAAAAATGCAATGACGTCTTAACAGTGACGTACAATTTTTTTTCTTTTTTTTTCCTAAAACCTATTGGTTTTCTGATTCACCATATGTGACAACATGAAAATACATGCCAATATGGGGCTCTGCTGGAGGCCTTTTCTTTTCATTTTCTGTATTGATTTTTTTAGTAGATGGAGTATAAACAGGGAGGTCTTAGCAGTGATACAGAGTCAGGCCAACAAGCCGATGGAAGGTGGATAAAACATTAGACCTGGAAATGCTCTGTGCACAGTGGTTGTGTGCTTTTTGCTATATCATATTATATCACACTGCTGTTTGTTTGATGTCCAAAACAGAAACGAGCAGTCAATCATAAAAGCTTTTATGAAAAAGCAATGTGCGTAAATGGTAAAATAAACTGTTTTGCAATGCAGAAACAGAAGCAAAGTCAGTCATGCTAATGTTCCCATAATACACAATAACAAGATTGTACTGCAGCCCTGAACAGTTATGTTATTTTAATTTTTTTTTTGTAATTTGGAGGAGGATGAGGCAAAAAGCAGGAAAATAAATTGTCAAATTATTTGATCATATGTATTTGAATTTGAATCATGTTACTGAACATTGGTCTTATATATTAGCAACGTGTCAATGTGTTTATTGCATACAACATGTGTATGTTATGATTAAGCATGTCTTGAATAAACATTGTAACTTTTAAAACCAGGTTTTAAAACATGGTTTTGCACACATCAGTGAGTGTTTTGACTTACAGATAGAAAAAAGATTAAAAAAAAAATAAAAAAAAATTGGCATCTTGTGTTCATTTACATGCTCAACCATCCTGTGTAGTCTATGCCAAGAGGAGATAAAATCCCAGGATGTCCCAGCCTTGAAGGATCAATGTGTGAAATAAACAAGACACAATTGAGAGATGGAAAAGGTGTAAACAAAATCATTTTCAACAGAAAAGTGACTTTAATTTAGCAAAAAAATAAAAAATAAGATAAAACATTGTGGACATAATAGAAACAGAAACAAAATAGATAAACCAAAAATACGATTGTGATTGTAGTGAGACTTAAACACACAAGACAGGGATGAAATCTTATCACAGTGGGCGCTCAAGCAAAAAACATAAGTGGAGGAAAAAGTCTACAGCACATTTGTTACTTTGATATTTCATTTTGTTAACAATTGGGATGGTGGTGTTTTAATGAACACAAAGATGACATCCTTGGAGGAAAGGCACACAGAACCTCTTCCTTGTCTGCTCTGAGTCTCTCTCTGTTTTCAGTCTTTATGGCAGTTTGGCTTAAAACCACAAGCTTGCACGAATAAGCAATTTTAATATGACTCCATTTGCCACAGCTGGAAATTCTGCGACAACAGTCAACCAGAAACTGTCCAAAGTTAGAGTGGCACAGGGGCTCTTTCAGCATTTATCCATCTCCATTGTTAGCGTTCGTTGACCTTGAGAGAGACACTGGACCATTCACTCACTTTAGAATTGGTTACCATGCCATGCCATTCCACCAATACCGCAGCCATAACCAAAAGTTTTCTGGATCTTAAGGGGAATTTAATTTATTATTATTTTTTTTTTAATGGCAAATCTGGTGATTGGCATAGCAGTTGAAAAACAAGTACATTTTGGCAACAAATCCCCCCCCACACACACACACACACACACACATTCATCACAAATGTGTAATAACTGTGTAACTGAAAACAGTGAATGGATGAGACATGCTTACATTATCTCAGTTTAATTCAACTTGGATGTTTACACATCTACTTTTGCAATCGTTAAAACTCTGCCTTGCACTTATTCTTCTGTACATTTTGAAAATCCCCTCTGTGTATCAGTGGACCATACAATCCCCACATCGGCACCTTGCTGCCATCAACCTGCCGCCCACGTGTGTTCGGCAAAGCTAAAAACAAACAAAACCTCTTCTGCAGTGAAAGCCAGTAAAAGCACTGACTGGTGCATATTCTCTGGCGCAGACAGAGGAAACAAATGTAAAAAGACAACATAGGTATCCAACAAATTGTTTTTGAAAATGCTGCATCTGAGAAAAATATGTTTAGTACTGTATACAGAGTATTTCTAATGGTTAATATACAGAGCTGCATACACTGTACTGCTCGTTGCAAGTCCAATTTGCATACAAAACTCCATACATCTGACATAAATGAGGAATTTAATTGTTTTCCTGAAGACTATAACTGTGAAACATGATATTGCAACAAATATTTTTGGTCAATCCTAAATGAAAAATAATCATAAAAATTAAACTGATGAATGGACAAGAGATGAAAAGAAGTTTCCCTTTCTTGACACTTCAAAATAACTGTATGTTGGTGATCTGATGTCCCGTTCAAGTGACTCACATGAAATATTAACTGTTTTCTCCATGCATTTTTCACAATAGTGGACATTTCCCATAATCTACTTGTTGTAAAAGCTTTTGATTACGACACACCTAATTGTCCCTTTTTTTAGAATGGAAATGTTGAACTGGTAACTTACAAACGAGGCAAATACTTTAATTTTGTTAACTGAAATAATCTCCCTTACTCAAATTGATTTGGCATTAATACTGACACCACAGTTTGAGAGCTGTGAGAGTATTAAAAGAGACAAGAAGGGTGTGCAGGGTTGAGTTTTTGTCCTTTTTTACATGAGCATTTCATGATTGCTTTTGATAAATAAATGAGTGTTGAAGTCATTTATTTAATCCAAGCTGACTGCAGATTGTTGCACTGAATTTCATTGGCTACTGCACCGTTTTTTGTCACACAGTCTCCCGACTACGGGCAATGTATCGATCAATCAAATATCCTTTGCAAATGTCATATTGTGCTGGTCAGTCAGCCAGTTAACAGCCTACGCCTGTTTACAAAAGCCAATGTGTTTTTTTTAGGGTGTTTTATTACTCTGCGGTTTCATGGTATTTCTATTTTCGACAGATTCCGCTACCACCTCATTACAGTCAGGGCCTCAGCGAGTGTGAAATTCCCCTGAGGAAGGAAGCGCTGAAGCACAGGCCAGACAAGCCCAAGATATTATTGGGAGAATAAAGACCCTGTAGCTCTGGAGTCATTGTGTATATTTATGCCCTTAAGAAGAAAAAAAAAGAGAAAAGTCTAGCACTTAGCGACACAATTGATTATCGTCAATTATCTGTATTTTATCTATAATCACCCACTCAGCAGTGGTCAGTCAGAAGTGCAAATGTCAATGCATCCAGGATGCACCTAGGATGTATTTGAGATCTGGTCACTCAACCCAAGTTCAGAGATGGCCATAGTCTTTAAGTTGTCTGAAAATAATATAAGCATACTTGCCTGAGGGGGGCACTAATGCTGAATTCCTCTGAACCAGTGACATGCGGTCAGGGAAAATTTGAGGTTGAGTTCATGTAAGGTTTGATAATTTTTTTTTTAAATTTGTATTTTTAAATTTCAGATAACTTTGAATGTGTCCGCTTTTGGTGATTTCCATAGTCTAATAAAAGTGACTCAACAGCGCTGTTTTCTGGTCAGGCAGCGGCTGCACAAGCCGTTCGCCATAGGGTTCTATTAAAGAGCAAAGGCACAGACCTTCTCTGCCTTTCTGTCCCATTGGTGTGCACGTGACTGTTTGCGCATGCGCAGTCAGTTTCCCGTATAGTTAAAATGTACGTCAAAAAGCACAATGCTACACAGCCTATTGACGTTACTGTACTATGTTTGTGCTGCATTTACGTTCGCATTGCTTTCGTGAATTGTCAACAGACCGTCACGCCCTCTCACCGTTGTACGTCCAGCAATTTAGTGGGAGGTGTAATGATGGCTCAACAAGAGAGGCTTAAACATTTCTTAAGGCTGGCATTTGATGATAAACAGCAGCTTTTATTAGAGGGGAGTACCACGCCTGAGCTACCGGACCTTCTCCAGAGGAAGGGACAGAAAATTATACTTTTTATACTTTTCAAAAGGAGTGGTATAAGAAAAAGGACAGAGCAACTGTATACTCTGTAGACTCTGTAAACTGAAGGCCAAGTCAGGAGACTTTTATAAAATCTACTATGTGAAGAAGGAACGGCGCATGGATTTCATCTTTAAATGAGCAAGTGCACTCCCTCTCTTTAACAAACACACGCACACACAGTTTATGTTTCTGCTATAGTACAGTACTACAATCTTGATATTCTCAGATTGCATGGTGCACTGTCTGCAACGTGATTTAGTGTGTGTATGTCTTGGTCTGTGACTGCCTGCCTGCTCTACCCTAGAGCTCACCGCACATCACTGCTCTGAACTGCTGACCAACTGGAGTTTCAAGCACTTTTATTTATGGCTACAGCTTCAATAACAGCTTTAATCTTATTTTATTTTGTTTGTTCATTGTTCCATTCCATTAAGTGCATTTATTTGCTTAACATATGCATCTTTCTTTGACAGTAGATCAGTTAGTCATAGGGTATGTTTCCATCATCTTGTTTGTATGTGCATTTTCTATTTGCACATATAACTACCTGAGTGGAAACACACACACACACACATCTGTAAAAAAATGGATGACATTTAGAAATCACATGACTGAAACATCACTCCACCTTCCACATTTCACTGCACTGGACAAATGGCAGAATAAGCAGATGAAAGGAGGTTTGTGTGGACTGATTAGAAAACCACAGTATTCCTTCACTTATTGCAACAAGTAAATACAGTAGTACTATCATGATACATGGTCTCATTCGCCATCTTCAAAACCCATCTGAAAACCCACATTTTTTAACAGGTCTACTCCCTGTAACTCTCTACCCCTTGCTCTTACCTTTTTTTATTTATTTATTTATTTATTTTGTTGTCGTACGGCGACCTTGAGTGTCTTGAAAGGCGCCTTAAATATAATGCATTATTATTATTATTATTACATTGGAAGCAGAAATGTAATGTGACCACAAATCAACATCTACTGAATTAGCAGCATTATTCAATAAACTCAGTGGATGCTGTGACCGTTTACATCCCTCTGATGCCCCGTTACACCTGGATGTTCTAAAGCAGTGATAAGATGCTAAAACCGTCTTTAACGGTCTCACCAATACTCACTCACATTAGTCAAGACAAAGAGGATAGAGGATTATTGGTGACAATGGCCATTTGTTTCTCAGCAGAAGACGTTCAAAGTGTTAACATCACATATTTCGAGGCACACTCACTGCAACTGATCAATCAAACTGAAACAAGATGATAATTTATGGTGATCCTTGACAAATAAACCACACAGCTATTGAATTGCATTACACAATGATTAACTCTGTGTGTAAACGTCCATGGCTTTATGAATATCTGCAAAAAAAAATCTAATGTCTTATAACCTATGACGTCAATGTCTCAGGATAAAAGCATAATCTTCAATGACTTTAGTCTTCTATTTATTTTTACAACAAGCTGTAACACATTCAATTTGGTGTCTCTGAGGGTGAAATGTGACATTGCCAATGGTAGATTGGCTGTAAAGGGAACTGAAACACCAAATTCATTGCTTTGCTCAAAAGCCAAGTCCTTGTCAATGCAACTGGCCAGTGGAACTAGACAAATGTGCCCCGGGGCCGACCTAAGGCTGACTGGAAATGATCTACCAAAGGGACCCAGAGACCTAAATGTCACAGACAGTCATGGGTCATGGGTGCTGTCAAGGGGTTACCTCTTCTACATCTAAACAACCTTCCCCCAAGGTGTCACTTGGGTGACAAAGACTGGTGCATTCAGCTTTGGGTCCTGCCACAGATTTTGTTTACGCAGAGCCCAAAGCAAGAAACAAGATAAAATATGACTCTCAAATATAAATTGATGGGTTGCAGCATTCATGTTAGCATATGATATGGGGACAGAGGGTAGAATAAAATACTTTGTTCAGAATAATTGTCAAAGAATGGTGTGAACCATGATCCACACACACATACAAATATCAGTCATCGCCATCTCTTATTTTGTCTGCTGATATATTTGCCACGAGACTTTATGTTATGAGCAAAGTATTGATTAAAATTCCTGTGCTGAAATGTTGTCAGGGTGTAAAGAACACAACAGTGATGAATGTTGGGTTTGGGTATCCTCATTTGTCTTGTTGGTGTGTTTGCGCGAGCGTGTGTTTTGATGGAGATATGCATCTATTCCAGGAGTGTCTTTGATATGGCACATGCAACATTTATTATGTTGTCAGATCGGCTGTCAAACCAAAAATGAATACACAAAAGCAATACAAACAGGTAATTTGTGACAATCACTGTCATAGTGCAAAATTATACATGAGCAGATAATAGTTGATGGTGGTTTTTGAAAGATTAAGGAACATAAAAGTAAAGCAGGCTAATTCATTTGGATTGGCGACACAAGTGTCAGATAAGAATGCCAACTATGACTGACAAGATTTTTATTAATTATGATTGTTTTTGATTATGAAGATTATGAATGTCATCAAATTGTTTTGTTTCACTGACAGAACCTACAATCCACACTCCTTGCTGTAAAACAACGCAAACTGAGGACATGACTACAGTGTCCACAACTGTAATTATATCTAAAAATATACAGAACATACAGTAAATGGACATAACAGAAAAAAGCGACAACTTATCACATACAGTGTGGCAAGACCACAAGTAGGTTTCCCTTAACCTCTTCTTCAGACACAGTGACAAAAGAGTCATAAAACCATGTCTAACTTTAACAAACACAGACATGCTGCATACCCACAGAAAGGTCAGAAACTCAGCTAAAAGCTCATATAAACCATTCTTATGTTCACGAAACACAGTTAAAACACCAATGGATCAAACCAACAGGAGCGGAAAGAAACGTTACAGCACACACACAGCCACACAGCGGCACTGTAGCGTCAGCGTGGTTATGTAAACAAAGAAAACGCGTGTCGACTGGACAACAGAGAACCCACAGATTCCAGCGGTACCATTGTTATCACTCTACGACCAAGATTCACGGATCCAGCCCCAAAATAAGAGCAAAACAACAACTGACTTTCAAGAAATACAAGCAGACATGTCGTCTTACCTTTGCTGTTTATCAAAACAAGTTATTTCCACCGGAACAAAACCACTTCTAATGAAAAACTACACTTTCCAGCATGCTTTGGGAACAAATCACGGTCTGATTAATCATTACAGAGCGACATTAGATCGTTCTGATTAGAGAAAGGCGAATGTCCGCACAAATGCGTCATATGCATTTATGTCCTTTTGACTCCCTCAGGAAGTGATTTGCACGCATTTGGACCGGTTTAGAGCTTTAAAACAAGCTGTCAATCACCCTAATTGACCAAGGTAAGCCAGAGCTATGGCGCTGCGTAACTGAAGACGCTGCAGAGTCACAGAGTTGTTATCACGCACCGCACAGGAAGCATCGATTTACAGCCAGTTATCATACTTTTTTTTTTTTTTTTTTTGTCAAAACAAGTTCTTTTTAGATCTGCAGTGACATATAAATACAATTAAATGGGTTTTTAATAATTTGGTACCTTAAAAATCTCAAATGGCACAGATGGTGCCAAACTGTGCCAAAAGAGAGAACGCCTAGACATCTCTTTACTAAAACCTCTGTAATTTCGCTCTGCTTCATTTCAGCAGCATCAGACTTTGTCCACACAGCTCATGTCCACATGTTGCTACATGACCTCCATGTGCTTTTAAGCTCCTACTGCATATTTTAGATATGATATTTGCTTTAAAATGCAATATATTTTTAGGCGAGAGAAAAAAAATCCTTCAGTTATGCTGTGTTCCATGTACATTTACTCTGACACAGTGGCATCTACAGTGAAACATACACCTCTGGTGTTATCTGTAGTTTGATACCAAGATAATCCACATAGAGCTTGTAACTGCAGATTTCTACTCTATTTAGTTTGGGCATGTCATTTTCGAGCAGGGACTCCAAAAAGAGGGTCAGGGAAGAAGCGGTTAAAATGATGAATTACAGTTTTAGATGAGTGGGTCTGAAAAAAAAACATGCTAGACATAATTAGGTTTTATTAATGTGTGCTGATTTCTATGTTACTTATCGCCATTTGCCAATATATATTGAGATTATAATTTTATACATACAATTGTAATGTAGTTGTGCAAAGTTAGTTAGTTATAAAACGATGATTGGATGATTGCATTTGATGATGCAATGAAGTAGATTTGTAATTTGGAAATTAAATGACAATGTTGTGGGGCTGGGATTCAGTGCATACTGTAAATAGGGAATTACTCTGGAGACATTATGGATAATATACTCCACTCATCAGGTTAATTGTATCATCACATGTTCCACTTGATAGCCAATGTGCATGTGAAAATACATGGTAAAAGGACCACATTAAAATTCTAACCACTCTTGGGGTACAGACACAGCTACATCATCAGGACCAGAGTGAGATCTTCTTTTTCAACTCAGGAGAAGGAGGAGAACTGCTGTTATTCAGAGAACAGCAGAGAATGAAGTGAGGGATGTAGCTGGAATGAGGCATTAGCATCAGGTCACATAGTGGATTAGTGAAAACAATAACATGCTTTCTCCCACAGACCTTAGCAGTGAGTCAACCTTTTGCCCTTATCTCAATAAGATTAATTGATCGATTATTCTGTGGGAACAACAGTAGAAAGATTCACTCTGACCACCAGATTCAGAGATTCTCTCAGACTCTTTTCTGGTCTGTTTCTTTGCTCCGAGTCACCTTCCTCTGTCTTTCCTGTCTACACCCACACATGCAGTAAGTCAGCAGTAGAAACAGCATCTGTCTGAGATGCAGAAATATGCTAAAAACAGCCCTCAGTGGTGGAGAAATAATACAAAAAGAACAATGTTGCATGGCAAACAGACATTGCAAACCTTGCACAGAAGGCTTTAGAGTCCGCGTATCATTCGTTAATTTGTTTTTCAAAATAAAACCAGAAATAAAAAAAAAATAAAAAAAACGACTTGTTTTCTCAATATTTGTTTTCAAAATCAAAATGAAAAATCGGATAACGACTCGTTTTTCAAATTTTTGTGCAGAGATGAAAAATGGAAAAAAACGGATAACAAGCGTTTCCCGTTGAATCCAATTTTGATAAATGCGAGTTCCGTGACCCGGAAGTGACCTGTACCAGGTTGTTGCAGATTTATGAGATTAAAAGTACATTTCCATTTTATATATCAATATAATATATCGACTTTCACCTGCAATTTCTCCTGCTGTTTATGTGTTTAAAACATATGAACCGTATGTATATTAGGGATGCAACGGTATTCTGTATTTTACCGAAGCGTTCGGTACACCCTGTTCGGTTCAATACGCAACGGCAAACCATGGTATATCGGTACGTTTCAGTCCGTCAAAATGTATTAAAATACTCAATGCTGTGTGATTAGATACACTCAGGAGCAGAGACATGAGCGCAGCTGCGCAGCCCATGCCGCCTTTAGCGTCAATCGGTGTGAGTGAACGAGACTCTGAAAAAATACGTTTGAAGCGGCACCGTCTTTGTTTGAAAAAATAAATAAATAGGTGTTTCTCATTAAGGAAGTGTGATCCTGCACTGATTTGAGGCCAGCAGCTGAAATCACATGGAAGCTATTGAGCTAAAATGCTAATATTTACATTTAAAAAAAGTATTAAAATGGATTTAAAAGAGGTGTGCCCTGACTAGGCAGTCAAGTACTATGTTTCTGCACTGATTTGGAGTCTTTAGGTCACATTACCTGGAAGCTGTTGAGCTGTAATGCTCCTATTTACTGTATGTTGTGTATTAAAAATTCATAAAGATTAAGAAAAGCATTTTTTTATTTTTTGTTTGTATTGTTCAACAATTTACTATCGTTTTACTAAACTCAAACTTTCATCACCAGAATTGTCTATTATTTATGTAAAAGCTCAAGGGAATATTAAAGGAAATATACAAGACAGGATTGGAGCTGTGTTTTCTATTTGAATCAATAGTAACCGCTTGGATCTGCACTCTTCCCAGGGTGCTGACACATGCTGATAATAATACCACTTAACCCACAAACACTGGATCCCCAATGAGAATTTCCAATCTACTGTGACCACCCCACTGTGCAGTCTGTCACTTCCTAATCGCTGCTTCTTATTTTTTCCTCATTATGTAATGTAAGACTCGCTAATGTTCAAGAAATGGGATGGATTAATATGATTTTTAAGTTGTTATTATAAGTCATTACCTTATTTTTTTTTAGTTATATATTAAAGCGGACCTAGACCCGAAGTTCAGATTCACGATGTCACGCGCTCGTGACAAAGCTATTTTTAAACCTTGTTAAAACAATGTTTTGATAATGAGGAGCAGTGCATCCACCGTTCCAGAGGGGGGAGCTGCGCTTCTGAGAGAGGATGTGCTGAATAGTACTGGCCAATCACAAGACTCTGTCTTCTGGGGGTGAGAGTTCACTCTGAAATATAGCGACTCAGGACATCATCAGAAAAGAGGATTTCAATCGGCTCGTTTACAGCAACTAGGAGGTTTTTGACCACAAAAACAAGTTAATGTTTTAGACCTCCATAACTAACATAATATGTTAGTTATGGAGGTCTAATTACATACATTAACTTGTATTATATGTGCAACAGGACCACTATAGGTCAGCTTTAATAAATGCTGTCAGTCACAATATTTGTCACATGTACTACAATTTACCACTTCTTTCTTTACTTATCTTGAGGGAACGTCAGGCTTTTTTGTGCTGTATAATATATCATTAAAGAGTCATATGGAGGGAACATAGCCAGACACAGAAAATATCTCAGGAGTAAAGTAAAAGCCCATGAGAACACCAATAAACAAACATTTAGATCAGTGCCAAATAAGCCTAATGACGAAATGAAAGCAGAGTCAAAGAATAGTTTAACTATATAAGGATGATAAAGAACAAGTCACTCCACACGTCAGCCTTTTGAGGTTTTAACATGAATGAAAACATTTTTTTTCCTTTTTATATCTTTAGCAGTTATGATTAGGTAATTAATTGGCTGGGGGATGGGTTCAGAATAAAGGTCTGTCAGTCTGTATCATGCTGAGTAGCATCAAAGCCTTCCATGGTGTGAGTGAGGATGGTGTGAACAAAATGTTTTCAAATGTCTGTGGTATTTTTTTAATTGCCTCCATGTCGTCTTTATGGTTCCTGAAAGTTTGTGCTTTAAGTATTTACACTATACTGTATGTGGCATGGACAATTTCTGTTTTCTGTAACACTTGTTTACAACATGTTTACTGTCAGTGTTGTTATATTTTGATCTCATGCCACAACATGAAATCATAAACGGTAAACATATCCATTAAAATATAAAAATATTTTATAAAGAGCCGAACTTCCCATCACTTAGTCTCACAATTGCAATTAAATATGTGAGACATTTAAAATATAATTTAATCATATAAATTACAAAATGACTCCTCTGACGTTGTCACCCCACAGGAAAATGTGGCACTAACCATCTTGCCAAATTTGAATAATTAAAACAGTTGCAAAGTGTTTCAGCATCATTTTGCTCTGAAACATTGGGGGTGTGTTGACTGAAAGCTCTGTCCTCACACATACATGCTTTAGTCAGGACCAAAGGACCAAGATAAACATAAAGACATAAAGTAGCAACCCACGTGATCCACAAACAAGTAGTGACATTGACTGGCCTTGGTCCCAACAGGTGTCTGTGTGTATTTGAAGATTGGGACCTAAAGGCCCAATCCAAACTGCAAGTCTACATCATCTGCATGGCCAACACACTTCTCCCAAAACAAATCTTGTATTCCCAGCTGAAGGAACGCCAGTGAGTGGACAAAAGAAACACTAAGGAAAACATCAAGGCCAACCTAAAGAAGTTCCACATCACATTGAAAAACTGGGAGCAAATTGTCCTGGACAGGCATCTATATGGAGTCAAACTGTGCAAGGAGCAACAGCACAATTTTTTAATTAAATTAAATTAAATTAAATTAAATTAAATTAAATTAAATTAAATTAAATTAAATTACAATATATTTTTATTCTCTTTTTTTATTGACTTTATTCTCATAATATTACGACTTTGAGATTTGTTTTTCTTTGTCGTTTGGCGTTAATACGCCGTCGCATTCGTCTGCCCACACTGCACCAAATTAAATGGATCCTGGATCAGCCTCCACAGCCATCTCAGGATCCACAAGTAGATCACCCTTCACAGCACACACCCTAATATATGAAGAGAAAAAATATAAACATATAAATTCATATCTGTATACTTGCTCTGCAATTAAAGAGCACAGTCAGCAGCTCTACCTGTGTGAATTATGTTCATGCTGGCTACGTTGTGTGTGCATACCTCTGAGATTTTCAGCAGGCAGATCACAGAGAGGCCTTTGGCCGACAGTAACAAGGCAGAGCTGTCATAACCCTGACACTGATGTGCCTGTCGGGCTGTCACCTTGGCCTCTTGTTGTCCCAGATTCTCATATGTGAGTTTACTGCCAAACTATAAAAAGAAAAAAAACAACATAACCAATATTTGATTTAGATTTTGTAAACAAGGTTCTTTGTTTAAAAGAGGGCTGCAATGGAGCCCAACACATTGCTTTTGTATGGTTTATTATTGTTTTGATCAGTGAGACAGCTTTTTCACCATTTAACCCATCTCTCTAGCTTGTGCTCTAAAACCATGTTGTTTATCAGCACGTAACAACATAATACATATTGTTAATATATAAGCTGCTGATTTGAATGGCTGAAGTGAATTCTGTTGTAAAATATGTAAAATATATGCAGCATGATTAGCAAAGAAATGAATGAAGGTTATGCAAGGCAGTTATATAGGAAAATAAACCAAATATTCTAATTTAATGTCATTTATAGTAGCTTATTTTAGCAAAGAAAGAAAGCCAGAAATTGGAGGCATACGTGGCAAAGCAGGTCGGTAAGCAACGATTAGCAACGGTTGAGTGTGGTTATTTCAACACCATTTAATTGCAGTGCAATAATTAAGCAAAACCAATCTGTGCAATACTGTTTAGGCATCAAAGAACTTAGCATTGCAATTATTTCTGAACAATGGTTTGTTTTATTATTCATTATCTAGCTCTTCTTTCGACAGGTACATGTTCATGAAATCTGCAAAATGACTCAAAAGGGACTGTGGTCCATTGTCTGTTACTAAATAAGTGGAATTTCCTTCCCTGCTGCAGACTGACTGCAGGAATGAGATAACACCAGTGCTTACATGCAGAGCAAATGCCTGTGACCATTTACTGTTATAGTCCACCACAGACACTGCAAAATTACACTGTCCATTCCTATTGACTCAATTTCTCTCACAGTTTGACTGGGGTGGAGCACAGGCTGTTTTAGCCAGTTTGTCATTCGGCTAGCAGGTGAGGCATATGGTGACAGGATATTTTATGTATTGATCCATTTGAGGCTACCAGTACATATATTTTGTGGGCAACACTGCATGTGTGTCAATAATCAAAACATAGCACACAGGGACACAGGAACACAATAGTGATGCTTACTTGTAGGATACACATCCTTTGTGCATTTGGGTTATCTCTTTTACACATGTTAGCGTCCCAGGCCGTGTACAGAGTAAGAGTTATAATTCACAAATAGAACTGGGAATAGATATGTTTAAGGTTCTTCTGCTACAGTGGTGTGAGTACAGGTAGAAATCCATAGCCTAAGTGACATACTAGCTGCAGCCAGGCTTCATGACTACAGAGTGTATACAGTATTGTACATGCAGCAGGGCTTGGGATGACCACCTCAACACTTCCATGACTGACTGAATCCTATTCTTGGCAAGCAGTGGTCAGAGCCAAACAGTCTGTTATTCAAGAGAACTTCTGCCTCAACTTAAGGCATATTTTCTTCATCTGTTTCCACTGTGGAGATTGTGTTGTCTTGTTCTTCTTCTTGGAAGAACTGAAGTTAGTCCAGGCTGTGTGGAGTTGGGGCTGGTCGTTGATGGCTGTAATGTCATTAGCTTCAGCTAGAAATTTCTATTTGGACATGCTAGTAAGTTTAAGGCAGAAATCATAATCTTGATGTCCCTGAGTCCACAGAAGCCCGCATGATGTAAATGTCATCATCTGCCCATGTCTGCAGCAGGGATCACCCCTTCATTGTGTGCCCACGTAGCATAACCAACAGACAGTAAACATGGATATTTGCTTTCCTCTGCGCCTGTACCGACACATGTACAACCCATTGCTCAGTGGCTAAAAGGACATTCAAATGGTATGGACTCATGGTGAGAAATCACCACTAATGAAATGGGATATGAGATATGAGAATTATTCATATGTAGAATGCTGGATTTACATATTCCCTTATTTTAGTAAGAACTGAATTGCACTCAAGTGGATAACAATAACTCGATGTCGACATGGAATGCAGAAGAGGGGGTCCTTACACGTTTTGCATGTTCAAGTCAGAGTGTATTATTTATTTTGAAAATGTGAGAAGTAATAATCACAATAATGTTAGAATGCCAAATGAATATCAATTACGATCAGGAAACCCGATCCCTGCAGTGAACCGGCAGTTTACTGTTAACATCCATCATGAAGTCAATTGGTTTAATTGATGTAGTGAATAAGGGACTCCATGGGGAGATGTTTAGAGAGTAGAATTCCATCACATACCTTTGTCATTCTGGTACTGTTGTGGTTGTATCGAATGTGTCTGCGTCATTTTATTCTTATATTTGTTTTGACATTCCAAAAGTCAAGAAGTATGGACCTTTGCTCCAGGGGTCATTGGTCATTTAATTTTCAACAATTGACTTGTAGCTATAGATAGTCCTTGGCCATCCCACCTAATATTAACATCCTTTTTCACCAGATTGATATGTCGCATCTGGAGCCCATTTGGTATTGAATGCTCAGATGATAGATGCTTTTTTAAAGTTGGCAACAAACAGATGACTCCCCTGCTCACCTCTAACCTTCAAGTGCATTAGGGAACTATGGTGGTGTTACACTCTCTGTTAAGAGTGTTTTACTAATAGTTTGGAAAATGCAGAGGAGGCAAAGCAGATTTATAAACAATATTTATCAATGTTTAACAGAAATATATATAACAATATAATATATTATCCGTTGTGTGAGTAACATGCCCAAAGCTGACAATGTGTCGCCGATCATCAAATTCGTAAATACTAATCAAAATATTCAGCTTACATTGGTCTATGTTCACGGAATCCTTGTAGCCGCAGCAGCTTCTCCAGTCCTGGAGAAGTGCCATGTCGGAGCGCAGTGCCATTACGCACAGTTATTCACTGTGTTTACCTTGATTAAATCTTCATGAAAACTATATCAAGCTAACCATACAGACCTGCATACGAACCTATACACACAGCAGAGTGTTCCGTTAATAGTTCTTCTTTTTTATGAAGGATCGCTCTTACCGCTTGTGTCTTGGGCCCTTTTTTGTGGCAGAGATTTTACACAGGGGCTGTTTTTGGGCACTAGTTTCATTCCATACATACAAGGTTGGCTGCAAACAGTGCAGATTATGTACTCCCCGCGACAGAACTCTCTTCTCTCCCCCTTTGAGCAGTTAACTAAAGAGATCAGCTCATCAAATGTCATGTTATTCCCTGAAAACAATTAAAAGCGCACTCTTGAGAATCTGTCAACACGTTTTACTAAGATCTACTCAGATCTCCTGTATTTCATCGACCCTCGTCATAAAGATCATTATGCATGTGTCATATATGGATGTGGGGATATAACTGCGCATAGAGAAATGATCCAGTCTGGGGTGGATCATATGGTTTTACATGCCATTTTGTATACATTATACAATAAACACTATGTGGTCAGGCTAAGTGATGTTTGTCCATATATCTTCACAGTAAATTAAGAAAAGGGAAAGTAAAGTAATAAGTAGTTTTTTGAGTAACTACCCCAACACTGCCTGTACATTGCAGCAACACACTTTCAAACAGAACCTGAAAATGTTAGGGGGTTCCCTATTAAGAGGGGGCATCATTTAAAATAAGTGGTAGACAAATGTTACCATGATTGATCCCATCTATTCAGAAATGTGACATGTGAGGGTGCTGTAAAAATGATATGTCTAAAGTGGGGCCCAAGAGGAGAGCTTGCGTTATGTCAGGATAAAATCGATGTACATCAGGGGAATGAATGGGTTAGTGTCTCAGACAGTGAGTCATACCGAGCAGGTGGCAATGAACCACAAACTCATAACACCAAAGAGTTCTGATGATATAAAATTTGAGACCACAGTCACCATGAAATTAAATGTTGGGAGGAATAGAAAATATTATTTTAAATTGTGTTTTTAGTGCACACTTTAGTATCCAAACCTGAGCTATTGTAAAATATATGTACTTGTATATTCAAATATTAATCAGGGTTGTGATTGGCAAAGGACAAAAAAAAAGAAAATATGCAGTGCACCTACCATGACGCAATGGCATTGTATTGTTTCAAAAATTTATACAAAGTGCAGTAGCCTACATGGAAGAGAGTTAAACCATGTTTAAAAAGACATCTTTCACTACTCAGAGAGACTTTAAGTGAAAGTTGTTATCAAATAAACACTGCTAGAGATGTCTTTTCAGAGTTTAACGAAAATACTGTTTCGTTTTAGAATCAATCTGTCAAATATAAATTGATTAATCGAAAATTTTTGTGTCCATAAAATATACTTAAAATGTTGATCAGTGTTTAACAAACCTGGAACCTAGTTTAATTACATTTTGGTCAAATGAAGCAAAGAAACCAGACAACATTCACATTTAAGAAGCAAAACAATCACAAAGCTTGTATTAAGTATTTGTATTGTAGAAAAAAACTCTCTAAAATCGATTAATTCATTGTTGCAGCCCTACTGGTTACCTAAATGTTTCAGGAATATTACATGATAACAAAAAAATAATAAAAAAATGATTTCTACAGGGGCGGACGGTATATACGTACTATTTGGGCGACGCCCTACCAACTAGGAGGAGAAAGATAATTTGTTTTCCTCAGCAATTCCAAAGATGCTTAGTACTAATATACCTTTCAGCCGTCTCTACCAGCAAAGGTAGTTATTATTAGTGTTCTAGACATATTTTCTGTCATTGTTCAATAAGAATTGTCGGATTCAAGTCATGTTTTATGATTCCGCCTCTTCTGGGGCGGTTTGATTGACATGGAGAATCGCCCGAAAATCTCCCCTTGACTCTCATGTTAAAAAAAGTTTTTTTTCAAAAAACATACCCTCCAATGCATTTTCTATGAGGATTTATGTGCAAGCATTAACGTGCTTGCGTCATATGTAAATTGAGCAAAGAGAGGAGGGCATATCTTCTTTTCTCTCACGCAAATCAGACATCGGACTGTTTTGTGTAAGAGAGTATTGTAAAATTCATTTAGCAACACATCTAAAGATCGAATTATGCACTTTCCTTTACACTTAATTAATAATTTGACTGCACTATCTTGTCATATGTTTGTTGTATGTATTTGATCCTCTTGATACTTCGTCAGTTAATAAATACTTGACTTAATATGCTGCCCCTGTCTTTATGTGGTTGCTGGACACATCTTGTGTTCTGTTTAGCTATTTTACATCATATATCAGATTCATGTAAATAATATTTGTTTATCAAGTTGCCATCTAGTGGACACATGAAGGACTGTTAATCACCTAACAACAAATTGTTACTGTCTTGCTTTATGCTAACCCCCCACCAAAAAAAACTCTGCGGATCTGCATGAACCACGTGAGGCTCATTTTCAGGCAGAAAAAAAAAGGAAAAATCACACCCCTGATTAAAGCGGACCTAGACGGGAAGTTCCAGTTAATGCTGTTTTTTAGTTTGTATCTGCGTCATTACATTGTTTACGAAGCTCCCCCTGGGGGAGCTGTGCTTCTGAGAGTGGGTGTGGTGAATATGTCACTTCTGGACAGTTGGGTAGGCTCTATGCTGGCTGGCCAATCACAACACACTTTGTCTTCTGGGTGTGAGATTTATGTCTGAAATATCGCGGCTCAGGACAGCATCAGAAAAGAGGGATTTCTATCAGCCTGTTTACAGCAACTAGGAGGTTTTTGACCATATAAACAAGTTAATGTATGTAAGTAGACCTCCATAACTAACATATATGTGCAACAGGACCACTCTATGTGAGCTTTAATGCATTAATCTTACTGCCAGGTAATAAAAGGCCAATTTGACCTTCTTTGAATCCAGGGTGAAACAATACATTAGTGGTTTGCCTGCATTAATCCTATTAACAAAATTATTTCAACAAGGAAACTCAGTCTAATGGTAAAAACAAAACAAACAAAAAAACACTTCTTTGTTACATCTATGATCTTTAATGAAATCTAACTGCAGGCTCAAGTAGTGCATGATCACCATCAGTTTTAGCAGAACCGCTGGTATTACTCATTATTTTGTGTCTGCTTTGTACTGTGGAGAGGAAGAGTGAGTTGGTCAAATGCCAAAATTTGCACTCAGTTCCATTCCATTCTCCACCATTTTCCCCCATTAGCTATTCAACAGGTGTAATCACATCTTGCTTTCAACCAAGCACTGGAGCCATCAATTACTTAAATGTTTAATGCTTATTTCTGTCAAACATTTGAGTTTGCAGTGCACGTAAAATACATTCATGGTCAGAGAATAGAGGCCTGTCCATCATTTCCTTGGGTTAGTATCTGAAAGAAGCAATTGCTTAGACAAACACTGATAAATCAGCTATTTACAGTAAAGACGCTGTATTCCTGTACTTCTTATTGTGTGTCTCTCAAAGTTAGATGCCATAACGCTCCTTCCCAACAGGCATATGTGTATGCAAAGAGGTGACAATACAATGCTTCAGTGCATACAGATTGGGGTCACTGGTGCATTGGGACTGAGTACAGTACGTGCATCATACCTGCCAATATGCTGCACAGCTTTCACAGAAGGACACTGAATCATAGGACACCTGTGGGGGATTGAGAAAGGGCAGCTACTGTGTTGATTCTGACAAGAGCTGTGAGGAGCCATTTGCCTGTTGAGACTCAGGTACTCAGTTTGACAGACATATATACATGCTGTGTTCAGACAATATTTCCAGGAAATGTCTATCATATTGAGCCATCCATGCACAATGTCAGCAATCGAAACATGATGTGAGTTGCAGTTGCACTGCACTGAACTATGCCCCGTAATAGGAAGGAGCTTCTCCCAACCTAAAGAGAACATTGACTGGAACGAGACTGATGCAAGAAAAGAAAAAAAAATATAGAAGAGGAGTGGGGTCTATAGATGATGGTTGTTTGTATTATCTGAGATGTCTCTGCCAATATCCACATGATTTAAATAACCCCCCCCCCACACACACACACACAACAACAACAATTAGAAAATTAATGGACTGTAAACGTGATGATGTAGAGCATGCGGTGACATTCATTCAACTCAAGTCAACTGCCTGTCAGTGCAGGCTGGAGGGAAATTGATTGTTGAGGTTAGGACACATGCCATATGGGAGCATATGCTTTGAGCAGCAGGTCCCCAGATTTTAATCTCTGTTCTATATCAAAATAGAGGCTGAGAGGCTAAATGCACCAAGTAATAGAATCATATAACATTAATCTATAATTCACTGCCATTGCAGAGAGGAGGAAGATCTAATGGGCCTATTACATATGGGCTATTTGACCACAAGAAAAGTGCCATGAATGTTGCCATTTATGGTCAATACGTTTTATGTCATTTTTACATTTGTTACCTCACACCTGCCTTCATGGTGATGTTTTAACTACTCAGTAGACACTACTACACTCAAGTAGCCAGTGCTGCACTATTTAACTAGTTAGTACTCATTACTACAACACTTGCATGAGTTTGGATGACACTGGTATGTGGCCTGATATATTTTGAGCACATCCGCAGTTGTGATGACCAATACCACTCAAACTCTCATTGCTGGCAAACAAAAACAACAAAAGCCTAATACTTATATATTATATAATATAATACAATATAACTACATACTGCAATACTTTAAAAAAGCACAGGTGTAATGAAATTTGAGGTTAGGAAGTCTGAGTACACGGTGCAATGGTATATATTTTGATTTGTTACTTTTTGATAAAAATGACGGTGAACGGTGAGACCGCCAGATGCAATAAATGGACAACTCCTTCGCTTTTCCCCTCACTTCCCACAGTGAGACACAGAGAACCGCAGTGTCCCTCACAAATCACGGAGGATACAGTTATCAATGAGCTGTATAAAGATGTTAAAAGTCAGTTAAATTGTTTTACCTCCAAACTTGTCCCTACTTACCCCAAGCCAACAAACAATAATTCTGTGTGTGATTTATTAAATCTGAATCCATGGAACAGGGGCCTGATCTCCAAGACATATAACTTCATAATGAGGACACTTAAGCGTGTGAAGCCTGGCAACTGGATCTGGAAATGGTGATACTGGATAATGACTGGGCTAAATGTATCTCCAAAATACACATCTCCTCATGTATGAGGCGGGTTGATGCAATTCAAAGTATTTCAAAGGTTCCATTACTCTAATGATAGGCTCGCTGAATTGTACTCTTCTGTTCTCCCTTCTTGTCCTAGATGTAGCAACCAAGTGTCACTGGGCCACATGTTCTGGTCCTGTCCCTCCCTAGTTGATTTTTGGTCCTCCATTTTTGACTGTTTATCATTCCTTTGTAACACACCCCTTAAACCCAATCCACTCACCGCCATATTTGGTGTCACACCTTCAGAAATATGTACCTCTAATACACAACAGAGTCAGATCAGTTCACCTCCTCCCTGTGTGTCAGTTCGTCTCTCAGCGTCAGTTCACCTCCTCCCTGTGTGTCAGTTCGTGTCTCAGCGTCAGTTCACCTCCTCCCTGTGCGTCAGTTCGTCTCACAGCGTCAGTTCACCTCCTCCCTGTGTGTCAGTTCGTCTCTCAGCGTCAGTTCACCTCCTCCCTGTGCGTCAGTTCCTCTCTCAGCGTCAGTTCACCTCCTCCCTGTGCGTCAGTTCGTCTGTCAGCGTCAGTTCACCTCCTCCCTGTGTGTCAGTTCGTCTCTCAGCTTCAGTTCACCTCCTCCCTGTGTGTCAGTTCGTCTCTCAGCGTCAGTCGTCAATCTTCTGCAAAAGACGCCAGCCAACGTGCACCGAGCGAGGAGGGAGTGACTCGTAAGAACGTGCGGCGTACGTTGGCTGGCGTCTTTTGCCGAAGATTGACGAGTGATTCACAGCACGCGTCAGTTCCTCTCCCGACCACCACGCTCACTGCTGAGCTCAACTGAACTAAGAAAGGTACGAATCAGTTCATGAAGTGATCCGAGTCAGTTCGTTCACTCCTGACCGACACAACACTAAAATTAACACCTTATTCTACATAACCTTATTCTACCTCTATTACAACATCAATTAAGTTTTTTCCTACATAAGGTGTTATTACATGCTTAATATTTACTAATAAAGAGCTACTATGCTACTTATATGCATGTTGGTAAGCACCTAGTTAATGGTGAATATGTGTTCCCAAATCTAAAGTGTTACCTAATCATCTCAGCACTTTTACTTAACCTGTCTGGTATTTTTACGGGATTATGTTTTACATGCTTTGGTATGGGTGGCTGTTTCGGCCATAATTCCTTTCTTACCTCACACATACACAATTTTACCACTCACATACACAATTTTGCCTCTCACATTCACTATTTTTGGCTCTCACATACACAATTTTACCTCTCACATAAACTATTTTAATTTGCACATGTACAATTTTAAGCCTTTCACATACTCTCTTTTACTTTGCACAAACACAAAACACACCTCTTGCATGCATGTATGTGTGTGTGTGTGAAGTGTTTTTTTATGTGAATGTGTGAGGTACAAAAAAGTGAATCTGTGAGGTACAAAAAAAGTGATGTGACGAAAAGCAGGAACTGTGAAGAGAAATCCTCATGCCTGCTACAAATCGCACACTGATTATTTGATACATTCTGAATGGCTTCTGTTGAAGATAGCAGACTGTTGGATAAAGTTGAAGCTTGGCTGAGGAGTTCTCGTTCTCTTCCAGCCGCCATGACGCATTACCTGTTCACAGTTTCTGCTTTTCGTCACATGACCAGAAGGCCTTCCGCTCGCACATTCACTTTTTTTGTACCTCACATTCACATTAAAACGATACACACACACACACAAAAACATCTATGCAAGAGGTGTGTTTTGTGTGTGTGCAAAGTAAAAGAGTGTATGTGAGAGCCAAAAATAGTGAATGTGAGAGGCAAAATTGTGTATGTGAGGTAAAAAGGAATTATGGGCTAAACAGCCCCCCATACTTTGGCATGTGTGTATATGCATGTATTTTAATGTGTGTGTTTCCAATCCAAAAGGCCTTAATAATAATGTGAAAAAAAAGTCAGTTGAATTTCTGTGGTTGAAGCCATTCATCTCTATTTGCATAATACGCTTCTGCTTCAAAACACAAAACACGCTCTGGCTGTTTTGTCCATTCCAGCTGTACAAAGAGTGCAAGATGGCAGCCTCAGTAAAGCAAGGCCCTTGCCTCAAATACATGTGAAAGGCTTAATTAGACTTAATTTGATTTTTAAGCATTTACAGACTTACGGGTAGTATATTCAATTTCTGCCAATAAACCCTCCTAAATGTACATTGGAACTTTAATGTAATGCAACATACAAGATTTTCATCCAAATTTAGAGCATGGTAAAAATATGTTGGCAAAATATGCATAATTAAATGTTAATTAAACCGTGAGAATGTTGAATTTCATTGACAGTCACTTAAAGTTATAGTGGGTAAAATGTATTATTAATTAGTAATTTCATTTTAGAAAAATTAAAAAAAAAAAAGGAAACCCAATAATAGAGTGGTGTATGTTATAGTTATAGTTATAAGCAGGGAAATTGCACTCAATAGTGAATCTACTAGAGAAAAATAACAGTTAAAGGTGTGTTTAATGATACATTTGAGATACTCGCAAATGTGTGTTCCAGTCTACAAATACCAAGCATCACCATAATGAGCTGAATGAAGTGAATCATGAGAAATAATGTCTTAATTGGCAACAATGAGAAGATGAAGAGCATTCCCAACATTTTTGAGTGAATTACAACTCTCTCTCTATGATCCGAGTTCATATTTTTTACTCCTGTCATTGTTATCTGTCCTCTTATCTGTGATTAAATCATTTTTAAAATAATAGTGATTTGTTGTAACCTGCTTGGAGCTCTTTATGAATTAGTCTAATATGTCTGCTGAGCTCAGCCCTGCACTGTATTTCCATGGAAACCCTGGGTCATTGTCATGGAATAGGGATATTCTAGGTCCAAAAGTAAACACAAAATGAGATAACCACAAAGTTATGCAGTCTCACAGCTGTGTCCAATAATGCCATGTTCAATAAAATGCTTTAAAATACTCAGGGCCCTCTGACCAAATGACAGAGTGACTTATACTTGCTGCTGGTCTAAGCTAAAAAAAAAAAAACCCTCCGTTTTCTTTGCAGTCAAATCTCCCCCACCAGCTTACCCCTTCTGGGCAATTTTGTCTCAAGTTTAAGTTCCACCTCATCTCTCTTCCTCACATCTGGCTCTAACAGTAACATGCCCTGGACCAAATCCCTTTAAATGCATAGATCTGTGAAAAGTGTAGAGATAAAGTGTACTGGTCTTGGTGCAGTCACACTCTGCCTGCATGATGTTTAGAAAAGCCCATTTATGGCATTACTGCAACCGCTATGATAACTTGCATTCAAGCTCATCATTGGGGACTGCATTCAAAATGTTGCTTTAACATAATAAAATGAACAATCTAAACAACCAAACCAAAAACATTGTTCAGTCAACATATAACAGTGCTAATCTGTATCTAGAATGCAGTGACAAAATTGCCCATACACACAATTGTCCAGTTAGGTGTAATAACTCCACAAGAGGCTGTTCTCTGCAAGTGAGATGTTCATCCATGAAAAATAACTATTCAAGTGTTGTCAGCTACATGAAAATGTTCTCCCACATTTACCTGCAAACCCACACGATCAAAGATACAGTAGCTGTCACAACATTGAGCAATGACACATTTAAGTGGTAAAAATGTAATTGCTAGTGCTAACTTAATGGAAAAAAAAATGTTCCAAGTGCATGCACACTGCACAAATCTATTGAAAAAATATGCTGAACCAAATGTGTGTGCTATGTGTTTTGTCCAACATATTTTCTGACTCCAAGGGGACAAGATGTATTTGTGAGCCCAAGGCGGCACAGTGAATGACGATGTTGGTTTGCTGGACTATCATGAAAACCAATTTTAAAAGAGAAAACATAAATATCTACATGTAAATTTCACTGAAACTGTGTATTTGCCCAGGATTGTATTATGTTTGATAATTTCAAACTTGTGGTCTTGAAAGACATTATTCCCTAGGCCGAGTGGAGCCTCCATATAATTACATTTAAATCCTAATTATCTAAAATCTACTTAAGATGCAGCTTAAATATGTGGCCATAAAAAAACTGAATTTGAATCATTTATCTTTGAATTGCTAAACTTGAACAATTGCATTGAAAATCTGAATTTGAATCATTCATATTTTAATTTGAAATGCTAAACTTGAATAATTGCATCAAAAAAAGTGAATTTGAATCACATAATTTGAATTTGTATTGTTTAATTTTAATTATTGCATTGAAAAACTGAATCTGAATAGTATAATTTGAAATTTAGCTTTGCATTCATTTCTCACAATTCAGTTCTCAAAATTCTGATTCAAATTACTTTGACAGACATCTGGGTAGTTCAAGGATGAAGGAAGAACAACCGAGCGCAGATACAGGATCTGCCGGCTTTGCCTTGATAACAGCTGCCACGAACGACTTCCTTAACCACTGGCTGTAGTTGTATCGTACCAGTTTCACTTTACGTTAGTTTGTTTACTTGACTGCGTTTGTTTAGGGGCTACCGTTTAGCAGATGAGAGGCTGACAAACTTAGCGACAACTCATCGCTAAGTTAACGTTAGCCTACATTTACGTTACCTTAGCTGAAGCAGCCGGATGGACCAGAGTTTGTCAACCTCTCATCTGTTAACCAGTAGCACCTATACAAAACCATCCAAGTAAACAAACTAACGTTAAGTTACACTTACCGGTAGGATACAGCAGTTCGTGGCAGTTCTTGTAGGTTGAAATCAAGACAAACACATTATTAAATAATTTGTCTGTTAACCTTCCCTGCTTTATCTCCTGATGGCACACACATGACAGGCCGTTTTTGCTGAAGAGAATTTGGCTTTATTAGCTGATTGCACAGTAACATTCAACACAATCACTATCTGCTCCGGTCCCCTTCTCAGCTATTCATTCAGCGGCTCACATGTAAACAAAAAACCCGACTTCCGCTTCACATCAACATTACGTCATAACCAGTGCTACCAGGTCAACAGTCAATTGATCAGAGGGTCTCGGAGGGTCATAATGTACAACAAGAGACTGATTATTGAAGTGTAGAAACATAAAATCATTTATGACACCAGATCAACCGTTCTTCCACGTCGGACAATGAAATAAGCTGTGTTGTTGTTGTTTCCTTTATACGCAGTCTATCGTGGGATCTCATGAACTTGCATCCGTTTGGGTGGTAAATAAGAAGAAACCTTTCTGTACTTCTTCAATTGTCCCAACATTTTCCCTCAGGCTTGTGGTCGAGGTTTTGTGGAATTGTGAAGAAAATAAATTAATAAGTGACAGAAAATGATCTAGCTTGAGCCAGAGGCTCTCTGGTGCTATAATTTACATGAGTGGTGTATTTTGTTTGCCCCACTCTTGTGTGATGGATTGTTCTCCAGACTCTGATGAAATGGATTGCATCAGTTAATTATTTTTTCTTGGACAGAGCCATGGATTCCACTGCAAGTTATAACTAGAGCAGCTAAGGTTAGACCAGACTGTAACCATGAGGAAGCATCTTGATTAAACACCTGCAATTGTGATCAAATCATCTGATTAGCACTCGAGTAGCCATCACATGCATGTCTGGCCTGTCAGCATTGCCAAAGCACATTTGTGGGCAGAATCCCTTTTAACTTGCAGTATTAATATACAGACCTGTACTGTGAATATTAACAATAGTAGGCCTGGCAAACTCGATTCTTTTTAAGGATTCGGGTTATGTGAGTCACTAAAGTCAGTATTGCTAAATGGCCAAGGAAACTCAGTCCTAGCCCCATTGTCTCTAACCGCTAACATAGTAGAAAGTGCAGACTCACTATTTCAGATCTGGTATTTTTGAATCTGTGATGTTACTGGCTTTATTATGACAGCAGAGTTTTCTGATGAAAGTGGAGTTAATATGATGGACCCAGGCCCAGACATTGGCTACCAGTGTAGTAACAAGCATTTATTTTAGAATGGCACACTTGTGGAGTTGTGGTTGCCTAAGAAATTGAACCCTTAGCTGTTCTGAATTGCCGTTCAGACAAAGTGAGTACAAATACAGAAATGTTGCCAAAGCCCAATGTTGCAAAATTACAACATTTCTCTAAAAACATACAGAAACAATTTTTTACCAAAAACTCTTTGATTTCTGCATCAAATGCCTCCTGCAACACCTGAAAGCTCAAATACATTTTTTTTTAGGTTTTTCTTAATTTGGGTTACAGGGTTAATGATGCTAGAGACTTGGGACTCATGGGTTAATTTAAAGACATGGGTGAAAGATCCGGTTGAGTCCGAGGACACAATCAGATCTAAACAAAAGACTAAAAGACTGTCACCAATGTGTCTTTGTTTGGCCTGTAACTGTTGGGAAATGTTACAAGTGAAGCCAAAAGGAAAACACTCAGCATAAGGAAAAGGCTTTGTCAAATTGGTTCAGATGTTTTAATCATTATTTTAAGTGAAACATAGCATTTGTCGCTGGAAGAGCATTTCCTATAATAGTGCTCTTACAGTAGTAATCTAAATGAGGTCGAGACAGTCTTGCCCAGATGAAGTTGTCCGTGTCAAGTAGCCCTGTGTGCACAGAATTGTCATTTCAATCATGATGTAAGTGGCTGTGACTGCCATTGGATGGTTGTTCTAAAAATGAAGAGTGGTCAGGTTCATTGGTGGCTCATTGCTATCTTGCAGCAGCAGAAAGCCAATGGGCTTTTGACCAACAAAAAGCTGGTCTGAGGACAAAGTACAGTATTACAGCTGTTTTTAAAGGTCCAACATATATCACTTGAGCATCACTAGTTGTTGCAGTTGAGCACATGTCAGACCAAAACAAAATGGGCTGTGACATTTAATGCTAGTGAGCTAAACTGCTTATCCTTGCCAGTCATCAGTAAAAACAGTCATGTAACATCAATGTACATACAAGTTCAGGAAAAGAACAGATCTGAGACATTTTGGAACTCTTGCTTAGCTTGCAAAGCTCTCCATGCATGGTGGAAATGCCTGACCAACATTAAACATAACTCATATCTCCTTGTCTGAAGCCTTTTAAAACAAACAATGAGCTTTCTTTGAAAAATAAATTGCCTGCAGCTTGATGCTTTAAACTACATTCTGCCACTTTCAAGTGGTTCATTACTTGCTGTGTCTGTTGCTGCGTTCAGATGGGACTTAATAACAACATACACATCATACAGCACATCCTGAACTCAGAGCTTTACATTAATAGCACATAAATAGGATGGGGAAGAGTTCACATGTGGTTGACTCGTGAACAAGGAAAACCCTGTTTAAACATCCCACATGTATATTGTGGGTCGGGCTATTCCATCAGATGCTTAAAATGCAACAGCAGGACTGACAATCCAAAGAGTTTTCAGTTACAACACATGAGTGTGACGTCGCTCTACACTCGGGATGTAAAGGTATTCGGTATTTTACCGAACCGTTCGGTACACCCTGTTTGGTTCAATATGCAATGGCAAACAACGGTATTTCGGTACATTTCAGCCCGTCAAAATGTATTAAAATACAGAACGCTGTGTGATTAGATCCTCAGGAGTGCAGTGATGCGCAAGCATCTGTTTTGCAGGGCAGTGAAGTTGGTTTGAAGTTGGATATTCGACAGACACTCGCTCTACAGCACCACTTCGAGCAAGCGTCATCACCCATCTCTTTCACTTGGAGCAGCATGGTGTATTTGTAGTTGTAGTTTCTATGAGTGGATTAAAATGTTGTTTATTTATGCTTTATTTTTATTTTTTTTAATTTGTGTGGTATTATGTTTGCTATTTCATTTGATCTGATTGTTAAACACTATTGTTAAAATAAAGTTTGTGGTGTGATGATATCTGTGCTTTTAATTATTTTTACAATGTAATATTTCCTTTGCGAGTCTGAGCAGTTTTATATTAAGATATCAAAACCGTACCGTTACCATGGCCGAAAAACCGTGACGCATACCGAACCGTGGGAAAACTTTACCGTTGCATCCCTACTCTACATCCAAGAAATTAAAACTTGATAGGAATTATTTATTCTCATTTTATATGCAAATCACCTCTGTGTTATATGATTCACTATATGGACACAAATATAATACACAAAGCATTGGGCGAGGACCCCTTATCTCAGATGAAAGGCAATCGTTTCAGCAAGCCAAGACAATTTGGACAATGCTTTGCTTCCAACTTTGTTGACTTAAGGGGAATGCTCTTTTCTATTCCAACATGATTCTGTTTCAGTGCACAAAGCAAGGACTATAAAAGCATGGTGTTATGAGTGTGGTGTGAAGAACTTGACTGTTGAGCATCTGTGAGATTGCCTGGTTAGTCCTTTTCTTTTCACATTGATGTACCATACCTATGAATTATTGCAAACTCATGCATGTCACTGCCTTTTTACTGTATTTAGTGACTGGAGGTTAGCTTAAACGAGAGTGGATACTACTCCGGAGCCTATTGGGACCTGACGGAACAGCACTCCAGCAGTCTTCAGGTTCATGTGGCAATCAGTCGTGACAACACACATAGGAATTTGAACTCCAATCCCAGCTGTCAGTTACAATGATATACATTCATATGTGCCTTACTTTTGTTTATTTTTCTCTGAATGGCAACACAATCATGTGCTATTAAAGAATTGCCAGAGCTCCAAAGGTAACACCCTCTGGCAGGATACTGCACCAACAGTTTTCATCATAAAAGTGAAGATGGTGGATAGATGTTGTTCCAAAACTGTCAGACAGGCTAATGGAAGAACATTTTACTGGATCCCCAAAGATCCAGAAAGACGGTGGAGGTGAATCACTATGAAACATGTTCACAGAGAGAGAAGCAGATGGACCAATGGGAACCCACAAGCAACAAATTATGTCGTTAACTCTCACTCAGTAAATAATGTATTTAGTCCAACTGACAAACAAGTCTGCAAAGCAAGGTTCACAGCAATTATTTACATTATACAGCCTGTTGCCTATGCCTACATTAGGCTAATGTAACTCGTAGGCCCTGTCCCATTTCGCCCCCTTAAAATTTCCAGTTGATTTTGTGTGCCCTCAACCGTAAATTCCCCTTGTTGAGGGAAGAGTAGTCCCTATGGAATTGGGACACCACTATCTGCAAATTAGCGTAGCGAACGTAACAAACGTGCTAACCTACGTCACACATGTTCACAATTGTACCGGTGGAGCGTGCTACAATTTTAATTCAGGAAAAATGCCGGCAGATCCAACTGTTGTGTTGACTGTTGCATTGGCTGTGTTTGTTTTTCGCCGTCAACGCCGTTTTTTCTACGTCCTCGTAAACGCTATATCACGAACGTGATTGAAATCTGACAAGTCCAGGGTATTCGTGTTCAGGTGAACGCCGATACACACTTCCAAAACACTGACAAAACTTCCCAGATGTAGCAGAGCTAGCCAGCGGCTACCTGCCGAGTGCCCCGAGAGGGCATACTCTCCCGAAGCACTGCCAAACAGCCGCCAACCAGCTAGTTACCTAGCTGCTTTCATAAATTATAAGTTATTTTCTGACATTAGTGTTCAAAGCTCAACGGTCCTTTGGATGTATAGCAAACCAAGATATTCCAACACATTTCCACATTGTAACATGCTTATTTGAGAAAATATATTACAACAAAATTGTTCCTCGGCAGATGTGGCCACCATCTTTGTTCAAATCAGCCGGCTCACTGAATTCGCAAACCGTCTTCAAATCTTCCACTTCGTTTTAAGCCTGCATCAGAGCTCACAAAATTGCACTCCCCCTTGCTCCCCCCTACACGTGCAGGATTTAGGGTTAGGCCTTAACCTTCCAGAGATAACCATAGTTGCTTACAAATATTGGTAATCATGGGTTAAAGGTATTTTGGGAAGATTTTTCTGTGCACAAAGTTGAATTATGAGAGGTTTGGTGTGTATATAATGTACATGGTACAGTCTTAATTTAATTTGCAAATGTTCATATCCCATCTATGTAAAATAAAAGTTAAAAATAAGTGTTTTTTTCTGACAACAATACTATTTTAAACTAGTAGACTCCAGAATGAATGTTAGTCACAGCCAGATTGCATCCATTTGTTCCCCTCCAGGATCTTGTAAAAATGTCCAGACTCTCTGCAGAAAGATTAATGGAAGCAAACACAGATCCATTATAAGGTTGATCTCCATGGATTTAAAGTTCCCAGTGAACTCTTGACAGGTTGAATCCAACAATAGTCCCGTTAAATTTCCCCACATCTGCTAACATGGCAGTTCATAAGGAACAAGCCATGTGACGTTTGGAGCTCTGGAGAATGTTTACTGATTCTATAAATCAAGCAGAAAGTTGGCTCATTTTCCCATAGCCCTCCATTTAAACTTAATTATTTTTGCAATCAGTGGAGTTCCCCCAATAGTCTTTCAATATTCGTATTTCCTGATTAGCCTCAGGAGGATAATAAGAAGACTTCTTCCATTTAATATACAGTCTATGGGTTTGAACCATGCGTTGTCTTTTTGTACAAATACCCTAACATGTATCCAAGTGTCCTTTGTGACTGATTTTATGCCTGATATAAGCACATACATCGTAATATATCTCCCCCTTTGATACAAATAACTATTTGTAGGTTGAATATTTATGGAAATGAAAGCGGAATTAAAATGATTTTGATGATATTAGAAGTTTGAGCACACGTAGGGTTGTGCTAAATTTCTAATTTATGCACTTTTCAGTATAGGGAAAAAAAATATCATTTTACAGCCACATTACATCATTACCAAGGCTTATCAAGCTTATCTATAATGCAAATGAGTGAATTAAACCAGGCAACTGTTGGAAGTGGTAGTGTGTGATGAGAGCCAACAAAGCTCAATGTTTACATGATAATGTGTAATGATTTGTGTTCACAAAAGGGGCAATGGTAATTAGGAATGCCTAATTTGGCCAATTAAATGTAGCATTTTAGATTCTTGAGGGAAATATCACTTTATAAATAGAAATGTACATTGATAGAAATGTTGTTTCCAATACAGTCGGATACATTAAGAAAGTATATACCTTTGGAGATTGTTATAAATGCTATTTTTTTTTGTATTTTATATATTTTCTTGCCTTTTAAATATAAATAAAACAATATTTATTCATCCCTTGTTGCCATCATGTGTCCCACCAACTTAAAAGGTGGGGTGGTACATGTCAGAGATTAAGAAAACATGTCAAATTTAAACATTGGTTTCACTGATGATGTTGCAGCCAGTATGTTCTCAAAGTAAATGTTCATGTGATGCCGTCTTTTTATGCTTTCATCTCATCTCTTGTTGCTGTTTTTTTCTCGTGGCTGGTCATATATCTTGACTTGGGATTGCAGTAGAGCTGAAACAGTTACTCGATTATTAATCAAATGCTTCATTAATCATCAGCTATTTTGATTAAGTAATTGATCTGTTTAAGCTTTTTTCATCATTAAAACAAGATTTCTAAGTGTTTCAGCTTCTTAAATGTGAATATTTTCTTTGCTCCATAACACAAATAAATCATTTTACTTTTTCATTTTGGTTTGTGGACAAAGCAAGACATTTGAGAACATCATTATACCCAGGTTTGACATTTTTTTCTGATCATAAATACATGATATTTGAGAATAATTGAATGCCTTTAGGGGTGCAAAGCCTTTGATCTGGACATTTAATATACAGATATATTTTGTTCCTGCAGTGAGACTTGGATTAATGAATTGGCACAGTGAGGAGGATTTTTCTCCCCTAAAGACCTGACATTCAAAATTGTGCTTGTAAGTCACAAGAAGCTCACTGTTAACACAGCAATGTGTAGAATATAAAATAGTTTGGTTTTAGAGCTAAACAAATGAAATTCATATATTCATCAGTAGGCCAGTGATTAACTAAGACGATGTCCTCACTTATGTTATGTTTTACATGACAAACTATTGCATTTGAACTAAATTAAATGTACTCAAATGTATTAAAACACAACAACATGGTTTTGTATTGTATGGACATTATGATGAGGACTGTGTGTAGAGGTGTAACCAGATTAAAAAATGAGGGAGAGAGTCAGTGGAAGTGTATCTGAATGTTGGGATTTGAAGGCCATGACTATAAGAGTCCGTTTGAGAACTAATTCAGTCTTGCGCTCACATGTTAAGTCACACTCTCTCACAAACACTACTATAGTCACATACACTTACTATCATACTCTCTCACAAACACTACTATAGTCACACCCACTTACTATCATACTCTCTCACAAAACACTACTATAGTCATGCACATTTAGTATCATACACTCTCACAAACACTACTATAGTCACACACTGTGCAACAACAGGTTAGTGAATGCATGAGAGATTGATATGCAATCTGACTGGAGAGACATCATGATAAGCCAATTAGAAACTGAACATTCAAGTTGACTTCACTTTCAATCAAACTCTCTTACATGTACTAATATACCCACACACATTGCATATCATTCTCTCATACATTCACTATCATGTTGTTGCAGCCATTATAGCATGTACGAGAGTATGATAGTACGTGTGTGTGACTATAGTAGTATTTGTGAGAGAGTATGATAGTGCGTGTGTTTAACTATAGTCGTAAGTGTGTGTGTGACTATAGTAGTGTTTGTGAGAGAGTATGATGGTAAGTGTGTGTGACTATATTATTGTTTGTGAGAAAGTATGATAGTGTGTGTGTTTAACTATAGCAGTAAGTGTGTGTGACTATATTAGTGTTTGTGAGAGAGTATGATAGTGTGTGTGACTGAGGTAGTTTTTGTGAGAGAGTATGATAGTTTGTGTGACTAGTGGTATTTGTGAGAGAGTATGATAGTAAGTGTGTGTGTTTAACTATAGTAGTACGTGTGCATGACTATAGTAGTGTTTGTGAGAGTATGATGGTAAGTGTGTGTTTAACTATAGTAGTATGTGTGTGTGTGACTATAGTAGTGTTTGTGAGAAAGTATGATAGTAAGTGTGAGTGTTTAACTATAGTAGTAAGTGTGTGTGTGACTAAAGTAGTGTTTGTGAGAGAGTATGATAGTAAGTGTGTGACTGAGGTAGTGTTTGTGAGAGAGTATGATAGTGTGTGTGACTAGTGGTATTTGTGAGAGAGTATGATAGTAAGTGTGTGTGTTTAACTATAGTAGTACGTGTGCATGACTATAGTAGTGTTTGTGAGAGAGTATGATAATAAGTGTGTGTGAATATAGTAGTGTCTGTGAGAGAGTATGATAGTATGTGTGTGTGTTTAACTATAGTAGTAAATGTGTGTGACTATAGTAGTGTTTTGAGAGTATGATAGTAAGTGTGTGTGACTATTGTGGTATTTGTGATTGAGTATGATTGTAAGTGTGTGTGTTTAAGTAAGGTCAAACAATCTGCAATGACATTTCAGTGCAGTGACAATAAAAGCATTCTCTACTTTCCTTCTTAGGACTGGAGTTTCTAACAGTCATCTGGGGCTCAGCTGATACAGCTTTGGATCTTTCACTGGCTGCAGTGAAAGATGATTTGTGGATTAACACATGTTCATCAGCTAGAACCGCTGCTGAGGTGAGTGATGTGACTTTTTGTTCATTTAGATAAACCACAATTCGCTCAGGTAGACAGGTTTTAAACTCTTCTAACAGAAGTAGCTCACGTAAAGAATTAAACATATCTGTTTTACATGCCGTACACCACGTCTTAAAAAATAGACTTCTCCCGAGCAAACTAAACATAAGGCTGGGAGACTATTTTCCTTTTTTGTCGAAACCTTTGGCGATATGCCTCAGGAACCAGCTCATATGCTTGCAAAATGGCGGTTTTTATACTTTCATAATGTAGAATCTGTTCAAGGGAAGTGCAGCCACAACCTCTTGAGCTTTTCCGTGTAATCTACATTGGAGTAACAAACTTCAGATGGCCACCGTAACGCCATAGCAATACGTTCAAATGCTGCAAAGTATGAATCGACTTCACTTTCCCGAAATGCTGGCACTAAGGAAACATGCTTAGTGATGTCAAAACTATCAGTGGATGATCGGATAGAAGATGGAGGCGCCGCTACACAACCAACAGGTGCGACCTGAGCTTGAGATTGCAACTCTAATGGACGCAATCGTATGGCTTTGTCAGCTTCAATCTCTAACTTTCTAATTTCCAGCTGTCTGTCTTGAGCTTCCTTTCTTTCCTGGGCTTCAATCTGCAGGCGGGCAAGGCGTACCTTTAGCTGCGCCGCATCGCGGGAGCTAGAGCCACCACTGGGAGTGAAAGCATCGAAACCAGGAAGCGTGAACAAAGTTTTCACCCACGCACCTTCGTCATCACCACAAAGCTCAGCAGACCCAGCCAACGCACCAGGGGTCCGTTTCACAAAGCAGGTTCAACAAACTCTGAGCCTAACCCTGAACTCTGAGTTGATCTACTCTGAGATAGGAAACTCTGAGTTTTCGGTTTCAGAACAGCGGATTTGAGTTAGTTTGTTCAACTCGGAGTAGTTTCACCTCGAGTTAAGCGCGTGCACCACAAGTATAAAAAGACAGCACGAATGAAGCCCCGTTTCAACGAGTCACCATGACAACAGGGAAGCGGAGGGTGACGTTCTTCATTACACTGGAGTTGAAAATATTAATGCGTGAGTTTGAGCATGTTTTAGAAGGAAGTGTAACAGCAGCAAAAGAGAGGGAAACGGCGTCTGAGAACACTGCTGCTGATGCGGAAGTTTAAATATCGTCCTTTGCACAATCACAATAATATTACAGGGGGAAACTGCTTGAGTTGTAGATTATTAATTTATTTATTTAGGTGTAATCCCGCGGGGGAGAAGCGCAGTTGGCAGCAGTTTAAGACGAAACATAAAAACATTGTTCAAACAGGTAAAACCTCGGTATAATCTCATGGGATTAACCTCATTTTGATCATGTTTTACCTAAAGTAAATATGAAGTGGCTGTTTGACTGTACAGTTGTTTTATCACCAACATTATGCTGTTTTCACACATAAATGACTTCTCATTCTTTATATCACGTTCAAGCGCTCTGCATCTATGACGTTGTATAAAAGAATTTATTTATTTTATTTATTTATTTTTTTTAAACCGCAGCGCAACACAAAATTTCTGCTGTGATGTGAGAGCATGACTCTGGTTGATAATGTTGAAATGTAAGGACGGATTAGGTTGTGTATGTAAATGATGAACTGTATCGTGAAACAGTTCCGCTCAAAAAAAAAGTGTCTGGAAATGTAAGAACATCTATGAGGTCTGATAATCATCTCCTGACAAATATTTAATTCTCTGCGCAGTAATGCTGCACCTTCATCCACGGGATCACTGTCAAAAGCACATGGTTGTGAAAATAGTCGCCACCTAATATAACTTCTAATGTAGACGCAGAACTATACTACGCCAAAACTCTGCTGACTGAATGAATGAGGAAATCAAATACCGTGTGTGTCTGAAAGAGTGCGGAGACAGAGAGAAACTCAAGGTTCGCGGAGAAAAACCTGGTCCCGACCAGGTTAGTTTCAAAGAGCATGTTACCATTGTAACTGACCGAGAGGTTAAGTTACCGCTCTCTGTGAAACAGGCTAGAGTTTCTCCTCTTTCTCTGGTTTGACTTACCTCCCTTTGTGAAACGGAAAACTCAGAGTTTCCCTCATTTCAGGGTTAACAGACTCAGAGTTTTCACTAAACCTGCTTTGTGAAACAAAGTGCTATCAGACAAGCTGATCATCTCCAACTTCACCAGGTGATTCACTACCTGAGCTTTAAGCTCCTTGTTAACAATTTGCTTGGGGGGGTTGAGGTTATAATGATTCGCAATTTGCAGAAAATCACACTTGCGATATCAATCTGTTCTAGAGAGGGATCAACCACAAAGCTTTCTAAACTGAAACTGTAGCGAGTCTCAGTTGCCATGGTTACTCACACAATAAATTTACCTACCAATTAATTTATTTCATTTTGATTTTTAGGATTAATTTTTCAAATCCCGGACGAGCCCCCACTTATGTTACGACCCCAGCTCGTTGGGGAAAGGGGAAATAACATAAAATACCCAGATGTAGTTGGTTTAGCAAAAATTAAAGGTTTTATTAATAAAGTAGGAGGAGGAGGCTATTCCCAAACAAAACACCAAAACCACAAACCAAAATACAAAAAGGCAATAGCTCCCCTATATCAGGCTCAGGGCCTTCAACGTGGGTAATCTGGCACACTGGCCGAACTAAAATACAACTAACAAACAAACTAGTGCACACGAAGGCTCACAATGCTCACAAGACAAGTCAAAACTAAAGATCGAAAGCTTAAGCTGCGACGACAGAGCAACAATGGGGTCAACTGCTTATGTGGAAGCACAGTGCCCGCAGGTGCTGCTGATGTTTATGCAGGTGTGTGGATGACGAGTGAAGGAGAGGATTGGGCAGGTGAGCTGGAGCAGGGCAACCCAATCACGGCGCAGGAGAGCGGGTAGACTGAGGCAGGCATGTGATTGGTGGACGGAGACCAAGCAGGAACCAGAGGAACCAATCAGAAGCAAGGGCTGGCACACATCATCTGCATACTAAAATATGTGATTGACACTGGGGGCAGGGCATAACAGCCAAGGGCCGACATTCAGTTTAAATGTGCAGGACATTGTGGTCTATTATATCTGCTTAAATTCAGAAATTGTATATCAGATAATAATAATAATAATAATAAATTTTATTTGTAAAGCACTTTTCATGAAGTTATCTCAAAGTGCTACAGAAACCAAAAAACAAAATAAACAAAAGACTAAGAGAAAAAAAAGACACAATTAAAATCAGACACGATTAAAATCAGCAGAAGAAAGAATAGCTAAAGGAGGAGAAGGAGGGTGCAGAAAGAGAATAAAAACATCTAGGAACGACCTAGGAAAGCCTGTTCGAATAGAAACATTTTAAGCCCTTTTTTAAAGGCATCGACAGACTGGGGTTGTCGTAGGTGTTCAGGGAGGGAGTTCCAGATGTGGGGGGCAGTGGAGCAGAAGGCTCGGTCTCCCATGGTGCGGAGTCGTGTGCGGGGCTGATGGAGGAGGTTGGTACTTTGGGACCGGAGGTTACGGGTGGATGAGTGAGGGGTAAGGAGGTCTTTGAGGTATTGTGGGGCGTTGCTGTAGATGCAAAGGTGGGTGATGAGGGCGATTTTGTATTGGATTCTTGAGGTTATGGGAAGCCAGTGTAGGTTCTGAAGAATGGGGGTGATGTGGTCGTATTTGCGGGTTTTCATCAGAGTTTGGGCAGCACAGTTCTGAATGAATTGAAGTTTCTGAAGGTGATTGTTGGGTATACCGATGAGCAGGCTGTTACAGTAATCAAGCCTGGAGGAGATCAGGGCGTGGACGAGTTTTTCAGCATCAGAGAAGGTGAGGAATGGGCGGAGTTTAGAAATGTTCTTGATATGGAAAAAGCAGGTTTTGTACAGATGTTTGATGTGTTTTACAAAGGTAAGTTGTGGGTCCAGCTTCACACCGAGGTTGGTAACTGAGGTAGAGAGGGGGATGTCTTGACCAGAGAAGGAGATGGTGGTTATGGGTGATGACTGGACCTGATGAGGGGTACCAATTTGTATGGCTTCGGTTTTGGAACTGTTCAGCTGGAGGAAGTTGTGACTCATCCATGCCCTGATCTCCTCCAGGCAGTTGGAGAGGGCTAGAGTAGGTGATGATGAGTGGACCGGGGTTGAACGTAGGTTGGGGTCAGTTCGGAGGTACAACTGAGTGTCATCGGCGTAGCAGTGAAAAGAGATGCCGTGCCGGCTGATGACACGACCCAGTGGCAGCATGTACAGGATAAAGAGGAGGGGTCCTAGGACAGATCCTTGGGGGACACCGCATGTAACAGGGGCTGTTTGGGACCTGGCAGAGCCCAGGCTGATGTACTCTGTCCTGTCGGCGAGGTATGAGGTGAACCAGTCCAGTGTGGTTTGATGGAGACCAATGTCGGTGTGGAGGCGGCTTAGGAGGATATGGTGGTCGACAGTGTCAAAAGCCGCTGAAAGGTCGAGAAGGATGAGCAGGGAGGGGGATCCAGAATCGGCAGAGATGAGAAGGTCATTGGTGACTCTCAACAATGCTGTCTCTGTACTATGGGCAGTGCGGAAACCAGATTGGAATATTTCAAACAGTGAGTGAAGTTGTAGATGTTCCTGTAGCTGTGCGGCAACAGCTTTTTCAAGCACTTTAGACAGGAATGAAAGATGGGAAATGGGCCGGTAGTTTGAGAAACATTCTGGGTCGAGGTTGGGTTTCTTCAGGAGAGGCTTGATAACGGCAGTCTTGAGTGAGGGCGGGACATGGCCGGAGTTTAACGAGTGGTTTATTATTTGTGTGATAAGAGGGCTTATGACAGACAGGTTAGATTTGATGAGTGTTGTAGGGATGGGGTCCAGGGGGGAGGTGGAAGGCTTCATCTTTTTGATGAAACCCTCAACTTCGGTCTGTGTGACTGTAGCAAAGGTGCTGAAAAGTGCAGGTTGAGGGCAGGCAGATGGCAGAAATGGAGCTGGGGAGCCTGAGAGCTGGGACCGGATGGAATTTATCTTGTCTTTGAAAAATGCAAGAAACCTGTTGCAGTGTTCTACTGTGGGTTCTGTATGGGTTTGGTTTTTGGGATTAAGGAGATAGTTTATGGTGGAAAACAGCTGTTTTGAATTTCCTGGACTGTTATTGATGATGTTGGAGTAATAGATGGACCGGGCTTCTTTAAGGGCCGCTGCATAGGCCTTCTGGTGATTTTTGTAGGCCAGCTTGTGTACCACCAGGCCAGATGATTTGACACGCCTCTCAATGGCACGGCCAGCAGCCTTCATCTTGCGCAGTTCTTTCGTGAACCAGGGGGCAGTGCGGGAGAAAGACACAGTTCTTGTTTTGAGAGGGGCATGTATATCCAGGAGGCAGCGAAGAGAATGGTTGTAATGATCGACCGATTTGTTGACTGATGGAAGGTTGACTGAGGCCAGCAGTTGGAGGTCAGAGTGCAAGATGGCAGGGTTGATGTTTTTTATGTTGCGAAAATGAATATCGCGTTTAGGCTGGGGGAGGAGAGATGGGCAGGAAATGTCCATGGAAATGATGCTGTGATCAGAGACGCCCAGGTCATATACTGACAGATCTTTGATGGAAGGAGAGTCTGTGATGACCAGGTCTAAAGTGCGCCCTCTGGTGTGTGTAGGTGCATCAACGTGCTGTGTGAGGTTGAGACAGTCCAGTACATGAAGGAAATCAGCTGCCAGGGGGGAGGAGGGATTATCAATGTGAAAATTCATATCACCAAGTATGATGTTATTGGAGGATAGAGAGCAGAGCGAGGTGAGAAGGTCGTGAATCTCTGTGATGAAGGATGGGTGTGGTTTGGGCGGCCGGTAGATCAGTACAGCATTGATCTTGGAAGGGGGTTTTGATTTGAAGGCCAGATATTCAAACGAGGACACATCAGGTAGAGACAGAGGAGACAGCTTGAGTGTGTCGCGGTAAATTACTGCCAGGCCACCACCTCGGCCAGTGCAGCGAGCCCTCTGCAGGTAACTGTATCCAGGGGGACAGGCTTCATTTAATGATGAAAAAACCTCAGGTTGGTGCCAGGTCTCAGTGAGGCACATCAGGTCTATATCTTTATCAAGAATGTGATCATGAACCAGGCTTGATTTATTAGACAGGGACTGGACATTCAAAAGTTCAGTTTTAATGTGGGATTGATCAGTAGACCTCTGGATGGGACAGAGCAGGCTGGGATCCACACCTCTCTTTCCATCACGCACAACATGGCACAGTCTCGCGATGTTTCCGCCGGCGATATTCCTTACCGCGGTGGCGGCACTCTGATGACGTATCCGCGATGCGACAGGAAGAGCGGCGAGCCAGGTGGATGAGATGGAGCCGGTGTCGGGAGGCTGGGTGTAAATAAACTTTCTCCGCGAGCTTCGAGCTGTAAGCTGTGCCAGGGTGGCGGGTCCATTTACCTTAGTAATGAGCGGCGCTGGCTCCGGGAAGATAGGACGGATCCATCGGCTGCATACGAACCGGACAGGGGGAGAAGATCCTAGGCGCAGCTCAGCCGAGGAAAAGACTCTCAGGTGAGCTTTGAGACGGGCGATCACACCGGCACGTTTCCCACGTCTTCTAGAGCGCTTTCTCTGGGGGAGAGGGCATGACAGCCGGCATCGGTGTTTGGAGCCGCAGGGTCCGTTGGAGCGGGACTTTTGGTCACGATCCCTCCGGGGAGAGACAGTAGGCAGTCGGCGCAGGTGATCGGGAATGTCCGCCAGCACCGGTGTTTCCTGATCGAAAAGTGGGCGATCAGATGGCAACAGGGACTCTGACCAAGCCCTGAGGTCGAGGAGGGTTTGGCGGTCGTATGCCAGTAGAGCAGAAACATATCCGAAGGCAAAAAGCAGTAGGAGCAGGAAAACAGACATAACAGCGAAGGAGCGAGGCGGACGGCTTGCCAACACGGGGGGCATCTTCTCCCCCTATGAACATCCAAGTTCAAGTTCTCATTAGTAATGAGAGTTGAGAGATGATGAGTTGTTTGAGACAATAAATAAGCTGTTACTGATACTTTCATATTACACAGAGTCAAACAGTATGATCCTGAAATAAACTATGAGTCCACATAATTGTGTCAATTTTACCTGAAAAAAAAAAAAACTTATGCTGATTGTACATGGATCATTTTAAGGAACCCCCGTGTGTTTAATTGAAACATGTCCTTTACTTCTTGACAGCTCTTTTATTCTCCACATCTCCTGTCACTTCCCCCAGGAAAAGCAGAGAAAGTTTTACATTTGAGAGCAGACTATATGACATGAGGTGATTTAAAATATATACCTTTTTTCTTTTGACTGTTCCACCTGCCAGAACTCACATCTGTAAGAATGCTTAAATGTGAGAGGGCATTTCATTCCTTTGTACCTGACATTTAAATCACTGAACCCAACTTGCAGCGATGCAGGACAATGGCTCTTTTTTTTCTGGAATCTCATTTGCCAGTCATAATCACAGGCTATAAAATCAGCACAGTCTCCCTGGCAGTACCCACCTTACCCCTGCAATGGAAATAAACTCCAATAATATCAAATCACTCAATGTGTGTCGTTATGCAGGGGTATTATGCACACATATTGAGAACCATTTAAGTTAAATTTATTACAATTGAATAATTCATCACTCTAAAATGGTCATTATTGTTGGTGTACATTACTCAGGAGGTTTGGATGACTTATGAATCCATATTTTTCGATCACATTAGCAGTATATGCAAGATGCTTTTGGGTTTTTTTCCCACAAGGAAGAAAGATGACAAAATACTAAGAATACTAAGCAGAGTTTCAGATAACTGACTTCCTAATAACAGTGTTCATCAAGTATACTGCTCAAAAAGGGGAAGGATTAAGAGAACAGTTTTCAATCCTACATGGTCACAGTATTAGCACCCAGTGTCTTAGATGCAGTGTGTTATACTAAAAACACCTTAAATGCTTTGTTAAGCTTATTCAAACATCTCAGAAGTTATTCAGTAATGCAAGTTTACCATTTATTGTGCAGTGACAGGAATCGCCACCACCACTAGCACACATGAGTTTTCAAATGAAATATTGAACCTGGTCCATTTCTTTAAATTTAATTAAGACTTTAATCATGGTTTTACTTCTTTATTTGCTTTTTTATTTTTAACAAACCAGTGAAATGTTCTATTTCCAAGAGTGTTTGTTTATTTAAGCAGTGCTGGATTGTGCACTCAATCTTCTTTTAGCCATTCGCATCTGGATGACATTAAACTTCCAACTGGTGGCCTGTGGGGGCAGCTGTGGGCTGTGGGGGCAGCTGTGGCCTAGTGGTTAGGGCTTCGAGCTCGAGACCAGTCCAATCCCCGACCAGTCCACAGCTGAAGTGCTGTTGAGCAAGGCACCTAACCCCCTCACTGCTCCCCGAGCGCCGCTCACTGGCATGGCAGCTCACTGCGCTGGGTTAGCATGTTCGCCACCTCACTGTGTGCTGTGTGTGTTCACTAACTCACTGCAGAATTAAATTTCCCCTTGCGGGACTTAAAGGGTTCTTAATAAAAAAAAACAATTTCATCTTAACAGCAAACTGTGCCCCAGTCTTTAGGGCACAAGCTGTGTCTTTATCATCAGGGTAAGATGCTGCACCTCAATTCTCAGGGAATGAGATCTGCCCTAATCAAGGACACGCATGCAAGCTATGCCCAGCATATAACATAACACAATTTAATTTGTCATGGACATTATTTTTCTCCTGAAACAATACCTGAAGAGACAAGCTTTGGGAAACCAAAGTGTCATAACACAAGAAAAGTCAGAGCCAGAAAATGGGCTTTTGGGGTTTCTTAAAGGACACAGTTTGAATTAAACCTCCTGACAGCCACTCAGTGATCCTATCAAAATGATTGACAACCTAAATAACTGGACCCAAAATCAAAGGTGAAACAGAAGTCACTGGATGAGAGGGAAAGCAAAATGAATGGCCAAAAGAATAAACACAATAGCAACAGACAGAACAAAAAAAACTGATGTTTACTCTGTGGGGACAGAAAACAACAGAGCAGAGAAACTCTAACCTCTATAACCAGGCTGATTAGCCTCTGATGTCATACAGATGTACCCAATAGCTCCTGATTAGCAAGGAAACCTTGATTCAGGATCTCTTTCCATAAAAGTCAGTACATGAATTTCAAACAAATTAATTACTTGTTTGACAATTAGGCCTAGGCCACACATAAGGTTATATATTTTGAAATTAATGTGGTTTTTGGACTTTCAAAACACACAGAAATTGACAACGTGTTGTGTATGCAGAACTTAAATTTAACATAGAACTTGTTTAATTCAATTCAATTCAATTTTATTTGTCTAGCGCCAAATCATAACATACATCATCTCAAAGCACTGTATAGACAACATCTTGCAGAGCAGAGAAACCCAACAAAATCTCTGACAGAACCAGACAATGGGGGCAACTTTGAACCAGACTCAAAGATGTGCAGCCATCTGCTAAATCATTGTTGGTTATGGAGGTGGGTTACTGATTCACACTGTATTATATGTTGCTGTCACTTTTGGGGCCTGGTGCTAGTAGCTAAAGCCAGGGCCTGACTATTTGCAGCTGCCACTGCCACTGGACCAGGCACTAGCACTGATGTTTTTCTAATCGATTTGTCTGCTCTACCAACTCAAGCTTAAAGTATCCTTCTCTTAATCTCCCTTTGTCACGAATGGAGATGAATGGAGTCCATTGTTGATGTAGTTTACCAGTCTCCACTACAAACTTGAGCCAAAGTAAGCCAGTTATTAACTTACCTTCTGGATGCGCTCAGCTGTAGGAGAGAGGTGGTGTGTGTCCAGCTACATCAGCGCTTCTGGCTTCAGAAAATACAGATGGCCCATGCCTCGCCGTGGTCGTTACTACCATTGTATTAGCTCAGTGGTTCTCAAACTTTTTCTGTTAGGCCCCCCTTTGGAGGATGAAAATTCCCTCCAAAGGGGCACCCCGACTCTCACAAAATTGTAACAATGTGTCAAGTATAACATTTATTGAAAGAAACATCAACATTAGAACAAATGTTTCGCTTTTCTTTCAATAATTTGCAGTGAAAATAAAAACGTTTGCTTTCGCAATACAAATAACCTCAATATTGCTTCTTGAGAAGGCATATACTGAGAGGTCTTCCATCATTTACCACATTGTCGTATTATCTCATCTTGGGTTTTAGTAGTCGTGAATCACTGTTCACTTTGGCTGATGTTGGCTTGTTGTTATTTTCCAAAACATTGCACCGTTATCCAAACGTTGTCACCAGTGTAGATTATGTTGTTTTACGCCACTAAAATGAGTCCAGGTTACTGCAAGACCAAAAGTTCCACCTGCTAAACTTTAGTTAGGACTTTTAGATAAAACAGAACTTAAAATAAAACTATAAATAAATAAAATTTTCAGCGACTGAAAACTAAAGTTTGAGTGAGTATGAAAGGCCAAAGCCTGCAGAAAAAGCTATACCTTTTTTAATAATACTCAATTTATGCCTTGATTCTCCACTCACTATTCACAAAGAACCCACCATCATAACCCTCATCACAGTCTTCAGGTAAAACAAAGAACATCATGCGTTGCCTGCTTTTCAATGACAGCCTTGTGTGTAGTTGTTTGATGTGATGCCACCCCTCCTGTCTCAGTCTCACTGCAGTGCTGGATCCCTCTGTGCCAGGAAATATAGCTTGCTGCAGGCATCTAGCTTCCAGCCTCCACTGCAGTTTTCATCCCTCTCTGCCCATATCTTATGACGTCAACCTCACTCTAAAAAGAAATGTTTAGACTCAACAAAAAAAAAATCTACGCAACAGTTTCCATTAGTCTTTCTTAGTTGTGACAACTAAATTTGAAATTACATTGAACCAACGAACTATATTACTTTGAACGAATTAGCTTTTCCTTTTCAGTCAAAGATTCTATTAAGTACTGCTTACTTAATAACGGTTAGCCTAAGGGCAAGTACTTTCATTTGTTGTCTCGCTAATTACAGTAATAATGCAAACAACTTTTTAAGTAGCAACAATATGAAAAAAAATCTGATTTTAGTTTTTTTGGTTAGCTTTCAAGAAAAACAGTTCAACCACTGCTTTTGCATTTTTTTTTATTATTTTGAAGTAAACGAGATTGCAAAATAAGAAAACAAACTCAAATTGCTCCTCAGTGACAAACGCATTATGTAATTCCTTATGTGTTCCTTAAGCATCTTGAATAAGTGTGACCACCTGTCTCCATAGATACATAACAGCAAAAGCCATGTAGTAGCCATGTCATGGAACTTGCTCCTCCTCATGATGAAACTATATCCATTAGTTTCTGGGTGCACTGGTCCACTTTGGCCATGAAAGTCACTTCCAGGTTTACCATGGTTATACTTTTGAACTCATCATTTATCTGTGGAGCAAAACATGAAGCACATAATTAGCTACAGCATATCCAATAGTATTAATGAGGACCAAATGAAATATTTGTGAACTTGAGTGAGTGAGTGAGACATTTTCTTTGTTTACCTCTATTGCATTAAACAATGCAGGCCAGCAAAATAAAATGAATTGTTTCCTTACTATGAGAGGCTGTTTGAGAAATAATTCAGTCTTGCGCTCACATGTTACATCATAGTCTCTCACAAACATTACTATAGTCGTGTACATTCACTACCATACTCTCTCACAAACAGTACTATAGTTGTGTACATTTACTATCATACTCTCTCACAAACAGTACTATAGTCGCATACATTTACTACCCTACTCTCTCACAAACAGTACTATAGTCACGTACATTTACTATCATACCCTCCCACAAACAGTACTATAGTCACATATATTTACTACCATACTCTCTCACAAACAGTACTATAGTCACGTACATTTACTATCATACTCTCTCACAAACAGTACTATAGTCATGTACATTTACTCACATACTCTCTTTCACGCTATTATGGATGCAACGACATGATAGTGAATGTATGAGACAATGATATGCAGTGTATGCGAGTATACTACTTTGCGTGAGAGAGTTTGATTGAAACAGAAGTCAACTTGAATTTCCAGTTTCTAATTGGCTTATCAGGATGTCGCTCCAATTTTCTCCAAGGAAATGCGGTGGATCTTCAGACCTAACCCGGGTGGTCTCACCCCGAGACTGCTCAAGCGGCACCTCCGCCTCACCACTAAGGACAGCACACGACTCACATTTCCCAGACTTTCGTGACCGCCCCCTCATGGTTTCCCCCGCTAAGTTTGTAAACCCCAGCCAATTTGTTCACTAAATTTGAGGGTGCGTTGGGCGAGTACTAACTCCAGTCTTTACTCTATGTTTTTTCCCTTTAAAATAAATTTACAGAGCCACCACAGGATAATCGTGAATATCCCCATGCACACACCTCACCCACGATGCCTCTAACAATGCCCCCAGTCGAACCAAGCACTGATGGATCATGGTCTGTTCACAACCAGAATCCAGCAGAACTTGGTGTGTACCCCCCTGTGTACATACGGTATACGGTACGTCCCTTCCGGACCGGGGGAGGAGGCTGGCGGTCCCGCAACCCAAACCTCCATGAGGGGGCATTCTGCCCGGGCAGAACAGCTGCACACCAGCACACCTGCCCTGGCGTCTGAGGAGCCCCCCGCGGTGCCAGTCGATCAGACACGTAGGCTGGGCCCTGTGGAGCAGCAGAGAGAGAAGGGTAAGCTGACCGGAGCAGTGTATGCTCCTGGGGCGTGTGTGTGTGGTACAGGGGCTGGGGCAGCTGTTGCTGGGAACCTCCTCCTCGGGGCCGGTGTAGGACGGCCCTTGGGAATCTCGGTGGAACTGGACCCAGTTGGCTGTGGATGAGGGCAGACCGGCGATGAACTGATCCAGTGCCACCTGTCCCACGATGTCCTTGGCGGAGTGGCTCCCCGGCTGGAGCCAGCGCCTCGCTGCTTCAAGGAGCTGCTGTGTGTAGGCAAAGGGGTGACCGGCTTCTTCAAAAGAGCGCCCCATGAACCTCCGACGATGTCCCTCAGGCGGTCCAGGATGGCTCTCCTCAGCTGGGCGTAGTCGTCCCTGGTGAGTAGCGGAAGAACCCGGACCGCCCTCTCCTCCTCCTGCCACCCACACGCCTCCGCCGTCCCCTCGAAAATGTCCAGATATGCTTCCGGATCGTCTTCCGCGGTCATCCGTTGGATGGCGACAGGCGGAGGCCAGGCCCGATGTGACTCCGGTTCGGCGCCATGGGTAGCCGGGCGCTGCAGCAGCTCCAGCAGGAGAGCACGATCGTCCCGATGTGACGCCGCGATGTCCGCAAGGAGGTGGGACTGCAGCTGCTGTAACATGGTGGTGCTCTCCTGCATAGCAGTGAGGTGCTGAAGGTCCAGCGACAGCGGATTTTGTCCTTCCGTCATATCCCTGTTCAGGTGCCAGATGTGAAGGCTTTCCCCTCACGTGGGTCCAGGAAGGACGGAGAGATGGTGTGGTGTGAGTAATATTCTTTATTGCATCAAAACAGACAAACGAAAGCCGACAGCTGTTCCTACTGCCGCCACTCTCTCTGCATGCTCTCTGGTCTGCTCTTTCTCTGCGTCTCTGTCTCCTTCTGTGTCTCCGCGTCTCTGTCTCTCTCCAGGGTTATGTGTGTGGACCCAGCCTACTGCAAGAGATCAGAACCAGGTTACAAACATGCTTATATAGCTGACTGATTACCTGATTCTGTCCATCTGTCTGATCACCGGCTGAGCCACTCCTCCCTCTCCTCCAGCAGCCGCTGCCTTCACCACACCCCACTGCCACACACAACTTGAAAAAATAAGTTTTGCAACTTTGAAGGATTATCTAAATTAACTAATTACAATTTTTAACTTGCGTCCATGTAATAAATTAAGTGGTGTTAAAAGGCCCTCTGAATTACTTTTTAGAGTGCTGGAAATAGGGAGTAAGGGGCCTATTTCACATTTAAACAATGAGTACTAATGCAACATGTGGAGTATTTTGCCATACTAATTCAGTGGCATAGACTTAATTCTCCCAGCCTACTTAACTCCGCCTCCTCATGCGCACAAGCGCTGACAACACTGACAACATGCATTCATACATCTCCATGCGCCACTGATGCTGACTTACACACCTCACTGTTTCTGTGTTTATTTATTATTATTTATTATTATTTATTCAATAACTGTTACTTTGATTTATACTCAGTTGTTTGCTTCTCCCACTTTTGTCGTGGCCTTTGAGCCGGGTCGTAACACCTTCGATTATCTTCAAAGTATCTCTATTCCTCTTCTCTTTTTTAATGTAGTAGCATATCAAGTACAAGTCATCTATTGACCTCAAGTGTCAACATTCCCCTGACATCTGGCAGGTTGTGAAGATAAAATAAATACAAATTAAATGAAATACAAGCGCTCTGCCAAGGCTTAAACACTTTGTCACTTTATGGCACCTTCAATTTTTACATGTTGATCCACTGGATCTAAACGAGTCTATAGATGAGCAGGTAAAATGCTATATAGAGCCAAAAATCTATACAGCATTTTACCTGCTCATAGCTATTACGATTAAGATTAAGATTAAGAACCCTTTAAGTCCCGCAAGGGGAAATTCAATTCTGCAGTGAGTTAGTGAACACACACAGCACACAGTGAGGTGTAGAACATGTAACCCAGCGCAGTGAGCTGCCATGCCAGTGAGCGGCGCTCGGGGAGCAGTGAGGGGGTTAGGTGCCTTGCTCAACAGCACCTCAGCTGCGGACTGGTCGGGGATTGAACCGGCTACCTTCCGATCTCATATCAACATAACACAATCAATCCTGATCAGTTGAGTTCTAAGTTCAAATGAGTTTTGACAGATGTGTAAATGTTTTCTTTACTGGTTTGCCCATTATAATAATTTCCTTAAGTGTATTAATACTATTTGCAGAAGTTATCATTTCAAGGAGGAGAACAACTCAGTAGTCACCAAGTTGCAGATATTGTTGCACTAAAAATAAAATTAGGGAAATTAAAGATCAAGAGCTGGCATGTGGTTGTTATCTCCGCCAAGGAGGTTATGTTTTCATTGACATGGGTTTATCTGTTACTTTTGTCCATCTTTCAGCAACTGATCAATCAGATTGTTTTGTCACGGGTAGGTTATCGCCCAAGTACAGCATGTTCCCCATAAGATGTTGGTCAAGGTTCACAGGGGTCACATAAAATAATCTTACAGTCAGATACTTAACTTCTCCCACACAGATTTCTATCTGATACTTCTGTGTAATATACACATAAGAAAACTACTAGCATACCAAACAGTGCATTGGCATTAAGCACCCATTAATTTACTTGAGCCCCAGGAGTGGAATAAATAAGAAAATGAGGAGTTTAATGGTGCATTAGTGAGGAGCCAGTGGAACAAGCCGCGGGCTCTGTTTTGAATAGGCAACTATTAAACATATAAAATATAATTCCAACCTGTCATACACTTAAAAGAGGATACCAGTTTGTGTTATACATTGTGATGTAATGTTTCTGCAAGGATTAAACTGCATTCTGTAGCTTCTTCATAACGGACGGGGAGACACAGTTGTGTACCAAAGGTGGGGAGGTTAATACACTCACCTAATATGCAGGGTTAACATTTTTGTTTTTACTTATTGAGTCATGCTGCTCACGAACAAACAAACAGACTTGGTGAAGAGCACACACTAACCTCATTGGTGGAGTTACAGAAAGTATTCCTTTTTTCTGGGAAAGTTTGCACTCTGAAGGCTTTCTCAAACTTCAACTTTTTTCAAGGTGAAAATTCTTCACACAGTTGGAACAATGTCTTCTGCATCACACAAGCCTTACTTTTATGAATACATGGCTTGTCAGTGCAGCAGCTTTACTCTTTGATTGATTATCATATATGTACTGTATTTGTATTTATTTTTAAGGTCGGGACTGCAGATGTAAATTTGCCTAAGGCTAACTCTGGTGCAATGCATCAAATGGCGACATTTATGTTTTTAACTGCACATGGTCCCTTTCAAATAAAATTCAATCAATCAATATAACTATCTAGTGTTCAGCCAATACAAAAATCCTCTTAGAAAACGTTCTATGATGCTATAAGTGTGTTTTTGTAGCATACAGCAGCAAAGTGAAGTGGATTTCTAAACTCAAGTGTGGTGACATATTGTTTCCTCCGTGCACATTGCCCAATGGAAGATATGGCCTAATTAATCTGGGTCCACGTGTTGTCTTTTCCTTCGTGATATGATGGCTTGATCACATGATGATCACAATGTCATTGTAATTTGCCTAATTATCGAGTGGGGAACAGTAGGCCATGAATGCTGATAAAATAATGACTGGATTGTAGTTGATAATACAGACCATAAAAGAGTAAGAATAAAGGCCCTTGGCTGCACTTTATTGTCTGCTGAATTTGTCAGGGGAGGAAGTTGGCCCCATGGCATTATCAGAGCTATTTGTGTCACTGCATTACTTATTCTTAATTTACTTCTTCAAGCCTACTTAATTTTAAAAATTAATGAAGACTTGTCCTCTCAAAGTAATAGTTCTGGTGTTAAATAAAGCACACATGTACTCACTGTGTCTATTATTTCAATTGAAATGTTATAAAGAGCAGGTTAAGTGTTTTATGTAGAATATCATATCCAGTACGACACTGTAAGATGTTTGCAGATAATCTCACATTGAATGTATGTGTGAGTATATGTTTATGTCTTATAACACACTGTTATGGCCTTGTTAAGATCCTGCATGTTGGTATGTTCCTGCACATTTTTTTAAAAAGATAATTAAAAATGTGATGATCAATACCACAATCAAATGTATGAAACAATGAGGTTTAAAAGTCTCAGAAAAATTGTTTGCAGATATTTAACGTGTGAATGTTTGTGTTTATTATGAACTCCAGTAAAGCTCTGTGATTGAAATACTACCTTAATATCTGTCCTCTTGTGGATGGGAGATGAAAACAAGAATCAGACAATACAGAAAAAACAACAATATTTTATTTTCACCATATTTTGTGTATGAACTACAAACTCTGGTCTCTATAATCGATCCCCATATCTTTTAAAGGTCATGAAAATGCTTGCATGAAAATTAATATCTTACTCTTTTACAGCATGTTTCTCCTTTTCACTTTTAGAACAGTTTGGCACATGTAAAATCAAAATTTAAAAACTTTTGTTTTTGTTTTGTTTTATTGTTAAAATGTTTTTTTTTATATATATATAAATCTACCACTAGAACAGCATTCCCTCTCAGAAAAATAATAAATAAATAAAAGGGAAACAAAAAGGATTTTGATCAAAAATATTTAGATATCTTACATACATGAGACAGCCCGACTAAAATGGAACTAATTTACCATTTAAATTTTCAGACAATTTACCTCCAACTAAAAAAAATAAAGAAGAAGAAGATGGTTACACTCTCTTATGTCAACTGAGTTAAATTGTGATCCATGTCCCACCACTGTAGAAGCTCAAACACAGACTAAATGACACACATCCAGGTTTTATGGTTCATAAAAGTATCAGACTCCACTGAAGTGCATTTGGATAAATAGTGTCCTGGTGGCGAAATGATCTCATTGGTCCAGACTACAATCACAGGGGGACCTTGTATTATTCATATCCTCCACATCTGTGCAAATTCAATGTTAATAAACAAAATTAAATAAAATGTTTTGTATTTAAAATTACTGGCCAAATCCAGCTCCAGAATTAATTATATGGCAGCATACAGTGGCTTTCCATACAGAGTAAATAGAATAGCTCTCCACATTGCTCCCCATGGGTTTATATATGTCCCATTGATAATTTCCACTACATAAGTATTAAACTAGAAGATGGAGGGAAAAGTACTGGAATAAAATAAATTATTAAAGAGTTCAGATTCATATTATGCACTGGGCAAAATGAAAAAAATGTAGGTCATTTGAGTTTGGCTTAACATATTGCAGACATGGATTATTAACATAGGTAACGGCAATTATTGTATCACAGGAGGATAGTAATTGTCCTGTGGGAGTACAGCTTTAGATCATTATCTCCTTTTCTTTTCTTTTTTTTTTAAATTTGCAACCCTTAACATGCAAGGGTTCTTCATTTATTCTCACTCATACTTGAAATGTGCGAACACAATGGGCTTTAGGATGTATGGTCTTTTGTTTTTTTGTCCTTTTATGTTTTATATTTTGAGCAGATGGCACTCAGCTCATGTCGGCTTGAAAGGTGGTCATAACGGGTACATTTGCACGTACTTTGTATTTAGTTATTTGTGAACATATATGTATCAAGTAAAGCTGTACTTGTAGAAGTTTGGGGTGCAGACCTCATGGGATAGTTTCCACCTATGATCAGATTCGGTGTTGTCAAGCCATATTTTGGTGAAAATATGAATCAAAAGCTATGTTTCCTCCAGGTGCAGTTCAGCTCGCTACAGTTTCAGTTTGGAAAGGTAAACTATGATCTCCCTTGCATTAATACTGTGTGAAAAAATGTGACACAGGAAACACTTATGTGCAGTGACAGTAATCATTAAAAAAGAAACACAGATGGCAGTAAAATTGCATGTTTTTTTTGTTTGTTATTTCTTTTCCCACCATTTCTTTTGTCACCGGAATGTGACAATTTTCAATTGCCTAATCAATAGACTGCAGTGCTTCTAGCTTCACTCTTTGGGTGTTGGACCACCCAACAGAAAGGTTGTATGCTACACATCTGTTGAGGTACCCTTCACAACTTTTGACAATCAAGATGCAAATAACTGCATTACCTACTGAACTGAACAGAGCTGTACCTTCTGTTGGAAATGAGACTGAACTGAACATACAAATAAACAGTGGAGAACAGTAGAGCTGACAGTTGGAACTCATCACCCGGTCTAAATTTTAGGTGAAAGATCATGCCACAGTCTGTACCTGCAGTCCGTATGAGGTAAATCCCCTTTATAGTATTCCTTACAATATATTGTTAAAAAAACAAAGAAAAAAAACTGACCTTTTGTATATCTCAGAGGAGCGAAAGCTGCTCTTGTTTTGCTCAAAGAAAACCTGTGGAACCTGACAAATGCCTGCTTATAACCTGTACGTTTCTGGTGCCTATGGTCCATTAACGGTTAGGACTTTGAAATGGTTTTCAGGGTATCGGCACCTTTAAAAGCTGTATCCATCCAAAGCCCATGTTCACATCAATTAAAATGGAAATTGGAGGGGGAGAGACAGATGCAACCCAAACATCTGGTTGATGCCCGATCCCACACATTCACCCCCAAAGCCTCTTGCAGCATAAGGCCAACAGCTCAGGGCCAAGTCTTAATGTTGGCAGGGGCAGGGTGTGAATCTGGGACTGCCATGTAGAAATATGGCACACAGATGACAGACGGTGTGCTCAGACAGCTGTATAAAGGGTTTGCGCTCTTTCTTCAGCTTATCAGTATGCTTCTGACAGCATTTTATCCTGTAGTACTGCAGATGAGGGAAGTAGTCCCCGCATGAAAAAGGTGGCTTCAAAGCGGTCATCTTCACATGCAGCTGTACAAAGCGCTGCAAGTTAAAGGGGAGGTCATTATACACTGCAAAACCTTTAACAGTTGTAATCCATCACCAGAAGTTGAGATAATCTACATCTTTTCACATCTCTGATCTTTTCATCTTTATTGGTATTTTCAAAAACAACTATGTTGATTCTCGTTAATGCTGCTTCTGTATGACAACCGCCAGTGAAGAAAAAATATGTTTAATACAATTAACCTTGCCTTTTATAAGAATCATGTCTCTCATGGGATTTGAGTCAAATTATATTTGCATATAAATTAGGCACACAAAGACAAACGTGTTTCTTTCATCATTAATCTATAGAATTTAATTGGATAAAAATGCACTTCTAATGGTGAGCCTTAGCTTGTACAACAGCACGCAGTACATGTTTCATTCATTAAGGAGTCTACTGATGACAGATCAGTGTGCCTAATGTGTAAGAGACGTAATTAAACAGTGAAGTCTGATCAGATTCCATCTTTGACAATTCTGCCAATCATTGTAAAATATGTGTGTTTAATTCATTCCACTTACAGATGGTCACAAAGATTTCATCGTTCAATCCACAGCTGGAGAAAATCGCTAATGTGCTCTAGATTCCTTTCATACATGGGGAAATACGAGGCTACTATCTCATCTGATCCAAAGTCTGCAGTCTACCAAATAAAAGCATCAAGAGATTTCCATAGACAGATGACTTCAAACAGATTATGAAAACATATTAGTAAACCAACTCTGAGGAATTAGAGAGAGAAACAAACAAAAATTAAATAAAATGTGAATTTAGTGCTGAAAAAATAATTGCAGAATACAATTTTCTTGATTTAACCACAACATTTTTTTTCTTAAATAAATAACTTCTGTTTTGTAAAGACACTTTTTGAAACAGTAGACATACCCTAATTTCCAAAGTCATTTAATTAACATCACCAGTCACTGGACTTGCCAAACATGAGTCTTTTTCTCCATGTTTGGGCCATAATCATCACAACCACTTATGAGTTACTGTCCTGTCAGTAGTGTTTTATGCAATTCCATCAGTTTCATAATGACTGAATTTGAAAAGAAAGAAAAAAACAAACATATTAGATTTGGGTCTCTTGTACATTGTCTTTTGAGCTGGCCCGGATTAACAAAGGTTCGTGCGCTGAGCTGTGTATGGAGTTGATAGTAGAGGCATGGTTGTATGCAGTCTTGTAGGTGTTATAGTGGTTGAGGTGCTCATGCTCAAGAGGAGGCAGAGTCAGGTGGCCCTCCATGCCTGGGCCTCCTGTAACACAGTCCTCATCCACATTGATGATCTCAATAGTGCGCGTGGGTGCGTGGTGATTCTGCTGGTGGTGCTGTTTGCGCATCTTGTAGAAGATAATCAGCATGACAGCTGCCATAAGTGTGATTGCAACAAAGCAGCCAATTATGATCTTGGTTGTCTTCATCACCTCATCCAAGCCGTTAAGTGAACCCTCCCCACCCAGCTCCGTGACAGGGATTGTGTATGTCTTCTCTGTGGCACGGGTGGAGAGTGGGGTCCGAAATGTGGTGGTTGTTGTAGAGGTCGCTGAAACAGACTCCCACATACCAGCAGAGGGGGTGGGGCCCACCTTCTGTTGCACAATAGTGGTGAAGCCTTCATTGTGTGGTGTTTCTATGGTCTCCACTGTTACTGTGGTGAAGTAGCTGAAGCTGCTGTTCTCTGTGGAGGACACATTGAGCGTGGCAGATGCTGTTGTGTTACCTGCAGAATTACTGACCATACATATATATGTGCCTGTGTCCTGCATGGTAACGTTTGTGAAGTTCAGAGTGCCATCATTCAGCACTGAGAGTCTGACCTTGTACGCACCATGCGTCATGATGGAACCATTGGGTGTGATCCAGCTCACAGAGGTCAAAGAACTGGCTTTGCATTTTAACTCTGCAGGGCTTCCCTCTGTCACATTTAGGTCTGCAGGAGGCTCCACAATAACAGGAGCATAACAGTGAAAGTAGTTCTGGTCCAACTCGCCGATGTATCGCCCTTTGTGATGGGTAGGTGAGCTGCAGCGTGCGCAGCAGCTAGTGTTTGCAGGTACCATCTCCTTAAGCCACCAGCTTAGCCAGAGAATGTCACAGTTACAATTCCATGGGTTGTGGTGCAAGTGCACCCTCTCGAGGTGATGTAAAGGAGTGAAGAGATCATGGGGCAAGAGGGTGAGGTTGTTGTGGGCTAGATTGAGCTCCACTAGTGACTGCAGGTCATCGAAAGAGTTTCTTTCGATGGTCTGGATCTGTGCATGCATCATCCATAGCTTTTGTAAGTGGATGAGCCCTTTAAAAGAGCCAGGCCGGATGACAGATAGCTGGTTCCCTGACATCTCCAGTTCATCCAGCTTCACCAGGGGAATAAGGTTGGGAATTTCCTTCAGATTGCACATCCCAAGATTTAAGTAGCGCAGATTGCTCAGCCCTTCAAAGGCGCCCTCAGAAATATAGGAGAGCCTTTTAAGCTCCCCAAGGTCCAACCGGCGTAATGATGGCACTCTGTTGAAAGCATAGGAGGGAATGCTCTCTATGGGGTTATTCCTCAGCCAAAGCTCCTTTAGTTTAGACAGGTACTCAAATGCCCCGTTTGGGATGGTGGTGAGGCGGTTATCAAAAAGCTCCAAGGTATTGAGGCTGGCCAGTCCATTGAAGGCCCCCAGTTCAATTTTCCGTATGTGGTTTTTGCTCAGCTGCAGGATCTCCAGATGTCTTAGATGCTTGAAGCTGTCCACCTTTATGACCTGAATGAGATTTTCCTGCAGATTCAGGTAGCGTGTATTAGTAGATATTCCATCAGGGACATCCCGCAGGCCTCGGCGGGTGCAGATGACTTTGCTGAACTGGTTACTACAGGAGCAGACGGAGGGGCACGTCTGAGCACGTACCAGCCCTGCCACCACGAGCAGCTGGAGGGCCAGAAGCAGCACAAGCAAAGGGTCGGACAAGGCCCGGTTCCACCTAGGACCTCGCATCATCTGCTGCTGCTGAGAGGAGGTCATATTGTTTAACATTCATAATTCGTTGACGGGTCTCCCACTCTTTGGAAAGAGGTTTTGGGCCAACTGAAATGAAATGAGAGAAAATACATAAAACAGTCAAATGTATGGTTAAATACTCAGGGATAAACAGTGCTATACAATTAATTTGCAAAATAGTCAAATTTGAACATGTACACCAAACTGTATTCTTAAGATTTGATACACACACTCTAATACGCAAACACCTATACACATGAACATACGTAATGATTGGGTGCCTTATATCCCATTCTGTTTCTGGGCACACTGTCCTTGCACTCGCAATCTCACTCACATAACTAAATCACAATGAAGCTGCCAACTTATGTGGTGTACTTCTGCAGGAGGAGGGAGGGAAGAAAAGCAGCAGTGACTGTTGTGTCTTGTGATTTATATTGGGGGGGGGGGCATTAATAATATGGAAGCTCACCATGATGCTACCTTAAGTCTTAAGATGGAGTCAAGATATCTGGAGATGTCTGATAACTCACAGTTCCTCAAGGAATGTGTGTATGCAGCTGGAATGTCAGAAAAGCAAGGACAAATACCACCAAGGGAATTTGTTTGTGAACTCGCGTGTCACACCAGATAATGTTGTTGACACTTGAGCAAAAAGTGGTTTCTTAATCAATTTATATAATCTTTAGAAATAAAGAATCACAGGGATGTAATGTGTTCATGCACTTTCCACTGCAAGCCATTCCACATACTTTAATTACTGAGGTATTTGAATGCTGAGAATGTAATTACTATTTGAATATACTATATCATTGTGTACATTTTATTATTATTATTATTATTATTATTATTTTTTGATTTTTTTTTAATCACTGGCACAGGAAACTGTCTGAGTGTATTGTTTTGTGAAATACAGGGAAGCATTCTGGGTCAATAAACCTCCTGACCTGAGCTGTTTTGAATGTGTTGGAAAATCATCGATCTCCTGAGCCACATATGTTGTTGAAAGACACAGTAAATCCCCAACATGTAATGAAGGTAAATGGCTGTCACACACACACCGCAGAAGTTTTAATTTATAGCCAGATTACTTCTAAACTCTCAGAAACATGGCTGGGAAGAGGTGGTAAACGGCTTTGTCACTGAGTCACTTTTCACTCACTATCACGTTGAGATTAGAACACAGATTCACAAACTTCTGCTATATTGGACTAAAAAAAAAAGTACAAATAATCAGAATACATTTAACTGATAATTGCTGCAAATGAAATAACACATACTGTGCATTAGTACCATTGGTACTGGAGCGTGTAAACACTGCTCTTGTGGTTCATACATTACTTAACTCTAATTGACCACACTAACTAATTGTAAACTGACTTTAGGATACGGTGGATATAATATTAGTGTGAACTTTTCATATTTTTAGTGTCGCTATATTTATAGATCAGTGCTCAATTTATGCACGTTGTCAATTTTTTTGGGCCAAGACAGTGTTGCAGTATCTCCAGCAAGTGTTCGTGTTAAAGGTCCAGTGTGCAACATGGTAAAAGGTCAAATGAGTTTCATTTGGCAGAAATGTGAGGTAAAATAATTATACTTAATGCACAATCTTAGTGCACTTTAGCTTTTGAGATTTATACCTGGATCAGCTCAACAGAGGCTGTCATTTTGGACTACTATGTGTACAATAGCCCAACATGGACAAACTAAACATCCTTTCATTTTTGATGCTAACTGAAGGCTATACACACTTAACAGGAATGGTGAGGTGAGGAATGTTCGACTGCAACATGCAACTTCACTAATACATGTTGCTTAATTTCACACACTGTACCTTTACGTTCCAGTGCTAGAGGTATTGTGGCACCAGAGTTGCTTTTAAGTTCATAATCATTCCCAAGGATTTTGTTTACATTTTGTGCTGAACAGACAAAAGAAGTTATTAAAATATTAATTCTGAGCAATAGTAGTAGTAAGTTTGGCAATGTACTGTAGGTAAGCTTATTTTGCAACAGGCATTGAGAAAGTTTTTCTTTTTTTAACGCTACTTATGCTGCATTTGATAATGTTTGCAAATAATAGATAAAAAAAAATATCACAAGAGTAAATAACATGGACAACAAACATAATTCACTCTGCTGGTCAAAGATTATCAGCATCAGCAGCCATCAACGACATTTTAGGTAAACTGAATTATTACACTTGGACCTAGTACTGGATCTTAAAATGTTTGAGAAATACAGAACACATGAAAAAACAAAACAAAACAAAAAAATGGAACTGTAGTTGAACCTCACAACCTGCAGTCTCACTTATGCATGTAACAGTACCAACATGGCAGCTGATTTCTGAACATAATCAATGCTAAGTGAATGAGGCTGTGGGATTATGGCATTTTCTGCTTCCATGCAATATGTTAATCTGAAAAGGAAAGCTCTTCACTTATGAATGTCAGGCTATTATCATAACTACTGATTAATTGCTTGATTAATGACTCCATTAATTCTTCAATTATGAAATTCAAAATCCAAGCAGCCAAAGCCTGAGGGAGGAGAAATAAATTGTTTTCAAGCAGGGGACCAGATGAATGTGACAGGGATCGAACACCCAGCTGAAAATCACATCTGAAATACATGCTGTTATTTGGTACAATCTCAGGAAACACGTTTTATCTATCCCATATTCCACAAACCCTGTCAGACAAAAGCTTTAATAATAACGCTCACAATTATTTATGGTGCCGTTTTATTTTTTCGACAATACTGTTTCAATGTGAAGAAGCTCTGACAACACGATCAACTAAAATATGCGGCAGACTTTAAATTTGTGAATGACATTGTCTTGGATGAGGAATCCTTCTGTCTTATTTCACTATTTACTCTTTCTTCTTTTCAACAAACTGAACCTTGAAAAGACGTAAACAATGAATCAGCAGAGCTGATTCCAAACTGTGGAGGCAGAAAAGATTAAGTTGATTTACAAAGCAAAACAATGCGTCCTGACACTGACAATGAAAGCAAGGATATTGGATTTATGTGGTGCAGTGAAGGAATTAGATCAAAAGCGATAAGGAAAAATGAGATTATGGAAAGAATGCAATTTCAAAAAATAAAAATTGTACTGTCATATTTTGTCCTCAACTGTCAGCTGCCTCTTTGTCTGGCAGAGAAAACTAAAACATGAGCCAGATTAGTGGGACTTTAGACAAATGAGGAGCAAGAGCTGCAACATTTCTGAATATATTTCGAGTTTAGGGAATACAGAATAACGTATGCCTAATACAACACCTTAAATATTAGCTAACTCTATCTGTGTATAAATACATAAAAATAAGTAAGTAAATAAATAGGATTTGTGAGAGCAATTATACTGCAATACATACGTTATCAAAGTCCCTCAGTTAACAAAAACATCATTATGTAATGTGATTAATTCATATTTCTTGACCCTATATGTACAACATAGATATTTGATGTTGCTGCAACATATAAATGGGAGCTTAGTAAAATAAAGTAAATATACTTTTCTTTTATGTTATATGGCTGTGTAGAAGCAGCACAGTTTAAGTTAGACTAATGACAGTGTGTGGGGTCATTTGATTATATTTATATTAAGAACAGCCACATAAATCATATTGTTTTTACTGTAATTGTTGCAATTGTAGCTGTGAAAAACACAATAGCACAATAATCCTTACAACAGGGTGCAGTTACATCAACTTCTTTTCTTTTTTTTCCCCTCCGTTTCCCACAAACTGTCCCCAAGGATCCACCATCAGATCACTTAAAGGAAACCAATGGAAATTAATATTGGCAGCCACTGAAACAAAAGACCGATCTATTTGCATGACACAGCGAATCGATACTCATACGCCTCATAAATACTGCAGCCGTCTTGCTGATGTAGTTCAGATCTCATGGACGGACACACACACACATACAGTGCAGTGACCGAACTTATCTGCATATGTGTGACAACTCACACTGAAGCTCTTTTGACTGTCATTGTCAAATACTCTCTTGAAGTGACACAACGTGGGATTTCAACCTTCAAATAATCTCTCTGAGATTATTTTGATGGTACATGGAATTAGAGCAGGGTGAATGACACCTCTGTCAAAGTCTGAGCAGGTGTGCATCACCTGCCACGTGCCACTATGTGACTTTCGGGTCTGTGCCACAAAAAGCACATTGTGCTTAAATGGCATGCGACCCCAAGCAAACTGTTTGCGTGTCGTCGAACCTCATACATTTGAGCTTGATGTGTGTCAGGATGTCTTATTGAATGTGTCTCGTCCTCTTGTCCATTAAATCAAGTGATTCAAACAATGTGTATGTAATGAGCAAAAGGTTATCTTGGTTGAAAACACAATATGTTTTTATTTTTTCAGGGTTAGTTTTGAATATAATGCTTTGACACAGGCAACCATACTTGGTCTGAAGACTTGCTTGTTTGCTCATTAGAGGTCTTACTCAGAGTTCACTGGTACTGTTGGCTTGTCCTGTATTTTTTTACGACAATTGTAAAAAAAAAAAAAAAAAAGCAATACTGTTTACCAACCATGGGGGGAACCTGAGCGCAAATCCGACATTGTGTTAAGACGTATGTAAGAAAAATGTCAATCATTTGCCAATTGGGTAAAACATAAATGTTACCGATCTAATCTAGTATTACAGTGTAATAAGCAACATAACAAAGCTTGGCATTATCTGCCTTCACGTGATTTCACAATTAGTACAATTACTTGTTGATTATTTCATATGTATATTTTAGATCGACAGGACATGAAGCTTGTATACAGTATGTTTAAAGTTTCCTGGGTCCTACTCTCTTCCCTCTTCATGAGCACTATGATCCTAAAGCTTGTATCATATTTTTCTGTATCATAAATTAGCAAAAAAAAAAGCAGATTGAATTATTCAGCAGGACTACAGAAAATTCTAGTGGTGCTAAAGTCCCCTAAAATAGGTCTGGTGTAGCTGCTTCTGATTTCCTTCTGCTCCCTTTCCTCGGTCAGCAAACATTTCCTGTCTTGAGCGCTCACAAACACATTCAGAGCCTTACTTGAAATGTGAGGAGAGTTAAGAAGGGGTCTCGCCCGGAGCTGTCTTCACTCAGTTAATGCTTGAGTGCGTGCTGATTATTAACTTTTTAGTGAAGAGTGACTGACAGAGGTTTTGGCTTTCTGCATGCCATGTTGGGAAGGATGATGAGAGATTGGAAAGTTGTAGCCACAGAGGAAGGTTGGCATGTATTCTATTCTTGAGAGTGAGAATAAAGAAAGACAGACAGAGAGAGAGAGGGGGTGAGAGAAAGATTAATGAGATATGAATCAAATCAGGTCACTTCTTCGTAATGCCAGCAATCTTGCAACAGCTCCAAATATAAACCAGAATCCTTTATGGATTGCAGTGTGGGAGGTAAACCCACCGCACACATCTCAAGCCTTCTCCTCATTCCCTGTTCTGTAACCTCACAGCACAATGCACCATGGTGAAGGTTAGTCTGTTTTATATATGTATATATTTTTTTATTTGTTTATTTAGGAATAATTTTTTTGCCACAAAATCATATGTTGCACTATTGTGTCACAGTTTTTCCAAAGCAGAATTTCACTGAGGTAAAGTGGAGCTGCTGTTTTACCGACACTTGTTTGACGATTTTTAACAGTGGAAACACTGTGTCACAAACTATAACTCAACAACTTAAAATGAGATATTAACACTTTGACATATATCTAAGATACATAAAAACCACAGATGTCTTTACTGACATCAGCTTAATTTGTTCTTGTAAATGGACTTGCAGATATTCTACATTTCTCTTTCCATTAGACCTCATGTGCCTCCAGGCAACAGCTGAATATTTAATTAGTGGTGATTTTTAGTAATGCAGTGGGATTTGGGGCCTTTCTTATTGAAAACGCATACATTAAGCTCTTTTCAAACACAGACTATTCCTAGATTTGTTTTATCTGTAGACATCCCCTTGATCGACTTCTAACAAACAAGCACATGTGCTTAGCAAGTTGACATATACAGTCACCTTCACATGATCACCGGATGCACCAATCTGACGACTGTGTGTTCTTTAACCATCAACACAGTGTTTCATTAGATACATCAAATGTGATAATGTGAGAGTTTTAGCGGATGTTCTTGCCACTTACAGGGAAAAAGAAGTAAACATTTCTGGCACCATGTGCTATGTTGTTGCTTTTAAAATAAATAATGGCAATGTGTGAGCCTGCTGGGACCGTCCCAAATCACTATTTTCTGCAGGTGTAAGCGTTATGACCACTAGAAAATGTAAATGAGTTGTTTATGTATTAACTTACAGTCAGAAGTAGTTTCTCTTCTTCCTTTTCCCCCTCTATTTTTTGCACTTGTCAGTGTGTATCTGATTATTACCTGACTGGCTTCACCCGGAAAATTACTCCATGACATTTAGAACATGTATAAAAACACTAAGGTAACGCTTTCTTTTACAGTCCCCTAATTACCAGGTATTTACCTGGTAAATTCATGGTAACACCAAAGTGTTACTAGGTAATTACCAATGTAATAAGAAAGTAAATACAGTGAAACTGTTGCCAAAATACTGGGCATTTACCTGGTAACTATATAGTTAATTATAGCGTGTTATTACTGCTGTTAATAAGAAGGTATGTACAGCTAAACTATGGCAAAACTATGGTAAATGTAAGTGTATTATTGGGTTATAAACTGGTAATAAGCAGGTACCTACAGTCCCCTAATTACTAGCCATTTACCCAAGGGGTAATCTAACAAACCTAACCCTAAAAATGTGTGTAATTACATGGAAACAAGCTTGGCTTTCTTTTACAGTACAGTTTTACTTTACTTACCGAGTACATTACCGTGCATTACCCAGTATTTTGGCAAAGGTTTCACTGTATTTACTTATCTTATTACCCTTGGTAATTACCTAGCAACACTTTAGTGTTACCATGAATTTACCAGCTAAATACCAGGTAATTAGGGGACTGTAAAAGAAAGCGTTACCAACACTAAATATTCAATTCATGAGAAATATTACTCTGAAATTGCATCATGTGTGCGAATGCTGGAGGGTACCACTGATTAGCAGCCAATGTATAATACAGAGGGATGGAAAAAAACAACTGAACACAATCATACTGTATCTATTTTTTCAGTGTTTCTGGATTTAACCAGCCAAGTGAAACAGACAAGCTTGGAACTGAAGCTAACTAGCTAAGTGTGACAAACTGACAGCTGCTTCCCTGCCCACTGTCTGATTTCCTTACACTCACAGCTTGTCTATCTCATCCATAACAAGCTGGTGAAAATAAATTAATGCATCACACAAACAGGGATTTAATAAGAAAGTAGAGTCAGAGTCAGTACACTACCCCAATCTTGTAAGGTTAAAAATCTTTTAAAACTATTGTTAACCTTACACGATTGGTTAGAATCTGGATCACCAACGAGATCTAACAATGTTTTCCCTGGGCCCCTACATACCCAGTAACTTTCATCAACATCCATCTGTATATTACTTTATTTAACTGAGAAGATTTACTATGAGCCTAATGCTTTTAGAAACCTAACTGAGCGGTAAAGGAAGTTTGTAACCATGTTACTACTTAAAGGTGAAGTAAGTAGTTTATAGTGTCATCTAGAGGAGAGGCTGAAATTTACAACAAAGAACTGCTGCTCTGCTCACCCCCTCCCTTCCCTGAGCGATACGGTATCCGCAGCCGGTCAAATGTCGTCCTCGTCGTCTTTTTCCGTGTCAGCAGATGAGGTTCGTGAGGAGAGGGAGAGGGCGAGCTAACGCGGCCGTAGCAGAAGAAGTGGAGAGAGAGGAGGCGGGACTTCCTCTACAAGTAAAGAGACGCTTGATTTGTTCTCTCGCGTTTGTCCTTACAGGCTCCGGTAGAAACATGGCGTCTTGCTGCTAACAGTGGCAATGCAACCGCGGCCCGCGACCGTGTTATTTTACATGACTTTTTGAAACACTACGAAAATGAAATAAAACCTATTATAAATCGACTAGACAATGCAGGAGCACATAATATGTATAAAAAAGTGGATTTTGGGTTATATAAACCCATAAATACTACATAGTGTCCCTTTAAAGCGCCCAAGTTCCAATTAACGCTGTTTTTTTGGTGTGTATCTGTACCATTACCTCGTTCGTGAAGACCTAAAGTTTTGAAACAAACAGGTCTGAAAAAGCCTGGAATCGTTATGTAAGGATCACTTCTCCTGAACAGCAGATCCTCCTGCTCCGGGCACAGGCACATCTGGTTGTGTACATTGAACCGCAGAAGAAGAAAGTCCCTTGTGGAGGTGTTTCACTTGTGACAGTGTCTTCTAACTCGGGGTCCGACTCCGATTCAAAAGGTGTAAAAGGGACTGCGGTTACGAAGCCATTTAAAAACATTGTTAAAACAGGAGAGAGAGAGATTTCTATCGGCTGGTTTGCAGCAACTAGGAGGTTTTTGACCATAAAAACAAGTTAATGTATGTAAGTAGACCTCTATAACTAACATAATATGTGCAATAGGACCACTCTATGGGAGCTTTAATCAAGAAAAAACAAAAAAATAAATATCACAGGTACAATAAAAGTAGATTACTTATACCAATTAGACTGATTAAGACAGCGTCATACTTTGAAGTGTAAATCATTTTATTAAATTAATGCAATTATTAATCAAGGACCTTAACTGGAAAAAGGGTTATAAAAGCCGCAGAGAAATATCTAATGTTAAATGTCAGTAAGTAGTCTTTGACAATGCAAATATTTGTTTAAATGGAGAGCAATTGTCTCTTGTGCAGTGGAGGTTTTGATTTCAGTTGTGCGAGTTTCCTTCTGGCAAACCATTATCTTTGAACTCCGCACAAACAGAATCAGTGCTGAACAAACGGAGGCTAAACATTTAAGAGCACAAAAGGACATTAAAGTAACAATAACCAAAGCTTGTAATTGGAGGTGGACTCTTCAGAGATTGTTTACAGAAGCCTTTTTGATGGTGTCTTAACTTTTAATATGTGCACATGGTATGGCCATCTGGTAGCAAGGAATACAAACAGAATGTCCAGAATTATAAACATGAACAGGAAAAAAAATACTGGGAGAGAGCAGAAGCAGCTGGGGTGTCTACAGTTTATAAAACACGCAAAAAGCCAAGCAAATTTTTTGTTGTCCTCTTTTTAAAGAATTTGTCCAACTGCTCACAGGGTGAATCTATAGGCAAGGCCACTTTATTCATATAGCACTTTCATACACAGAAGGGCAACTCAATGTGCTACATAAAAATAAAATATAATTTCTAATTACAGATCTGCTCCAGCAGCCAAAAAAACATGCACTAGGAGTCTTTTCAGACCAAATGCAATAGCCGTGTTAAATTATTGAAAACCACTCACTGAACCCACCGCCATTATCTCTATTGTGATTTAGACGCTGTGTTTTTTAATTAGCCTCCAGAAACCACAGACACGTTTCCACATGTGTGGACAATAGAAGATTATTTACTTCATGAGTCGCTGACTGAAGCTTTATTATCTGTAGTTTTGTCAGCATGTAGGTTAAGTTTAGATTGTGAACAATAACAACAAAGGATGACCTGTCAATTAGCAAAGTCACTGCCTCTGCATGCTTTTATACAAGCACCGACTTGCTGCATATAATGATGAATGGAATCATTGTTTGTGACAATGCTTTGTGAGTCAGTGTACTGGTATCTGATTAAAAAAAAAAAAACAACAACAACAAAGAGTGGTGAGTCATCAGAGTGTGACCTGGATAATTGTATAATTAATGCTGGATATCACTCATTATTCAGGTGTTGGACGATTCTACAAAGACACACAGTCTTCTCAAAAGAGTCACCCCACACAAGCACACACGTATACAGTGTTTGGCCGAAACAGTGATATATTACATTGATATTATAGAAATGTCAGGTATTATAATTAAAGTTACTGCATGACTAGATCACAATTCATTGAGCTTTAGAGCCCCATATCTCCAAATAGTGGACCAGTCTAATATCTGGCCCACACCAACATGTTGTCATGTATTTTGGATTATTCAAATTTTCAATGACATTTTTGCTGCAGTTCCAGGGTTTCACCACCTCACCGCAGTAGTGCTGCACCCACCAGCAAATGTTTTGCAACGCTCCACTAAACACACGCGCACACACACACGCACACACACACAGAGGAGTTCACTGACAGTGTTAGAGAATATTGATGGTGTCAGTTTGGAAGATTCTAGTTTGGAGGTAAGAAACAATGTTTTTAAGAGTTATATATGCAGGATTTATCAGTTGGTGTTTGTTAGATATCTGCTGAGCATACAGAACAAGCCGAGCAGCGAATCAACAACTTATGTTTCCCCTCTCTCAGCGGTTAGGATCCAAAGCTCAAATCAAGGAAAGATATGCCTCCTCACAGACTCATATTCATGCTGCAGCGGTCTTGACTCCAGCTGTCAAATGGAGTCACAACCATGTGGAGACTTGTAACATTTTTAAAGATGACTTTTAATATTACAGATCATCTAGTGACATTGTGATTAATAACATGTTATGTGTGTATGTGTATGTGTGTATATATGCATAATTGTATATATTGCATTGTATATATATATATCTATATGTATATATATATATACATATATACAACTAGAATTCAGAGTAGTCATCATTCAAATGGTAAAGGTAAGGCAAATTAGATATATGAATCAAGACCGCAGTAAGTAAGTGTAACTGCAAATATTTGAAGTATGGCCCGAATTAAGTTCCAAAGTCTTTGCACGTGAGTTTTGTCACTTATTATTGTTAAAAAGACTGAATCATTCCCTTCAAAATCACCATTGGATGCTTAATGGAACCTTGCTAAAAATAAATTAAAAAGCTATTTGGAGATTTGCATATCGACAGACGTTTATGCTCCGTTTACTTTTGTGTGAGCATTTAGCGCCACACATTTTGGCCTGTCATTTGACATGCTTGACATAATCCGGCAGGTCATGGCAGGTTACGTAGGAAGGAATATGCAGGAGACAGTACAAGAAAGATTTGTTTCATATGAGCTGCCGTTTTGACATTATTTACAAAAAACAATAGGCTAATACAAGGAGTGATGCAACGTTTGATACAAAGTAAAACATAATATTATTTAAGCTGTGTATGATGATGTGTGATGCAAGTCAGTTGCCCAACACTGGGCATAAATGTGCACATTGTGCAATCAAGTAAAATCGGATTGATCTTATATTTATAGTTCTTTGACAGTATATACCCAAAGCAAAGACCGTCAAATCCGTGAATATGTTAGGTCTTGTGCTTTTAGCATGGCCATTTTCACATGCTATGTACGTGATGGTGTTTGTGTTCCACAGTGTGCAGTGTGTTGGCGGTGAAAAGCTTGTGGGTGACAAGAGGTATTGATAAAATCATTCCTCACCCTGAGAACATTTCAAAGTGGCTGTGGGCAGAAAATGGCTGCTAACTACTCTTCAAGGATGCAGAATGAAAGGGTGTCTCTATATTCTACGGCCACTGTCAGTCTGTGTGTCTCAGTGAGGTCAAGGTTAACATGCGTCACTTTGAGCCTGACCGAGTATCACGCAGAGGTTGTTCAGAGGCCGTGAACCCAGACATCCAGGCTGCACGGCCTCCCATGTGATTCAGTTTGCGCTCAAGACAGCATGTGAGATAAGAGGAAAACAGGGAGCTCACTGATTATATCTTACAAACCAGGGGGAAAAAAGGCCTCAAATGAAATTTTACCAAAATTAAGTGTCAATAAGATTGAATGTGTGAATTAACTTTTAATCCTTTTGAATGGACACAATCAAGAAGGAAACAAATGACCGATTTACAAAATCAATAGCTGTGGTTTTGTGCTAAGAGCTGCATTGCATCACCACGATCTGCCACTGACTAAAAGAGCACATCACGTTGTCATAGCTACTCTGACATAACTTTGCTCCATCTCTGAACATGTATGACTAATTTTAAGATTTGCTCATTGTTGTTCAGGGACACGTGCCACAAGCACGCCACCTTGATTGATGTGTTTGGAATACCAGTGTCAACATCAGTGGAACTGAAGGTCGACTCTACGGGACATTGACAAAGAGAATGTGACAGGAGGAAAACCAATGAGTTGAGCAGTGAAATTACAGTTATTCGATAAGAGATATTCAAACTAATCATCCAAAAAAATATCTGCATTCACCTCAGTGTATTTTAGTGATTCAAGACATACTATGAGTGCACATATGTTGTGTCTCACAGTGTGTTTGCACATTGCATAGATATTATATGTATGTGCGTGTATATATATGTATATATATATACATATATATACACAATAGAAGAATAATGGGCTTTTTATAAAACACAGCGGTTAGTGTAAGAGCAAGAGAAGAGTTTCATTCACAGCAGTTTATTTTTTACTGATGCACCCAAGGATAAACAGACGAGATGTTTTTTTCAACACATGCACCCACTGTTTTATATGGGGGGCCGTGTAGGCCATAATTCCTTTTTTACCTCTCACATACACAATTTTGCTTCTCACGTTCACTATTTTTGGCTCTCGCATACACAATTTTGCCTCTCACTAACTATTGTTGGCTCTCACATACACAATTTTACCTCTCACATACACAATTTTGCCTCTCAACTAACTATTTTTGGCTCTCACATACACATTTTTACCTCTTACATATTCTATTTTACTTTGCACATACACAAAACATACCTATTGCATACATTTTGTGTGTGTTACGACCCCAGCTCGCAAAATTAAAGTTTTATTAATAAGGTAGGGTAAATTTAAACACAAATCAAACACTATAAACTAAAGGAGGAGGACCAAGCAGGAACCAGAAGGACCAATCAGAAGCAAGGGCTGGCACACATCATCTGCATACTAATATGGGATTGACACCGGGGCAGTGGTAACAGCCAAGGGTCGCGTGACAGTGTGTGTGAAGCGTTTTATGTGAATGTGTGAGGTACAAAAAAAGGGAATGTGAGAGCGGAAGGCCTTCCGGTCATGTGATGAAAAGCAGGACCTGTGAACAGGTAGCGCATCATTGCGGCTGGAAGAGAACGAGAGCGCCCTCGGCCAAGCTGCCCGCCCTGATAGCGATGGATGCAACTTAACTGATGGTACATAAACCATTAGAATCTAACAATCTTCAAACAGGGTCAATCAGAGTATGCCGTTTGTCGTTATACAGCCAGAATTGCACAATAAAATCACAAGGTTAGGTGCATCCATGAGTATAATCTATGAAGCAATATACCAGGTTGAAAAGACATGAAAGCTGTTGTATTTTTTTATTTTTTTGTTATCTTTCATAACAAGTCAGTTGGGTATAGGAATTAAACTATTACAACACCATGATCACTAGATCATGAAAGAGTGTGAGTTTTGCTGCTTGAGCATAATTCAATGATCATTCTGGGGGAAGCTTAACCTCCCCTTGCCCTGAGCAGCACCTTGTGGTTATATTTGGTTCAATTTTGGATTTTCTGCACCTGACATACAACTGTGAAAATATTTTAAATCAAATTGCTGTAGGAATGGACTAATTTCCCCCCTCTTTTTCTACGTTTCTTCCTAATCGGCGGTGCACGAGTTTGCAGCGGCCCAGAGCTCTCTCACTAGTGGAGAGTTTCAAACGACTTGTCTTGTAATCTCTTGTAATCTTGTAATTAAATGGGTTTGTGCCTTTAAAAAGAATCTAGAGTGACACTTATCTTAAATAACATCACTGTCTGCGGCTACGGTATAAGAAACACAGGATATTAAAGCACACAATAATCATACATTGTTTTGTTTCCCTTCTTCTATAATCCATCTTATTGTTTCCTAATTAAATGATACTAAAATTAGTGTGAAACAATGAGATTTTAAAACAGAAGGTATATATCTGCAAAGAGATGTGATTAATCAGCGGCTTTTCTTTTAAGAACACATGTCTATTACACACATAGTTGTAAGAGGAAATTTGTTTTCAAAGGAAAAAGCTTATAAAAACATGCAAATTTATTCAACTGCACAAATTCAGCATTATTTCTAAGAAGAAACCCAATCTCCAATCTCACCGGGGCAGATATGAAGGGTGGAAAAAATAAGACATTAGGAGCATTAAAAAACTCCACATTAAAAGGAGCTTTGAAGTAAGTGAATCACAAAAGCAACTGTTCAGTCATATCGAATAAGTTGAATGCCATGAGGCCTTTAAAGAGCTCTGAGCCTGATCGTGTTTATTTGTGAATTTTCAAAGCAGCAGAAAACCTCCCTTGGCTCCTTAATAATAATGGACTGATTTTAAATTTGACAAGCAGATTGGCTCTGCTCTAAAAACAAAACAAAAAAAAAAAAATAGCCAAGGTCAATACTACTAAGGCACAACTTTTTATTACAATTCAGCCGGATTATTGTAATGCTCTGTGTGTTGGAGTTCGCCAAGTTTCCATTGCTTCAGCTTGTCCAAAATGCTGCTGCTCACCTCTGAACGGGAGCTCACGGGTATGAGAATATATCCTCCATTATGACTTTGCTTCACTGGTTACCATTTGTGTGCCTCATAATCCATTTTATGATAATATAATTTACATATACTGTAACTGTATTCAGGATCTTCCTTGTAAAATCTAAAATCAGCTGATCAGCTGCTCTTGATGGTCCGGAAAACAAGGCTCAGGGGTTTAGGATCTTTGCTGCAGCAGCTCCCAGCTCGTAGGACAAGTTGCCGCTGCACATTAGGCAGGCCTCCTCACTTTCCTGCTTTTGATTCTGTTTTAAAAATGCATTTATTCTCCTTGGCTATGACATAGTATGAGTTATTACCAAGTGTGTCTTGGGTTTAGCTTCACACTTTGAATGTGAGATGTGCTTTATTAATGTTTTATGTTTTTTCATTTGTTTTATTTTTAAATGCCTTGCATTATTACTGTTCAACAATTTGAACACAAATGAGTTGTTTTAAATGTGCTTTATAAATTCAACAATAAGCTGTTTATCATGGATAGATCATTTTACGTGTTTTTTTTATTCTCGTAGCAGCTTTCGCATTAAAACTTGAAGCTCAGCTTCAACTGTTCCAACTCTATGGGACGGTACAGAATATGTTGTTTTCACTGGGGTGAGCTTGACGGTGAATGGACAAATGTGGTATAAAATCACTTCCAGGGAAGCTCAGCTTCCAAGACAGTGGATGTGGGGTCGGCGGGCGTGGATGCTGGGCATCTGTGTGATGGTTGGAGGAACTGTCTGAAACGCGGGAACCAGTTTTTGATTTAGAGCATTGCAGAAACATACACGACAGCGGAGCCTTTTCTGCCTTAGACCCGTGGATTTTCCAAATTAAAGGTGCATTATGTAATAAATCTAAAGAAACAGGCCATAAAATCCTCCTAATATGTCACAGAGACTAAGGAATAATATTCATATAACAAACTGAACTCACTAACAACAACAGTACAGCCAAAATATTTGCATTAAAAAAAATATTTTGCAGACTGCAAATCATGTTTATGTTTGGAAATCATGTTTTGGCATGTGGCGCCACCTACCGCCGTCTACCAATCATTGCAGTCAGTAGAGTCTCAGCTGCCGAGCAACCACGGGTTGCCAGTTGCGTCAGAAAACTAAACCTAAAAGACCTCGGTATTTTGAATTTGAATGTAGTAACCATTTTTGGCCACATTCTTACATATGACACCTTTAAGTAGACAACTAGCTGGCCATTTTGCGTTATTTGCTCGGTGATATAGTGCCCATTTTCTTTTCTACATATACACTGAAAATAAAAACACTATTATAGCATTTCAGTTGAACATTTTTGTCACGTTTCCTTGATCTCGTTGTTCATTTGGAAAACTTATAGCTGTGTCTGAAATGTGCTTTTCCTGTTTCAAAGACCAGCAACCACCCCTGAATATTAACTACTATAGAGAGTATTTTTTTAATTGGTATAGAACGAAGACCAGAAAAAAATCCCAGTGATTAAACTGCAGCCTTTGCTATTTTGCAAAGTGCATTTCTAATTGCAATTTTGATTTGAAAATAGTCCATTGTTTAGCCCTGTCATACACCTATCGAGAAAAAGTGCTTACAAGTAAAGCTCCCTGACACTGCAACAGTCGGTCACACAAAAAAGTTAATCAGACTTGCGGTGGAGGGTTACACACGAGTAGCAACGGGGCTGTTCACACCAGAGGCATAATTATGTGACCAGTGACCCACTTTGAAAAAAAAAAAAATGAAAGAAAGAAAGAAGACTGACAGCCTGACACAAAGGGGAAATGTCTGGTGAAAAGAGACATTTACAATGTGAGGGGAGTTACCCACAGAGAAACACTGCTGAGAGTCATGAGTTCCTTTTATTTTTCCACTTCACTAACTTTATAACTGTTCATTTTTTTTTACCCATTTTCATAATAAACGTTGTGTCAAAGTAGCTGCACATGTCTCATTATGTGCTGTGCTGTGATTAGGTTAAGTTGAGTGAATTTCTCCCTGTCCATTTCTATCAATCACACCTAAATTCACCTAATTCTTGAGTGGCACATATTCATTCCTATTTCTTGTGAAACATATGTCTTATTTTCAAAGTCCGGTGCACTCTACATTGCTAAATACAGCTGACGGTGTTATGGAGTGTATATATAACATCATCTGGGCATTTCAAATCACAGCTAAAAATATGTGGCCTCAATACTAATTCAACATTAGCAGACTTTAGGCTCCATGTCCTACAAAATTCCCTGATGTTCTAATGTAAACTGTTTCACTATTCTGGATTTACATCACATACATATCACATACACTAATTCACATAAAGAGCCAGTGATGGTATTTTTTTTTTAGTTTAGAAATGAGGAAAGGCAAACAATATACACAACATAATCACAGTCCTGTTTCCACGTGTTAATTGTGGTTGTGGAAGTTAAATGCTAGGGTTATTCATCTTGCAAAAGTCATAATGTTCAAAAAAAAAACATTAAATATAAAAATCTAAGATAATGATACTATTTCCATGCTCTTTGTTTAGAAAATGTCCACATTTAACAGGGTTAGTGACACTGCGTTTCATTAGGTGAGGTAAACTCTGAAACTAAAAGGTACACTGATGCGTAAAGATGGATATTGTGTGTCGTCTCCCTTCATTGTACAAAACTGAAAACAAAATGTCCCAAACTCTAAAACTGCCAGCCAAAGCCCAGCTGTCTAACTAAATAAATTGTATAAATAAATAAAATAAATGCAGCCAGCGTTATTATAAGTACATACATTAGTGAAACTATTCTTAATACAAGTTTATGACAATGTTGACCTTTTATTTTTGTCCATGTGCCATCTGTTAACAAAGAGTCAGAGTATGTGATCTATTACGCAACCAGCCACTGGGGGCAATCAAATAAAATGTTTTTGCTTCACTTTTAGCACTTGTAACATTGTCCATCTTATGTCTGCACTTATCAGGAAAACAAGATAAGGTTGTATTTTTTAATACATGAGGACAGATGTTGAATCAAATTGCATTTGTTAGATGTTTAAATCGCTTCTAGGAGATGATAGCATGTTGGTCAATCATGTTGGTTGAAGCAAGAGGTGCTATAAGAACAGTAAGCTCCTCCCTCCTGAAGGGTTGGATATCCCTGGACTATGATAACATTTCAAATGTAACCCATTTGGTTAAAAATCTAAACCAGTCAGTTGTTCAGTAATTAAATAACCGAGATTAATTACAATGGTTATCTTACAAACATAAAAATACAGCCTTAAATGTTATGTTTTACATGGAGCAATTTACAATTTAGAGGAATGTAAGTTTATTAGTTTGTTGAAAGAACAGGACTTATTTATTTTGGCTGAAAATTACCATTCTTAGAAAATACACCGACAAATCCAGGTCCATCCTCAGTGAAGAGGTAAATGTATCCTTGTTTCCATGTAACTCATTATATTCACGTCTGACATGAAATATTTGGGAAGTAACTCTGCATGTGTCCTATTTAGGAAGGATGTAATGCAGAATAAATGCAGGGTTATATTTGTGTCTTTTTTTCAGTTCTTACCTGCCAATTCAATTACAGTTCCACAGGGTTCTGGTCATCCACATGTTAGCTTGCAAATCTGCCACCGCTCCGGCCCTGAAATGACATGTGAAAAACCTTAAGTATAATCATTATAATAATAATAATAATAATAATAATAAAACATTTATAGTGGCACAGTTTGTAGGCCACTTCCTGGCTCTCTAAAAAGTAAAGTCCATGAATAATGCATTGTTTTGGAAAGATTATGATGCACGTAGTCATCTTCTAAAATGCCGTTTCAAACCTCCAGGACAGAGAACATCTTATTCAAAATTCTCTTTACTGTTTCTAAATAATCATTGAGTCATCCTGTTAGTTTTCCTTTCAGCCTCTTCCTTGGCGCTCTGCTGATGCAGATATTTCAGGGCTTTTGAGAAGCTCTATGGAACTAGAGGGGCTTTACAGTTTCCTACTCCTAGTTGGAGGGGCTCATTCCTCAGGGACAAGGGGGACAATCAGAGCCACAAAGCCTCACCGACACTCGCACATGCATAGCCTGTACACACAGATACAGTACATGTGCATACAACACAGGGTGGTGGACCCTGCTGAATAAATTATGGGGGACAAAAGCAAACAGAAATAAAGCTCTCCATTTGCCCTGCCACTCATTAGTGCAGTGCAGGAACTGTGAGTGCAAATAAGGGTGTGTTTGTTCCACTGGAGCATAGTGTGGACCTATCCTGAGCCCAGACCTTGTTTTAGGATAACACTTTTTTCTGATTCTGTCTCCATATTAAGGTCACATTACACCCACATGACCAGAGTCTAATGACTCTAAACACTGCAATCATATCTCTGCTTCCCTAATTTGCATGTGATAACAGATGAAAGAAAATGAAAAAGCAGGTTTAAATGAGAGTTCCGTTTGAGGCAGTCACTTGGGGTCAAATAAGAAGTCAATTCTCTCATCAGTCGAGACAAGTGGCAGGATAGAAACTGAGGTACAGAAATAAAGAATCATGTCTGAAATCCATGTCTCTCCCTTCACTGACCTATTGCAAAGCACTGGTGAATGTGAACAGAAGGTGCAATGCATAACTAAGATTTGCAAAAGTTGCCAACTGCCCTGAAAAACCAAATAAGAAAAGAAGGGGTGCAATAGAGTGATACTCTGCATCACATTTCCCATCATAATTCATAATGCCGATGCATTACTGCAGTAGCACAATAGGTAACTAATGCATTACAAAGTAAGTTCCCTATGTCTTTTACCTATTGGATACTTATAATACTAATAAAACAAGTTTCACCCAAGACAAATTCCCATGGCCACATTTATATAATTATAGTTAGAGCACATAACGCCCAGTGCAACAATGTACCTCACTGATGATTTTATTTTATTTTATTATTTTTTTAGTGTTTGTCAGCAGAATAAGCTATTATTATATCAGTCTGTGTGGAAACATTTGCTTTAAGGATTAAAATGTTTTATGTCTTGCTCTTCTTATTGGAATTAGATGCAGGAAAAAGACTGACTTATCATTTAAGTCTAAAGTCTATCTGTAAATGTCTCTCCCATAGTACACTTGAGTGTAATAACCATTTTACAGTAAAGTATCAGCAGTTCTTTATTATTATTATTATTATTATTATTATTATGTATTCAATTGTGCAGCCAAAGCTATACAGTAACATTCTCATTAGGGAACACAACCATATCGTCAAAAAATACAAAGGCTAGTACATTATCGACTGCCTTTTTGAAACTCAACAAAACAAATAAAAATACACCCACAAAGTTTACATGGTAGCGATGATGGATGTGAGCTTTGCAGGTACAATCGTTATCATCGTTGTTAGCATAAACAACATAATAATATAAACAATATCACCACCCTGCAAACACACACACCACCAAACCACCAAGCTTTTCTTTTTATTCATACTAAAAATGTGCTGCTAGTGATAAAAAAAATTTTGCAACCTCATGAGCAACCAGGATATTTATCCCGAACCAAGCAAAAAAAAAAAAAAGACCAGAAAAAGATCTGCATTGCTTCAACAAACATATGACCTAGAGCAGTCATGGCCGCTATCTTTTTTTTTATTTTTTGAAAAGTCACACTCAATACAGACACTATGATCACTGTAGTATGGAATTATTGAAACACTCACTTGAACCACAAACCTTTAGCTTATGCAGGTGTACTACATGAAAAAAAAAAAAAAATGAAAACGAGATACATGTAGCTTCACACCACAACAAGTGTATTCTTGTATTGTGTATAGACCTCAGGGCAGCATCTATTATTTCATCACATCTTCAGCACCAGTCAATTCAATGGACTAAGTTGTTCCTCTGGATCAAAGATCCACTAAGCCATTGTTTTTTAGTTCTATCTTTATCCCATTGAAGTCACTGATAAAAAAAAATCCCCTTCTAAGAGTGTAATGGTCCAACAAATCAAGACTATATGTCAATGAGTTCTGCTCCAGATCGCAGCATATTTTGACCTGCAGGTCACACTACATCACCGCCTGGAAATGACCAGAAATGCACGTCAGGCTGGATCAATTGGATGCACAGCCAGTCGTTCAATCTTGGCGGGGTGGTCAGTGCGGTTTGCAGTGAGGTGAGTACAGGCTCCCAAAGGAGCAGTAAGTGCTGAAATCAGCTCAGCTGCGCCTGCCATTTGTCATTATCTAATAGTAAATCCATCTGTGTAGAAGGCCTTCGCCAGGCCAAATCACTGAGTGACCAGACAGTCAGCAAAGAGGGGAAGAGGCATGTAGACAGACAGATGGATAGGAAGATCGACAGAGAGTGATAGGTAGACAGGCAGACAGGGAGAGAGACAGACAGATGGTCAGACAGATACAGTATAGAAGAGTATAGAAAAAAAAAACTAATATCACATCAATACTTCACTAAGAACAGAGGGTAAATAAGTTAATAAAAAGCTGCAACAGCATTTTAACAGTGTCCTGTTGTGGCCTGTTTATTTCTTCTTTATGGGAGCAGAATATTTGTTCCACAGCGAGAGCATTATGTTTTTCAAATGGCTGGTGATGGCTTTTGCTGGGGTAAATACATCAGCACAATGTGCGGTTAACAGCATAGTATTTTAAAATATGTAATATGTGTAACTGTATCGGAGCGGATGATCCGCTGCAGTGACCCCTAAAGGGAGAAGCCAAAAGAAGGTAGTGATATCAGACACAAAAAAAAGATAAAGACAGAGAGATCATATTGGGAAATAAATGATAAAATAAAATACATGTTTGCTTTGCAAATGCAAAAAAAGGAATTTAAAGCCATATTCCCCATTAAAACAAATCTCAGGAAGACAAGATAAAACACAATGACATCCTTTAAGAACGCATTAAGAGGGAATACAATTATCGGGAACAAAGGATGCAATTTTGTAATTCTCTCAATTACATGATGAGTGAATTAATTAAATGTGGATCTCGCTACTTAAAAAACGATTTTAATTAACACACATCTCAGCTATATGTACACCATTTGTCAGAAGACAATATCAGAGCTTACAAGCTTGTCTGGCATATTCTGAGTGCGTTTCTGAGTGTCTGCGTAATAAATCGACTGTCAATAATCACAGGACCCGACAACCAGACTTTGCAGAAATATAGACTCAAATGCAGGTATATGTGTCGCTTTGCAAAAATTATTGACAGATTTAATTTTTTTCTTGGATTTGGAAATTTGGCATAGGATGAGATCTGTTTACTTGAAGAGAAAAGCTTCTTCATGTTGTTCTTTTTTAGACTGACGCCAAACATGACTACCTACAAGTTCAACTGAAATGAAATGGCCGTAGGTCTGAAGGATAACAGCAAAAAACTTAATGGAACCACATACCACAGCATGTAGCTCCATTCCACTACATGTTTTCATTGCCATGAACAATATTTGTTGTCAACATATGACATTATTTGGTCAAAGGGAATGTGCTTACAGCCCCTGGTGTACTCTGCAGCGAGTTTGTCTGCATCATCTCTCTGCTACAGCAGAGTGGAACTCGAGATTAAGCACTCAGTGAGCATACACACTTTTTTCAAAGCAGCACTGACATCTTTAGCAGAATTATCAACCAAAATGTCAGAAATTCGACTACCTCATCCATCTCAACAATATTTAACCAAAATCCATCCTTTACTTTTGGAGTTATGCCATTACCAGACTGACAAACAGGCATTTGGTGCAATCGAGGTAGATATGAAACGATTACATTTGGTTACATGTCTAACCGGTCACGTCCAGAGATTTCAAACAGTGTGGGAAAAAAAGAAAGACAGGACAGAAGAAGAGAAAAGGTATGTGATTGTTATATAAAGATTATTAAAGAGATGTTTAGGGCACAGAGAACATTCTTTTGGGTCGTGGTTCCACTCAAATTTTTTAGATTAGCTTTGATTAATTATACACTTGACAAGGAAGGCTTCCTTTGACTCATCTGCTTGTGAAATGGATTCACAGTCACCACTTTGCCAGCATACACACCAGCTGTCAGTTCTTCATGATGTGTGAGGTAATTGGTTTGGCCCCATCAAAAAATGTTACATACTTTGAAGACCTTGTGATCTGTTTATGTGAAGACCCTGCTGCTGGGGGAAAGAGAACAACATGCGGACTTGGAGAGGAAGTATGATTGGCAAAAAGAAGGAAATATTCAACTGAGTCACTGGAAATTGTTAATATTGCTCCATATGCAATCTCGCTGAAGTATCTGGCTCTCACATGAAAGGCTTGTTATGAGAATGGATGGCATGCTAACAAGGTGAAACAAGAGGAAACAGCAAACTTGGCCAATAGCCATAATAATGCAAACCAATTTCCTTAGAAGCAAACTGAAATGTTACTTTTACAATACTTCATAATTATTGTAAAAGTGGAAACGGGACAAGATAGGACTTAAAAACTGAGGTAAAGAGTAGTTTTGAGGTAAGGAGAAAGAGCAATGTATACAATATAAGATGAGATAAAATAACACCTTGAAGTGAGGGAGAGGGGTTAAATCTGCTAACAAAGGATCAAGCGGTGCCATAGAAATCATGAGAAGAATGAGTGTTAAATCTGAGAAAAAAAAGAATGTAAGAGAAAAACTATGTCAGGAAAAGGAGACTTCTCTTTAATTATAATTCATTTCATTTCTCAGTATGATTGACATCATGGTGAGTCACTGTGTGTGTCAGTCTCCAGAGTCACTGAGCTGAAGTCACCAGGGTGCAGCACCGTCAAAGGAAGAACCGCTGACTGACTCACCCTAATATTCCCCATCGCATGTCTTGACTTACAGCTCAGAGGCAGCGAGGTGGGTCTCCTTCCATCCAAAGCTCAAAAGAACAGGCTGGCACACTGACAGGGAGATGTCTGATTTCCCTTTTTCTTTTAAGTTACTCATTGTGGGCTTTTATCTGGAATTAAGGGCTTCAGGACATGTCTGACGCAGGAACTGACGTCTTAGTACAACATGAAGCTGTATTACGAACAAATGCATCTACCTATGTGATTAACATAATAAAGAGCTGTGTCATTTAGTCATTAGATTGCTGTTTCAGCCCAAGCACTGATAATTCTGTTGATTCTTCTTTTCCTTTTGGCTGCTCCCTTCAGGGGTCTCTGTATCCTCCTCTCTCACACCAACTAACTTCATGTCCTCTTTCACTACATCCATCTTCTCTTTGGTCTTCCTCCAAACCTCATGCCTGGCAGTTCCAACCCAAGCATCCTCCTACCAATATATTCACTATCCCTTTTCTGTACATGACCAAACCATCTCATTCTGGCCTCTCTGACCTTATCTCAAAAACATCTAACATGTTCCCAAAGAGAACCTCAACATCTTCATCTCTGCTACCTCCAGCTCTGCTTTCTGTCTTCCTCAGTACCACTGTCTCTAGACAATACAGCATGGTCTCACCACTTATATTCCTTTCCATTCATTCCAACCAACTTGAACACGTTTTTTCACCTCTTTTCCACACTCTCCACTGCTCTGGACTGTTGACCCTAAGTAGTTAAAATCCATCACATTTATCTCCACTCCCTGTAGCCTCATGGTTCCCCAGGGTTCCTCTCATTCACACACATGCATTCTGTCTTGCTGTGACTAACCTTCATTCCTCTCCTTTCTAGAGCATATCTCCACCTCTCAAGCTTTTCCTGCACCTGGTCTCTGCTCTCACAAAAGATCACATTGTCATCTGCAAACATCATAGTCCATGGAGATTCATGTCTAACCTCATCTGTCAGCCTGTCCATCACCACTGCAAACAAGAAGGGGCTCAGAGCCGATCCCTGATGTAGTCCCACCTCCACTTTGAACTTCTCTGTCACACCTACAGCACACCTCACCGCTGTCTGACAGTTGGCATACATGCCTCTCCTAGACACTTCCATACCTCCACAGGTATATCATCAGGACCAACTGCCTTTCCACTCTTCACGCCCTCCTCACTTCACCTTTACTAATCTCTGCTAATTCATGGTCCACAATAGTCACCTCATCTACCCTTGGCTCTATTTAATTTCCCTCGTTCATTAGCTCTTCAAAATACTATTTCCATCTTCCCATTACTTATGTGGCTACTGTCTATACATTATCTCCCTCTTTACTTTCCAACATAGCATACAAGTCATGATACGCCCTTTGTTTGGCCTTTGCCAGCTCCATCTTTACCTTGTGCTGCACCTCACTGTACTCCTGTCTGCTCTTTTCAGTCACCTCAGTGTCCCCCTTTTTTCTTTGCAAACCTCTTTCTCTTTATATACTCCTGCACTTCCCCATTCCACCACCAAGTCTCCTTATCTACTTTCCTTCCAGACGACACGCCAAGTACTCGCCGACCTGTCTCCCTGATTACATTAGCTGTAGTTGTCAAGTCATCTGGAAGCCATCCCTGACCACCCATAGTCTTCCTTAACTCCTCCCTGAAAACCACACAACACTCCTCTCTTTTCAGCTTCCACCACTTTATCCTCTGTTCTGCCTTTGTCCTCAACCTCTTCCTTGTCACCAGATTCATCCTACAAACCACCATCCTATGATATCTGGCTACACTCTCAACTACCACCACTTTGCAGCCACTGATCTCGTTCAGTTTACATCGTCTATACAAGATGTAGTCTACCTGTGTGCTCCTACCTCCGCTCTTATAAGTTACCCCGTGTTCCTGAAAAAAAATATTCACTACAACCATTTTCATTTTGCAAAGTCTACCACCACCTGTCCCTCTGTGTTCCTGTCCTGGATACCAAACATGCCCGTCACTTCTTCATCACCTCTATTTCCTGCACCAACATGTCCATTGAAGTCTGCACCAATGACCACTCTCTCATCTCTGGGGATATTTTGCATCACTTCATCTACCTCACTCCAGAATGTTCCCTTCTCCTCTAACTCACATCACACCTGTGGGGGCATAGCCACTAACAACATTTAGCATCACACCTTCAATTTCTAGCTTCAGACTCATCAGTCTATCTGATACTCTTTTCACCTCAAGGACATTCTTAACAAACTCCTCCTTTAGGATAACCCTTACTCCATTTCTCTTCCTATCAATACCATAGTAATACAACTTAAAACCTGCACCTAAGCTTCTCGCCTTGCTACCTTTCCAGCTGGTCTCCTGGACACACAGCTGTCCATAAAGTCCCCCTACTTAACCTCTTCTTCACGGATGCCCCCGGTACTGGGGGCAGCGTCACACGCAGCAACAAAAGTGTCATAAAACCATGTTTAACTTTAACAAACACAGACATGCTGCATACCCACAGAAAGGTGAGAAACTCAGCTAAAAGCTCATATAAACCATTATTATGTTCACGAAACACAGTTAAAACACAGATGGATCAAACAGCAGGAGCGGAAAAAAAATGTTACAGTGCACACATTGAAAAGCGGCACTGGAGCGTCAGCGTGATTATGTAAACAAAAAAAAACATGTGTCGACTGGACAGTGAAGAATCCACAGATTCCAGCTGTACCATTTTTATCACTCTACGACCAAGATTCACGGATCCAGCCCCAAAATAAGAGCAAAATAACAACTGACTTTCAAGAAATGCAACCAGCAATGTTGTCTTAACTTTGCTGTTTATCAAAACAAGTTATTTCCACTGGAACAAAACCACTTCTAATGAAGAACTACACTTTCCAGCATGCTTTGGGGACAAATCCCGGTCTGATTGATCATTACAGAGCGACATTAGATTATTCTGTTTAGAGAAGGGCAAACGTCCGCACAAATGCGTCATATGCATTTATGTCCTTTTGACTCGCTAATGAAGTGATTCACACCCATTTGGAGACCAGGGTCTGATTCTACCGGTTTAGAGGTTTACAATTAACACCCAAATTGACCAAGGTTAGCCAGAGCTATGGTGCTGCGTAACTGACGCTTCAGAGTCACGGAGTTGTCATTACGCACCGCACAGGGAGCATCGATTTACAGCCAGTTATGATACTTTTTTTATTTTTTTCAAAAGAAAGTCTTTTTAGACCAATAGTGACATGTACATAAAATTAAATGGGTTTTAATAATTTGGTACCTAAGAAATCTCAAATGGCACAGATGGTGCCAAACTGTGCCAAAAAGAGAGAACGCCTAGACATCTCTTTACTAAAACCTCTGTAATTTCACTCTGCTTCAATTTAGCAGCATCAGACTTTGCACAGCTCATGTCCACATGTTGTGACATGACCTCCATGTGTTTTTAAAGGTGATATTTGCTTTAAAATGCAATATTTTTTTAGGTGAGAGAAAAAAGTCCTTCATATATGCTGTATTCCATGTGCACTTACTCTAAACCAGTGGCTTCTACAGTGAAACTTACACCTTTGGTGGAATCTCACAAGTGTTATCTTTATTTTGATACCAAGATAATCTACATATACCTTGAGATTTACTGTATTTAGTTTGGGCATGTCATTTTCGAGCAGGGACTCCAAAAAGAAGAAGTCCTTGTATGTGTCTATGTACTTGGTGAGTGAAGCAGATTCTAATACTGATTTATAATGAGAAATGAAAGTCAATTTGAGCTGGAGAAACATGGTACCGGAGCCTATATCTATGTGTGTGTACGTGTGTGTATTAAAGTGAATATACTTGTAGAAACATATTATGGATAGTATATTCAATGTCTCCCCTTCCAAATGTTACACACACAACCGTTAGCCATTCATAGTCTATGGTGGATAATTTAGGATTGATTTGGATGACCCCTCTTGACCTTATGTGTAGCTGGCCAGTGTGTCCACTTGTACACAGGCAATACTAAATCCTAATGGACATTCTGCAATGTGAATTATTTAAATGGTTGTCCTCACCAAAGAACCAACCCAATTGAATTTAGTGAGGCCATGCCCTTTTCCTCTTCTGCTACACTGTACTACTTGTTTTATCAAAATAAAAATCTCATAATCAGGTATGGTACCAAATATTATCTGTGTATTCACATGGGACATATTTTATTTGTTCTCACAATCTTTTTCCCTGTCCTGTTATTCTGAGACAAACCTAACACACCTAACCTAACACATTTTCCTTTAGTCAAATTATTTACAAGTGCATAGCATGGCATCCTCTAGAGACAGCTGCAGGGCATTAGACTGTAGTGTTTGTCTTTAATGTGTGCATCTGAGTCTACACCACTCTCTACCTGAAGTATACCAGTATAGAAACCAGCAGTTAGAGAAATTGAGGCTTAGTTGCTTGCATGTGTGTTCCCACATACTGACACAATTCTTCAACCAGTGGAACCAAATCTTTGCGGACACATTTCACTGTGATGTGCAAAATCACACAAAAGACTTCAGGCTGCAGCTATCAACCATGCAAGCGAGTGAGCATATAGGAGTTGTAGCTACCCTATTCCCTGTTGGACTCAACACTGGGGGGATCTTAAGCGGATTTACAGTGAGATATCAGCACTAAGCAGAGCTTTCATTGCAGGTATCTGGAGTTTGGAGTTGATAGTAGAGTTAACAAAAGGACTGCTGATGTAACTGCAGAGGAGGGAGGTAATTTGACCGCCCGATTATAACACTGAATGTTATCATGCTAATCATAGGCATTAAAGGATATAACAAAATTATGTGAGCATCTTCATTTTTTATGTGTTAATATCTGTCTGTCTACAGCAAAGTAACACAATTGTTGTAACACTCTTTTAATGTCTAGGACATTTGGAAATGGAAAATGTTAATATCACATGTCTACACAGTTTGTAATACTAATTAGAAAAATTATAAATCTACATTTATAATGAAGTATTGTGTTGACAAGTGCCAAGTGGACAGTCAAACACCAACATATACACAGGAGACAACCTTTCTTCTGTGCTGCTTTTTGCATGAAAGCACAGGGAGAAGAATCACATAGCAGGAAGTACTCGTCATGCACAATCAGGCGTGATTCTCACTCCTGACGAGGCCATCGCTCTTACAGTGAACAATCTCGCACCAGACTAGCCTTTAGCTTCAGTGCCTGGCAGCTGCTATGCTCCGCCAATCATGCTTTTTTATCCCTTGTCCAAATACAGAATTGTGACAAAAGCTGGTAACACAGACTTGTAGCAGACAGGATTTGATGGTGTTGAAAAGGCATTTAACAAGTCACAATTCAACTGTTTTTAACCCAACTCATCGCCGTTGGAACTGAGTTATGAAGGATAGGGGTTCAAATCTAGCCCAACAAAATTAGACAACCAATCAAGAAAGTGACAATTTGTTCTGCATCATAAGGAGACACAACATGTTTTTGCCACATTTTCAACATGCTGTCATTTTGATAAAACATTTGCTATAGCAATTTCATGGGCTACAGGCATTGTCAAAAATAGTCCAAAACAAAAACGAATGTAAATAAGTAAAGTCAGTCTAGAAATATGTCAGAAAACATAGTCAACATTGAAAAGTATATCTTCAATGCCAGGAAATATTGTTGGACAAGTTTATGGTATGTACAAAAGACTACAAAAGGGAAGTTTTGGAAAAATTCTGGAAACATCCTTACCACGTGTTAATGTTATATTACTAAGAGTGTCACAATTCTCCAAATATTTGATTCAATTTGATTTTTGATTTGATTTGGTTCTCAATATTTTTTTTCAACTTGTCTAGTTTTATGTCATGCTAATTCTTTAAATTCCATTTGTTGTTGTCTAAATGGTTTCAAGAGTGATACAATGTCTATCATTTGTTTGCAATGTAACATAATACTGTAAGGCCATACTGTCAAATTTAAATTATTTATTAACAATATGGATTCGGCAAATTGGACACTCTGAATTGACCATAGGTGTGAGAGTGTGAGTGGATGGTTGTTTGTCTCTATGTGTCCCTGTGATGAACTGGTGATCTATTCAGTGTGTACCCTGCCTATCACCCTTTGTCAGGTGAGATTGGCACAGTGGTTAAACCTTCGATTCCACCTTTGCTTTTAAAGGTCAAGATCATGGCTTTTTTTCAATCAATACTTAATTTAAAAAAATTTTGAGATTGTGACACCCCTATTTATTACTGACAAAAACAGCATTTACTTTAATTTGGTAAATCTCGATTTGAAAGGCTGGTTAGCCATTTCAACTCACCCAACTCTCTACCTCCATAAACATGGGGACCTCTGACACCTAAAAATGTGAACATACACATGAAGGGTTAGGGGCAAAAGGTGAAAAGGTGAAAAGAGATGGAGCAAAATACAAAACAGTATTGGTTTGTATTAGGCCTGGCAAACTTGTGAAGTGAAAGTGAAAGTGAAAGTATGGCTTTTGTTGTGGATTTGCTGTTCAAACTGACTCGTGGAGAAATAGCCTACTTACTCTCGTAAGACACGGGTTAAAGATCCAATTGAATCAGGACTCAACCAGCTCTAGTTTGTATCTGTACTGGAAATGATGCTGTATGTTCACTGCACTTTACTTAACTGTGAATACACAGTTAAGTTGATCTTTTAAATATTGTTTCACATTTCCATATCCAACGTGAACATGCTGTGGTCATCTCTGTCAATAGTACATGTGCCAAATGTATATGTGGCAGTGAAAAAAGATTGTGTTAAAGAGGGGAGACAGACAGATAACTACATGGAAAGTGAACATTGCTCTTGGGAGAGCACTCTTTTTCTCTCAGAGGAGAGAGAGAGGCCGTCTGAAGAGGTTATTTATTTTTCATCTGTAGATGGAAACTTAAGAGCGGTGCGGAGAGCCCCAGTGGAATTACTGACTGGAGATGTACCCTCCTGGGGCAACTGTCTCTTCTCCCTCTTTCTCCCCCTTCTGTTCACTTTCCATCTCCCATCTTTCTGATCTTCACCAGAGAGCTGCCACCATCTCTTGGGGAGAAGGGGGAAGAGGAAAAGAAAAAGATGAGCTGCTCATTCCCGATGCCATCTTTGCCTATACCTCAAAGTCAAACTCTATCCATCCCATACTCCTGTGGTCTGCAGTGCTCTGCTGGGCTTTGTTCATCCATTTCTGCACCACATAAGCTGAGCCAAGTCGATCTTCAGACTCCTCCCAGGCTCGTCTGTCTCTATGTGGGAAGCATATAGCTTCTTATCCCAGCCCTCCTTATTAACAGCATTCCCATCACACTTCAGTCATTAAAAGAGCCACTTGTCCTCCCCCATCCCCTCCGGTGTTTTCCTTTCATCATTCATTTCTCTGTTCCAAAGAACCAGTCGTATTGGCTGACACCTTTACTCCACCAGGGCCAGAGTGAATTATTGTGAGGCAGAGAAGTGGGGCTACATAAGCTTTGTAATTCTGCCTTTCTGTGGTATGTTCCAGGCATTCTGCTGTTGTCATGGGAGCCCATGAAAGGCTGCTTTTCTACTTCCTATTTCTCTTAATGAACACAGGTGTCAAAAGCATCCTTGCATTCAGGTCAGTTGGGAGGTTCCCCATCGCTGCAAAAAGTCAAGATACTAAAAATAAGAGTGCTGCAAAAGTATGCAAGGGAGCTTATGCTTTCCGACCGATGTGAGGCAATCTCTTCTGGGGAGGGACCCAAGCCTTGTATCAGTGCAGCTTTTCAGTGAGCACATAATTAAGATGACATTGTTGCTATAGTAAAGTGTTCCTTAGCAGCAGAGGTCCTGTGTTGAAATTCTCAGCTGACGATAGCATGGTACCCTAAAGATTTGCCATTTCCACATGAAATTTCATCCACACGCTGGCTGCCATGCCATCCAGTGGCGGCTCCTGGAGAAAACTTCAGGGGGGGGGGATTTTTTCTGATAATGACTAAGGTGACCCATTCAATATATGCATAAAGAAAGACAGTATGAATTTGTTGGTAGATGATTAACAGAGTCCTTCTTGTGTCCACTAGATGGCAACTTGATAAACAAAAATTATTTACATGAATCTAATTTTGTATGATGTAAAATAGCTAAACAGGACACACAATGTGTCCAGCAACCACATAAAGACAGGGTAGCATATTAACTGACCAAGGAACAAGAGGATCAAGAGCTTTAACAACCTTTAACAGATACATAGAACAAACATTATGACAAAATAGTGCAGTTAAATTATCAGTCAAAATCATTATTTAGATGTGTTGCTAAACGCATCTTAGAATACTTTCTTACACGATACATACATACATGATTTGCGGGAAGTTTAACCTGCAGTTAAACCCTGAGCAATACAAACATCAACAATGTTAGCAAACAACATAACGATCGTCGCCTCAAATGACTGCTGTCTGCTGCTACGAGCCATAAACAGCTAACACATATGAAAGTGTGAACTCCGTGGCACTGGTAAAACGAAGTGTACTTATCAGAGTTAGTGCTGGGACAGATTAATCAACAATCGTCTGTGTATTTTTAAAACGGTGAACTTCACTGAGAGCACCACCACCAGAGAGGCGAACAACTTATTGAGAGACGTGATGTGAAGAGAAAAGAAGATTTCCCCTCCTCTCTTTGCTCAGTTTACATATGACACAAGCACATTTGTGCATGCACATAAATCCTCATTAAAAATGCATTGGAGGGTTTTTCTAAAAAAAACTTTTTTAACCTGAGAGTCAAAGGGAGCATTTTTGGGCGATTCTCCACATCAATCAAATCGCCCCAAAAGAGGCAGGACCATAAAACATTGGATTGGACAATGACAGATAATATGTCTAGAACACTGATAATAACTTTGTTTGCTGGCAGAGACGGCTGAAAGGAATTAGTACTCAGGATCTTTGGAATTGCTTAGGAAAAAAAAAAAATCTTTCTCCTCCTAGTTGGTAGGGCGTCGCCCAAATCGTCCCTATATCTATCTTTTATAGGTTGAATAGAAACAGTCAGAGGAATGTTGAATCGTCACATGATTTTACCTATGACTGTGGGGGAAGAGAAAAAAGGATGTAAGAAAAGAGGGAAACTTATAATGGTCTTCCTGCAAGAGTAGAGTGGGGTTTGTATAGAGACATGCTCGTCATTATTCCTCAAATGGAAACAGGCCTATAGCCTCTGCTAATCTCCCTCACAACAGTAACAAGAAAATGGACTTTGCTTTCACTGCCTCTCAAGCCACAAGCTAACAATGGATATAGGAGAAATCAAATTTGCACCCCCATGCGATAACCTCCTTATTTTCTCCCTCTTCTCTCTGCCTGTCCCTCACTTCATCTCCCTCCCTTCTATCTTCACACCATCCCCCTCATAGTTAACTACATTGGTTGGAGAGGGAAAAATGCTGAGGATGCAGAACGAAGAAGAAATGAGCATCAATTAGACTCTAAAGTGCACTATTTTTTTGTCACCACCATGCCAAATTAAATTACACTATATATATAATTAAAAAAGGAGGAATGAAAATGGCAAAAGCAATGAACTTAAATAATCAAAGCCTCAGCATAAGTCACTGCCCACTACTCTGCTCTTCACCTGCTCTTCACCTTTGCTCAGACCTTGAACATGTGCTGATTGTGGCCACTGTTTTTTTTTTTTTAAAGATGGCCAAATGTGATAATGTGAAGGGGGGAGATATTTTCAGGGGCAGCATATTTTCTGTCCCAGTTCCTCCCTGGCCATAAATAATACATTTAATAATAATACAAAACTGAAGCTACAAAATCGGACTGTGGGCCGTGATTGACCTGCCGCCCGGACTTCCCCAGTTTTTCTATAATCCTTCTCTTATAATCCTAGCCCTACCCTTTACACCCCTGAAAATTGGGAATACCCTAGAAGAGGTTGTCACTGTCTTCTAGGTTGTGGGTGGGTGATAATCATTAGTAGCACTTTGACATTAAAGCTATACTTACGTTTCTTGCATTTTTACACTTTACTTTTGTAATCTTAAATTGCTCATCACATTTCCTATTCACATGGACGTGCAGAACGTGCAAATTGTCTTTAATTTATTTAGAATGCCTTAAATATCCACACCATACATGGAGGAAATTGCACCTGTTTAAAGTGATATACAAACATTGATACAACATTAAATAAGATAATTAAAAAAAAGCAAAAAAACATGGTCACATCTGTTAAAACTCCTCATTGCTGTGTGTTTGTTATTTTTTTTTCCCTCATTCTCTGATGTTCTTTCATCCAGCTTAGATAGGGTACACTGTGTATGTAGCAGAACAGATCAAACTGCTTTGATAATTCAGCTGAGAACACTGCAGACACAGTGGGAACCAAATTAAACATGATAACTAAGACTTTGTTTCCCCCCATGTGGATTGGATAGATGGGGTAACATGTCTGTCTGAGTGCGAGCAGAGAGTGGAGAGAAAATGCGAGACAGCAGCTGTGATTCCCCTCCATTTGCTTTTCGGGAGAGCTGCCAGGTCAGATGGTATGGCACGATGCGACCTGTGTAAAATGTTACTACCATTTGCCAGTGTTTTATCTATCTATTTTTACGCGCACATTGTAAATTCTGGCCTGCAGTGAAAAGTATGTGGGGGATCTGGATAGAATGCCAATAGCAACCTTTCATTGAATCCTCGCATCTTCCTTGCTGCAGCAAATGTTGAGGAAATTTGAAGGAATGAAAATGGCTGGAGGCATTTTATGACAATAAAAGACAGCATGTGACTGGTCAAAAAAAGCACCCTTTCTCAAGACCTATTGTTTAGTATCAACACACTTCCTCTGAATATCATCAAACAAATCGATCATTTTGTTTCTTTTATTTTATTGCGTAGCTGATCCGACAGCAAACGATTGTACGCAGATTATGTATGCATGCAGTGATCCAGGATTCTAGATAGCAATGATAAAAGATATTTGGCCACATCAGTGGGGCACTTGGGGATATCAAGGACATCAAGCAAAATAAGAGCCAGACAGTGAGATGAGGAGATAAAACAGGCCATTACTCCCTTGCTACAGGGAAGAGATAAGCCTGGAATGTTCTTGTTTACATAAACTGTATACTTACCTTGTGTGTGGATAATATAGATTTTTATGTTCTAATCAAAATTAACACCAGGCTCGACCATTGCTCGAACATCGCATATATTTCAATGCAATTGGGTAATCAACACCTTTGCATAGAGATTAAACCATAACTGCTTTATGACATTTATTTTTATGCTACATGGTCACTCAGGTGGACGAGACAGTTATTTCCTCCTCTAAAGATGGTTTCTACAAGACTGATGTTTACGACCATATAAATATGACTGAATGGTGAAATTTAATTAGGTCAGATTTGAAGGGAATGTGAGTCATCCATAAAAATACCCATGGATGTTTTTTTTATAACTATGTAGAGGAAAGCTTGTCATTCTATTTGATGAATGTTACTTCCTCCTAAATTCTGAAATGCAAGTTTCTACTGCATGAGGGTAAAAATGATCTCCCACACTTCTTCCCTTGATACCTGAATGATGCACTGATCTTTTATTCAAGCAGCTTGAAATACAGTAAAATAAAACATTCAATGGTGAAGGAGGAGGCAGTGTTTGATAGCTGGGGGTGGAAGGTAGAAGTGGGTGAACAGCGAACTTGTTCTCAACAGCGGTCCCATCTCGTACCAAAAGTCATCATTAGTCATGAAAAGGATTTTATTCCTCTAAGCTTAGCATTGTTTTAGTGACAACCAGGTTGTCTTTTAGTATGAGCACTTGCTGTTCAAATGTATTGTTTTATGTACTCACCTTTATCTCCATTCCAGTTTTTCTTCTCTTTTTTTTTCTTTATTTTTCGTGGAACAATAGGGAATCCATCCATCCTGTATATTATACATCAGTTACTAAAGTAGAAGGAGCCAGATGGGATAAATGGCTCAGCACCATGGAAACCCATACTTATCAATGTATATGGTGCTAACTAGAGTGAGTGTTTCTCCTGCATCTTAGATTATTGTAGCACCACTGCTAAATTCTCACATGATGTTTTATTGAGATTGTCACAGCAGCCCCCATGACCCTACTGTGGAGGATAAAGGGGTAGAATATGGATGGATGGATGGATGGATGGATGGAATAATTATTTATTTAAACTATTTTGACTTGAACATGGACCATGCCATTGAGGCATCCTTATCCACAAATGATCTTATAGCTATCATTTTTTTACTTGATATTAACTATGTTTACATGGACACAAGTAATCGGAATACAAGCCTGAACAAATGTTTTTCAGTGAACAATCAGTGTTCATATAAACGGTCATGTGTCTGATCCACATAAACATGACACATATTTGTATTTTCATTCCAATAAAGAATAATGAACAGACATGAAATCACAGACACGGAAGAGGAGGAAAATGAGACGGATAGTGGACAGTGAAGGGACGAGCAGACACGTGGTGTGTTTGTTTACGATGGAAACAGATGTGGAGCTTTCCAGCGCTTGATGCATGTGTACACACACCACAATACCATTCATTAATTTTGCATGCATGTAAACGGTGGAATTCTAAATTACAACAAATCGTTTTCAACATTGCTATAGTCAACATCTTCTTTACACCTTGAATGAGCTAGCTCCTGATAAGGTCATGTGTAATATGTGGTTCAATTCAACTTTTGATTGGTTGTTAAAAGAATGATTTAGGTTGCACAAGAACCAGGACTATACAGAGCCAGTTATATCACCTTAAAATTAGCATTTCACCATTAAACCCCAAAGCCACCGAAGACAATTTCAATGAGCAGGAAATGTATCAACCAATGCAGCCCTCCTCTTGCACATTCTTACACACACACACCACCTCTGATTTCCTTTGTCGAAATAGGCCTGTTACACAATTGAATTATGGTGAATCATTATTCGCTGGTGTCGTCTCTTGGTGGTTTACATAATCGGGATTTAATAATAGAATGAGTGCGCAAATGCTCTCCCACCATACTACTGGTTCTCCCTGTCCATGAGAGGGTGCTCAGGTTTGCAGCTCTATTTTGAGATTAAGTCAGGCAGAGAGCCACAGATACAGAGACAGAGTGTGTGGGTGTGTGTGTGTGTGTGTGTGTGTGAGAGAGAAATTAAATGAACCGAAGAAGTACATCTCCCTTGCCACATGCCTGCCGTTTACCCTGCAGAGGCACAAGTGTCCTGGCCTCTGCGGGATTATAGATGCAGGAATGTCGCCAGTGCTTGTGCATTTAATGTGACATGGATCAAAACAGCAGAGTGCACAGCTTTGTTTCAGATTTGTTCACAAGATGGGCCGGTGCTTCAGTTTGAACTTGAACACATATCCCATTACAAATGACTCAATGTAACAAGCTGTACATGGCACTCAAATCTAAGTCTACACCAGAACATCATCGTACAACAGCCAGTAATAAATTCATTTTTAAACGTCACCCAAGAGACATAACCACACATGCAGTAACGATGACAGGTTGAAAAATGGACGGGAAGATGGTACAGATTCCAGTGATGTGGAATACCTTATATTATGTGTTTCAAATTTAGCAATCTTTATCGCTGACAAATTGCTGGCCAACAAACTACAGAGCTTCAGCTGGAGACGAACAAAAGCCTGACTGAGCGACACAGCTGGAGATCCTGTCCATGTGTGTGTGTTGTGTGGTTGTGTGTAAGTGAAGGAGAGGGAGACTGAGAGACTGAGAGACAGTCCATGTTAGCAGTCAGATCACATCACAGTTTGCAACCACATTGATTAAGAGAGTCTCCATGCAGACTAATTTGGACATGGAGCAGACTAAACGATGACTGGCAACCACTGATTCCATGCAAGAACACTGAGAGACTTAAAATGCACCATGGTACTTAATTTTTCTTTCCCACCCTTTTTTTTTGCAACTTTTACTTACTATTCTGCATGTGTAGGCACCGGTGAATAATATATACACCATGCATGTGTGATTATTTATACGTAGTCATGTGTAATCTGTTCTTTTATGGGTGTGTGTGTGTGTCATTATGTTGTATGTGCTGCATTGTGAGTGGGGGTGCTTTATTTATCTCTCTTTTTGAGGATGCAGTCCTTTGAGAGACTCCAAAGCAAATTCTATTGTAAACCCAGAGCTACTGAGGGACCACGAGAGCCAAAGCCATCCATCAGAGCAGGACATATCCCCCCCCATATGCAAACAAATGAATTAGAGCACTCGCCTCCCACTAGGCTCAAAACACAGCAGCGGCAAAACTGCAACGGTGCAAGGATGTCAGGGGAGGTGAGGGAACGGGAACGGGAATAAGATGAAGATTAGAAAACACTTTTGTGGCACCAAAGAGAAAGGACAGGCAAATACAAGGATAATGGGGAATAAGGTCAAGTGAATTGGTTCCGTGAAAACGAGTCAAGGCCAATACACAGAGTTAAAACTCTTCTCCACTCCTGAAGTGTATAATGCTGAAGTAAGACAGCGCGGCTGTAAGATCTGCCATTATCCTTTAAAGGGTCGGTAATCACTGGAAGTGTGTGGACAAGAACCCAACTGCACACAGCTGTGGCATTTCTTTGTGGCACTCTGATGCCATCGTGCTCAATGATGAAACCAGAGGTGTTTAAGATTATGGAGAGAGGGATAAATACATGAGAAAGAAGGATGAGTAAAAGAGAGGAGGATATATAGGATATTATTGTATTGTAGTCCACTCTTTACCTCTGTACATTATATAGCATGGTACTGTTTAGCAGTCTGCTCATTAATCACTCACTGCAATCAGGCAGAGGCACTGACAAACCATGTGTGTTCATGTGCATGTATGTGTGTGCTTGGTGGCTGTGGAAGCATAGTATGTGTTGGAAAAATGTAAACAGTGGGAATATAATAGGCAGACTGCTGCTGCAGTGTTCCTGTCTGTGGCTACATTTTTGAGCAATCACGCTTTGACATTTAAGGTTTGCAGGTAGTTTTAAGATACTGTTGCTTCCCCCGAGCTCTGAAAATACAGTACGGATGTCACTTTCAGTTAAATTGTGTTTCTGCCTCAACTCCTGCACAACTGTGACTTTCTTCAGCCTGAAAAATCAGAGCAATGAACAATGACTGGTGTATAAATCTATAAGCTTGCAGGTGAAAAGGGTACAGTATTCATTACACTGATAATGAGTGGTTACATCTCAGTGATTGGAGATGGATTGACTGCATTGCAACCAGGGCGAGCAATCATGTCTGCCACCATTCTGGCTAATTATGACATGGTGGCACTGGCAGCAGGGGTGAGCTGGGTTAGCATTTGACACAGAACACCAGCCAAGCCTGCTAGCTCAAATACAGCCATCAGTGCTAATCTCCCGCTATGTGCTAACAATAGCGCTGATGTGTTCAGTTTCTGGAGGACATTTTTTTCATCAGCCAAAGTCTGCCTTGTTTGTGTGACTTCCAACAGCCTGCCATCTTTAGCTCCCCTGCTACTGTCAGGAGAGTATATAGCTGAAATCAGCCAAGATAGTATTGGCCCCCTAGATGGGCTGTGTGATTGAATGTGCATGGGTGCAGGTTACCAGATGCACCCTCACACAGGATGGGACATTTGGACCACTTACTTTGCATACAGAACAGTGAACTTAGGGAAAGGGATAATTGCAGTACAGAGGAAATAAAAGGAAAAAGGAAGATACAGTCCGTTTCTCAATATCCATACTTGTCCGTACTTATACGTACTCCAGTACTTCAGCCTCAGTCCAAGTTCTGTTCCAATTTTCATGTTATTTTGTTTTTAATGCAAACATCTTGACCTGACAGTTTGAAAATGTGTATATTATTAATGTTGTCTTTATTTTAACTTTGAATTTTAGATTTATATTAAAGTCGCACTGTCATTCTATATGTATTTAATTTAATATTCCATTCAAACAGTAAAACAAGGAAGTACGCTGCTGTTGCATTTGAAGAGATGGTACTCGTGTACTCCCGTATTTGGCGAGTATGTACTCCAGTCGTACTTCTCAAGCATGTACTCCTTGAGAAAGGGCCACAGTGTGGTGAGGAAAGGAGAGGAAAAAAAAGACTGACTGAGTGAAGGTCAAGGGAGTGTCCTTTAAAATAATTCACAAATACTATCCAAAAGAGAACATTAATGTAAACTGCTAATTTTGTGACAACCATCTTGAAACTGTACTAGAATTCAGCAGATTCATCATGGTTAATGTATTGAAATACTTTGTTTCTTTATTATAAATCACTTGATTTCATTGGCAATACTGTTACACATAAGTGCAAATTTGGCAATAGAAAACATATATTTTTTTGTAAAATACATTGAACACTACATACAAACCACATCCAAATCTAACGATCAGAAGGCTTTGAAGACAGATGATATCCTCTCTTATTTGAATATTTTAATGTAACACCATACACATATGTTCTTTTTCTTTGTTTGCATTCGCTGTGTTCTACACCTCTGCTTTCTATGTTGTTCATGACCACTTTTTGACAAAAAAAGAGTGAATGAATAAACCTTGGTGATGAGACAAAATAATGGGAACACTGCATAAAAAATGTGAATAAGCTAAATTGATTGCAAGGTATGCATAAGGCCAATTACGAATAAAAAATTGGTATTCACCAACCAGCCCAATGCTTTTCAGATACTTGTCCTTGTTGACATTCCCTAATAGGATATTAAATGTATACATGTTTACCCCACTTTATGTTAAAGATGTGATATCAGTCATACACTCCTATATCGTGTAATTTCATATGTGGTGTTTAAATCATGTAACAGCCCCCGGGCGTTGAGCTTAAAACACTGAAAATTACCCTGGACCTCAACTTCACTAAGAAAAGGAAGTGCCCTCCTCCATGGTATGTCAAAACATAATCCTCCATTTTACCACACTCCACTCTGAAGCTTTCTTCATTTTTCTGCCTGTATTTTCCTTTTCCTTGCACCTTGAGGTTATTTAAATAAAGAAATGCATCTAGCCTTCTACAAACAGCAACCAAACTGTCAAAAGGATATTTTACTGCTAAGTCCAGGAAGAGGAACATTATTACGCCAAACACTTTCTTGATTAAGTTGTGGGGTGGGGGAGAAGGTTTCCAAATCCTGCTAAACTGAATGACAGCCAAAGGCACAGTTAAAGTAAAAGTGACTGCAATGTCACACACGGCAGCAAGTTAGCAGGCGTGTGGCAATCTGAGTTCACGAGCAGGTTGAACACACCAAAGCCACAGTGACCTGCAGTCAACATACCGGACATTTGGAGCTCACAGCAGTTTTATTGGCCTGTTACCCATTTTCAAGGTTAGGGAGGTCTTTTACTAAATGGGTAATACATTTCAGAATCAAATAAAAATAAATAATAATGTGGAAGTTATATTCATGCAGCGATTTAGTGCCAAAATGAATTACGTTGACCTCGATCTGCAAAAATTAATTATATTATTGTATATACACACACACAGTTCTTGTCAGCATGTTCCTTTATTGCGTCATCCTTTGATGTCAGAGCAAACGCGAACATAAGTGACAGAACAGACAGACAGACGATTTGTTCTCCTATTTCACCACCGTGAAAACTAGATCCCCCTTAGTCACCGAATCTCTTTTCCCCTTACGATGATGAAATCCACTATTGTCAAGTTAAATTAAAGGATGAAGGATCCTGAGGAAAAGAAAAATCCTCTATGTGCCCCCTGTTAACTCAGTTTTCTATTTGCATTTTTGACATTTATCGGTGTGCCTCCTGCACTCGCTGTATAATTTATATGACTTTTACAGCTCATTTACGGATAGATAGCTGCCATTCTTAACTGGCCTTAATGAATGCCTCATCATTGCACAAAAGTTACTGTGCTGGATCTGACGTTCTGCCAGAAACTCTGCAGAGGCACTTTCATTCTTCAATGACGTCTAATATGTTCATCTTTCACCAAGTTGAAACGAAAATGATCAATTCCAATAAGAGTCACGTCAAAAGTGCAAAACATGGTGAAGTTTGCGTTTGATTGTCCTCAGACACTGCGATAAGGTGAGTCAGCGGTCCAGGACTTATACATCCCCCAATCAGAATGTACCAGTCATTTGTCCTTTAAAAAGCCCTTGTCCTGTCTTATCAGTCATCCAGGCATGCCTATTGTGATCTTGTCCTGACTACAATGGGAAGAACTTGTTCTTTCTCTACCTCCTCGCTAAAGTGTTTTTTTTTTTCCTTCTTAGCCGTAAGGGACACCTCACATTCATTTGACCTCTTTTAACTACAAAATGCCACATTACGATTCAAGCATCGCAAAAAGAAATAACACAGCAGAATTGTGCCTCAGAGCAAAAAAAAAAAGGTGCAATGGTGATGGTCAGGACATGGGAGGGTAGCCGTAGAATGAAGAAACACCTTAAGCTAAGAATGTTGATTCTTTCTTTATGCTCTGATTAGTGTTATGTAAATGCCAAGTACACTGGTGGAGGAATGAAGAGGAAGGAGTGTGTGCCAGTGACTGCAGGGGTCCCACCTGTTCCTTCACTTTTTTTCCTCCCAACTGCTCAGTCTGCACTAAAATACACACACCAACTTTTTCATGATTGGATCTCATTTTATACCAATATCCAGGAAATGCCATTTTTGACAGCCGGGGGTATATTTTTTGTAAAAAATAGAACAGTCAAACCAATGACAAAACGATTTTTAAAGCGGAAGTAGACCGGAAGTTCCTATTATCGCTGTTTTTTTGGTGTGTATCTGCGTCATTACCTTGTTTATGAAGCCCTGACAGTTCGAAACAAACAGTTCAGCCACTGCTGAGAACGTTGTGTTTTATTGTAATCTCGGGGCTCAACGAGATCACTGAAAATCCCGTAATAGTTACGTAAGCAGCGGTTCTCCTGAACAACCGATCGTCCTGCTCCGGGCGGTAGTCCGGGCACATCCGGTTACGTACATTGAACCGCAGAAGAAGAATAACGTCCGTTGTGGAGGTGTTTCACGAGCAACAGTGTCTTCTGACTCTGGGTCTGACTCCGGTTTAAAGTCATAAAAGGGACTGCGGCGGGGAGTCGTGACAAAGCTATTTTTAAACACTGTTAAAACAATGTTTTGATAATGAGGAGCAGTGCATCCGCCGTTCCAGAGGATGGCGCTGCGCTTCTGAGAACGGATGTGCTGGATAGTACTGGCCAATCACAAGACTCTGTCTTCTGGGGGTGAAAGGTCACTCTGAAATCTCGCAGCAGAAAAACACTGTCAGAAAAGAGGATTTCTATAGGCTAGTTTGCAGCAACTAGGAGGTTTTTGACCATAAAAACAAGTTAATATATGTAAGTAGACCTCCATAACTAACATTTATGTGCAACAGGACCACTCTATGTGACCTTTAAGTTGTCTGACGTACAAAATAATTCATTATTTTCTGTAATTATCTTGACCATATTTCCTTTGCTGATCAAAGACTTAGTTTCTCAGCTTCTCGCTAACACTGTCTTTATCATTACAAAAGACAGCACTGTTGTTTTCAATGGTGCAAATTAGTGCCTAATCCGCTACTAAGTTTGAGGATCAATAAATCAATCTGGATTCATCTGATAATCTACTTTTTGATAACCCCTAATACACACATCTCCCAAAAGGCTTTGTGAACCGCAGGAGAAACAACTAATTCTGATATTGCTTGTGAAACAAATTATTCAACGTTGACCACCTGGTTTCAAGTCTGTTTTTCTATCTCTTTTTCAGCACAGTGTGACACAAAAGGAGGCCGCTTACCCTTTCAACACAACACAGCACAGCACTTGTCTGCAGATTAGATGCAGATTTAAATCAACACACCTTTTCATATTAATGGAATTAAGAATCCAGGACAACCATATTATAGAATACAGGTCTGTAAGTGCTGCACCCACTTTTCAGGAACTCAGAAGAGTAAATAGCAGAGAAGCTGTACACATAGCGATCAACCTTTGTTCTCTGCACCCACGCGCGCACCCTCATCACCATGCAAACTATATTGATCACGCACACACTCATAAACCTCTGCACCACGCAGTCCCAGAGAGAGGGAGAAGCCAATTCTCAAACCTCATGAATATTACAATGAGCTGGATCTGGGTCATTAATATGACACAGTCATTACACTGGAGCCCAATTAGCAGTCAACATAGAGCCTGGAATGTTCCTCTGTTACTATACATAATCCTTACACTGTATCACTGCAACTAACTCTAGAGCAGGGGAGGATCAAACAACACGTTCACACAGAAAAATCAAGCACTTCCAGAGAGGAGGTCACAGTTGCTGGAGAACACAGCTTTAGAAATACTACAAGAGCAACTGATGTAAAATAATTTACTTTATACAAATAAAGTATTTTGTAATCTGTTGAAACTCTTTAAAATGACTGTCATTAACACATAATATGATACAATTACTATAGGTTCTATTGTTGACATGAATGTGCAAAGAAAGTTAAAATGAGTCCCATGTATTTCTTCCCCAATTAGTTCATATCACCTTGGTGAGATCTAACCTGTCTCTCTGCAGTCACCATAGTCAATAAAATGTGATCCCCCTGCACGGGGTAGTCAATTAAAATTCTGGGAGATCCAAATAGCCAAGGTCCAGACCATCATAATGTCTATCAAGTGTAGTCCAATACACTGTATATTTAATTATGTGCATCAGTGTCTGTGTGTAGTCACCAAGTGATTTTCAAATCAAATTTAGTATATTCTCTAAACACTCTCTCTCAACTCATCTCAATGAATGTCTCAGATTACATTGTAATTTTTTTAAATCATTTTTTTAGTTTTTCCATTAATATATTATGTTTTCTCTTACATAATAACCTTAATGTTGATCACTTGGAAGTCACTTTGGCATAATTACTTCCTTTGGCTTTTTGTGTCAGTTTTAAGTGAATTGGAAACAGAAAAAAATGATTTGGTAATATCAGCTGAAAATGGAAATGAAAATAAATGAAACATTTAATATTCAGATCAAAACAATTATTTGGATGAAACTAAAAAGCATAACTCAATTACAACTTACAAACAGATGACATTATGTCCATCTATTAGCCATTATTATAGCCTTCAGGGAAAACCTGCAACGCAGTGGAGAAAATGTAACCCGAATGTAAGCGAGGCGGTTGCTTAATGTATCTATTGTGGCATTTTTGCTGGGTGCGTCCACATCACACCGAAATATCAACAACATTTGGGGATGTACTCTCAGTGATACTCAGGCCAAATAAATAGGTCAAACTGGTCGTTGTACACTCTGACATAAGCTTTGAACTTCCATGATCTAGACAGAGCTCCAGAATCAGTTAGTGAAGTGTAGGTTGCACCCAGGCAGGGCAAAGATTTTTTCTTTTCTTCAACAAACATGTATCAAACAGTAAAGCTAGGGTGAGAGAGGAAAGCAGCACTGAAAAATCAGCTTATTTAAAACAAGAAACAGCTTATTTTCATGTAATTTGCATGTCTAAACACTAGCATTAAAATGTCACAAGATAATCACCATTGACTTCAAAATAAAGTTTTTTTTCCACATTGTCTATACAACAAGTTTGGGAACAAGAGTGAAAATTGGACTACACACTGTGACATCTGCTCAGGATTAATTCGTGTTTGGTATACAAGGGAGATTGCCCATTAACAAGGCATGCATGAGTTCCGTGCAATCCATCCAGACCTTTTCTGCAGCTCTCAGCAAAGTGTGCTTTCAAAGCTCCAAGCATTTCTTTTCACTCTCATGCATGCAGTATAGAGGAGGGACTGACAGGCCCTGTCAAGAGGCCTTGACCTGAGCAGCGAAACAGACGGCTACCTTCGTAAGACTCCATTGAGAAAACTTGGATTAAATCAAGTGTAAATATATCCTTGTCAGATCAAAACTATCATAGTGGGGCAGCCTTGCCTACATGCAGGTGTCGTGATGATAGACACATTAAGAGCAGAGACTAACAGGATGGATGAATGAGTCGGTAGTGACAGGAATACACAATACAAATATACGCATGCCTATAATCAGTGTATTATTCAGAATGTTTAAGATTTTATTATAAGAGTAATATATTTAAGGTGTAGGTGGATGTTCGGGTGTGGAAATCTGTGGTCCTGCACACAAGGGGCTTTTTTATCCCCACAATCATCAAAGATGAAATGTCTGTAGGGCTCAGCAGCATGTGTGGCTTCTGTAGCTGGGGTGCGACCACACTGTGCTGTATTGTGGGGGCTTTGACTTATGACCAGACCCCTGCTGCAAAGCTGAGCTGAGCTACCATCCGATTGCCAGTCTGATTGGGCTTTCAAGTTTAAAAACAGAACTGGGATACAGGCTACAGTGCTTGCCCAAGATGTTCAGATCAGTGCACAGGAACGCACGCATGCACGCACACACACACACACAAAGAGACACATGGCATAATAACACTAGTTTACCCTTGTTGATGTTAGTGCACTGAATGCATTACTTTTTATATTAGAGATTTGAGATGCGTTCTCGGAGGGCAGCTGAATTTTTCATTTCATTTTTTTTTTGCCTGATTTGATTCATGCACTTTGCAATGGCAACAGGGTTGTCACAGATTTTCCCGTATTTGTTTGCCCTTTACTCAAACCTACTTCCAGGTTTCACTCTGATAATTTCACCTGAGGATACAAACTGCACTGACAATTATGTGGATCCCAGTGAAATGCTATTTTTCCATTTTGTAGAAGAGCGAGGTACAAAATCATCTCCACAGGGAGGATCCAACAGGTCAAATCTAGTACAGCTAAAAGGAATTGTATGTTTTTCTTTGCAAAATAGCAAATATAGTATAGGCTTTTTAGACCTTATTGAATTTTCTTTTTTTCTTTTACATAATCTAGCAATTTTTGCACAGTGCTTGACTAAAAATAAAATCCTGTTTGTCTCAGTGCATGGCACATGCTGCAATACGTACATATTAATGAACCTATAGATAGGAAAAAGCCTTTCAGACTAATGGTGTGCAGTTCGTTTTAAAAATAGACCAAAGCATTAAATTCTGATTCTTATTGGTTTTGTCACTGAAGGCTGGTGTGCATTGACAACCTATACTTTAGCAGCTCATAAGGTGCCAGACAATGTGCTAGTCATAGCTCTGTTGCTATGCGACTATACTAAAAACCAGTATGAAGGGCATCTCTCCAGTTCAAATGTTCTTATTCCTTAGTGTGTGGAGCACAGAGCTCCCAGCATGCCTAACTCAATCTCAATTCCACTGTCAACAACAGATTGAGAAGACACCACTTGGAATGGAAGTCTCCTTTTCTGCCCTAACTTAAGCTTCCTCTGCTTTAAGCTGGAGAAAGAAACATGCAGGGGGCAAGAAGAGATAGCCCTCTACACGTTCCTTGCCTATTTAACTTTTTAATTTAGCAGCAGGAATTAATGTGGTGGCCAGGGCCAGTATCACTTTAAACAGGCATTTGCCAGGTTCCCCAAAGGCAGAGTAAATGACTCTTCTGTGGTGGATATATCTAATTTCTGTTTTGTGTGTGTGTGTGTGTGTGTGTGTGTGTGTGTGTGTGTGTCTGTGCACGCAGTAGAATGTGTGTCCGTTCGTATTTGAGCTGTACTCTTGCTAGCTGTTATAATTGGAAGCGTCACATCAGTCCTGTACCTCAGGTGCTGTCACAGTCATTTTAGTAACATGTGACACCCTGGTGAGGTCAAGGAATGAGAGAGTGGCAGCGGAGAGGAAGGTGAGGATTGCCACGTCAAAGAGACACCATCATCACGACTGGCAAGGTGGGAGATGTAAGCCAAGCGGTGAGTAATGCGGTGCAGTTTGAATTCAGGTCAGCACGCAGAGCTGAAATTTTACAAAGCAAGCAAGGAAATGGGGTGATGAAGTTGGAAGAATTGTTTTTTTTTTTTCCTTGAGACACAGCAACAAAGAAAATATTTCAAGCTGTCGTGTTTCAAAATAGCAAAAAACACAAGCGGACACTCATCTGTATTCTAATTAATCCACTCCTGCTCTCGTGATATGAGTGGCAGTGGAGATAGAGAGAGATAGGAACAAAAGAGCAATACTCACTGGCCTCTAGAATGACAGAATGGCACTTTTATGATGTCTCCAAGATTATTCCCTGAGATGGATGGGCCGAGCTGTAATACCGATTGATTAATCCATCGACTGATGGAATGTGCTGCAGTCGTCCCCCTGCTCAGCTGTTCCTTTCCCTGGACAGAACATTCAGACGGGCATGTTCTAACAGAGGATGACTAACGAGGGCTGCTACTGAAAAAACATGTCTGTGTGTGTGTGTGAATGCTGTACCCAAACTGCTTGCTTGTGTCTGCTTGATTGAGATTATACTCTACAAGCATGAGCAACATACTGCAGGCTCAGACGATCATACACAGCGGTAAAGGCAACTGAAAACGACTTTGTCAACGCTAGATAAGGATGCTATTGTGATAATGCAGAGTGCAGTGACAAATCATTTGTTTGTTTGTTTTATTTTACAGCCAACCAATCTGACCACAGCACTCTATTCAAAGCATCACATGCATCATTCACCAACAACAGCACAATTTAAAAGAAAGAGAGGTGGATTTTGATCACGTTTCGTTGATGTAGACTCGTAGCAGTGTCAGAGGCCACACAGTTACTCTGTTACACTGTGACTTACGTACATGTTTTCTTAAAAAGTATCTTCAAAAAATCTAAATCACTAGGATTACACTTATTATCATCATATCACCACGCTGAAGTGATTCATGTCTGATTTTTAATGCTCTTAGATTTGTTTTTCAGGACTGCGTATACACAGAAACTGCTATTTAAAAATGTATATTTTTTATAGATGATATACAGTATTATGTAGCCATGTGACATATTTAAGAGCAGTCATATCAGTTTCCATGGGGATGTTTGCCTATGACATCATGTACAATAGATCTAGAGCTAAATATCCCATATGTGGAGTCAGAAAAGGACATTTTATCTTGTCTTTTTTTTTTATTTTTTTTTTAGACATTTTTTCTTGTCTAAGTGGTCTCTCAAATATGACATTTTCTGTTCTTGATGATGACGCATGAAAAAAAATATTAGTGCACATGAATGTCAGTTCAGAGGGCAATCGTGTTCAGATGCAAGACATTTCTGGGTATAAATATAAACTGACAAATCTGATCGGCAACAAATCAGATTTAGTCAAATTTGAACAATGTGACTGGTAATCTGATTGAAGCCTACCTCTGCAAAAAAGCATGCTTTATCCCTACATCACTGAACCTCATAGGAATAATCAGCCTTGGATTACTTTGCACAAGAGTCTCCCTACACCACCACTGCACTTGTCTTGACCTCAAAATCCAAATGCTTCCAAACTCAGCTTCTCCACTGAGATGATCATTTGCATTTTCACTAACTGGGTCAAACTATAACAAAGTCTGATTTTGCAAAAAACATGAAATTAACTTTACCAGGCAAATTGGTGGAGAACAATATTGACGGTGCTTAAACCTTGATTGACCCACAAATATTAATTCATGTGGATGAAATAGCCTTGTAATAAGGACACAGTCATGTAAGCAGCCATTAACATTTGCTAATTAGAGAAGATGTATGTGCCACAGGCTACTCCTGGAAGTCAAATGGTACACATCAAGTGTTTGAATGTGGATTTGTGAACAAATGTACAGTACTTAGCATAGCTAGGGCAAACATAGTGCACACTGAATTCTGTCACTGCAATCCATTACGGGGGTGCAGCCAATCTCATAGGCTTCTTTTACCTCTAGCATTATGCCTCCTAGTTTCTATTAGGGCGACCACTTCAGACTCCTGCATTGCACAGCTGGTCTCCAATACAAAAGCCTAGGGAGTAGATAACAGATCACTGTAATTGTTCCCTTTCTCATTGAATGAAAACTCCTGAGAGATTTTAAACCCTGAGAAGATGGAAAAATGTAAGGGTATAACTCCATTATTGATACAAGTCCCCAGCAGTGAAAGGAATGAATGCTAATGGTGTCCTAAGCTGGGCTTTACAGAGATTAATCCGATTTGAGAAATGAACATTTTATTATGTGGCACGTAATGCTGGCCCTGATCTGAGGCTCACAGACTGAGGAGGAAGAAATGACAAAGGGAGTTTTGGGAAGGGGACACAGGTTTACAGTCGCTTTGCAAGACCCTGGCACCTCATTGCTGTGGTGCCCTTTTCCAACTGACAAGTTCATTAATGTTCTGACATGGCTGCTTGGAACAATTTTCAAAAGATAAGTCAAACAATAATGGCTGCAGAAAATGGACACACAACAGATGTCTACGGTAGAACGTCATCGGTTCCTCTGCTGCACCTGCCCCATTGCTATTTCCCACTGCTTTGAAGGACTAATAGGGAGACACTGGGGATACAGCTGTTGCCACTCTAGCATATAGTGAAAAATAAACAAACACTGATTCACTGGACTCCCCTGCTGAATCTGTCAATTTTGAAGTCATTTACACCTTATGGCTGGATCTTTATAGCCAACAACACCCCGCACCTACAGTCCAACATCCATCTCCAAAACCTCTGCAGGGAAGTGAGGGTTTGAGAAGTGATAAACTGGTGGCATTGTCTCTATACTTATTACTATGAATTACATTGTGCCTGTTGCCAACAAACAACTGCAATCTTGGAAATATGTAGGAAGGATTTATCATGTTAGAGGCACTGACAGGGCCAAAAACATTAAACCTGCAGTCAAATTTGTCTCCCCAAGGTGATGTCACTCCATCATTTGGATGGCTTTTCTTTCATTGGGTGAATAATGTTGGCCATGTTTCTCACTTTCACAGGTGAGGAGTGCAATGCATTCTTTTTTTCGTCTAGAGTGACAGCCACCTCTATTTACGCTTTTACTAATAACACCAGTTTATCAGCACAACATGACAGACATCTATATTTTAAGCTCAGCCACTAACAAGTTCAAAGTCAGAACGACCAATGATAGATAGATAGATAGATAGATAGATAGATAGATAGATAGATAGATAGATAGATAGATAGATAGATAGATAGATAGATAGATAGATAGATAGAATTGCAATCTGTAACTCCTAATACAGATAAACTCTGACATATATAATCTGTTGCTTCAGACTAAGAGATTATAAAATGCAGCAGTTTAAAGATCAGACTATGCACCGTTACTTTCTACGATACACGCATTTTACAGCTCAGCGTGCATAGGCAGAGGAAGGATTTCAAATGTCAGCACCATGTAAGAAGGACAGCTCCCTCTCAGGCAACCACAGAGGCAGTGAACAAGCGCCTTCTGTGTTCGGGGGTGAAGAAAGAAAACAGAGCTAAGTCTGATAGCCGGGCAACAGCAATTCAGCAACCTTTGAGTTATAAATAAATACTGAGTGTGTAATATTTTACGATAAATGTTCTCCGATGCTACAATAGCACACAGATGCACGTGGTAAATTTACATGTCAGATTTGCAGATAGAGAATGTTAGGGCGCATGCATGCAGATGAAGCGGATGGACTGCAGTTGCCCTGAAGCATTTTTCAGTTTGAAGTGTCGGTCGCTTTTAACACACTAAGTCGTTTACTTCTTTTGCTCTGAAATAAAAGCTATAGTAGAATGTTTTCTGCTCTTTTTTTTCCCTCCAGTCTTCCTGACATGCTGGCACACTCAACTCAAGGGCGCGCGGATAAATGCAAGCAGAGTGGAGCGACGCGAGCGCGCATCCTTATACTTATCTTCCAAAATCAGCGCATGATTAGACGTATTTTTAGTTAGAGGGCACAGCATCAGTGACGATAAAACAGCGGGGATGCACCGTGCACTGATTTAGCTTCTATCGAATGCAGTCATCAGAAGAGAAGGGAGGGGAAATCGACACATTTTGGGGATTCAACAGGGAGCGGTGGCTGAATGGTGGAGTTAGGTTGTGTTATAGAGACGAGTGAGGCCATCACTAACATGCACACACAAACACTAAACTCACCTGCTCACACATTGAGACGCTGAGGTCTGCAGAACTGGTCCTTCGATCTCCCACTCCCTCCCCCCCCCAAAAAAAACTGCATCTACAAAACATCCGCAATACTCAGGCGATGTTGCAGAATCCGTGGTGAGACTTTCTTGTCAGAAACATCGTTTTTCCTCACTTTCAGAAACGACGAGCTACATGTAATCCACACATCAGTCCGGGTGCCATTAACTCTCGCAGTGGTGACGATAAAGCATCCGGTTATTCCTCTTCTTTTTCTTTTTTTTGTTCGTTGGGACGCACAAAACAAAGAAGGTGCCCACAAGTGCCACTGTTGAAATGATAATCTCTATGCAAAGGGATGCCCCCGCTGTGGTCCAAGGCTTTCTCCTAATGGTCAGTGAGAGAGCAAGGTGCAGTTATTCTGATTTCCCGTTCTCTCTGATCTAAATCAAACGATTAAAAAGCATGCGAATACAGCATCATGCGATCATTTGTTTCAGGCGCACAGATCCGGAAAAAGCTCGTCAATAGTCTGAATAAAGAGCATGGAGCAAATTGAATGTCTCGTTTTCAAATGAAACTTTTCGTGAAGACTTATTAGTCATCAACCCCCACTGAATCTGATTAGATTTCACCTCACAATCCAGTGCGGAATCCGAGATGCTTATTCGTCTTTTCCCTCCTGGTTGATGAAGTCCCGCAGCTCAGTGACTGAATAAGCATTAAAGTTGCGAAGATTGTATATCATCTCTCTGTTCAAATTGCTCCATTCTCCATTTTCGAGAGGATTTTTTTTTCTTTTTCTCTGAGATGGAACATCTAAAGGGAATTTTCTTCTTTTTTTTAAAAAAGAAAAAAAAACAATCCAGCAGATGTCCACGGAAACCCGACACAATGAGATCTCCGCTTCAAATCATGAAGTCCTCACTAAAAAAACATCTATTCTTGCATGTTTTCCGCGCCGAACCTTGATCTCACCCCGTCTGAGCTGGTGTCACTCTTCACCAAAGGCAGTCATCACTTCTGCGCCCTGGCTCCATGTCTGCGTCCATTTCAGCATCTCTTGTGCCCATTAAAGTGGTGCATATACGAGGGTAAGACATTTGCTTATGGGTTGTGATCCATCCAAAAGCCCTGTATTCTTTTTTTTTCTTTCTTCTGTGTGGTTTAAGCCGTTTCAAATGTGATCATCAGAAATGACTCCGCTCCAATAGGACGCATCCATCGGTTGCGCTTTACAACACCTCAGTGCGCTACGTAAACTCGCGGCGCTGCAGGGACGGACACTATAGATTGATAAATCCACGAGGAGGGAGGGGGGGGGGGGCATCATGTAGGTCCACTCCCACTGACAAGCTGTGCTCTCCAGTGAGACTAACCCGCCAGTCACTGTTGCTGCTGCTGCTGCTGCTGGTGGGACTGGTGATGCATGCCGTCAGGCGCACGCAGGAAGTAGTGAGGACAGGAGAAATTATAAAAAAAAAATGTTTTAACCTTATTATCGTCCTCTTTGAACTTCAGTTGTGGCTTTAGAAAAAATTAAAAATAAATATTCACCCCCACACTGCAAGAAGCCCACCCCGAAGACTGGCTTTAATTAATTGATTCTTTATCTCCGTCCTTCCATTTGTGCGTATGTATGTGTGCGCGCGTGCAACGGGAAAAAAAGAGGGAGAGAGGAGTGAGAGGAGTGCAGATGGACAGGAGAGATACACAGAGAGAGAGAGAGAATGATTCTTCCCATGTGCCTCTTGCAAATGGGACACGACTGCCACCTACCGACTCCCCACCCTTTACCCCCCTGTACAGTATATTACTGTGATAATGGCCTACATGTTATTTTAGTCAAGTTTTAATGACAATCCATATACGTTGGCCTCTCATTTAAGATGAGACCAGAAGATAGAGGACATACATGATGTACACTCAAAAAATAAAAATAAAATGAAACAAAAATAAACATCCATAGTTTGTGTGACTTCAACAATTTTGAAGAAATATGGTGCATTATTGGCTTCTGTCAGCCCTTAGACTTGTATTTAATCATATGTCCACGTGATCCCATACTATCAGGTCTCGACTGTGTGTGACAGTCCATGACTTTCTCCCAAGATATGATGTTCTCTGAGATTGTTGTCATGCTGAAAAACATAAACCAATCAGGTTGAATGCCACATCGTGTGTATCCAGTTTTGTTTGTTGGTTTCCATAGAAGAGTGGCCTTAAATTATGATTTTATGATGTCAGATTCTGTGATCTTTGGTATTTTAAATGCAAAGATGTGATGCAAAGTTGCTTATGTGATATGTCTTGGACAAATCTGGTGTAAGAGACATTTTTACAACAACCAGCAACCAAGACAGCTGGAGAATTGCTTTTTTTCAAGAAGGCCACACTAAATTCTTTCACCTGACGTTTATTATTGTAATACTGCATACATATTTCATACATATATTAGTATTTCCTCTATTGTCTGGTATTCTATTAAAGAGATGGATAAATAATCATTACATTGCTGAAACAAGAGTTTTGCACAGAAACTGACAGAGTACGGCTTCAGCACTTTAGACCCATTTGCCTCAGTTATGAATATTACAGCTGACACAATAAGCTTTGTGTCATTATCAGAGAGGCTGTCACTTGTAAAGTGTTTATGCACTGCATGATCTAATCTAGTCATATACATGTATAATGGAGTGGAAAAAAATAACAAAAAAAGGAGGACATATTTGCAGATGAGAGTGCATCTCAGCTGGAATGAGAGTGTGAATTTACAGACCATGTGTTATAGGAGATGTGTGAAAACATTTGAATGCCAGACCAGGGATCTGTCCATCTATAGCTGTCAACACCTGATCTCATTTCCCTCAGTGCTGAAGGCGTTGCATCATTCATCTGTCTTCATAACTGTCCACCTGCCTGTCTGTGCGTCTGGCATATGGTAGCAAAGCGCACCACCCTCTTGCTTTTCAGCTGAAGGAGATATCATTAAATAACTCCCTGCTTTTTGGCTCCATTCTTCTCACATTTCCCTGTGCTCCCACCAAGTGAATGAATGAAACCCAACAATGTGCAAGCCAGCTTTGTACCCTGAGATATGTCAGGTTTTGTGTGTTTTTTATTTTTTTATTTCCGTGTCATCCATGTGATGTCATTATTGACTGCTGTCTTCCATAATTTGCAACACGCCATTGTATGACAACTATGTCTATGGTATTGATTTAAAATATCCATAGTTTCATCAGTTGGGAGTGTCAGGTGACCACTCCTGACTCCTACTTAAGATCTTATTTGCTGTGATAAAACCCTTCACTCCAGCCCATAGTCTTTATCTTGATTTATATCACTTTTGAGACCACACAGTCTTTACAGTGAAGCTTTGGGATGGTACAATGTTATTACTGGAACCCATTACCTAAAGCACTACATGGTAACATTAATGTGTTAATTGTAAAATACATTATTCAACATCTTTTTGGCTGATGTAACCCGTGCACCTACGTCCCACAAGAGAACCAAACTGAAACATCACATTATATATGACTGTGTCCTTAGAGAATGTTCAGGCAGTGTTGCCATTGTAAACAATGTGACCTTGTTCACTGAAAGGGCAACACACATACAAGATTCAAGGGGGCTGTTATTACTGAAGGGGCAATGGCAAGTAAAAAAGACAACCTTAGGAATGCTGCAGAGATTATTGGTTATGCTTTCAGTGGCCTCATTAAAATAATACAAATAAAAGGTTCCTTTACATCAACAAAGTGAATCACAGAAGCAGTGGGACAGGCAATAAACGTATATATATATATATATATATATATATATATGCAATTCAGAGGGGGATTAAAGCACAGACGATTAGATCACTTTCTTTCTCTGGGAGTAGTTTGATGTTCGCTTGAATAAAACATGCGTTGGACTGCAATTAGAATATGTCAAATTCATGAAGGGTATAAGCTATTACAGTGCATCATTAAAGTGCAACATGCTCAAAATCACAGCAGCATTTGTCCATATTTAACTCTTTAATTGAATCAAAGAGTGAGCTTTGTTAGTTCATATTACAAAAGTATTGTCTTACAATCTTGATATGTAACATCTTAATGCTAAATCTACATGTTGAATATCTAATAGTCTAACATAAAACCTCTTGTCTTCTCTAATAGTCAATCCACTATGAAAGCTGTTAAAGACTGTATTATTACATTTCTGCCATGAATCACTTTTTTGTTTTCATCAATTCAATTCAGACCATCTCCACAAATCAACCAACCAATAATGTAAATTATGATTGTAATGCAATGCGATGTGAAATATAACATGGACTACAACCCACATGTGTTTTTTTAGGACACCATCTATTTTGAGACTTCCATTGTTATTTTTAAATTCATAAATACAAAAGTACAAAAATATAACAAACAAGCAAAACAGTTAGTAGACTCTTACACCTGATCTGTTCTGCCTTATTGAACTGTTCAGAGAACAGGTTGTGTGGCAACTTCAGCAGCTTCTTTTAACAGAGGCTCTGAACACATTAATAATGTGTGTTATTTATTTTGGGATGTGGCATTCATTATTCATGATGTTGTTTTGGAGAGTATGAGACGCCACTACTGATACTCCTGCAGGGCTCAGAGACAATGAAATAATGTAGTTAAGGTTCTCAAGAGGTAAGAAGCAAATCTGTGGGGCCTGCACATGTTTCACCCAACGCGTGTTTGCATTCAACTCCATCAGTCTTTGTACCACCTCAGGTTGTGAAGCTTATGGGTTGTGTATCGCTGAAAAAATTCAATGTATGACTCAGATTATAACACGCGCTGAACTGCTTCAAGTGCATAATATGCAGTATTAGACATACACATACTCAGTCCACACACATTGATGAGCCTTATTTATTCAGTTTATTGCTTCTTTCACAGAGTGCCATCATCTTTCAATAACGTCCTTCAACATCCCCTATAGGTTTATAAACACAGAGAATACAGTGAATTATTTCAAACTTATTTCAATTCTTTTAAAACGTGTTGCTTTTATGATGCTTTTCATTTTTTTTTTTTTTTTAATCAATGTACACTTGTATGTCCTTGTCCTGGGAACAAGTGTTTATGTGTATATTTGAAGTGGCCGTGCCGTTGTTCTTCATGGATTTTACGAGAAAATGCCCCAATCATTTATCTCGGCCTATCGGTCTGTTTTTTGATGTCCTTTACAACCGTTCATCCCATTGACCTTTAAATTTGGCGTTGCAGTTTCTGACGACCTTGTAAAGCGCAGTGCCAAGTGTTTTGGATGAGGAACTCTCGAGAAAATCGACAGAGATTCTGCCATCCTACTTACAAATGCAGAAATTGTGCATGAGCAGTTTGTCAAGTAAATCAAAGGACATCCACACAGTGATTCCTGGTTTTAGTGGTGGGGGATTGTGGAGGTTTGTTCCCACAACAACCATGTGTCCACTCCTTTACGGTTGGCTGCCGCTGCTCTCCGGCCCCCTCTGTGATTTTATTTGAACTCTTTTCGTCCTGACTCAGACAAAAATGTTGGTCTTATAGTCTACACTGGTTCTTCTGCAAACGATCTGGCTGTTATTACCGTGTGTTTTTGTCTTTATGGACATTTTTTACCTGACTGTGATGCTCCCACTCCTCCTGACCGTTGTCTCCTGGTGGCTCTCACTCGCTCATCGTGAGGATTTACCTGACTGTGAGGTTTGTTCTCCTCTGGACTATCATGTCCATCATATTAAATCCATCGTCACATTGACGTCCACAGCCAGTTCACCAGCTCTCTCTGTGTGTCAGTTCGTTCGCGAATCATGACTGAGTCAGTGTACTGACATCACGAACGAATCACAGCAGCACGGCATACACAGTTCTTATTACTAGTCACTCCCTCCCCGCTCGCCGCACGTTGGCTGGCGTCGTTTGCCGAAGATTCACGAGTGAGTGACGGCGTCGGCGAACGACTTCACGAGTGATTCACAGAACACGGCAGTTCCACTCCCGGCCGCCACGATCGCTGCTGAGCTCAACTGAACTAAGAAAGGAACAAATCGGTTCATGAAGTGATCCCAGTCAGTTCGTTCACCCAAATGATTCGTACTTTCAAACGAATCACTCTTGACGACACAACACTACCCTGCTGTATTCACTTGCTCCTGTTAAAACTCGGACTGTGTCATTCACCAACTCTGCTCCCTGGTGTCCACAAACAAATGTATCATAGTCACATCCTTCTCTATAAAGACACCCACTCCTCAGTTATATCACAAAACTATGCAGGTTTAATCAGTGCTTGTAATGGGAATACTCAAGCCTAGTTCTCAGTCCTCAACAACACACCACGCCCTCCGACCTCACTTCCTCCACAGTTTTACTCCTCAGATCACTGTAACTCCCTAATGTTATTTTTCAATGAAAAAATACACAGGATCCACCAGCAACTGACCCCTCAAACCCCCTGCATTACATCTCCTTCGGTTTTCCATGCCCCCTTCTCTCAAGCATTCTCTAGCTTCCAACTGCCCTCTGTTGCTGACATTTCGGACCTCACCTAGAAATCTAAAACATCTACATGTCAACTTAACCCCCTCCCTACTTCCTTAGTCACTGCCTCCCCTCCTTGTTGCCTCATTGCGCCTCCCACCAGTCTGACCACCATGGAGGCCAGAGCCTTCAGCCGCTCTGACCCTCGCCTCTGGAACCCCCTCCCCCCCGGCATCAGGAACATCGTCTCATTCCCCATCTTCAAATCCGATCTGAAAACCCACCTTTTTAAACAGGCCGACTCCCTCTAACTCTCTACCTGTTGTTGTTATTATTGTTATTATTATTTTGTTCTTGTAAGGTGACCTTGAGTGTCATGAAAGGCGCCTCCAAATATAATGCTTTTTTATGATTATTATTATTATAATAATAAATAAAAACAACAACAAAAAACTGCACTTCCTTGGGTCCTTAGAAATATACCTGCCATGTAATAAACAATACACATTATTTAGTAAGTAATAGCGATGTCACAGTTTGATCGGTATGTTATGATTAATGTTTCATAAGGCTTTAAGTGATCTAATAGATGGAAGACGTACAGTCTCTGAGGTACAAATCATTTGAAAGAAGACTGAGATCAAAAAAAACAAAAAAGACGTTACATCATCTGGCCACAAATCCAAAGATATGCCATAAGCTCCACATCACTTAAATTCATTCGGAATAGAAACATCATCTCTGGCTATTTACTAAAATATTGAGTACTTGATTATCATGCAGAAGCTGGAACTATCCTCAACACTTTTACTCCAGGAAACGAGCTTGAATCTATTAGTCTTTAGAAGTTTCTTTAATCATTCACTAGACTTTTTTTTATATCCTTATATAAGAAAAGTTTTAATGTCATAAAAAAAAATTCATATACTTTTTTTAAAATCTGATATTCATCCCTGTATTGCAGTGTAAAATACCACATGTTAAGTATTTTATAAATGATGTCTTGAACACATTGTTTTTTGTTTTTTTTTATGGATAGCTCTCATCACAGCGACAACTATTTTTAGAGAAATTCTTAACTCAATGGTGTGTTCTCTGCAGAAATGCTTTGCCACAGTGAAGTCAGATGTTTCAAGTCAAGCATGACCGGCTGTTTTCTCTGCAGGTGAGCAGAAGCCCACAGAGTTTATGCCATGCATGACAAACCACCATGGGTATACACGCGTTACATACTGAGTTTTGATGCGAGGAGCTTGAAATGGGTGAGTACCTGTTTAGTGTTGAGCATGCATTGTTAAATGTGTAATCATTATGACTAAGGTATATAATTGCAAATCTGTCAGTGGATAGGAGAATGCAAGTTTAATTTAATAAGCACAGTATGCCATTTCTGCCGCTGGGAGTCTCTGAATCAAAACAGTTACGAAAGACTTAGTTTTGTGACGTCAGGAAGCAGCTGTCTTGTGTCATTCCCCTTTGCGTTTGCACTTCATGGCTTTAGTGGCAAAACATGGAGCAAGAGGGAATGAGTAGTCATGATCCATTAGTAACAAAGAAAGACAATCAAATGCAAAACAAAAGACAACACCCCAGGTAACGATTAGAACCACACATATTTCGTTCCTCACTCTGACATTTTATGGGGGGTTTTGCCCCAAAAGTTTTAGTACAGACAATAAAAGGCCCACTAAAACAGTCCGTTACATTCAAAATAAATCTGGATTTTATGTTTTTAAGGCTGGAGTGTTACATATTATGTCTTTTTATAAAGTACAATATGTTTTTCAGGTGTGTCATTCCACAAAAAAGGCCACTCTGAGCTGCAGTCATGCAACTGAATGTGAGCTCAGTGTGTCTCATCCTGATGCTCTCAACAAACATGAAAGGCTTATTAGGTCTACTACTGAGAAAATATTGACTCTTTAATCTATAATCTTTAATTATGACATTAACCATGTAATCCTGTATCACTGCAGATTTAGACATGCGGCAACCTCACTTTCAGATTTCAGGTGTGTTCTGCCACACAAAAGAAGAAAAGAAAAAAAGGAAAGAATGGTCTACCTATTCACGTGTGAGGCTCGGAGCAGATTTGCAGCATCTGGATGTGACTGCTGATCCTCTCTCTGTCTTATCCTCAGTGTGGTTGTCTCTCTGCTCAGACACACGGAGGATCAAGTGGGCCATCCATTCACATCCTGCCTGCCATGGGGTAGATAAACAGAGGTAAACATAACATGGTCACAAAATCAATAAGAACCATCACAAGGGACTGCACAATTCAATCGGTTGTGTGTCTTATTAGTTAGTTGACAAAAAATATACAGTTCTCATTAAGGGGTATGGACGTTGCTGAGCTCTTAAATTCAATGTATTTTCAGGCTGCTTTCACCAAAAAAATGATAAAATGTCAGAGAGTATGAGACTCATAATGGCACTTTTCCACTATACAGTTCTAGCAATACTCGGCACGGCACTACTCGGTGTGGTATTGTTTTCCAGTACCTCCACAACGTGGCCGGAGTCATCATAGCACGGCTGCATGATACTGCTGTGACTTTGTTTTATACATGATACAAGCAGTTGTTTTCAGTGTACTGAATCTATGACTCAGTTAATTAAAAAGATTTGTGTCTGACACAGTCACTGAACTAATATACGGCAGAAGAGGTTGCGATGTGGCTTTCGGCAGTGTGGTCGCTAAATACACCAGGCTCCTCTGCAACAAAAATGATTTCCATGAATCTAATGTTGTATGTTGTAAAATAGCTGAACAGGACACAACATGTTTCCAGCAACCACATTAAGACAGGGGCAGCATATTACGTCAAGTATTTATTAACTGACCAAGGATCAAGGCGATCATGAGCTTTCACAACCTTTACCAGATACATACACATATCCTCTGTATTCTAAGTCTGAATTATAAGTCTTTCTACAGTTCAGCATTGTTTGGTTTGATTCCTTTGTCAAACACCGTGCTTATGACTCTTCTGTCTGTTGACATCACATGGCCATCTAGTATAGTATCTATAATTAATACAGTGGATAATATTATAAGTGCTAATATTAACCGAAAACAGCGTTAGCTAGTTCGTTTTAATGGTGTTGCGCCACCTAGTATGGTATCTAGAATTAATACCCAACCCAGTTACACCTTCAAGAAAATGGGCTTATACTGAACTTTTATCATGCCTGGGTATTTTGCCACTTTAGAACTACAGAACTTGCAGCGCACCACACGTGTGCAGGTTGTAATAAGCTCTGTTGTTCAGTTATTTTGGATGCTGCACTTAACATGTTGTTTATAACAAAGGGCATAGGCAAGTACTGCTTTTCAGTGCATGTTGTAATAAACCATGTTGTTCTGTGATTTTGCACTTTACATTGTTAAAATGTTGTTTATGTTCATTGCATTTATGTATATTTGCGTGGTTTTAGGTTTGCTGTTTAATTTGATAGTGCACTGTTGTTAAGAAAAAGTTTGTGGTTTGATTCTATCTGTGCCTTTAATTATTTTTTACAATGCAATATTGCCTTTGCTAGTCTGAGCAGTTTTATATTAAGATGTCGGAACCGTACCTAAACCGTGGCCCCAAAACCGCGATTCATACCGACCAACTGTACCGTTGCATCCCTACTATATATACACTTAAGAGAGAAGGATCAAACATACACATATTTCTAATATCAAATTAAATTAGTGAGTGAGGTTCTCACTGGTATGCCTTGCCGCCGCAGGCACTAATGAAATACATTGAAGTGGCTCTGTGGTGTAGTGTGGATGGATCAGTCTGTTACTGAATGAGCTGATGATGTGCTCATGTCATTAGCATCACAGTCAATACTTCATACACAAAGCTGTGTCATTCACACATGAATCAAGCAAATCAGCACGTTTGTGCCAGCCCTGGAGCTAGTAAATAGCAATGCGTCCACACAACGTCCTGAAACGCACAGTGGATTATTAAAAGACAAAATGTCTTTTAATCCCTGTATGTGACTGAACACTTACGTTATGTAGATTAACGACATTAATGAAAACTCACCCCATAAGAAGATAGAGCGATGCTGGCATCACGTCATCATCTCAGACAACTACTGTGTCTGTCCTGCTCTCTTTCGGCCGCTGAATAATCCATCTGTTTATTGTTTTTGAGATGATGAAGTCTGCTAATGTTTATGCTAACAGGTTAGCATAAAGATTGCTAGCTTAAAATGCTAACGAGTCCACTCCCATAGCAGAAGTGAGATTTGTGTCTGTCTCTGTCTTTGTTAAGAAGTACAGCAACAGTTTAGTTCTTCTGTGGTTTTTCCTTGTCCATCTTCATTCAATGGTGAACACACACACACACGCACACACACACACACTACAGCAGCAGCAGCAGCTGTCTCGCTCTGTGCATATTAAGTAGCCATGCTTTTCTCTGTGACCGTCTGTGACCGTCGATTGGCCGAAAAACAACAAAAGCTCTGGAATGTGAGATCGCCGCGCCCTAACTAGGAATCGATTCACAGCGATCAAACAACCTTAATTCAAATACAAAGTTTATGGTTCTATCACAATAACAATACTGTGATTTGAAGCATGTAGTGGCTTCTTTGAAACTTCAACTTGAACAATTGTGAAAAAAACGTAAATCCCTCATTTTGAAAAAAATAATGTTTTTTCATGTTTTCACTCGTTTTGCGCTAGGCCGACTTGCGCCCTCTATAGCCGTGGCGGGTCACATTTTAGTATCGGTTCAACTCGGTTGGAACCTTGCCAGAGCAGGTACTTCAAAAGTACCAGGTACCAGGTGCTATACCTAATGGAAAAAAAGATGAGTATTCAAGCTGTGCTGAGCCAAGTCGTGCTGGAACTGTTTAGTGGAAAAGTGCCTTAAGTTATATACAGAAACAAGCTTTTTCGCTGTGGCTTTGCTTTGGTGGTGTGATGCAAACATGAATGCACTCCTTCAGATACCAACACATGGCTGATTGTGGGGCAAGTTCTTAAATGGCATCTGCTTTGAAAGAGATGGCTGTCAATGGTTATCAGGAAGACCAGCTGAAATCATAAATGTCAGTTCCTCTAATCTTCCTGGAGAAGAAAATGCAACATTAAAGCGGGATAAAAAAGTCCAGTCAGACCTTCATTTGGCCACTACGAGGGTATCACCTTGAAAGGTTGGGAATAATTGAACACCATGAAGTTCACTCCTGATTACCTTAATCATATTTCTCCTGGAAAGGTCATTTTACAGTCTGGTTAACTACAGACAATAAGAATCAATGACTGGTTAATGATGACATTCTGCTTGAGCTGCTTGTGGTAATGTCTAATGGGCAAGCTAACACTATTTTAAAGAGATTAGCAAGATGAGGGATATAATACGGGGCCAGATGTGACATTGCATGAAAAACTGTGACAATTAAACACAGTGAATAACTAGAGCATAATTCACCACCTCCCCTCTCGCAATGGTTACTAAATGGTCAACTCATGATTACTTTTTAACCTTTTTAACTGTTTTAATAAATCTGCCAAATCATATGGTACCTTCAAAGTAATTCCAGTCAACCTTCATCTGTAAAATATTTGGTTTGGAATTAAACTGCTGCTGTCATATAAAACCCTTGTAGCTGTGACATTTTATGCTGCCATTCATGGAATAACATATGGTACAATGCGTAGGGATTTCAACGAGTGAAAACAACTAATAATCATAAAAAAGACAACTTCCTATTTTAATATATGATTTGATATTGTGAATATCCCAACACTGACTAAAATATATTATATGTTTTTCAGTGATTGGAAATCCGGCTCTTTTCTTTTGGCTTGGCTCCCAAATTACTTTTGCTGCACCTAACCTAACAACCAACCTAACCCTGCAGTGAGTTTTGCAGTCTTCAATTTCTTTGGAATGCAGACAGATGTGATGTGTGCTTTTTTCTGTTTTTGATTTTTCCCAATAAGCTTGTATTTAAATCTTGATCCCCTGTCTCTCTGTGTGTACCTCTCATGTAGCACTGCACTGGCTGTCTTCAGGGCATCTGCACCTGTCCTTCTATTACATAATGGTATGATCCTCGCATGTCATTGGCCGCATTGGGGAGACTGGGCTCTTCCCGATGGGAATTGGCTCTTTTTCATCTCAGGCTGGACAGGCTTGAAGGAAATTCCATCCATACAATCCAGTATTTAGGATTTGTATGGCGTTACAGGAGTAATCATTACTTCCTTAAGTAAATATTACTGATGATGAACTAGAGAAGGTAGTCAACAGGTGTCTCATTTGGTGGGTATGTTGTATGGTGTTATTCACTGACCACACACAAAATAATGTAGGAGTGCAAAGCAAAACTTTAAGCTTGTCTGAATCACCTGGAACTTTGTGGAGGATGAATTACAGTTGACTCTTTTAGTGCTTTTAAACACTGTAATACTCTGTCAGTGCCATATACAGTATAAACACATTGCTGATGTAATCATGCACACACACAAATGTGTGCAATACACTATAATGGTGCTGGTTACATAGTGCAAACTAAGTGAATTGTGGTAATTTGCCTATACAAAAAAAAAAAAAAAGCATAGGAAAAAAAGAGAACACACCGATAAAAGGAGAAGACACATCATCTGAGAAACATTTGCATTTCCTCTGTGGCTTCTTTTGCTTAATTAGCAGGCTCAGGACTATAACACACAACAAAACCACAGACTGGAGGGAAGTTTATGTTCTCTATTTAATCTGAGTGCAGGAGCTCTGACTGACTCTGTGTGGATAGATATTGTGTCAAAGCCCATGGACACTAGTGATAAGCCTTTTTTTTTCTCCAATCTCTGCCAGCAACCTAAAACTTGCCCCTTTGCAATAATCCTTCCCAGGGTCATGTAGGGTTGGCATGCACAGGAGTATCTGCCCCAACCAAGTTTTAAAATGGTGCTTGCTGATAATGTTGTGGGAGCCAATTAGCTACCAGCAAATAGTGTTACTACTGTGTAGTAATGATCAATGATAGGCCTAATTATCTTAATGGACATACAGAACACAAGCAAAATGCTGTTAAAGTTCATAATTCCAAAAATGAGCGCCTATCTTTACTAGCACATAATATGTAATATGTTCTACAAGAAAAAGTTTTTTTGTTATTGTTATATTCATTGGAGTCACATGTATTTAGTTTTTTATTGACTTTCACACACCACAAAAGTGGCCTTTAATGCTAAAATCAGCCATTATTAAATTTCATTAAGAAGATCTTATATAATCATAGGTAACAATACAATATGGACGGATACAAAATTATAATTAAAATGGAATACAATGTTTATTAAAGCTGTTCATAAAATCTATTAGAAATTTACTGATTCTGAGTCAGAAAATTTTCACTGGGATAAACAGCACATTGCATCCAGAACCACACACACACATAGCAACGCAAAAACAAATCTAAAGAAAGTGCAAGAATGATCAAACATTGACACACATCAGTGTGTTACAATGCTACAGTAGTCTGTGAGGTGAGTTACAGAAAACACAAACTAAATCAACTAAAACAAACTAAATCTAAACAAAATAACCTTGTGATAATGGCAAACCAACCAAACTGTGTAGAGGCAAGCCAAGTCGAGCTGGTGCCACGTTGTGGAAACACGGTTTAGAGGGGAGTATTGTAATGGAGCTTCAGTTGGATGGTGTGTGAATCAAGCTTCAAAATCGTTTCCATCAACGTTTTCTCTGAGCTGCTGTCTCTGCTGTAGCCGCTCAGCACTTATATATGCGCTTTATAGGTACTTAAGACAAGGGCCTTGCCTTTTGGAGGCTGTCATCTTGTGCTGCCATGTTTCTACAGCAAACCGAATGAACAAATCAGTCAGAGAATTTTTGTTTGTATTTGAAGAGGAAGAAATTGCTCCATCCACATCCACAAAACATGTATAGACCACCGAAGAAGAACGAGGAAAATATCAGAAAAGGCTGAAGTGAGCTTTGAGTGTTGACACGATTACTGGTATTCTCTTAAGGGAAGGAGTAAACCAGTAGTCTCACCATTAGCTGTGACGAATTCTTCCACACTGGACCTTTCAACACAATGCAAAATCAATGCACAGTTTAAAACCAGGATGTGGGTGTGTACCTCTGACCTGCTACATTTCAAAAGTCATATGTCACAGCCACACTGAAGCCATGAAAACTAAGGAAGGTAGAGGGAATGGAAACACTTTACAATAAGGGTCCTTTAATTAACGTTAGTTAGAACATTATTAAGCATTAGTTAACAAATAAATAATAAAAAATAAATGTTATTTTGTTCTCCATTTCTGCCACTTCCGATGAAGACAACATCTTACTATCACTGGCTATAGAAAGTCCTCTAAACTATTTGCTTGAACTTCATCCCCAGATCGAAGCGTGGAGATAGCGGTGGCACTTACACAAACTAAAAACAAAACAAGAATCAATGTTTAAGATCAAGGTTTATACATCCCCGAGAATACGTTGACAGAGTGATGAACAATTCATCTGTTTTCTGAAAGGTTATTGTTTTTTCTCATTTCAAGCTTACAGTGCTTTGACCAGGATTCCCAACAAACGGTCAGGGTATTTTGACATTAAGTGTTATGGGTTTTTTGCTCTCTATAACTGAGTGTAGTCATGGTCTCGGCTCTCTTGATCATTAAATATTAGTGTGGGCAAACTGTGTTTTTCCAAACAGAAACCCTGCAAACCACAAAGCAAAAGGTTTGTGTTTACCATTCAAAAGAGAAGAAGACAACATTATCTTTTTTGTTTCAAGTCTATAGGCTATAACTTGTTCATTATATATATAATTTCTCTACTTAAGAGCAAGCAGCTGAGATGAAAATGTATCTTAACACTTGTGCAATTTCATCTTCTAATTGTTGACACTTGCAACATTGGCATTTTTGCCTCAACATTAATACATCATCAATTTGAACAAACGGAATGTGCTTGCACATCATGCACACAACAAACACATTTACATATTGTGATGCTTTGGAACAAAAGCTCCAGAAATGTGAAAGAGTCACTATCAAAGAAGCTCTTTATAAAGTGCATTTTCAGCACCACTTCATATTCAGAGGTCCTAAAAAAAGCTCAACAGTCATTTGGACTATGTGTCACAACACTGATTGCTTACATTTCCCTCAGCTGATTGATGTGCAGAATGCTTCACCAACGTATCAGATAAATCATGTAAAAGCCACAACTGTTCTTGTGCTATATGCCATCCATGCTTATTTTTTTTTGGTTCAGCTAGTCGATCACAGCATCTGTCAACACTTTTACTATTCTTCTTTAGCCTGCCATATTGGACAGGTGCAGTATTATGTTGACTTAAGCTGCAGAAAGCTCTGGGAAAAAAAAACTAAACGTGAGGTAGATGCATCTCACATTGTATAGAGCCAAGACATGTGGTCCATATGCGAAGCTCTGTGGTCCCTGAGACAAGAAACACATACAATGTGTATGCCAAAGCTGTAGTGTATTTCAATTACTCCATTTAGCACAAAGGACACAATGACATGCCCATGACACATGGGTATGTCAATGTTTTTTCAAACTGTGGGAGGAAGGGTACCCAGAGAAAACCCACACACACACGGGAAGAACGTGCAAACTCCTTGCAGAAACTGTGTTTGCAGTTGTTCCAACCAGGGTTGGAACCCAGGAACTCGGGCCTTTTTGCTGCAACGGCGGGAGTGCTAACCACTACACCAACCATGGGTATATGCAGACTTGTTGTAATTGCTTGAATTGTGTTCTTAAATAGAACTCATAATTGTTTGTTACTAGGGATGCACCGATTAATCGGCCAGTGATCGGAATCGGCCGATTTTCCCGTGATCAGTCAGAATATTCCGATTTTAATAAGCCGATCAAATGCACCCGCATCGCTCAGCATCAGCAACAAACGTGCACGCGGCTACACGCACATGTAGTAGAGTGTAGGGCTGGGCGGTATAACGGTTCACACCGAATACCGTTTTTATTCCGTTATGATATGAATTTTTAATATACGGCCGTACCGGTGTATTTGATTACACAACATCCGCGCACCCGCAGCGCTGTGGCGGTGCTGCGCCGCTGTTGTCTGCTTTGCGAGTGAGCGCTCTGCATGTAAACGTTTCATTAATGTTTATATATTTGTTTCAATCACTGAATGAAGCCTGTCATATTTGGGACAAGAGTCAGGATCTTAAATCACTTGCACAAAACTTTTGATCAGCACTCAGCATTTGTTTGTTTGTCATTTAAACCAGTGTGCGCAGAGAGCGCGAGGCATTGTTGGCACGGGGCGGGAGAGAGAGAGAGACACACACACACAGAGAGAGAGAGAGAGAGAGCCTGAGCGAGAGAGAGAGCGAGAGAGAGAGGTCATTTACTTATTGTTGTGTGTAGGTTTCTATGTTGTGAAATATGTTTAAACTTAAATAAACTACACATACAGGTAGTGATTCGTTTTTGTATTTTTAGTTGGATATTGGATGTGAACAACATGGTTCCATAACACTGCACTTTTAAGATGTGTGTGAATATTCCACAGCATTATTTAGTTCTATTTTATAGTGGTAATCTGTTCAAAAAGTCACACTTTAAGTTATTATGTTCCATGGTAGCATGTTCAAATGTATCATGGCAATTGTTTTTGTATTTTTATACTTCTATTTTATAGTGATTCGTTTTGTATTTTTAGTTGGATATTGGATGTGAACTGATTGTATTTCTATGTTAAAATGTTCTATTAAAGAGAAAAGAGGCAAAAATATATATCTTTCTGTATGCCTAAAAGTGGTTTAAAAAATTTAAATCGGAATCGGCTAAAATCGGTATCGGCAGGTCAAACTTCTTGAAAAATCGGAATCGGCCCCAAAAATGGCAATCGGTGCATCCCTATTTGTTACCACTCATTCTAGCATCACACATCAAAAATGTGAATGTTGTAATACATCTTGCATATTAGGGCTATTATATTAGCACTAAATATCAACTAGAGATTAAAATATTGGAATATTGTCATAATTGAATGTGTAGCGTGTATTTATTTGTTTTTTGACCCTGATGTTGCCTGTATTACTATTTACAATTGTGCAAAATGCACACAGAGCAGCAAGGTCATATGTTGTTTTCCTCACAATTCAGTAGGATCAAAATAATTAAATGCACAATACAAATGCATGAGAAGGCATATTAAGAGATGGCTGACAGTAGGGCTGGGCGATATGGACCAAAAGTCATATCTCGATATATTTTGGTTGAATAACGATATACGATATATATCTCGATATTTTTTCCGCAAAGTGAGAGCTGTGAAATGAAATGTCAAAGCCAAATATGAGTAGTTTTATTGAAAACTACTCATAATAATAAAATAAAAACATAAACACTGTGCAACAGGAGTGCCTTTTATAAAATCAAAGCTCCATAAGGTGCACATTTAAATAAAAAAAATATCTTAAATGAAAATAGCCTATAAAATAGGCCAATCTTTTTCTGAAATAAATATGTGTATATGTGAAAAAAGTACAATATCAAAATGTTTTAGTTTGACAACTATAAATGGCTTTTGAAAATCAAATTACAGATTTTCTTCTCTTATAAAAGAACAAAATATGACAAACCCTAGTAAGGGCAGCATTTATATATAGAGACAACAAAATAAAGTGCTCATTTTAAGAAAAACATTTTTAAACATCAGCTTCAGATTACCTTTTCCTTTTTGTTAACTTATCTGAACAGTCTCAACCAGTTGCACAAGAAACAGAGCAGCAACTCAATAAAAATTTCCCCCTCTTTTATTTTACTTTGATAAACAGTAGTGCTGTCACATGTGCTGCTTGACCACATATCGCTGGTCGACGCTAAATGGGTGACGTTAGCAAGCCGGTTTGCAAGACTGTCTGACGTCACATTTGCGGCAGTGCTTCTCGTGCACAATAGTTGCGACTGGGTAGCGCATATCTCGGGTCCATCGTTTTCATTAGCTTTTCATTAAAGTGTCTTTGGCAATGTGAAAGGACACCGCTTTTGTTATTGCACACCACTTGTCTGGAGTTTTGTCGGCTTGTGGACGGCTTGCGCCTGTGGCTTCTGCAGCGCGCAGTTTCACACACTCTGCATATATTGCACTTTGTGCCACGTTTTTAAGTGGTGAAAAAGATTCGTATTGCTTCCATCACTGGCTGCAACGTGCTTATGGCACTCCCTACATTTGTCGCTCGTCCGATGATTTGTATCCAAACCATCTAGAAATGATTTAGCCACTGCTTTTTCTTTTACTAACCCAGACGCTCTCCTCCGCACGCACCGCAGACGCTGCTGCTTTCTCCATGTGAAGCTGAGTGTCTGTACCTGCCCCTCCCCTCTCTGTGCATGAAAGAATGGCGGGAGGAGCAGTGCAGAGAGCTCCGGTCAGCGGCTTGTCTGGAGCAAGGATCACAGCGCTAATTTGAACTATATCGATATACGCGATAGGGTCTAATTCCATATCGCATTTAAAAAATATATCTATATATCGTAAATACCGATATATCGCCCAGCCCTAGCTGACAGTAGGTGAGTCAAACAACGCTCCCCCCTGACTCTCGATTATTCTTTCTCACTACCAAACACACATACACTCTCTCTCTCTCACACACACACACACACACACGCTTCAGTAAGCATTGTATACTTAAGACAGCAGATTTGTTTTAATACTAGCTGCTGTCCCGTAGCCACAGCTGCAGCCATGCAGGGCTTTTATATAAAGTGAAGCCTGAACTCAGATTTGACAAGTCACAAGCTGAATCACTTTGCAACAGAATCCCTGTGGCTCTCTCCTCGCCAAAATCCAGCAGCCTTCATAACAATATACAGCCTCAGTAATCACCACTGTGCAAGGGCAATGCTTTGGCTGTGGTTCAGTGAATGTGTGCAAGTGAGCATAGTGCATTAATGTACAGATCTTGAATGCACATCCCTGTATTTTTATATTTCAATTTTCTTTTTTTTTTAACATTTCAGTATATCATTGTATTTTATTTTTTTATATGTTGTGTATGGATCTTATTTTTTTTCTGGTTGAATCAGTCATGTAAGGGCAATATTTGGCCTAACCTTAATAGTGTGCCTATTGGGAGCTCTGTCATGTGACCCAAGCTGGGTACTCACAGACAAGAATTGACACATGATGGAGCCAATTTCTTACGGGGAGGCAGATATAGCTTTACATTAAAATCTATATGATATAATAATAATAAACAAACATGTTTGTCTCATCAGTTGGAGTAAAACATTTCATCTAAATCCATATGTTCATGTGCCCCCAGGTGCATGCCAACATATGGCTGAATTACGTGCTACATTAATCCTTAATTTCTCCCTTTCTACCCTTTGTGGCTCTGTCTCTGCACCCAACGCGTAAAGCTTTTGAAAATATCAAGATGTGGGACTGATGCACCTCAAAGCTCCTTTCTTTCTCTTTCTTCCTCTCTGCAAAGCCTTTGCTAACGAACAAAAACCCCAAGAGAGACAGGCCACAGATGATTATGGCAAACCTGCAGTTTAGACACTTCATTTCATATCCCCAACAACAGAGTTGGTGAGCCGATAATTACTACATGGTGTGTGCAAACACTCCCTAGACATCGTCCTGAGGGGCCACAGCCGTGTTTGTAACAGTTAGCACGAATCGATACCAACAAATGGCAGCTTGCAGATCTCACATAATTAAGGGAAGACACAGGGAGGAGGCGCAAGCTCAACTCGCCCAGACAGACATTAAACTCTTGTGTCTTCCTCTTACCATTATTCACCAAAACTTGTTAATTTGTGTTTACTTGCCAACTAGTCTCGTCCAGTGTAGACTGCCTGGCAATTGGAGGTGATTCAAAAGTATAGAGTCTGGGCATCATGTGACTAATTTTGTTCAGACTGCCATGTTTGCGGGAAAGGCTTCTGCAGACATGAATGGTGCCAGCATCAAGCCATTTTAGTTGACGGCACAAAATCTATGGTAATATGTATCACAACACTTGACAAACTGAATATAACTGACTCTTATAGTAGGCAAAATGCAGTATCCTGACATCTCCAGCTTTCTGAGAACTTATTCCAGAGAGTCTCTAAAGCTTACAAGAGCCTGGGAGGACCCAAATGGACACAATCTGGATTCCCTACAAATATTCAACTTAATAATCTACTGGCTAAAGAAAGCATCATCATCCCTGTACTGTAATTACTGCAACTGTGTATTGTAAGTCATTGCTGTGCTGTGCTGTATAGTATAGGGCTGAAAGGCACCTTCAAATTAAAGGCATTATTGCTAATAACTCTGTCAGTACGACCCCAGGGTTGTACCTTTGCTTTCCTTGCATGTGTGTGAGTGTGTGTAGAGCTACAGATGTGCATGTTTGATTAAATGATGCCTGTTTAAGTGGATCCTGTGAGCTGATTGGTCCTTAAAAGGGGCTCTAGTATAAGAGGCTGGATGAACCACTCACAACTCACAACCAGGGGCCCGTTGCACAGAAGTAGGATTTAGATATCCAGGATAAATGAGTGGGCTTGGTTCAACGAGTCCAAAACAAGGGCGTCCAGGCTCAATTGGTTGCACAAAGACCAAGCCAGTATGAGCAGACACAGATTCATCAGGCCAGGTGAAACCAATCCTGGATCAGTGAGCGCATGCGGCTTCCTCAAATAGACCTCGCTGTCGATCCCAGATTCTCAGATTCACCATGACAACTCATGGAAGCATACGAGGAGGTAAAAGATTAAATCAAAAAGAAAGGAAACACAATCGTGGCAAAGCATTGCTGACCGCCTCTTAATATTTGGCCTCTTATGATGTTTGTGTTGTATATTGTATGCATACAAGCTTGCTGGGAGGTATCCATTCATTTGTGTATAGATTTGTCCTGCATTCATTTCAATGTGCAAATGTGGGGTGTATATTATACAGAGCTTCTTGTGTTCTACAATGTGCTTTGAATGTGTGCTTTATGTCTTGTAGAGATAGAGTTCAGTTTTCAAAGGAGCTGATATACTTGCTTTGATTTATCCTCATTCAATAAAGCAACATCATGTTACTCTTTTCACAATGTGAAAACATTGTGTAGTGGCCAGTGGAACAACTATTGGTTTCCATTTGTGGTGACTGCTGGATGAGATGAGGGATGAGATTTAATAAATCCTGGATCTTAGCCTGGTCTGGAGCAGGCTAACTCCACAGGATAAAGCTCCATGGTTACTTATGTCACAACATATCCTCCTTTCCACTATCCTGCTTTTGTACAACCGGATCTTGGACACATTAAGCCAGAATAACCATGATATCCTGGCTTAATCCATCTCCATCATACGAGTAGTTTGTTTTTACCAAACCTTTTAAAGCATCATTGTGGGTGCTGGTGGTTTATCAGGAGTTGGGGAAAGGTCTTCGCTTTGTTCATGTTATTTTCAGTTTGTTAGTGATTGTAGGTATATAGGCCCGAACAAATCCTTGTCACCACATTCCACTTTGTCTCACTGACTAATTCATACTGTCACATAAGACATAAGTAGAGCAAAAGTGTTGGAGGCAAAGCAAACAAATCCCTTTTTTTGTGTTCTTTGTTCGGTTTGATTTTAAGTATAATTGGAATGTGCAGTAAATTCATGTCTGGGTTTGGAAATGTGCCTGTATAATAAAATAAAGTAGACAATGCTGATCTGATCTGATAGAGATTTTTCAGATAACTTTGATTATATCCACACATCACTGACTTTCTATCTCTAGACTCTGAAGACGAGACCACTATAGAGTATGTTTAAGGCCCCGGTATACTTCTGCACACATGCCACCGACACCTTAGTGTGGTCTGATTCAAGCGACTCACAGCTGAAGGTCCGTCGGGCAGGGAAGGCGGGGTGTCAGTACTTCCAAACTTGTGTGCAGATGTATACCAGGGCTTTTAGCCTTCAACATGCTGTATCCTTTGTGATGCATTATACAACGTATAGTCAGACAACACTTTCAAGACCACAAGCAGAGTTAAATCAGGATAAGACATTTTAGGGATGGAGACCAAGTTGGATCTGTGTTAAAAATCTGGTAGCGATGACTGTTCTTTACTGTTTATTAACGCTGTGTCATGTACAAAGAGACAGATTGATGCAAATACATAAATTATTGATACAAATGGATACATGTGCTGATACAATGCAGGGACATAGTGAATGTTGTTTTCGAGGTCCATTATCTTGTTCCCTAAAGCCACTATGTTTGTCAGCTAGTGGCCTTTGAAAATTCCCGCCATTCCAAACACTTGGTAGCAGAATGATATTTCTGGCTGCTGCTTGTTTACTTGCTTCACTTCTTCAACTGTATGTGATTATCTGTTTGTTCTTAGTGCTTCAAGCTATTAGCAAATACATTCATTTGTGTGGTTCCACATGTGCATTTGTGCCTATAAATTCAAATTTTATGCTGACTGGACAGGACCATAACTTCACAGAAAATAATTAGCTCCTCCTCAAACTCTAAATATGTTGTGACTCATTAAATGCTTGTATGTCTGGTAAATTAAGTTTTGGGGAATTTAATTATAATATAATATTTAATATTTAACTGTTTTAAATTAGATTGACAAATGCAATGCTGACATACATAGACTGAAATGGGGAAATCTGTATATCTCTGTTACTCTTATTCTAAAGGCTAATTCTCAAGATAAAATAATGAGTATTTGGTAACTTTTAACATTAGTATTTAAAAGTGACAACTCACTTCTTTGTTAACTACAGGGAAAGCAATTTGTTTTGATGTGCATTTGTAGACAAAACTGTACAGCAAATGCAAATTTGTTCCGTTTCATGTCTAATCTGGGGCTTTTGATGAGCACAGTGCTTTACATACGCTGTAGCTGTCCTTACACTGAGAGCAGACACTGTGAAAAAGGCTCTGATATGCAAATTCAGATCCATATATGTCAGCTGGTGACTTTATGTCAGTTTTTACAATAGTGACTTTAAACATGAAACACCAGTAACTTAACAGCTTTAATCAATGCGGAGGAAAGCAGGATTAATCCAAAAAGCAGCAAATTCTCTGAATGTAGGTGAACACATTTCTTTACATAATGAATGTTATGATTTCGCACTGTACACATGAAACTGGAAATTGTATGTCAAAGCAGAGGACATTCATCACCATTTAAGCTCTACCTATTGACACATACTGAATGGGCCTTTTTAAAATCCCTATCGTAAAGACTTGCTGTATATATGCTGTGATTCAAGTTTTATTTCAAGGTTTATACTGTATAACACAATGTTTTATCCCACAAAGAAACAGCTGCTGCCCATCTGCCTTTGCCTCTTTTCTTTTTTTGTTACTTCACTTTTGAAACAAAAGACTCGATACAAAAGGGAATTGTGGGTAAATCAAATACTGAAGTGTGTGTGTGATACTTAAACTTGTGCTTTGTTGTATATTGTATTCTTGGTTAATGCTTGGTCATATAGTCACCATGATTACATGGTAGAATTACTTTACCACTTTATTTCCTAACGTTGTTGTCTGTTTTTAATCATTAACTGTAAGAGATTCCCTTGCTGTGGAGATTTAACAATCTCTCATCAATAAAATGTGTTAATTGAGGTGATATAGAATTTATATGATGCAGTATGACTTCGAAACGAAGCTAACATCGGTCAATACAATATGAAAATCATAGCATTTGTGTAGTGTTTAAAGCAAACAAACACAGAAAATAACTCTCTCGGACACTGTGGGAGAGGGGACATAAATCTCTCTTCACAAAAGAATGCAAGAGACGCAAGCTGGGCTTGCATTCACAACACTTTCATCTCCCATTATTATATTGCCCTTTTGGGTAAATGACCTTCATGTTTCAAATGTGACAACCAGGTTTTCAGCTAGTGCACGGACGGCTCTCTTTCATGATTACCTCAATTCTCATTCAGAGGATGCTCTTTGATATTCTCACAGTAAAAAGTAGAGAAGTTGAGAATGGTTTGGTCTTTGTGTTTCCCAAATATATCTGTTGACTTTCTTAATATACAAATGGCAACGTACAAATGTATTTACAGTGGTATGTAAATGTTTTCCTTTATAAATCATTGGTTATTTGAAAAAGAAATTTCAGATAAATATATATATGAGATAAACACAGTGATATTTGAGAAGTGAGAAGTGAAAGTTTATATGATTTACAGAATGTGTGCAAGAATTATTTAAACAAAATTAGCCATGTGCATATGTTTAGGCACAACAGGGGGTTGCACAGGTTGCGCATCCTCCTTTTGCACAAATAACAGCCTCTAAACGCTCCCTGTGGCTTCCAATTAGAGTCTGGATTCTGGTGGAGGGTATTTTGGACTATTCTTCATCACAAAACATCTCCAGTTCAGTCAAGTTTAATGGTTTCCGAGCATGGACAGCCCGCTTTAAATCTATGTATTGTTCTGTATAGCAATGTAGCTCACAGCAATAGTATCTGTGCTCATACAGATAGGCGTGGTTTCACTGACAGCTTAGACCAGGATGGGGTTGTGCTGTGTAAATGTGATGATTCTGTTTCTTGGCTAAAGCAGTTTGAGGAGTGCCTACATTCAAATGGCCATATCTTCTTCAAATATTATCAGATTTGCATGTGTTGGACATTGTTGGAAAGCTTAGAAATCACACTTGTAAATAACTCAAAATGTCCCTTGGTAGACTTGTCACAAGTTTTGCCATGGCTGGCCACACATTTTACTGTCGGTAACAAGTGTTTTTCTTGGAATGCTGTGCTCTTTTTCCACCATCCTTAACACCCCTTGTTTTGCCCAAATAACTATATTTTAGTTTCATCAGTCCACAGCACCTTATTCCAAAATGAAGCTGGCTTGTCCAATTGTGCTTTAGCATACCTCAAGCGACTCTGTTTGTGGCAGGTGCAGAGAAAAGGCTTTTTCTACATTGCTCTTCCACGCAGCATCTCCTTGTGTAAAGTGCGCTGAATAGTTGAATGATGCACAGTGACACTATCTGCAGCAAGATGATGTTGTAGGTCTTTGGAGCTGGTCTGTGGGTTGACTGTGACTGCTCTCACCATCCGTTGCCTCTGCTTATTTCTTATTCTTCCTGGTCTGCCACTTCGGGCCTTAACTAGAACTGTGCCTGTGGTCTTCCAATTCCTCACAATGTTCCTCACAGTTGAAACTGAGAGCTTAAATCTCTGAGATAGCTTTCTGTATCCTTTCCCCCAAACCATGATGTTGAACAATCATTGTTTTCAGGTCAATTGAGAGTTGTTTTGAGGCTCCCATTTTGCCACTCTTCAAAGAAGATGCAAAGAGGAGAATTGGCCCCCTTAAATACCTTTTCTCATGATTGGATTCACCTGTGTATGGAGGTCAAGGGTCACTGAGGTTCCGAAACTTTTGAGTTCCACTAATTAGTGCTAAAGGTATTGAAATCAATAACATAACAAGGGTGCCTAAATGTATGCACATGCCTAATTTCGTTTAAATAATTATTGCACACTTTCTGTCAATCATATAAACTTTATTTCACTTCTCAAATATCAGTGTGTTTGACTCCTATATGATATATCTAACTGAAGTGTCTTATCCAAACAGCCAATGATTTATAAAGGAAAATCATGAAAAGTTACAGGGGTGCCCAAACTTTTGCATACCACTGTATATAGTGTTTTCTAACCTTGATGACCAATTTAAAGCTGCAGTTGTGCCATTCACCCTGTCATATCAGGAGTCAAACCCACAACCTTCCAGTTGAAACATGACTCACTCACTGAGCCACCCCTAACAATTGTTTTCTCTCATCACCGGAGTCAAGAAATTAGAGGAAATTAAATTAATACAATTGTTTAATGCAATCAGAAAGAAACAAAAGTTTCACAGAGCCTGTTGATATAACTCACATAAACACGAAGTTCTCATTCAAACACACCTAGCATACAGTTTAAGAGAGACATCACCTTTCTGATGCAGCATGTGTCCTTGAGATGGAAACTTCTTATTTAAAGTAACCCAGAATGGGGTGGAACTGTGAAATTTCCCATGCAAATGATTAGTATATTCCTTCTCGTTGCATCCAAGCAGTGCCATCTGTTTCAATGATTGCTTTTAAATACAAGTTGAGTGAGTGCCTGAGATGAACTTGTGCATTAATGTGGGCAAAATATGAGGAATATGAAACAGTTTGTGTGTAAATCAAGAAGCTGGCGTGGTTGACGAGGGAAGCCAACACAGAACCGGCAGAGATCTAGGAGATGGTATCTAATCAGATTTAATATGGAAATAGAAATGTAATTAATATGGCAACAAGGACTGATTTTAATCCATGTTTGTGAGAGACATTCGTTTTTAATTCAAAACATTTCAAAAACATATTGATCAGGACACCTCATGCAAAAAGTTGACAGAGATAATCCTTTTCTGGGTACTGAGTAAATGAGGAGAAGCAAAAGGTAAACAGTGTTAACGTCGACATTTTTTTTTTTAGAAAAAAAACCTGAATAAAATGATTTGTTTTTTAAATGTAAATGACAATGTATTTTGGTTCTCTGGCTTAAGTGATATGAATGATCCAGTTTGGGATAAAAAAGAGTTCATTTACACATTACACACATTGTGTCATTTAATAGAATATACATGTAGGACTATAAAATTACAGCTATTATCATATCAGCATTCACTTATTTCTGTATTTATGCACAGCTCTTTAATTAATATTTGTTTCAGTGTGCACTGTATTTAATTAATTTGATCTCTGTTTTCATTTAATGCCCTTTCCGACAACCATAATTACTAAAGTCAATTCGGTAGATTCTATTCATTGTATGGTTCTCCAATGATGCACATTGCAATCCTTGTATCCAAACATCGTGCTGTTTCCTTCAAATCCACATTCAACAACCCCAGTGACAAGAAAAAAACAAATCTAATCTTACACAATAAACAGGATCTCAGTGACATACATATTGAAACACTTTGCTCAGTACTTTTGGGAAGCAACTTGGCAGCAATGACAGCCTCAAATCTTCTTGTATGATACAACAAGCTTTTCACACCTGGATCTGGGGATTATCCATGAATCTTCTCTGCAGATCCGGTCATGCATTGTGAGGCAGGGTGAGGACAGCTGGTGCACAGCCACTTTCAGGTCTCCCCAGAGATGTTTGACTGAGCTCAGTCAGGACTTTGGCTGGGCCAATCAAGGACATCCAATGTTGTCTCTTAGCCACTTGGCAGCTAGCTTAAGGTCACTACATTATTGGAATGTAAAAAACTCAGTCCAGCCTGAGGTCCTAGGTTCTAAGCTTTGATTTGATCCATACATTTCTCTTATCAGCACCAACACCACAGTATCGTTCTTCCATGGTTGCTTCATGACTCTGTCATAATATATAATTATTAAGGTAGAGGGGGGAGGAAGTGTGAAGGCTAACTTTCTCTTCAAACTGAGCATTCTGAGATATTTCTCAGAGTAAGAAAATACAAATAAACCAATGGCAGATCATGAAACAATCTCCAGCTAAAACTTGCTCCACTGTATAAAATCCATCTGTGACCACTGATAATATATTGCGCTCTTGAGAGGGTACCCTATTTCATAGGGGTAGATTTTAACCACTGCACCTTACATCTCAGTTCCAAGGGCCAAGGGGTAGGGGAAGAGATAATGGTAAAATAAGAAATGGTATTGAGCCTCAGAAGTGAGGCCAATTAATCACAATGGGTCCAACCTTGGTTTCATTAGACCAACGAATCTTGTTTATCACAGTCAGAGAGTCTTGGAGGTGCATCCATTGCATCCATTTGTCTTAAAGTGATGTTTCCATGTCGGCATTCTGCCATGTAGTCCAGAATGGCTGAGTGCTGCAGTGATGGATGTCCATCTGGAAGCTTCTACTGTCCCTACACAGGATCTCTGGGTCCCAGCCAAAGTGACTGTTTTTGGTCACCTCTCCCAGTCAAGCACCTTCTACCTCGGCTTCTCAGTTTAGCCAGGCAGCCAGCTGTAAGAGGAGACCAAGTGGCTCCATCTGTCTTAATTTAAGAATTATAGACGCAAATTCCGTTCTTGGGAATGTTCACTACAGCAGCCACTTGTGTAGCCTTCTTCAGACCTGTGCTTTGATACAGTCATGCCCATGAGCTTTGTAGGCAGTTTCTTAACCTTTTAATTTTTTTTGGTATTCATTCTCAGTTTTAAGATCTTATGTAGACAGCTATGCTATATTTAAGAAACACTAGTTCATTATTTCATGTCACTCTGATCCTTAACTATTTCTTTCAATAGCGTATACCTTCTTAATTATTATATTATTAAACTGCTCTCTTATTAAACATTTCAAATCTACCAGTTTAACTAGAACTTTTTCAGTAAAGTCTTTAAAACATGTGAAACCTTATAAATGACCATGGCTCAGAGTCAACCGTTAAGAATTGGAACTCTGCTTTGCAGTTTGGGTTCAGTCTCTTACTTTTGTACTTGGTAGCATGAAACTGATGCAGGAGTATTGACCTTACTTATAAATTGTCCTTGGCTTTGACTACTGCTGAGTCTTGACAGTGAAAATAAAGAATGCATTTGGAATTAAATTGAAAATATATTACAATTGTTGCAATAAAATGTCAATGTATACTCACTCTAAGTCTGAGTCTAAGTCTAAAAGAAGAAGGATATATTTTCATACTGGAAAAACTCTTCAAAGTCTTAATCGTTGAGGATGATTTGTATTCAGCTAACTTTGTGTTAAAAAGTAAAAGTTGGTATTCTAGCACTGCAAGAAACTTAGAAATTCAGAAACAAATTAGAGCGTGGTACTGCCCATGAATGTTGATCAATGGAAATGTTTGTAAGTGTCTTTTTCTCCATTCTCTCCATTACATTGCCCACAGGTTTGGACTGTAGGATATTCACTTCACTGTGGGATGAAGTCCAAAACAAAATGGCAATTCAAATGGGACAGTCCAAATGAATGGCACAACTTCCAGTGGCTGAAGCCGTTTAAAGCAATAGCTGTTGGCATTTTACACAACATTAAATTTTCTTTAACCCTTTTAAACGTATCTGGAAAGTACTTCCAGTAAATTTAGCATGCACTATAAGTGCTATAACAGGGCAGCAATATCCCATTCTTGCTTGGTGAAAAGCATTTTTTTTGTCTCTTTGCTGTATCGATTTTTGGTTTTGCAAAGTTGAAATGGGGTAGAAAGTTAACCCTAACCCTAAATATGAACAGCAAGAGAGCCCACTGTGTTTGATAATAACCTTGTATTTGCATGTGATATATATATATATATCAATGCAAATGTGTATTATAGATTATACTGTAGTTATAACTATGCAGTCATTCTGCAACAGATTAATGGGGTATTTTGTGTCTTACTAATGAACAGATCAGTCATACAGATCCACTGTATGACTGATCCTTCCTTCCCCATACTAATGCTTGGTTGAAACTTAAGTTTGTCATCTTGACCCTGTCCCAGGCCTAAATGCAGATATTTATGATATTTGTGTTGAAGTGGGGATATATTACCTAAAATAGGTAAAATGTTGACCTTTAACCTTTTAATGTAAATAGTTATTGCAATCCTAATTCAAAACAATATTGAGCTTGGTTTCCAAAGATCCAGTGTAGCACTGTGTCCATGTACACATGTATACACATACATACCTGAATACCAAAAAAAAAAAATACGATTTCCAAAAATGTGCACAAGCAAATCAAACATCAGAACTCAACAACACAATTCAATCCACTTCCTTCAATGAAACCAAAACCTGAGCCTCACAGCAGCCACTTTTAAACAAATAGCCACTCCCACTAGGATTAAAACAGATGAAAATCATAATTTGGCAAGTTTTACGCAATCTACATCATTACAATATCCACCCCCACCACACATTTCGTTTGTACAGCAATTATAAAAACAGATGACACATGACCTCTAAAGGTGAGTGATATGGTAAGTGTTTGAAACACATACACGGCCAAGCCACAAAATGTGCACTGTTTGTTGCCCAACTTGCAGAGATTCAGTTGTGGTACTCGTTGAATGACCAAAAAAGGAGGAAGAGGGGGAGAAGTGACAACTGTGGGGTGTCTGTGCATGTGTGTTTGTTTTATCCCCAGCTGTGTGTGTGTATGTGTACTGCCCGCAGACATAAACTTAGAATCTTCACAACACCATGTGGAGATTAAAAGGAGTCACAACAGTAGAAAATTGCCACATGATGAGAGGAGACAGCAAGACACCAATGACAGACTGTAAAAAGGACAACTTATGTGACAGAAAGGGAGACAGCATTAGCCATCCATGCTTCCCTGTCCAGGAAAAAAGAAATACCCACACACTTTTCAGCTTCTTCTCCAACTCTCTATCTTAGCATTTCCACTCCTCTGGCTTTTGATGCTCGGTAATGTCCGGCATTTCCCACCCATATCTGTTTGAGTAACTCTGCTGGCTACCTGTGTGTTGAAGTGCGATGAGCTGCATTATTAATTGGACAGTCGTGGGTGGTGCAAGAGGCCAAAACACTGCAAAAAAAGCATAAACTGTCAGTGGGCCACAAATGAAAATTATAATGCTGAATTAACTGGCTGCACCATTGTTACCAGTGAAGCCAGTATTTAAATTCCACGTGTGGTCATTGTATGACTTGACATAATACATCTATTTCATATAGTCCCTAAAAAGTTAATACTGTATTGGCAGTGCTTTTCAGTCAACAGCCATGGGTATAGCAACAGTTAGTGTAATTCAGTTTTTTTTTAATTTCCCATTGTGTCTACTGTGTGCAATGTTACTGTGTTATTAAGTTACCTGTTCTCTTTCTGATGCTCTCTGGCTTCTTCCTGGTCCGGCAAAGGTTGTCCTGGTAATCATTGTAAAAACATCCTAGAGGCTGTTCTTTAATTCGCTGTCGTCTCTCATTTGGGATATACAGGATATCCATGCCCATCGACAAGACTAGATTTGATTAGAGTAACACTGGTGTGCACCAAGCATACAGTCATGTCCATCTTGACATTGAGTGCATGCTCCCAATGAAGGAGCCACATTCATTGGGAAACATGGTCTTATTCCAAATAGTTAAAGATTGTGTTTACAGGAATACAAATGTGGCTCATAAATACTGAAACACAAACTGAAATATTTAAATATTTTTACTGGCAATAATGAACATCATTTCGACTGTAAGTACTTCCTATCATTATTCTGCGTGCTCTCAGAAGAGCCATTCTAGATATGGATATGGATAGTGTGTAGTATGAATGTGTGGAATTATATGATCAGTAGAGCAGAGAGAGAGTATGTTTTGCATATCAGCAGCATCAGGCCAGCAGCAGAATCCTATAGTCTGATCACTTGATGCATTCCATGATTCAAATATAATTTTATTTGTCTATTTCAAAATCATTATTCCTCATTTTTCCTCATCTCTTTTTTTCTCTCCTAATAGTATGTCTAGATTTGTCCATTGTGTGCGTTTTAAGACAGGTTCTAAATGTTTGGACAACCCACACAAGACTGACAATGTTGTTAATCACAAATTAACCTAAGATTATTTCATGGTCTGCATCCACCACACTTGCCAGTTTAACACAGGCGTTATATTGTGGACAGACTGTGACACAACACTCCAAAGGGCAACTACTCTATGACTTTGATTTATCAGTTTCACTGGAGTGATGTCACATGTTCTTGTTTTTTTCTCATACAGAGTGCAAGCTGAACAGATGGTATCTGGGAGTAACATATTCTCATTAGGAGGTCCAGAATCTGCATATCTGAAAGGGGAAATGAGAGAAAGGGGGTTTAAATCCTCTGAGTTTTGGCACAGATCATCTCTCTGACCTTCTGTCCAGTCTGCTGGCCGACGGGCAGCAGCAAAAGGATGATGCAGGGAGGAGAAACTGACATCTTCTCCATGGCAAAGAACCCCATATTGGAGTCAGCCCCAGCTAGTAATCACTGATATGTTGCCTTCACCTTTTATAGGACTTTTGTTGGGTGAGACAAATCAATAAATGTCAGTACACTCCAAAAAATAAAAATAAAGGTTGACTCTTATTCTAACGACATCCAGAATAATCACAATGACATTCTAGTCTCTGTTGCTATGTGTTTATGCTCTGGAGGGGGGTGGATAAAGGAGGGTGCTGCTCTGCATAATTGTCTTCAGTAAATCATGCTAAGTAAAGGAAAAATCCTTTGTGAGTTCATTAGCAATAGATTTCATAACACATTTTAATACATCCACCAGTATGAATTTATCTATGACTAACACAATTCAGTATCACATCTGCATCTGGAATTTTGCTTTCATTTATTGGGTGTTCTGTGTGCCTTGTCCAGGAGGACATAGTGACCTTTTGTCTCCTTAAACTTCCGTGCCAACTAAATGTCATGACATATTTCCTGACTGAAGTGTCAAAAAGGGAAGACTTGTGTGTGGTTTGCTCTGATCACTAATTCATCCCTTACATCAAGTTACAATGGTTAACAATGACAAGTAGCAACAATAGCTGATTGTTTGCTCTTAGTGCATCATACACATAAAAGTCATAACTTTACATAGGAGTGTGCATCCCGCCTCACCTGTCACCTACTTTGGCTGACCTTTTCAGTGGACTCACTAATATGTGACGCTTTAATGCATGCTGCTATCAGAGGTTAGCAGAGCAGCGTCTGCTATGGCTGACTGCAAGAACTGCTTGCATGTGATGTCTTCCATTGTTAGTTGTACTTTGTCCAACAAAAGAAAAACACCAGCAAACCTTTGTTTGGGAAGTGTTTTTTGTTCTTTTTTTGAGTTAAATGCGTAATAGTTAGTAGACCCACAATGCAGTTTGGCTTGGCACTGCTCCATTCAAAATTACCCAATTGACATCTCTGCCAGGTGCACATGAGCAGGCCATTTCATGAACAGAGATTCGAGCATGAACTGGTTCTGCTGACTTCATCAGATGAGTCCTGATAAGAGACAGAACCTCTTGTTCAAGTGTAAGATTGTTGGCCATGAAATGCTGCATTGTTTCTTTCCCTTGTGATATTTAGAGAACTCAAGGGAGACAGAGATTAAGCTCAATGCAGCAGATGAGGACAGAGTTGAAAGGCAAAGAAAAGTGACCTGAAGTAAATTTCCTACACAGGCTGTTTAAGGTCACGTTTAAGGATTTTTGTGAAGAGCATAAACACCCTGAAATAGCACAGAGAGGAGATTCTCCTCATTTGCTCCGAAAAGAGCCAGTTGGGGTGAATCAGGCATTGATTAGGATGCCTTCCAGGCACATCTCAATGGAGACATTCCAGCAGAGCCCAACTGGCTTGGAAATGCCTCTGGCTTGCCTTTGAGTTGGTGGTGGATGTGACCGCAGGGTAGAGGATTTTTTTGTTCACTGTCACCTTCTACACACTACTGTTCTGTGTGCAAAAATGTATACATGAATGAACATGTTTGATCGCTGGACTTTGTAACATTATAGATAAAATATACTGTATATAAGCTAACAAGTACTGCTATAGTTCTCAATGCCTTGAGTCTGAAGTCAGCCTAGAGTTTTAGCTCATTGGGTTGGTTGCCAAAGAAAACTGCAGATGATACATTATGGCCAATGTGTCTGCAGAGAAGGTTGTTGGCTTGTTTTCTTCTGCCTTTCAATCATGTATAGTATAATCCACTCAGTCATCAGCTACATGTATCAAATCTTTGATGTATATATATATATTATTTTTTATTTTATTTTTTTTTATTGGAAAGTGGAGATCTCGAGTTTCTTTTCACTGCCAGCTGCTCAGAAATGTTCAATTGCACCATGTTCAGTGCTTCTTTGGTTCAGCACCATGGACAGTGGTGAGAGTGAGAGAGAGAGAGAGAGAGAGAGAGAGAGAGAGAGAGAGAGAGAGAGAGAGAGAGAGAGAGAGCTGCTCCTCATAAGCAAGAATAATTTTGCTTATGCAAAGAAATGAATCTGTTAATGTTTAAACACAAAATAATTTTGTGAACTGAAAAGGAATGACAATGCTGCTTGCTTGCATGGGTCCTCCGTTGTGATAGCGGAGCGGAGAGCCGGCAGCTGGATTTACAGCCGAGGTCAGTATTAGTGTGTGTATAGGCAAACAAACAACAACCACAACGACTTTTACTCATTGCGTTATCACAGAATTACAATATTGAATGTTGAAAGCGTGTTTCGTTTATACTAGGCGGTGGCTATTACGTTTGTTGAAAATGTATTACGTTTGTGAGATTATTGCAACATACGTATCTGTAAACACACAAACAGATGAGTGAGTGGTCCGTGGGATCGTCTGACGTCAGCTCTGACAGCGATTGAGATTATCCCTGTTTGCAAAAAAAAAAACGCTGACTGGAGTCTCGTACTCCTGCTTCTACTGTCACTGATTCAGGTAATCATCCAGGTATGAATTGAAACTCTAAGTAAAAAGTAAACAATGGTATTATCACAATCAAAGTATAGGGCAGGAACATCACCACAGATAAGATGCAAATGGCGTTGTTCACACAACACAGGTGCTGAAAAGTGACAGTGCATCACTCGAAGGTGAAGCTGCATTTCCATCAGACTCAGCCTCATTCAGATCTTATGAAAAAACATTTAATTTTTTTTTATATATAGTTTTTTTGGGAAACTCAAGATTTCTTTTTTTTTTTTTTTCGTAATTTTCCTTTTTTTCCTCATGTCACTTCGGGGGCTCGGCATTATACTGATATGTTTTTGATAACAAAATAGCTGTGCTATAGCTTTCAAATGGCGTAACCTTCCATTCACGACTTATAATGGCATAGATGTAAAGCAATCCATCCAGAGGGAAGCACAGGGTTGAAAGTCTCAGACAACAACAAAAAGCAGCAGCTATGGAGGAGGTTGAGATGTGTCTTTTAAGAAAGGCAGATGGCTGTGGTCATTGTTGCTGAGTTTCTTACCAACTTGCAGTTTCTTTTCAAAAGGTTTTGCCTTTGCTGGTATTTCTTGTGTCCAATGCTAGTTTCACTTGAACTATTCGCTATTGTTGGCTACTATTGAACTATTGTCCCCATGATTATCAGTGGTACTGCTCTGTTTCAAAGAGAATGCGGGCTAAAGAGAGAAGTTTCCATTCGTTTCCACACAAATATTGAACAATAAGCAATTACAGAAGTTAGGAAAGGCTTTCTGCCTTCTGCTATCACTGCACTCATCAAACTATGATAATAGAATCAATGGACTTTTGTCATTATGTTGTATTGTTTATGTTAACTGTATGCATTTTTGTGATCAGCTCTTGAGAATTCTTGTGTAAAATAATTTGAAAACAAATATCCTCTCGGCAAGAAAATAAGATCTCTCTCCCTCTTCCCCCAGCATTAATATTTCTGGGAGTAACCGTCTATGAAATTAATATTATATGATAAAGCAGCATCATTCACATAGTGCATCCACTCATATCACAACCTTACTCACCCAAACATCCTTGATACAAAAAACAAAAAAACTAAAAACTAAAAACATCTGTTCCCTATGCTCGTTTCTTCAGTGGCTCCACAGGATCTGGACGGAGGTGCTAATGTGACTTAATGCAGCAGGATCTGCCATTGGGAAAGTGGCCTTGCAAAGGCCATGTGGTTGAGTCTGACTCATTCTGTGTCTCACAGAACAGCCACAACAACAGCCTCAGACCTCAGGCTTTCTCAGATAAAAGTCAGCCAACAGACCACAGTACAAACAACCATGCTGGCTACAAGACATGGACTCAGTGACAATCTATGAAGGTGAAATTGAAGGGAGTCATTTCTAACCTTTTTACGTAATGGACGTACACAAAGTATTGTCTTTTATCTCCTAAGGTAAATAAAAATAGAAATGTATATTTGCTATTCAATATGCAATTTACTCAAAGTACATAAAGGTATGCTGTCGTTTGTTTCTTGCTTTTTAGGAGAAAAAAAATCATGTTCAGTTCATTTCATTTATGTTCCTTGAATTTCAAGTAATAGCTACAGGCTTATAATTCTTAATCCGCTTTCCTACCAGTCTTAGAAAAAACTACTAAATATTAAGTAACAGGTGTCTTGCAGCTAATCAGCGATCATTTCTACGTTTTGGACAAGCTGCCATCAACCATTTAATCATTTGAAAACTCTGTGGCAATCAATGAAATACAATAAACATGTTGTCTCAAGACACAGAAGGGAGATGACCAACAACGTTCTTCAATAGTTTCTGTCCAAATTCACAAGCACAACGTTGTGAGGAGCACAGAGAAAGTCTCCATTAACGCCTCATCCCTGGCGGTACACTGCATAGGTCCTTTTTTTTTTTTTATGAGCTTATCTGTGATACAGTGCGTCGTTTCCATGGTGGACATTTTGACGCTTGTTACCGATAACAGTTGTGACAACTCTGTTCAGTTCATTTAAGCCAATACAGTGTGACAGTGAGCCAACGGGCACCCTGAAACTGAGCAAGCGATTTTCCAGATTAATGTCTGTCACGGAAAAGGCTCTGATAGTGTTTCTAATACTTACTGAGGGTAATGATAGTTGTTTCATTTGTTTTATAAACCTAATTTACAATAAAACTTAATCGAGATCCAATATAAGTTTACTTTTTTTTCTATACTCTGCTGCAAAAAAGAACACTTTAAAATATGATTTTACATAACCCCTGTAAACCTCCCCCCCACAAATCTGTATCCATTATCTTTAAGTTTTTAATAATAATGAGGCCATTGTACACACAATGTTTTTGTATTAGAGATGTGTACATGTTGTGCAGTCTCGGTAGCTCTACTCCTAAATTAATGCCTTTTCGAGAATGTCTGAAAGTCTCCAGCATTTTAGATGAAAGTGAAATACGTCAAGAGAGGCTGAGAGATGTCGAATCTGCCCTAATTGCATATTTTTTATGGCTCTGATCTACACTTCAGTGGTTTGTGTACTTGTGTTTATGACATTTTTTTTTTCTCCCTCTCTACCCTCCATGGATGGCATATGATAAAACATTCTGAGAAAGGGTTGTTTTAATGGAAAAGTTTCATCTTTGGTTTATGAAATTACTCTTGCTTTTCCAATCCAAAAGCTGAGTCAATCAGTGCATCCTCTGTTGGATGACAGGAGGACGACCATGAATTATGCAGTTGCCTTAAATCTCTACATCTTGCAGCACTGCCAGAGAGCAGTAGTGTGCTAGCCAGGGTGAAAGTCAAAAATATGTTGGATTAATTTTCTGTAGAAACATTTAAAAGTGTTCAAAAATGTTGTAATTAAGACATTTTACTGTATTAATCTCATACAGGCCACACAATAAACATGAAAAATGGATGAAATGGCTAATAGATTTTAATGTAATGGCTGCAGGGAGTCAGGGGTAAATCTGCTTTTTTGTCCTCAGTGCTTTCTTTTCCCCTTGCTCCCCATATTTCAGACCTAATTCTCTGCCAATTCTGATGCCAATCTTTGTTGTTGAGGGGAAATTAGAAGTACCATAACTGTGCAGCTGTCCAGCGCCAGAGGTTGTTAACCAGTAGCTAAATTCAATCACACTCTCTTTACTGTCTAAGGCCATATGTGGACTCCATGGGTTACTCTACTTCTATGACTGGGGGCGAGGTTCCAACAACCTAATCCTAAAACGTAATTCTTGCATAGACTCAGCAGTAGCAGGCTTAACTATTTATTATTTATTTAAATTTTTGCAGCTGGTAGAAGATGGGGTTGCGAGAGTGTTGGCTGGTGCTTTTGCTGAACACAACCTGTTAAGTTATCATTTATTTATTCCCTTGTCAGGTCATTGCTGGTTCACTCTGACAGCCACCTACTTTTGGAGTGTGACAACTTATGGCACATTCATGCCAAAAAGTTGAGCAATTTCACTATCTTAACATATGTAATTATGATGTGTCAAGAGGCATAAACAAATGTCAGTTGTGCACCTTTTTTTTCCCTCTCTCAGGCTCTAACAACAGCATGCAGTTTTGGAAATGAGAAAGTGTGTCGATGTTGAGATTTCTTAAACTGTTTTGTGCAAAATATTGCCACGGTAAGGCTGTACCAGCCTTGCTGTTCTCCTCTCTTATTCCACACTTGCATATTTGTATGACATGCATTTAGACACAGCATGAAACTACACAACACAGCAGGAGTCTCTTTGAATCCCAGCACGGCCAAGAGCTGCATCTGACCTGTGTGAAATGCTCTTTTATTCCCTAATATGAGGTAGGCTCTGTTTATGCGATGTTCTTTTTAGTCTGGTTTTGTTGGACAATTGTACATCTGGATGAGAAAATGTGTCTTTTTCATGTGCATGTGCATTATACAGGAGGAAAAAAAATCTCCCTATTTGGCTGGCGTGCAAAACACAAGGTGGAGTACTTTTCATGGACACCTTGAAGATGTATGATGAGACTGTGGACTCCGTCCAATGAAGTAACCCATACTGTAATCACTCCCTGTGTGAGCAGTACTATGGCCATGGCTTGTGTGCCGTATTCCTTATTTGTCCTACTCATCACTGAGCCATGCATGCAATCAAAAAAAATCTCAATCATTAACCGACCTTGTATCTCTTTCGCTTTGTTGGTGTTGAACAATCTTACTTTCAACTTTGAATAACACACCCAGAAGAGGCCAGAATGGTAATGCATGTGTTTGTTGGACAGTTAGTGTGTTGAGATCTTAAAAATAGAAAATCACCTATTTCTGTGAAATCTAAATTTTTGAAGTTTCATCCAAACCTATTGGCCTCCTAAATGAGTATGCTAAGCAGATTGTTTTCTATCAATAGTGACTCTACGTTGCTATGTTGATTACTTTCTATACTACTAGGAAGAAAGAGGACTACCCAAACAACACTGCAGACGCTGTGCTTTTCTGCCCATCTTTAGCTTTACAACAATGATTTTCAGCTAAAATACCAGTATCTTCCAAGAAACTCTGATTCATGCATCTTGGATTTATTCTTTTTTTTTCTTCTTTAATTTAATGTGCCTTAATGTCTCATTGGCATCTCTACTTTACTTTAAAGTGATATTTTTTGGCAATGTTGGCGTGGAATGTTTTCCACAGTTTTCAAGTATATCTTTTTTTTCCTCATCTTTAGTGGATTCAGGCTTGAATAATGCATATCACTACATAACTGTATCTTCATTAGAGTGTATCTTAAATGAGGTATGGTGCGGCAGTCCTACAAGTTTCTGGAAGCTCCCCATCTTTTCATTTCATATTTAACACACAGGGTCGCAAACCTGTTATGGATCAAGAGGAGAGACATCCAAGCTCAGCATTGGAAATGTGTAATGCAGAGTCAACCCCAAGACCCATATTTAAATTCCAAACCATTTCTCCTTTTCCTTTTTTTTTTTGTCTTTGCCTCGTTGATCTTTCATGGATGTAGGACATCACCACGGGGAACAGGAGGCATTTTGGTTTAATTGTGTGTGATCGACAGACCTAGTGTTTATTTCCTCCTGTCTGTCTAAATGTGGGCTTCAGTTAGAAGAGGCCCAAAAAAGTAACTTTAAATAACCTAACATTCACCAAGGATTACATAAATAGTGCTGGTTTACATCTAGGGGAATATCACAACCTTACAAGTGGACAAAGATTCTGTCAAAAACTGTGTTAAAGTATACTCTACCAAGGGATGCATTGTAAATAACTATATTTTTATGCTAATGATAAATGATCAAAATTACCAGTAACCACACAAATAATCACTCTTAATTAACAACTAATGAATAGTTTACTAAATCATATTCCTTTTGTCAAATTAAAAACGTGTTTGATGCATAACATGATTGTACTGTTCCAAGAACATAATGTAAGCCTGACATTTCCAATTTACTGTATCTGAAAAAACAAGCAAACACATATACGTGGAAGTGTGCTGTTGGGCATTGTGGTCATCTGCATTTCGGCTGTATAAGGAGGCAAGGATGAGTAATCATTTTTTCAAGGATGAGGAGCACAGGAGTCTTGCAAGTGAAGGGGAAAGGGAAATGTTACATTTCACCACCTCTTAGAAGAGGGACCAAAATCCATCTCATATCCTGAAAGGTTACACTCAGATCTATTACCGCAATCAGTGGGGATGAGCTGAAACATCATTTAGGAAAAATGATGGAGATCTGGATAAATTAAATTAGACTACAAATTGATAATTGCAATGCTGGTACTAGAGCACATTTTATGTCCTCTTAAGCTGTTAAATAAAGTGGACACCTCTTTGAAAAGAGCACCATAAGCCTTCACTGTTGCACAGTATTCTAGGTGGCTTGTGTGTGCAGCTTCTGAATATGTACCTGTATCATTTTACATTACAGTATTGTAAAAAATCTGGTAAAAGAAATATAATGGCAGTACTTTTTTATTTCTTTCACCAAGTAATAGCTTGGTAATGACCATGAAAAATATAGACCAGGGTTCTTAGGCTGAATCCCAATTCCAACCGTATGATGACGTAATGGCGGTGTCTCATTTCTTCGGGGAACGTTCTTACCCCTAGCACCATCAACTCCGTATTGAGGGCCAAGGGGAACTCCGACATAGGGGTAGGGGGGAGGGGAAGGAGTGGAATTGGGATTCAGCCTTAAACTGTTGTACGTGTACCACCAGTGGTACACAAGCTTCCCTTGGTGGTGAAAATCAGAAATACTGTTCTACTGTACATAACCAGGGTATGTGATGAGTAGAGCTAAGGACATTATGATAATTTGATAAAAGTTATCACTTGATCCATCTTTATCTAATTTCACTATACCAGTGTGTAAAGTATATGTGAGGAAGAGGAGGACGATGAGAGAGCAACTTATTTTATTGGGAATAAAACTGCCCCCTCTGAAAAGTCTGTAGCTGACTTAGCTCGGCCTTTTTACGCCACTGCTGTTTAACTTTGGTGATGATGGTGTTACTTTGAGAGCTTGATAATCTCAGGTGGTACTTGGTATAAAAAGTTTAAGAACCACTGCTTTGGGATATCATGAAGGACGAATGTCAATTGTATTACATTGTCTTTATCACTGTTGATCAAGAGCATCATTCATGGTAGTGATTCTCATGAAACTATTACCTTGATGGTGATATTATCTCCTTATTAGGAGATGATGACCTCCATAAAGCAAGGCCCTTGCCTAAAGTACATATATAACAGTGTAAGGCTACAGAAACCAAGGGGATTTTTCACTGATACAACCACATGTGAGGGTAATATACCCATTTTTGCCAGTAAATGATGATAAATCCTACACACTGGACCATTAAAAGGAATGGGAGATGGATCTGGTTCTTTAATTGCTGCTCCCAAAAGATAGCTATGATTAATTAAGAAAGTAACATATTCAACCTATGGGTCTGGAGCAGCAATCTTTTTCTGCTTTTAAACTAGCAGTTTATTGGATTTGGATGTGTGCTAAATGCGCTATGAGTGTTGGACCATAAACCTAAACTCAGTGGTCAGCACTTATTGAGATTCCAGACATTTTAGTAGTCATCATCATTTTCATTTCATCCATAAAAGCAGATCTTATGACTGGAAGCAGAAAGTAGTGCACATGCCATATATTCTGCATTAAAGACAAGACAATGAAATAAAGTAGTTGACAATGAATATAGGTCTTTGGCCTATATATTGATAGAAAACAACAATTTAGTTATAAAAACATGTTTGAAAAGTCTCTTTTATGTCCATTTGTGTTGTGATTTCCACACAGAAATGACAGCTGAATTAAAAAAAAAAAGGGTTAATGCTTGACTGTCTGAATCAAATTTGATTTGGACCAGGACGAAGAGTCTCTCACACAATGGTTACCCATGGCTTTTACTATCTGAGTTTGTCATAATCCACAGAGAGCCAAGACGACAACATACATGCATCACGACTCACTATAAACGGCATACATGCTGTCCAGATAGTTAGTTCTACGTGAATGACAACATAACAAAGACTAGATAATCTGGCACTAAACACCATGGAAATGGGTTCTTTTGCATGTTTAAGGTCTCCAGCATCAACACACAACAACTACTCAAATGAAACCTGTGCTCGCCTCAAATGTCAGAGCATGTCAATCCAACAGTCCCTTAGAAATTTTTCTCGTGACATTATGGACAACAGCATAAGGCAAAATAAAGTGCATGAGATTTCTGTCATGCTAATAAACAAGGGAGTTGTTGTGCTGATGATTTATATAGAGAGTAAAATATCTAAATAAGTCACATCGAAAACAAACTCATGATGTGCTGCCCATTGCTTTTTCACATTTTATATTTATATGTATCTTCCAACTGTGACTGAAACCTGTAATCATTTACAGATATGCAGTTCCAATAGAGATAAGTGCCACTGTGAGATGGCCGTCACCATAGTAATTTGAGCAAATAAGCATTCTGAGCAAAGATGTTGGTAATTTAATAGAGGGACTGCTCAGATTGTGGATGATAACAATCTTGGCTGTTTTCTTTCTGTCATTTTATCATTTCATAAAACAATATGTGAAGATCAAGAATTGTGACGTGCAAATGTAAGCTTTCTCCGGCAGCAAGAGGATGTTCGCCTACTCAGAATTGATTTTCAAATTGCACCTTTTTTCTTTTCTTTTTTTGAAGGAAAAAACTAAAAATGTGTATCACGCACATATTACGTGGATTTAAATAAACTAAGGCACTGACAAGAAGAGTGGATTTTAATTATTTTCCCCTGAGAAGTCTCAGACAGTGACTGATAACATTAGAGATTAATACATTTTGCACACTGAGGTGTTAACTGTAGCGCAGGTGAGAGCCGTGGAGATCAGTGGATTTCATTTTTGGGCTAAAAAAAAAACCTTGTGTACTGATTCAGAAGTAGAAGTAGAAGAAGTAACCTTGGTAACATAGAGCTTAAAAGTGTGTGGTACACAGATCCAGTCCAATGCACATCTCTGAAGCACATATAGATCATATTCAGATGAGTTTCTGACTTCATTTCACTTTTCTTTGTTTAAAAACAGCCTGTGGTGTTAAAAATGGTTGCAGAAATTAAGAACACAGTACAGCATGTTCCTGCATGTGTTTCTGTATGTGAAAAGACTTAAGATGCACACCTGGATGCCAAGTACAACTCTGAAATCACTCTTTTTGTGATTTTCTAAATTTTTATTTGTATTTTTTTTAATGGAACCATTTCTGCTAAGGCCAAGCGAGCCCAGCAAACATTACAAGGCTCATAGTCATGTCTTTCATGTTCAACATTGGCACTCGATGTTCATTGTTTGTGCTTAACCAGTACACGGGTCACTGTTTCATCCTACAACAAACCAGGAAGGAGCTTTTTATAAATGTTCTGTATGCTGCCTTTGCAGTGTTTTCTTCTGAACACCTGGGTCTTGCTGATCACAGCCGGGCCTTTGATCTGGGCTCCCGAGAGTGTTTCTTTTCCAGTATATTCATGGATTAGCATCAAAATAAGAAATATGTTTAGATAGCTAGAAAATGGAGAGAGAGTGAAGCAGAAATCAAAGCAACTCTTAAATGAATTCTCTAAATCCATCAATATGTACTGGGTGGATATGTCTCCTGTCTAAGTGTAACCTTCTGCTAAAAGCAAGGTGACTTTTATATGTTATGTATTTTGATGGGTCACAGTTTGAAGACAGTAGAAATTGATTTTTCTATTTTTTTTTTATATGATGATGTTATGGACTGGTTTAATTCAGTTGCAATGCTGTTACTTCCTCACAGTCTTGTAAAAGACTTGCAAAACTCTCTTTACTCACATGCGACTTTTGCGAGACTGAGCTCGCAATACTTAATCTCTAAATCCATATGATTTAGCGGAAGCAATGGGAACATATTATTTTTATTACTTCATACCTTGGGTTTTAAATGTTGTGTCCAACCATGCCTAAATATAAATAATAACAGGTAAGCCGTTTTGAAATAGTTCATGGCTCATAAAATGAAAGGGGAAAAAAGTACACAGTTCACAGGATTTGATTATTCTAATTTATAGACAATGAATCAATCATTAAGCAAAGTATTACACCAAATCACAGCAATTCCCCACACTTGACAGAATGATCACTACTGTTTAAACCCACTGAGTGGACACATGCATGAGCCCGCAGTGTCATCATTCCCAACAGACCGCTCAATCTACAGCATAAGAATGTTCAAATTCAGACAAAGCTTTGAAGTGGCGAGACACACACTTTTTGAGCCCTACTACAGCAACAGCTATAACCAGTGCATTCAAATACTGAAAAAAAAAAAGCCCTGCTGTGTTGATAACATGACCCACATGAGACAACCGTATAGGGCCATCAGCACATGTTTGGCATCCAGTGAATAAATTACATTAAGGAACATGACAAAACAGAAAGATTTCCTCCAGATTCCACACTAACGGGGGACAATCCTCTCAAAACTGACACCATATAAGCCCTGAGCAGGGCCCTTGAAGTACAGCAGGGGTTCCAGAAAAGCAATTTCCCCCTTGACATCACTGTGTGTACACACTGCTCTGTTGTGAACAGTGCACTCCGGCTGCTAAAATAACCTTATAAATACCAACTTTTAGCATGCTTGCAGACTTTGAAGATGACATATATGGCAAACATATTAACATATGGAAGAAATAAAATGTCCGTCATACATACAATCCTTCAATCATTCATACTTTGCCATTCCAATGTGCAATTTATTGGACATGGTCGTGGTTGAAGTTAAGGCTTCATGCTCAGATAAGAACCAATCAGACCTCAATCAGACTCCCCCAAGGCCTGGATGATCTAATGCTGACATGGGGGAGTAAATCACACCTAAGACAGAGCAGCAGCACAAAAATCCCCAGCGCTGCACTCTTTAAGCAGTGTGATAAAAAGCTAAATTGAGCAATGGCATTACATTAAGACTTTTGCTGGATTTAATTTGAATTTAACTCAATGTCTGTATCATCCGTGACCATCAAAACCACATGTCCCACAAAATCATTCAAGCACGATTTCACCGCTTCAACGACTAATCATTGAGTTGCACATTAGCTAAGAAATTATTACAGTGATTTTAAGAAATGTAGCATGCTTTCGAGACATAATTTAATCAAATTTTGCTCTATTATTTGATTATTTATTCTCCATGTTACTGTTGTTGTAGATTTTGATATCTCCGTGATTGGTGTGCTTTTGTAAAAACGTTATTCTTGTCAAAAAAGATTCCTTACGAGACATAATTATCCATCTAATTTCAGTGTTACAATGCAAGGGAAACATAACTCCAATCCAGCACATACCTTTTTCCCACATATTTCCTAAGTTTTTTCTATATTTAAAAGAAACTTTTTGTGTTTGTCCAAAACAACATATGATGCAGAGAAGTACTTGACTGTGGACATGTCACTATTGTTGTTTGTTTTGTGTACCTCTGACTTCAGATGTAAGCCTGATCCTGCAGCTTGAGAAGCTCTCAGTTCTGTCTGCCCATTGTAACACACACAGCAGTGAAATGTTTGGAGAGAAAGCCAGAAAGCCCAAATTTGCTGCTCAGCTTTAGTGAGATAAAATTTATTGTACAAATTTTCCAACAAAGCAAGTAATCAAAGCCTCCGTCCCTCGCTTCTTGTTAAACCAATGTTACCTCACACTGCTGCCCCTGGTAAAGCTTTGTCGCCTTCACCCCAGCCACATCATTTCAAGATCAGAATTTGAAAAGTTTAAATGTTATTCAATGTCTCGCTCTTATTGGGTTTTCTTGCATTTTGCTCCCTGTTTAGTCTAGCATGCATCCAAAGAGCAAAGCAATCAGCCCCAAGTCTGACTGGATTTCCATTTGTTGCAATGGATTGTTTAATTATGACGGGAGTGCCCCTGACTGAACATGCCATTCTTAAATATACCGTGCATTGCAAAAGAGGGGATTCAAGGCCATGTCTCTTCGATAATGAATAATCTCAGGTGCAGCAATGTGCTGCATGCATATCCTTCTTGAATTAATTCGTAGACTGTTTTTCCCTTGTATGATGACACTGTTTAAGTATTTGACACAACCATAGGCCTACACAAGCCAAATCAGGGTTTACCATTCCAAAATCCAGTCTAGTCCAAAAATCTGGTCTGAATTGGGACCTTTGTCTGTGAACTTTTCTATGTGTACTTTAGCTTCTTATCACAGTCCAAAAACATTCAGATTGGGGTTAGGTTAATTGGAAACTCTAAATTATTTGGGTGATTGTGATTGTGAATGTGTTTTGTCTTGTCTTGTCTGGGCCATGTTGTTCAGAGTGAACCCTTGCGACTTGCCCAATGTCAGCTGGGAACTGATCCAACGACGGTACCTTCTCTCAAGTGGAGCATTGATAATAGATGTATTTGAAAGAGTTTAATCCAGCATAATAAATAACATGGCACACAGTGTCATGCAGAGTCCCCTTCATTTCCATATTGTATGGCTTTCAAATAATATCCTTGCACTACTCTGAAGAAATAAACAAATACAGAGAAAACAAATCAATGGGAGCAATAGAGGAAGATGGAGACAAATCGCAGGTTAATGCTCTCTGTGTCTGGTGCTGTGTCAGTGCACATTGTGCTCATTTTATGTTATATATGCATTAATGAGAGTATTTGTTGGAGAAAGCATTCTACATTGATTGATACTGCAAGGAGACTTAGTGGTGCTGGAAAAATAATTGTTTCTCCTGCCAGTAATAATAGCTTTCCTGATCAGAGAGGGTAACAATGTATTATCAAATGTATATATGGACCAGGGAGGATTGTGTACGAATGGATTCCCATCTGCAGATTAGAACAGAACAGTGCAGGACAGAGTAATAGCTCTACAGAGCAGCTCTTCAGTCAGTAACACAAGTTCAACTCTCACTTGTGAACAAGTGGAAGGAAGCTTATCGGTGCTTAAAGCTTGCCATGTGATCATGTAAAAGTCGTCACTGGTATGGTTTAACATATAAACAACATATAGAATGGAGGAGCATTAATTAATCTGATGTTAAGTAGTATTCTGCATATTATATTATGAGACAGATTCCCTGCCACAGGAAGCGGAGAAGAAGAATGCACAAATTATGGTGGAAACAGACGAAGAGTCTCCAAAACTCTGACCCAAAGTTTCCAAAGTTTGGGAACATTTCACTGAAAATAAACCAGCGAAACACGTTAAATGCAATCTCTGTGAAGCGCAACTCTCATTCCATGGTAGCACTACGGCGACGCACGAACACCTCAATTAATTAAAAACACCTTTATTAATTAACCAGCAGCCTATGATGCAAGTACATAATATGTTTGTGTCGTACTTCTATCAGTCGGAGGCGAAGCTGTTTTGACATACTTCATTTCAGCTCCTGGCCATACTAGCGTTTATAATGAATTGTAAACATCTTTCACTTATCAACTGTGTGATTTGGAGCATATTAATTTGATATTTAAGCGTTAAGAAATTTCATTTGTTTCAGATATTTAACTGTGATAAATGTCGTGTTATTAAAGCACACGTGTGAGTCCGCTGCACGTAGGTTACACAGAAGTCCAAAATAGGTGCTACAAAAAAAATCGTGATTAGTCGACTAATCGAAAAAAGAATCGATAGATTAGTCGACAACAAAAATAATTGTTAGTTGCAGCCCCAGTTCACTGAGGATGAGAATACAGAATCTAAATCTAAGTCCTGCTTAGTTTGTAGTACAATAAACAACATCATTCATAGATAATACATGTTTAAACATTGCCTTTCCACTGGTAGGCCTAGCCTAGCCAGTGATACACACCATGAGTCCCAATCAGTAAGCTTGCAGGAGCAGCAATATCAAGGAGTGGCTAAGTGGCTGAGCAGCATAAGTCAAATGGAATTCTGATAAGCAGTTCCCTGATAACAACCCCTTCCATATACCGGTAGTTTGGTTATATGTGTGTGAAATGTGAGCCATGGCCTGTTTTAGGTGAAGAACACTGTTAAAATCCACTTTATTATTCTGCAGTTCCAATGTGTGATCAGTGTGTTAGGCCGTATGTTGCAGCTGGATTGTTTTTCATTTAGTTGCTTAAATACTTAATTACAGCATTAACGATAGGACAAGTATTTGTTTAAGTATTAATTTTGAGTAAAATACACATTATATTGCTGTTTTAATCTCAATTTCTGTTGGTTATTACACAATGCAACAATTGTGACATTTTGCAAAAAAAAAATTTGCAACACCCGCATTATGTAGTAACAACCGCAATATGTAATAACTCATCACATAATGCGGCAAAATGTATTATATATTGCATTCAAGATTACATAATGTGGCAGATTATTACATAATGGCGTGCAAATGTATTACATTTTTACATAATGTGTCGTTACATACTCCCCACATCTTACAATGGGTCCAGTGACTCATATGAATCATCCTATGCAATTAATAGTGTCAGCATTAACGACAATTTATTTCTAAGTCCAGCAAAAAACAATATGTTGCTGATTCTATGATGAATTCAATATTTTAGCACATTGAAGGTAATAACTGATTTTTGAAGCAAAGTAACAGTTTGTCAGGTTCCAACATTGTCAGCCGAGTCATAAAAAAGATATTGGACCCAAGGAGGTATGATGAACTTATGACCCTGCGCTCTAATAATGTCTGTTACCTAGTCCTCCATATAAATCCTAGTCCAGATGGCCAGTCCTTTTCCTTGGTCTCACTCAGTCTGGTGAATTTTATTTTCCCCCAGCAGGAAACCGTCAGTGACCCGAGCACAGGTGAAGCAGCAATTAGTGCGAGTCTCCTCATATTGCTTCAGCTGCTAAGAGCAATTAACTGAAATGAAATATGTACACACACTCGCAGAGTTCCGGAAATAGCATTGTTATTTTTATCTTATTTATTTATTTTTATAAGAAAACCAAGAAACGCATACTGGGAATATCATCTACAACTTTATCCTCAATGTGAGGGTTGCGCTGGTGTCAATCCCAGCTGACATAGGGTGAATGGCGGGGTACACCCTGGCCAAGTCGCCAGTCCTTCACAGGGCAACAACCATCACTCTCACGCTCAAACCTAGTGTCCAATTTACTACATCTATTGGGAATAATCTCTAAATAAAAGCAGTAATAAAATTATCAAATTCAATGGAGGTTGGCCCATAGAATGCCAAATCCAGCATATAGAAGAAATGTGGCACAAAGAAGTTTACTGAATTATGCAGAGATTGAGGACATTGAGGAACAACAGACAAAAAAACATATACTGGGTAGTCCCAGCTTTTACACGCAAGTGAACACCTTTTACTTAAACATTAGAACTGCTATGCAGACTGAACAGGACTAAGGCAGCAAAGCACCAATTGATCCATCTTCTAATTATTACCTTAAGATGTTCTGTGTGCAGCAGCATACCAGTATCTAATCAAATCTAATTAACACTAGTGGCCCCCTCCAGAAAACAGCATTACAGAGGGATTACATAGCTATCTGTGCTGGTCTGATTAATGGCCACTTTAATTAATGCTGAAGGGGTCTGTCCGAGTTCCTCACTGTAGAGGAGCGTGCGGCAGTGAGCCAGCTGTAATAGTGCGCTCATACAAGCACACACACTCATCGAACACCTGGATCCTTGCATATGTTGCACACAATCTGAATCTATATCTAGAAAGTTGTGTGCATCTGATACATATGGGCAGGCAAATTAAATTACAGTATGCAAAATCTGTTAAAAATCTGCAGGATGGAAATATGTTAAAGGGTGTAATCTATTAAACAAAAGGTTGTGAACACAACAGCTGACCCAATTAGGGCAGGAACATACTTTTCGCCTTCCCTCTCTCCAGAGAGCTGCGGCACAGTTCCCCCATGTATGTAACTGTTGAGGATCCATTCATAGTAAATGAGGGTCTGCATCGGCATGCATGTATATACAGCATATAATGAGTATGCACTCATTTGTTAGTACTTGTATTCTTGGAGCAATCGATTGTCCATGCAGCAGACCTCACATAAACTCAATTTATGTATTTTTTGAATCAGGCTTACATTCAAAGTGTAGGCTATAGCTTTAAGACAAATGAAAGAGCATTGCCACACAACTCAATTTCAGTTACTCTCATCATAATTAAAACATCAATTGCAACAAATTGAAATACAGTTAGACTTGGCACTGATGGCTCCACTCTTCGTTGCTCCCTGGATTGGCCAAGCAGCATGTTAAACAGTGAGTGCAGTGCAGGAAATGGGGAGTGCCCAAGCACCAAGTTTTTTTTTTGTTTTTTTTTTATGTATCTACTGTAAAGCACTTTGATCGAAAGCACTATACAAATAAATGTATCATTATTATTACCATTAAACATGTCACACTTTTGAACCTCTCAAACGCTGATCTTGAAAGGCAGAGGCTGCGGTGGTGGCAGTAAAGCTTTGTCAGCATCAGCAGTGTAAAGCCCAATTTATACTTCTGCGTAAAGTGCTCTGCGTAGGTTACGCAGAGTCCTCTGCGTCGACGCAGAGCCTGTCGAATAGCCCCTGCGTCGTCTCCAACTGCACGAGATATTTTTTTAAGTGTCCGTCACTCCGTCAAGGGACAACGGAGACGGCAAGAGCTACGATTGGTCCTCAGGACAGGCCGAGCGAAGCTGCTCTGTGCCGGCTCAGTCTTTCTCTCTCTTTCTCTCTCGGACACCATTGCTCACTGTAGCCAGAAGCACAACAACCTTGCGCATCGACCCCTACTGATTGGGCGGGAAGTTGCAGCGCGTGTCCGTCACCAAGACGCAGAAGTATAAAGGCTCGAGGCGTCTCCGTGGTGACGCAGTCGGATAACGCATTACGCAGTCGGAGAAGTAGAATGTGGCCTTAAGGCAGCATTGGTGTAGCAAGAAATTATTCAGCTGGCTGTCAGTCGATTACACCTGGGGCGTATCACTACCAGGTACCAGGTACATACAGTATAAGCTATCTTTTGACTCATCCTACCACAATAACATGTTGAGAAAGGCTAAGAACATTACCTCTAACCCTAACCATGTCCTGAACCATGAATGCAGACTAGTACCATCCGGCCACAGTTACATGGTTCAGGTTAGACCAAAAAACGCCTTTGTACACCAATAAACTTGAAACTAAACATGGAACTTTAAGAAGCCTTAAACACAATTTTCTGCTCCTTATGTTCATTTATGACTGTGGTTCTTGGATGCTTTTAGTTTTCGCTGTCCCATAAGCTGCTGTGATGCAAGACAAATTCCAGACCTGTACTGACAATAAAGTATTATCATCAGCCATTATCATATCATATATATATCATATCATATCATATATTTTAGATCTCCTCAGGGAATACACTTCCAGGAATCACACATGCACAAAAAAAGTTTTTGGTACTGCATTATTTCATTTTCAGATTTTTAAAATTCATTCTGGCCATAAACCTCCCACATTTCATCCAGTGTAGGGAACCATAACCCATTCAAATCAAGAGCATGCTTAGTGACATCCTGTTTCTTAAGATGCTTATCAGCAAAACAACAGCACACACCTTCGATTGAACACTCTTACCCAGCCTATTACCCCAATACCTTGCTACTGCACGCAGACTAATTGGAATTTATATCTCTAAAGTGCTTTGAATATTTCTGTCAGACATAGTTACGTGTTGTACGGTACCAGATTTGACCTCATTTTTCAAAGATTGAATTTGAAAAAATAAAAAAATCCAGAATGTTTTGAAAACTGTTACATTACCCTCCTAATGCGACAACTCTACCAACATAAATTATGTATAAGTCTGGAATCTAATTAAACATGTGGCTAATACTGTCACAGTTCAGGAAACAGGAAAATCCTCAACCGACACTGCTGGAGACCTCTGCAGCAGACATACTGTAATGTATAATTGAAGTATAGCAATCCAAATAATTCATATCACAATCTACTTGAAGCATCTGATTTCAGCGATAACAATCCACATCATCTTCTGCACAAAATCATTACAGATGGTTGAAGGCCTTAAACTTAATCTCCAAGATACGACATGCAAATTTCAAGACTTCCCTTTGCCTCCGTCGGTGTGCATCAATCAGTCTATTTCAACATCAAATGTTCTCTATCGTGCCATGTTATCTCACATTTCAAAGGCTGTGGCTGATATGGCATGACTCCAGACTGATAAGAGCACAAACACCTGCTTGCTCTGCAGGCATGCTGCGTCGAGAGAGGGGGCCTTTTATATTGGCTTCGGATTGCTCTGCTGATACACAAGGTTTAATCTCTCTGTTTTGCACCTGTTTTTTTTTTTTCCCAAATCCTTTCCATGTTTTTTCCCCTCATGCTGATGAATAGTAATGTTCCATATCTTGTACCAAGGACTATAAAAAAAAAAGTTTGCAAAGACACACAAATTCTAATTGTTTTAAATGTATCTTGTTTTCATACGCCCTTTTGTCCTTTCATTTTGTTCTAATGCTCATGCATCTTTCTTTTTATTAACTTTTGGAATGATTGTGTGCCCACGTGTAAATGCCTGACTTTTAAAGTTGAACATTTTGCTTTTTTTTCCTGTAGGTTAACCACAACAAAGACATGCACAATTCATGAGGTGCAAGTCTTTAGTTCTCAGTATTCTGTGAAGGCCATTTGAAGGGAAGGTGAAATTACTCATGAATGATTCATACAAAATGTTCCCAAAATAAATGTCAATCCATGCCGTCGATGTCTATTTCAAGTGTGGGATTAAAATAGATGACAGCATTAGTTCCATCACTTGAAGAAAGAATGTATTCATTGGTTTTAATTTTGTGGCAAAGGAGAATTTTATGAATACATAATGTTTGGCAAACATGAGAAATTCAACCATGGGCTGAGTAAAAGGCAAATTCAAATGTGACTGATTAAAGAGTTAGTGTTAGATGTTTACGTGCAACATCTGATCAAGGGAATAATAGAATAAAATCCACCTGCTTGGCCACCTCATGAAAAACGTCCACTCTTTTGTAAAGTCAAAAGAAACTGCAGCGATGCTGGGAACCCAATCAAACATTTGGTATCTTTTCACAATTCCCCACAAATGCGTTTTTTAAATTCAATTCACTGTCTGAACAAACTGGCCCCAAACTTATGTTAACTTGTGTTTCGGCAATATAATTCACTGTCACAAAATAATGCCATTGCCCCTAGGTAAAATAAGTAAAAAATAAACTTTAGCTGTCATCAACTCACTCTTCAAGATGTCAGAGGTCGGCAGTTGTCATCAATAGCCCAATCACTTATAGTGGAGTTCCATCTTCATCACTGACCCACAAAAAAAACAACAACAAAAAAACAAACTCACATTAGCATGTATGATGATTACAAACACATATATGTGTCATAGTACATTACATGCTATCGTCAAATCACAAACGTTAACAAAATCTCAAAATGAACGAAGACCCAGCATTTATGTGAGATATCTGTCGAATGTAACAATAGGACGCAAGAAAACTGAAAACTTCTTGTGCCACATTCCTGTCATGACAGAGCAGTACACACAAAATTTTAATCACAAGATCAAAACAGACCCACTGCAACCCGTTTGGTCTGAGATTGTACTTTTTAACTCGTACAGGCACAGGAATAGAGTCCTCCGTATGAGTAATTCAATTATCAGAAAATAAATAAATCATAAAAAGCTCTGATATTACATATTATGAACTTGGTACTCAGCACTGACACTCCTTGATGAAATCATGCTCTGCCTTAGTGACACATTTTGATTTGTGCAGTCATGTGTGGTAAATGTTGTCTTTTAGGTTTTTTCCTTAAAATAATCATGAACTCAACATTGTTGAAAGGTATAGAATGAAAATATGAAGTTAACATTTGTGGCTGGATGTTTTCATCTAATAATTCCATGTCAAAGACTTTTGACATGGGATTTTTTGGAATTGTTGACATTTATTCAAAGCTTTATTTTTCCATCATCACACAGTCATGTCTACCTCATTTAGAGAGATACAACAAAAACTACTTGTGGTCTAAATTGGTTTCGTACAATTGGAATGAGATGGACATTAGGCACACTGTGGCCACATTAAGTCTAGATGCACTCGCAGCGGTGATTGTTTTGTTGTTGGTGTGGCAGGAAATTGGCAGTAATAAGGATGTTTAAAGACATGCAGTGAAGACATCCCAAGCCTTTGATACCAGCCAAAATATTTTTTTTTGTGTTTTTTTTCACTCAATTACCACCACCAGTTGCCAATGTGCCGCCACTATTAAGGCTGTCTAGTCTTTTTAGTATTCGTCATTGCAGGAATACAAATGAACTGGACTCTGCAGTGATGCTATCAGGACGAAACCAGATCTGTGTGATGACTGAATAAACTGAACTTTATTAAATGTCGACCAACTATTCTTGCATTGAAATCATCACACATGTCTGAGCATGCAGTAGTTCTAACATTCCTCCTACACAATCTCCATCCGTGTGTGATATGCCCACAGAAAGGTGATACAATTACACATACACAAGCACAATGAATGTAAAAAAAAAAAAGCGAATCTGTTCAATTTGACACATGTTTTATTATTCCTGCATTATGCAACCGTTGCTAAATGTCATGTAAATGCTTCAATGAATTTCAATTTACCATCAAGCCACTAAGCCCCAATTTGTACTTCAAGCTGATAAAGTTAAACTGAGGGATGAGTAGAGGAGAAGCGTGTGCATGGGACACTTCCCCGTGAGTAGCATTATCCACCTTGAATACAAAATGTCACTACTAGTCGGGGGAGCTGCATAAAAACTCAGAGTAATTAATGTAGAATATTGGGTTAGCTTTGCTGAACAAGTACAAGTAATGAAGTGTCAAAGTCTGTGTTAATTAAACATTAAAATATTCAGTTCAGTACAAAAAAAAGAGAGATCTGCTTCTCCAAGTTCTGGCGCTGACAATCTTATACAGTTATAGGCTGTCATAATTCCATTTGCTTTTAACGTCTTTATATTATTGAATGTGTGAGCAGGCTACACAAAAGAAACAACTATCACTAAATAGGCACCCACTCAAATCCTGAAATGTGGATACACAGTATATTTGATTCTGCTTTTGCTAAGTTGCTTTTCACACTAAATTCACAAACTGTGCCATATTCAATCCATCCTTACATCTTCTACTGCTTTATCCTCCACACGAGGGTCGTGTGGGGTGCTGGTGCTAATCCCAGCTGACATAGGAAAGACAGGAGAACAGCCTGGACAGGTCACCAGTACATCACAGGGCCACAACCAGTCACTCTCACACTCAATTTAGAGTGTGTAATTTGGCTAATCCCCGAATCTGCAATTTATTTGAATTGTAGCAGGAAACCACAGAACGCAGAGAAAACTCACGCACACCATATTTAATATACAATTAAATAAACTGGTACTTCTATCAATAATGTGACATCAACTTGGCTGACACGCTCAGTCTTTGGAGAGCTACACCCAAACTCAACCATAGTTATATGCCAAACCTTAAAATTTATTGATTTTTGTTGTGGGCACCTTTGCCTCCAGAATGGCAGTCAATGCCCCTTACAATTATTTTTAACAGTTGTTAAATCATTATGCTTTGGAGCCAGCATTTTGACTTTGCTACCTTTTTTTTTTTTATTTTGAGCTCTATGAAAAATAATAGCAGTGTGGAATATGGATTAGTTTGTTTGGCTGTAAATAAGCATTATTCCTGTGATTATACCTTCATTGACACCTTGTGGCAAAGCAATCATAATTCAAAGAATACACCCACACTTGTCAATTACACTTGTAAAAACAATTCCCTTCTTCCCTATGAGTCAAGCATAACAATTCCAGCTTAAGTTATGTGTTATTTTGCCACCATACATCCAATCAATCACAACCGGTGGTAAATACGTGTATGACATTTGTTTTGGACGGATATACATCTGCAAATTCACTTCTATTATCACATGCTGTTTGAGCCATTTTTTTTTTTACAATAGAATTTTCCTTTGACCTTTTTCCCCCATTTTTTAACCACAACACCATTACCTCTGTTGGCCCTCAGGTCTAACTTAGACAATGACATTTGAAAGCGAGTCTTACAATGTTGCAGCGCCCTTTAAATGAACAGAGGCAGGGTCCATGTTTTGATTGAACTCAAATCATTTGAATGCAGGTACAATGTGGTTATTTTAAATCTTTTCACTTGACACCAGCAGAGGGGTTTGTAAAGCCATGTGGAAATAATTGTCTGCGGCAAGGCAGTAATCAAACCGAGTTTGAAAGGTCTCCTTGAAGGCTGTTATTGTATGATGATTACTTCCACTGAGAGCGTTATCTATAGATTAATGCTGCTTTCCAGGAGATTACCAGCATAGTCAGCTGTGAAAAGCCACTGTGGGATTAGGTACTTCAAATACTGTATACATAATTGTCATAAAGCATTAGCAACTTGTAAATATTTTATTCTCATGGTTGTACCTCTGGTGCTGCAAACACGTGGGTAGCTGTTGATTCGCTGGATCCAATAAGTCCCATTACAAAGAAACTGATTTAAAGTAAATTATTGTCTATTAAAACCTGCAATAAATTATGCATGTTTGGGGGGAAGCACTTGTCTACACCTCCCAAGTGCAGTACTATTTTTTTTTTTTTTTTTTTTGTGCTAATGGGTTATAAAGTGCGGTTTTATAAGGGTCACTGCAACACAACTCTCCCCTGGCTGAATTAGGTCAGCCCTGCCACATGAGAATGAATTGTCAGCTCTTGTAAAAAAAAATATAAATAAATAGTGCTTAGAGGGAATGCATATGAAATGTATTGTTTTATGTCATGAAATAGCATGATATGTTTACTGAGATTATAACATTCATCCATCTTCTACCTTTATCCTCCACATGAGGGTCGTGGGGGGTGCTTTGCCAATCTCAGATTCCATCACAGGGCCACATACATAGACAAACAACCATCCACTCTCACACTCACAGCTATGGTCAACTTAGTGTCCAATTTACCTAATATCCATATTGCATGTTTTTGTACTATGGGAGGAAGGTGGAAAACCCATGCACAGACTCCATGCAGAAAGGCCCTGACATACCGGCTTAAGTGATAATACTCTCGATATAGCCAGTTTATTCACAATTAATGTTCGGTTTGTGTGGGATTGGTTCCTCAAAGCATGTCTTCATGACTGTGTTATTTGGCTCTAGCTTGAATCTAGATCAGTGGGTGCTAACGTGGGTCCTGAGTGCAGTGGTTGTTAAGGCTCACCACTTGCCCGATAGGCACATGCAAGTGTCATTGTAATGCACCGTAGTCCAAATTAAATTTGAATAAACTCAATATCTCAAAGTTGGAATAACACACACTGACAATGACATCGGAGGTGCAATCGTCACTGGATGTATGTTGGTCAATGGGAGCCAAACTGACCTTATCACTATGCATGTGTTCCATAGTTTGTACCGACATGCACTGACTTGGAAAGAAAGAAATAGCTGCTACACAGGAGCAAAAAAGAACAGCAAAGAAAAACTTGGCCGGTACATTTTTTTGGACTGACAACGAGACTGTGTTGCCCACATCATTGAATACTTCCAACAAGCTAAAACAGGGGCATAGTAATTCAATCAGTCAGTTCACTGCTTGTACTTGTATATTAAGAAAAGGATAGTCATCCAATTAAATGGCATGGTGAAGCTACAACCACATTGTATGTAATATACTGTAAATAAAAAAATAAAATAAAAGGTTGTCATTTCAATCAAATGGCACATCAAGCGGAGTTCCAAAAGCATATCATGCTATTCATTATGTATGTATAACAAGTCGAACAAATCACAGCAGAAATAAAGAACAGAAAGAGCTAATGCTGGTGTATTTTTAGAGACATTGTGCACATGAACATCCATCACTGATTCTCACTCTCGGAACGGTGGTGGTGCTATGTATGGCAGGAAACAGGCAAGTGGAGAGAATGGAGACAGTAACACAAAAAAGCAGGTTCTTTCTGTCAAAGGAAGCATGTGCTCTTCCCAAAATGAATTTCATCTCATATACATGCGTAAATCTCATCACCCTCCTACCTCTCTCTTGGTGGGAAAAGCTGTTCAGTAAGACAGCTGAGATAAATCAGCTGTGTGGGGCCCTGATGTAGCCTGTGTGGGCTGGGACAGAGATGAAGCCACTGCGAGCGGCCTCTGGGTTTAATGATGTGCAGTGAGCTAGTGGAGGCGTGTAAATCTGCAGCTGGCATCTCATTCTCTGCAACCTCAATTTCTCTCCAACCTCCGAGATATCTCTGTCAAAGTCACCTACGTGGACCGGTGTCAAACAAGTGCACCGAACGCCACAGTGGGTTAAGGAGACACAGCGACACATTTTACACATGGACAGACACTTTGTGACCTAATGAAGATCATGTTACAACATTTCAGTGTCCTATCCATATTTAACTCACATTTTTTCACAATCCCGGCAGAGATCCCGGCAATAAAATGGCAAGATAGCACACTCATTTCAATTAAAACAAATGACGAAAATGATGATGTAAACCATCCAGTAATGTAATCTGGATTGTCGTCCCCAAAGCCTCAAATCATATTGAAGTCATTAATCAAACTAAGAGGTCACATCTTTTCCAATAAACGGCATGTTTTTTATGATTGTTTATCGGAGCATCTGCAAACTGTTGCAAACCCGTGACCATGTGGGGAAATGCCAATATTCTACTGCTGCCATCAACTATGAGATTTGTTCATAGATTGAAAAAAGTAATTACACGATTGATGCAATTAATGTGCCAATATGAGAACATAAAACAACAATACATGGGGTTACTGAGGTAAAAATGATCCATGTGTTAATACATGAAAATGTTTTATTTTCCTTAATTTAGAGGTTGAGGAGTCCAACACTGCAGCTACAATAAGAGTATATAAAGTCTCTGAGTGAGACCTATAAATTCAATAATGTATTACTGCTTTGTAACTCAGCTGTATCTGCTTAAGTCAGCGAGCCAAGCATGGACGGACTGAAAGGCAGATAATCATTATGGACATATTGAGTGACATATTTACTCTCATTCCATAGCTCTGCTCTGTGTTTCACTGGACGTGTGTCCTTGGACAGCCTCACAAACCCTGTGAGAGCTTTTCCAACTTCACACCACTCAATAATTACAAACTGTTTTCAAATGACATGCTTTTTAAAAAAATATATATTTTTACACCATTTGATGCAGTTGTCAACACAATCTGTCAGCGTTGGAACACAACACATTAAATTTTGCATCGTAAACGAGGCAGTTGTCATTCGACTAACAGAGAGCCGCAATAGTTGTTCCTTTCAAATTTGTAAAATTACACACCTGACATATTTCTTGTGCAAATTATGATATTTCTGTCTAAGTTGCAAATGCCTTGTTGCAAAAACAAATACTAGGAGATCAGTATTTGTGTAATTTAGGCAACACATACAGTTTTATTGTGTGTTTAGCTAAGATGTACAAGCCTATAAAAATAAAAATAAAAATAATGAAAGATGCAAAACTTCCAAACACTCATGTGAGTACTTAATTAAGGACCTAATTGTGTGGGTATTAAGACAAAATAATTAGAAAAGTCATTAATTACAAACATGAGGATAATGTGACCAGTTAATGTTACTTTATACTCGATGTCCCCACACACCACTGCGGGAGGGGAAAAAAAACAAAACATGGTTACATAGATTTATTTAAGTCTGTGGGAACAAAATACAGTAAATTGAAATAGACATTAAGAATTATTTGTTCTACTTAGAGAACATGGCAGCACATATGGGTGTAATATCCGTGACCTTATGCTTTTACAGAGTCTGCTGAGGATCCAAGGACTGCGACTGTGATTTAGATGCCTAAGATTTTATGCTCGTCCTCCAGGGAGCATGTGAGTGTGGCCTGTGCTGCACCTGATGATTAGTGGAGCAGGGTTTTTTGGACTGATTTCCTTATGCTTATGTTTTAGCTCTTGCATGTGGATTTTCCGAGTTTTCCTTTCCAGTCTGTCTTTGTGTGTTCCAAATTTGTAAGGTATGTCTTTAACATAAAATTGTGGTACAGCACACTCTGTGTTTTTTAATCCTTTTATTGGAGGTGACATCCTCCGGAAGAAATTAAAGCCCCAATAAACTGCAGTGCTACCAGGAACAAAAGAGTTTATTTGCAAAAGTTTATGGGTTTCTTTTTAATAGACATGGTGGGCTTGGCTTTTCAGTACCTGTTCTCCTGAGGGTGGCTACCAGAATGAGCTCAACTCTCCACAGACTTCACCTCCAAACAAGAGGTTAAGAGCTTCATTCAACTCCAATGGATAAGCCTGTCTGTAATTGAATGGTTTCCACAGTGGAGGATGAGGCTGTTATGGGATTATTTATTATTTTTGAGCATAACCCAGACACTTTTCCACCAAGTACAATGTTTGTTTTTTCTGCCAGAGTTTTTTGATTGTCAGGATGAACAAGGCAGCAGGATAATGGTCTTTATTTAATATTGTATGCTACGTGACATTTTTGTTAAAGCAGCAATGTGTAACTTGTAACTTGGTGATTGTATTATTTGAGCAGAAACAATATAGCATAATTTGGAAGGCACACTTATTCCATCAAACAGCTGAACAACCAGTGTATTTTTGCACAGCAAAATTCCCTTGTTAAAGTTTTTGTGTACACTACTTTGTGTTTTCAGTCATACATCAACCTGTTAGTAGCCTCCTTAAGCCCAATTTATACTCCTGAGTAAAGTGCTCTGTGTAACCTACGCAGCACGTAGCTGCCAAACTATAAATACGTCATATCTTAATACACAAACCACATGTTTAGACTTTAAATGGCCAATTTCACGCCTCAAATGATCTTAAAACTGCGTTCCGTGACACAGAAAAGTGAGAAACGGCCACTGTTTCAACAACAACAGTCTTTCTCTCTCGGACGCCATTGCTCACTATAGCCAAAAGCACAACAACCTTGCGCAGCGACCCCTACTGATCGGGCGGGAAATTGCAGCGCATATCCGTCCACAACGCAGAAGTATGAAGGCTCGAGGTGTCTCCGTGGTTACGCAGTCGGAGAAGTATAATGTGGCCTTTACTCTACAAATTAAAGTTGAGGTTGTCTCCAAAATAATAACTTCCTGTGTGCTGGTCACACAGTGGTGCACATGGCTAGCACTGTTGCCTGTTGCCTTACAGCAAGATGGTTGCTTTTTTCATGCCCTGGTCTGGGCCTTTCTGAGTTTGCATGTTCTCATTGTACACATACTAAAAATACTCAGACTGTGACACTCATTTCATTTTTTTAGTTAATGTAAAATTTACATTAACACTGAAGTGTTCATTCTGGATATACAGTACGTTCTAAACATGCATTTAAAATGTGTGACGAGGCCTGTAACAGCACAATCAGATTGACTTAAGCCATGTGAGGAAAAGTGTGAGGGAAATTTAATTAAAATGTTCCTAAAATGTGTTTAATTACATAATACAGAATGGTTTAGGAGAGCGAAGTGATAGTGGATATTGGACAAAAAATGTTGAAGATGGAGCTGTCAGACAGGAGACAAAGAGGAGTACCATGGAAAAGATTCACGGGTGTGAAGGAGGACATGAGAACAGTTGGTGCAACAGAAGAGGACGCAAGAGAGAGTGCAAGATGGAGGCAGATGATCCGCTGTGGCAACTCTGAAAATGAGAAGCCGAAAGAAGAAGATGATGATCACAGATTGTTTTAGTACAAGCCAATTTCATCATTGTGCAGCAAGGTTGACTTTTCCTCCAATCGAAAGATTTGTACTGTTAATCCGGTCAGGTTTGAGTTTAGTTGCAGGTCTGGGTGTTAAATGTGTTTGTCCACATATGAATCCGGTGAGACTCAATTACTTTCACACAGTGCATGCTGGGGTAGACAGCAGCTCCTACCACAAACACAGAAGAAGAGAGTAAATGAAGAAAAATGATGGACGTTTGGAATCTCTGGGATTATTGTCTCTTAGAATACAAAAGCATCTGCCATAAGCAACAAGGCTTTTCTCCTTAACATTTTAAAGTCTGATCCATGCATCTCACACTGTCTTTGAAATAAGTTGAGGGAATGAGAGAGAAATTATTCAATGAAAATATAATACATTGGCCCGTATATCTATTAAATTCAGTTTCTAAAGCTTCCTGTGTTGTATACGCTCCAATACTAAGCTGATTTGTAGAGAGCCACAAAGAAAGAGCAACATGAACATATTGTACTGACTGAACACTAATTCCATTAGATTTAATTTATTGAGTCACATGCAATTGTTGGATGCAAAAGGCGAGGCCAAATTAAAGCTCTACAATTGCCATCAATAGTTGTCTAACTATAGAAGGAACTCTAAACGAAAAAATAAGAAAACAAGAAGACAAAACAGTTCTCCTCAGAGTGCCTATTTTCTTGGATCAAATGTTTGGACTCAAATTCAGCTATCAATCAGCAGTCCTCTTATTTACTTTGTAATGTTTGCGTAAACAATAGACAGATTGTAATTAGAAAACATGACGGAAAAGCACTGATGAGACTGAGAAAGAGAAAAGGGAAGAACAAATGATTTCTGACACAAATAGTATTAATGCAAAGAGCTGGAAGAAAAAAAAAAAGAAAGTGAAGTAATTGACTGACAAGAGAAAATGAGGATTATTAACAGGGTGTTATGAATGCAAACATTTTTCGCCGTCACATCTCTTTCCCCCGTAAGAATAAAGACGTTGATCTAGACCGTTGAAGGCAGGGAAATGCAATTACCCCCAACAACGTGATGTGGATATGCAGTATAGAACCCTAGTATGAACTTATTGTTACAAATTGACCACAGACTTTTTAAACTAATACTCAAATGTGTTACAATGAGTAATTATGCTTTGGGGCAAATAAGGTTAGGATCAGTGAAATGCTGCAAAAACCAACATGGAAAATAGGGGTCTATTGTCCATGTCGAGTGTCTAACAAAACTTCATGAAAAAATGCAGAGATAAGGCAAATTGGACACTCTAAATTGACTGTAGGTGTGAGAGTGGATAGTTGTTTGTCTCTATGTGGCCCTGTGATGGACTGGCGACCTGTCCAGGCTGTCTTTCACCCTCTGTCAGTTCACATTGGCACCAGCGACCCTCATGTGGAGGATTAAGATGGATGAACGGATTAAAATACAATTTTTTACCTCACCATTTTTCAAAATCAGAGGTGAAGAACTGGTCATCATTTTTACAGGCTGTCGAAAAATCTCAAAATATTGCGGTTACAAAAATTGTTTATGGCGTCAGCAATGATGTGGTGCATCCCCGCAGGCTGAAGCTACGGGTCACAACACTTGTATGTGGAGTTTATAGTTGATATGGTAATACACTTAAAAGAAATGAATGAATTGAGAACTCTCTCTGAAGTTGCCTGAGCATGTATTGCTGTATATTAAGTTAATGTTAAATAAAATGATCAGTACGCATACTGCAAAAGTATAAGCTTTTGTTCCCAGTTCCACAAATCTATAATGGAGGATGACCCTGAATCTATCAGACCATGTGCACCTATTTATCACCAATATTTTATAATTCCCTAAAAGAGATTTAAGGATTAACTATTTTTATCAGCAGCATTAACAGTCTGGGGTGCAAAATCTCTCAAGTCAAAGACTTACTTCAATAAAATTTAATTAAACTTGCTGAAACCTAACTGAAAAGTAAATTACATATCAGGCAGTGCTTCTCAAGAACAAATAGCCTTGGAGAAATATCTCAAACAGAAAATGGTTTCCTCCTGCTGCCTTCTGTCCTGAAAGAAAATGCATAAACAAGCACACAGGGAAGCAGGTGACAAACCACGCATCCAAGAGGTTACTCCTGCAGTTTTTACCTATGCAAGCTTATCGCAATTCGCACAGCAGCATTGGCAAACATAGCCACAGTCATATACTGAAATGAAAGTCATATACTGTAGCGGCTCACTGAGGTTCTGTGTGCTGCCTACCTCATTGCACGAGGCTGTACTTGGACATGCAGTATGATCTGTAAAAGGTGCAGTTGTCATGATGCTGAGTCATTATTTTTGCAAGGCCAGCACACCACTGCATAATGATAGGCACATGATATTTATTTTTTTCTAGTACTACTTGAAAATGTCAGTTTTTGTATCAATTGCTTCTCAGATATTCATGGTTTGTTTGTGGAATTTCGCAAAAACAAAAACAACACACAATGTTTCATTTAATGCTTACTGCATGTTCAGTAAATGTAGCTTATTTTAATTTACACAATTTAGGTTTATGGTCCCAAATATGATTGTAAGCAGCGACGTTTCATAAAAACTTTTCTTATAATGCCTTTGACGATTAATGTTTTTAGACATTTTTGTGACAGGTGCAGTGTTTCATAAAATAGCCACTCTGTAACTAGTGACATGGAGCCTCAGTAGATGTGTTGTTATGGAATTTAAAGGCTCTTTCACACAACAATTAGCAGTATACCTAAGATTTAACCTGGGAGAACCTGGTAAAATAGGCTATTCCCTTTGCCAGTGATTGTTCTGTTGCCCTCACCTGTGTATACATTGCAATAACTCAATTGTGCCTGAAACAAAACAACTGTCAATACAATTTTGTGACATTGTTGATGTTTTACTTTGGTCCCTCATTGAAACTTTATGATGAGTGGATGATTTTTAAGCTGCTATAAAATGAAGAAAAACATACAAAATATTAGCATCTTCACCCACATCTTAAATTCCCACTAATGCTGATTGGCACAGAAGCTGATAAAAACCATGCATTTCATAATGATTTGGTTAAAGACCTGTTTTTTTTTTCCTCTGGAAAAGCTCCCCCCTCTCAGCTTGGGTTCCCAGGCAATTTCCTTCAACACCACTGGTTATAGAAGTGGATGCATATTTGTATTTGGCTGTGAAACAATATTAAGCAAAAAGGTGGAGATGTTTGAGATAGAAGCGGGAAGTTAAAGGAGTCACAATAACTAACAATTAGAAATCATCTGTGTTTCAATTTATAAAAAAGAATTTTGTGAAACACTACTGTGCAGAGTTTCAAAATATTGCGGAGATAATGCCTAATTTTGCTAATCAGGGGATGTGATCACAAGAGGTTTCACTGCACTGACAGGGATAAAGAGGGGTACAGAACGAGTCAGTCTTTGATGACACATGCTTTGGAAATTACAGGCAGTGAGAAAAGGCTCATCGCTACTGCTGACATGGTACACCTGTGTCACTCTCCATAATTACACAAGAGCTAAACTGAGGGAGCAGAATGAGGAAAGCAAAAAAAAGCTAAAAACTGACATGAATAACAATATGCATTTCTGTCCGAGGCAAAGGAGGTGAAAAACATTAAGAGAGAGCAGATTTTATATACATACTCCAGTGAGACACTGCTGTAATGATTTGTCATGATATCAACTTGTTTTTATGGTCAAAAACCTCCTAGTTGCTGTAAACGAGCCGATTGAAATCCTCTTTTCTGACGATGTTCATCAGCCGCAATATTTCAGAGTGAACTTTCACCCCCAGAAGACAGAGGCTTGTGATTGGCCAGTACTATTCAGCACACCAGCTCTCAGAAGCGCAGCTCCCCCTTCTGGAACGGTGGATGCACTGCTACTCATTATCAAAACATTGTTTTAACAGTTTTTAAAAATAGCTTCGTCACGACTCCCCGCCGCAGTCCCTTTTATGACTTTGACCCAGAGTCAGAAGACACTGTCGCTCACGAAACACCTCCACAACGCACGTTATTCTTCTTCTGCGGTTCAATGTACGCAACCGGATGTGCCCGGACTAGTGCCTGGAGCAGGACGATCTGCTGTTCAGGAGAACCGCTGTTAACGTAACTCGGGACGTAACGTATTTCGGGATTTTCAGAGATCTCGTTGAGCCCCGAGATTACAATAAACACAGCGTTCTCAGAAATGGCTGAACTGTTTGTCTGTTTTGTCTGGACGAGACAGAACTTTAGCTTGTTTGTTTTGAAGCAAATTTCTATCGAAGCGGAGCCGTCTTCATGGAGTTTGTTCTTGCCGGCAGAAACACGCGAACAGCCAATCAGCTAACAGACAGGCGGACTCAGCGTGCGGAAACAGCCTATTATATCTACGGACGTCACCAGTAACAGGCAAACAGCCAATCATTCAGCAGCTGTGGAGTTCCGTTGCAGTTGTTGCAATGTGGCTTTGTTTACAAGGGAGTAGCATGCAGTGAGAAGTCGGGAGGCTGGGAGAAGAGTAGATGCGGCCGCTGTAGCGAAAAATGGCACCGGTATATCGTAATCTACGGGATTACCGTCGGGTAGAATTTCTAGTACCGTAGGAACCATGACGAATTGACACCGCGGTGTACCGTGGGTATCGTGCAACTCTAGTGTTGACCCCAGTTTAATGTAGCACCTTTGCATTATTTTAACATTAAGTCTATTTCAATTGTTATTAATTAGAACCTGTATAAAGTCAGACATTGACAAAATATTAGATATCCTATTATTACACATCAGTGGTTATAGGCAGGTTTGAGTTGGATTCTTAAGAAATGACTACAACTTCTGAGCCTTAATCTCCTTGTGATGTACTTTTTGAAATGATCTGCGGTTGCAGTTTTGATTGTGTAACATTTTGAGTTATCAAAATAATACCAAAAGTATCCAATGAGATGCACCTCTTTTTTTGCAAGTCGGGAAATACGTGTCAGTGATGTCTTTGCAAAATAAACAGTAAAGTCGTAGGGGCAATACAAAGTTGGAAGCTAAAAAACAAGAGTGAGGAAAGACTGAGCTGGCACCATGAGTCAGGAAAAAAGAAGCACAAAACAAGTACTGTAGGCTGGTGGTACAGACAGGAAGAACTTGAGCTGAAAAAGCCATTATTTTTGGTTGTGCATGATGAGTTGATCTTGCATAGCCATGGCCACCGAGGGGAGAGACAGAGCGTATTGTAACGAATGTGACCAAAAGTTTTGGAATGGCACCAGGAATACATTAAACTTTAAGAGGCAACAGACAACTTTTTGTCCCTAGTGGTTCCTTTTTGGTCACTGTCTGAAGAGGCAGGAGTATCAACGTGGCGGTGAGGACACAAGTACTTTTCATAAGTGACACTGTTGTGCTGCTCAGAACCCCCGCTTGAAACACACACACAAAAAATGCTGGGTGAATGCAACAACTCTTCTAGGAACCATTTGTGTTTCAAATTGATCCAAAATAATAAGATTGTGAAATCAAAGATAGGGGACACATGTAAACATACATACATGTCTTTTTTTTTTAAGTTGCCAGTTAAGTAGCACTTAACACTTTAACAGTAAAAAGTTAAATGAGTATGAAAACAGATGACAAACACATCTGCTCTACCTTCAACTACCTTAGAGATTGGGTGTATGTAGAGACCAGAATCCTTTATATAACGTTTGTGTAAATTTAATTTAGCTACAGCATTGAGTAAACAGTAGTATTGATGATTCATTTTAAGTCATCAACTACTGCCTAATTTGCGACACTCTGCAACAAACATATTTTGCTCAACCTGTGAAGTGCATTAGAACATCCATAAAACCTCTCACCAGCCAGTTCAGCTCATCCAAAGGAAAGCAAAAAATGAAATTCATCACTTTTTTTTGTTTGGAGCTGTGGAGCAGAAAAGTGTTATGTGACAGTTGCTGGTGTAAGGAGCGGGTTACACTTCGTTACGTTTCTCTATGCATTTATATACATATATTTATCTATGACCCAGGCCAGGATCACTCATAACAACCTGAATTCCACCCGAAGTGAAAAAATGAAAAAGAGAATGCATGTCGTCACGCTTCTACTGTGTCTCTGCTCCGATCCTTATCTAATAGGAAGGGACATATTGGCGTTTGGGAGCTGTGGGGCGTAGCAAAGCTGCACCAGGGGAATGAACTGAAGCCCTGAGGTATGGGCTGTTTCACTGGGCTGCAAGTTTTTCGGTAGTTGTGGATTTGCCCTTGCTGTCCAGCAGACATGCCTGGGTGAGGACAACAACCTAATCCAGCACAAACTAGCCAGACAAAGACAGTGATGAAATTCACATTTATCATCCTCCCCTTTCAAGTGTGTTGGAGAAAATTTGTAACCTATAGTTAGGTTCGCTGAGCCCGAGATTAGAATAAAACACACCGTTCTCAGCAATGGCTGAACTGTGTTTTGAAACTTCAGGGCTTCGTAAACAAGGTAATGACGCAGATACACACTAAAAAGACGGCGTTAATTGGAACTTCCGGTCTAGGTCCGCTTTAAGGAGCTACCAACAAACACCAGATATCATGAAACATGTAAATGTATACCGGCTTTCAAATCTTGAGATCTTTTGTCCAATAAAAGGAAGCGTGTGTGTGACTCATAATAACGTACAAAGGATCCTCGACTCAGAATATAAACATGTTGACAGGCATTGCCGATGGTCTCTATTCAGTCTCTGACAATGGTTGCAGTGAATTAAGTGGGCAGTCTGGCGCTCACGTAAGCTTTCAGCCATCACTGGATCGACAGTCTGGGGCCAGTGATGTACAGCTCTCACTTAATGCCATTCTCTCCACAGAGAAGGAAGGGAAGATGGTCTGTCATGCACTGCCTCCATCAAAAGGAATTTGTCAGCTTCTATTTTCCTTTTAAGTGCACACCAATATACAAATCTGAGAGGGTCGAACCCACTGCCCCTTTCCAACTGTGCACGTACCACATCAAGCATGGGCAGCATTGTGACTGATAGACTCTCTTAATATTTATGTGTCCGGAAAACTACTTCTCCACCAAATGATAAGAATGTGTTGAATACATACTAAAGGTTTCATTGTTTTAAAAACAGTGGGATTTTTTTTATGTAGAAACTATATATAAACAACATCAGTATGAGAGAATCATTGGATGGGTTGAAAACTATTATTTCACAGTGACATATCAACACCTCAAACCACTGAATTGTCACAAAAATTTAAAAATTGTCTTTTGTGCACAAAACAAGTCAAAACAAGTCTGATAATACATTTGAAAAGTAAGTGATCAAAGAAGGCAGCACGATGTATGTTGACAGTATTCCATTAAACTCTGTGCCGACTATTATAGATACAGTTCAGTGGTCCGGGCAGATATTTAACCATTGTCACTTCTGAATTGTTTTTGAGAGAGCTACACCACACTGCCGACATCAGAGTGGTCGGTACACACTTCATGCTGAAGACAGGTGCTGCTTCAGCCCTACAGGGAGATTAGGTGAGAATATCTTAAGCCTTCCTTATGCAGCTTGTAATGTTGGTGAGCAATAATGGCAGCGAGGGATAAATATGCGAGACACTGATGCGGCAAAGAGCATAAAGACGGATTCTGCTGTGCTCGGGGATTTTCATGCGCGTGTATGAGAGCATCATGATGCAGGGTGCAAGAGAAGGGAAGGTGATATGCTGTGAACAAAACAAACTCTGACCAGAATGAAATAGGTTTTTGCATAAGGTTGGATGTGTTTCCCTCAGAAACTTTATTTTACTTCCTACTTTGTCTGACAATACAACTATGTACATCCAGTGAGTGAATTGTGTTTTTTTGTATTGTATTTTTAATAAAAATATGTTTTTAAGTTTTCGATTGTGAGACAAAGTGCACAAGTCTCAATAATTAAAATGTTCTCTTGTAGATGTCATGATGTTGCACCAATTGCCACTTCAAGGCAGAAAAGTTAGTTCAATTTTGATGTGCAATCATCCTTAACAAAACTTGATTAACAGCAGCAGGTATACAAAGTCAAAACTCTTTAATTTGCTGTTGTTGGGCTAAAATGTGCTCCCACCGGCCTCCAGACATCTCTGTACCTAATTAAGTGTAGAATGAGGTCTTCTGCTGCTGGAGCCCCTCTGCTTCAAGGTGTCATGTACATTATAAGCATACTTTGGTTTACATTGTCGTCTCCTCTGACCTCTACTAAAGCGTTTTTGCTCGGACTTCCTGTTTTCAGGGTTACCTGACCTAACCCTAACCCTACAATATAGTTCTCAACCAATTCTGTATCAATACACTGTTAGATGATGCAAAAGAGTTCAACTCAAACACAGAAGATGTTGAGATATATAAAATAAATATATAAATAACCCACTGCCAACCTTTAACCTCCTTAAATAATCTCTAAACCAAGCTGATTCTGATTGGCCTCAGCTGTGGCAGAACAACACAGGTGCACCCAATAGACCTGTGACCAAGATTCTTGAACTGGGTTCATACACATAAGCGTGTATGGATGTGATCTGAAAATTGAAACAAAGCATACAAATAATCAGCCTTCTGCATAAAGAATTAGGTCTTTGAAAACAATGAAATGCCAGAGCACTGCAGTGCTTTTCTAATGAAATCTACATGTTCTAATTTACAGCAGACACCTCTTTATTTCTCCTTTTTTTTCTCTAAGTAAAACTGATGATACATCTCTCTAAAGACAGAAGCATTTCCCTACATACATTACAGGAAAAGGTACAAAAGCAAACAGCTTTATGCATCCATAATATGGGACCATGTTGTCTCCTGCTCCATTTCCTTCATAACAAATTAAATGCAATGTGTCTGGCAAAAAAGATGAATAAATTAGCAGATTTACAACACAAAATGCAAGTGACAGGCAACTACAGGACTGACAGCAACAATGATAGGCATGAAGGAAGAGCACTTCGGCATACTGTTGCTTCCAGGCATTGGATAAGGGAGTGGAACTGAGAGACATGATGTATTCAGAGTGCAAACACCACCTGCTGAAAACTATTTGTGTGCTGCCATTTTCACTCTGGGCTTGCCAATCTCAACAAAAATCCCAATACAAACGAAAAAAGTATAACTCATATGTACAGGTGCACTCAAAGATGGTACTTCCAACAATTCCAAAATACAATGAAGTGCAATGAAAAATGAATGCTCTATAAGGTACAGCTGAGCTCATCCAAATTATACAATGACATACTTTGGTATGTGCCAGTGAGCAGCAGATGAGAAAAAAGGCGAGAGAGAAGATATGCACTAACTGCTGTAAATGAAATACACAGACATCCAATATAATGCAGGTATATTGATCAGTGGCTGCATGATGATGGGACGAACTGTCTGAAAGACGGAAGCAGTTTTTGATTGACAGTGTTGAAGAAACATACATAACAGCAGAGCCTTTGTGTGTAGACAATTAGCTGGTCGCTGTGTATGAGGCGCCAATTGTAAAGTTGCGCATGCTAAAATAAACAGCAACTTTTTGCAACATTTAGCAAAAAAACATGTATTAAAAACATGTGAATTTTTTAATGTTAGTTTTGACCAGATTTACAGCAATATTTGTGAATTTTGTGATATTTACTTCTCTTGTGAAAATATAATTTCAATGTTTAATTAAATAAAACATCTAAATCTAAATGTTAAATATTAAATATACATGTTAAGTATAAATATGAATGTTAAATATAAATGCTAAATCTAAATTTAAATATAAATGTTGTCTATTTTAGCAATCACAACTTAAAATCGGTGCGATATAGCCCATTTCTGTTTGTACATATTATATAGTGTAAATGAAAACGCTATTATAGCATTTCAGTTTTACATGAACATGTTTTGTTGTTCTAGTTGTTCATTTGCAGAATTTATGTAAGAATTCATGTATAAATAAGGGCCTGAAATGAGCTTCCCCTGTTTCAAAGACCAGCAACAGCCACTGAAGTATACAAACATACTAACACTGCAACACAGCCATATATAAGAAAAACTGAGTGATTATTACTTCGTCCATTAAGAATATAACAATTACAGCTTCCAATGTTCAAATGGACTATTGGCATCACAATGATGTGTCTCTTTTTGTTTCACTGAATTTTGACTCATAGAAAATAAATTAATAAATGAATAATAATAATTAGAGTCACCTTATCGCTTACTCCATCTTAATTTAACCATATCAGTGTCTGACATAGGAAGAGGAGGATGACGCAAAAGAAAATAATTTTCCTGGGAATAAATCTGCCTCCTGTGAAAAGTCTGTACTTGACATTGCTCATCCTATTCACACTGTATTTTAACCTTGGTGATAATGGCAGTATTTTGAGAGCTCAATATTTTCTTGGGTGGTATTTGGTATAAAAACCACTCAAGTACTTGCCAACCTCCTATGCATGAATAAATCTTAATCTGGCTATTTGTTTTATTATATCAAATACATTTGCAAAAAGCAATGTCTAGTATTTTTTTCTTTATTAATATTTGTTTTTTATAATGCTAAATACTATAAGTGGGAAAAACTACTATTTTAGCAGCAAACCAAGGAAAGTTCCCATATAAAATATAATGCCATCCAGGGAAACCTTAATTTTGATAGCCAGTTTATGTATTGGGCTGTATATATTTAAGGTAACCAATATTAATTCTCAATAAAATATAAAATAATTAATTTAAAAAATAAATAATCATAAAATCTCAATTACTACATGAGCTACATGTACAGCATTGGGCCTTATTAACCACATCAGGAATGATGGTGTTACCTTGGTGATAAGCTTCAGGCTATACTCGATTTCTGTGCCGCACTGTCTGTGTGAGTTTAGTAATTCAGTCTGAGACACAAACAAGTTTTTTTTTTTTTTGAGACATGTTGATTTCAAAACAGCCTTGACTGTCACTTGAGTAGAGAGTAGCTGACAGTGATGACATGAAATACACTGCAAGTAATAACACACATTTCTTCAAACAGTACAAGTGTGTTCTACATATTTTTTTTTTCCTCACTGAAGTATGACTGCAGTTAACTTTATAGGGGTTTACCTCACTTAGAGACTCTACTCTTCGTAAGGGACACATTTAAGTTATTTCAAATACAAATACAGTACATGTATTGTATGAGTCCATGGACATTACACAAAAGAACACAGTGATTTTGTCAGATCACTGTTTTTGTTTTTGCATTATTGATTTTTTACATGCAGAACCATGCATTTTCTATGCATTTTTCACATGCCAGCAGGTGGTCAGTGGGTGTGTATAGCGAAGGGGATACAGCCTATGTGTTCTCATCCACAGCCATAAGTGAGGAGCTGGCAGAACCAGAAGGAGAGAAAAACTGAGAGATGGAACTGATGGAGTCAGACTTATGCCATGAACAATGTCTATCCTTTGGGCTTGGGAGTTCCCAACTCTCCCTCTTCCACAGGTAAGCTTGCATTTAACCCTAGTAGCATCATCACCTTGGAGCACAGTTTTTATTTCTTGGCCGTGGGCAAGATGGTCCTGAGCATGCAGATTGTTGCTTTCACTTCCTGGGCTGTGTGTTTCTATAGTGCTCTACTGCCCGAGGCGCTCTGTGCTGAATGCTGCCTGAGCCAAATGTGCTAGTTTACCTGCAGAGAAACAAGAGTTGGGACCTCCCATGGCACAATGGATGTGCCATTTTCAGTTCCATGTGCATGTGATTACTGAGGCGATACCGTAAATGCTCCGATTCCTGTAAAGGTGAGAATAGAGTGGTGAGTCACTCTAGACTTCCTTTGCAAGCAGTCCTAGACAACTTCTTTGTGGACAACAAAGTTTTATGTTTTGAGTTAATGTTTTGTGCTTTTATTTATGTGTTTTTTGATTTGCGTTTCCGTTTTGAGTTAATATTTTTGTGTTTTCTGCTTTTGTGTTTGTGTTATGTGATTTGCGTTTCCGTTATGAGTTAATGTTTTTGTGTTTTGTGATTTGCATTTGTGTTTTTGATTTGCGTTTGTGTTTTTTGATTTGCACTTGTGTTTTGTGATTTGAGCTTGTGATTTGATTTGCATTGTGTTTTTGTGATTTGCATTTGTGTTTTGTGATTTGCATTTGTGTTTTGTGATTTGCGTTTGTGTTTTGTGATTTGCGTTTGTGTTTTGTGATTTGCGTTTGTGTTTTGCACCTCAGGGCTACCGTAGTTTGGTCTGAGACTGCATTCACACTGACCCAAAATAAACACTCCTGGTTGTTTGTTCAATCAGACTAAACAAGGCTGGTGTGAACACACCCTTAGGCTTCTGAGGATGACTACATGTAGGTGAGAATTTGACATTCTCCAACACACACAGGATACACCAACACACAATGCAGCAAGTGTAATGTAACGCCTTTGCTTTTCAGAGGACAGGAACTGTTTTTAGGACTTTCACTAACAATGAAAGTTTGTCATGAAATGAAAAAAGGAATGAAGAAGTTGCAAAAGAAAAAGATACAGTTTTATCCTGTTTATTTATTTATTTTTAATAAATGCTTTCATAAAAATATGACTAATGTGTGATTATTTTTAAATGTTATATACATTTATGGCGCTAAGTAAGCAATCAACCCTGCAAATGAACCCTTAGTTTGCGTTGTGTGATTTGCGTTTCCGTTTTGAGTTTGTGTTTTGTGATTTGCATTTGTGTTTTGTGATTTGCATTTGTGTATTTTTGATTTGCGTTTCCGTTTTGAGTTAATATTTTTGTGTTTTCTGCTTTTGTGTTTGCCTTATGTGATTTGCGTTTCCGTTTTGAGTTAATGTTTTTGTGTTTTGTGATTTGCATTTGTCTTTTTTGACTTGCGTTTGTGATTTGCATTTGTGTTTTTGATTTGAGTTTGTGTTTTTTGATTTGCACTTGTGTTTTGTGATTTGTGTTTGTGATTTGATTTGCATTTGTGTTTTGTGATTTGCATTTGTGTTTTGTGATTTGCATTTGTGTTTTGTGATTTGCGTTTGTGTTTGGCACCTCAGGGCCACCGTAGTTTGGTCTGAGACTGCATTCACACTCACCCAAAATAAACACTCCTGTTTTTTTGTTCAATCAGACTAAACAAGGCTGGTGTGAACACACCCTTAGGCTTCTGAGGATGACTACATATAGGTGAGAATTTGACATTCTCAAAGATCGGCTTGGTTTATTGATTTGTAACACTGGCGTTACATCCAAATTGCCATACCTTTATTTGGTTGTATTGCTTTTTTTGGCCTTCTCAAATACACACATGCAATGTGACAGAGTCTTACCATCCCAATGCTCACTTGCATATCATGTCTGTCCTCAGTCATAGTCCACTGCCTCTCCGGTATCCAAGCAAAGCAAATCCACTGTCGTGACAGTAATCTCTAATCCCTGGATATCCATGTCTTCTATAAAAACCTTCTTATTGAACACCTGGAGACAAGGATGAAGCCATGCATTCTTGGAGGGTTTATTTCTATTTCCTCTTAAATTAGCTTTTTAACATATGCAGCTGCACACACTCTTCATGTTTAAATTATGTTCCATTCATCATGAGGTGAGTGCATGCATCATTAGCATCATTGCTCCCAATAGGGATTAAACTTCTAACCCTCACAATGTTAGTTCTTTGCTCCATCGGCACACCACATACACACACATCGATACAGAAAATAGAATGAGTGTACATGTATGACCTTGTGTGTCTTTTAAAAGATACTAGCCTTAGTCCATTACATTAATATAATTTGCCTCCATTATCTCCCCCTTTAACTGCAGACTTAAAATTTCAAATGTGCTGGCATGAGATTACCAGAGGAAGAGGATGCACACATGGAACTGTGAAGGTCGGATTATAACATTACTCACGATAAGTACTGAAACATATCTAATTCTAATCTAAGTTGGTGTGCACCCATTAAAAAAAACAAAAGAAAAACATGTTTTGTCACATTTCAAAATCATGTGACATGTTTTCCATGTCAACTTTTTTGCCAAAGAGAATTTGATTTGCGCTGTTTGTAAAATTTCCTCAGTAGTTCCTCAGTAAAAAAAAAAAAAAAAAGAAAAGAAAACGGACAAGAGAAGACCAGTTACCTCTCAGAGAAGCAATTACAGGAAGCAATAAAGGCGTAGAAGTGCATTCAACAGAAGCAATTTTTGGTACCTCTCTCCCTTTGGCAGTCCACTTGTTTTCACTTGCACAAAGAAATACAGAGAGTGCCACAGAGAGAGAGAGAGAGCAAGAGATAGAGATAGATCCACAGAGAGTGTGCAGGGTTACACTCCCTGAGGTCTCATTTCTTGCCTTTTCTCCTTGGTTGCCATCTCTTATTACAATACTGCGCTGTTTACTTTCCACACGTGTGGGCAGAAAATTGTGAAACAAAAAGAAGCAATTTGGACTAACTAGATACTGCTGGGTGAGAGCACAGCAGGGTCACAGTCCAGCTTGATGAACAGAGACCCGCATTTACACAGAGTTGAAAGGGAGAAGGAAGTGACTGTGGCACATACACAGCCCCTACTCGTTAAAGGGAGGGGGTATGTACTTTATTAGCACGCTGAAAAAAATTTAAAAGACAGCAATGAGGCTGACACGTTTACATGTGGCTGTGAGCCACTTCTGTAACATTGTCTTTTACCCAGTGCAGTGAAATACTCGGTCAAACATGGTGCCATCCTTTGCACAATACACCTTCATGAAAACAGTATATACTCGGACCTCAGATGTGTTCAATCTAGAATCACATCACATCAACAAAGCTGTTTTATTTGGAATGTATGCATACTTTGTGGAGTTCACTCGTAAACAAGCTCGCCCCCATCCATTGTGTGTATCCTTGAGGCATAACAAGTGATTTAAATACACTTCCTGCTAACAATACTAAAAAAAAAAAAAGATAGTAATATTTCTTCCATCCATCCATTATTGACCGCTTTATTCTCCACCAGAGGGTTGCCGGGGGCGCTGTGCCTATCTCAGCTGACATAGGGCGATAGGCGGGGTACACCCTGGACAAACAGACAAACAACCATTCACTCACACTCTCACACCTACGGTCAATTTAGAGTGCCCAATTCACCTAATCCCCATATCACATGTTTTTGGACTGTGGGAGGAAGCCGGAGAACCCGGAGAAAACCCAAGCACACACACAGAGAACATGCAAACTCTTTGCAGAAAGGCCCTTGTTCCGAAGTTGTTCCAAACGGGGCGCGAACCCAGGAACCCGGGTCTTCTTGCTGCAAAGGTAAAAGTGCTAACTAGATGTGTTCATCAAAGTAACATTTTCTGCTTCAGTAGTACATGTAGCTCTGTTGAGCACCAAAGGAAACACATTTTCACTCACTTTTAAAACTAAATGTTGATGTGTGTACATGGTGGCCAAACTCACTATTGAATGATGTAACTGCAGAGACTCACTCAAAGCATTTGTTATATGAAAATGCCATATGGTCAGCGAAGTGCATTCTTTTTTTTTACACAAGAGAAAAGTAGAAAGTATTTGCATCTGATCTGTATCTGGAAACAGCCAACATTTGGCATTTCGCTATTGATGTAATGACTTACTAATACAGAACAATAACTGATGGTTTTGAGTACCATTATTGTCAGCTGTGATTAAAAAAATGACATTTACCTTTATGCTATGATGCTAAACACTTTCTGTGGCTACCAGCACGATGGTGATAACCATTTATGCTTGGTGCAAGTGCAGTAACAAAAAAAATCACATGAATGGAAACTGTCAAAGTTGAAAGAACAAAAACTGGCTATGCTTCGTTTATCAATAAACAGATCAGAGGCACCTGGGGCAGTGCTAAGCAATTGTGTGTGTTTGTGCACGCGCGCATGGGTTAGTGTGCGCGCAAGATTAGTTTGTTGAAACAGTGAATAAAAATAGAAATATATAAAATATGGTGAATACGACATTATCCCTTTCCTATCGCCACAGGCTTGTTTTTCTGAGAGATGGATGTTTGTACCTCTACTTGCACTTTCCCTTTGGAAATATTCATCTGAAGTGCTGGCTGCTTTCACTTCATAACCTCTTCCTCTATCTAGCTCTCTGTATCTCTGCCTCTCTCTCAGGCTCCTCTAATGGTTTAAGTCTTCCCTGGGGGAAAGATAGCCGGGGATGATGCTTCTGTGGATGGCTCTAGAGTCGCTGAAGGTCTTTCTTGTCACAGAAACAATATAAAAATGATAAAGCTGTATTTTTCAGGGCTTTCCTGATGTATTTCATTTTGTCAAAGCCAGATGACTGCTTTCTGCTTGGATATGGCCCTGGTCCGGTTTTGAATCATATTCACAAGCTGTCTCTCCTAGTTATCTCGTTCTTTATTGCGTGCACTGTATTACTGCTCGCCTTTGCCGGATGCCCCGATGAGAATCACAAATAAAGTCTCTTGAAGCATATTTAACATATTTATACTTCATACTCTAGTTGCTGCCATCGGCGATCTCTGAAGTAGTTCCCTAATCTTTGCAATCAATTTCTTAATGTGTTTTGTCATCAGTTACATTGCTAATATTTGAAACATTTAGGATGACTCCACCACTCTATAGTTGTCCTGCCAAGTATCGATTGCCGACTTTGAATTGAAGTGTCAGCTTTTTGGCTAGCAGCTGGTGCTTAAAGACAGCTTTGAATAGCACCATAAAGTACATTGTGTCATGTTGCCAACATACTGTAAGTCCTAAACATTATATAGACTGGTCTCTCCCTCCAGGAAAGGTAAGCCGGTCTATGCAGGAATGTAGAACAGTTGTAGGACTAAGTGCACTTTTACACCAGCGCTGTTTGGTCCATTTTAAACGGACCAGCGTTTCTTTCCTTGGATAGTCCGCTTTATTTGCGCAGGTGTGAAAGCACATCCGAGTTCTGGTGCGGATTAAACAAGCAAACTCTGGTCTACCTGAAAACGTAGGTCTCGGTTCACTTGTAAGTGAACCCTGGTGCGGTTCGGCAAACAGACTATCATCTCATGTATATCGCAACATGCTGGATAGCTTGCCGCCTCACCTGCTGCTCATACTGGGCAGCTTCTTGTGCTTGTTTCGGGTGAGCAGCTGTTGTCCAGGCAATTTGGTCCACTTACAAAAGTGCAGCGTGAACGCGACCCAAACTAAATGAAGGTGTGAACATTTTAAGCATTCCCCGTCCCACGGACTATCCTGTGCGAAAGTGCCCTAAAACATACATTTCATGGTTTAGCGCCTGGCCAATTCTTAGCACAAAGCAACTACGAGTTTCTGCCATGGACTAACTTCCCATTCAAATGCAGAGTACTGAAGCAGAGAGGTTGTAGTTACCATTTTTTATGTTTCAGGCGTGACACACTTTCAAAGGTGAGTAAATGGCAGGAACAGCATTTCAATGCAGTGCATTAGGCATGGAGACATGGTCAAGACAAAGCACTGCAGTTAAAAATTAGCATCACAATGGGGAGGAAAGTTGATTCAAGGGACTCAATTGACATGGTTGTATAGGTGCTAGACAGACTTGTCTGAGTATTTCAGAAACTCCTGGGATTTCCACACACAAAAATCTCTATGGTTTACGGAGCATTATCTGTAAAAGACAAAATATCCAGTGAGCAGGAGTTTTCCGGTTGGAAAAGTCTTGTTGATGCTAGTCAGAAGTCAGAGCAGAATGGTCTAAATTATAGTACAGTAACTCAATTTACCACTTGTTACAACATAGGGATGTATGCACAGTATGAGTGTATGTCTCACAGCAATGTACATAAAAGCCAAACATACATATTTCCCCCTCAAAAAGGTTCACCATTATTGAAAACATGAGTTAACTAGAGAAGCACTCGGATAGCGCAGATCTCCGCCAAGGCAGCTCAGTGCCTACAAAATACACACTGCCGGCGCGCCTGGGTCAGACAGTGAGAGTTGCAACCAGCGATAGCGTTATGGTCAGAGAGCGAGTGTTGTAACTAGTGATAGCATCCACGGAGCACTCCCAAAATTCAATCACAGTGGTCCCATTGTGGACATTTCCTGAAAATTTCAGCCAAATCTGTCCACGACATTTCGAGTTATCTCATACCCCCTGGTGGAGGTCAAATATACCCTTGCCTAAGTTAAGCAGCTATTGTAAAGGTGGCTTCACATCTTAAATTTCAAATGAGTATATCATGGCCACATGATTTGCTTTACACAAACACCAAACATCCTGTCTCTCTCACACATTAAAGTGTCACTAATACTAATTTGCTGCTTTTTATTATCAGTGGCATGCTAACATTTTAATTTGTTTCAATTTCATGTCGACAATAAGTTGTTTTAAAGAGTCATTGTTAAATCTGGAGTCTGCATCAGTGTCGTGCCTGTCTTGCTAACATGTTGCTAACATATTTGACAGCAGAAAATTATTAGGGCAACAGCATGGTCACGGCCATCTCTGCTGATTTGTAAGATGATGCATGATGTTAGATAGTGGCAGAGAAAATGAGATGTCACACTCTAAATATGAATAAGGTTAACCCTTGCAGAATGCAATAATGTTTAATAAATGTAGGTTACACAGGGAATTTACAATTTTCCGAAAATATTAAGACATCCCCCTCCTTATCAGCTGGAAGCTTTACAAACTGTATCCTTTGGTATGCTTAGGAAAAAATAAAAACACATTCTGGTCGTGATCTCAGTTTGGTGAGCACTGGGGCCTGTTTCAGAAAGCAGGTTCAACAAACTTTGAGTTAAAATCTTAACTTTAATTTGACCAACTCTGAGCTGTCAAACTGAGTTGTCGGTTTCAGAACAGGTGATAACACTTAGTTCAATCAACTCTGAGTCAAAGTAACCCTGAGTGAAGCCTGTGCATGAGGATATAAAAAGCCCTCATGGATGGAACACAGATAATATGATTCACCATGGCAAAAAGTGATAAGAAGACGATCCTCCTACTTCTCCCCATTGGAGTTGGAGCTATTAATGAATGTATATATGCAGAAAGTGAGCATATATTTACGGAGCCCCTAAAGAGACATGGGGAAAAAAAAAAAAGAAACATTTATCATGCACACGAGATACTTTCACATGCTCACAAGATAGTGCTGCATGCGCATGAGATACTTTCACGTGCTCACGAGATACTTTTGCGTGCTCACGAGATATATATTTTAACCTGGGACTCTACTTGCTCTCTACGTCACAGTAAGGTTGTGTCTGAAAGACATTTAGTCTGTTTGAAGTCTTTGAAGTCTGTTTCGGCGCAAGGGATACATCACTTTGGATTTCATTCAACAGATACAAACATCTGGCCGACTCTGCTGCAGTCACACCAGCCGCACCAACATTTCAAGTGTGCCTTTTCTGCCAACACTATGGCAAATTTGTTGAGACAACTGGGAAAGTCAGCGCGTTTGCTAGCTTACTGCCGGTTTTCAAAATAAAACGTGGGTAACCAAATTGTCGAGGGTAAAATCTCGTGAGCACGCGAAAGTAAAAAAAATAAAGTTTTTTTTCCCCCATGTCCCCTTAGGGGTTCCTTATATATTTAATTATAATAAAGCAATACTATGGTAGCAGCAAAAGAGCAGGAGATCACATGGCAGAAAATTGCTGACCGAGTCAATGCGTGAGTATTAATCGGAGTAAAAAAATAATGTTTTGTCTTATTATTCCACTTATTCAACAGTTATATTCCATATGTGTGTTTGTCCGCACAGGTGCAACCCAACGGACTTACTCAAGAAGTGTATTTATTTTTTCTTTTGGTGACTCTATCAACCAAACAAAGGTGACAGACAGATTCTGAGAAACATTTTCAGATCACTGGGTTGTCATCCTACATGTCTTATATAACACAGAATAAAAATAGGGTAGCAGACTGAAGTGACATTAAAAGAAATAAATTATGGTGTACTACATTTGCGGTAATCCAAAATGCTGAAGGTATTTTCAACATGACTCACTGAGCCTGAAGAAAAAGCACAGAAAACACTAAAGACTTCTGCACCGCGACAACTTGTGTAACACATGAACACAGGATGTTGTGGACTTTCTTTTGTATTTTATAGGTGTTTCAGTACTAAATAAAACATCAAGTTATACAATATTTTAGCCTCCAAATGTAACGGCAGCCATTTCCACAAACGGTATGTAATTTAAAAGAACATGAATGATTAACAGTGCAGCTAAATTGAACAACCACCACCTTACTCTGTAGTTAATGGACTATTAAAATAATGAGCTCAAAAGTCCATATCTCCAGTAGAGAGAGTTGTGCCATCTGATGAACTCTACACGCACTGACCTACATACTCCAGATTTCACATCTTAAGTCATTCTTATACTTATGGCATTTTGAGATGGGAATTCAGCAGTCACTTGTCATCATGGAAAAATTCCTGAATGGTTAATACTAAATTATGACATGACTTTTGTTTGTCAGCACTCTTGTAACGTTTCCTGACAGCATATTGCAGTTTGGTTGCTATTGTGGCAAAATCTGTCCAGAGGAAGTCAGACAGGCAGACAGACAAATAAACACCTGCTGGAGTCCATAAAACCCCCTCTGTGGTCAGCCTGTGCTACACAGCAGACATTCATCATGACACACACAGGCTCCGGAGGTGAAAACAATACAGCTCCACTGTTGAAATTGGTAAGAACATTTTCTTCTACAGCTAAAAGACCACTGTGTATACTCTTATGTTTACACCACTCTCCTATTTAATTCCAGTTGTACTAAATGAAATGCATTAAATAAAGCCACAATGCAAACTTTATTACAGGTTGTTTTTTTGCTGTTGTTGTTTTATTTATTTATTTATTTATTTTATCAATTTAAAGTTCTTTAAATTATTTAGTTACTCTTTTCTTTCCATCTCATGTTGTACCATCAAAACATTGCCAAAACACAGCTAGACCTATTTAAACCTAGGAGGTACCACACTGAAAGCATCTCTGTGCACCAACAGCTTTGACACACTTTCTTTATATAAGTATGTTTTTGTAGATGTGTGCATTTTTTTCCCTTGCGTATGAATAATGACCGAATACAACTTTTAATCGTAAAGAGATAAGGTCGCCATCTCTAATGTGCTTTGCAACTAGGATATAAATGAACATAAGCAAAACTGGGTGCAAAAGTACTATTTCTAGTCAGTTCACTGAAGTCATTATGCACTTCTGTAGCCTATTTAAAAACACAATGCTGTGTTCTGAAGTGGGATTGCAAGAAAACACCGGAATTCTGGCAATCAGAAAACAACACAGGGTGCCATTATACCGTTCAGTCTGTTGAAATAGTAGACACACGATGTTGGTGTTTACGAAGCTTAAGCATTTTGTCATGTGTTTTACAAAGTGACATTAAAGGCCATGGTACTATTATTCAACAAATCTATGTTGATTGATCATGTTTTTGTAAATTTTTGAATAGTTATATTACCCTTTTTTTTGCAAAGGACATCCTCTATTTTTCCCCTACATTCATTATTTATAGTCACACACAAAGAAAGCTGTATTCCCATGTGTTAATTTCACTGCTTTGTATATCACAAAGGAAGTCTATTTGTCCCCGAAATGACTTCAGCAACCAGACGGACAGAATGTCATTGGGACAATGATAAATGTAGGACATCAGATTCAATATGAAACATGTCCGAGCCCTATGGGAGAACAACATTGGAAGCAGCTATAGGGCGTAGCATTTCTTGCACAGCCATAGCATGCCACCCCCTGTGTGGTGACTCCACTACCACGCCTGTTTCCCCCACAACAGAAAGGTAGCCTCGTAACCTTGCCCACAGAGCCTTAATCTTCCAAATGCTGTTTGAGCATTTGAATTTCTGAACATCAATCTCAGGGCCCCCGTACTGCCTTGATTAATGGTCCCCATCTATCACGGTACCATGTGGCGCACAGGCCTTGCCCCGGCAGACAGCTTTGCTTTAGAATAATGGGTGCACTCCATCCCAGTCCCTACCATGCAATGATTGTGCATCTTTGTGATCTATTTGTCAAGTCCTCTGTCAAAAGGGACAACAGGGGACAGTGTAGGGGGGAAGCAATCAGGTTAAGGGAGACATTGTAGCATGTCTTTTATGTACAGTGTAGGAGGTTGGCTTTTATTGTGGCTAGCTGTGCTGACTGATAAACAAAAATATTTCTCTCACAGAAGATGCTTTCTCTCTCAGTCTGTCACACATGGAAGTATAAAGCCTCAGATATTTTGTGTGCCATCAAAAATGTTGGCAAGGAAAGCAAAGACACTTGTGGTGACTACAGTTTTTATTCACGTACGGATTTGGTCTTTCCTTTTTAATGTACCAAACATTTTTTTTGCACATATGCCAGAACTCACTGTGACATTAACACAGTGGCCAAATAGTTCTCTCCAACCAGCAAGAAACACAAATCAAGGACATCCTCATTGGTTTAAAGATAGTTTCCTCTGTTTAGAAAAACAATTGTCTGTCTCTCACCAATGCAATTACATGCCACATGATCAAGCTGCTTATATGGGCACACCAGTGCTCTGTGGAGTCAAGAGCTATTCATGTTTTTTTAACAAGCCATTCATCACTGTCATATGAATATGCCTCACTCTCAACGGTGCTTTTGTGCATCTTATTACAGGCAGACAGGAGAACAAAAAACTGTTAGTCCTTAAGAAAAATACACCGACCAGGCAGAAATGTGTCCATCTTTAATTGAAAACTTGTGTAGAACAGCAATAATTAAAGTGCCATTATATCTTTGCAGGTTTATTGTTTCTTTTCTTTCTTTTTTTATAGAAAAGGAACAAGTACGACTGCAGCTACATGTCAGATCTAACCAGTGCATCTTGCCTGCGCAATATTCTCTGGCATTGTTTTTTAAATGTCGCAGCTCTATTACATGGCCCACTGGGATCAACGCCAATATGTGGGAGTATAATGCTACTGCCAGTTGCTGACATTTCAACCGGATATTGCAGCCGTCTTCCTCAGACATCAGCCACTGGTCTACTGCTGGTGTCAGTTTATTCCAGGTGTCAAAATGGTTTCTCTCGGTCCACTCAAAAAATCTTTAAAGAAACTGAAAAGAAGAGGCAGTGTCATTTAAATAATTTAATTATCCTAGCCTCTGTGTGTGTCAGAAACTACTGGGATATATTAGTGTAGCAGTGAAGTATGTGCAGATATATATATATATATACACAGCCATCCATTTTCTTTCTCTTATCCAGGGTCAGGTCATGGTGGCAGTAGGCTAAACAGGACACTGACCCATCCGAGCTTCGCCACCGTAACATGATGGATGGGTTTGTGTGTCCGACTGATTCTGGGGCAGTGCTGTGACCTAAAGCAAATCTGTCCCAGGGTAGGGACCAGACTAACTGTAATTTACCGAAAAATGCAACATAGGAGTAGCACCTGGCCCAGAAAACGGTAAACTGGGTCCAACTGGGGGACAACCTTTGCAAAATGTGCTGGCCTAACCATGACTCTAATAACAATGTTGTGTTCAGGTAAAAGTGTGATATGTAACCACGACCTTGTGGGTACATGATGGAGACGCTTGGCGTTTCTCAAATTAAAGGTTCCTTCCTTTATGGAGAGCAAGGCAGGTCTCTCTGGTAGGTAAAACATAAAGGATTGTGGGTACCTACACTGCACTGTGGATATGCATGCATCCTAAAATCTTGCTGGTCATTTATATCCTGCACGTTGAAACAGTCTGATCTTGCAACATCCTTGGGATTCAGTCATTCCAGGATCCTACCTTAACTTTGAGAAATACCAACTAAGGCACAAATGGGAGAAATAGCCTGTCTGATCTGACCCTGAGCAGTGTCTGGTTAGTGGACTCGTGCTGGTAATGGACTGGCTCCAACACACAACATGATGAGCCAAGACATTTCTCACAAATTTACCTTGTAGCAGAACCGAATATGCCAAATCCAATTGTGAAAGTAAAGGTGGGGGTTGTAAGGGGGTAACCCTTATTGGCAAAAATAGTAAAATGTTATGTTTGTTGTTGTGCCTTTACACAGTCAGCCGTCAATGAATGAAGACAGGTCTTGTTAATCTGAAAACTTTCACACTTCTTCTTGAGGAGTCCAATGATTTTAAGTTACTCTTGTCAGGAATAATTGTCAGGAGTATTTATTTCTCTGACATCTTATTCTAACCTTCCTTTACTGAGTGCGCAATTGTGTGCACATGTGCACGTGTACCTTTTTAGGACCTTCTCTGGCATAAACACTGACCCAGGACCAGTAGAGACTAAAACCTGGTCCTAATAAGGCAGAACCTTATTTCTGAGGAACTGGTTAAGTTTAGGGCTGGTTGGTTAAAGTTAGGCTGTCAAAAGCCTCAAAGTCTGCCCATGGACCAGATTAATAAATTGTGTACACTGTCCCCAATACAAATACTTTTAATAAATTAAAATAAACTTGTGGTATAAAAATCTAAAAAAATAAAATGATTTGTGGAGTCAAGTACTGGATATGCAAACAACATTGCACAAAAAATGTTGTGATGCACACAGACCCAACCTCATGCATCTTTGTTTTTTACTTATTATTATTTAGATTATGTGCAGTCTCTCGCTTTCGCCTCATAATTTGGAGCCAGGTAGTGACAGCAGCAAGAGGCATGTGGTCCACAACCTGCACCACAGTTTGAAGCAGAGCGTGATTTGGGGGGTTGCAAATCAGCAGATTGACAGATTTATGGACAGAAGGAATGTGGTTATACCACGCCTGGAGTATTGTCTCAACCATTAATTTAGATTAATTGATGTGAAACGGCCGTTTGTACATTTTCCGTGAGAGCGTTTCAGAGTCTCTACAAGGGTCAGATAAGGAGAGCCACCTTTGTGGCAACATCAAATGGTAGAGCGATGGCTGTGGATAATCCAAAGGTAGGGTCAGGTCTTCAGGATAACTTAATACATCACATTAAGAATGAATACCTATATTAATATTGAACATTTTCATACATACTGTATGCCCCAATCTGCTGTCTGCATGATTTCACAGTTTACCTTTAACCCATCTTTGGTTTGTGTTGACTTTGACATGACTCTGACAATTGTGGTCATTTCATACTGTATGTAGTCACTGACTGAGAACATACATTTTTTTTGCATGTTTCTTTTTAAATTTGACTCAAAGTGAAAAATATAGTATACATAAAAGCACCTTGCATATAAGCATGTTATCCTTGATATGCAGATGGCACATCGCTGACACCTTGGGAAGTTGGGAAATAGCCAAAAGCACACATTCCCTCTTGACCTTGTCTGAAATACAGTCGATGTCACATACATCACAAAATCTGCAGAGCTTTGGTGAATAGAAAGCTACTGAAATACTGTTGAGTGTACAGAGTAAAAAATGTGAAGACGTACACATTACAAGACGTAAGGCATGTATAAAACTCAGTAGAGGATGTGGTGACCTACATACAGTAGTACTAGAGACTCACTTTTACAGTCACATTATTTTTATTCCTTTCTTTGCACGGATGCAGTAGATTTAATGCCTCAAAACAGGAAAATAGGAATTATCTCATTATCCCATTACAAGTCTGGCTGGCTTTTTTTTTTAATGGGATGGAAGGAGGGATGTAAAAAAAATATCAGTCTGGTGAGTTTCACAAGCAATGCAGAGTTTGTTTGGTTGCAATTAGTTTAAATGAACAGAAAACGAATACACTTTGTAAGACAAAGCAAGTGCAAAGCCCGTGGTTGTTCTGTGATTTATTTCATAGGCCTTGCGGTTTTGCTTCAACCATTTTTTTTTTTGGTTTGTTTTTGAAAAACAACAAGCCTAATGATCTAGATGTTAGCTTGCCAAGGCTGAATACAAAATATATGCTGTTCTTTTGCCAGTACAGGCCCTGAATTGTTTTCATTGAGAATTCAGTTCGGCTCTGAGCCTTGTGTGTATTTATTGTATGTGAGCAAGACACATTTTATATTTAATCCAATATCAAATGTCTCAATCACTTTATTGGAACACATCCAGATAATATGGGACATATTGACATACATGTACGCAGTTATAAAATATGCACATTTCAGGAAAAAAGCCTCTACAGGTTAATGTGTCAAGTATTTAGTGTGACCTACCCTTACACTAAATTAAAAATAAACTTGGATTTGAATCCTAATTAACGATACCGGTTAAACCTGTATTTATCCTACGATTTCATGTCGACAAATATCTAAGGTGAAAAAGGTCTAGTATGCCAGGTTTATTTTACAGACATGTTTCAACATTACATACACATATGCGTTCAACTCATCAGCAGCTTTCTAAAACATAAAACCAACCTTTAGTCACATCATTCTGATCCAAATGCCAATAATCAAGCAATTTGACAGAAAATAAAAATTAAAAAAAGCTGGTGGTGCCCTGAAATTTGTTCATGCAGAGCTGACAGCAGAGAGAAAAACACACAGAGCAGACTGGACAGCTCTGCAAGGTTTTAGATCCTGGTTCAGTTTTGTTATGATGAGCATGTCAGTGGAGGAATAAAAAATACAATTAACCTATATAAAGAGGCGAGATTAAGCTTAATTGACATTCTTTTTTAATTGGAATCTGCAATGTCTCAATGAAGAGTCTAATTTACTACAGTATAGACACTCTGCATTTAAAGTAATGCTGGTGTATTTTTGAGCTCTGAATAGAAATAAAAATTGTATGAAAAGTTAGGTGTGTAACATTTATGAGGGAGAACATTGAATCCATTATAAGTATTTGTATAAGGCTACGTATTTTAGTCCATGGTCTTGCTTTAAAAAGGCCACCATCTTTGCATTATCAGGTTTCTACAGCATCCTGGAAGACTGTAGTTTACTGATGCTCTGGGAAAGGGTTATGTAAGCAGTCCCGTGTTTGTTGTCAGTCGCACCATTAGATGTCACTAATTGGAACGTACTTAACCTTTAAAATAGATTTTTTTTTGTTTTCCATTGATTTGAAGAGAATTTTCAAAAGACACCTCGCATTTATAAAAAAAAATATTATGTGAAATTGTTGTGAGTTATGTGAGTTGTTTTTCACAGCTACGAACAAAACAATCACTAGGTCATGGCACCATATTAAGTTTTATAGTATAGAGTATTCACCTTCTGTAAACCATTTACCACTCACAAGACATTGACTCAGGGAAAAAAAATCTATTGAAGTGTCTACACATGGTGGTGTGTGTCATTTTATTCTCATCCATTTATTAATTTGAATTCTAAAAGCTACACTGATTCAACAATGTCCACACTTCATAGTGAAGTCTTTGGCAGTTTCTCTTAAAGGGATACTTCACCGATTTGAATGTGGCTTTGTATTGCTAGAATAGCAGTAGTTTTTTTTAGAAAATGTGCTTCCCTCCCTCAGTTTTTCCCTGACTTGTAAAAAACTCTGTTTTCCCTTATCCAAATGTTCCCTACTATGAGTCAAAGGACGCGTTTCGCATCACAGTAGGGCAAATTTTGAAAATGGAAAACAGATTTTTTTACAACTCAGTGAAAAACTGAGGGAGGGAAGCTCATTTTCTAAAAAATACTACTGCTATTCTAGCAATACAAAGCCACATTCAAATCGGTGAAGTAACCCTTTAATATTCATCAAATGTTTTGCACTTATGGACACAACACTATAAAATAAAACAAACGGTATTATTGTTCATCTCTGACTCTCTGACACAATGTGAAAAAAACGAACAATATAAATATTGTCAAAGGTGCATTAATAATTACATTAAAAAATGAAAAAGTTACAGTGTGCGCCTCTTGAATCAAGTGCATTAATTTTTGCGACGGAAAACGTGGTGCTTTCTCTAGCACCATGATGCTCTATCCCACAATGATTTTTGTTTATGACATCAAGATCAAAACTCAATTCAACCAAGTGCACAAGCTCTGCGTGACAATAAACATAAATTGTACATTTGGAAAGAATTAAAGATTCAAGATAAAAAAAAAATCTAATTTTAACTCCCTTAACCTGCAACCTGTATCTTTATACGGTTACAATCCCACACAAGTTAAGGAAACACATGTAAGACACACTGTGTTGTTTTTGTTTCATAAGCTTATATTAACATTTACATTTTTACATTGGTTTTAGGGAGACATCCACTTCTGTAGAAGACACAGATACATTTAAAGTAGCAGTAGTTTAGTATGTCCATCAGCTCATATGGGCTATTGTTGTAGTTGTTATTATTATAAGTAGTAGTAGTGATAGTATAGGACTTAAATATTGGATTGTGTATTTAACTTGCACCCCAAGTTAATAACAACCGATGAGTGACATCATCATTACAGGAGCTCATTGTTAAACACTGAATGAGTGAGATTTCAATCGAGAGAGAATATTACCAACAACCATTTAAGGCTGCTGCAGATGCACTGAGCATTTTTTTTTTTTTTAATTCAGATCTCGATGTGATCATTTCCCGAAATTAAATAGAATGGTTGGGCACCAATCATAGTGCCCATCATTCTCATTACCTCAGTATAACATTAGGAATAATGCATTAAAAGAGGTCTGGTACCCACTGCACACACACACACACACACACACTATCAGGGGCATTTTAATAGTGTGGCCAGCAAACTATACTGAAAACGTGTGTACAGTGCCTATGCGATGACATCAAACCTCTAACGTGCGCATGTAAATTCTATTCACTTTCAATGGACAGACGGGCGTCACATTATGTGTCACGCAGACGCTGCACACGCCTTGTTGCACATACGCCTACGTGACGGGTGTGTGACGGGTGAACTACGCCTCAAATACGTGACGTGAAGACCACACGTGACTGTTGAGTACAATTCTACACGAGCGTACAGACACACACTGTGTAGTGTATGTGGAAATCAAATAGACAGGGGTCATTCATGCCGTGCCACCTGCGCATGCAGTGGATGCCTGTGCGCACACTCATCTTGAGTTATACAGCTGCAAGTATTACCAAGAGAGACCAATGTGACAGTTTAGGCTGTTTCAGTCACACATGCACACGTTAAGGCGTCTGAAGCGTTGGCTTCAGTACAATAGTGCATTAATGCCTATAGCGCCTATAGCACCGATAGCGCTCGCACGCCTACAGTATAACTCATAACTAGAACATTTCTTCAAAAAAGGGATGTCAGTGGATGGGGGCCACCATCCACTTGCCTGTCCCGTTTCATTTTTGACATTCTTGAAACCACGATTTCATGAGAAACACGTTAGATATGAAAAAAGAGGAGAGAGAAAAACACATTTTACGGGTGCAGCTACTTCCATAGAGGCTTCCCATAGCAGCGGACGGGGTGTTTCCCGATCTCGTCCTATTTTCCAGAATTGCTGAGGTAGTAAATGATTATAATTGAATACCACATCATCAATATTGAAAGGGTGGTTGAATTTGAAGCATAAGCAGATCTTAAAGAAAACACTGATCTCTCCAACACTCCATACTGCCACCGTTTTTTTGTTAGTTTTTTTTAGGAGAGTGTGCACGTACAATAATCATTTATATAAAATGAATCGTGGGTGTCAATGTCAGTACATTGAGACGAGCGTCACAGACGTCTGCTGCGTTCGCACGTGGCATAACACTTATCACACGTCACCCTTCATTATTTGATGTACGCGCAATACGCGTGTCTGTTTGCACGTGTATCGGACGCGTGTCTTTATGCTGGCGTACGAGACTCGGTTAAGGCGTAAAATCCCCCCCACAGACACACACGCAGAAAGCCACCAGTCATCCTCTTCACCAGTACTGTGTCTACTCTGTCACAATAGTAAATGAATATAAAATAATATTGTTGTGTTTCTGGTGCTGTGTGTTTTGATGGGCTCATTAGTGTCTGTAATGTGTGTTCGGCTGCACAGCTTTTAGATTCAGTCAACCTCTGAGCCTGAAAATTGTAGCCGGAGACCACACCACAAGGTGACTGCATAAATCATATGCCAAGTGTTCTGACTGTGGTCACATCAATATGGTTACAGGATGTAGCCATTATTCTAATTTATAAAGACTTTCCCTTGAACTTGCGTATACTCACAGTTACGCGTCATAAACAATACACGGCTTCAGTAAAAGGCAGTTAAAGTGTGAGGGTCAACTACAGGACACAGAAAATAAAGGAGAGCACAACAGTATAGCACAACTATGCTTTGTGAAACTCAGTCCTTACTTGATGTTAAAGCTCCCATTTGGTGGTCCTATTGTACATATATGTGAGTTATGGAGGTCTACTTAAATACATTTACTTGTTTTTTTATGGTCAAAAAACCTTGTTTCAAAACTTTTGAGCTTCATAAATGAGGTAATTGTGCAAATACACACCAAAAAACAGCGCTAATTGGAACGTACGGTCTTTAACCATGTCATGACATTTACATAGTCCTACTCCCTGGTCTAGCTGTCGGTGACAGAAGTTAGCAGTAACGAGTCTCTGCAGGAGCGGCTTCATATAAAGTAGTCATTTGTTACCTCTGTGAAGTGCAGCTGAAAAATCAACAAAAACACTGGAATGCGGTATCACCACACCCCTACTGGGAATCTGTTCACAGTCATCAAATGACACTGATCCAAATACAAAGCGTATGGTTTTAAGACCCCCAATACTGTGATTTGAAGCATTTAGAAATTTCAACTTGCATATTCTGTTAAAAAATTAAACACGTGAATAGTCGAGCGTATAAGCGGTGCGGGAAAGTTTTAGAGTGAGCGACAACTTATATTTTAGACTTGAAACATGGCGGAAGCGGAGAAAACCGTTCGGCCGAAATCTTCTAAAATGTGGGAACACTTAACCATTCATGAACCTAAAAAGTGTGTTAGCTGCAATCTTTGCAAGAGCGAAATGGCGTGGCACGGGAGAACCACGGTGATTAACCAGCATCTAAAAAGAAAACACGTCGGAGTCCTCTGTGACAAGGAAGGGAGTAAGGAAGTAAGGACATGTAGCATTAGTCTCTCATGTTTCTGGTTTAGTGGGTTAATTCATTCATTATTCAGCTTTACAAACATGAACAGTTTATTAAACTAACGAAAGCATTAGTGTGTGTGTGTTTTCTTCTATTTTTAAAGCATTTACAGCTGTAAGTTATTAAAAACGAGTTTACATACTACTATGATGTAATAATTTAATGAGTAAGTTTCAAGTGTACATTTTCTGTAGTAAGCAGGTGAGATTCAAGTGAGGTAGAACATTATGTCGTCAGACAGGGTCAAAATCAACATATTAAATATACTTAAATTAGTATAAAAATACATGTGTACTTTAACCTGTGTGAGTATAAATTAATTAATTAATTAATATTATAAAAAATGTGTCTCTTCTGTAAATGTATGTATATCATACCTTGTAATATAATCGTTAGTTAGTTGCAGCCCTACAATTAACTCATGTTCAGCATGTGTGATTGTGTCAATATGGAACTACTTAAAGTTGAAATACCTTAAGTGTTGTGTGTTAATTTTCTGTGTTTAAGAATAAGTTTTATTTGTCCTCTTATGTGTTGTTGAGTCGAAGTTATGATTAATTTTATATTGCATTTTTAGTAGTCATATAAAGTAGCAACAATTGTGCAGATATCACAAAATAGACCAGTTTTATTTTGTCGTTGTTCATAAAAATGAGCCAAGTGAACTGTGACCTATTTTTAAAATTTCACAAATTAAATCATTTGAGTAGATCATTTTAAACATGCATACCACTGTATTTCCATCATCTGTTTTTGTTGAAAACAAAAAAATACTATATATTAAGAGAGAAGGATCAAAGATAGACACATATTCCTAACATCAAATCAAACTGCCTTGCCGCCGCAGACACTAATGAAATACATTGAAGTGGCTCTGCGGAGTAGTGTGGATGGATCCGTCTGTTCCTGAATGAGCTGATGATGTGATAATATCTTCAGCTCGTTGCTAAATAGTTAGCATCACAGTCAATACTTTATACACAAATCTGTGTGATTTACACATGATTCAAGCACATCAGCACATGTTTCTAGCTGGTTAATTACAATGCAGCCACATAACGTTCTGAATCGCACTGTGGATTATTAAAAGAAAAAACGTCTCTGTGTGTGACTGAACACTAGTAGATTAACCATGTTAATGAAAACTCACCATAAGGAGATAGAGTAGCTGGTGTCACGTCATCATCTCAGACAACTGCTGTGTCTGTCCTGCTCTCTTTCAGCCGCTGAATAATCTATCTGTTTGTTGTTTTTGTGTCGATGAAGTCTGCTAACATGTTAGCATAAAGATCGCTAGCTTAAATGCTAAGGAGTCTGTAGTGTAGTTGTATGTAGTGGCTTCTTACAAACTTAAAGTTGAACAATTTTGAAAAAAAACGGAAATCCCACATTTTGAAAAAAATGTGGGTAAATGTACTTGTTTTGCGCTGGGCTGACTTGCGCCCGCTTTGGCCATGTAGGGCCACATTTGAGTACTTTTACTTGCTGAGGTGTGTTAATATAGTTGGTGAAAATGACATTTTTTTTCATCAGATTGCCTATGCTGTGCTGAAAAAAAAAGATATAAGAAAAAACTATATTGCACATTCTTTTAGGCTCTGTATATGATGTGTAATGGAAAAAAGCAACCAAAATACATTGTGTTCTAAGGGTTAATATGCATAAAAACAAACAGTTGTGATGTCATCCATAATAATTGTATCATCTATTTTCCTTCCAAAAAAAACCTGACATCATGTTCTATTGAAGAAGCCCCAAACATAGCAACTGAGACCTGAGCAGTCTGCTGATTTAAATACATATGTAAAAAAACATATGTAAGATTGTGGCCAAATCGCACTACATTCAAATTCAAAATACCGAGGTCTTTTAGGTTTTAGGTTTTCGGACGTAACTGGCAACCCGTGGTTGCTCGGCAGCTGAGACTCTACTGACTGCAATGATTGGTAAACGGCGGTAGGTGGTGCCACATGCCAAAACATGATTTCAAAACATAAACATGATTTACAGTCTGCAAAATATTTTTTTTAATGCAAATATTTTGGTTGTACTGTTGTTGTTGGTGAGTTCAGTATGTTATATGAACATTATTCCTGAGTCTCTGTGACATATTAGGAGGAGTTTATGACCAGTTGCGTTAGAATTATTACATAATACATCTTTAACCCAAGACAATTCCTATCAAATGGACATATTTTTGAAACCAGCAGAGTGGCCCCCTGGTGGTTGTTTGCATTGACATCCTTGGCATAACTGGGCGCCTATGTCAACTTTTTTTATAAATGGTCTATGCTTTTGCCCCAGATAAATTTTAAACTGAATAAAATTCTGTTGAGCATGAGAACAGGAGAACAGTCAGCCAGCAGCAGTATGGGGAACTGTCCATGGTGCTGACACAAGCTCTCTTCAACCGAGGTGGATCGGTGACTGGGCTTCTGTGAATGCAAGGAGTGATTGGCCATCCTGGTTCCCCAGAATACAGGCAGGTTTTAAAAAAAACATGTTTAGTCTTGAAAGTTGTAGTGTTTGCTGACTGAACTCAACCTCTGTCAGACAAAGGGACATGGTGTTCCATCTCCACATTACTCTATTTGGGATGTCACAGCCAAGGATTAGGTGATTTGGTAGGTACAAGGCGAGTCATGTAGCTCTATTTCAACTGGAACAAAAATAAGCTTTGTATCGTAGATGGAGTGAAAGCTTGCCAGACAAACTTTAAGCAACCCTTGATCCCTATGGCCCTGAGGTTATTTTCTGCTGGGAGAGGGATATACAGCGGCAATGTCACTATCACTCTTCCCTTGTCCAATGTACTAAAGATAATATCGCAGGTACAGGGACAACAAGCAGTGAATGATCTCAACAACATGTATGTTGATTTACTTCACACATATTAAACTGCAGTTGACATATACTGTATGTAAAGAACAAGATCTTGGAGGCAAATGAATGTGGATGATGCCACTTTTTAATAACCTTTGCAAGTCAACAGAAGTGTTGTCACTTCAGCACTCCATCTTTAATTAAAAGCTTGAATGAGGTTATTTGCATTATATAAGAAAATAGTTTACAAATTATTTCTGGGTTTGGAATGTAAATAAGATAATCGTCTCTCTTTGCAGAAAAGTGTTAGATTTCCACTATGAATGATTGCCCTCATAATGAACCTGATAATGAACAAAAATAGTCCATTTTACATCAGCATAAACTGAAAAAACGTGTCCTTTATTGCTAAACAGGTATAACCTTCTAGGAAAATATATTTAATATTTCAAAAAGGATATCTTTATGGTTGAATTATATAGTTACGTGTAATTAATGAGATGGCCGTAGGGTGTTGATACAAAGTCTGCACAGATTCATACATGTTTAATCACACATGGGTCATTTTACCTGTTTTGATTTAAAATATGTTAGTCCAGTGTGTGCAATTGATTAGAACTAGCTAAAATAAAAAAATGATGAATAAACTAAATAAATCAGTTCAGTGTGTGTGTGTATGTAATAAGGTGAGAATAGGGGATTTTTTCTGAGCAGTGAACCCTTGGATTTCCTGGACTGGGTCTGGCTGTTAATTCAGTGTGGAAATGGGTGCAGATTTAAACATAATTGGTTACGGCTTTAGCAGCAGGGAACTTTTGCTCTTCCCCACTCTGCATGTTTGTTTCTCTCCCTCACTGGCACATGTTTTCAAACACTCCAGGTTTCACAAAAATCACATTTCCACACAGCTAAACTGTATTTATTCTGTGCATTTACAGAACATTCTTGCCCAGAATTAATTTATATTTGATCGTACAATATTGACATAGTTCACCAAACAAATATCCTGCTGCTCTTTTTCAATCCTTAATTCTACAACACAGCATGTTTTAACTTGCACTTTTATGGAAGGGCTGTTGATGCTGTGAAGATGAAAAACAAAATATTCTCTTCACCCTAATTAGGTACCGTTTGTGCCTAAAGCTTTAGGTTTCTAAATGCCACAGCCTGACCAAATGATAATCATCTGCCTCATTTGTATGTTTTTGTGTAGACTGTGTTGATTAAAAGAATAAAATAAAAATAGAGATATGAGCAAGACACACAAAAAGACATGTATGTTGTCTGCCTCAAGCTTTGTGGCCTATTTAAATAAACATCAATATCTACTCTGTGACATATGCTGTACCTACATACTGTACTGTTACTGACATTGCTTATTATCCTAAGCAAGGTTTTCATGATAGACAGTATTTTTATGAATACAGGCTCTCTATTAAGTTCTCAATTTTCAATATTTTCAACATTTAACTGACACATTGCTAAGATGAATTTGGTTTTAATATTATATACATATTGAATATACAGTTCCCAGCGTAAATGAGTACACCCCCTTTGAAAAGTAACATTTTAAACAATATATCAATGAACACAAATACAATTTCCAAAATGTTGAACATTTATAAGTTTAATATAACATCTGTTAAACTTATAACACGAAAGTAAGATCAATATAACTCAGAATACCAATTATTCAGTTTTACTCAAATAAGAGCAATGCAAAAATGAGTACAATGAGTAATTTTTGGAAACATTTTTCTAAATCAATCTTTTTCCATTCTTCAAGAATTATCTCTTTTCGAGAATGGTTGGAGAGTCATCCTCAACTGAACATTTTGTTTTCTAAGTTATATTATTATCCTTACTTTCAAGTTAAACAGATGTTATATAAAACTTAGTCTTGTCAACATTTTGGAAATTGTTTTTGTGTGCATTGAGATATTGTTTAAAATGGTACTTTTTCGAAGGGGGTGTACTCATTTACGCTGAGCACTGTATATATTTATGTATCTATATAATATATCTTATTAATACACATATCAGTACATTGTTTCAATATTATTCAACTGTTACTTATAAACAAGTCTTCATTTTGATTATACATAGTAGCTACTGCAAAATAAATATATTTATACTCTTTATACGATTATATATTGTTTTGGTTTTTTTTTTCATTTAAGTAGTACCTGTGATTGGTCAGGTGTTAACAGCAATGAATGTGCAAAACATCACTGTAGCAAAAAGGGGTGTTTATAAAATCTACATTAAATAAAAGAAAACATCTTAACTTAAAAATTGCAGCAGCATTAGCAAACATCTGTGGTGACAGATATTTTGGAATTTCTGCATATGTCCTTCATATCGTTTTGCTTCAACTACGAACGTTTGAATTTCCTGAGGCATTTTGCTGCACATCACATACTGCACCACAGGTGACAGAGAATACCCTGTGGCACCGTTTTGCGGTTTTCCATGTATTTATGCATGTATAAGTCAGCAATATTTAACTTCCTATTCTTTGTGATAGTCGTTGCAAAGTGTCATGTTTGATGGGAGGTCTTGCAGAGGAGGCAGAGGCCATTTTTAAATTTGATTCCGACTCCTACTGCCTGCTACCAACTCCTCTCTCCTTGGCAACAGCAAGTGCACGCACACCCACATGTATAGCATCATATGCAGAGTGAGTCAGAAAACTACAGAGGACAGCAGAAGACAATCTGCCTGCTATTGTTACTTTTTTTATATTTGAAATACTTTTTTTTTTTCTTCCGAAAATAAATAAATCTGAAGACGTGGGAGATTTGATCAAGTGAAATACCTTGCGATGCATGAACACAGTTTCGTTTTTCCTGGGATTTTGGAAAGAAACGTGTTATTTCAGTGACAGAACCCCATGATAGATTGTCAGTAGCTGAGGTTAAAACTAACATTTGCTTTTCTAACAATGTTTCTGCTCTATTTGCATTTCGTTCGTCACTGCTGCTCTTGTTCATTGAAAAATAAAGCACCATTAATATGTGAGTTTGTTTATTTATGCACTGAGGTATCTATAGCGTACCTACAAGATAATAGCACACGAGCATCAGGAGAATGAAAACAGAGAGGGGGAACTTCAAAGAGAATCCAGACTTCGCTGAGCATTGAATCTTTAAACTCATGCATAATACAACATACAAAAGAAAAAGCGTGAGTAAAAGATTGTCAGAGAATGTTCAGGGTCAGGACCAAAACTAAAAACGCAGTAGAAGGCAAACCGCCCTTAAGTGTTCTGTTTTGTTTTGTTTTTTTCTCTGCCTGTGTGTGTGTGTAATTCATATTTGATTAGGGGCAGACACTTATAGAGTACAGTGTTTATTTTATTCAGTTGTGACCATGGATCTAATAATGTTCATGACACAATAGTTTCTCACATTTCTGCCCATGATGATTTTAAAATAAGTTTCAAAACATCAACTGTAACCTAGGAGCACCTGAAGTAAGCTAGTTTTTTGTTCTTCTTCTATGAGGATGGTGCCTGAACCCGGATTTCCACCGGGCGCGCTACGGCAGCGGCGCGGAGCCTTGGGAGCCGGCGGTATTCACGGAAGATTGCGCGATAATCTCGAACGGCCGCGAGTTCGCGAGATCCCGCGATAGACTGTGTGTATAAAGGAAACAACAACTACACAGCTTATTTCATTCTCCCACGTGGAAGAACTGTTGATCTGGTGTCATAAATGATTTTATGTTTCTTCACTTCAACAACCAGTCTCTCGTCGTACATTATGACTCCCCGACACGCTCTGATTAATTGACTGTTTACCTGGTAGCACCGGCCACGACGTAATGTTGATGTGAATTTGTGACAGGCTATAAGACCTGCGTATTGTGTTTTATTTTGAAAGGGGGGCAGAAATGTTTTACTCTGATTCTGTGTCGGACTTCCTGTCTCGATCTGCTTCGTTGAAATTTACGAGGTTCAGCAGCGGCAACGGAAAAAATAGAACTGATTCCTATCGATAGCGCTGCGGCGCGGCGAGCCGCTTCTGGGACGCTGCTGAGACGCTCCGCAGCGCGTCTGGTGTAAATGCTCTCATTGATTAGAATGGAACCGATTTGCAACGGCGACCGCGCCGCTGCCGTTCCGTGGCCGTTCCGCGTCCAGTGGAAATCCAGGGTGACACTGGTTATTGGACAGTTAACGGAAAATAGCAACAGGAAGGTTAAGGTGTGAGGAGGTATGTCATAGATGAACCACATGAAGGGTGTCATGTGGCCATGACCCCTGACTTTGATCTTTGAGAGATCATGTTCTAGACTCAGAACATAATCTCTCAGGAAAAAAAAAAAGTGACACAATATAATTGCAACTACAGAAAAGTTTATAAGGACAAACTGGCAATGTCATACTCGTTGAATGGTTCCTCAAACATGTTCCCAGTAGCTTCAGGCTGTCTGTGAGGCAGCCAATTGGCCTAAATAGGTATCTGACAGGAATTCCAAATAATTTGATGTCCATTCTTGCAGTTGTGTGACACAGATAACATCTATAATGTATAATGTAAGTCAAACTATTCGTGTTTTCCACAACTGCATATGTGGAGTTTCATTTTCCAACCGAGTGTAGAGTTCGGTTGAGAATTTTGAGTATGTACACGTCTCCTCTTAACTGACAGTCTCACTTTGACAATGACCTTGGATGTACTTGTGCATCAGCTGTCAGCCATATGCTTAGATTTAGAAAAGCAAAGTTTTTGTCAAGACAATCTGTGGTAATAAACTGCATTCAGTGTTGGGGTTTTGCAAGAATCATTAGGAGAAGTTTCTATAATAATAAAGCCACAGTGGCTGGGGTATAGCTTAATTATCCCACAGCAGCAGATAATTTTAGAAAAGGAGTAAACAAAGTGTGTGTAGACGAGTCTCTATTGTCTAGCATTAATTAATTTCCTTACTTAATTAAAAAAAAGAACAAGAGTTTTGTTATTTGGTTGATATGTTTGTTTGCTAATTCTGAATTGGTCACAAATTTTCACACCTGTCGTGTTGATACAGCACTGTCTATGCCTCACATTTAAATAAATAAATAAATAAAGATAACAAGACAACAAACTCTATTCTCAAATCTGATTTCTTCTGAATTGAGAATATACTTCAGTAACTAAAGATTGTCGCCATGATTAGCAAAGTGGTTCCTCTAATGTGACAGCAGTGGAGATTATTAGTGAATCAGTGAGGGATTTGGCCTCAGTACATGTGCAACTTCATAATACAGCCCTACTTTCCTTACAAGCAGATGAATGTTAAATCCAGTTTATTCTTGTCACCCACTCAAGTAACAATATTTTTTTTTTCTCTTTCCTGACACAAATTAATCTCAGTGCTGGTAGTATTAAACACTCTTGAATTGCTTTTACAAATGTGTACTCCACCACATTGTGCAACTGTGAATTAGCGAATATGTAAGAGCCCCCCCAACACATCCATTCAAATTCCAGGAATCAGTGCCATAAACAGAGTTTTTTTTTTTTTCCCTTTCTCATCTCATCATGTACCTCCTCATTTTAATCATATCTATGAACAGACAAAGACAACAAAACAACACCAACTCCAAGGACAGAGAACACTCTTTTGAAGATGAGAATGTTCACATTTTGGCCAGAGAAGACAGATGGTTTGAAATAGGAGTAAAGGAATTCATTTACAGTATGTCAACCTGGACAAACCATTGCAGGACTTGAGGCGAGTGATGGAGTCCTGTTTGGGATTTTCAACAAAGCCCTGAACAGCCTCCAATACATTGTGAACTCCGCTGCCAGAGTTCATACCCACTCCAAGCCCTGGCAGCACATCACCCATCTCCACTGGCTTCCAGTCAAGTCAAGCATCACCTACAAAATCCCTCTCCTCACATATAAATCACTTAACGCCCTGGCTCCTCAATACCTTTCAGACCTTCTTCATCCATACACACAGTCCTGGATGCTGTAATCCTCAGGCACAGGTCTGCTCTCCGCCCCTCACACCAACAACAGCTTTCAGTGTGGCAGCATGCACCTACTCTCTGGAACACTCTCTTATCTGATGTATGCAATGCTCCAACTGGACAGCTTCAAAAAGAGCCAATTTTTCAAACAGGTCTGTGGCTGGCAGCCACTGTCGAGTAATTGTTCCCTTTTTTTGCAAATGTATTTTTATTATTATTATTCTTGTTATTACTCAACTGATGAGATTACTCGGTGTGCCTCTCAGGTGACCCAAGGCATCTAAAAAGCAAATATTTGTGGTTCTGCACCATAGAGGGCAAAGTAAAAAAAAAACAATTGAGCAAACTCACCTAGTTTAAGGGTTAGCTCCACCTGAGTGTGGTAGTGGAGGCATCACAGATGGGCAACCCGGTGGGACTAAGAGGATGAGAAATAACAAATAATGTTATCATATTTGTGAGTGTGTGCAGGTGGGGGAACGTCCAATTAATCGTTGAAGGTGGAGCATGTTACTTTATTAATTTCAACTTGTTTTTTTTTTCGAAAAAGTGACAGTCAGTTCACATGCTGACTCAGGTAAGACCAACAAGTTGAAACAAAAGGTCAGGGTCTGAACGAGCTACATTCTTTAACCCTTTTAACACCTAAGCCTCAAGATGTCCACCTGGACTTTTTTGCTTATTTTAACCATAACAGGGTCAGAAAATGTCCTGTAGGGATGCAATGGTACAGTTTTCCCAAGTTTCGATATCTTAATATAAAACTGCTCAGACTAGCAAAGTCTCAGACTCCTGAGGACGTAAGCAGCGTCGTGTATTTGAATACATTTTGACTGGCTGAAATGTACCGAAATACCGATGTTTACCGTTGCATATTGAACCGAACAGGGTGTACCGAACGGTTTGGTAAAATACCGAATATCGTTGCATCTCTAATGTCCTGTGTGTAGGGCTGTCAAAAGATTAACATTTTTAATCAGATTAATCACAGGGTAGCTGTGGATTAATCACAATTAATCACGATTAATTACCATTTGTAAATATGCCAAAAATTTTCTAATTTTCTCTTTATATTGTTGTAGGAACGGAGAGATAAATAAAGTATGTGAAAATATAAATGTAAAGAACAATAAAATACTGTAAATAACTTGTAAAAACCTATACAAACTTCGTAAAAAGTAAACATTACATTGTAAAAAAAAAAGAAAAACACATTATAAGACAATATAAATAAATAGAAAAATAAAATGCTGTAAATAACTTTTTTAAAAAACCTATACATTGCACTGTAAATAACTCACATTATAAACAAAATATAAAGTACAGAAGTTTAATAGTTTTCTTACTAAACCCACAGCAGGAAATTCCTCATCAGCACTTTGAAGCACTGCTTCTACTAGTTAGCGTTAGCGTCAGCTAGCATTGTGACGCTAATGTTAGCTGCTGTCTGTGTCCCCGTTAGTTAGACAGTGACTGTTAATGTTATGATTATATCTTTATCTGCGCCAGTAGCGCCACTTACAACTGTGTGTCTTTCTTTCTTTTTTCTTCATCCTCTTTTTTCCTTCCTCTTCTAACTTCCTGGTTGATAACTCCTCTTCATTTTCCTTCAGCTTTCACACAGGTGAACGTGAGGAGACGTGGGGCCCCGTTAGGGGGGTTTCCGACCGAGATGTCATTGCTAATCAACCATTGTTGTTTAAGGGGGACCGGGATGCGGCTGCTCACTGATGCATTTAGACTCCGAGTGTCGGGAGCCCCCTATCGGCTCGGGTCCCCAAGCAGTTGCCCGCCGCCTTGCCTGTTCATAAACTGCACGTCTACCCGTAGCGCGATGAAAGTGAGAAAGTGCGTTAAAATTAACATGTTAATTCCACAAATTAATCATCCTGCGTTTTGACAGCTCACATGTGAGTTAAGTGCTTTTGCCCATTTTTCCAGACAAACTTTCAATATCTGTGTTAAGGGTTGCAAACACACAGCATGGACCACCCAAATGCACGAGACAAGACAGGAGCGTAGTTTAAGAGATTTAATGCTCAAAATTGCATCGAAAAACAAAAGGATGCACAAGGTATGAATAACAAGAACACAAACTGTAACTGAACAGAACTTGATCTGCAGACTAAACTAGAACTTAAATCTTCTTGACAAGAGCAATGCAGGATGTGGACAGAAAGTGTGAGTCAGCAGAAAAGGAAGCCGAACATAACTTAACAAACTCGACGATGCATGACAATCTGGCAGTAATTTACAATTTACTGCATGTTAAAATTGTGTACTATTTAAAATTACAAAAAAAACAAACATTTTATTTTAAAAAACACACTGTAGTTGTACATGAACACCAGCTTGTGCATGTTCAATTTGAAATTTGAGCAGTGTGAAACGTAAATAAACATTTGTTTGAGCTGTTGGAAACTATGTTTTCTTTCAACTCGTTCCTCTCTGGTGACAAAGATGCTGATTCTCTGGCTTCATGCAACAGCGTGAGTTAAATTACTGTGATAACCACATGTTGGATGTTGACTGGCAACTATTCAGCTTTCAGAAACATTGGAACTTTTCCAATAGCACAAACCGTCGCATAATTACAGTAATGCAAAGTACGCTTGTGCAAATGTGTCATCTGAGATATGCTCTGTGTTAAAGGGTTTTAACATAACAACTCTGCCTGGGTCACTCGCACATTCCATGTCTGCATAACTCTGCCACACATTATGTCCACGTAACTACTGGTACAATTCCGTTTAATATGAAGGTCAATGTTAGTCTCGCATTCTATGAATCCGATCGCACATTCGGTTCCAGTTCCAGCGATTTTCTCAGCAGGTGTAATATGGCCTCATTTATTTGTCCTTATATTCTTTGAGTGCAGAGAAACCTCTTTCAATGAGGTGAAATGTCTTCAACAAAAGTCAAACAAGTCCAGTTTTCTACAATCTACACTCCAGAGAATTATGTTCTTGCTTGCTGTGAAACTGAAAGGTTTATGAAACTTATTCTTCCTGGAAAAAGTGTCGACCTGGAAAAGATTGCCAGCCAAACTTGCTGACCCCTAAACAGCAGGATGCACACTGCAGTGAAGATGCTTCTAATGCCGGGATATCAGGCAATCTTGATTAATTCTCAGTGAGTTTTCCCATTCGAAGAGTCATTTGGAGATATAATAAAACGACGTTCAGTCAGAGCAAAGGAAATAAGAGAGCTGAGAACGATGCAGGCCAATATAGGCAGATATATAACCTTGGCCCTGATTTTATTTGCTGATTAGAAACACCTTCAATAGGCCTCGACTGCAATCTATAAGCTGCTGTTTCCCTTCATAATAAAACCACCAAAGATGTTTGTTGATTACAAGCCCCCCCCCCCCACCGAATACTTTAAAGAGCCATGATCATTTAGCACATTTGTCTTCACACTAAGGTTTAATTTTACAGTTTATTGTTAATGACATTTTTTGTAATTGCTAATGATGGCAATTACAGCCCTGCCTCCTCTGCCCTATTCATAACCCACAACAAATCGCTAATGGCACATTCACTGTATGTATGGCAAAAAAAAAAAATGGATGACAGTGGAGACACATCCCTCTATCCCTCACTATTTATAGCCCAAACAATTAAGCCGAGAAGACCTTCATTAGCCTGCTGCTATTCAGCGGGACCCTGTGTCGCCTTGCCAGCCAGCCAAACAGGTGTTCCTTAATAATCAGCTCTGCATTGCCAGCAACACTGGTTTGCGATTTTCCCTCCATATGTTTCAAGCTGTTTGCACTCCTCTACTGAGAAATGAATGACTTTTGGAGCATCATTACAATATCTTACAGTACTTACAAGTGGCTGTTGGCTTGCAGTCTGACCCTAATGGGGAATAAAAAAAATAAAAAAAAACAAGGAGGGAAATGTTTGTGACATTCAGCCACAGTCATATGTGATATATCATAGTATTAACTGCAGATAATTGTATTATGTTGACAATATTATGATAGAATTGTAAGCTTAACTGTCATACATGTGATAAAAACTGCAACTCTCTCAGAGATAATTCATTATTTGCTTTCCTTAAAATAAAACGTAAATACTATTTTATGAATGTGTTACCTTTGTTACCAGTTTCTGCTTGCCAATGGTCACTTTGTAAAGAAAATAATGAACTTATTGTCACATATTTCATAAACAGATTGAAAAATATAAGCCAATAAATATATATGAATATGACTTAATAATATAATAATACATATAATGAATACCCATTGACAAGGAGAAACCAAATGTTTGGACCTCTTGTCACGCCAGGCTGTATAGCCATGGTAACCTATTATTGATAAAGAAGTACGCTTGTGCATGTAATGAAAGTGGGACAAATAGAACAAAAACACACTTTTAAGACTTAAGATTACGATTTACATACCAATGACATATAAATGACACTGCCACAATCCCGTACAGTTTATTAAATCTTCACATTATGTTTCCCATTTGCCGCTCCTTTGACAAATCACCTCTTTTTTTCTTTCCTTTTCTTCATTTTATTTGGAAGGCGGTATGACCAGTATTAAGTGACATCTTCCACTTTGCTAGGATGAGGTTTCTATTCATTCGCTCACAATCTACCTGCAGCATTACGCCACTTTAAATAGAGCTGTCAGTCTGCAGTCTTGGCATAATTATGATGAAATACTAATTAGGGCTGCTCTGACCTGTGCAGACATGCCCACACGCTCAAATGTCTACTCCAGATGGCAGCAGGTACAAAAGATGCCAGGGGAAGACGCCATTTTGAATGTTGTCTGCATTAACATAGGGATAGCCTGTCCATTTAGGTTGTTAAGATTCAAATTTTGTGTCATTTGAATATAGATTTCAAATTAGCAACTTACAGGTGAGCAAACGCAAGGAGCTCCATCTATCTATCTGCTTTGAACCCAACAATCTTGCACGTGTAGTGTACATTTAATCCAATGAGGATGGAAGGTGATATTACTGAGTTTAATCATGTGTTTAATATACAACCTTGTATCACTGCACACAATGTTGAGCTCAGTTTTAGGATTTGCCTGCAGTTGTAACCAGACTTGCACTAACTTATACAGTGAGTTCTGTTATTGAAGTAAGGCAAGAGTATTAAAATCTATTTATTTGGACACAAAACACCAGGGGTAAATATATTTAAATGTGGTGTCTGCTTCATGAGCATTTCACCAAAATAGCAATGTGCCAATCTTTGCCTAAACTGCTGCCAAACCTGTTGCCTAAGTTTAACCATATGCCTGATGGACTTGTTGCAAATGCAAAATGTTGCCCCTGAGCATTACTCAGGCAAAACATGTGTTTGCCTTAAAATACATGTGACAAATCAGTGGTATATAAATTTGATCTTTAGACAACAGATTTTCAACATCTGGTTAGGATGCATCTCAGGCCAGTTAATAGATATATTGAAGTTGGCATGCCTAGAGCATTACCATTTAAGACAGATTTCTGTCTGTTGGCCCACAACTTTAGTATCTTAGCCATCTGGGACAAATTTGTTTTTCAAATTGTACGATTAAATGACTGACTATCTCAAATATTCACCAATTCTTTTAAGGATTTCAACAACTTTTTGCTTTGCATTGTCATGATACTTCATGTCATTCTGCGGAAACATTCTAACATCAAACACTTGTTAATGTAACAACACTAATCACTCTTGTCTAATATTCAGCATACACATGTTGAGTGGATTTATTTATTACATTTTTTCGGGTGGTGCCCTTTCATCCATCCCACAAATCCATGAAAATGTCACAAATGTTTGTTACTTTCGGTTTTACCGACTAAAATGATTGAGTTTCAATATCATGTTGAAATATAATATTATTTACATTTTTATGACTATGGTCATATAAAGAACACCCAAAACCCACCGTTATTTGCCAACAGTACGATAAACAAGTCAATGTTTTCATTCGTTTTTAACTAATGTACAGCTGCTCAAAATAGAATCTAATGGTAATGAACCATGTTGACTTTGGAAGCTTACATGCAACTTTTTGGAAGGGCAGTATACAATTAATAATATTTCAAACGTGTGAGATTTTCCCCTTAAAAGGACAGCAAAATATAATCTTATTTGTGTTGTCCGTTAATGACGGTTTGAAGAGAATCACTGGTTTTGTATGTAAAACACTTTGCTGTGAATAATGAATTATTTTTCGATAATAATATTTGCACAAGAATGGCAGATTACAAAAAATATCTGAAACACAGGAGCAATTTGCAATGATTGAATTATGTTTGTTATAACAATATTAGAAAAAACACAGCTATCGGAACACAGCTATACTGAGAAACACAGAGAGAGTCCTGTGAAGCTGATAGGCTTCATCAGTGTTGCTTGAAATAATTTGACAACAATTTGAATCAAACTGGCTTCTATCTTTAAAAGTTAAGTACTGCAGCTTTAACTACATGCAGTCCAGTGAAGCATAACCCAAACGCTTTATTCTGACATTTCATAGCTATCTCATCTGTCCACAACGCATGAAGTCTCAAATTGCTTTGTGTAGAGGAAGTGATGTCAAATTCAACAATGTATGATTTGCTAGGGATTCTTGAATACGGAAATGGACACTCAGATATCCAGACTGCTGTTATGAACTAACATGTGCAGTGTTTTAATTAAGAATCATTTGTGAGGAGTCTTCAGAACACAGCGGACCAAGCAAAGAGCAAAGTGGAGCAACACAGCGACACTCAGTCAACTAAAACACTTATATATATTTATATATATATATATATATATAGCAGGGCAGGCCCAATATGACATTACAATGATGTCTTAATGACACTTGTTTCTCACAGCTGTTCTTACCTTCTCCGCACTTGTTCCCGAGCTAGTAAGAGCAGCAGCATCAGCACAGAAAAGACAAGTGAAGAGGTCACCACTCTCTCTTTTTCAGTCTCCAGATCCCATGACAACCTGTGACACGGTCGCCTTAAACGTTCACGAGAGAAGATTGTGTAGTGCACAGATAAGCCCAGAAACGCACACAGATACACCCACAAGTGTAAGGCTGGGAGGACAGTCACTGAATGAATTACATATCTCGTGGTACTGGGGTATAGAGTTGACCAGGTCAAAATCCTGTTAGAAAGTAAAAGTAAAAGCACCTAAGTTTAAATAAACACTATTTACACATACTCCTCTTGACTGCAGATGCAATGCTCCCTAGAGACATGAATGAACATGAATCTTACAACCTTTGCTCAGATATCAAGGACACGTCATCATTTGCGACACAAGTTGGCAACATTATTATCATGCACATGGTAGGAAACAGAACAACTGCCAGAAAGCGACCGATCTTCTGTTCGGACGTAGAAGTGGCCCCCACATACACATTGTATCTCATATACTGGTATCGCCACTGTATTTAGCACACAGACTATGAGATGGTCGTCCTAAATTTCTAATGCAGTCAGAACTGTTTCACAAGCAGGCTTTGGTCACATTCTACTAACCAAAAACTGACATTGAGAGAATGTTTCCCCAGGGTTAGGCAGGAGCCTAACTTTCCCTAAAGGGAACCAAAAACTGTATATGTCTTGATTCTCTTTCTGCTACTTTGTTTCCAGAGTCCAGAAATAACTGTGTGTTTATCACCATTTTCCAGGGATCAAGGTGATGAAAACACACTAATGTTTTTTTTTGGTGTCTTATATCCACAAACTGTACCAACTTTTTTGTGAATAAAGCTTTGATTGATGTGTGATTCACATAATCACAAAAAAACAAAAGGGTGACTTTTTGAGACTTTCACACTCTGGGAGTGGCTCCCATAACTACGGAGCCCCCCAAGTGACATGAGGAGAATAAATAAATAAATAAAAATAAATGTAATCTTGAGTTTGAAACTTGAGATCTCGACTTTGAAACTCAACAAACACTGTTTGGATAAGATGATACAAAAAAAACAAAAAAACTTTGGATTCACTGAGACTTGTTTTTGTGTGGACTGCTCCTGAATCTCCTTTTATCCCCTTTTGTTTTGTGTTTTATTATTTTATAACTTCTATTTGCTTCAATTCTATCCCCCTAATTTGCTTTCAGTTGCTCTTGTGTGACATTGTCTTTATGGTTTTATCTCTCTTTCACTTTTATTGGTATTGACATTTGGTGCTCTGAATTTTGTGACTTTGCCTTTGTGTTTCCTTTTTTTTCTGTACAGAGTATACTGTTTGTTATTACGTACTTTGTACACTTCTCTAGTAAACTGTACCGAAGAAGAAAATGTACAATAGTTTATAAAATAAACTGTGTTCATGCAGCAAATGTATTTGGAGTGCTTGGTTTGTATACATCAGTGTTGTAACATGAGTAAACAGCTGTGGTTCACTCTTGAGGTCCACCGGTGTGCTCCTGTTTTTCATTTGTTTTTGATGCTGTTCCTATTGTTTTCCTTGTTCAATAATGTATGCCGCATATGCTCGCAACTGAGACTAATGTTTCTTGGTGTGGGATTTGCGCTGGATTAGGCTTCAAAAGAAATGGCTGAGGCTCTATTGTTCAATGCTGGCACGCTCAGTTACCCCCATAAGACTGCTGCTTTTAGAGCAGTTTGGCAAAATAATATACATTTGCATAATACTGGCTCTGTGTTTTTATGAACGCAGAGTGTGTGGAGTATGCAGCTGGAAGCATACTGGTTAATGGCAAAATAGTGTCAACAGAGGATAAGAACCCATGCATGATGATTACAGAATTGTACTCCAAAGCCAAAGTCCTTGAAGTATCCAGTTCAAAACCGTGTTGTTTACCACGACGACATGCGACGCATTCCATCTTCATAATGAATGGCAAATGAATAAAGGGAATTCAAGTGATTGGTGGAAAGAATTCATCAATTGGACTAATTGAAGTATGTTTGCACTGATTTTGATGATGCATATCATTTTGTTTTTTCACGGTTGAATCATTTTTCTAATATCTTAATCAACTGCAGTTACCGGCCTTTCATCACCACCTTGGTGCATCAAGAATCACAAGTGGCATCAAGGGTTGTGCACACGGCTCATTACCACATGCTCTCTCATGGGTCCTCTGCACTCGTCCAGCATCTCAACCACCCTGGCTACATACAAACAAATGGTGGTATGATCTACATGTGTGCAATCTTCCCTCATATCAGGCTTGTGGGTGAGCGTGGCAGCAGTTAATAGAAACCACCCACGACTGGTGCTCCAGCGCTCTAGGACACAGGCCTCCATTGTTTGGTGCACTTGATTCTTGATGTGTTCAGTACATGACGGATACAATCATCTGTCTTCATAGCTGACACTCAGAGCATGATGAGCAGATCTGTGATTGACATTGGTATGCCGTGGATCATATACATAAAAGAGGTATGAGTTTTGTAAAGACACTTTTCCATCCTCTCTGACAACAAAGGCAAAATCAAAGATTTGAATACATATCATATGCTTATCATTCATTACTACATTGATGGCTCATAAAACTATCACTAATGTGACTCCTTCTCCAGGATGCTTCTGCCTGGGAATCTTTGTAATCTCTTGCCCTGCAGGTTTCTCTGGATCCTGGCAGCATCCAGTCCTGACTGTGTTCACACCTCCATGGCTCTGCCTACCTACACCCACTTCTTGCACCTTAATGTGATAATTGTGTGAAAATAGTTTGCATGTTGATCTTCTCTGTCTGTTTGTCCTGGAAGAACAATCCGTCCTGTGTGACACTTCCTGAATTGTTCCTTACCTAAACTGACGTTCTAAGGAAAGAGGATAACACAATTTGAATCAAATTAAAATGACTTTGAATCACGTCCATCAGTTGACTTAAATTCTTCGAGTCAGAGATTACACATGCATCTGCTAACAATGTTTGGCCCACAGTAGTTATGTAGTTATTTCAGACATCTAAGACATTTAAGACATTTATGTCTGAGCATACAATCAGATGCACTGTCTGCTATGGTTTACTCGTAAGCATGCCATAGCAGACAGGGCATCTGGTTGTATGTTCAAACATTAAGCACAAACCAATTCAGTAATATATGAGTTTCATAAAAGACATTCTGTAATATGGATATTAGTTAACTGAGGTAATACAAATACTGGCAATACATTCAAAAGGCAATGCAAGTTTATTTGTATAGCATATTATCATATATTAGCCAGTCAATGTGCTTTACCGAAATAAAGAAGCACAACTAAGCACACAGTATGCGATGAGTGGAAGCTCAGGGGTTAAAAGGACAATTGAAAGAATGGATGCATGTACATATATACTCTGATTGCTGTAGACTCTGGGTATGCTTCAGGCAGATTGAATCCCTTTTTTTTGCTGATATGCTTTGAGCATATCTGATATGAAGTTGGGACACCATTGGGGCTTTAAACCAATAAGTAACATTTTAAAATAAATCCTGCACTTAGCTGGGAGCAATGGGACCTGGAATTGCAGGCGATATGCTCTCTTCTCTTAGTTCCTGTAAGAACACCCTGCAGAAGCATTCTTAGAGAGCTGTACTGTAGCTGTCTAATTGCCATGTTAGCGAGACGGTGGGCACTATTTCCATTCCATACCTTCCATTTTTATTAAAAATAAATAAATAAATAAATATATATATTTCTGGCTGAATGGGAGCATATACGGTTGAAGTACAGAACCTTGTGGGACCCCGAATGGTCAGATTTATTTGTGACAGTAGATACAAACAGTATCAGCCTTTTAGGTTGGACCTGAACCACCTGAGAACTGTTCCAGATAGTCTGCCCAGTGTCCTAATCCATCCGTCAATATGTCATAATCAATAATGTAAGATCAAGAAGAACCAGGGCAGTTATTTTATCTGAATTTTACCCTGAATGAGCCAGTCTCAGCATTGTGGTGTTGTTAAAACTCTGATTGAAACTTGTCTGTGGGTATTGGATTATTGGATAAATTTGTATACATATTATTTTTCGATAATAATATTTGCACAAGAATGGCAGATTACAAAAAAATATCTGAAACACAGGAGCAATTTGCAATGATTGAATTATGTTTGTTCTAACAATATTAGAAAAAAATGGAAAATATTCTTTTATATATATAAAAAAACATATTGCTCCATGTTTTCACTATTTGCATTCTGCATGCCTGCATTAACCTTTTTGGAAATGCTACTGTTGTAGTATTTCCCCATTGTGTTTGCATTTGCCAGATATAATCTTAACCTTGGCAGATTGAATAGCATCAACAACTCAGAAAATGATCTCATAAAACTGTGCAAGATAATCATTCACAGACACTGCTGTAATGTTTGGTATCATAGCAATAGCAACCTGAAATACAGAGCTGGTTCTGTTATTTACATACCTTTTATTTACAGTTTTGGATCTTGTTTAAATGACTGGAGTAACCAGGCCATCAAAACACAGACATTAACAGAGAGGGAAACATCAGTGACAATTACAGCAACATTTCAGAATACTGAGGCCTATGCTGATCACCGATGTCGGTGTATGGCCTTGAATATGAGCTGGCCCGGTAACATGCTGTGTCAAATCAAAAGTGTAGCAATAAATTTGCTGGCAAGGCCATCATTGCACTCGTCAAAGTGGATAATGAAATAATCAACTATTATAACGGATGTAGGTGGATGTAGATGCAGGTGAAAGCTTTTCAGAGACCTCTTCATTGACATTTGGACTGTATTTTGGAGGTCTGTGAGTACCAATTAATACAGCTTTGGTAGGGAATTTCATAGTGCAAAAGGTATTCAAAAGTCTCTACTTATTACTTATGGCACTTTTCCACTATGGTCCCAGCTCGCCTGCCACGGCACGGCAAGGTTTAGATTGGTTTTCCACTACAAAAATAGGACCTACTCAACGTGGGCAGAGTCACTGCACGGCTAGTGACTTGAAAAGCAGTTGTTTGCAGTGTAACTGAATCATTAGAATCAATTCATCAAAATTTTAATTCAGTACTTCTTCCATGACCGGAGTGCAGACTGAAAGTGCCTACAGCGGCAGACTTTGTGATGCCGGTCGTGATCGGCAGTGCTGTCGCTAAATACACCAGAGACATTTCCCTGGTAATTGTTGGAGATGAACTCTTTCAGGATTGTTAAGTCTTTTTAACTGATCTACAGTTCTGCATTGTTCGGCTTGTTCTTGTGTCGGACGTCTCTTCCCGGCACTTTGACCAATCAGTGGCCGGCAGTCTGGCGACGTCATGCATAGTCTCACCTCAGCTCGCTTGGAACCTGACAGGTACTTAAACAAGTACGAGGAACAATGCTATTGGAAACACAACTTAACTGTGCCATGGCGAGTCGAGGTGTGTCGAGCTGGTGCAATTACATTCAAATGCATCTTTTTAAAGGGCAGCCCCACCTTTCCTGCCCTCTTGGGAAACCATAAAATCTGACTCAAGGACAACTGTTGCATTACAGCTGTGCATGTTTTAATTCATTATTTGTCTTTCTGAGGAGAACTCTGTATTATATTTTAATTGTGCTGAATAATCAGAGATAAAAAGACACACTTTTCTAAAATGAACTGTGCTTCTACAACAGCTCCACTATGCATAACCCTGACAGTGATAGCCATACCATTCAGTGCATTATGTGCAGCCATGAAACAGCGGGGAGCATTAAAGGATCGACGAGACTGTTGGCTACTCTACTGTATATATCTGGGCATCAGTTCAACACAAGCTCTCAGACTCGAAGCAAAGAGTTATGCTGATGTCCAACCATAGTCAATCATGCCTTTGCTGACAGCTAGTATGATTACTGTTGCATAAGGGAACTGTAGCTTAGCAACAAAATCACAAGATGTTGATCTTGATGGAGAAGCATCAGTTAACCTGGCAATTTTATGTCCATGTAAATGGAAGACATCAATCCCACAGTCTCCACTGCAAGACTGACATAAATAGCAGCAATAAACAACATTTTCGACAAACAAAAATAATTACCAACATGACAAACACTGTCCAGTCAAGCTTTAAAAAAGATAACTACACCTTGACTGCTAAAGATTTCAAACGAATATCTGAGGTGTTGATGTCAACAAGTAGCAGATAACTGCGTGCTATCCAGCAGGCATAACATGTTAGTATGAGAGATTGAAACTTGTGTTACTCACCAGTATGTGACTTAATCGTGTCCCTCTGGAGGCATGCATACGATTCACCAATGGTACAACTGTAGAAAAACGGTCTCCTTCATTTTCTGGGTACTGCTTTTTTGTCCTTGTTTTCTCCCAATATTGACACAAATACCCAATAGCCACATGGGAAAAATGGAAAATGGAAAAGAAAACTGAGAAAATATTTAGATCACAACTTCTATGTTCAACTTTTATGTACTTCTCAACAGCAATAACTATCCTGACTTCTTTTCACTGGATGAGCTGTGAAAAAGTCCCAGGAGATGATAGAAGAGTACTCAGGAGATTCACATCATGTGCAGAATGCCTCTTGAGTCTCCTGCTGGTACTAATGTCTGACCTATAGAGAGATTCTCATTCAAGCCACACTCCCCCATGGCATGAATAGCCCTTCAAATCAAAACAGACAAAAGGATAAAACATGGTCCGAAGAGTGTCAGGAGGAAAAGTGAAATTGTACAAATTAAAAGCAAAGCGGGAGAAGACAACAATAGTATTCCAGAAATCAAGTTGGTGATGGTACTGAAGAGTGTTGTGTTTCCAAAGTGTATTCCCTGTGCTTCTGCCTCTTCATGTCCACCTCATCCCCAGCTCTGGTGGAAACACTGAGTGACAGAGCAGTGATGATGCTGCTGCTGCTGCTGCTGCCGCTGCCGTCGTAGCTGCTGTGTCCTTCCTGCTACAGCAGGAGCCTCTGTTCAAATAAAAGCCTGGTCTATCACAGTTTTCTGCTGCAGCGCATTAGATTCATCCTTCCTCTGTCTCATACACTCCCTCCCTTTTTTTGCCCTCCTCCCTCCTTGCTCACTCTCCTCCGTTCATTTGTGCTCAGTCACATGTGAGGAGACAGTGCAGGAGCCTGGAATACAAATAGGCTGACGCTCTTAAAGACATGGTTGTGCTCATATTTTTTTTTTTTTGTAATAAGCAAAAGAAAATATGGGGGAGTCAATCTGATTTTGATTTATCTTTACTGCACACTATTCAGCAAAACACGGTAAGTTGAATTATAAAGTTATTGTTTGAGCTCAAGGCTCTTAGGAATACTGCTTTGCTTCTAGGTGTGTGCATAACGCCACCACTTTTAGGGTAGAGGCATCTCTGTGTCTTCTGAAAAGAAGTGAATACAGTTCTAACCACACTGAAAAGCTGCATAACATAATTTTAATATGTGAAATGGACCTGGGTTAGGGTAGAAGCAAACCACATACAAATAGAAAAAAAAACAAAAACTTTTACAAGCACCCATGGACAGGAAATTCAGACAATTCAACCACTGCTGAGAACGCTGGGTTTTATTGTATTCTCGTGTTCTGCAAGTGGTCTGACAAAGCCTGGTATCGTTACGCAAGGATCACTTCTCCTGAACAGCAGATCGTCCTGCTCCGGGCACTAGTCCGGGCACATCCAGTTGCGTACATTGAACCGCAGAAAAAGAAGAACGTCCGTTGTGGAGGTGTTTCACTTGCGACAGTGTCTTCTGACTCTGGGTCCGACTCCGGGTCAAAGGATTAAAAGGGACTGCGGCGGGGAGTCGAAGTCATTTTTAAACATTGTTAAAACAATGTTTTGATAATGAGTAGCAGTGCATCCACTGTTCCAGAGGGGGGAGCTGCACTTCTGAGAGCTGATGTGCTAATTACGTCACTTCCAGGTACCTGGCCAATCATGAGACAGTTGGTAAAGCTCTCGTTGGCTGGCCAATCACAACACATTGTTTGTCTTCTGGGGCTGAGATTTCGGTCTGAAACGAGAGCTTCAGTGAGAAGAGATTGTGATCGGCGGCTTTGCAGCAATTAGGAGGTGTTTGACAATAAAAACAAGTTAATGTATGTAAGTAGACTCACATATACGTGCGGTGTGAAATTCCTTTTCTTTCCTCTGTTCATTGTTATTTGATCAAAGAGGTGAATTGCAGGGTCTATTTTAAATTGATTTGCATATTTAAATGGGGGCGTGGACAGGGAGGAGTTTGGCACCTCTGCATGTGCGCTCAATTCCACGTTGATTTGGGATGTACAAAAGAAACATGCTTGGATCCATGTGTACGCACACTTTGATACATCTGAATTTATGTGTGCGTTTCTGGGTTTTGGCGTACGTCAAGTTTCAGTAGGAAATCCATGCAAGTCTTTGTACATGAGGCCCTTGATCTTTTACACTCTGTATTATTGAACAGATTACTCCAAGAGCTTTTCCTTTATAGTGTAGTCACTCAGTTGCAAGTTGCCTTCAAGTAAAGTATCTGACTGTACAGTAAAGTGTTGGATTTAAAAACAAGGTCGTGAACTGAGGAGGATGAATCAATCCCTGAAGTGTAGGTGTCAGATTTGAGATAATATTAATTCGTATATGGTTGGACAATATGGGCAAAAACATCACAATACAAAAAATTGAATTTCAGTTAATATCAATCATTATTGTGATAAATCTCACATAATTAAAGATTGACTTCAGCTCCTGAGTGAAACAAATTAATTAGAAAACAACAAGCAATGCATTAGCATATCAATACATACTGAACACATGCAAGAACAATATTATCAATACCGGTTTGGACCTGTGATGGTACCAAATGACAGGTGCGCACCGCTTGCACACTCTACAGATCTGGTACACCCAAAACGGTGTTAGTGGTGACAGAGAAAGGAGCATGCACCTGCTTGTTTGTACCTCTAAAAACATTTCTGCACCCCTAGTGACAAAAATTTACCTGTACACACTGAGAAAGGTACAGTGTTTGTACCCTGATAGGGTACAACTGGAGCAACGGCAAAAGGTACAGTCTTATACTTTGATTTTTAGTGTGTGGATGGAGGAGAGAGAGAGATAATATTTTGAAATTGTCTTTGCTCTGGTGGCTTTTAAATGTGACATGCGGAAGGATTTCAGTTTCCTTGTGTCAAGAACTGAGGAATGAGAAAAAGTGATGGACAAACAAAAACAATATGCAGACACTGCCAGACTGCAGTGACCAAAACATTGGGGAATACAGGTAATATGAGAAGCCAGTTGGCAAATCGTCAAAAGATTTTGAGATGTGAGGAAAAACATCCAGCCAGATGAAAAGAGCCAACAAGAAGCGATGTCTCTCGAGATTACAAGATGTATCTGTAAATATGTAATCCAAAGACCCACAGCTTTTTCCTGTAGTGGACAACAAGGAATTCTGGAGGCTTGTAAACAAAGTGGAGCCAAAGTATGAAATCCCATCATGGACATAACTTATTTATAAGGTTCCTATAAAGAAACAAAAGTTAGAGTTACAAGTTAGAGCATGCAAGTTTTTGCACACTCGCATGACACAAGGAAAATAATTTAACATAACAAAACAGGAAAAAAATCTCTCTCTCTCTCTCTCACACACACACACACACACACACACACACACACACACACACACACACACACACACACACACACACACACACACACACACACACACACACACACACACACACACACACACACACACCTGTGCTGAGGTATAGTATGTATACATACCCAGTAATTCATCTATGGAAGTAAAATCAAACAAGCCCATCCTTTAAGCCTATAAATGTAAAGATATTGACTGCATTCACCCTTCAAATGCACACGTTCATGTCTGACATCATGTACAAGGCAGCTTCTGTGTAATAGCTGTAACAAGCTTAAAGGACTGCTTTAGGTCAAAGGTGAGAAAATGATAGAGGCGCAGCAAAAACTAAAGATGGTCAAAACCTCCAAAAGGGAACGACCTCAGGTTCTGGTTTTTATGTACTATTTCATTTTCCATCACAAGAAGGCAGGGGGTGATTCCATCATCTCTGGCCATTTTTCACTATGATAATCTTATCTTGTTTCCATGACAGCTAAAGCTGATGTGTTTTACTTGGATTGCAGTGAGAGTCTAGTCTGTGTTGTTGATTCACCAGTTTGTTTTGGACTTAATGTCTTTATTAAGGCCACTGAAAACATACTCCATGCATTACAACAACATTACAGGATCTGGTCATTATTAAACAGTTGTCTAAGTACTTGTCTAAATGAGCCATGCTATTGATTATTGTTTTTTGATTGTTTAATCTGAATAAAAAATCTACATATAAAATATTAAATATAAATGTTGAATATATATTTAACTTTATTTAATTTAGATTTTGATTTTTTATTCAGACTAAACATTGAAATTATATTTTCACAAGAGAAGTAAATATCACAAAATTCACAAATATTTATTTTATATTTATTATATATTAGTTTTTTATACATGTGAATTTTTTTGCTAAATGTGGCAAAAAGTTGCTGTTTATTTTAGCATGCGCAACTTCACAATCGGCGCCTCATAAATGTTATTTACTATTTCATTCATTTCATTATAACTCTTACTGTGTTCCGGTTATGAAACTGGACCGCTGAGTGAGCCTGCTATCTTTTCTTTTTCTCAGTGGTGGTTAGTAATACTTTTGTAACATTTATATTACAACATTAAAAATGTGGATTGGCCTAGAAGGCCCTAAATCACCCATGTGCATTAATGTTGACATCTCGGCACAATAAACTCAAACACTGCTGATACCAGGTCTCATGCTTACTTGCTGCTCTTAGATGAATATTGGAAATATAAAAAGACTATTTGGAATGAGGATTTGCTCATGTACAAAAGTTAGAGAGAAAACTCTGAGCCTGTGGATAATATTACTGTTGTTTTTTCACCACTCTGTATATGCAAGTTACACAGCATTATTATTGTTTTTATTTTTTATTTCGTAATTGGAATTAACATTTGAGAGGTTTTTGGACAAGTTGTTATAGGAGGCTTTTCCCCCTCATAAATGTAGCTAATTAATACAAACAATAAATATATCATAAGATAAAGTGTCCTGGATCCATGTTACAGATCTGGGCCAGAACAAGTGGGATTTCTGGGCCAAATCTGAGCCATATTATTGCTTCTTAATTAAGGTAAGTGGAAAAAGTATATGTTTGAGTATTTTAACTTTTGTATTGAGAGAGAATTGGATAACTGTGTTGATGACACATACGTGGTTGTATTCCACAGTCTATGTGTGTTTTATCATAAAAGTAGCAGCTTAAGTAGCAGAAGTGTTGGAGGCAGCAAGTCTGTACAAGAGCTCGCGTCAGCAGCAGCACAATCTGGTACAGAAGAAATTGAGTGTACGAGTGTGTAGCACTGAAAAGTCTCAGCAGCAAGTACATACAGCTATGGTAAGCTCCGAGGGGAAAACATGTTTGTCACGGTGAACTTCGCCAAACAGTTCTCAAGTGAGTTTGAAAAACTATTTAATGCTGTAATGCTTTCATTTATATGGATAGCAGTTGGTTTACTGATGTAGAAAAGCTGAGTAGCAATATTTCCTGGAGGCATTATGCATAAGTGTCTACTTAATGTGTATTTTTGGCACATCCACCCTACTGTATTTCAATTGTCTTATTTTTTTTCTTGATGTCAGCTAATATTTCCTTTTTTATGTAAAATATCTAAATCTAAATCTAAAATCATGCATCTATGCTTATTTCTAAAATGACATTACTTTACTACATGCCAATGATTTAGTCTCAACCACTGTATTTTACTTGTTTGCCTGGAGTCCTGACTATTTTTGATATTTTGCTTTATATTGCATTCACCCATTCACATGTGTGTGTTGAGATTAAGATAGGTTGGACTATTGAGTACTACCATTAAATCTTTCTTGGTACTGCTGCTTTTATTGTGTGTCATGGTTGAGAAGCATCAGCTATTTACTCTGATGATAAATGTTTTTATACAAGATAAAACTCAACTCAATTATGGATCTAGTTTACACCTCATTAAAATACTTTGTTAATATGAGTATTGATTTTACATGTGAAAACTATAATATGCACCTACTAAATTGTGTAGGGAAAATGCATGACAATGCACTCAGTTGTCCCAATGTGTGTGTAATTATTGACAAAACAGTAAAGTGATAATGAATAGTTAAACAAAGTTCATCACACAAATACTGCTGTGTAGTCTTATGCTGTATTTTAAGTCAAAATTATTTAAAACTGTAAGACCGGGAAGTAGATATTTTCCATTTAATGTAATTATTGTTTGAAAAAAAAAAATGCCATGCACATGTACTATATTTTCATTATCAAAGGCTACACAACTGCAGTCCTCCTTAGAAACCAGACACTGGTATGTTCTGTATTTACTAAAGATTTTGCAAATAATCATATCAAAACATCTAAAAATAGGCACAGTTACATTAATGTAATTGAAAAAAAAGGAAGGAAAAAGACTTCACATAACCTTCTTTCACATTAAGGTAGCAACATCCGAATGTACATCGTCTCTGTTCACAAAAACCAAACAAAGGGCAAATATTCAAATTTGTCAGTGTAAGGGTCGATTGGAACATGAACACACATCAGTACCACAGAGATTGCTTACGAGAATGATGGTATCACATTGGCTGAGACAAAGAAGGAGGCAGAGAGTAAGAACAGATGCAAGCAGCCGTTGCAGGTGCAGTGGAGAAGGGGAATATACACCTCCCAAATACTCGTCACCCCTGGACACTGTTTTCTAAAGAAAAAGGTATGCTTACTGTTAGGGTGGCAGGGTGAGCTGTGGGCAGGTTGTAATCTGTAATCATGTAAAAAACATACATTTCCGCATGGTTGTCATTGTGACCTCTATTTATTTTAACTCTTTTATGTACCATTATCTACAACGATGATCACTTTGTCCTGTGGCACAGTGAGTCATTGGAGGCCTCAAAGAAGAAATGAGAACACATACTAATATAAAACCTCACAGGTAATGATAACCACATACTGTAGAGACATCACTGAAGAGTCCAAAAGTCACTGGATGTATGAGCAGTGCATTTGCATCAAGGAACATCCTGCTTTTAATTTAGGCACACATTTTTATTGTGCCTAAATATATATATATACGTATATATATACATATATATATGCAGTTGTTGTGATCCAGCCTTGTAATCGTTGTAATGTTGTGATTCAACAATAGTCGCAATAATTTGATTGATAAATTTAAAGTAATAAACATTAATTCATTAATTTTAATAATGAATTAACTTTAGATCGGGGCACCACCCTGAAATCAGGGAAAAGACAATCAATCTATGCCTTTCAAAACCAGGTGAGGAGTCCAAAGACAGGTGTCTCTTGTCTACAGTTGTGATGGAGGAATAAGGAACTTTACGACAACAAATATGGTCGCATTAATATATTTTTATATATTTTCCATCCATGCTGTCAAACCTTCTCATATCAACAACTTCTTTTTTAGAGATAATTCTATTTTGAAATGATACTTTTCAATCCTCTGCAGGATTCTCCAAATAGCACATGACACACTCTGCTGCAAATGCAGTTCTTCATAATGCTACCACCCGAAAAATAAACATTTTTAAAACCCCTTTGTTGGCAGAATACACGTTTGTTTCTTCTCTCCTTGTACTACCAGCTCATTAGTAGGGCACATGCATTTCCGCCTATGTACTCGTCTTTTCTGAATTAATTACATTTCTTTGAGAACCCCCAAATAAATGGCGGTGATGCTAATGTGGCACACTAACTCAACCCTTAGGAGCAGAAGAATTCAGGTCAGAGAAGAGCAGCTCTTTAGGCAACACACAGGATCCAGACTTTGTCTGTAGAGACGCACAGAACAACATACATGCTTATGCAAAGCCAGATCATTAGCAGTGAAAAAACAGCTGCTTTGATAAGATCGAGTGATCTTGACATATTTAACCTCATTTATCTTCAGTATAAGATATGTGGGAGATATATTATATTATTTTTTGGTTTGTGAGGCTACAGTACAATTAAAGATAAACACTCTGATTTGTCGTCCATTCATCTGTTCACACATACAGTATCCCTCTGCCTATCCAAGGTTATTCTGAAAATGAACTGAAAAGTAGAGTGTCTTTGCCCTGCAATGCTTTGAGCAATTTTTAGGGTATCCTGAGGCCTTTCAGGCCAAATGGGAAATACATTACTTCCAGCTATCCCATTACCTCGCTTTGAAGATGGAGACAGGTTAAGTGAGTTTGGGAACCTCAAAATTGTATCCCTGCTCTTTGCAGACGACGCTGGCTTCATTAGAAAGTAGCCTTCAGCCCACAGTCGGTCAAGTTTGCAACTGAGTGTGCAGTGATTAGGATCAGCGTCAACACCCCTTGTGGTACTCTTGAAAAATAGTGAATTACATCCTCTGTGTTAGGATGAGTTTCTGCCCAAAGTGAAAGGGCATTCCAGGGACTTATTCATGAGTGATGGAAGGATGGAGTGGGAGATCAATGGCGAGATTGGTGTCGCGTCAACAGTAATGTGGATCTCGGGAGCTGACCTGGTCAGTTGATCCATTTCACAATGTTCATAAGTTCTGAGTGGAGACTTGATAAATAAAATTGCGAATACAGCTGAAATAAATGAGATTTCTCCATTGGGTGGTTGGGCTCAACCTTAGAGATAAAGAGGTTAGACGGTGAGGAGCCGTTGCTCCTTCATGCGAAACGAAGTTGATTTGAGGTAACTTTTGTTAACCGTTTAGGATGTATCATGGAGGCTTACCAAACTCGATTGTCCATGCATTATTTTAATGTGTCAAAATTAACACAGGAGAATAAAAAAGGAACAACTAAGGGGCCAACTGAGGGGCCTTGGTGGACAGAGGTTTGTGCTCACCAACATTTAATTGTTAGTGATTTAGATGAAAAAAACTAAAATATATCCATCCATATCATAATTTGTATCATCACCAAAATGTAATGCATTCTTCCATGGGCCATAACTTCTACCCACAGAAAATGTTGTCCAAACCTGTTTGGCTGTGGACCACATAACTCAAAAAGTAACACAGACAAACACAGCTAAAAATACAACCTCCTTGGCAGAGGTAAAAATAAAAAAAATAGAGAAACTATATTTTTTTCTGTTGCGTCAACAGTTTTTCCAACAAAATAATGCTACTTCCTTCCCGAGGTTGTTCAGACATGGCAGTAACCCTAAATACTGATGTACAACGATCAAGATTGTTACACAGCTCCACCATGACAGTGTATTTATCACACTGTGTGTCCTGCAAGTGACATGAAGTGCACTGAGTGAAAGAAGGCCCTTGGTGGGGATTTGCCTGTGGGCATGTCCCTTTTAATGGCATGTGATGATAACCTCCTTGTCTTCTGTACAGAGATTAACAACCAGACAGACTTTATAGATGGATACTCTGGTGCTAAGCGGAGACTTGAGAGGCACTGAGGTCAAAGTCTATCTAAACAGCAGATGGTTTTGTTGGGCCTCTATGGGAGAGTGCTAAAATTGTCAGGGAATATGGGCATTATTCTTAGCTCTAATGAAGGCTATTTATAAGACATTGTATTGGAATCCATGTATTATTATGAATATGAAAGCACATCATTTAAATATAAACAAGATATGAACTATTTATAACTAGATATAAACTAGTTGGTTTTTACAGCAGTGAACAATTGAAATGTTGGTTTTCTTGTTCATTTGGTTCTTTTCTCCTGTCACACACAAACATGTTTGTTTGTTCAATTGACTGTTGTTGACTTATGGAGTTGCACAGTTGTCTCCTCCAGCACATCCCAAAGATTCTCAGTGTGAATAAGGTCTATATTCTGTGGTGGCTTAAGCTTTCTGAACCTCTCTTTCCTAATTTGAAAGCAACACATGCAATTCATTCTGGGATTGTCATAATTTGAATATGCTCCAAACCCTGGGCAGTATAATTATAGTATATGCAGGTAGTCAGCTGCCAATATCAGCAATATAATACCTGTAATTGTGTTGTACCTCTAATGATATTCTATTCTGCTCTATCCTATGTTAAGGTTTTTGTTTTTTTCTTTTGACCATGCAGTGTATTTACCAGTAGTCGGCATCGATATGATGTCTTCTTGATTCTTTTTGATTCTTTTCATTTTTTATCATGGGTTTGGGTTAGTTTATCCAAGCCTAAAAAATTATCAGCACTATATTACTTGGATAATAAGGGGGAGTTTATGTCATTGTAGTCAGCCAGTTCTAGTCATGGCAGCATTGCTAACGCCATAAACATAAATGGCACAAAGCAGCCTTACTTAAAAATGCACAGCAGCTGACACTAAACTACCAACAATTTGGCTCTTCTCATCAACCAACCCACTGTATAACGGCCTTTTTATTATTATAATAAATTGATTATAAGCATGGCCTTGACTATCTAAATAAAATCAGTAATATGAGGTAGCACCTGTCATGTCATTGGAATATGAGTCATGGCAGATGTTGTTTCCTAAACCAGCCGAAGCGTTCTATTATGAGCGGATCAACTCTACAGCTGAGCTTTAAAGTGAAATGCTCCTCTGAGCTCCATCTTTCCAACATCTGGAGTATAAACAATCATCAGACAAGACAGTCATTACAAAAGTGGGACCATGCATGAGTTGGAAAAGTGAGGTCTTACATCATGTACACAGAGTGGGAGAGCAACACGTATGTGTCTGTGAATGCAAATGCTTGTCCATGCGCGTGATCCATTCACAGTAAAAGGGTGCTGGATGTGGAGAACATTCTCAAACACTTCAAATAATACATAATGTTTTCAATAATCTGCCAAGTGCAGATTAATACAGTAACAGAGATACATTTGTTTTAATGTAATACTACAATTATTAGGCAAGTCACTATTAACAAACACAGCCTGTTAACTACACATTCGTTTTTTTTTTTGATTCTGTTTTTGTGTTTTTAGATGTGCAAAGCACCTTTGAGACATTTTTATATTGCTATAAAACTGCCAAGGATATATTCAATCACAGTGTCAGAGGTTTTTATGTCATCTTTTGGAAAAGAATGACGGAACTCATAATGGACTTTATACATTTGATATTATGTGTGTCATTTAAATACTCCCAGTGACCGTCTGGATATCTTGTGAGCTTCAGTGTTCACCGTTTCCTGCAGTATGATATAGGAAAATAAATAATAATAATACTACTGTCAAATACTTGTAAAATGCTTCACACTGTGTATAAAGAAATGTGATGGTTAATTTTCTGGGTTTCTGTTTGAAGAAAGCATAACTGGGCTGTATACAATTGTCACCTCAAGAGAATATTCTCTTGAAGTACAATAAACAATAATGCAATGAGAAAGTATATACCAACCAGAGACAAACAAAGTTATGTGCAAAAGCAAGCCATGAGGAATGCAGGTCTCAGGCCCCTGGAGCCCAACGAAATGTTCAAATTCACTCATTATTAAACATAAGTGAATGCAAAGGCACTTTAAAGGCAGATTGTTATCTCCTGAGTTACCTAAGGCTTACTTAATCAAAACAACTTCTTATCCTGGTGTAACACGCTGAAGATGTGGCGCGTTATGGTGCAATTATAGGATGTAAGCTGACGTCTGACATATAATGCCATCAATGACAAGAAAGACATCCACTGCAAAGATGCAGGAAGCTGCAAACATGATGATGGTGGAGTGTGAGTGTTCCCACATGCCTTTGCTGTTGTTGTTGTTCTCTAAAACAAGGGCTGTTTCACCCTGACTTCCTCCCTTTGTGGTGTTTTCCCGCTTTTGGAAATGTTTGCCCCGCCACTGATTGGTTTCACCTGTTTTCACTCCCCTCATGTATAAAAAGTCCTCCCCTCCCTTTGTCTTTCTCAGTTCGTCTTGTTCCATGTCTAAAAAGGGTATGTCAAGTGTGATCGCCATCCAGAGTCGTGCATTTTGAGTCCATCAGAACTGTGTCTGAGGTCGTGCCACCTATGCTGTTTGACCCATGCTCAATTATTTGGAATCAAGTAATCCTTGAAATTACGCAAAATTTCATGGAGAAAAAAAAAAATCATGAATTATACAATTTGTAGGATATATGAGGTTTATGTCAGGCCATATGGTAGCTTAGACACTCATTGCAGAGAATTAAGTTGAATTAAACATGCAGTAGCATTAAAAACTTAAAGCAAAGTGTTGCTTATTTAAATTCAATTCAATGTTGTATATATAGGTGTGCAGTCTGTGTGGGTCTCTGTGTGTTTGTATTTCTGAGGACTCACAACAGTCCCAGCTTGGAGAGCAGCTTGGATCCAATAAAGAAAAGCATGTGCAAGAGCAGAAAATGGACTGAATAAAACTGGCATTACACTTGCATTTGCACTCCTGCTGGGTTTGCACCTGCACATACATACTGCATGTATTATAATTGTATATAGAGCCTCAGTTTTATAGAAAAGGGCTATATTGCACACATTTAAGTAATCTTACAGCAAATAACCAAGCTTATTCTCTATAATAGGTAGTCTATTGATAACATCCAAACCATCGATTGCAACTCATAATGGAACATCAAGAAAACAGGATGGAAATCAAAATGCCACTCAGCAGGCAGCCGTTGAGCAGTCGGTATTACATGTATTCCTGGCTGTATTAAAGACAGCGATTGTCACTGCAACAATTTCCTGATTTGTTGTGCACATAGCACCCGTCTACAACAACAAAGCAAGTATAGTTGGAATGTGTCGCTGGTGCCACATGGCTTCTTTTCCGTCACACGTATGTCTTTTTTTTCCATCACCTTCTGTGTCAGTGAATTGTAATTGATCGCAGGTGACAAAACGGAAAAGGAAAAAAGAAAAAGAAAAAGACGTTGCCCTGAAAAAGCAAGACACATTGATTAAATGAACTGAGTGTGATAAACCAAAGAGAGACAACGAATTAAAGCCAACAGGACACTTGGAGAGTGTGAGGATGGAATGTTTAAAGGTCTGATGGCAGAGCTGTTATCTGAGTATATGGGGGGGACTGTCAAATGACCACTGTGCTTAACAACAGTCAGCTCAACTCACAAGCCCTTGGGCATGATGCCCCTGGATGGATGAGAAGAGGAAACATTAAATGTTGTGATAGCAGGATGGGTATCTCATGAATTTTCAACACTTGCACTTGACCTCATGTATTTGTTATTATGTCAACTTTACCTACAGATAACAGAAGGCATGCACCCATCCTTTCACATCAAATTGTCATGTGTCCGTTGGCTGCCAGCTGCAGAGAAAGAGGCTGGACTTCAGTTATAAATATTTCTGTTTCAGGGTTAAACAGACATTGGAAAGTGAGCTTTTATCACCAATAATAACAACATTATTATTCAAATCACAATAGAAAAACCTTTGGTCTAAAAGGATGGCTGGGAAATGAGATGGGGGAAAAAATGCAGCTACAGTTGATTCACCTCTTACTTAAATGTATTCTGTGGGAATCATCAGAGTTCTCAGTGACGCATGAGTGAGTTCGACAATGAGTCTGCAAAACATTCTAATTCATTGCACTCGCAACTGGACTTCAGAGATCATAGAAGTGGTGTGTCATCTCATGAACTATTGAAAACCACAGCACTGCACTGCTGTATTTAAACCTCATGACTGTTAAAGAGATTGTTTGTGCTATTAGTGGTTGGGGACATGACTATGCAGTGTGAACAAAAGCATGGCACTGAAATAAAAGGTGTGGAGAGGTGTAGTTTCCCCATTGTGTTTGCAAAACGCAAACACAATATGAAAAATGCATAAAACACACAGTAGGAAAATTGGGTAAATGAATATTCATGGACTGGATCACTAACAAGCACAGTTGTGTCTTAAAACATATTTTCACTTTCTATGGTCGTGCATTCAGTTCCCTTTATATGCTTACTGCATATGCCTGATTGCTTTTTCTGTTTGTGAATGGTTTGTTTGGAGAAAGGCCTTGGTATGAGGTATATGGCATCGCTTAATCCTCCGGCAATAACAAAGAAAATAATAAGAAACAATGTGGAGGCATGGCAGAATAAGCATGCAATGATGCTTTTCAATGGTGATCATTCCGGCATTCTGTGACACAGCATGCTCAATGGATTTTTCCGTTTATACTGTACGCCTCGGTAACTGACAAAAGCCACCCAACTGATTTGACAGAACATGTCATTTTGATGCGTCCTTTATTGAAGGAGTATGCTATTCTTGGTGGATATGTACTTCGGTTGTTTTCATGGAAAACGGGTGCATTTAGAAGCAGAACAAGTTGTTCCAATTATAACTGCTGTATATGATCGGGATGGTTCGTGCATTGGTTGACTTTAACCATCCAAGTAAGCACAGCAAGCAACCCAAGCAGGGAAGCACCATTTGAAAAGCGGCTGAATAATTTCACTATGCATCTGAAAGCCCCACTTTGAAATGATCGATCAGCTGTAACCAATCACATGTGTCAGTTTACAGTATGTGCCAGACAACAGCTGCAAAGCACATTTAACATTTTGAAGAGCAGACGTGAGTTTCACAAATACAAGTTGCCACCATTCATCACTTCATGAAAAAAACAAAGCAACAGGATTCAAAGTAAAATGCATATTTTACGATGTTTTGAAGCTATATTGTCTAACTTGAAAATATAAATAAATGTCAAGCCGTTGTTCAAAGAAGCACACACAATGCTGATAAAGCCCATCACCTCCACAAGACTGTTTTGTATAGTGGTGTTTAGATTTATCACCTGCTGACAGACCCACACGGCACACAGGAAGTGATTGGTTTTATGTCAGGACAGATGGAGGAAACAGCAACATTGTGCTTAAAGTGTGAAACAATTACAAACAGGTTAGAGTATGACATAAAAGACAAAGAATCTTCCACAAAACGTTTTACACTTGAATTAACTAAATAATTAATTCCTTCGCCTACTGCTTTATCCTCCACATGAGGGTTGCAGGGAGTTGTCGACAAACCCAACTGACATAGGGAAAAAAAAATGGACAGGTCACCAGTCCATTGCAGGACCAACAGACCGTGATGAACAACCATTCACTCTCACATTCACACATAAGGTCAATTAACCAATTAACCTCTGCATGTGTTTGGACTGTGGAAGGAAACCGGATGACCCAGAGAAAACCCATGTGCACATGGGAAGAACCCCACTTGAATTGAACTGCTCAAAAAACCCAGTCATTCAACAGTTTGATGTGATAAACCCTTCTTGCCCCCATCCACCCCTGCACCTCTGCTGTATGCACACAAACACTCCCTCAGTCAGGTCTGATAGTATTGCTAGACACCTCCTGAGAGGGAACAATAATGGAACTAATGTGGCATTGTTTCTGTTCAAGCGCAAGGAGTGGCAGAATAATAACATCAATTAATAACATAATAAATACAAGTTTCACACTAAGCTTTAAATGCCAGATCCAACAATTCAATTAAATACATTGAGACTAAACAATGACATGATCATAATGACAACTTGGTTCATTAACATTTTATAACGTGAACCTAGGGCCATTTGTGATGTACTGTGGCTAAGTCAGACTGGAGATCACTCTCTCATAAAATACACAAATTATCTGGCCAACCTGGTGCATTTGCATTCCGTGAGTTAAGGTAGTTGACAGTTTCCCACCGTTCGATGCATTTGAAAATCAGTGATCCACAAGCAACAACATTATGGCTGTAGCTTCACTGTCCTCTGTCCAATGTGGGGCTGTGCCCAGGCAAGGATGCAGCTCACTCAACTCAACTCACATTTGTTTCAGTGTGCCTTCTTCTTCTTCTGCTAATTACATTCGTGCTTTGGTTGATGTGTGCCCTCTGCTGGTCCAAATAAATGACACACGAAACATGTACAGTAATATTCTCAATGCAATTAAAACAAAACAATTGTCCGACAACCTGTCCACAGCTGTGATCTACTGTGGGTCACAATTTACAAGGGTTCACTATCATTTCATCTATTGGTATTATTGTTGTTTATGTCAGGGCCACTTGCAAAGCCATACCCATATTCAGACAGGATGCCTCTGGCTGCATCTGCCTCTTCTGTCCTTGATGTCCATATTCTCAATTTAATCCTGCACTCACCACATCACTTTGCTTTTGCACAAACTGTCAAGAGGGCCTGTGTGTGAATTTTACAAAGATCAAAGCAGAGAATCCCAGTAGATTTAAAAACAGAGGGAAAGTGAAGGAGTGTATAAAGTCCCCTCCAGTCTCCATATTTAGATACGTTTGTGATCAATTTGTTTACGTATTTTATACCTGCCTTGTCAGGAATGTTTAAGAAGCATCACAACTACGGCTACCATATCACTCACATTCCACTCCACTTTCTTTTTTGTCACAAATCGAGAAACCTTTTTTTTTTTTAACTGCTTTAAAAGCTGAAATAATTACTCAAAATCAGAATTAATGGCTTGAGACACAATCAGTAAATGACTTTGCCTGTCAAACTGACATGGAATATAATAGAGGATCCTGGTTGTGATGTGGTTTCCACCATGTCTTTCTTCAAGGTTATCAGCAATGTGCAGAGTTTTGCATCACCACAGAGCCAATGTGTCACAAGAGTAAAGCATAAATGAACGGAATTAAGCTCACATCACATGCATTCAAATTGCAACTTCCAGGTTACAAAATGGTGGCAAAAATGAATGTGGTTGTCTCATATGACCTGATAAATGGCATTACTCGTTTAGTGTTAGAATAGGGGTTGTAATGGACTTTTATTCAGTAGACGTGGAAAACTTTTAGAACATTCCTTTTCAGAGGAACCTTTAAGTTTTGTGTGAATGCATTTGAAATAACAGAAAACAACAATAAAACAAACAACAAACAAAATAACAAGAAAAGTCTCCTGACTTGGCCTTCAGTTTACAGAGTCTACAGAGTTTACGGTTGCTTTTTCCTTTTTCTTATACCACTCCTTTTGAAATGTACGTGTAATTTTCTGTCCCTCCCTTTGGAGAAGGTCCGGTAGCTCAGGCGTGGGTCACCCTCTAATAAAAGCTTCTGTTTTTCATCAAATGCCAGCCTTAAGAACTGTTTAAGCCTCTCTTGTAGAGCCATCATTACACCTCCCGCTAAATTGCTGGACGTAAAAAACAGCGAGAGGGCGTGGCGGTGTGTTGACAATTCACGAAAGCAACGCGAACGTAAATGCAGCACAAACATAGTACAGTTACTTCAATAGGCAGCGTAGTGATCTACTTTTTTACGTACATTTTAACTATACGGGAAACTGACTAACTAACTGTCACATTCGCGCCGATGAGACAGAAAGGCAGAGGAGGTCTGTGCCTTTGCTCTGTAATAGAACGTAATGGCGACCTGACCAGAAAACAGCACTGTTGAGTTGCTTTTATTAGACTATGAAAATCACCAAATGCGGACACATTCAAAACTGTTGTTAAATCTGAAATTAAAAAATTAAAAATAATTTTAAAAATAACAAATCCTTACATTAACTCAACCTCAAATTTTCCCTGACAGCCTAGGGTAGGCACGGTCTACCCTGCCTTCCCTGACTGCACGTCACTATTTATATTGTAGCTCGCCCTCTCCCTCACCTCACGAACCTCATCTGCTGACACAGAGAAAGACAACGAGGACGACATTTGACCAGCTGCGGATACCGTAGCGCTCAGGGAAGGGAGGGGGTGAGCAGAGCAGCAGTTCTTTCTTGTAAATGTCAGCCTCTCCTCTAGATGGCACTATAAACTACTTACTTCACCTTTAAAAGGAGGATATCTTTGAATTCAGTTAATTCAGATATCTTTGGAAAAGAGGTGATCTACTTATTTAAGTAAATAATCAGAGTGGTTATGCACAAAATTGCTCTCCTCACTCTAAATTATATTGTGAATGGGGTGGTGTTTTTATCCTTAAAAAGCAGGTCTCCATTTGAAAAACTTATGCATGATGATTCTGTTACTGTAGACATTGATATTCTCACTGCCATATTTTGTTCTGATTACTACTGTGTCTGTCGTTGTTTGACTGGCACTGTACAGCAGATGGTACTGAGGAATGGGCAGGGAACAGTTGGTTTTGATTAACCTTTCTATTCTGTAGAGAGTCATTGATGTCAATCGGCTGCCATCACCAACGGTTCAGAGTGCGAATGGAGAGATGAGCAGTGTGAGGTGATTGCGAGGGTCAGAGAAGTAGACAAGTGAACAGTGATACACACAGAGGAGGGTTGAAGGTCAGAGCAGAGGAAGGGTAATGTGTTGGGGGGGAGGGGGAGTGTACCATACTTCTACCCAGCTGTGTGAATCACAGATGATGAGAGGGAGTTTGTGGTTTGTTTCAGAGCTGGTGCCCTGTGGTGACTATGAGCACAGCCAAATGCAAAGTGAACTTTTGACCTTAAGTTTGATGAGCAAAAGTTGTTTTGTAACATGACAGGGAAAAGAGATTAACAAAAACACAGATGATTTGGAATTTCCATGGTCTACGTCTCCCTTATGTCTCTAAAGTAGGTCACACAATGTTAATGGCTTTACTCAAACTGAGAAATGGAAGTGTTTGTCAGCTTTCCCACTTGGATCCTGGGGCCAAACCATAGATTGGAATTGGAATAGATTGGTGTACGTCATACTTCTTCCATCAAAGAAATCACAATAATTATACGTTTTGTTTGTGGCTGGTTGGTGTACATCTACAATATTAGAATGTATTAAAGACTTGGAAGATCGAAATGGCACAACTGTGTTTAAACAAGAAACAAATATTTTGTCAAAAAAGAGGGAGGACAATATTAGAGACAACACACCTAATAAAACACATTTGAAATAAGTAGGTCCAGAAATCAGTGTCAAGTATAATGACATATAATAATTCGACTAATGAATAAAACATAAGCAATTTGTGATTTGTAATAGGCACACTTTGCAGGCAACTTTACAATAAATACACTCCACTTTAGTTGCAACTGTCTAATCAGCCAATCACATGGCAGAAGCTCAATCTATGTCATGGTCAAAATGACTGAGCATCTCAATAGGGGAGATTGAAGAATATATAGGTGACTTAGAACATAGCATGGATGACGGTGCCAGACAGGCTGGTCTGAGTGCTACACAAACTGTTAATCTCCTGAGATGTTTGCACACTATAGAGTTTACAGAGAATAGTCTGAAAAAGAGAAAGTATCCAGGGAGTGACAGCTTCCCGAGTGAAAGTTAGTTAATGGTAACATGCATGAGTAATTCATAACCACTCTTTAAAAACAATGCTCTGCAGAAAACCATGCCTGAATGCCCAACACAAACCTTGAAGCAGGTAATCTTCAGCAGCAGACGACCACACTAGGTGCCACCTCTGACACTCTTTGGTGTCCTGTCCTGTGTACCTAATAAAAAGCCTTTTAATGGCTGGTGAGTATATTTTACAGCAATGCCACCCAGGGCATATTTGTGTTAGATTTACTCCATAGCTGAGCGACGGGTTAAAACCTCTCTGCCATTTTGCTGCTGGCAGATTTGAATAGACATGCTGTCTTCAATATTCTATCCCTTTGGATATAGTGAAAAATTGATCAGAAAGACATGCTCGACAATTAATTCATGAATTGATTTTCTGACCTCAGTGTGGCCACGATGTTTTATAAAAGCTGTGGTGTTGTGGGTCTGGAGATAATTTTGTTCTGATTATTTGAACCAAAAGGACACAAAGGTCGGGGAGTGCTCAACAGAACGGAGTTAAATGGTGGCCAGACAGAGCATATGTTAAAGTCAGTTGCTCCCTGCATTATATATATGTATCTCAAAAAAAAAACAATTAGATGTCAGATACAACAGACTGTTATTTTTCCCTGACTTGAAACTTCCAGAGGCTGTTCACACAGATCTGACCTGTGCCACAAATTTGATTAACAGGTTTATCACTCAGTTTAAAAAAAAAAGGAAATGATCTCATACAGGAGTTGTAGCACTGTGGTTGTGGTGCTAAATCAAGAGGGGGTTGTATGCAGAATTTTTATAGGCTTATCTGCATAAAAGTGGCAGGTGATAATGTTGTTTTCCATAGCCAGGTAAGATACATTAAGTCTATTGCTGTAGTGATGACCATTGCAGATACTGTGACTGCTTACCAATATTTTAATAAGCTATACATAAAACACTCGGCTACATCACTACATGTTTGATTTACTTTTATTGGCGTGTCATGCCTCACCGATGTTGACTCATGTTCAGTGATAAACACTTTTTTTGTGTTGATTACACATCTCTCTCCCTAACAAGGGATTCATAACACCAAGTATACTTTCAAAATCGTGACATAATATACGACGATGGATGGTAATGAACAGCCTTTATGTGACTGTAAAGTATGCAGCTGTATGGAGTGCCCTCTCCTTCTGGCATGCCATCAAGAAAGCATCTTTGGAGTCATCTCCCACACCTGGAGGAGCAGGTGGAGGTGCAGGTCCTCGTCTTCATAATGGAGTACACGGTGAGCTCAAATAGTAGACAACTCCCTGTTTGGGTTGACTATAATGCAATTATAGTAGTAAGTGCGTTTGTGTAGGTGTATTATGTGTATGTGGGTGTTTGTGTAAAGTATTTGGGGTATTTATTTCTTATTTGATGTAAATTGACCATGAGTGTGAGAGTGAATTGGATTCAATTCAATTGGTATGGCACCAACTCATAACATACATGATATCAAGGCACTGCACATGGACAACATCATGGAGAGCAGAGAAACCTGACAGTTCACACAATGGGCAAGCACTTGGCATCAGTGGAGAAAAAAACCCCACCCTTTTAACAGGAATAAATCTCTGACAGAACCAGACTGCCTCGACCGATTGGGGTGAAAGAAAAAATGGGGGACAGAGGAGAGGTGAATGGTTGTTTGTCTCTATATGTGGCCCTGCAATGGACAGGCAACCTGTCCAGGGTGTACCCCGCCTCTCGCCCTATGTCAGCTGAGATTGGCACAGCTCCCCCAGCGACCCTCATGTGGCAGATAAAGTGGTAGAAGATGGATGGATGGCTAGCTAATATACTGTAGTTAGGTGGTATACGCTTCACCCAAAACATGACTTTAACATCTTTATTGATTAAAAGATGTAAACAATATTGAACTGGTATTGGTATTGGAAGACACAAAAGGTTGTGATATTGTGTTGGTATCGTTTCCACCTCCCATACAACTATAAATAATGTATTGCCACTTTAAATATACACTTCCTACTCAGTGAATATGATTCACTATGCTGCTCCAGAGTGTGCCCGTTTCAGCTAATGAGAAGCAATGATGATCTGGATGCAGCATATAGGGTTCAACTCTTTACTAAGATTTGTGCTTATGACACTGTTTCCGCAATACAAGAATAGCAGCATAATAGAACAGTGTAAAACACACATTAACATTTCACAATGTAATTATTATTACACAAATCCAGACCTTTCCTCTTGTATAACCAATGTACTTCAGAGTGCAAAGGAATAACGTGCTCAATGTTACAGACATGCAATAAACCTAATGGTTTTATTATTAAACAATTAATGTGCAAGCAAATAAAGAAGTTGACCTTGTGAACCAGCTAAAGGGTTTTTCCAGCTTAAAGAGTACAGTCAGAGTCTCAGCATAAGACTGCCCCAGAATGTCATCGGAGATGTAAAGGACATAGGTTTCAAACATCTATTCTGAGTGATCTGATCACATAGGTATAAATGTATACGATTCATCCTGAATGCAACCTCAGATCTGAACACATTCAGGTGTTTGAGGACACATTTGGCCACAATCTGAAGCATGTGTGAAAAAGATTAGGTAAACTGACCATGAGTGTGATAGTCAATGGTTGTTTATCTCTATATGTGGCCCTGGTATGGACTGGCGACCTGTCCAGGGTGTACCCCGCCTATTACCCTATGTCAATTGAGATTGGCGGAATTGGGGGATAAAGCGGTAGAAGATGGATGGAAGGAAAACTCCGTGCTATCTATACACAACTGGATGACTGAGGATGTATGTCAAAAGTGGCCGATGACTGAGAAATCTGGCACTCTAAACTGTTAATTCTGGTGTTTTGCGGGACGGGCATGATGCTATCACATACTCAGGCTCTTTGCAGGTAACTGCACCACAACCTGGTTTTAGTATGTACATTGTGCTTTTCTGCTTGTTTGCTTTACAACAGCAATTCTGTCAACAGCTTTGTGTCGTATTGTTTGTTCTCCATTATAGAATATAGTTCACATAAAGGTTTAATGGACCCAAAGACCAAAACCACAACTTTACATGCACAGTGAATTTGATTGGACTCATAATCTACAATGCTATACCAGGTAACACCGTCTTCCTAACATAGCTACAAACTTGAATCCTCTGACGTTGTAGCTATGAGTTGGACATGCCAAGTCAGCAATTCTCTGCATATATTGTTTGTTTCATTTATATTTTTATATGAAATCCATTCAAAACAGTTAGCTATTTCAGGACATTCTCGGTCATTTATAAACAAATCTTTCAGATTTTCACTCCAAAGTGCCTGGATCCTGTTTCTTTGCGTGGCTGCCATTTAATGATGGTTCATATTAAGACTGTACAGATGCCTATAAATGTTGGTATTGGCTTGACACAATACTGGCAGAAATAGTCTGATACAATCATATCTTATACTGCAGTGGGTCCCTGAACCTCAGTGCTGCCACTGCTAAAATTTCCAACAGTAATTAATAACGGGCTCAGTGTTTCCTGTGCCATTCATTTGGGACAGCATGTTTATTTCAGTTTGGTGTGTGTCTTTCTCCCAAGACCCTCTATTCTCCCTCTGCTCCATGACTTTCTTTTACCATTTCCATCTGCTCACCAATTTTCCACACTCAATCACTTATGTATCCTTGCCCACTCACACCTGAACCAAGATCCCTCATGGCACAAGCCAATACTCACACCTACCTCTGTCACAGCTCCTTGTCAGTTTGGCTTTGATGATACTGCCAGTGTATCTGCTCCTGGCTACCTTGTGTTTCCTTGTGTACCAGCTATACGTGCATCTTGCATCCTGTTATCTATTTCCGTCAGCTTGCCTGTCTGACTATCCACCCATCTGCCTGTAAGCCTGTTTGCTCTTATTAAAAGCTACTTCACTGCATCAGTCTGTCTGGTGAGTCTGGGGCTGGGTCCTCCCCGTCTGTGCAGGTACCAGCAGCCATAATGGCCATGGATTCCAGGACTCATTTGCATTATTGAGCACCCAGGCCTTTCTGCTGTGAATTCAGTTGAGAGAGATAATGGCTTAGTCAGAGAAAAACAAAACAAGGCACGATGGTGTCACATTTTATTATACTTTATCAAATTAAAATGTATCGTAATGTGCAAATGTCATAGGCCACCATTAAATGTGTTGTTTTAGTAACACTATAATGACATGCATGTGAAAAGGTCTAGTACACCATTATTCAAGACATGCTTTAGCAGTTAAAAAAAAAAAAAAAATATATATATATATATATATATCATAATATTCTGCAGAGAATAGAGTATACTACTGGTATTAAAGGAATTGCATTGAGTCCATTGTGTATCTGATAGATAAAAATTCATCCATGCACACAAAAGTTAATCATGGACTTACATGTGGCCTTGGACTACATGTGGTACTTGGACTACATGTGGTACTTGGACCTATACACTTAACCCTATTCATGCCTTACTATTGGAAAGCACAACATGCTGTTCCATTGTTAAATGGATGAAATGCTGCATTTATCATTAAGCCCAATGAAAAATAAAAATTACATTTTGAAACTCTAGGCCTCACGGAATAAAAAGGTCTCCAGTTTGTTTCCCAGTTTGACCAGGGGCCTCTCCGGCACATGTTCTCCTCATGTATGTGTAGGTTCTCCCTGGGACAGTTTCTGGCTTCCTCCCACATTCCAAAGACATTTGGGGTTTGGTAAATTGGGGACTCTAAATTGACTGTAGGTGAGAATGTGAATGTGAATGGTCATTCTTTTCTGCATGTTGGCCCTGTGACAGGCAGGTGACCTGTCCTCCTCCTCCTGCGACCCTGGAGAGAATAAGCAGGAGAAAATGAAGGAAAAAAAAAAAATCAAATTTATTTTCTAGGGGTTCATTGGCTGAGGAAAACAAGAACCTTTGGTCTAAATGACATTTGTTGTGGCCATTAAGAAAAAAATGCAATAGCATACACACAAGACTGACATATTGTTGAGAAAAAATCTACACACCTATTCATATTTAAGTAATTATTTTTCTCTATGCCAATCTTGCATAAGTGCTTTCTTGACAGATGTGGTCATTTATTACATGCATACGTGTGTGTGTCTGAGAGTGAGATAGACTATCGTTGTCACCTCATCTTATAATCATCATTACACCAGCCTAGGGATGTTTCTCACATGGCAGTTGTATTGAACGAATACTCCTGATACTCCACTATCCTGACATGAATACAAAACAGCAGACCCATGTCTGTAACCTCAAGCCAACCATTTACCATGGCATCTGTGAGGGTAATGGGAGAGGACACGGGAGGGGGGTGAGTAGGTGGCGTTCACTACATGTACCTCTGGCGATGGCAGGCATGCCTGAAGAGGTATGTCAACGTGAACTGATTTAGGCTGGTAAGACTAGCGACCGTCCGTCACACCAGCAGCAAAGTAAATTTAGGTGAAATGAGCCCTTATAGATAGTGTATTGGTCCTGACTGCAGGCAGTCAGCATCCATTTATGGTAATGGTGTGACACACAAAACAAGATGCCTGCCTCGGGTTCTGCTTAAATCCTTTTTTTTTTTTTGTGTTTGTTTTTTCATTATCACCCCACTGTTTTTGTGTACAAAATACCTTAAATCATAATTTGCATCATTATTCTATGCTCAGAATTGACATGGTTTGCATGAACTATAATATAAATACAATGTTTTGATGCCTCTGTGAATGAAAATAAGGAAATTATAAGTTTTAGCACAAACTACTTTGACTGCTTTAGAGTTTTGTGCTGGATTTATTTGACTTAATCTGATCTAACACGGGATTGTTAAAACATGACCCTGAGTTAACACCATAAGTTAATATTTCATTCACCCTTGCTGTCACTTTGGTCGTCGAGACAGTGTTGATAGGCCATTATTAGTGAGTGATGAAGTGATCACTAATGAGGAGGATAGAGTATGCAGCCAAGACCTACCTGATGAAGTGTGATAGAAAAGGGAAGAAATTGCCCTGGTAATATGTGATTGAGTTTGAAAAGACATCATCATCTCGAGCTGAGGGATGATTATAGGTGTCCTCCTATTATTGTATTATTGCAGCAGCTTTTTAGATCGGCAAATGTTCCTGTTTTCAATTTCACTACTTTATAAGAATCTTCAGGGACCTGAAGCAGCTGTGTCTACTGAGATGGCAATTTCACATTGATCCATGCAAATTTATTTGTTGTTTGTATATAATAATAGAAATGAAATATATATACACATATATATTATATTATGTCAAGAGACAGAGCATAACAGGTTGTTACTGCCATAGTGTTAATGAGATCATTGGTGAAAGTTGTATTCATTTCTTAATATGCATCTGTCCCTCAATACTTTACCCATGCTTATTAGTGAACACACAAACTGCACAGGATCAGTGGGCAGAATCCGTGCCTGGGGAACAATCGGGCATTGGGTGCCTTGCTCAGGGGTACCCCAGGGCCCTTTTTTAGTAAGACTGAAAACACCTTTCAGTCTTACTAAAAAGGTGTTTTTTAGTAAGACTGAAAGACCACCAGCTGAACAAGCAGGTGGTCTGGACCAGACCACCTGCTTGTTCAGCTGTTTGATGGGATAAATGCGCTGCCAGTGCTCACAGACACGCCCATTCTCAGACACACTGCATACAAATAACTTTATATAGTTTTGATGCGCTTTTTGACATTTGGAGGAAATGTGGATGATGATAATAGTTTTCCAATTATGGATATGGTTAGGTTCAAGTGCAGTGAGTAACCTGTGGATAGGTTTGCAGAAAAAGTACCTGCTCAGTGTTAGGAAAAAATCTTATGGTTTTATCTTATAGCATTTTAACAAAAGACGCGTTTGACTCAACAAACTATGTCCTCATAACACTAAAACGCTGTTCAATATTTAAACACATCAGGTTGTCATGACATTTTGGCCCTAAACTGTGGTATGGAATATACACATCCAAGATTTCCTTTAATTTAGCAACTTGTTTTCTTTTTTTCTAGGAGACGATACAATAGCATATTTATTTAAACAAATATCTCCCACACATAAAACACAATGATTCTATTGTGTTTGCCGTTAAATTACACAAGCAGTGACCTCACAGTTTTCTTTCTTCATAAAGAGCCACTTAGCTTGATTACCCTCTGCTCACTCTCCCGCTCGCAGTCTCGTCTACAACACTCCGCCTCTCCATTGTGACACTGTGTATAGATCACAGTTTCCTGGACCAGACCACCTGAGTGGCAATGAGTTTGGATGGCATCAACTCCCTATCTGGGCCACGCCACAGTATGCCCGCACCAGTGGGAGTTGATCAGTCAGCAAGCAAGGCATTAATCTGCTGTGACACACCGACTCTCCCCTTGGAGGACGTCCGGCACTGAGAAGTGGTCCAACAGCAGTGTCCGTTGCTGCTAGAGTAATGCAGAGTGTCAGAGGAGCTGGCATGGAGAGAGAAAGAGAGACTGGGGGGGAACAAGCAGAGGAGTTGAAACAGTAAGGAATGCTGAGATCCTGGATCAGCTGAGTCGAGATTGATATAGAGAATAATAGGGATGAAATGTGGCATAGCTTCTTTTTTTACAAAATGATAACCCTTATCTGTGCTGAGTTAAGCTGCGAGAGGGGTGGGCTCTTCATTGTATGCCCCCTTTTCCATTTTTTTCGCACATGGTAAATAATCTCTACCATCCATAATATTCTTACTGGCATTAGAATTGTAGCAGTACAAGATTTTTGGGCTCAGCTAGATATCAGTATCCCACACATTGTTAGATTCGATAGTATGCATTAATATAAATCAACTGTTCCTTTTTATATTTTTTTCCTGATTTGCAGATTTGATTTTTAAAGAGACGATGATCAAGGAAACATATTCTAATATAATGACTGCACATTGCAGTGAAACAAGTATTTCGGTTTATTTGGTATGTTGATCTGTTGTTCCATCAGGCATATTCATGTGTTTCGAAAAGTTTGGGGACAACCATTGTTTTAACACTTTAACACCGAGCGTATCGCAGATGACACGTTTGCACAAGTGCACTTTGCATTACACGCTGGTTTGAGCTATCGGAAAAATTCTAGCGCATTCTAGCAACTTCTCAGTCGTGACGGGCAACTGAGAAGTTGCCCGTCAAAACTGACATGTGGTTATTATGGAAATTTCACTCGCGCTGTTGCAGGAAGTCAGTATCTTTGTCACCAGAGAGGAGAGAGTTGGAAAAATGCCTGTAGTTTCCATGTGTTGCCCTGTTTTTGGTCGTTGAGACAAAAAACTCAAACAAAAGTACTTTAAATATGTTTTATACTGTTCAATAACTGCCAGATTTTGAAAGTTATTCTGGAAAAATGGCCAAAAGCACTTACTCATAGGATAATTGTATGGTTTAACTTTCATGGTTATGGTCAAAATAACAAAAAAAAAAATCCAGACGAACATTTTGAGGGTTAAGTGCTAAAGGGTTAAATTGGTAGTAACATTTCAAATGTTTAAGGTTGTTGTTGTTGCATATTTTATATACAATCACCTATATCAAAAAATATATCATATTTACAAATCACCTTTAAAAAAAAAAAAAAATCACCTCATGTTTTTATTAAAGGGGAAATAAGTAGTTTATAGTGCCATCTAGAGGAGAGGCTGAAATTTACAACAAAGACCTGCTGCTCTGCTCACCCCCTCCCTTCCCTGAGCGCTACGGTATCCTCAGCTGGTCAAATGTCGTCCTCGTCGTCTTTCTCCGAGTCAGCAGATGAGGTTCGTGAGACGAGGGAGAGGGCGAGCTACCGCGGCCGTAGCAGACGAAGCGGAGCGAGAGGAGGCGGGACTTCCGCTACAAGTAAAGAGACGCTTGTTTTGTTCTCTCGCGTTTGTCCTCACAGGCTCCGGTAGAAACATGGCGCCTCGCTGCTAACAGTGGCTATGCAACCGCGGCCCGTGGTCATGTTATTTAACATGACTTTTTGAAACACTACGAAAATGAAACAAATACTATTATACAGCGACTAGACAATGCAGGAGCACATAATATGTATAAAAAAGTGGATTTTGGGTTATATAAACCCATAAATACTACATATTGTACCTTTAAGCTTCTCCGTATATTGAGATTAATGTTCATTGTTCAGCCGTCTGGTTTACAACTTTACAGGTAAACTTCACCAACTGCACTCGAAGCATCTTATTTGGCTGCAGCACATAGCTGATTTCAGCAAAAAAAAAAAGCTCTCAAAGCTTATTGTACCGACTCTGCACTAAGCCTTAAACACAAACATTTATGGCAACTAGCTGGTGATCAAAGTGGAGCATTTAGCAGCTAAACAGCCCCATGTATTTCTCAAGAGACCAAAGACTAATCTTAAATGGAGTCACTATTGGACTTATATCCACCAGGTGGCCAGAAACTGCTGGATATGTAAATAAGAAAGTTAAGTAACATCAAAGCACAACTTGTTGTAGCACAACTAACCTTTACTGCATGTGTTATTGAAGTAGCAAGCACACTGTGATGAAAGTAGATTTTTGATGACTTCTTTCAAACTGACCATCAGTTTGGCATAATACCAGCATTATAACAACATCACAGTCAATAAATTATATTAGTCCATATAAATCCTAACAATGAAAATACTGTACATAGAAGCATTTAGTTTTTATGTGTTGTTTTATGATAAAGCATGAGAGCAAAATTGACACGACCACACCTTATGCAGTTTAAATATTGCCCACTTGATTGGTTTTATCATCACAGGATTTAACTGGCAACAACTTGGTAAACGTTCTTACTACTTCAGCCAGGATTGTTAAACATTGGAATAGTGGTTACAGTCAGTAAAAGCTAATTCAAAAAGAAAAGACAAGAAAATGTGATTGTCAGTTGAAGCCTTTAGAGCCATTTGTGTTATTTCACTGCTTATTTCATTACAGCCCCTTCTTTCTTAACTGCCCGGTTTGTCTCCAAGGAAAACTGGGCATAAGCATCAAAGCAGAGATTACATTAATCTAACACCCTGATGTTGAACTTTGTTCCAGGAAGTTGTTTTTTTGTTCTTTTTCATATCAAAACGCGGGGCTTCCTGTGCTTCTCTGCATGCTAATCGCCCCAGCCTCCAGTTTACATAATCGGCGTCCTGCACTGGTTAGGTGACATTAGGGGGAGGCTGAGAGAGTAATGGTCCAATGCATATGCCATGCAGGGGATCAGGTGCAGAGAAGTCATGGTTGCTGCTCTCCCCCCAGGACTTGGAAGACAAAGGCTGGAGGCCTGCCCCACAAATGTCAGAGAAAGCACCTGCTGCCATGAATAACTACAGAGATAACAGAGACAGGACACATGCCCGCCTGCTGGGAGGGCACACGTAGGCCACGCTGCTTCACAGGAGAGTGAAGAGATTTGGGAAAACGGTGAACACATTCACTGTACATGTTGGTTAATGATCACAACTGACTGTAAAGAAAAACACAAGGTCAGATTGTATTGCTCTAAAGTAGCAGTTTAAAGTAGAACAGTGTTCACAAACATTAGAAAAACAATTCAACACAAGGTGTTCGATGTACATGTACAACATTTAAATATAACAACAATTAAATATAACCCAATAAACAAATACATTGCAATCATAACATTTATTTGGTTATACCAAAGGGACAATTAATTCGGAATTATTTCTCAGGAGAGTCATTTCTTGTTGAAAAACTAACTTTGCGTTCAGAAAAATACACGAGCAGAAGATTTTCTTTTTGTTGGGATTCATTAAATTCAATTCAATCACTGTGAAAACACAATAAACCACAAGTGGCGTGTCAAATAATTTGGCTGTCCTTCATTGTCACTAACTACCCATCCAGACAAAAGTCAATAGACCAGCAACAAAATTACTTTCACAATGAAAATCCAAAAAGCTGTGATCGACTTATAGTTGCTGTTTAATTGATTTCATCGTGCTTGGACTTTTGTGGTTTGTGTTGCTGGTTATGGATAAAAATTAATTGAATTGACTTGTGGCTAGGACCTAGACTGGAAGTTCCAATTAACGCTGTTTTTTAGTGTGTATCTGCATCATTACCTTGTTTAAGAAGCCCTGAAGGTTCAAAAGAAACAGTTCAGCCATTGCTGAGAACACTGTGTTTTATTGTAATCTCGGGCTCAGCGAGATCTCTGAAAAAACCCGGACCGGTTACGTCAACAACGGTTCTCCGGAACAGCAGATCGTCCTGCTCCGGGCACTAGTCCGGGCACATCCGGTTGCGTACATTGAACCGCAGAAGAAGAATAACGTCCGTTGTGGAGGTGTTTCACGAGCGACAGTGTCTTCTGACTCTGGGTCTGACTCTGGGTCAAAGTCATAAAAGGGACTGCGTCGGGGAGTCGTGACGAAACTATTTTTAAACATTGTTAAAACAATGTTTTGATAATGAGCAGCAGTGCATCCACTGTTCCAGAGGGGGGAGCTATGCTTCTGAGAGCGGATGTGCTGAATATGTCACTTCCGGGTACTGGCCAATCACAAGACAGTTGGGAAGCTGGGGTGAGAGTTGGGTCTGAAATATCGTGGCTGGGAAACACCGTCAGAAATCGGCTCGTTTACAGCAACTAGAAGGTTTTTGACCATAAAAACAAGTTAATGTATGTAAGTAGACCTCCATAACTAACATATATGTGCAACAGGACCACTCTATGTGAGCTTTAAGGACATGCATTAAGATGTTCTGGTTAATATTAGTGATAAGAGTAGATTGTCCCAATGAATGGACGTCAGTGTTGTGTCCTAATTTCTATTCAACAAGAGATACAGAGATGATAAAGGGAGTTAACCTGAACACAAATGACATTTTGGTTTAAGCATTGTAAAATTCCCTCAATGCACTTAAGTATTAAAACATCAAGGTATTGTACTATAAAACACCACCAAGGGTATTCATTTTATGGCTTTGATATTCCACCATGCATGGCTTGGGTGCCAAGCCTTTGCTCAGAGCAAAAGTGGATTGCACAGAGAGGAGGAGGGCCGATGCTGATATGTTTGGCAGTGGAGGTGATATTTTACATTGGTGCCACTACAGTCCTCCCACTACTGCTAATCTAAAACCTTACAGAACTCACAGATTCACACCATTATTGCAGTAAAAATAGCAATAAACTGCTCTTCCCTGTAATCTCCCTTGACAGAATCACCATTGTGAAGGACGATTAGGTGTGACGTTTATTGCTTAAAGGGTGGGACCAGTCCTGACAGTCAGTCAGTGACTTGAATTGCAATTTAGTTGGAACATGCATCTCGTACATATGCTCTGGTAAACAACTTGCTGGGAAATGTGGGGAATTCATCTCTTATCAAAGCAAACATGTCCAAATACCATTTTAGCTTCCACAACACTGCACCCATAATTTTGAGTTTAATTTTAAATAACCAGTTGCAGGAGAAGCTAGGGTGAAATATAAATTACACAGAGTAGCAATATAACAAAAATGCACGTAGAGCTTGGCTGCTTTTGGGTATTGCAATGACTTCAACTGAACAGCACCATGTATCTGTCTGTGTACAGAACACCAAAGAAGTCAATTAGTTTGTGAAATATGAGTAGAGGACAAGAAAAACAGCTACTCGCTGGCCAAAATTTAGTCTCAATATGTGGGGGGAAAAAGAGACAATATGTGTGGTTAAAAAAATGTACAGGAAGTTCCAGAAAAATACATCTTTCGGTCCTATATTCCAAGTAATGGTGACAAGTTCTGGCTGAGCTCAGCATGTACAGTTGTTATAGTCAGCAAATCCAATCCCAATACATAAATCCTTAAAGCACTCTTTTTTTTTTTTGTCAAATGCTGTATCTCCTCAGATTTCCCAAAAATATATAGATAAAAATCTGGTGTTTGCCTTGGCCCTGTGAGTAGGAAACAAAGAAAGTGGTTTTAATGGAGGCACACATCACTACACACCGGGCCTTGACAGAATTGCTGGAGGGTATGGTGTCAGGCATGCAGAGAGGCCCAGTGATGTGACCGACAGGGACGTTAAAACCTTTATGGATGGTTTGACGGTCCACTGATGCGATTGTCCATTTGAAGGCCCACCTGTCCACTAATGCAGAAGTGCACTGGGATTTGTCCTGGAAGTCACACTGGTCAGTCCAGATATGGAGGTGATGCTTTAGAGAGTTGAAGGGCATGAAGATGGATGTGGACATTGCTCTGTTTCTGCTTGACAGGTGGGTTGCATTTGCCATAATAGCAAGAGAGCTGAGAGCATCACTGTCAGTGGTTGGTGTGCCAGCTCTGGCAAACCGTCATCTTCTCTCTGCTTGTTAGCTTTACAGCAGCAACTGGAGCAACACTCTACTATTCATTTGCACAGTATGGCTTGGAATGTGTCTGTATGGTGTGCATAGAATTTTAATTGTATATTTTACAAAACAGTGGGATAATTTTATTGATGGACCATTTGAAATGCTTTGCCAAGTATCTTGGCTACACTTATCACCACTGTGGGTTTGTACAAACAGTCTTAAAGCTGCAGTTTACAACATTTTGTGATTTTTATTTAGTTTGTGTTGTTTTTGTTATGTTTTGCCTCTGATCTTTCTAAACTGAAACAATGTAACATCATTGTGCCACATCCTTCGTGTGAAAATGGGGTCTTATCAACCTGCTGTTTCAACAGGTGAATAACGGGGTTTTTGAGCAGATTGAGCTTTTTGTTGGAAGGTCTTTGTGTTTCCAGTCATACCTCAACCTGTTTGCAGCCATCTCACTTTACTAGCACATTGTTTCTGTTGCCCCCGTCTGAAAACAAATAACTTCCTGTGTGCATTGCAGTAATGTCGCAGGCAACATGACATCCAACAGCTCTACTGAGAACCACATGAGAGTTGTGCGTCTGAGAGGCACTATAAGGCCTAATCGCCGTTGTGTGAACTTAGAGGTTTAGTTGTAACAGATGTGTGTTTTTATTTAAAAGTTACATATACACGTTTTTTAATTAATTAATTACTTCAAGTGTTTCCGATGCTGCATTTGTAGGCGTAATGTTAGTTTTCACCCGTCCCTTCAGTGCTCCTGCATTTTATGGATCCTCATATCTAATATTATCAGGTAAGTCAGCGGGTAGTGTGGTACAACTGAAATATTGCATTCTTCTGGATTTAATCATCCACCACCTCCTCTGTTGAGTTTTAAATGAGTTCCTCCTCATTTTTTTCTATGTGTGTCTTAATGTAATGTTTGTTGGTCTGCTTCACATTATGCATGCAACATCACATACAGTTTAAACCACTTGGGACTGTCCACTTGTGTGTGGTTCTTTCCTAATTAGCTAAAATTGCAAGAAAATATTTTTAAAAAAGAAACACACAAAGGTTTGACAGAGATTGTAAATTCAGGCAGCCTGCCACGTGTCTGTGTGGCCTGTTACAACACCAGTCAATTATTTGCTGCCCTCGACACAGAATATGGTTTTCTTTATTTATAATATGTGTCTGGCACAAACAGGTGGTAGGTTGATGGCTATTCAATCCTAGTTTGAGGACACACAATTATTTTAGCCTCACCTATCTGATATCTATAACTGCTACACATACTGTATGCTCTTGACTCAATGAAAGAGACTGCATGGGTGGATGGCACTTCATATAGTACACACTCAACGAAAGCAACCTGATGGTGAAGACAGATAGAGGTGCAAGGGGCACAAGGGGGCACCATAAATCAACATCTGTGTGCACTGCCACATTTCGTTTGGTGCGATGTTTCCTCAGCATCCCAAAAGCTCTGGATGCAGACCTCACTTCTCCTGCTTCATGACAGTGGGGGTGATTGCATATTTGAAAACATTGCTCAGAGAAAATAGTTTTCATTACTCTCTGTAATGTTGTTGTGTATAGGACCAATAATGCACTTAATATATTTACAGATTTTCTGGCATGAGGAGAGTAAAAAGTATTGTCAAAGTATTTCAATTATCTTACTGAATTCAAGAAAGATTTTTAACATGGTAAATTTGTAAAAAACATCAAACTGCTGTTTGGTCTACGGAACTTTCTTTATTTTGCGTGCCATTGTTGCCAACACCAAATACTAACATATAATCAAAGCTACTAAACAACTGCAGATGGAGACCTAAAAATATCAGGGTACAAAGTCCCAAACATCACATTTCATGCATGAATACACGCCTCCTCCAATTCCCCATAATCTTCAGCAGTTGCGGATTGATTTGAACCAAATTCAGTGTAAAGCCAGAAGCATGTTTCCCCCGGTTAAAATCTAAACTTTGCAGCAAATGAGAAAGATAATTGTATTATTTTTGGTGTTTCCCTCAATGAGATGGCTAATGAAAAGGCACTTAAAACTTTGTCGGCAGGATTCCTCAGCATTTGGTCTGCACGCTATTAAAAGTCTACTGTCGGCAGTATTTGACTCCATGTCCCACAAAAATATAACCCGAACAATAAATCAAACGTGGATGTTTTCATTGTTACTTTTTCACTGTTGAGTAAGTCAGTTGGTCACATTATAAGTCATTGATTTACTGTTACTTTTAAAGATTAACACATAATATGTGTTAATCTTTAAAAGTAACACAGTAACTTGTGTTACAGAAATGTGACCTCATTTGACAATGGTTTGAATGTAACATATTCAAACCATTGTCAAATGAGGTCACAAAATGATATGATCAAGTCAATCAGTGTCATGTGACTGTGTTTCTCAGTATAGCAGTGTTTTTTTTTTAATGTCGGGTGACAGACTGATGCAGTTTACATCACAACTGATGGAGAGGAGGCTGAAACGGAAACGACAGCTGGGGTAGTTAAGTACGATGACAGCAACGTTTAAGTCAAATAATTATCCCCAGTTCTCTGAAACACAAGTAAAGCAGTGAGATATCAACATCTCTGTTGAAAGAAAATTGTTCAGAAAGCTCTGCAGGCTCACCTGAGGTGTGGAGCAAAAGTGACCAGGTACTGATACCAGCACCAGTGTTACACACAGGCCCGACATATAAGGCAAGGCAAGTTTATTTGTATAGCACCTTTCAACAACAAGGTTATTCAATGTGTTTTACATAAAACATTAAAAAGCATAGGAAAGAGACGTAGATATAAAACCAACATCAAAAAAAAAAAAAAAAAGCAAGTATATAAGTACTGGATATAAGTATGTAAGTACTGTATATAAATACAGTGTGTGCTGTCTACAAGACATGGCAGAAAATAGTATACTTCTTTTGCATATGAATTTTAATAGCCAGGGTAAAAAAGGTCTTTCACTTCTCCGTGCCAAACTCATTTGGGACTTGAGTAAGCATTTGGGGTTGGAAAGCAATTTGAATCATCAGCGTACAGTTAGTGAATGCACTCACACTCTTTGTCAGTATGAATTAGGAGCAGCTTGTTTAATGTCTTTAGGATTATTACGCAAATCATAATTACAATCATGGTGATGATGATTAAAATGTGGATGTCTCTGAGGTATAACAAAATGAATAAGAAAAAGTACTTGTAAATTAATTGTGTGTGTTTTTTTGTTTTGTTTTTTAAACAACTGCCAACTCCTGGAATTCTAACTATTGCTAAGGACTGATTAACATATATTTTATCAATGCTAGACTCCACCTGTGAGTGTCATTCCATCAGCCTCTCAGTTATCAACGAATGTGGTAAGATCGCCAGTCCATTCAGTCTCACACCTACGGTCAATTTAGATTGTCCAATTTACCTAATCCCCATGTTGCATGTTTTTGAACTGTGGAGAGAAGCTGGAGAACCCAGAGAAAACCAACGCATACACAGGGAGAACATGCACACTCCATACAGTAATTTAAAAAAAAAAGAAATATCCGTCCATCCATCCATTATCTACCGCTTTATCCTCCACCAGAGGGTCGCGGGGGGTGCTGTGCCTATCTCAGCTGACATTGGGCGATTGGCGGGGGTACACCCTGGACAGTTCGCCAGTCCATCGCAGGGCCACATATAGAGACAAACAACCATTCACTCACACTCTCACACCTATGGTCACTTTAGAGTGACCAATTCACCTAATCCCCATATCGCATGTTTTTGGACTGTGGGAGGAAGCCGGAGAACCCGGAGAAAACCCACGCATACACAGGGAGAACATGCACACTGAAAAAAAAAGAAATTTACAGCTCACAAATTCTCTTGGTTTTGGCCTGTTGTGCCAACCACCACCCAATAATGCAGCCCATACAACACTTTGGTTGCCAAAGGAGCTGATCAGACAGCTTTAACCCAGGATTCCACTGAATGCCAGTGCATCACTTGCAGAGACACAACGTGATGGATACGCATCCACTCTAGTCAATGTATCAGCTTCCCCCGACTCAGTTTGTGATCCGTCAGTCCGTCGCGTCCATAAAGAATACACAAGTGTTCAATTTTTTCTGGATGACGGAGTAGAACGCTTCATCACAGCAGAATTCAGCACGAACAGGACAAGAAGTCAAACAATGATACACAATTAATTTACAAGACCTTTATTCGTAATTATACAGTACAGGCACCACATAATTTACATTTGAAACTACTAGTGAGAGCTTCCATTTTCAGAATAAAAGCCCCCATGTTGACACCATATTGTATTTCACTTTTCTTCTCGTTTTCCGGTCGGTCAGTTTGAGTTTAGTACATATCGTTAGCCTATTGCTTAAGTAATTTTTTTGATAATTGTGATATCTGTCTAACTTTACCAATGTGCTTGCTAAAATTGTGTTTTTTCTTGTTTTCCGAAAACTAAAAAAAATTCATATATGACTTAGGGCCCGATGCCATTAGGCTAAAGATATGTACTTTTTGAATTTCTGCTAGAAATGCTAAAAATGTTAAAAATGCCTGATGTTACCAAAACTAAAAGTCATTGCTTCCCCTATCATAAATGTCTCAACAATTAGCCATCAGTCCACATTAGCCATCAATGTGGACTGATGGCTAATTCTCTCCTCGAAATGTGGGAACTTCAGCTTCAGCCGAGGTTAAATATAACCATCCCTCATAGATGTTGGTGTAACTACATTATTCCCATTAATATTAGTCCATTATTATATTCAATCAAGTGAAAGTCAATCACGTTTTGTGGATGATGCATGGGAACCTATACTGTATCCACATGAGGTGCACAGGGTTGCCACATGTTTCTTCCTAGTTGTTGATACAAAGCACGTACATACCCTACTCCAAGTTTTAGTAATGTGGCTGAATTGGCCTGCATATCTTATCCAGAAGTCCCCCAAATTATAGTGAAGACATTTCTTGGCTGTCTCGGGAATGCATTAGTCAGTCTTGAACGCTGTCAGCAGAATATTAACCACACAACAGAAATACCGGCCCATGCAATGTGGCAGTAAAATCAGCCATTAAAGAGGCATTTCTAGTGTTTAAAGAGCACCAATCAGCCTGACTGAAGGAGGTGCAGGTGGCACAGTGAAATACTCAATATTTTGGGATATTGCAGGAAAAGACCTGGGCAACAGAAACACAACCAAATAGTTTGTTGCAGCTGGTCAGGAGCACATTAACCCACCGATTCATCTCCTTATGTGTGAGTCAGGAACAATTCCAGCCAGAGTCATAGACTGAACCACCATTCATATACGTTTTCCAGGGTCTTTCACAAACCCTAAGAGCTTTAAGCCTGATATATAGTCTCTCAAACACTTTTAAATGTGTCGAACGAAAAAAATGGACAGAAAGAAAGTGTTTTTTAATTTTTTGTTTCCTCTTATGTCTCATATTTTGCCACGTAGTGTGATTGGTTGGTTCAACAGACCACAACTAATTTGCCTTATTGCTCTCTTGATTGCTTCAACCTACTGCAAGTGATCAACCTCACTTTCTTACACATCTCAGGAAAATAAATAAATAAATAAATCTCTTCCTCATCAATTATATCAACAACAGAGAGAGAGGCTGGTGGATCAAAAACCCTCTATCATGAAAACAAAAAAAGTAGAAGAGGTTTCGATACAAATAAACAAGCTGACAGAAGGACAAACTTTCCTGAGCCTGGAAGATGTGGTTGGTTGCCACATGTTGCACAACTTGAAAATATTGTGAGACTAATTAGGTTTTGTGGAGTCATGGAGTATATTACAGATTTTAGCCGCAAATTATTTGAATATGCACACAAAGCTCAATAGTTTAATATGTAACTTTCACCAAGGACAGGATGGGTTTGTTTTTTGTTTACCTTCATGAGAATTAGGGTAGGATTTATTAATCAAAAGCAAATACAAAGTGTGTAATTAAAGCAAATAGACTCTTTAATAAAAGGCCTAATTCAGTCTTTAATTAAGACTTGGCATAATTAGGAAAATGCTTTTTATGTAATGAATATCTCTGTTGAAAATGCATTCATACTTGATTATGAGCCAGTTCACATTATTATATGCATGTTTGTTAATTAGCAGTAAGGAAATAAACAAGTACAAGAACCAACTCAGAAAACACAATAAGTAGATGAACATTAAATTAATTTAGGAGGAAATATTTCCTCCTAACTATGAGGAGCAGGCTCGCTATAATGACGTTATATTTTGCAGTCAAAGAAGTGAAAGTTAGGGGGGTTGTTGCGCAAACTCTTGAGCCTCCTCGTGTCCTCCTAACGTCACCATGGGACAAAGGGGGCACTCTGGGACTAACCATTATCAAACCATACCTGTTGAATCACAGTTATTAAAATCAATTACATCAAAAAACACTGACAATAAACTACCACAATCTGAAGATGCTTGTATTTTTTCGTTCCAAGTTTGTCAGTGTTCTTCAACCACAATTGCACCTCGTTGCTGAAAAAAAAAAAAATAACTTCAAACACTGGACCAAGCTCACTCAGTTTTATTGGGCAATTTACTAAGATGAAAACCTTATCCCAGTGCAATCATGTTTTTAAGTGCTTTCCACCTACCCCACTGACTGTTTCCGAGCACCCACAAATTAACTCTTCAGTTTTATTGTTAAGAAAAAAAAAAATGAGGGGAAAAATAAAAAGATATTTTCCATTTTGTAGCGTTTCAAAAAGACTCATTCAATTTCATACAAATAAACCGAATCACAGAAATTGTTGAGTCAGGAAAATGCTCACCATAATCAAACCATTCAGTGCAACAAATGGAAATGTGGTTAGACTTGGCCAAGTTCAAGGAAGACATTGAAAAAACATTTTTTAAACTTTTGAGCATGCCAAACTCTGGTCTAAAAAGGTTTAGACTGGGGTGGCATCAGAGCTTTGCCAGTGGAATCAGTGTGAGGCAGCATTGGTGTAGCAAGACAAAAGTGTGGGAGTGTTATATAAATGCACCGCCATGCTGAGAGAGCATTACTAATAGTTGACAACTAGCTGCCCACAGTTAGCAGAATTATTTTTAAGGGCGATAGGTGGGGTACACCCTGGACAGTTTGCCAGTCCATCACAAGGCCACATAGAGCCAAGCAACCATTCACTCTCCCATTCACACCTACATTCAATTTAGAGTATCCAATTTACCTAATGCCCATATTGCATGTTTTTTGGACTGTGGGAGGAAACCAGAGAAAACCCAAGCATGCACACTCCATCCAGAAAGACCCTTGTTCCGACCAGGTCTCTAACCAGGGTTTTCTTGCTGCAAAGGCAAGAGTGCTAACCACTACACCAAACGTGGGGCCCATTTCTAAATCATAAAAATAATTGTGATCTTCATTCCATTGTCTATTTTGCTTATTATTTAAGTTGTGCAACATGCTTGAGCCAGCTCCAGCTTTGAATAATATCCACTTGAAAGGTCTCCAGCCCATCAGGTTTATGGTGACCAAAGTACATTTTTGAAAAGTTGGTTTCCTATCATGCACCACATGTATCTTCAAGATGATCAAAAGTGGGCGTTCTGTTGGTATACCTCACTCCGTCTCTGTCTCTGTCATTCATTAAGTCATTGTTCTCTCTTGGTGTCCTGAAGCTATGAACTTGCAGTTCAGACTTGTCTACATTACAGTTTGGAGTTCAAACAGTGGAGGAATTCACTGCACAATGTGATGATGTATATCATCATCTTTACCCATGTGCTTTTTGCATTGCTTTGCACACACATTTTTTTCTTAACTAAACTCTATGAAAGTCATCCTGAAAGGATTCAATAACACTTCACACTCACACCCTTGTTATTTTGTGCAGTAATGGAAAATGTAATCAGATTATGGAAAAAAATAAAAATAAAAAAATAAAACAGAAGTAACAGATGTATCCTTTGCATAAATTAGCCTATTCTGAAAATCTGATATTATTGCCAGTGTCTTTTGCATGTGCCAGCTGATATGAAATGCCACAGTTCCTCTCCCCTTGTGTTATGTTAAATTGGCAAAGCCAACATTGATGTTGTCTGGCCCAAGAGAAAGAACAAACAGATGTGAGGAAGTGGCGTGCCAGTAGGATCATGTGGCTGTGACAGTAAGGTGTGTTGAGAGGATGACAGCAGGCAATGGACCAAGCCATCTCTTCAGTGGATCACTAGAAGGCAAACAAAGGCCTGAAAGTGTATCCCCTTTCAACCCATCTGATATTAAATGTAATGCTGCCAGATCTTTGGACATAGTTGTCAGTTTTGAAAACTTGAACTAGTTTCTTAGATTAAAAACGCAACACTTCATGCACTCATCTTTCCGCAAATTCTTGAGACCTTTGAAGTGATTCATGTATTTTTTCTTAGTTCTATTTCTTGCAGCATCTTGACTAGTTTTGTATTCCTTTTGTGACCCAGTTTTTATTGGTTTGTACTTTTTCACGCTACATTCATTGTGGAGTAAAGCAGAAATACAATAATGATGGTATACATGGTTTATGCATAGATTAATGTGAAATAAAACCCCACATTTACAAAAAACATGGTCCATTGCCAAACAAAAAAACTGGTCCTTCTACGACCTACACTTTTTTTTTCCAGTTTCCAAGCATTATCCTGCAGACTCGAAAAAAAGAGCCACCAGTTTAACACACTTTTCATGGTAGCATAAACATAGGGATGTTTCAACTTGATGAGGCTTGGCAGATTGTGTCCTGTGTGACCACTTTGTTTTCGATGAGGTCCTAATTATTTCCATATAACAAGTTGCAAATCTCTCTAAATGCTTCTAATTGTATGCCAAGCTTCTTGTACAATCCAACCAGCCATTATGAGGTGTTATCAGTGTCCTGAAAAATGTCTCACCTCATGAACCAGCTGTTCAAGGCTCATTCCCGGCTCGGAGCAGAAACCAAGCCCAGCTAATGTGAAATGGATAGACGGCTTTAATTGTGAGCCATGTTCCAGCTGGCATCTTGCCTCGGAAGACGACACATCCCCTGCCCCTTCAGAACTACAACCAGATCTGCCCATTTCCCCCTTTTGCTCGAGCTAAACATTTAACCTCTTCGTGACTTTGTGTTATTACAAATGACATAAATTGGGACATTGCTAGAACTGCACTGGTGCTAGTCCAGGCAGGATGAGTGGCTATCGCTCATGCTCACAGATAGTAATAACAAAAGGTCTGTGACTCTTTGATGGAACAAACGTTGTAAAGGACAAAAAGCACATTGACACAGGGGCAGAGTCCTATTTTTTTTTCTCTCCATCTCCCTCTCTGTCAGGCCACAGACCAGAAAAACGATTCTGAAGTTTCCTGCTCTCTGCATGTGTGTGAAGCCCCAGAGTGTAACACCTTTTCCCAATGTGACCTTCACAGTAAACACTCCACATTTGATTTTTATGCTACAAAGACATCCTGGGTGACATCGAAAATTATGTAAAACTTATGCATGCATCCACACAATATGTGTATACATGTTCATCAATTTTTATTTTATTTTTTTTTTATTTATTATTGCTTGGCTATATCCTCCACAATGAATCTTAAGGGGGAATGGGTCAAACCGTTATCACAAAAATTATATATATTCATTTAGTTCTCGCCTTCTTTAGTTTCCCCTGAAGATTGATGTATGGATGGTGAACATGTTTGTGCTCTTAAGTGCAACGAAAAGAGGTTACACCTGTCAGGAATAATGTGTTTCAAATTCACTTAATTTTTGCTTGTATACTCCTAATATTAAGGTTATCTCCTTACTCAGTGGAGCTGGAATGCTACTGGGTGATAGTGGCTACACCTCAATTCAGGAACAACAGTGCCTCCTATGGAAACAAATTACAGTGCATAATCTGTGATTTCCCTCATCCCTCCACCTCCTCTGCTGTCTCGGCTGCTTTGTTTCTCTGATTTTGGGGCAGAGCCTTGGGGCGTTCTGCGAGAGACACAATGGAGGTCAGATTTTGCAAATATGTAGAGGGTTTTCAAACAGGTAAACGTTGTACATGAATGAAAAGAGGATGAGGAATATTGCACAGTAAAGGGGAAAGAAATGAGGGAGCTTTCAGTAAGAATGGATTTGCAACACACAGAGAAAGTCAGTCTTCAAAGAAGAAAGAGCTTATTTTCTTTAAACTTGGCCGCAAGTTTGTCTGGCAGCACAAATGCACACAAACGAAGGCCAGCATGTAAATCAGTTTTGGACAGTGACGATTTGACAACACATACTGTTGCAATAAAACAATTATATTTTTTTCTAGCGTATCCACCATATGCTGGATATAATTCCATGACGAGAAAGTTGAGCGCAGTTTTCTTTTCCCAAACACGCACACATGCATATATATATATATATGTATATATATATGTATTTACGTATAAAGAAATTGCAACAATCATGCACTAATTCAAATGTTGTTAACATGCCAATTAAAATATATTTTGAGATTTTAAAAAAAGCTGCTCTAATTGAGCTGCTTTCAAATCTGATATTGAATTTTCTCCTCTTTCAGCCCTTCTGACACCTTATTTACTATTGTCTATACATAATTGCTGCAGTATTTAATAATAATGAGGTCTTTAGAGCAGGATACACATATCGGATTTGTGATACGATTATTACACTGTGTGCTTTGAGTGGGTGGTTTTTGGATGCTTAAAGTCAAACTCTGAATACAGCACTGCGTCTTGCCCAGAAAGCTTTTATACATCTATTGAGTTTAGCAGTTCCTCAAAAGTCATGTTTCATTTTCTGAAATTATCCTGAGATGATGTTAGCTTTTGTCTCGTCTGACATCGATTGAACCATGTCCTTTAATCCATTTGAAATGCAGACAGGTTTGCTTCTTAACCTGAATCATCTAGGCCATCTTCCACTGCCTTTCCAAATGTCTCCCTTACCAAATGTTTATATTTCGGCTTCACTCACGCAACTTCAACAAGAGGTTTCTTATGTTTCTACCATGGCAACTTTTTCTGGCCTCAGCATGTTGCAACTGTCCATATTTTCCACTCTGGTCAATGATCTTGTCATATGGTACTTTTTCCTTGACCCTTGGAGATTTCCGATTTTTAGCACTTTCTACCAAGATTTATTTTTATATTTTATCTATGTGATTAAGACTGATGACTCTCAGTCCAAAAGCAGTGATGCTGCCAATTCCACGGGTGTGTGAATTACCTGTGCATCAGCAAAAATATCCTGAAAGCACTTTTTCCTTTTTCCTTCTTTTTAAACTTACTCTGTAGTGGCAGTGCCAATACAGTACACATTGTATCCAAGCATCAAAACAGTTATGTGAACTTTGAAGATTTCCGTCATTAAATCCTTGACCATGACAACCATGCATCCCTTCTTTTTAAATCAAGAAAATGTCACCACTGCGCAAAGCACCCTGCAACACTGCTTGTGCAAGAAAGGACTCTTAACCAAAGTACAAAATGTTCAAAGCCCTGAAATAACTATCTAATCTTTAAAAAGGAGAGGCTTACTTAGTGTCATGTAGAGTAGACAGATGAAAAGCAAACTACTCGAGGAGAAAATTGATTTTTTACTTAAAGACAAGGGGCTGTGGCATTTCCAATATGCGAAGCATGGGAGTACAAGTAAAGACAGCAAGGAGAAGCTATGGTGACAGGTGCATTCCTTGGTGTGTCCCACAGTTTTGCAGATGACAAAATGAAATGATGTTGGTGATCGGGTCGGTACTAATAGCAGTCAAACGTCATCTGTCAGCAGAGCTTTGCATAAACTTCTTAGCCACTTCTAAGGTTTAAAGAAAGGCAGGTGACTCTTCATGAAAGGAAAGGACATGACATTTCACGTGTTTGTGGTTGAACTAGGGGGAAAAAAAAACAATTGCAAGTGGAAACATATTTATGCTTGAATGTACCATGTGCTCCTTATGTAACCCGTCTTCATGTGTGTGTATATCTCTACAATGTGCATTGGTGAGAAAATCATGATGTTGGGATGCAACACTGGGTCATCATCTCAAGCATCTCCCAGACATTAAAAACCATAAGCTCATGCAGCATAACCAGAGGGGAATTATATCTCCTCAGATGCAAACACCAGACATAAAATTAAAGCTATAAACCGAATAAAACACACTTCAACCTGTGTGTGGCCTTGGTTACCAAGCGAGGTTGTTTCTTTTCTCAGCCACATCATTCGTCATAGTCAAGATGGTGTGACCTAATATTTGTTCCATTCATGGCCACTCCTGCAAAATGTATTCAGAAGCATGCCCTTACATGCATCTTCAGGAATGTTTATGTATGGAAATAAAGAGGGCACCAAGTTATGAATTGTAATGTGTGAGGTTCTTGGCACATTTTTTCTGATTCCATCAAAGTTATTTGAGCAGTAGTGTTTTTTATTCAAAGGCTGTACATGCAGGGTCGTGTTAAACATTGTAAAATAAGTTGTATGCAGAAATGTGCTTATGTGTTTATATGTACGAGTCATGCGCCCCTTAGGAATTTCTCACGACTTTGTCCCTCAGATGCCTGCCCTCCACAATCTCTTGTCCCCCACAAACACACCAGTGTATGTGAAGGAGGCATGCACTGCATTATTTATCACTTCTCATCCATGTCAGTTCTTTATGCCCATTTTGCTGTGACATTTCAGAGGTGGAAGGCAAAAAAGCAACAAAACAATGTAATGGAGAGAAAGACCTTCAGCAGAGCACAATATAGTTGAAAGAAGCGTGTCGAATGAAGCAAATGCCTCGATTACCACTCACAATTCCGTCTCTGATGATGAGCTCCTTACAATTATATGAGACATATTATGTGGGATTCACTCTCTCCTCATTCCCATCTTTACAGGCCTCTTTCATCTGTCAAGTCTAATGAACAGATGTTGCTCAGCTGTTGCAGTCAAGATGATGGACCGAGTTGCTGGCAGGCACATCTTTCTGCTGGGAGAGAGGGGTCATCTGGGCAGTGAACAGCCTGCCACGGTGCCTTGACTCTTCTGTATTTCTCATTTTCTAGCCTCCTCACTGCTACCGTCATATTTGACATTCTGGAGCCTTCTCAGCCTGAGCCCTACCTTCAGCATCCTACCGCCCACCATCTTGTCCATCTTAGCCCTTGTCAGCTATTCTGTTCAACTGATCACTTACCTGTAATATGCCCTTGTCCACAACTGGAGTTGCCAGCTGGTAGAAAGGTCAAAATATTTATAATAAGGTCAACAAGCGCTCTGAGAGGCAAGGGCGAGAGGAACAGCAACAGGAGGGGTGTGATTGAAAGAAGGTTACATGAAAAGTCATTCAATATTTTTGAGATGGAGAAATTGAGTAGTATAAGCCTCTGGATGCAATGGAGTTCACACAATTCTTCCCAATGTCTGATTCTTTCAACTAAAGTGAATTGGTGAGATACATGTTGACAAAATAGAGCCATTCAGTACATTTCTAGACACATTTCTGCCACAGATAGCCCATCATCATGGTTTAAATAGATTATGTTGAGATGGTCAAGCAACATTATTTTCTTCAGTATCTGCACATTGCCAGTCATTTTAAAGCTGTAGTGTGGAACTGCAGGTAACTTGTAATAATGCAACATTTGTATTCTGCATTCATTATGTGTAAAATGGACTCTATCAACGAATACTATCAGAAACTGCAAAATGACCTGTAAAATTAAGTTTCTAAACCTTTCGTGGGCAGTTCTTTGTGTTTTCTGTCATACTCAAGCCTGTTTGCAGCTGTATGCTTTACTAGTTAAAGGTGCATTTGAATAAATGGCTAATTCTGTTATCATTTTGTTGTCCTCGTGTAGTCATACAGTGGTATGCAAAAGTTTGGATACCCCTGTAAATTCCCATGATTTTCCTTTATAAATCATTGGTTGTTTGAATAAGACATTTCAGTTAAATATCATCAAATGCCAGCCTTAAGAAATGTTTAGGCCTCTCTTGTAGAGCCATCATAACACCTCTCGCTAAAGTGCTGGACGCAAAACAGCGAGAGGGCGTGACGGTGTGTTGACAATTCACGAAAGCAATGAGAACGTAAATGCAGCACAAGGATAGTACAGTCACGTCAATAGGCAGCGTAGCATTGTGCTTTTTGACGTACATTTTAACTATATGTGAAACTGACAGCGCATGCGCAAACAGTCCCATACACGGCGATGAGACGACCCTGACCGCACGTCACTGGTAACAGGCATGCATTTACATTTAAAAGTTACACAATACAGCTTTAATATGCCTTAATAGAAGGGTAGTTACTATAACTTATATATTATATATGTCTCTTTCCTCAAGTTCAGATGTAGTATTATTATTTGTTTTGTTTTGCAAACACCACCTAAATGCAAATTGTTATAGGTCTATAAAACAAGCTGTGACATAGATACATCATATTAATACATTAAAGTGCTAAAGAGCTCACAGTAATGTTAGTGCTGTCTGACAGAATAATGGAGCAGCTGGATTTAAAAGTTAGAGGAGAAAGCGAGGGCGACAGGTCGGTCACCCCCACTATCATCTTCCTGTAACAGGACACTGCTCTCCACCTGCAGTGAAAATTGTCCCTGTATGAAGCAGCCAGATCCAGAGCAGCTCACAGGAGTGTCTGTATATTTCCAACACCTTTTGACATTTGTCAGAAAAAGTGTTTGACATACTTTCTCTGATCTTTTATCAAAACTGTCATAGGTGCTGTAACTGAAGATGTTTTTTTCTGTCCAAAAACTACTTCTCAGCTCATTCATAATCAAGTCAGCATTCATTTTGGATGGAGACCACATGGCCATTAAACTCAGTCTCCCAAGATCATCCATCTTTCACACTTAGGTGTTAAAACCATATGGATGGTCACTGTTTTACATGACATTCACATGTCAAAGACATGGATGTATAATATGAACTGGATAGAGCACCGCCCCTTCGCTGCCGTTCATTCCTATGAAGCTGCTTACCCAGCTGCTCAATTCCTCTCGGCTATGTGAACTAGCTGTCCGCGTTATCGACTTGCTCGGCGCGTACATGAACAGCGAAAGGCATGATGGGAGTATGCTAATGACGTGTGCTAGTGGATTTCATGAATACCGCCGTCACGTTAACTTCGGCTTTTAACCATGGATTTGTAAATAAATGCAAAACCAACGATATCGAAGTGAATATAATAAGCTGAAAAGTACAATGACGTAGTTAAAGATTAAAACGATCAATAAAAATGGTTTATTTGGGTTAGGACCGTGACTATTACTTTATATGTGTTACAGGAATCATGTTGTTTTTGTCTGATTTCCCATATATAATTGTATAATTATTATTACGAATAATAACGTGTTAAAGTAGTTTTATAACTCCCGATTCTTTCACTCAACACGTTTATATTCAACTATAATTTGCGTGTTCATCACATTTAACAGTAACTTTATGAATCTATAGTGACGATAAAACAAACAGCCTCCCCGGGAATCAGTGGTGAAGTGACCGCAGATCTCAGTGCATCACACCGTCACAGTTCCACAGTCCACACCGTCATCAGTGTCACGATGTCTCCTCTCAATGAATCCACAAAGCAGCTCGTTAATACATCAATAATACGTTTTAAAATAAATGTTAATGAGCGCCGAATAAACAAATAAAATCTGCTTTGTCATAATATTTAAAAAATGTAAACGAAACCCCCTGATTGACTTCATTTATTCACATTTCTCATGAAGTTTTCATATCATACGGTTCACTGACAGCAGCGCCGTTCCCGAGACGCCACATGACCGCGCTTGGCTGTGCTCGTACACAGCTGTGACGTCACTCTGATTTGTCTGGGCTTTTTATGACCTTTAGGAATGTTTTTCAAACATGAAACTCCATGAACTAAAAATACATAATATAAAGATTTATAAAAGCCTGTGTCCATGTCTCGAGGTGTCCTGTGGACACTTTTACACGCGTCTCTTTTACTATTGCGGTCAATGGGAAAATTGCTTTTTGGACTTTTTGTTGCAGTACCCGCAGTGGCCACCATGCAAAAATTGTCTTCAAGGCAGAGGGGGCGGAGCTCTATCCAGTTCATATTATACATCCATGGTCAAAGAGCACAAAAGCCAGGTTCCCTACATTGCCTCTCTTGCCCATGTCCTTGTGGGGAATCTTGTCCCAAGTGGAGGGAGCCTCTCTCCACTCTCTCTGGCCATGAATAATCTCCTTCAGTATGGAGTTATCCAACCCTGGCACCGGAGCCACACTTCACAACACCAGTATTTTGAGACTTGCATCATACCAAAAGAACATGAAATGGGTCTTTGTTACTGACATAAAGTTGCCTCAACAGGGAAACAGCAGCCATGCGGGCAAGAACTTGGCTCCATACCCATTAATGTAAACCATTGAAGTGGCATTGTGGTTTATGAATCATTGAGATAATTATTAACTGTAGTCAATTGTCAATAACTGATACAAAAGCACATCATTTCATGGCGCCCCACTTGATCCACTGTTCCAACACAGATTGATAGAGATGTTTGCTGAAACATTGCATAATATATATATATATATATATATATATATATGTTAGGAGTATACCTTATTTTGAAACCCGCATTGTCCAATGTCCAAACACAACTGACAATACAGTATAATATTTGTATGAACATATGTTAAGATATTTTTAGGAATGCATCTCTTTAAGTTAATTTTCAAATTACTCATGCCATCAGGTAAAGGCCACTGTCCCTTTATTATTTTGGGGTACTTGGAATATCTGGATTGTATATTTGTGCCTCCTCTTTGGTACAGTTAAGGTTCAGGTGACAGTGTACCATTTATTGTTGGACTCTGAAGACACAGTGCACCATACAACATAAATTAGAGTCTAACATTAATAGACGTTTCCAACATAAATGTATTTGCAAAGTAATACAGTGCTTGTATGCCTACAGGCCTGTAGTTGTTACCTAGAGTTATACAGGAAAGATGACCTTTTACTGGTATTTGCTAGTATTTAAAAAAATAAATACATAAAAAAAAAAAAACCTCGAGTGAGGCAAAAACAATTAAAGCATGAAAGTGCCCTCAAACACTGAAGGTGTCTGAAGGTGTCCCCCAGGGTTCGATGCCTGGTCCTCTCCTCTTCATCCTTTACATGCTCCCCCTTGGAAACATAAGTCGTCACAGTCTCTGCTTCCACTGCTACGCTGACAACGTTCAGATCTACATTTTCCTCAAAGCAATCACAACTGCAACCCACTACACTCTGCTTCACAAAGATTTAACAATGGATGCAAAAAAAAAACCTACATCTCAACTGCGATAAAATCAGAAATACTAATTTGTCCTAAAATCACCCACCCATCCAATTCGACTTCTCTGTCACAACAGACAACTAACTACAATCTCTCTCCCCACACATACACAACCTCTCATTTGATCACATCAGTCACATTACCCAAACTGCCTGCACAATCTGAAACCCTTATCCATGCTTTCTATACAACATTAAACGTAAAAACGTCATTGCTTGTCTCTTCACCTACACCAGCTCTTGTCACCATATCACACCCATCCTTCAGAAACTATACTTGCTCACTCAACGAATGACCAGATTATTTCCCAGTAGACCATATAAACCCTGCAATAATACTATGGACAATGCATGTGCCAGTATTTGCCCCTTATTCAGTAAGTATTCAGTATTTCCCATTCCCCACACACAGTATGAACTTGTGCACACTGCGCTATTACACCACCAACACTAATCTTCAGTAACTAGCTATTGGCAACTGGAATTCAGTTCTTAACTATTGGTGGAAAAATCCAGGCATTTGCCTTCTGTAGGCTAGAAACCCATCTAGAGGGTTGTTAAGTAAAATATTGTAGGTCATTTACCCCTCTGATCCAGGTTCAGGTGTACTCCCTCTCTTTAACACGCAACGCACACGCACTCACACATACACACACAGTTTAAGTTTATGTTTTAGTACAGTACTACAATCTTGATATTCTCAAATTGCAATGGTGCACTGTCTGCAACGTATGAAATACTAATTTAGTGTGTGTACGTCTTGGGTCTGTGACTGCCTGCCTACCCTACCCTAGAGCTCATCGCACGTCACTGATGGCTTCCGCCACTCAATTCAAATCATCAATTGTCTTCCCAGGCCAGAATGTGAACATTATCATAATCAAAGAGTGTCCCTTTTCATTCAAATGTAGGTGGACGCCAATTATTTTACAGACGAGCCGGCTATTCTGTGCTGTGCCATGTGTTTATGCAGTGGTTGTTTGGTTTGCCCAATGTAAACGTCAGGATACTAGTTACATTGCACTGCATAAACCACATTGCACCCTTTATGCCTTGGAGTTTTGTCTTTTGGATGAGCACGTTTCTGCTGTGGAGTGTTGCAGGGATTGATGAGTACAGTTATGTGGTGGTTGTTAAAAACCCTTCTCAGTTTCTCGGAATCTCTAGCAATATGGGATAATAATGTTGTCCATCTATTGCAATTTTCTCCCTTGTCTGATGTCTTCAAAAGGTTTTGATGAGGGCCCAGTTTAGGTAGCCACAGGTTTTCAGTGTTACACTCTCCCTCTTTTGTTGTGGGTATGTTAGAGGCCCAGTGGTGCAAGGTTCTGCTGAGACAGTTCTCAGAACACTAAAGATTACATTATAACTACATGCTGTATTGTGAGCTGTACACTAAAGCATTACCTCCTTATTCTTACTAGACCACCTCACCCAGAAATGTGTCAGTGTTGACAGACTCACATTTTTCCAGTTTAGTCAACTGTGCTCAAGCACATCTGTCAAACATATTTTTCAGTGTAACATTTCCTGTTTTGCTGTCTTCAACAGGATTCACTGATGCTCATAGCTCTCTGTGTGCTCAGCCAGTGTAACACTGACTGTTACTATAGTCGATGTCTTGTTCGTCATCACTGGTTTCAACACCCTTGCGATGTCCTCCACTAAATCTTATTCTGCAAGGCTGACATCCAACAATCACTTTTCTTTTCCCCTATACCATTTCAGTCAAATGTCAGAGAGTCGCTCCACCAAGATGTGTGTTAAAAATCTACCGTATAACCATTTGGTTCAGGGATATTTTTGTGGTTATATTTTTGGCATATGGCGCTCGGTTTACTGAGTAACATCAGATTGAAGTTGTGGCTGGCCTGTATTTCAAATGTTTTATAAAGCTGATTCCAATAGATGTTGGGCTTTGACACATTTCTGCTTTAGAACTTGCAGAGAGAGTGTCCCTACATGCTCTCACACACAAACATACAATATCATGCCCATCATCTACCCCTTGGAGTAAAACATGCAAGCTTAGCTTAGGTTGACAAAACGTGTTAACCAGGTTGGACACTTCAAGGTATGCAGTTCTCGGAAATTGTGTATAACGTAATCCCATTTGTGGGTTGCTACCATCCACCATTTGTGCCCCCGGACCACAGCTTACATAATTGACTGTGTCCTTTAGTTTGTTGTCGTTGAATAATCAAATCTTAACAATATTGAGAAGCATTGATTGTACAGGTGATATTTAATAAATGTTGTTATGCATTTAAAGAGGAATTGTTTAGTGTCATTTGTGTATTGATATCATGACAAAACCTGTGTGGTTAAATCAGTGCTCATTATCTCGACTTCACTGTTCATTTAATTGTGAATGTCTTTTGTGAATATGTCATTTATTACATTCAAAAACTTTTGAGACTGATACTTTTTTAATCAGTGGGAATCAAAATGGGACTATGTTTGTTCTTGCTACACTAGGTACCTTGTAGTTCATAATACGGATGACATAATAAGGGTTTATTTAGATAATTCAGTCTAGTTTCATCCCCCTTTGACACACGTTATGCACATCTCACGATGTGTTTAAAGCTCTGTTCAAAGTATTCAAACTATTATCAAATGATTTCACACAGTGCTGATTAAGCCCATCAGCTCCACACAACTCTTTGTTCTTCAATATAGAAATGTTTTGTTTTTCTGTCTGTAGTGACAGATTGATGGATGGATTTTACATCATGCCTGATTGAGGGAAGGTGGAGCCATAACAGCTATGATAGTAAAGCAAGAGGCAGCAACATGAGTGAGGGAGGTGGATAATGAAACTATGTTGAAAAGAGTAATCTTTTCAGAAAGCTCTGCATGCTCCTCCTGTAGCGTGGTAAGTCTTGAGACACTAGCGCTGTTTTAGTGACAGAAGTTACACACTGTAGCTTTAAGTAGTCCTTATTTGACCTCACTGGGTTACCCGGTTTGATAACCAAAACAAGTTCAATTAAAAGCATGCCATCTTATCAAGTTAGATGCAGAAATGCTTAATGCAAGTTAATAGAATAACCTTATGCTATCTGAAATATTTAAATAAATAACAAATATAAGCCTGCTTCCGATGAGATATCATGTGGTTAAAAAATAGGGTGAACTGGGTGTTAAGTACCATAATTCAATCGTGTTTGCTACAGGCCTCCCAGTGGGGTGACATGGTTTGCTCCCAGTCATCTGACACAGGTGTAAAATTGTTACCGTGACACTGATTTCAGCCCTGGCTCTCACAGCTTCTTTCTTTCCTGAGGGACCACTCAAAAATGAAGCAAATGCACACACTCTATCTCAGAGCGAGTGGGGAGAACTAGAAAGCCTACACCATGGGCCAGAGTCTTTACATTATTTGCTCCGCACAGTGAAGCACATGTGAGGAATATTACCAATGTAACGGCAGCTCCTGCACCAAAGAGATCAGAGCTTTCATTTTTTCCATCACTCTTTGACTCTCTCAAAACTACTGCCAGATGTGATCCTGAGTAAAAGGAGGCACACGGACGGTATGCAGGAAATACAACTGGATTGCATCAGATATCAGGAAGCAACAGAACAGAGGAGATGAGTAGGAGGACTAAATCACAAGCAATTCATGTTTAACGGGAAGGTTCACTCCTGGTGATGTGCAGTCACTGAAACAGACGGGACATTAGCATGATCCGCAATCAGAAGGACCAAAGAACCAAAAAAATAAAAACAATGGCATCCAAAACAGTCTGTATTATACTTGCTGTGTTGCTGTCCCTAGGAGGAGGGACAAGAGAGAATAGATAGGTTAGTGAGACAGCTAGACAGAAAGGGAGGACAGATTAGGAAGGGTGTCTAAATTAAAGCCTTGTCTATACTATTGTGAGGTACCATGCCCTACGAGAACACATAGAGGCCAATCATTTCCCACAGGCTGTGCACTCAGAGGTGTAATTCTGCCCTCCCTTAATGTTCTTAATCACTGAAAGAGCCAACATCTGCCTTTGATGCATATAGTATAGATATACATTTCATATCTCTATGGTCATGTTCGATACAGTTGTTGTTATTTTACTGACTAGTAGGTAGAAAAATGCTTTTAGTGTCAGCCAAGGATGGACAAGAAAGGAATTTTATTTTGCATTGCTTCAGAAAGATAAGTGAACCACTTATTTTACTGTTGGGGATCAACAATAGTGTCCCTGATTTGATTTGATTGATTGGAAATCAACCACCCAGAAATCAAGGAAAAAAATTAAATATCAATCTATGCCTCTAAAATCTGTCTAAATAATCACTGTAATTCACTATTATAATGTGATATCCGAATTGACCATCTCAACCCCTGTTTGTCACAAAATGCATGTACAAAAGACACCATTCCTTTAAGTGAATAAAATTAACAATTTATTAAATAAAATAACAAAAATCAATTAAACAATTTGATTCACCAAAATGAAATAAAAAGTGAATTGGATGATCTAAGTCAATGAACATTAATGCATAATGAGAATTTAGTATGATGTATATATATAGATATGTGTGTATCTACCTATCTCTCTATATATATATATATATGTGTGTGTAGGTCATGTTCATGTCAGCGTGTCCCCCAGACACCGGTGAGAAAAAGTGTCACACTGAAATGCAACGCCCTGGTGACCAGCAGGCGTATTACACGCCTTGGCATGATACTGGATTGCTTACACACACTGGTGTTTATGTTGTATAGCTTGTATGATTTTAGCTTTAGGAAGTAAGATAGACACACACACACACACACACACACACACACACAGTATATCCATATATATATATATATATATATATATATATATATGTATATATGTATACATATATATATATATATACTGTATAGGCACAGGGCTTTTTGCCCTCCAACCTAAATTGTTCCGTTTCAAATGCAGGGTTTTTTTTGTTTTTTGTTTTTTAAAGGCGTAATCTGCAATTACACAAATCATTTAACATTGCCTTATTTAGATTCATAATGAGTTTCATTGATAACTACTGAAAAAATAAAATCTATTTTGCTGCATTACATACATAAAATGCCTTTGCAAGACTAACTTTAAACAACAATCATTACATGACCAAGTCTGGCCCATTGCCTGTAAATCTTTAATAGTGATAATGATAGATACAGCATCCCCTTTACAGCCCTTCATTGATAGTAATTTGCCAGAACAAAACCCTAAAGACACATATAGGCCATTTGCCAAATCACAGTTCAAGAATATGTCATTACATACACCACATTTGTTGATTGTACATCGTAAATCGTAATGATAACCAAAAGGTTTTCCCAGCAAAACAAATGTCAGAGTTCAGAGGCTGACTCCATAACTTGAGGGTTATCAGTCTGATAAGACCTTTCACTTTCCTCTGGAAACTCATCGGCCTCTGTAGGAAGTCTAACCGATGAGAGGGGTGCAGGGGGATTCCATGTTGTCCCTTATTCCCAATTCAATATGAAATGCAATTGCTTTGTCTCACATTTTACTCCCAATCTGCCACACTAGACCACCTTACTCATCTAATATCATTCCCAGGAAAGAGCTCCCCTGATATGGAGAAAGAGCGATTGAAGATAAGAGCGAAAAGATAGCACCGAGTTACGGATGTAAAAGGATAAATCAAATGGATGTGGCCATGAATGCAGTCAAGTCTGTAACTCACTGAGCGAACACCAGCATTGGAATTATACCTTTAAGTACTATCGCTGGAACATCACAACATTCATTTTCACAGCACTGTATACATAATCAAACAGCATTAACAGACACACACACACACAAATCTGCACTTAAGAGTTCCGTATCTTCTCTAATTTGTTTTTTTTGCAAGTCATTATTTACAAATGTAAATACATCTCCCATCACAGCTGTGTGACTATGTTTCTTTTAATCGTGAAAACAAGTGATGACATGTTTTTAATATCCGACTCTCATTACGTGTAATGAGTGTAAGAGTGAATTACTACTCCTTTTTGCTGTATTAATTTAAGAAACATTTCAAAAATGAAGACCATTGTGTCACACGGAAACCTAATGAAGATTGTTCAAGCTTCTAAAGCATCCTGGTTAATTCAAATATTGAAATTAATTTCTTACTTGCCTAAATCAAGCCTTTTCTGGACCATCTACACAAACACTGCTGCAAGGCTATTGTCAGGGGGTACTGCTGGACATCTCACATCACACCATCTTTAAAATGGCTTTCTATTAGGTTCAGGAATAATTTCCAGGTATGTTGTAGTGGTTAGCACTCTTGCCTTTACAACAAGAAGACCCAGGTTTGAGCCCTGGTTGGAACAAGGGCCTTTTCTACATGGAGTTTGCATGTTCTCCCATTGTGTGCGTGGGTTTTCTCCAGGTTCTCTCGGCTTCCTCCCACAGTCCAAAGACATGCACCATGGGGATTAGGTAAATTTTGGACACTTACCCCCCTGTGACCTTCCTGTGGAGGATAAAGCGGTAGAAAATGAATGGACCCTACAAGGTAGGTTATCCACTGTTAATGTGTGTGTGTCAACAGATCTGAATGTTGTGACTGACCAGTGTATGAATGAATTTCACAATCCTCACTTGTCTGACCGAACCGCACTGTACAACATCCTTTGCTCTGATGCTGTTATATGTTTTAATCATATCATTGCACATGGGTGATTACTAATCACTAACAACTGTAGCTCACGGGAGGTTTTCATAAGATGGCAACTCTCACAGGAATAGCTTTATGGAATGAGCAATCTGAGCAAACCCACTTGTTCTCATAGAATATTCATAGGCCATCGTGTCAACAAAGAGATTGGCTTCTGCATATTGTTACTGGAGAAAACGGGACCAATAAAGAGCCCTTGAATAAGTTGTAAGCCTCAGTGTTGATAGATATGACAAACATGTTAGAGTTAAAAGCTTGAACACAGACAGGAGGCACACCGCTATGGTGTGCACTAATATTCTGTTTTGGGCCATGTTCTTTGTACAGTGTCATACAGAATGTAGCAACACCACAATCATTAGCCTTAACAAATATTAAATATACCATAATGCAGATTAACATATGATTTGATGCAAATATCTATGCAGGAAAAAAAAAAAAAAACACCCACTTTCCTCATGCTGCCCAACTTTGAGCAGCGTTCTAGAAGGTCAATTGCCTGATAAGGATTTTGTGCCTGCTAATTTGGGATGACAGCCCATGTCATTGAGAATGTTTTTTTTTTCCAGGACCTGATTATCATCAGAGCTGCCCATGCAAATGACAGGGAGACCTTAAGGGATATCATTTTCCATTAAAATATGTAAGAGTAATTACACATAAATGTCACATTAGCTGTGTGAGATAGAGAGACCTGGAGTGAAAGGGACCAAATGCGCTCATGGAGTGATGCGAGAAAAAAAATAAAAAAGTGGCAGTGGGGGGAGGAGGGGTGTCCAACATCATTAACTCACTTCAGTAGTTGTTCTGCAGGTAACATATGAAAATATGAATGCAGAATAAAAGCAGCAAGAGAATAATTAAGTTATAAAATAAGTACTCAATAGCCAGTGCTTCTGTGCTGCAGCGTATCTCAGGAGGTAAAATATTGATTTCTTGGCTGTCTTAGGAGGATCAGTAAGATGATTATACGTACCACTCCATCACTTAGCACCAGACATATTTGTTTAGCACTTTTCATACAAATAACAAAGTCTTTCACAACACAAAGACCCCCTGCACACGTCAATACAGAACATGAACATTCAATTCTCGCACACAAAGGCCAGAACACACACAAGAAAGAAAGAAAGAAAGGCAGAGAAACCCAGCAAACAAATTACTGATAAAATCCTAACATCAAAGAGCAGAATTAAAAAAATAATAATGGGAAGAATGCATCAGAAAAGTCAATATTTTAAATTCCCATGAGTAAACCAGAAAAACAGATAGAGGGACAAATACAAAATAGAAATTCAACTAAACTAGACTTTTTAGACCATGCTCATCAACACTGTTCTGGGCGAGAGCCAGAGAGATGCCCCCTTTTATGGATATTATTATCCATAAAGTAAGATAAACTTGTGAACATCCATATTTCCATTTTCTGCCACTTATCCAGGGTGAGTTGGCAGTGGCAGTAGGTCAAACAAAATAGTCCAGATGCCACTCTTCATGCTGCCTCTGGGGGATCGCAAGGCATTTCCAGGCCAGAGAGATGTATAATCCCCTCAGTATGATTTGGGTCTGTACAGCCTTCTCTAAGTTGGACCTGCCCAAAGGAACTATTTTTGAAGGTACTCAAGAGGCAGCTGCTCACACGTTTGAAATTCCCCTGCATCCAAGGTTGAGATCACCTGCAAAGAAATCTTGTTTTTTTTTTCACAAAATAAAAGCAAGCAAGAATATACACGTGTACCAAATGATATTATATTCTGCTGGATCATGGAACATGTGATGTATTGATCCAGCAACCTGCAATACTGGTCTTTCAGATACTTAAGGTAGATCAGTCCATCACTGAGATAATGTTCTACAGGTTCTCCAGAGATGATAGTTGATCCATGAGATCTGGTTGGGCACAGATCAAAGATTACATTGAGCCTCTACGTGGGCCCACCAGCAGCAGTGTTGAGGTGAAATGTGTGTCAGGAAGCAGGCCACGTAGGTGGGGCTATACATGTGCCAATCCCCATACTTTTGTTGCAGTGTTTGAAAGACAACTACAGACAAGGAAAGGTGAGCGTTGTCGTCATATGTCTGTTTCCAAGAGAACACCACATATCCTGTGCTTTACTGCTCTTAAAGATGGACCTAAACCACTTAAAGTTGGCGAATATTGGATTTATTTGATCCAATGGACAGAGACTCAAACTCAATGGAATACTAAAATGCAATTACCAATAGATAATTGAAAGCCAAGAGTGGGCAGGCCCCAGGTGCAATACAAGTGACACTATGAAGGGATGATTGTTAGGAAAGGAGGCGAATGAGAGAGATATTGAGAAAAACACATTAAAGTAGCTCTAACCTTTATTATTTTCATAGTTTGAATGTCCATGTACCACAATCCCTTTCTGTGTAACTTGATAGCAAAAAAAAGCAGAACATGCTCAGGGTCTCACTTGTATAGATTAGTTGACCATTTACAAGAACATTGCACAAAACTGTTTTTGTTTAATGTGATGAATAATGTGTTCTAAAGTACAAAATGACCCTTGTAGCTTTTACACATACTATTTATCATATTTTAATTTATATAATTGCATTAAATATAGTGAACAATTATCCAGGATAACAAATAATCACCACCACATTTGTTTGTCTAGAAAACAGAAAAAAGACAGTTGATACAAGTTGACCAACGTAAGGCCTGATGCCAGGATGGTTGTGTAGATGAAGCTGGACGATAATGAAAACAAAAACTTTGTCACAAAACAGGCTAAAGGTTAAGGGAATATCATTCAATTTTACACCTTAAGCTTTTCCATTATATGATTTGCCTGCATTCCATGAAACGCATAGCTACATTTTCTCAGGAAATTGTTAAACTTTTAATGAACAAACTCATTAAAAATGGGGTTATATTCAGAAATATCCCTATTGGCTTCCATGCATGAGATTGAAACCACTTCTCAATTACCATGTAGCCCCAAAGAGACAGACAGGTTTTAAAGCCCTCTCTGAAGCTACATCATTAAAACGTAATGAGAGACTATCCAGAATGCAGTGTTTTTGTGCTACATTGTACACTTCATCCAGTTTCCTGGTAATGGTTAATGCTCTCTGTCTGCGTACCTTTACACAATTTGAAATCATATTTCCAATTTGAGCTAGGTGAAGAGAACCGGCCTGATGTAAGAAAATACCATTTACATTATAAATTTACATACAAACACATTTTGTTTCATTCCAAGTTATCAAATGCTCAAATGGCCATAAAAAAAAATCAATGTAACAAAAATGAAGGACTACAGATACTGTTAATGACTTTCTTATTAGATTTCTATCTAAATCAGAAAACCTACAAACCAGTCATTATCACAGTGTGACATCATAATTTATCATTCTTTTTCTTGGCAGACATTTTTACATTAAGTTTGGAGCAAAAGCACGGGTGTGGTGATTGCTGAATTCCATGCAGCTTCCTCAGTTTCATGGTGCGTGTTGGCTCAAATTAGCATAGCCATTGTTTGTGTTATTGTTAACATCTGTGATTTTCCCACAATTGTAATATCAAAACGGTTACAGTGAAAAAGGTTTGCCAATGTAGCTAAAGTTAGTATTACTGGCATCAACATCCGATCTTTTTGTTAACACACATATGCCTATGCTAACTGATTATCTATTAGTCTTCTTTTACTTCAGAGCAGATATTTTGACATTACATTGGTGGAAATGCACAACTGTAGTGATTGCTAACTTCCATGTGGCGATGTCAGTGTCATGGTGAATGCTGGCTCTAATTAACAAAACCATTGTTTGTGTTGTCATTAACACCTGTGCTTTTCCCACAATTCTAATATCAAAATGGCTGTTGTGGAAAAAAAAAATTTTCTTTGTTGAATTTATTGCGTTTACAAAAATAATTCTGTAGACACAGGGCTAAAAATCACTAGAGGACAGGTTCAGGGGTTTTGGACAAGGCTTCCACACAATGTGGGCAGAATATTAAAAAGGAAATATAATTGCACGATGTAGCGATTACTTAGTGATCAGGTTTAAGTCAAGTAAAATATATTCTAACATGTTTTGTTTTTACTTCCTCAAATACACAGATTAATTATAACCCCTTAAGACTGAGCTTGTTTTGCATTCACACATCTCTCCGGAGGAAAGATACTTTTTTTTCTGCAATTAGTCTGTTTTTATTTAGTCTAATGTGATAAATCAAACAGCCACTAGAGCAGAGTACAGTCAGTAACCATCCACTTCCTCTATCTCCAGCACAGATGGATAGTTGGAATGAAGACTTGGAAAGCTTCTCCCTCAAAGGATATGGGAATATGGCTCATGCACAACAACGGCAAAATGACAAAACACAGAAAGAACAGTGCAATCATTTATTTAAAGGATGGGGTATGAAATATAAAATGCTAATGTAAGGACGATTACAAAGGAACAAGAATCTGTGTGCCAGAATATGTGGGCAAACACAACACAGTGTCTATCAGCTGAGACTGCTCCCCAACTTGGAAGGACAACAGGTTTCGGGATTTGGCCTGCAAGGGTACAAGCTGTCAGTGCAACCCCCCCCCCCCCCCCCATACTGCCCCTTGGTTCCTTCCACTAAGTCTCTGAGTTAGACATCAAGGCCACTGTGATCTGATTTCATCCTGTTTATCTATTTCAGCATAGCCAAAAAAGAGAGCAACTGTGTCATGACAGAAAATAGTATGAGTAAATGCTTCAGTCTGGATCTTTAGCCAGCATTTTTTCAATTATTATACATTTGTTTGCGATGATGGAATATGTATTTGGTGATTTCATGTCACACCTGCCTCATACCGATGCAAACGTGCATCGGAGAAAACAGCCCACCAGATGGGATGGAAAGTACTAAAAGACCATGGGAGGAAAAGCAATTTGAGTTATGGTTCTTTTTTTTTCTATGTGTTGAGCTTCAGATGAGGGCCATAGAAGATTTAACTATTATCGTGTCGGACAGGCACCAGAAAGGCCAAAAAAAAAAAGAATATCTGCTGAACATTGTGTTACTGAAAGTATTGGAAACCTAAATATGTACATCCAAAAAAAAACCTGATTGTTTTATCTTTCTTTCAAGCTACATCTTGCTTCATGTTTGACTGTGCTTGACAACAATGTATATGTCAGGCAATAAAGCAGTAACATGCTATATAGTGGTACATCATCAAACCCAAGTTTGTGGAGCAATTGAAAAATAACTCTGTCTGCAACTCTGCTAATTTAGTGGCTCACACCAACCACATATTCCAACTTCCTATTATTTTATATTGTTATAGATGATTGTTTGACTTTCCTTCAGTGACTGAAAGAAATGAAAGGTCAAACGTGTTAAAAAAAAAAGTGCTGCTGAAAGCATTTGATCAGCAAAAGTTGTCATTGTTATACTTATTTGTCATGTGTAATTGACAGAGCTCCAGAATCTAGGTCACACGTTTTCCCTGCAAATCGGCTGCACCTGTGTTGTTCTGCTACAGCTGAGACTAATCACCCTGGCTGCTCATATGGTTCTGTGTCTCAGGTGAGTCAACACCTTGACTTTCTGTGGGGTTTTGTTTTATGTTACGAGTTGAAATTTGTGTTTATTTCTATTGAGGGTTTATTTTGTTTTCCCTGTCTAGTGATTCCTGTTTCACTATTTGATTATGGTCCTAGGGTCCATATATCATTTTGATAGAATCAGTGGGTAGCTGTTGGGAGTTTTATTCCCACTGCCACCTTTATAAAAACCAAATTGCTCATTTTCCTCCTGACCGTTCTTTAATCATCACAGTCATTTCGTTTCCCAAACTGAGGACCCTGACCTTTCAGCTTTGTTTATGGAGAAATTGAACACTTTGAACAGGTGATGGGCAATAACTTGGTTATCTACACCCTTTGTAGAGACCTTGATTGTAGTTTGCAGGTACCTGCATAAATACATTGGCACAATCAAACTGAGACAAGGTTTACAAGTTAAATTTGAGCAGAACAATCACGTTGCATAGCCTTCTAAACAGCTACTGAGGAAACAGAATGTAATGGTTGGTGATTCATAAAGCTTTAACTGGATAAACTATAAGGTGCTGTATCAGAAAGAAAATGTGGACATCACAGGCATTGTATAACACTCCTCACTGCAAATTTATTTATTTTTCAGTATGTATTATCTCTCCACTGGATGAAGTTCTCAGTTCAGCAGAAAAGTTGGGCGAACAGCATGAACATGAAAACAGAAATGAATTGTAAAAATATGCATGATCAAATTGAATACAATAAAAATCCCATCACTGAAACCTGAACAGACACAATCAACACTTATTTTATTTTGATAACATGACCACCAATGTTACAAATAGGATTGTTTTCCCCACACATTGCCAACACAATAATTTGTGGTGGGAAATCGGGTTATATGAGAAAGTGGCTAATAATGTATGTGGTTGATTGTACTTTCTTTTTTCCTTGACACTTGTCTGAAAGCAGACAATATATGGACAGCCTCAAATAAAAGAAAAAGACCTGTGCAGGGGAAAAAGGCAAACTTAACACCCTAGTATACTTTTGCGCACATGCCGCTTGCGCCAAAGTTTGTGTCGCATACCGCGGACCCTGGTATACTCACACATCAGGGTCCTGTAGTATCCCAAATTCACCACTGGGTGGCGGTACAAGTGCAAATGCAAGGAATAGGACAGATTCCTACCAAGGAAGTGAACAGTGCTACAATTCCCTTGGACACGTCTGTCTGTGTGCGGGGCTTACATTCCACCTATCGGTGGGTCAGAAGTTCAGTTTGCGCATGCGCTGTCCACGTGCACCAAACATGCTCTAGGCTGCATGCAGGCTGCGCGTTGATTGACATTGCCATTGGCATCATGCGCATGTTGTACGTTGGGTTTGCGTGCACTGTGTGCATAGCAAGGCCTTTTAAAAGTCTTGTTACCAGTGGTGTGCATTTAGAAGGCAGGGGCGATAATTACCACCTGTGCACGCCACTACAAGTCCTGAAAGTCTTAAAGCTACCATAGAGTGGTCTATTTGCATACATTAATTTGTTTTTATCGTCAAAAACCTCCGAGTTGCTGCAAACCAGCCGATTGGAATCTCTCCTCGCTTAGGCTACGTTTACACTAGCTGGATATTTTTCAAATAACTTTGTGCACACATCATCATTTTCAAAAAAAGTTTCCATTTATATTAACCCGCATAAATATGCTGTCGAGAGCCATCATAACTACGCCAAGCCTGTGGGCGGCAGTGTAGGAAGGAGAAAGCCATAAAAACCAATCGGCATCCTCATCGTCAACAACAACAACCACTGACCTCTCACCCTGTATGTATGTATGGATGTAACTATTCAAGTGACAGCAGCGATGATCGCGACATCCTAAAATTATCACGCCACTCTTCCAGGACAATAACCTCATTCTCAAAATTCTCCCACCAGACAGCAGTCCGCCCTGGTCGGACCCAAAACTGGCGATGCTGACGGTGACGTGGTCTGGTTCATGACAGGAAGTTCTGAAATTGCTGACATCCGAGCCCTATGGTGTCTCTGCTCCTCTACGTAAAATAGGAGCTGTATTTGCAAAACGCAAACGTAAAAATGATCATAACCAAATGTAAAAAGGTCACATTTTTGGAGCATAGATTGCCTCCGTTTTTCTCTGTTAACATGCAAACGCGAAACCTGAGTTTTCCTAAATCTCCACTTTCTCCGGCGTTTTTAGAAAGAATCGTTTTCAGAAGCGAAATTTCCATTTGTGTGTAAATGAAAGGCACACGCAGGGGAAAGTCTCGGCTTTTAAAAATACCCGTGCTAGTGTAAACATAGCCTTAAGCTCTCGTTTCAGACTGAAATCTCACCCACATAAGACGGAACTGTGTTGTGATTAGACAAGTGACATAATTAACACATCAGCTCTCAGAAGCGCAGCTCCCTCTCTGGAACGGTGGATGCACTGCTACTCATTATCAACACATTGTATTGACATTGTTAATGGATGAAAAAATTGCCCGGAGTCGTTGTGGAAGTAAAACACTTCCACAACGTACGGTCTTCTTCTTCTTCTGCGGTTCCAGAGGACCAGAGGTCTACTGCATATAGTTCCAAGTAGGGATTGATACTATGCCATTCTCTTTGATGGTTATGGTAACCTCTGCAAGTGTATCAAAACCCACACACAGATATCTTATATAATATCTGCTGTTATTGCTGTGGCTGATGCAAAAAAATCTACACTTCCAGTTTCTCTGGAAACACACTCTCTGGATATACTGTACATTGCATTAGAGCTGTTCCTTGGTGGTAATATCTGGTATTCCATCAGCAATCACCTATAAAATGGGTACTTGTGCTTTTAGCCCAATTTTCTCATTGAACATAATGGCTTGCTGACTCAAGCGAGACTCCTTCTTTTATAATCGTTTAGGCATTATGTTGTGTCCTTTTTTAGCCTGGTAGTTAACTCAGACTCTCTGCCATAAAACCTTATCCAGATTTGGTGATATCTACTTCTATGTTGCTCTTGAATTGTTAAAGCTGTTCAGAGTTGCTCAACTTGCTCTGGACAACACACCTCACTTTTTGTGTATATCCTCTGAGATAGGAAAGGTCGATGTTGTCCTACCAAGTGGAGCAGGTTATTGTGTCCTCTGTTGCTGTTGGCCTATAGCCAAAGATTTTGGAGGTGTAGGTGTCAACTTGTCACCAGTTGTTCTTTCTCTAACGTAAAATTAGCTGGCTTGCTAACCAGGTCAATGTGCACAAATGTTGTGCAGCAAAAAATCAAATGCATTACATAACCTCTGCGACCGTAGCATGTATCTTTCACCTGGCTATGATTTCTGACAATTGCATCACACGTCTATGAAAGCAAGAATATCAAAAGATGACAAAATGGCAGGTATAATTGTCTTCAAAGAAGACTCTCCAGACAGTGTAGCTTGGTTGAGGTCTACAACTAGACCTTGTCTGTGTGTCTGCGTTAATGTACATGGTTGCTTTGAATGTCAAGCGTGTTAAAGGAGAGCAGCATGATTCTTGCCATCAGATTTCTGCTCAGCAAATCATCTTCACAGTCCTGATGAATGGATACAAAAGTTATTGTAATTTGTCCAACAGGGATTATTGTGTATAGTTTCTAACTTGCCAAGCTCGTAAAGAACAAGCGCTCATCTTTGTTTTATAAAAGTGTGTTAATATGGGAAGCAGTGGCATGCACTCTATGTAACATGCTTCCAAGGATGGAGGGTGTCACTATGCACACTGTAAAACACTTTGAGGCAAATAAAAAACTCGAAAAGCACTCAGAGAGTGCAGACCCCACAAAATAGTGAAAGCATCCACGGATAATCACTTTTTCCTGGTCCCATTGCGGATATTTCCTGAAAATTTCATCCAAATCCTTCCGCAACTTTCGAGTTATGTTCCTAAGAGACAGACAGACAGACAGACAAAAAAACTCCAGCGAAAACATAACCTCCTTGGCGGAGATAAATATCTACATCCTCAAAACTAGCTAAATTTTGAGGACTATAATCACCATTTTAAAAGGAAGTTTAATTAAGTTATGAAGAGATTCAGGTATAAACCACAGTCTAGGACAAAGCTTAGAAAATTAAATGGCACCACTAAACTAATATAGGATAAATATAATATATTTATTTATTTATATATTTATTTAAATATTATTTGCACCATGAATCCAAGTTTTCAAATTGACCAAAAAATAAATCAGTTTATATAAATGAGAAAAAAATCTGTGAATCGCACATAAAACTAGAAAAACACTCGAAGAGCGCAGACCTCCGCCAAGGCAGCTCAGTTTTTTAGGTATGGCCCTAAAAACTCACGCTGTGTTGTCAGAACAGCACATCACCTGTGTCTCCTCTGTGACTCACAGTGATATTTCTGTTCAGCTGTGATGTGTTCACTGATGCTCACTCTCCCACTCCTCGCACACGTACACATTTCCCTGTCTCTAATATTGGTAGAGACTTCCTCCAAACATTAGACTCAGAACGTGAACATCATGTATTGCACTCTGAGAAATGATTACTCTGGGCCATAATATTGAATTGGGCAAATAACCTAAACGGAGTATTCATGAGCATCTTGTGAGAAATGCGGTTACTCCAAATAGTAAAATCAAGAAGGGTCGGTACCACTTAAAGCACTGGATTTAGCCTTATGCTGAGTCATCTTGTTCTCATTGGCTTTCTGTGGCCACAGTTGTGCTTTGGCTCCAAGCAATAGCCTGCTCTGTCCAGCAGGAAAACAGTTCTACCCACAGGATGAAGACGAAGACGTTTTTCCCCCTCCTGTCATGCTGCCTTAAGGGTGAAACGAGAAGCGCTGCACCTTCTCTCCCCACAGGCGTAACATAGGGAAACATGCAGCAAAAAAAAATGTTTGGCCTCCTGCTGTTGTAAAGAGACCATGAGAGCTGGCTGAAACAGAAGAAAACCATTGACCTAAAGGAAACATGTGGTGGCTCAACTGGGCCAATATGTTTGACAAAGAAAAGGGCAATATCCTTGACACTCTTGTTTGCTCCAGAGGGTATTTCAGCACTGCATTGGCCTCCATACAACATCAGTGTTAGGCAGAGAAGAAAGAGGTCAATTTGCTCATGCTCGCTCTCCCTTGCACAGTCCCAGATATTTCTCCAACACATGCAAACCTTTGCAAAGGCTCCTTCACAGGTGGCAGATCAAAATCCCAAAGTGGCATCAGCACAACCAATCTCCCTCCCCCTGGCAGATTGAACCAGGCTGGCTATCAAACTCACTCAGTAGATTTCCATGCACACTATCCAGACTGTACGTCTTATCACAACACTGTGGTGCACACATGATCTTGATCTGGTAGAAGATTAGGAATACCACAGCCAGTAGTGGAGACATTTGAACATAATGTGAAAAAAAACCAAGATCATGTATCAGTATGTGTGAATTTTCAGTGGGAGCACTTTGGAAGCACTATAGAGGTCACAGAAATACAAGCTAATTAAGAGCTAACATATATGGTTGCTCCCCACTACTGAATATAACTGGTATGCAAATAAATTACTTTTGAGGCTGAACTGCTTAAACAATGTGGTTGATTTGTACACCAATTCCAAAAAAGGTATATTAACAACTCATAAGGGGCGCATGCTATATACCATTAATAAATGGGACACAGCAATTAAAATCCAAATAGGCTTCAGCAGAATTTACACACTACCTGACCCTAAGCTCTCCTCTCAAGAGGCTCAGTCTCATGATGGTGCTATACTGACTCTGAATACCTTTTTCAAATATGATTTAAATATAATTATCTTAAAGCAAATGCCTCAGTGATGTGGTTTGATGCAGCCATATACATACATACAGCTACAGAAAAACCTCCCTGACACCAGAGGGAGACTAAGAAGCAGTAATGTCTAAACGTGCATCTGAAAACACCATTACAGTTCAGTTTTTCTTAATCTTTTATAAGTTGCAGAAGAATTGTATGCAGGTTTAATTTTCTTAAAATCTCCCATCAAGCTGTCTAAATAATGTGATTCATCCAGCCTGGTCACCCTGCTGTGTTCAATTTCTTACTCAAGAGCTGCAATTTGATGGTATAGTGTTGCTAATCCCAGTGCCAAATCAGCTCACAATGGCGCAAATATGGGGGTTGAGCTTATGTTCCTTCTGCCATTGCGTACAATGTCAACTCAGTCAAACTTGAAGATTTCTCCAATCAGATTGAGTGTCAACATTATTGGAACACTGCTATTTACTCTAGTCTTGCAAGTGCACAGACTAACTCACCAACTTACTGGGTTCTGCCCACACTCTTCATGTGATTAAGTCAAAAACGAAGAAATTGGTCCTTTGCTAAATGCAAGACTGAAGACCAGCATGGAAAACCATGCAAAACATGGCAAATGATATGTCAAAGCAACATCAAAAAAATTAGTGCCCTTCTTCCACTCCTGACCCTTCAATCACACAAGCAAATTCATACTATTATGGGAAAATCTCAAAAACACAGATCTGCATGCACATACACATAAACATGCATAATGTGTATTCACATATCCCTTGAGGGTATGATGGGTTGTTCAACTAACCTGAAAAAAAAAAAACAGCTCATGGGCCTCCTGTTTCTGTAATTCCCTAGTTTTTCTCCCAAGGCTACTCTGATAATCAGCTGCCTCTGCTTGGCCTGAAGCATGGGTGAGTACCCTTTGGTCTACATATATGAGATCCAAGGCTTCAAGGCCTAAGAGTGCAGATACACTGTTTAAGTGAAAAGATGAGCAGATCCAAAGTGTCGGATGAAAAACATATCCAGACGTTCCCCTGTTTACTCTTAAGTGAATGGCTTAATTTAACTGAATAAAACGTGTTAAATACTTAATAAAAGCTGAGAGATCAGAGGCTATCATGGTTATCATTTGTATTGATCTGACTCACATTGCTCCAGTGGCTAAGCTGCTCCAGCCCCATGAAAAATCAAAAGCAAGAAGGATGGAAAAAACATGTTCATAAACTAGGGAGTAGTAGGGTAAAGAAAATAAGAAAGAAAAAAAAGATAATCTACATCGAGTACAAGGCTTATCCTGTAAACTTCTATAATTAAGAGAGCAAATGTGTTACAAAGACAGTGTAATCCTAGGTGTCAGAAAGCAATTACCTTCAGCTAATTACTAAATAATGGATAGAGGCCGTTTGACCAGACAAACAACCTGGGTTTTGGGCTTCTCTTCTCTTAGGGTTAAGCCATATGGCTTGGGGCTCTTGACACTGAAGATGATCCTTAATTACTGTATTTCCTTATCTGTCAAAATGAGAATTTATGCAAATTATACCATTTGATCAGCTTGCTTTACTAAACGCACTAAAACAATCTTTGGTTGGACACAGTGGGAACAAATCCTCCTGTTTTATCTTGTGCTTACCAGTCTCGGTATACTAACAAGGCAATCAGAGATGGCAGAATTCACCCCATTCACGTAACAAGCCTCCCGGCACCCTATGTTGGTCATAGTGGCAAATGCAAGTGCGGAAGCACAGATAGACAGACACGCAGAGCCACCAAAAACAATACTTAGCTGACAGTCTCATGAGTGGTAGGCAAACTATGCCACCAGCTCTGTCCCGAGTCTCTCCAATTCACTTTTGTTGGTTTCTGCAACAACATCTGAAAAAGGTTACAGCTCTCTCACCAGCTGTTTTAACATTAAGGTGCATTTTTCACTGTGAAGTGGCAATTACACATCACGCAGATGCAGGTAAAAAAAACTTTTTCGTAAAAAAAAAAAACATTCCCTGCCGTACTGCCTCTACACTGCCTGCACCATTGATGTGCATACTGAATTTTGAATTCCTTTTTTTAATATTTCTTAATTTCTTTTTTGTTTTTCCTTTACATTATAAAGACACACACTAAACATTGGAAGGCAGCCATTATGCAGATACACATATGTAATGGAATGCAAGCATATCTCATGACTAAGGAGGAAATTATAATGGACATCTTAGTTTGGCACCTGTTACAATGAAATGATTTATCTAAATGTACTGTCAGTCTAAATTACTAAATGACGAACAATTATGTTGTGTGATATTGGACCCCTCAAAGGTTAATTGTAAAGTTGAATAAATAAAGGTGGCATCACATATCAAGCAAATACAGTATGTATTCATGTTTCTTCACACGTACACAACTCCCTTTTTATTCAGTGTGGGAAATATAATGGCTGGACTATAAATACATCTGGAGTCATTGATTCAACTTTAAAATAGGCATTTGCTGTCATGTTAGTGCTGCAATACATTTTGAATCTGAAATTGTAATTTTTCTCCATGGCAAGACAATCAGCTTTCTCTGGGGAAAGCTTTCTCGTGTTTTCTACTCCATTACTTGGCTGCCAGTACATTACTGTGGGATACCCTTGTTTTTTATGGGGGTGAAAGGAATTGATGTGAATGGCCATGAATGTTTCAACCCCTAACACACCCACACGTAATGTATGATAATGGAGTCTCTTTCATCCCAAACCAATTGCCTCGACATTGTTGGCTGTGCTTTGTGGTCTGCGTTTTAGTTCATTAAAAGCGAGGCCTGAAAGTCAAGAGACGAGAATATACTGTAAGTCATAAAACGCCGATCTTGGTTCAAGCAGGAATAATTAAAGGAAAAGAGGAAAAATAAACGTGAATTTTATCATGATAAGGATGTTCAGATAGGTTGGCATTGACATCGCCATTAATTTCATACCATATGAACAGAATGAAACTGTGGTCACTGTTAAAACTCAAATGGGATGCTGTTATTCGGCAGCTTAAGACTGAGGCACTGTGACACAATAGTAATTTGTATGGTCCTTACAGCTTTTGTGGTAACCTGTCCTTCCCGTAGGTGACTGCAGGTAGAACATACCCCTTGGAATGTAGTCCTTACACTGTTTTATGTTAATATTATGAGAACAGTCATCCTTTTACCCCACAGTTCAAGGAACATACTATATTTGATACTCAACATGTTTTTTTTCTGCACATAATTGTATTTTTCGCTCAGTGTTAATTCTCTACTCCCCTGGAAGTTTTGCCATCTAGGTCAAGGGTATTAAAGGGTGACTGTGACTACTCCGTGCAGCGTGCTTCACAGTAGAGATGCTTCCAAAGACACAATGACTTTCTTGTATTCCTGTTAAGATACCATCAATCTGAGATAAACCACAGGTGAGAAATGTTTAATATTAATATACATAACAATGGCTCCATGGATGAAAACTCCATTATTCCCTAAAAAGCCCACTGAAGTACTGTACTTGTAGATGAGAAAATATGTGAAGAACCAGTGACAAAACAATGTAAACAGCCAGCCTCCAGAGTCACTCATGCAGGCTCTGTGCTGTTGCTCTGGCCATATAAATGTGACACTAACGGCCTATGATCAGGCTCTAATGGTATTCATAGTTGCCATGGGTCCTTTCACTGTGATAATATAAGATCATTTTTATTCATGATATCTCCCAAATTGTCCTTGGAAGAAACAGCAGATTATGTGAGGCTGCTGACCCGTGGGTTTTGAATAAACATGAAAAACAATCAGCGTTCCATTTAGAGGAAGAATGGCATTCAGTCCAGAGCCTCTGGGGTAAGATTGGAGAAAGGGTGGAAGGGCAACAAAAGTAATGTAATCATTAGAAATGAAATGAAGTGAGTGAATGATACAGTAACACTCCATCAAGTTTGGAGGCTTTATATTGTGTACAATAGAAGTTAAAGGATGCATTTTTGAATGTATAATTGGAAATGCAGTAACCTCACTGCATCTAATTATCTAATTATCAATGGGCTGAGATCTCAAGTCACGTGTGTGAGCCATGTCTTTGCAACAACTACAGCTTAGCTTTATTAAGTCCTTCATATGCACTTCACCTTATTAGCTAATTGGATCATGCTGTACAATATGAAAAACGGGTTTTCAGGAAACAGGGTTTCATATTTTTAACCTCACCACTTATGTTTTATCCCAACATTACAATGTCAAGATTACCATGAAGACAACGTATTACTTCGGAAAGGTGATTTAATGTGATTTTCTCATGCATTCATGTTCACATATGGAACAAGTTTGTGGTTGTATGTGGTTAAAGCAGTCATATTATATCCTATTTCTCCTATTTCTCCTATTTCTAAGTTAACCAAGTTCCCTGGTGTCCTAATGAACATGTCTGTGACATGCTTTTGTCAAAGTACCATAAGGATGAAGCACCACAGCAGCCTAAACAGACCTGTTCAGAACGCTCTGTTTAGTAGTTTCTCTTTAGGTCCAAAAGTAAAATGAACTTAAGGGACAGGAAATGGATACACTTGAATGATACACATTTTTTTTAACATTCAAAGTGAATGTGAACCCATTGCAGAGATTCATGTTTTTGCCAAAGCTTCCAGCACCTCAGCAGAGGACTGAACAGAGAACTGGCTCGGTGCAGCAGTCTTCTCATTCCTTTAGCCTCTGGAATAAATGAGGTTTTTCTTATTCTGATGAGGGCAAATCGTAAAAAATGAATTCATGTGACTGCCAGTCTATGCAACTTCACCTTTGTTGCCTACGTACTAATTTACAATGCAAAGTAGTCATGTAGTAAAGGAATCATGTATTAAGGCGATGCTTGGTTCAGGGGTAGATGGGTGCTCCGCAGTGCTGCTTTGCTATGTATATCAACTATATTTCTGAACTGCCACGCTTCTGTACAGTCTTCTTCTTCTTCCCAGAGGAACCTTATTGATCTTGTTGCCGAAGCCTTCTGCAGCTGAACTCAGCAAAGGTTTTCCAGTCTGACAAATAAGTGAATTAAAAGAACTGTCACTGTAAGACCAAAACATCAGTGCAGGTAAGCTGGCACTGTGTCGTCTCATTATACTCCCAGAGCAAAAATTACATTGTTGACCTTTTTCTTTTTTTTATGACATTTTATGCTTCTATTTCTATATTGCATACTTAATCTGTCTGTCAAGCAATACTAACAGACCTGACTGAAGAAGCTTTACATATTCCTATATATAACCTGTTTGCAGCCCTGTTGCTTTAACAGCACAATGCTGCTGTTGCCATCTGTCTTGACAAAATATGTAGTATTTGTGTGCAGCATGGGAATGTCACAAGGCAACACATTATACTGAGAAATGTAGTCATGTGCAGCTTTTGAGCTTAATTACCATTTTGCAAACTTGCAGTGATACAGTACACAGTTATAGTTTATTCAGGTTACTGCTATTTTAACTGCTATTTCGTTTTTTTTTATACATGCTAACATGTATATGTCTGCTTCCAGTGTTACATTCAGTAGTGGTATTGCATTCACTCAGTGTGTCAGTGGATACATTGCTGTTCTTTTAGGACTGTGTGGACACAGATGAAATGGTCAGATCTGATTTTCTAAACAGATTTGTATCTGTTTGGAAACGGCACGAAATGTAAACAATCTTTTTCTTTGCCGTTTTCAAAAAGTTCTCCATAAAGACAGCATCGTTTCAGGAAATATCTCCATCAACCCTGAAGCAACTCAAAACACAGCCAGGGGAACGAAAAAAAATCATGTCTGTTCTTCCTCAGGTTATTTTTTTTTTCTTTTTAAAAAAAGTGACTAGCAATAAATCTACTGGCTTTCTGTCATAAACCTAAATACTTTTATGAGGATGCACAATTGTGCCACACAGTGAGATCCATCTAACTGTATTTTCTGTGGGCGGAGAGTCAGACACAGACACACACGCGCACACACACGTTCAGGCACATAAACAGTCACAGGCAACAATGAGCTGTGGATGTACAGTCACAGTGCAGTGTATGTGGAACAATCACTGATATGTTTTGTTTTTGTCAAGTAAAGTTTGTTTTCTTCTCTTTTATTTACTTTTATTCAACACTTTTTTCACCCCTGTGTGAAATCTCAAAAGACAGGACATGTTCTAGTGTCTTTTCAGGCTGACTTTAGTTGATTTTCATTGACAGTAGTTGGTAACAGTGTCAAACAATCTCCAAACACAAGAAAATAAATGACGGCGCAAGAGAGACTTCTCCTAAAGTAGTGTATTCGCTGTCTAAACAGAAGTGCAAGGCCATTTCAGGTCCTAAAACGCCGTCTCTGTGTTGACAGAATGCCTTTCCAACAAAAAAAGTTGGTTGAAAGTTGGTAAATAAAAGCAAGCTGTCTAAGTGAAACTAATACATGTGTATGTAATGCATGTCTTGAATAAACCTGGTGTATTACAACTTTTTCTCAGCTGATATTTTTTGCCAAGAAACAGAAGACAAACAGATATTGCCAGTAACACGAATTAGGGTTCCACTCCAGTTTTAAAGCTCACATAGAGTGGTCCTGTTGCACATATATGTTAGTTATGGAGGTCTACTTACATACATTAACTTGTTTTTATGGTCAGAAACCTCCTAGTTGCTGTAAATGAGCCGATCGGAATCTCTCCTCACTTAGGCTACGTTTACACTAGCTGGATATTTTTCAAATAAATTTGTGCAATCTGTCCTTATTGAAGCTCAAGTCAGACAGAAATCTCGCCCGAGAAGACAGACTGTGTTGTGATTGGCCAGCCAGCGTAGAGCCTTCCCAACTGTCTTGTGATTGGCCAATACGCGGAATCGACATAATCAGCACACCCGCTCTCAGAAGCGCAGCTCCCCCCTCTGGAACAGTGGATACACTGCTACTCACTATCAAAACATTGTTTTAACAATGTTTAAAAATAGCTTTGTCACGACTCCCCACCGCAGTCCCTTTTATGACTTTGACCCGGAGTCAGACCCAGAGTCAGAAGACACTGTCGCTCGTGAAACACCTCCACAACGGACGTTATTCTTCTTCTGCGGTTCAATGTATGCAACCGGATGTGTCCGGACTAGTGCCTGGAGCAGGAGGATCTCGCTGAGCCCGAGATTACAATAAAACACAGCGTTCTCAGCAGTGGCTGAACTGTTTGTTTCGAAACTTCAGGGCTTCTTAAACAAGGTAATGACGCAGATACACACTAAAAAACAGCGTTAATTGGAACTTCTAGGTCCACTTTAAGAGAACCAGGGTAAAAATATTGTCCAAGAATAAGGGTGGGTCACGCATTATATTAAAATTGCATACATATTTTCTGGTATTTTCTGGATGTATTCCAATGAAATGATTAAGAAATAAAACAAATCAGATAGTGGCATAAGACCTATGACCAAAGAAACATTAGTCAGAATGTCTCACAAATGATGTTTGCTGTTATCAATGACTCACAATATAATGTGTGCATGTGCACTGGTTGAGAAAGTAGTTGAGTTCATATGAAAGTCAGACTCAAGACGCTTGTACTGATGAATGTGAATTGTCGGACTGGAACGGTGTGCCTCAAAATATGAATGTGGCCAATTTTGTGTTTTTAAATAATCCAAACGGCATTGTTTTGGCATAAATTATTGTGTACCACCTGCCAATCACAGTATGTATACTTTTGGTTTAAAATAAGACTGGCACAGAGTTTAGTGCTTGATAGAATCTGGAGGAGAGTGGACTTGGCTGTGCTGTCAGCAAGAATTTGAATATGTCGTCCACATTCTGTTATTGAGAAAGAAGGGGATAAACAAGTGCAGTGGCTGCCTGCAGGCACTAACTGTTTGGAAATATCCATAGAGAGAAAAAAGGCAGAGCTAACAGGAGGAGGGATCTGAGTGACAATACAGAGACAAAGAGAGCAAAGGGATAGAGTCAGGTGACTCTCACCCCTTGGAAGCCTGTCTCCTGAAGACAAATTGAGCTGTAGCCACGCACCTAGGTGGAGTAACAAGAGGCTTTTTGTCTTTTAGATCTTGACAGTTGAGTTGAGAGCTAGGCTTAGGGCACAGAGGTGGCAGTTACTCTGTCGGCCTGTTATATATTTCCCATCAGCACTTTGCAATAACATGGGAAAGACAGGAAAGGGCCTGGTGTCAGAAGATATAAGGAAACACTGGCTGCTGAAAGTACCCACAATCAGTGATAATGGGGCTCTGCCTGCTTGTGCACAAACAATTCAGGCTCACTCAGGCAATTAACTATTTATTCCCCACATGCTTGAAGTGGAGGTTAAAGGCAGAAGGTTAAACTCTGGTTGAGATTGCGCTTGACATCTTGGATAGTTGCACAATTGGGTCTTTTTCAATGGATTTAAGTGTCCATTATAACCTATTTACACCAGAAAGCACTGGCACTGTTCGTGTTCTGGCTGAAGTTCCATTTGAAATCTTGGTTCTCACCAAACCAGCTCACGTTCACACAAACAGTGGACACTGTGAGCAGAAGTAAACACGACAGTAGCATCATGGCAGATCATGTTGAGCTTTGAGCCCAACCATGATTCACTCCACCATTTATACCAGCATGATGTCCTCCTTCCTTATCAAGCTTGCACTGATACACCCACTGATGACATAAAATGTATTCTTGCTGGGAACCAGCCTTTTAGGTTCTTAACTATTATGTATATTAGTATAACTTTTATTTTACCAGGAAAGCCTCAATGAGATGACAAAACTTTTACAAAAGGGTTACAAACAAAATGACAAATAACATTTACAAAGACAAAATCTATCATAATATTCACCCAAAAGAAACATTCAGAATGATAAAATGGTAAACCATAAACTGCATCCATTTGGCAATGAATCGGGACAGAATGATTCACTTTCAAATTTATTCAAATTTAGTTAGAAAACATTTTGAGACCAGCTCTTTAAGAGTCAACTGCTTTGCTAAGTTGTTCTTAGTTGATGAAGCACCAAAGTTCAAATCCTGGTTTCCCCCAAGTCATTCTGGACCTTTGGGACAGTTAATAAAAGTCCTGAGAGTGTAGGTCATAATTTCCACCACTTTTTCAAAATAATGCCGGTGCCTAAGTATCAAGGCAATAAGCTAAGGATTGCCTTATAGCTATGACAGTGATTTGATCTATGGAGAGAAGTCCAACCCTGGCATAGAATAGGCAACTGATTTATTTTTTATTGAGCAAGTCAGCTGGTTCAGCAAGAAGACTCGGGTTCACAACCCGGTTGGAACAAGGGCCTTTCTGCTATGTTCTCCCCATGTATGTGTGGGTTTTCTCCAGGTTCTCCAGTTTCCTCCCACAGTCCAAAAACAAAAAAATGCAATATGGGAATTAGGTAAATTAGAATATAGAGAAATAAACATATTGTCATTGTATAAAATATGACAAAACGCAAAATGTTACCTCTACAACGTTGCTAGATGCAGTGAAATGAGGATTTCAAAAGGGTTGTACATGGTCTCATAATTAGTCATGAGTATGGTCATTCGATAAATCCGATAGCAATCTTCCATTCTGTTGTGAACATGCTATTTTGATGCCACGTTTGCCAGGTGGAGTGCTGTGCACACCGGCATTTCCTGCTATCTTTAACGTGCCTGAGAAAAGGCAATGATATTTCGCAGAGCTGACCTCAGCTTTGAGGTTGTTCTTAAAGCACAATTGCTCTTTGCTGCTTCGCGACTTCAATTTGCCAGCAGTGCTCTAAAGCTCTTCCACCATACACCGTTTTAAAACACTGGATGAAAAAAAAAGAAAACTGCGTCGGTCTGTATCTTGCAAAGACACCTGTGTTGCTACATGCGGCTCTAATTAGTCTTGTGTGGGAATACCTGATAAAATTCATTTGACATTCATAGTTTTCATTTTATCAAGCATCTGCTACCTCCACTGCAATTTTAAAATGTTTTATGGAGAAACAAGCTAAATCGCTAGTATTGCATAATATGTGACTGAATGGGTTTATATTTTGTGTGTGTGTGTGTGCATGTGTGTTAGTAGCTCAATGACTGTTTTGTGTCTGCCCATGCACCGTCTCTATTTGCATCTGGTACTCAGGGTCTTAATATGATCCTGAGGCTTGCAAATGCATCCCCAAAATGTCTTTTTATTTCAGGCCCTGCTGGTAATATGAGAATAACGACAGCTTGGAGGCCTGATGAAACTGACCTTGGTGTTAATGAGCTTTTCGCAGACAGACAGCGGTCCTCTATGTACCTTAATTGACATGGCACCCCTACTTGCGTTTTACCACTTACCTGTGTCAATCTTAACAAGACTCCTCAGCCCATATCTGTCAGAGCCATTTCTCCCTGCCTCCCGATCAAAGGATGCACAAGCATTCTCATCATCCTCTCTTAAGTGCCTTTCCATTTATTCCGTCATTGGATGCAGTCCTGTTTTTAATTTGTTTTCTTTCACAGTGGTGTGCCTGGGGTAAATTAATGCACTTTGAATTGTGTTCAGCAACAGGCACAGAATTTGCATGTAATCATTTGAAGCCTGCAAATTGGACAAAACTTTTTTTTTAACATATGATGATCTCAGAAAGTAGATATGTTTTCTTCTGATAAGCTCTATGTTGTTCAGCATTATGTGATATCAGGTAAACCTTTTTTGACCCAGTGGGTAGTGACATGGCTTTGCTCAATTTTTGGAAAATAATTGTATTGTACGCTAAATCCTTTGTAGACATGCACACAATTCCCATTAAACTAATTGCAACATCCTATTCTATCACAGATGAGCAGACAATGTGAATGTGCATTTATATTCTGGGGTCTGCTTGTTTGTGCAGTCATATGTAGATGCACAGGGAGGTCTTGTGAAGCCATTGAGGATAATTCTTATTTTATGGACTGAACAAGTCAAGTGTGTAAAGTTCAACGGAAACATCAAAGAAAATGAACAGTGGCAATGACATTTTAATCGAAATGACCACCCATGTAAAAATAGCATTGTTGACAGAGGCATTTCATTTATCCATAACACATTTTTTCCACAACCCCGACCACCTACTGTAGCAGAAGACTTTTTTTTTTTTTTCATGAAGGTCAAATTTTTAAAAAAGGCCAGGTGTACATGAAATAAAAACACAACTTATCATCGAGGCGACCATTAAATGTTAACATAATTTACACTATGGGCCTGATTTACTAAAGCTTTGCGCGTGCAAAAACGTGTGCAAACTGGATTGCACACGCAGATTAGCGTTGATGCTGATCTACTAACAGGGCGCAACGAGGAGTGCGTCCCTCAGACGGGCAAAATAGCACTCGCAACCCATTTAGCGTTCTTGCCTTAATGCATATGCAATATGGGGCGTTTACACGCTATTTTGCATGTGATGGGAGGAGAAAATGTAAATATGTTATTTTAGCACGCGCAAAGTGATTTATCAAACCTGAAACTGATTGCGGTGTTTATTTTTGCGTCTATATTTAGCACGTTTGAAAGGCAGGTCTTAACTGGCACAGCGGTGCGCGGCGCGCACATGGCTGCGGTTATTTATAGTTATATATATTTGTAAATCAGGAAATTACGCTTTTCCAGAGCATGTTCAACTACGCGTTCACAGATGACGCACATTCATTTCTTATTTGGTATATCTGAATAAATTAAACATAGATATTCAGAGGAGAAATGCGTGTTTGTACTGGTATGGGCTTACCTTGGTCTGCAGTTTGAGGTCCAAGGAGGGGTCGTACCTATGTTCCCCGGTTAAGACCGGAGGAACGGGGAACCCCACTTTACCTTAACGGGTCCAGCTCTAACCTGGTCTACTCTCGGTGCACGGCGAAGCGCAGGTGGCACAGTGCGCACACGTCACCAAAACCTCACAGGCAGGTTACCCTAACTCTGACCCTTCCAGTTCCAGACACATTTAAATGCAATAAATAATCACAACAATCACTATTTAATGTAACTATCTGAATCAGCTATAGATATATCATCTATATCGATTGTCCCGTCGCCTCTGACGTCAGATCAAAGGCTGTTGGCACGCGTAATGGAAACTCAGCCTGACTGAATGAACACAGATGAAACCAGGGATGGACTGGGACTAAAAAGCTGTTTTGATGATCCGCTTTATTTATTTATTTACTTATTGACAAAAAAGTGACTCATCCATTGAAATTAGACCTATGTGTAATCTTGATAGAAACAGCAGAACTCGCTCCTTGTCAGCTGTCAGTGAGCTGCAGGTGAGTCAGGAGGAGAGCGCAGCACCTTCTTTTTTTTTTTTTACAGCAACATCCATTGTCCATAGTTTTCTTTGTTTGATACGTCAGGTAATGATGAAGCTGTCCAAAATACCAACGCAGGATTAAAATAATAATAATATAAAAAGGTCCTATGGACCCGGGGAACAAGGACGTCATATCCCTCGATCTCAGTTATCAGCTCATCGCTGAACGTCACTTTCTGTTCAGTGGCTTCAAACTTAATTCTGCGCTTCCGTTGAGTCTGCTCTTTCTCCATGTGGACAACGCTTGACTCGCGCAAAACCCTCATTTAAATAGGGCGGTCTTAACCACTTCTGCGCCTGTAGTCAATTGCGGCCGCAATCTTAGTAGTTCACCTGCAAAACGTAATCCAGTAGCGGGCGCAGTCTTTCTGCTCGCGCAAGCAATTTAGCGCTCGCTATTTGGAATCTTAGTAAATCAGGCCCTATGTGTGCTACACTGTTGGTTTTCCTTATAATTATCTTTATCTTGGAACTTGCAAATATGTTGAACAAGTCAACGAATCATGACCAAATTTGTAATAATTTTTTTATTTTTACAAATGTCACAATATAAACAGGTTGGACCGTAATTGAAATTGTAATATCAAGGGACCTTCAAATATAGGTGTTTTAATATCTCTCTAAATATCACTTTCATGAAGGGGGAACGTGGCTGCGAGGCAAGCTAGTCATGGGTTTTTGGACCATTCTTTGAACATCAATCACTACCTGACAGTTGGGGGGCGTTGCTTCTCCCCCACATCAGTCACCGACTCCCTCTTGCCCTTAACACTTCAGCACAAGACATGTTCATGCACTATCAAAGAGAGCTCCAGGCTGACAGTTATGGCTTAAGATGAGGAAGCTAGCGGTGCTAGCAGTGCTTCTCGCAACAGAAGTTACGCACTGGAGCTTTAAGTAGGCTTGTTTCATACCAACTAGGGATGCACAGATTGCCATTTTTTGGGGCCGATTCCGATTTCCGATTTTTCAAGAAGTTTGACCTGCCGATACCGATTTTAGCCGATTCCGATTTCAATTTTTTAAACCACTTTTCAGCATACAGAAAGATATATATTTTTGCATCTTGTCTCTTTAATAGAACATTTTAACATAGAAATACAATCAGTTCACATCCAATATCCAACTAAAAATACAAAACGAATCACTATAAAATAGAAGTATATATAAAAATACAAAAACAATTGTCATGATACATTTGAACATGCTACCATGGAACATAATAACTTAAAGAGTGACTTTTTGAACAGATTACCACTATAAAATAGAACTAAATAATGCTGTGGAATATTCACACACATCTTAAAAGTGCAGTGTTATGGAACCATGTTGTTCACATCCAATATCCAACTAAAAATACAAAAACGAATCACTACCTGTATGTGTAGTTTATTTAAGTTTAAACATATTTCACAACATAGAAACCTACACACAAATAAGTAAATGACCTCTCTCTCTCTCTGTGTGTGTGTGTGTGTCTCTCTCTCTCTCCCGCCCCGTGCCAACAATGCCTCACGCTCTCTGCGCACACAGGTTTAAATGACAAACAAACAAATGCTGAGTGCTGATCAAAAGTTTTGTGCAAGTGATTGAAGGTCCTGACTCTTGTCCCAAATATGACAGGCTTCGTTCAGTGATTGAAACAAATATATAAACATTAATGCAACGTTTACATGCAGAGCGCTCACTCGCAAAGCAGCACCGCCACAGCGCTGCGGGTGCGCGGATGTTGTGTAATCAAATACACCGGTACGGCCGTATATTAAAAATTCATATCATAACGGAAAAAAAACAGTATTCAGTGTGAACCGGTATACCGCCCGGCCCTACACTTTGCTACATGTGATGATGATCTCATGATCACGTGAAAATAGGCCGATTCCGATCACTGGCCGATTAATCGGTGCATCCCTAATACCAACCATTACGATGTAAGATATATAGAAATGTATGAAGAGTTGCATGATCAGAGAAGTGACATAATATATGCTGAGATGGATTCATATGGTACATCTTGTTTAGGGTCATCACAAAGTCTACAAGGCTCAGGCTTGTAGATGGACAAAAACTAAACAGTAGCATGTTAACAGTTTTTCGGCTTGCCAAACTACTGTTCAGTAATAAATTAGTGTTTAGTCCTCCATAGAACAGGGCGAATATTCAGAGCCTAGCTTAAAGCCCTTGTCATTTTCGTTGATGTAATTGAGTGTTGAACATGACTGAAGTCATCTGCATTTGAAACACACCACCACAAGACACTGGGACCTTGGGTCAGTTGCCTGCTTTGCGGGTCAGTCATAAAACTTTGCAGGTAACAGCATGAATATCACAAATGAGATTGAAGGTGTGAAAAACCATGTCTGTAAAAATAAACCTCTTGCCTGACAAACAGCCGAAGACACTTTGAACGGCCTTAATGTATGTATGTATGTATGTTTCCGTATATACAGCGATTAATTAAGTCTGCCCGGAACTGTTTTTCAAAGGTGAGAGGAGCAATGCATTATAATAAGATCCCCTCCGACTAGATTAGAGGTTATCCAGTCACTGTTACATCATATCTTTCATTAGCCCTGCAGTGCATGGGAAAAGCACTGTCACATTTCAGCTCTCTAGAACAGACGTGTCTGACTCATCCCCCAGTTTGTTTGCGATACAATCAAAGGTGTCAAGGCACCATTTTGTGAGTGATAAAAGGAACTTTTCAGTATAAGACATGTTTGCCAACATGACACTTACTACAGAGGAGTAATTTGCACTTGTAGTGTCAGCATGTGCAGACACACATGAGGCCTTTCAAGTGTGGATAATAATGGCATTGTTCAGCTCACCTTCAACCTACCATGACAGGTGATATTTCAGGATGTTTGTCACGTCTCAGCATTGTATGCGTGTAACACGATGGAAAATAAAACATGTAGCAACAATAGCTGCATACTTAAATCCACTCAAGCATGTGGTGATCATAATGGATGTCACATTATGGGCACACCAGTTTTTAAGCACCACCTGAAGGTGAAGCCAGTGCTTAAGCTCTAAAATTGCACTCATATTGATGGTTAGTATATCACATAAAAAGATGCAGTGATCCAAATGAGTGTCAAAACATATCAACCTTAATATTTTTTTTTTTTCTTTACTTCAGCCAGTCAAACAATTAACAGTCGTTGTCAGTTTTTCTAGTTAATAACATACTGTTATTTTGCACAAATTAAAAGTGCCTGAAGGGCATCTTTAATGATTGTGCTACTCCGTTTTTGGCAGCAGTAGTATTATTTCTTATCTTTAAAACCAAATCTAAGTGAATGCAACGGTACTATCACCTCGGTGAAGAAATTTAATCAAGAAAAAATGTGCACACTACTGTGATCATGTAGATCAGTCAACTGCAAAACAAGATGACAGGTCTTTCAGTATCAACGGAATAGGCAAATCACCGCCTCTGGTTTAAAGCTTTGTAAAGTAACGTCACCTGTTTGTGTACGTCAGTTTTGAACAATCATACTCCTTTGTGTTAAAGTCGGCCTGAACTTCCCTCTGTTATTCACCACAATCAGGCCTAGCGGTCAAAGATATGAGTAATATTACCTGCTTGCTGAATAATAATTTCCCCTTCTAATTAATAGTGTAGTCCATGGCTCCTGGCTTCTTTTTGGCACACAGCATGCTGCACCCACTGCATGAACTTAAAAGGCAAGTGTGACCTTGCAAGTCTTTCTGATTTGTGTCACTGAAACAGCCAGTGCCCTGTGGATGTCTTTTTGCCAAACGCAGCTGCCCAAAACATACAGATTTTTCGTGATAATTATTTTGAGAAATAAAATACATGTAATTTCCATGTATATGTATAGCTAATTAAAGGTGTCATATTATTCAAAATTTACTTTTTTATCATTTAAATCCTTATATTTGGGACACTGGAGATCCTATCAGTCGGCAAAGTGTGAAAAAAAGATGACTCACTAATGTTTTTGTGTTCCTCCTCAGTCTAAATATTAGATAGGATATAGGAGATAAAACACGCAATGTTGACTTCCACGCTCACTGGGGATGTCACAATGCGCAAAATTCCAAATTCCATCGGACAAGCTCTGATTTGTCCGTGACACACGCGAGAGTGCTGGCGAGGGCAACAGTATCCGAAAACCAGAAGTCCGCGAAAAGTTCTATTCTTGGTTCCACAGTGCAGCACAGAGTCCTACACAAACTTCCAGCCTCAGAGGATGTATCTGTCCAGTGGATACATGTTATATATGACAGCAATGTGCCTGCTAGAGCCTGCAAATGATCTCTTTTCCAAATGCTAGCTCCCAGTAGCCACTGTGGCTGATGTAAATTCCTGTCTCTTAAGTTTCGTTTTAATTATTTATTTATTTTAGGTGGACCTAAAGAGATACTACTAAACAGAGCATTCTGAACAGGGCTGTTTTGGCAGGGTGATTGAACTGCTGTGGTGCTTCATCCTTATGGTATTTTGACCAAATCCTGTCACAGACATGTTCATTAGGACACCAGGGAACTAGGTTAACTTGGAGAAATAGGGTATAATATGACCCCTTTAACATAAAAAATACTTATATATAATACAATATTATTTTCAGTATATTCTAATCCCAACTCTTGCGTGCATTAGACATATATGGATGCCTGCAAGTTACTGAGTACATCAGCATTTATATAGTGTATGTCTATTATGTGAAATGTAAAAAATGTTATTCAGCTTAGTCTTAACATTAAATATATTTACTTATGTCAAGTATTGCACCACCAGAATGTGTAACAGTTTTAATTCCAAAGCCATCACCACACTAATATTTGCCATGAAAGCACATGTGCAATACTATAGTCAGTGCACCATGTGAAATAATCTATATTTTCTGAAGGCATGTGTTGACACTGTGTGCATGTTGACATGCCTTTTGGTGTGATGCAAATAGTTTATAAACTGTAATATGAGCTTTGTTTTCACCTCTGCAGTTAATCCCATTGTATCAAGTTCCCTTTGTGAATATACAAAACAACACATAAATTAGACAACTCCTCTCTTCACCAGCTGTTTATCATAAAAGTGAATACGGCAGATAGATGTTGTGCCTGGTGATGCCAAAACAGTCGGAGACAAGCTAATGGGTGAGCATTTTACAGGACCCCACAGATCAGGAGAGATGGAAGAGGTGAATCACTGTTATGAAATGTTTACTGAGCAGAAATGATGGGAACCCACAAGCAATGGATTTTGTGGTTAGCTCTTGGTAAATCTAGTCCGAATCCATGATTTACCAAGAGCTAGTCTGCACAGCAATATTAACACAGCAATTACTGACATTACACTGCCCATTGTTAATGTTATCCTGCATTATGCTAACTACTATACTATGTCGTCCATCTTTGACAACATTTGAGAAAAAAAAAATTTGGTCTAAAATTGAAAAAAACGTCATACTATACTATGTCGTCCAAAATTTTACTTTTTTAAAAAAAAAAAAACATTTTCTGGTCTAAAAAAGCTAAATTTGACCAAAACGTAATACTATACATGCCCTGTGACAAAAATGCTCTAGAATATTTGTTACAAAGCCAGATTGCATCCATTTGTGTCCAGCCATGGCAAAATCGGTCACAAGTCTACTTCGGGACTTTTGGAGTTATTTACATATTCTGAAAGTGTGATTTCTAAGCTTTCCAACAATGTCAAACACATGTAAATCTGATATTTGTTGAAAAAGATGTGGCAATTTGAATGTAGGCACTCCTCAAACTGCTTTAGGGAGAAATTCAATCTGAGAGATTTTGACCTACTTGAGGAGCCAGGCCAATAGCTGCTCATTTGCATCACATTAACATGGTCACAACCCCCCACCCAGTCTAGCTGTCAGTGACATCTGATTTCTGTTAGCCCACAGGACAGAAACAGTGTAGCAGTTTGAAAACAAAGGAATGAATGTAGTTCATGTCAATGTAGTGTTATTTGCCTTAAGTACTTCAGTGGACTGATAAGAATCAGAATTTCACTTTATTGATCCCCAGAGGGAAATTCTCCTGTTACAAAAAGCACTTGAATAAAAATGAGAAACAAGAAAGGTGAAAGATAGATACATACTTCAAATATCAAATAAAATATATCTAAGTGTGTGAAGGAGAGTTCAATATTTTCCAGACCATGGACTATATTATCATCTTCAGTACCAGTTCCTCCCCCACAATGTGGCTGTACCCACTCTGTCCATCACAGTTGATATGCGGGCTAAATGTACAGGACGGGAAGACTGTCAACCTGGGTTGCGCAGTAGCTGAAACTCGATAGGCTCTGCATCACTGTGAGTTTGAGCAAGCACCACACCTGGTCTGTTGGCATCAAAGCTGTGACAGAATAGAAGCACACAACAGGATATTTAAAACATGGCTCACTGTTCACATGGAACACTATTATGTCCATTCATGACTTTTTTATTTCTAAAATGCAGAAGTTTGAATTTAAATACCTAAAGTGCTGATAACTCTTGATCTGTGGGAGCTTGCGAAAGTAGGGACTCAGATGTGTCTGCCAGTCGGCCTTTACTATCACTCTGCCATCTGCCGTTCCAACAAGCTGCGGAATATTGAGGCGACTTTCAGGAGAGCTGTGTTCCACTACCTGTTGACAGCAAGAACCACAAACTTTTCCAAAAAAATCACATTTTACACATTACATATTGCAGTCTAATAAAATGAACTAACCTGAGCGATGTCTGCCAAAGTATTGACTGTGGTCCTCATGAATGCTTGCTTGATTTGCTCAAAGCCACAGTCAGGGGCAAATTTGGTGTGGCCAACAATCAGGAAGTGGATGCTGAGCGTGGAGTGAAGCTTGGTGTCCAACCCGCCAGGCACCGTACCAGAGCAGGAAGTTGTTTTTGTTTTGTCCACTGCAGTTGTCACAATGAAGATCCACATCTGTTTCTCCAACTCCAAAGTTGCTGAAGAAATGATGCATGTAGCTGATGACTTCATTGCTCCCTTTACTTGACGATAGTGCTTTGAAGCTTGATTTACAAACTGCACGTTCTCCTGAAAAGACAAATATTATGTTTATGTTCATTCTAATGGCTCATAGTATTACTGGTCAATATAAGCATTTGGCTATTGTATAGAAATCAATTTTTACACATACCAAGAGCCTTATCCGACCTCATGTATAGACGCCACACTGAGGCCTTGGACACATGGGTTGGCAGCAACTTCACATGCCAATCCTTATGCCCAGGATTCTGAAAAAAAAACATTAAAAAATACTTGTTTCAGATCATGGTTCATGTTAACAGGCACTTTATCACTGAATCAGTATAGAGTCAGTAGTAGTATTGTAGTATCAGTAGTATTGCTTGAACTATGTGTGAATGCCTTTATGTGCATGAATCGCACGTGTAATTAACACGTTCATCACACATTGTGTTAATCATGTGTGATTCATGCATGCAAAGGTGTGGCATTCACACATCATTCAATGCAATGTTAGGTTTCGAACATGGGAGTTTCGCTTCAAAGCATATGAATTATCAAACTATACCTACGGGTGTACAAAATCTCAAAGAGGGCCGTGACATGCTCCCCTTACGTCTTATAATACGCTCATCTGACCGAAAACGGAAATCCCTAATTTTGAAAAAAAAAACTTTTTCCTGTTTTTTCTCGTTTTGCGCTTTGCAGACTTGTTCCCGCTTGGTCCGTGGCGGGTCACATTTGTTTCCCCCCAGGCGTTCGTAAACTTCCAGTGACTCTCTGGAGTAAGATGAATGGAAGGTAATCAGAAAGTCAAAGATGTATGAATATATCTGATCCTTATAATGCCCCCATCATGTTTTTACGAGTTTGAAAACAGCCCGAGAGTACATTATTCCAGAACTGCAGTCTCCTGTCAAGTTTTGCGATATAGCGGTCAATCTCTTTACAGTACGCAGTGAACTCTAACAGGCTGAATCCAGAACACAGCGCTTTAATTTTTGCTGTATCTTAGGCCACTGACATGTTTGTTTGTGTTGTGTTTGTTTGTTTGTTTTTCACATATTATGGGACAAAGAAAAAAAATTCCAGGAGATAACAAAGATGAGGATACAATGCATTCAACTTAGACAAAAAAATAAACAAAGCAATTCAAACCTGAAACCCAAAACACATCACATTTAAAACAGACTTCAAAGTGTGTATCCACACAGAGCCAGAAGTATCTGCTCTAACAATGTAGCTACTGTAGATTTATTTCAATGTCTACTAATTGTGCACAGTGAAAACACAATGCCACCTTGCCATTGGACGCCATTAGATGGTGGCTTTAAACTACTTACTATCTCACACTTGAAGGTGATTACTGTTCAGATGTCACTTTTGCAACTAAACATTTTGATGCGCCACAACAGATCAATACTACTACCTGAAGAAAGCAATGTACTGAACACTCATTTGTAACCTTTAATAATGCCCCCCTAATGTCGGAATTGGAAAATCACCCAATTGATCCAATACGAAAACAACCAAAAAAAAAAAAAAACAGTGTGGCACAGTAATTCTGTTTTACCCACATGAGGGATCTGTATTTTTTTTTTGTCTAAACGCAATAGGTTTACGGAAGAACAGTAGAGACACACAGGGAGAGGGACACAAAAAGAAACCAACTCTCCTCCTTCGAACAAATGGACACTTTTGCAGGTCATCCATTGTGAAGCACAATCTGCTCCAAGCCATTACAGGTGCAAATGAGCCATTGTTCTCTCGTTGAGCTGGTTTGTGTTCCAAACAGTGCCTGCAGACACTTGATATGCTCAAACTCAATAGAAGTAGGTAGTGTAACTCTTAGGTTCTGGAATAGTTCATCCTGTTTGCTCAGCAACGGCGCTACTTCGTATAATTCCACATCTGTCCTTTTCATGTTTGTTTTCATCCCCCTCTATTATTTTCACTTTTTCCTCTCTTGATCTCTGGCTCTCTCCCTGTGGTTGTATTTATATAGGTGGAACAGCATTGGGGGAGTGATTGAAAAGCTGTCCTGTGGATCAGGGTGGTTTGTGGGGCCTGTCCATGCTCTAATCCATCCTGCCGCCCAGCCACACAAACAGAATATCAAACAGGCAATCCCAGTGGAAAGGAAGAGAACGATGTGGAGGAGAGAAAGGGGGGAGTCACAGAGTGAGAGGGGAGGAGAACGTCAAAGAAAGGACAAACATTGGGACTCAAAATGGAGAACAAGAATACAAGGGGAGGCTTAGATGGAGAAAATGAAATTACAGAGGAAGGAAAAAGTAAAGGGGTTTGCAAAGTTTTAACGTGTGTCTTTCGGCAAGGCAGCACTGCAAGTGGTGGTGGTGGTGGTGGGGGAGGTTGAGGCAATTCCTGCAGTCTCACTCCACTACTTTTCTTCATTTGACTCTGATTAGCTCTGATAATGTATCTGTGCCATTATGCTGCTAATAAAAAGGGGGTGGCACAAAGGGAGTAGGGTAATGGGGTCCAGATCCACTACCTAAAATAAACTGGAGCCTTTTTTTAACACCTTACTATCACTGCTCAGACACTATTGTATCCACTGGTTGATTTGAATTGTTCCCTAACTAAAAGTAATGTAACATAAGAAATGTGTAGTATTTAGTCATGAAATGACCACAATATCTCATCAGAAATTAAGAACCTGAGATAGACCGTGCGGGTATGCACAGGAAATGCTTAATTTTACCAAACATTATATATTTTGATCTCCACCGTGGGCAGAAATAAAAGTGTGCAGTAGCTATGTCATGAACACTAGGCTGGGAATTTCCTACAACCACACGATCCAATTTATATTACGATAAAAAGGCCATGATACAGTTTTTTGATTACCGTATTCTATACAGGTCACAATGCTTTATTTAAACCTCAGCATCAAGGGCAGTGTAAATTTGACATAATGTGCTGCATTGTGTCAGCGGACCTCTTCTGCCATCCACTGGCTTTAGTCTGCAATGCAGACTAAAGATTGTGTCTTAATACTACCATTACAACATTTGCTGCTACAGTATATAGAGCTCCAACCAAGGTAACATCCATTGGTAGGATACTACGCTGTTCACCTCTATAAACGTGTACTGGACAAGACATATCAGGCAATGTCACACAACTAGTATATTTACTGGCTGTCATACATGTGAAGGTTGAAAAGCTGTTTGGCCCCAGGATGGCAAAACATATAGGCTAACAGTACAGCATTTTACCAGATCCCCACAGATCCAGAGAGACCACAGCAGTGAATCATTGCTATGAAACTTGTGCTTGCAGCAAGCAGAAGATGGGAACCGACGCGACACTTACCCTTCAAGTGACAACATTGCTATGTTTAGCCAGTAGACTCCAGAGTTCAATATTTGTCAAAAAGCCAGATTACGTCCATTTGTTTCCCTCCAGGCTCTTGTAAACTCTCAGGGACTTTCTGGAGTAGGATGAAGGTGAAGTTAATCAGGAAGTTGAAGATGTCAGGATACTGCAGGTCTGGAATAATGTTCTCTCCGGCTGTTTCCAAGCTTGTAAAAAAGCATGCTGGGGGCATTATAGGGATCAGATATATTCACTTTGTCAAGTTTTGTGATGTATCGGTCGATCCCTGTGGATTTAAAGTGCATAGTGAACTCTGACAGGTTAAATCCAGCACCAGTCCCGTTCATTTTAGCAGCATCTTAAGCTGCCAATATGGTAGCTCATAGGGACTGAGTCAGGTGATGTATATAGACTCACTGGTAAGGTGATTTGTTTAGTTTTTTTCAGCAGAACATTGAGCACACTCTAAAAGTAGCTATGTGTAGCTTATTGTCTCTATGAGAAATTACCTGGCAATCCATTAGCCTCAAGTGCAGAGGAAGATCTTTATCTGGGCTCAGATCAGTGATTTTAATATATTCTAGAAATATGGGGCTATGGGTGTCATAATTTGCTTGCAAAAAAAACTACACCGAGGCCGTGTTCAAATCCGTATTAAGATCTTGTCTCAGGTGCACTGGTCACAAGTGGTCAACTTTAAGTACAGGCTTGAGATCAGATCGCTCAGATCAGTCATTCAGAGCTGACATCCTCTGACTCCCTGAAGTTTCATTTAAATATTGTTACATCTGTTTTCCATAGTCACTTATTTGCTTCTACCACTGTATCAGACCTGACCGCTACATTTCGATTTCCTTTTTTAAATGGGTAATCCATCCATTATCAACCGCTTTATCCTCCACAGGGGGCTGTGCCTATCTCAGCTGATAGGGGGGTACACCCTGGACAGCTCGCCAGTCCACCGCAGTGCCACATATAGAGACAAACAACCATTCACTCACACATCCATCCATCCATCCATTATCTACCGCTTTTTCCTCCACCAGAGGGTCACGGGGGGTGCTGTGCCTATCTCAGCAGACATTGGGCGATAGGCGGGGTACACCCTGGACAGTTCGCCAGTCCATCACAGGGCCACATATAGACAAACACATATATGGTCAATTCACCTAATTACCAAATCTGCATGTTTTTGGACTGGGGGAGGACGCCAAAGAACCCGGAGAAAGCCAATGGCATGGGGAGAACATGCAAACTCCTTGCAGAAAAGCCCTTGTTCCGACCGGGGCTCGAACCCAGGGAACCCGGGTCTTCTTGCTGCAAAGGCAACCATGGGCCCTAAATGGGTAATATCTTATTTTATGAACAAGTGTCAGTCACATTCAAACCATTGTCAAATGGGTTCACACAATGCTCTTTCTCAGTTTAATGTTGATTAAATTCCATCCTGTGCTGCAAACACAGTATGCGTATAAATGTATATGTGTCAATACAGACACTCCAACCTGTTTGCATTTTTAGTCATAGAACAAAAAAAGTGTCGCCAATAAAAAGTTTCAGAAGTGAATTCTTCTGCAGAAAAAGCCAGTTGCTCAGCAGTTTAAGAGTATGTATACGTGCTGTCCCCACCTGCCCCTGTGAGAAACAGTCCCTCAGTAAGCTCTATTAACATTGCTAATCTTACCCACTGCAGCTTTAAGATGTATATTCTCACAGATTATGGTAGAAGTCCTGCAAAGGGTTGGCACACATGACACATCTATATCCGAGATTAAAAATCAAAACTACCGATTCCTTATTGTACGAGTTAAACAGACACGCTGCACTGTGGTGCAAGGTTCCACTTCGCACTCTCTTACCCTAGGGTGCAGCAGGAAGTTTATAGAGGACACTGCAAACACAGACTGGGGATGCTGCCTCTGGAAGTTCATGCTTTTAATAGAAGGGGTGACGCCGAGCTTGTTTTGTGTAGATGGCAATGTACAATGAGAATCCCAAATAACAGTGGCAACCAAAGTCAGGCTGAGGTTGGTCTGTGTGTTGACAGGTTTATAAATGGCTTTCCAATGTGATGTATGTTCACTGAACTTCAGGGCAGCTTACAGCTTTGTGCCTTGTATCGGATTGTTAGTTTTGATTCCTTTGTTGTTCTCATCTCAGTTCAGTTTACAATGAACACTTGATGAAGTGATCATTTTACACCAGATGTGGCTCACAATTATTAGCATAAAGCCGTAGCATTCAGATTGCAGGTATTTGTTTATCTGCAGACAATAGGACAAAGGTACCTGGTACTTTTTTTTTAGTTCCTGTCCTTGCGAGGTTCCAAGTGAGCTGAGCTGATACTTAATGTGACATCAGACTGTAGGCCAGTGATGGGCACAGGAATTCAAACAAACAATGCCAAACTGTAGATCAGTACAAAAGAAAACATGCACAAACCTCCATCATTAAGCAAGGACATTTCAAAAATCTTAATATTTGACAGAGGAGTCTGGTGTAGCGACAGCACTGCAGAAAGCTGACAATCGTGAGCCGAATCACAAAGTCTTCTTCTTCCTCATCTGTACTCTGGTTCATGAAGATAACCCGTTGGATTTTCTCTACACTGTTTTCATCAGTTTCACAGTCAGACGTGTTTGTTTGTTTAATGTCCCTCACTCTCTCTGACTAAAATGGCTGAAACACCATGACTTCTGACTTGCGCAGCTGTCCGGCGTAGTGATGCGGTACAGAAAATGGTGCCAAACTGACAAATGCAATCGGACATACTGATGGGCAGCAGTTACATTTGTTAAAATGTGGTAACATAACATGTGCATGCATGTTATGTTGTCGTTTAAAACTGTTGATTCTTAGACCCCAGCTCTCTCCCGGAAAAAACTTTGTTCAAAAATCCGACCTATCCCTGAACGAAGAGGGATGTTTGTGGTAGCTGCTCCTCGTGTCTACTTTCATTGAAGACGCACAAGTTTAGAAAGTCTAATTAATGAATTTCCTTGAACAGTCTTATATAAGTGTGCACCATGAACCTACCCTAGATGGTAGTTTTCTGCCAGCATCATCAGGGTCTATGACCTCAGAGCTGGCTCTTCCCCCGAGCAAAGAAGTCTTCCATTTTGGCACATTGGTGAACCGTGGAACAAATGCTGTTTTAACCTAATTACCGTGGTAGTTATTAGAGTTTTAAAGAGAATGCATGTTTTTGGTGTTTCCATTTCCTGAGAGATTCTACTTGTTTGCTCATATTTTCTTTTTGTCCAGTTTTATCCTGCAAGGCTTTTATCATAGATCTCCCACTTGGTGTCCGTATTCTGTTTTCTTCCAACGTGTGACGGAGACCAGTTAGCTGCACTGCAGTATATTAAGTAGCTAATTAATGCAACAAAAATGGGCGATAATGATGAGTTATGGCTTAGAAAGTGTGTTGAAAAAAAAAGTAAGTAGCCCTCCCAAATGTTAAGTCATTATAAATCCAGTTAATTTTGCTGGGAGGAGTGACCTTTTGGAATACCATAATCACTTTGGCACAGTTAAACACAGTCAAACTTGGGAGCTGCCCCGTGCAACAACACTGAGCATTATTTAGTTACAGGAGTTGGAGGTGGAAAGTCTTGCTCAAGGGCATTGGATACAAGTTACTTACAAAAGCTCTTATAATTTGTAAACTGCCCAATGACACCATGGTGTGTGGCTATGTGATGATAAACAAAATGCTTAACCGTGACTTTGTTTCTCAATAAAAGTTTGGGATGTTTTCAGCTCTGTGGTGGTCACTCTCCAGGATGTTCCATAACCCAAGGCTCATGCACTCTTGGCAAGGCATTTTACATATCCATCCCATTCACTGTTGCTGCAGCATCCCCAGTGTATCTGCTCTGGCCTTTGGCACACGGTGTAAAGTGAGTCTCCCCTCACCTGCTCTTGGCTTGAATCCATCACAACTGCTGTAGGAATCGGACTATTTTAAGAGCTTCAGTGAAATAATTGCATGCACTGCTGCTCTGTGCTATTTATATCACCCTTTCAACGATGAATAGATCCAGGCCTGAAGTGTACTGATGCTGGCCTCTTCCCTGATGTGTCACCGGGGACAAAAAAGGAAATTTCTCCAAGGCAGGTCCTCAATTTCTAATTTATTTTCCATATTGTTGTTTTTGATATTTTGGCCCTGTATACTCTGAGTGAATTTAAACAATGTAACATTTGTAAATGGGTTCTCTCTAGCAAAACTCAGACCCGAGGCCTGGACTATTCGAGGACAATGGATTAAGCTGGGCTATGTTACTTATCCTGTCTAAACTTCCTCAAGCCGCTTTCATGAAAGCAATGGTGCAACAGTTACCACAGCAATTTATTCTTAGTGGTTAGCCAACAACCGGATATGTTGCTGCTAAATTCGTCCAGTCAGCTGTTAATCTGATCAGAAATATACATGTTTTACACGATATTCATGATCTTTTTGCAGTTGTATTAACCTGCATTCAAATATTACAGTGATTACAGAACAATATTATTTGAATTCGGATTAATCTTGAATGATTGCATGGAGAACGATGTTCTTGATTAAAACGTTTTTATCAATATACGTAATTGTGGAGGTGTTGAGATACAGCTGCATACAGTCGGTCTGCAGTTCAGCCTCTGTGTACAGAAACAGAGTCATGTGGACTTATTTAGCATTTTAACTCCTAACAATGGTTTGTATTTAAGTAAGTTGCACACTACAGTAGTCTCTTGTGCTTCAACTCGCTTTTCTACAGGCACCTGTGCAGACTATTGGTAATCAGTGTGGATATGCACAGCTGGTCCTCAGCATCTTATCTTCCACTGCAAGTCATGAATCACTTAAATTCACAATGTCCAGGCCTTAAAAAAAAAAAATCAAGACTACTTCATGGGCGTGAATCAATATGGCATGTGCCTCAGAACCTCACTTTGAAATGATCAGGGGGTTTAGAAAAGCAAGTCAGTGAGGATGAACAGTTCCTTTAAGGGCCGGTAGCCACTTTGAAGCAATCTTTGAGAAAGAGACCGCAATTACATCTGAAAGTTTAGCAAATGGAGTTTCTCTGACATGCACTGCTGTCTGCCACCATATATTTTTGATAACACCATTAGAAGTTGCCGGAGTCTGAATTTTGAACATTTAACGCATGCATTAAAAACCTTACTTTAAGCTTGAATTTAGTTCAGTGCATTGACAGGTTATTTTTTCTGGAACTACTTATGAGGTTTAATAAGTTGTGATTTTGCTACTATGGTAAAATATATGCACTATAATTAGATTCCAAGTGAAATGTCAAAGCATCCAACTTGTAATAAGAGTTGTATTTGCTTAGCTTTTAAAAAAACTTAATTCATTATGTGGGCAATAAGAAATGCCCACGAGAGTGTCATTTTTTACATGAGAGTTTAATGTGATGCTGACCAGGAGGTTGTGAGCAAATTTTGAGGCACTGTCACTTATGGATGAGTGACTATGGCAACTGCATGCATGTGTGTGTGTGTTTGTGTGTGTGTGTGTTTGTGTGCGTGCGTGCGTTTGTGTGATATAGAAAGATATGCTGATGTGTAGCAGTGAAATTAATTCTGATCAATGGAGTGCAGCATTGCTGACATGGCAAAGGACTATTGTGTTTTAAATCTTAAACATTTATTTACCTGTAGGTGATGGATGTGGCTGATTGTCTTTCCCATGCGCACCTCACACTGTTCAGTGCTAGGCCTAACTACAACAGAACTTTAAACTACTTCAGACAATAACTGCAGCTGTCAGACAGGGATTTGGTGCCTCTACCACCTTACAGCCTCACCGTAACCATTATAGTCATCTTTCAAGAAATATTATTATTGCCAGTGTTATGTCGCCGGCCTAGGGAAACCAGGGGTAACGTGTGTGTCTTTCGCCTCCTCTTTCCAAAGAAAGCCAAATAAATCAGAAGTCTGTTATGATAACATAAAATAACAAACCAAAAATAGCTCCTAAGTGAAAAACAGGAGAAAAGAAAGGTGAAACAAAATGGCTCATCTCTCCTACTTCTGCTACCTTTTTGATTTAACTTATAAATTAAACAATTTAGACCAAACATTACTACAATAATTATTGATCTTAAATAGGGCTGTCAAAAGATTAACATGTTTTATCAGATTAATCACAGGGTAGCTGTGGATTAATCACGTTTATTAACGATTAATTACCAATCCTGAATATGCCAGAAAAATTCAAATTTTCTCTTTATATTGTTGTAGGAGCGGAGAAATAAATAAAGTTTGTGAAAATATAAATGTAAAAAAAAATAAAAAAAATAAAAATATATATATAAATGTAAAGAACAATAAAATACTGTAAATAACTTTAAAACCCACATTTAGAACCCACAATATAAGACAATATAAATAGGAAAAAATAAAATGTACAGGGGGCAACCGCGAAGAAGAGGTTAACTATAAATTCTGGTCGATTGGTTAAGCGCGTTCGAAGTCATCAGCAATGTTTAAGCTGGTGCAGCAGACTTAAGTATCAGCATCGAAGCCGAGAAACTCCTCAAAATCACTGCCTTCAGAAATCTCTTCGCTGTCAACGTCGTCCATGTTTGCTCAAAGAAAATTTCAAGACAATGTCACAAGGAGTAAAACACAAGCAGTCATAAAAACTTTTACATATTGATGTTTTCTCTCTCACTTCCCAAAATCTGAACCAGGGACAGGGACTGCAACATTAGCCATGACTAGAAGTTCTAAATCTACTGCTTTGGTTGCACTTTAATGAGATGTAACAATATCAACATGTGTCGTCCTTGTCAAATAAAGTAATATAACATATACATAATATTTTGCACCAATTAGACCAATTGTACATTTCATCATATAAGGCATTGGATCAAAAGAAGTTGCCAAATAAACTCCCTGTCTTTGGATACAATAAAAGTCAGAAACATACAGTATGACACACATTTGCTCTTGTAACGATTTTATTATGAATTGGGTCATGATGGTTTGTTTCTAAAAAAAAGTGGGTCCCCATATAAATATTTGGAAACACTGCCCTAGATTTCTTGTCTGTAGGCCAAAGTTTGCTTGACACTAAAACCCAAATTGTGTAATAGATGATATGGATGTGCTGGATGAATGAATGTCAAAACTATAAATTCAAAGAATGTGTTCATAGCCTTTTCATAAGGCCTAATTTCTTAAAATTGTGACTCATATTTTAATTTCATTAGAGTATCAAATTTGATTATATTGCCAGAACAGCTGACATGTGTCAGTGGTCTAAGTGTTATAAAAACAGGTGATCTGAAACGCAGCCTGTTGATTGATCACTTGATCAGACACATTAATCATTGAACATCACTGAATCAGTTCTAATAACACTGTTGCTGGTATACAATGCAATTATTTCAATCTCTTTTGTTTGCTTTAGGGTATTTTTTTTTAATTGTATCCTATAATACATTACAATTATTAACATCATTTTGCTTGAATCCATAGAGACATTTAACTGACAGCAGTATCTTCACCGACTGCATTTACAGTATAAAAAGTCAGTTATATTCACTTCTGTCAAGTTCTGTGATTATATTATGTTTATATTATATACACAGTCAACTCTGACGGCTTGATATTGGCACTGGCGCCTTTCATTTCCGCAGAAGCTTTTCTTGCCAGCATGGTGATGTAAACAAACTGTGTAAGGTGACATCCAGAGCTCTATTGTTGGCTACATTTTATTTTTTGTTTCATTTTCTACGCACTCCCGCCTGTGGTGCACGTACAAAACACGTCAAATCAGTGGAACAACACAAATGAGTCCGTTAGCCCTTTCATTGTCCTCTGAGCTACATTAAGAACCATGAGTGCAAACTCAGTCTGCCACAGCATCTGTTTTTATTTCCAGTTACAGTGATAGAGTACTGTGAGTGTGTATTTTTTGTTTTCTTGGTGACCAAGCAACTACAGTTAGCCCCATGGGTGTTCAACTTAATGAACTCCATTGATTTGTTCATTGATTTGTGTTGAGGGTTAGCAACAAGATTGAATGAGGTGTTTTGACACTGGAAAATTGTGCATAATTGCAGAAGAGTGGTCAATCTGCCATTTCAGCGCAGTGTCGCATGGACAATGTTTTCTCCGTTGCATATTAAGTTATAAATAATAGCTATTGCAAGGTTTAAAAAAAAAAGGCTTAAAGTTGTACTGTTCAAGGCTATGCTCTCTTTTGAAACAGACTACTATGTGATGCAGCCTTTACATGTGAAATTGCTGCAACACTGAATCAAAAGGAAAGCTCTCAGACTTTGAACTAGGCTTGGATTCACACAGTGAAGAGCATGACTCGCCAGTAAACACATGCACAAAGGATTTTCATGTATTCACATTTAATATTATCTGCTGATGATAATAATAATAGTAATAATAATATATATATATATATATATATATATATATATATAATAAGTTAAATTGTCTCACACAAACTACTCTAACCCTTTAGGAAAGGGCAGCATGTTTCACCTGTTTGATGGCGTGTGTGGGTGTGTGCATGCATGCGTGTGTGTGCTAATGGGGAGTTTGAAAATGGCTTTAAAATGATATTTCAAATGGAAAAAAAGAAAGTGGGGCTATCGGGTGAAATAAATATGAGTATAACTGCAGGAATTCATGAAAAATAAATGAAAGTGGAGTTTATCCTCTCCCATAAGCTTCAGGGTTGGTTTTTTAGAACTTTTTTAAACATTTACTTGATGATTCATTTGTTGCCCACTGATCCTGCTTTTAAGTAGTTTATTTTAGACAGGCACACGGTTACTGCTGTTGTTGTTTTTTTAACTTTCTGTTTAATTTTTATCTTGTATTGCTTTATACGTGTTCAATTTTTTTATCTTGTATTGAATCCACACTTGCATGACGTGACCAATATAAATCTGTTGATTTTCCCTTTACTATACAACAGCTACCTTCAGATGTCTGAGATGGTATGATTTTCCTCTGCAACCTCCTTTCTCCTTTTTATTTTGATATTATTTGTCTTTCTTTGAAAATGGTCATCTGGGGTACGAACAATATACTTCTTTGGGCAGTTTTCCTTTGCATGAATGAACATGACTATGAAAGAAAATACAGTTTATCTTTTGTATTTTAAAAGTTAAAAATAGTAGATGCTGCAAACTAAAAAGGCTTACAGTTGCAGTCTGTAAGATGTCTGCCCTCTTTTGAAACAGACTGCTATATCATGCAGCCTTTACATATGAAATATCTGCAACACTAAATCAAAAGGAAAGCTCTCGGAACTTGGAACTAGGCTAGAATTCACACAGCGAGTAATGACTTTACCAGTAATCATATGCGCAGGATTTTCATGTATTCACATTTAATAATCTCTGCTGGGGAAAAAAAAAAAACAATCAGTTCAGTACAGGTGTTTCAACAAACCACTGCTAAACCCTGCTGCTAAGAAACTGCAAGACATTTCACCTGTTTGATGTTGATTAAGTGTGTGAAAGAGTGTGTGCGTATGTGTGCTAATGGGGAGTTGGAAAACTGCTTTAAAAAGGTATTTCAAATGGAGAAAATAAAGGCCCCAGGGGAAACTTTTCTGAAGAGGCATTATGGAAGAATAAAGGCCATGGCCAGCTGTCATCATTGTTGATAAACCTGTAGCTATGACTGCTGATACATGTACATTTTTCTGCAGCTAAAGCTTTTCAGTTTGTACAATATTGATTGGGTGGCACGGGCTGAATGAATAGGTAATATAGTCATAAAATACTAAAATACCACAGCAACTGGAATAGATAGATTTCAATAACCATTGTTGCAACAAATTGTGTCCCAACAAATCAACTCGATAAAACACAACAATAGCCATCCTCTATCTGGCCTGCTCAGTTTACAAATGTGTATATGATTAATTCCTCCATTCCCTCATTACTGTTTTGGGGAATACTTTTGAATGGAATAACCCTCCAGCAGTGGAACAACTTGTTTCAATTACACATTGCACAAAATTATAACATCATTATCGGTAATGAGCCCAGAGTCATTCCAAGCAATTACATGTTAGCATTTCTGTACCTTTAGTGTCAGTTAAAAAAAAAATGGAGATGATTAGGGAGATGGAGAGAACATCTGCTACATATTGTATTTACCTCACTGAAGAGGGACTTTGGGATAAAATAAACATGAGTACAAGTGCAAGAATTCATGAAAAATAAATGAAACTGAAACTATCTTCTCTCATGTAAGTTCCAACTCACAGTGATGAAAGTGGGGGTTTTAGTTGAGTAAAAAGCCTGTTTTCTTAATATACAGTAGGTCATTGATTTTCAGAACATTTTTGACTTTTTCTTGATAAGGTGGTTTGTTTGCTATTTTTACTTTTCTTATATATACATATATATATAAACTAGTGACTTTTTTACTATTTTGGCTTTGAACAGATGAAGCCATCTTCAGATAGCCTGTGATAGTGCAATTATTATCCGCAACTTTCTGTCCGTTTTGATTTGTCTTTCTTGGGGAAATGTCATTAGGGGTATGAACAATATACTTCAGCTTCCCTGAGAATTTTGCATTTAAAGCTGCTTCACATGAATGAACATAACCATAAAAGATGCACACAATCATCCAAAACCTGCCCTGTCACCATTAGCAGTGGTAAATATCCTCCTTGAAATCCCTACTGATTCTGTGTGGGAGTGGCTTTCGTGAGAAAGAAATCAGCCACCCAGACACACACACACACACACACACACAGAGAGAGAGAAATGCAGCAGCCGTGATCTTAAAGATGGAATCACTCAAAAGGAACACTGGGCATAAGCACAGAGCTTAGCGCGTTGCGGGCTGACTACAGCCGAAAATTGGCAAGTGACCCTCGAGACAGGTCAGTCCCAATTCACAGACAGCAAATTGTGTGGAAGGCATTGATTAATGGGGAAGACACAACTCGTTATGGCCTTGTGGTGTCATCACCGTCTCCTCCTCTCTATCCCCAACCTGCTCTTACAGCTGAAGCCAGACGAGCGGCTGAAATAACAATTTAACAATTGATCCGAGCCCATAATTAATGACACCACTCGGGTCTAATTTGTGAGCTCAAAACAAAGTAGATGCAGGCGGAAAAGAGGATGAATGAAGAAGGCCTGCCTTTCAAACTACTCTCCATATGAATCATGTCTGTGGTGCATAATTTGAAAAGGATAATATTTGCCTGCAATTAAAGTCTGACAGTAGAATGTGTTGTACGTATGAACTGTTCAGTGGTAAATAACTTTGCTCACTTGGGAATAAATAAAGTCTCAGCTAATCTAGAACTGGGGACAATTACAATATGTTGCCATATCACCATTGTGTTACCTTGTGGTCATGTCTGCTGTGTCCAGGAAACCACAAAGGAATTACTTGGATAATTGCTAAATTGAATAGTAGTTTTTAATAGGGAGTTTTATTTAACTCCTATTGTTGCAATGTTGTTGGTATTGAGCAGGATTACATTGTGTGTACATTGGAGACTGAATGTTATCTGACCTATGATGTGATGTCAAACTTTGAAATACTAACAAATTCATGTTATATTCAAACCACTGTCAAATTAAATCGCAGAATTCTGATGTGTAATGTCAAGTGAACGTTAGGTGAACCTTTTAGAGAACGTTCTCTAAAGGTTGTATGAAGGTTGTGACAATGTAACATTCTGGGGACCACATGTGAAAACCAAAAACTTACGTTAGGGGAATTTTAGGAAAACTTTCTGTGGCAACCACCGGAGAACCTAGGGGAGAACGTTCCCGCAACGTTCTGGGAACCAAAAATTGTTAGCTGGTTAAGCTATCATTTCCACATGACTCGCTCTGCATTTCTCACAGTGGTGTTTAGATCGTGTTGTACAACAACACTGTCACACTGCACGCAATAAGTGATTCGTTTTATATCAAAACAGACCAAGACAACAGCAACATTGTGCTAGTAAAGTGAGACGTAGCATGAAAACACAAAGCACCCACATCAAGTTTCACAAGTGAATGTCACTGCAGTTTGCCAATGTCCATCCGTGCACTGCCGCTGTACACACACAACCACTTCGTCATTCAGATCTGGTAGTATTGCTTGACGGGGCCAATTTTTTAGATGGAGGATGCAGCATATAAATGCCACATCATTTATGTTCATGTACACCAACCAGAGGCGGAATAATAAAAACAACAAAGTCACCAAAAGTTATGGACTGAATGCTTCAAACTGCTTTTCAGACATCGCGGCGAGAGGTGACAAATGGGATTAGTCATGTCACCTTTGACTATACCACTTTGTCACAAGAGAGGAACAGAGAAGGATGTTTTCAAAAAGGAAAAATGACAGTGGATGACAGATTGTAAGACTGTCTCATCTCCAGTCAGTCCATGAGAGTCTGGCTCAGACAAATGGCTCTTTTTTTTATCGAGGAAACTGGCACAAAAATACAAAATAAAATCATACCATTTCTTCCTAATTTTAGGAGTGAAACAAATTGCAGGCCTTGGATAGGAATCAGAAATGAAGCCAGATATGAAGAGTATTCTGCTGGCTTGCACTCACTGATCTCTGGTCATTCTCAAGCTATTATTACAAGTCGTAGCCATTTAGTGAAAGAAGGGAAAAGCCAACTATTTAGACAAATTTTAGTGCATCTTTAAATGGTGGAATTATATTCTTACTTCCTCTTATACATTTCTTTGTGATGATGGATTATGTCCTCTTGGTGTGAATGAAACAGATTACATTTTTCTTTTTTCCCTGCTAGGTGACTTTCTTTTTGTTTTTCCTCTCATCCTAGCAAACTCTATGATTAATCATTCTTGGTCAGATCAAAGTTTTTCTTTTAAAATTCTTTCCCTGCCAAGTTGTTCAAGACTCAGGGTATCCTTTTTTTTTTTTTTTCCTCTACAGCTATCGAGGATAGAGTTTTTAGCACACTTCCTCTTCTGATGTTTTGAATTTGGCTATTGGCAGTTACTGTGGTAGTCCTGGCCAGTTCCATGAAGGATCCCATCTGATCAAATGTATTTCGGATTCGTCCGAAAATGGAAAGAATACAGAAGATACTGCCGTATTATTCAGGCTTCTTTGATGCTGTCTTTAGAGTCTGACTGTCTGAGCAGCCACTGAAAGAATTTCCACTGATAATTCTCATGCCAAATCAGAAGCACTCGTCTGTATTTTGGGATTGCGGAGAGAGACGGAGATGGATAATTGTGGATTGATAGATCCCTACATGAGGAAATGCCAACAACTCACACAAACATTCATAATATACAATAGAATATCTATCGCTAATAGATTCTAAAAAGTTTAATTGCTGCTGGAATAAAAGCCCTTTGTCAGTTTCAAATTGTGCCTGAACTCATTTTGTAAGTGCAGGCACTTCAAGTCCTCTCTGTGCAATGATTCTAGTTTTCCCTTTGTGTTTGTAATTATTTCCTCCCTTTTAGTCCTTTGTCTCCTTGGACATATTTGTCACTTTCTGGGTGAACACGTTTGTGCAGTGGGTGTGGCACTACAACTCTGTCCTGTCATCCTTACGTCCAGCCTCCTCAATAACCTCATCAGCCTCACAGTTGTGTGCACTCTTCACCAAATTGTTGTGGTGTTCACAAGTTATTCTAAAATGGCATTGTAGTTTAGCTACCTTTTCTGTGTTATGGCAAGATATCAGCTATCACACTCTAACTTAAATGTCCCATATTATGCAAAATCAACCTTTTTTTTTGTCCTACCAGTCGCCAAACTGAAAAAAGATGACTCACTCATGTTTTTGTGGTCCTCTGCAGTCTTAGTACAGGAGATAAAACACTCGATGTTGACTTCCGCACTCATTGGGACGTCACAATGCGCTAAATTCCTGGAATTGTTGTCTCACGGCGCTCCGCTTTGTCCGTAAAACACGCGAGGGTGCTGGCGAGGGCAACGGTATCCGAAAATCAGAAGTCCGCGAAATCCGCGAAAAGTTCTATTCTTGGCTCCACAGTGCAGCACAGAGTCCTGAACAGACTTCCAGCCTCAGAGGATTTATCTGGTCCGGTGGATACATGTTATGTATGACGGCAATGTTCTGGTTAGAGCCTGCATATCATTTTTCACAGCACAGTGCTCTTTAGCACGTTAACACAATTTTAGTACGATTTCCTGTAATTATGATTGTTATTTTTATATATACATATTTGTTTTTTTGTTTTTTTTAAGTAATGGCTTAAGGTGGAAGCATGCTGCTGAGGGAAAACAAAGAATCCAGTTATAAAAGACATTAGAGGTATGTGACACCTCAGGAAAACCGATTGTCTCTGCAGGATTTCCTGCCTCGGGTATGATCTTACAGCAGTTTGTAATTCTACTGACATGATGAAGAATCAAAATATCCTATGGTTTTCAGATTATTGGGAAAAAAATTGAATCATGCTTCTATCCTCAAATATTCTATGCAGACGTCCTATTGCGCAAAAGCAATTCATTTTTACGTCTGAAATCTTAATAGTTATTTACTGAAACAAGCCTTTCTTTTATAATTCATCACATCACTGTTTATTGAGGAGCACACATTCCTGTGATGTAAAATCAATCTTGGAAAGGCTTCAGTATTTTTCCATTTTCATTGGTTTGGATCACTGATATCAAAACACCCAATCTGTATTCTCTCTATGATGGCATACTGATTCCAAATTGTTTTACACGCATAAGATGGATTTACCGCTGTGCTTTAAAAGTGTTCAGCAGCTTTACTCATTTACAATCTCATGCTCTGATGCCATCGCAAAGTGTTTCTGCCCTGCTGTCCACAATGGCTGCACTGAACTGAAGACAAGTGTCTCTTCTTTATTAGGTTATTTTATTGGCCCTCTCAACAGCTGCGACAGCCCCAGACGTGATCGAGTTTGGCTTGTTTTCACTACATCCTCTGCAAACTTTGACACCTGATTTCATTGAGGGAGATGGGATTTGAAAGGTGGGGGACACGGGTCGCCAAGTCCTCTTCTTCACGTTGTCTAATATGGTGTGCCTGAGCAGCTGGTTGTGAAAAAATACTTCCTTGTCTGTGGTCCACCCACTCTGATCTGTCCTTTCTGTCTTTCAGGTCAACAGATATCGTATGGTTTGTCTTAATATGTAGCCGGTCACAAAAATCACAGTCGGAGGTGATTTGAGGAGGCCACATGCAAGGCCACATGCGTTAAGAAAATCTGACTTCATCTCCTCAGCTGACATCCTCTCACACTACACTTCAAACTGCGAACGTCAACATACATCTTTTTTTTTTTTTTTTCAATGGTTAAAATCATGTTTCATAACAGCAGCATAAAGTAGATTCACTCAGCACCTCCACACACTTGTTTCTTTCTACCTGCTGTCACTCATGCAGACATGGAAGCTAAGGACATAATGTTGATACCAGATCTAAACAAGGCCTAAAGGTGGGTTCACACTGGATCTGTGTGCCATGCATTGGTGCTGATCTAGCGTACATAAGTTAGCAGGAGGTTGGATAGACATTTTCTCAATCAACAAATAGATATTTTCTCATTCTGATTGCTGTAGTAGTTGCCAATGGTAGATAGCTACTTACCACAGTGCCATTATTGTGAAATAGTATGAAATTAAATATTTAAAAATTAAATATTTAAAAAATTCACCAAAAATCAACAAATGGACATTTTCCCATTCTGATATCTGTAATAGTTGCCAATGGTAGACAGCTACTTACTACAGGTGAATTTTTGTTGATATTTGCCATTATTGTGAAACAGTATGAAATTAAATATTTAACTACAGCACTTTTCCTGTAGTAAGTAGCCACCTACCATTGGCAACTACTACAGCAATCAGAATGAGAAAATATCCATTTGTTGAGTGAGAAAATGTCTTTCGAAAACGAATATCCAGCGAATATCAAACCTCCTGCTAACTTATGCACGCTCACTGAGTGGCGGCTTCTCCTGCAGTTGTGTTGTTTACACTGGGAGCTATAGTCTGCTGTTGAGCTTCTATTATGTTTTGGGTTTGCCTTTAAACATCATACAAATATACTGATAAATACTACTCCTAAAATGACAGCACACTTCAGCATGAAGCCTCCACCATTAATCGAGCTTTTTTGTATTTTTTTAACTCAAACACTATAGTACTTTGAAACCAAATCACGACAACATGTTTGTGACATACAGGTATTTATCGGATAGAGATGCTCAAACTGAGGTGACAGATCATTTTGTCTGTTCGTACTATAAAATGCATCCACCCAGTGAAAAAAAAAAAACCACACATTTCTCGTGTGAGATGCAACTGAGTAACAGTTGTCTCGTGTGGGCACTGTGACCATTCTAACCTGTGAACATGTGTGTCAAAATGAAAAGGATGTCCTTTAGCGCAGAAACGTGTCTAGCGAGGACCTGGCTTTAGTGTTGCTGGCAGAAATGTAGAATCGTATAAAAGATCCACTTTATTGTTCTTTTTGGCTTCACTGCATTTCTAATTGCCTCATAAATTTGCAAATTGATTAATGAATAACTGAGATTAACATAAACAACACCAGTCTCTTTGTATACGCACAACACTACATTCATGCCATGCTGATTCATTCTGGACTGACCGACTGAATGCAAAACACACCTCTATGGCTTTAACAGCCACTTCGAATATGGGAATCGTTTCACTGGTCAGTTGACAACTGCAGGGATTAAATTGCATGTTTCTCCATAGGAGCTTGCGAGACTATTTTTGTTGACCGGTGGGCTCAAGACACCTTGAGGTGTATCTAACCTGCTATTAGTTTCTCTACAAGGAGACAAGAGTGCCGGCAGTGCCCTGAAGATCAGCCTCAGTGGGAGCTTTCTGTGCTCAGCACTAAAACCACTTTGCCCAGTGGAATGCAGGCACAGACAGGGACAGGGACAGGTCACCTGCTGCTAATCTCAGTCTGTTGGCTAAGAAGTCAAAAAAAGTGAAAATAATATTCTTTAAAGAGTACTTGGGGTGGACAACCCTGCTGCTGCTGCTGCTGGGTTATAGCAGTTGGTGCACACTTTGTCTCCAGCCAGCACAATGCAGCACTTTACAATGTACTGTTTTATGATGTGACATGGTTGAGTATAGCCACAGTCTCAACAGACCACACCAGTGAACAGGAACAAGAAATGACACTAAAAGGAAAGAGACAGCCTTTTGTGAGGCTTTTTGTTTTTCCCAGCACAGTCATCCACTGATAGGAAACTAAGACCATAAGAATAATGCCTGGAAACCTATTGATTACAATTCCCAACTGCACTCTTTACTAGGTTTGTGGCGATATATACTCACGGAGCCCTTTATTAAGTACACAGTACACCTAATAAAGTAGCAGGAGTGACACCTGGTGTGGATCTTCTGCTGCTGTGGCCCATCTGCTTTAAGGTTTGACGTGTTGGGCATTCAGAGTTCATCTTCTGCAAACCATGGTTTGTCACGAGTGATAATTTGAGTTGATGTTCCGAATAATTTTTTTGCTTCAGAGAACTGCTACTCACTGGATATTTTCTTTTTTGCAGACCATTCTCTGTAAATCTTCGAATTGAAATGGCTTTGCAGGAAATTCTCTGTCGATCAGAAGTTTCCGAAACAATCAGACCAGCCCGCCTGGCACCAACAGCCATGTCACATTAAAATTCACTAAAATAACCCTGTTCCTCATTTTAAAACTCAGTTTGAACTTCAGCAGAACGTTAGTTGTTTTTGCACACACAGCAATTAGTGATAGTGAATTTGACCTCTGCATTTACACACCAGTTGTGAACACACACACAAGCCGGGTGCAGGAGCAGTGGGCAACACTTACCTGAACCCGGGGAGTGAAGGGGATTAGATGCCTTGCTCAGGGGCACTCCAGCCCTTGATCCGTCCCAGGATTTGAAACCATCAACCTTCCACTTACAAGCCGAACTCCTTTCCTCTTGGCAATGGACTTCCCATGGCTGCAGACCATGACTACATGCCTGAATATATTGGTTGCTGCCATACATTGCACTAACAAGCCCCTAAACAGATGTAACTGATCCATTGGCCGGGGACTGTATGTCATTAGAGTAAATGGTCAACTCTGCACTTTTGGATAGGTTATACCAGGCACATTTGTGAAAATGTGGCTCCAACACTGCAAGGGTCATTCAGAAAGAACAGGCCTGTGGCGATACCAACTGAATGGTCTTTTGAGACAAGTAAAATCAATTGCATTGATCGGTCTGGGCCATGCCAGGCATTCTCTAGTTAGCAAAGTTTAGACCTCATCATTCTTGGCTAACTTGTCGTCTAAAGTACTGCGTAAAAGTGAATGTGATGAAGAACTTCATATGCCTATACGAAGCATCGTAATGGGGTAAAGCCTTACAGCAATTACTGAATATGTGCCAGAAAATCTGTGTAATATGGTAAGTGGTTAAGCCACAGTAAAACCCCATTAAACAGACCAAAGCCTATGTGAAATTGGGCCTTTTTTCACTCTCACATTGATAGCAAGCATTCAGACAAACAAAGAAGTCCTTCTAAATTGTATGATAGCTGTGCACGCTTAATGTGCTTGCAATAGCAAAACTCATTTCAATAAAAGAAAATGATGAATTCCTTTAAAGACTTTTATAGCCTCAAAATGCAGTTTGAATATGTGAGGTTCATCATAATTTCTTGTTTAATTTGTCCCCCTTTTTTTAAAAATTTGCATTTACCAAAACAGTGAAGCTGCATAAGTTTTAGATGTTGTTATGTTGTACATTATGTCCATTTGAGTAAATTGTACAGCTGTGGCAAATCTCCTTGCTGGGCAGTTATGGTAAAATGTTGTTTTGCTGGCAAACATTAGGGCTAAATTATGTTGGCAGCGCAGGAATGAGACAATACAAACCAATGCTTAATTATGCTGTCATGTCACAGTTATCTTTATGTAGCAGCATGAATGAATTTCATCGCATGCATTTTAGTCAATTTGAATTTACGTATAAATATGGTAGATCGCCCCCGGTTTCACTCTTTGCACTCCTTCCCGACGCGTCACTTCCGGTCGGAGTGTTTGGCTCTTGGTGAGTAGGATTGTGTGCTGCTCCGCGTTTCTCCCGTTCATCTACCTGTATGCTTATGGAGTTTCTTTTGTGTACTGCAGAGCAACTGGGTTTGCACGCCTTGCTCAAGGTGCGCTGTTTGTTCCGCTTGCGGTGGTAAGTGTCCTCTTCTCTCTCCGCATCATTCTGCCTGGTGCCTCACGGCTAACGCTGAGGTGGTTGCAGGTGAATGCCGGTAGCAGCGCGACTCTCTCTCTTTCTCTCTTCCCCCGATTTGTTGTGCGGGCATCATACTCTGCAACAAGGTTTGTGATTTGTTTTTATTGCGGCGCTTAAAAATATTATTTTAGCTTAATAATAAGTGTTAATTTTGTATTTTTTTAGATAAATGTTGGCAACCTGGCTTAAAAAAAAAGGAAATGTGATCTGGATGACGTCACAATCAGCTGTTGATCAGCTGTCCGCTGCTGTTTTGTCTCTCCATGAAATTCTGCCGCGTCTCAGCGTGACTCCTGCTCCCGATTGTCGTTCACTGCCTGTACTGCATGGGACTGTCGTGTGTCGGCTTGTTTTAGTTTGATGCCTTAGTTTAGGTTTATTTCTTTATTTTGTTAACTTGGTTTTGTTTGTTCACTTGTCCTTTTGTTTTGATTCCCAATATTTATTTTGGTTGGATTGATCTGATTTATTTCTTATTTTTTTTGTTACAGATATTTGTTTAGGTCATACGTTTAAGATTTAGGTATTATATTGGTTATTTCTTTTCATTAATTATTGTATAATTAATTTGGGCAATCTTATGTAGTTCAGTTGGTATAATTTGCCCAGTCGTTATTGTAATTATTTTGTTTAATTTGTTTATTAATTTTCTTTATATCGCTTGTTATTTGTTTGATTTGTTCTTATTTCTGTGCAATTTATATTTTGTATAATTTGCCCAGTCTTTGTGAGAATCTTGAGTTTGTTTTCTGTGTGATTAATTTCTTTATCTTGTTTTAGTTGCCGAGGCCGGTGGTGGTGGTGCTGGTGACCTGGGTGGCGGTGTTCGTTTTCCCTGTGTGCTGTGGTCCCTTGGGATTTGGGTATTCACTGTGTGTGTGTGTGTGTGTGTGTGTGTGTGTGTCTGTCACATACCTGGGTGATTGAGTTAAATTTAATTTGGACTCCTCCCCTCACTAGCCCCATTTCACCCCAAGCCTCAGTTTAAAACATGTTCCTTTTTCTGGTGTGAATGGTTAAATTGTGTTTTTTTAAAAAGAGGATTTAAACAATAAATTGTATTTTTCTTACATTTCTGAGCCACGTCTCTTGCATCCTGAGTAGAATTTACTTGCGTGTCCTTTATTGGGGTAAATCTTTGGGTGAAAGTCCCAAGGTGGCGTTGTCAGTCTCTAGTAGGCTACAAACAGGACCTTGTTAGTCCTAATAACTTTAGCTTTAGCAATATTACGTTACTTTGTTTGGTTCCCTCCTTACACTCGCCACAAAACCTGGCGTTGTCAGCAGGATTTACTCTAACAGCAGAGACGTGTGTTCATTTTGTGTTTAATTTGTGACCTAACATTTTTTTGTTTTTCTTTTGTTGTTTTCGGTAGGCACACGGGGCATCAGTGAGAGACAAAGCAGCAGTGGATCTTCAGGTTGGCCTAAGAAGGTTTCCTTGCTACAGGTTTGACATTTGTGGTGCTGTTGCACTGTAGTTTCACCTGGTAGTGAGTTTCGTGTTAGTCATGGGGGAAGAGTTACAGGAACTTAGAGCCTTGGTGGCGCAGTTAAAAGCTGATAACGAGCGGCTGCGTCAAGAGCAGCCTGGCCCTAGTGCGTCATCTGCCACTTCGGCACAATCTACTGCCCCTTCTACTTCTAGTGTCTCTGTAGCAGAGAGACTAGTCTTCGTGCCCCGAGATAGGAAGTGTCCCATCTTTAGGGGGAAAATGGGTATAGGGTTGAGTGAGTGGATAGAGGAGGTACAGGCCTGTATGAGGGCACGACATTTATCTTTTTCTGACCGTGCATATTTTCTGTATGACCACTTGGAGGGTGAGGCTAAAGAGGAGATCAGGCATCGTTCTGGTGCGGAGAGGGAGGACCCTGATAGTATACTTGCCATCTTGCGCGAACTGTATGGTTGCACAGAGTCTTATGTTGCTCTGCAGGAAACATTTTTCTCTAGGAAGCAGCAGGAGGGAGAGACTCTTCAGGAGTTCTCTCTTGCGTTGATGGGTCTTATGGAGAGGGTGAAGCAGCGTGCACCTACAGGAGTCCTGAATGCCGACGCGCTTCTGAGAGACCAATTCGTTGAGCATGTGATGGAGAGTTCCTTGCGTCGTGAGTTAAAGCAGTTAGTGCGTAGACATCCTGCATGTACTTTGCTTGATGTCAGGGCTGAAGCGATCCAGTGGGAGCGCGAAGGTTTGCCTGGTGGTGGGAGGGCCCGCAGTCACTCAGTTCCCTCAGTGCTTGGTGTCCAGTATGTTGTTCATGGTAGCCATCAGGGGGCTGTCTCTTCCCCACCAGCGTCTGAGGTTTGTGAGATGAGAGAGATGCTAAAGCGGCAGCAAGAGCAGCTGAATCAGCTCACTGAGAGCATCACACGGTTGCAGAACTCTAATTGGAGTAGCCGTCCATCTCGTGCCGACCCTGTAATATGCAGACGTTGTAGGCAGCCTGGCCATTTTGCAAGGGAGTGCGATGGTGTGCGTGCACCTCACCCACAATCTTCTGCACAACCCCCATCTTATCACAGTAGGCCGCCTCATCCCACATCGGGATCGGGAAACTAGCGCCCACCAAACTGCAGAGCCACAGTTTGGATGGGGCAGCTACTGGCTCGCATGTTGGTTTTAGTAGTCCAGATGTTCCCAAGTTGATCTCGTCCTGTCCCCATGTTGACGTGGGCATGGGTGGGGTAAGGGTCCCTTGCTTAGTCGATACTGGTTCTATGGTGTCCACTGTTTCTGAGACCTTTTTCCATCAGTATTTTGAACCTTGGGGCCAGGAGCGCCTCCAGTCATGCCACTGGTTGCAGCTTCGAGCTGCTAACGGGTTAGCTATCCCTTACATTGGCTACTTGGAGCTGGAGGTACAACTTTGTGGGAAGTTGATGTCCAATTGTGGGGTGTTGGTTGTGAAGGATCCCCCTGGGGGTATACCTGCTCAAGTGCCTGGTGTCCTGGGAATGAATGTGATACGTAGGTGCTACCAAGAGCTCTTTGGTGAGTACGGTGAGGCTTTGTTTTCTCAGCCCTGCTTCTCTGGGACCCCAGAGGCCGTTGTGCAGGCACTGCAGCAGTGTCAGCGTGTGGATGCTCAGACCCCTTGGGATGGTCCAGGGAAGGCAAGGGTCAGAGGCAAGAAGGCTTGGCGTATTCCTGGTGGCGTCGTGAAGATCGTGGCAGCCACCTGCTCCGAACAGTATTCGGGTTCCACAGTCTTGTTTGAACCCCCAGCCTCTGGTTTGCCTGCTGGCTTGCTCACCTCCCCTGCCCTAGTTCGAGTGATTGGGGGCACGACCTATATACCAGTTGTTAACGTGGGCTCCACCGATGTGATGTTGTATTCCCGCACTGTTGTTGGTACACTAGATGATGTAAATGTTGTAAGTCTTCCTTCAGGAGTCACTGAAGTGCCATCTGGTGTAACCACCTCGTCATCTCAGACAGTTTCCCCTATGGGACAGCACCAGATGCAGGACATTGATTTGTCATCATTGTCTACAGAGGAACAGGTTCGAGTGAGGTCTCTGCTGAGGCAGTACACCACCGTCTTCTCAGCCCATGATGGAGATCTGGGCTGTACCAACCTGCTCTCTCATGACATACCCCTGGTTGATGATGTTCCAGTCAGACAACGCTATAGGCGCATTCCACCTTCAGAATATGAGGTTGTGAAAGAACACATCAGTCAGCTGCTCTCATCGCAGGTAATCCGGGAGAGTAGCAGCCCCTATGCATCCCCCATTGTGTTGGTGAGGAAAAAGGATGGTAGTCTGAGAATGTGTGTTGACTACAGACAACTTAATGGAAAAACCAGAAAAGATGCTTTCCCTCTGCCTCGCATAGAGGAATCATTGGATGCGCTGTCAGGTGCTTGCTGGTTTTCCACCCTCGACCTGGCCAGTGGCTATAATCAAGTGTCAGTGACTGAGTCAGACCGTTCTAAAACTGCCTTTTGTACCCCGTTTGGCTTGTTCGAGTGGAACAGAATGCCGTTTGGACTTTGTAATGCCCCGAGCACGTTCCAGAGGCTGATGCAGCGCATTTTTGGGGATCAGCAATGTGAGTCACTACTGCTGTATCTTGATGATATTGTTGTGTTTTCATCAACTGTTGAACAGCATCTCGAGCGGTTGCATGTCGTGCTGGATCGACTCCAAAACGAAGGTCTAAAGGCCAAGCTCAGCAAATGCGCCTTCTTTCAGAAAGAGGTGCATTACTTGGGCCATGTCATATCGGGTGAAGGTGTTTCTACTGACCCCAGCAAGATTGATGCAGTTGTTAAATGGCCAACACCCACTACTGTCTCTGAGTTGCGTTCTTTTCTTGGTTTCGCCAGTTATTACCGGCGGTTTGTGGAAGGGTTTGCCCAGTTGGCAGCTCCCCTGCATAAGGCTGTGGCAGAGTTTGGTCGTACCACGACTGGTAAGAAATCTAAGAATGAGGTGATTAAGCGTTGGATGGAGGATTGCGATACAAGTTTCCAAGCACTTAAGGCTAAGCTCACTACTGCTCCAGTATTAGCCTATGCTGATTTTTCCCTCCCTTTTATTTTGGAGGTTGACGCGAGCCATGGTGGCTTGGGGGCGGTTCTCTCGCAGAAACAAGCAGGAACGGTAAGACCGATAGCCTACGCTAGTCGAGGCTTGAGGCCTACAGAAAGGAACATGGTGAACTACAGTTCCATGAAGCTTGAGTTCTTGGCCCTTAAGTGGGCCATGACCGAAAAATTTAGAGAGTACTTGCTAGGTAACAAGTGTGTTGTCTTCACTGACAATAACCCCCTGAGTCATTTGTCATCTGCTAAACTGTCTGCAGCTGACCAGCGATGGGCAGCTCAACTCGCCTCTTTTGATTTTGATATTAAATACAGGTCAGGGAAGAGCAATCAGAACGCCGACGCCTTGTCTCGTCAGTACCCACCTGGTCCTCAGGATTTGGAAGCCATGCTTCCAGGTACTGCCATGCCCAAGCCATTGCAGCAGGTTCTGGTTTTGAGAAAGCCTGAGGTAACCCAAGCCACCATTGTAGCTCTGCCACAGCACACTAATTCTGAGATAGGTTCCCTCCAGCAGGCTGATCCTGTTATTCTGGAGTTGCTGCCGTTTTGGCGAAAAAAGCAGCGTCCCAGCCGTGAGGAGCGGGCACTAATGTCTCAGTCCACATTGACCCTGCTTCGTCAGTGGGACCGCCTGGTTGAGAGGGACGGAGTCCTGTGCCGCAAGGTTTCTCGCTCTGATAGTGCAGAGCCTGTGTTTCAGGTGCTGCTACCTGATGCTCTCACCAAGGAGGTTTTGACCCACGTCCATCAGGAGCACGGTCATCAGGGAGTCGAACGAACGTTGGCACTGTTGCGGTCCCGGTGCTATTGGCCCGGCATGTCCTCGGATGTGGCGCAATGGTGCCATGCATGTGAGAGGTGTCAGGTTGCAAAAGATGTCCACCCAACAGCTCATAGCTATATGGGCCATCTTTTAGCATCACGCCCGAATGAAATTCTTGCCATCGACTACACCACTCTTGAGCCTACCCAGAATGGTGTTGAAAACGTCTTGGTGATGACGGACGTTTTTAGTAAATACACCATAGCTGTCCCCACCCGGGATCAGCGTGCCTCCACAGTGGCTAAGGTTCTGGTATTGGAGTGGTTTTACAAATTTGGTGTCCCCGCTCGGTTACACTCCGACCAGGGCCGTAATTTTGAGAGCTCACTTATACAGCAACTTTGTAGTTTGTACGGCATTGTGAAGTCGCGCACTACCCCGTACCATCCTGAAGGGAATGGTCAGTGTGAACGGTTTAACAGGACACTCCACAACTTGCTGCGCACACTGCCTGTCTCCCGAAAGAGGGACTGGAACTCCTGTTTGCCTCAGGTCCTTTATTGTTATAATACGACTCCCCATCAGGCTACTGGAGAGTCACCGTTCTTCTTGATGTTTGGCCAGGAGCCCCGACTGCCCCTAGATTTTCTGTTAGGTAGAGTTGAGACTCCTGTTGACGGTTCTGTCCATGAGTGGGTCCAGGAGCACCAGGCACGTCTGCAGGTGGCTTTTGCAGGTGCAAGTGAGCGCTTGCAACAGGCGGCAGCCCGCCGAAAGCAAGTCCATGACCAGCGTGTGAAAGCTCTGCCACTGAGGGAGGGCCAGTTGGTATTCTTGCGGGATTTCAGTGCAAGGGGGCCCCACAAGACCCAGGATAGATGGAGTTCAGTGAGGTATCGAGTGTTGAGGGCACCTGTAGAAAGTGGCTCGGTGTACACAATTGTGCCAGTGGACGACCAGACTAAGATCAGGCAGGTCCATCGCAGAATGTTGAAGGCTGTAGTTGGAGCAGACCCCTCTGGTTGTGCCTCCCCTCTTAATCCACCACCTGTGGAAGAACCACCAGTTGAAAATGAGTGCTCATTTGATTATGATTTGTTGGTTTTTAGGCAACGATCCCCAGTGGCCTCTCGGCCCGTGCCTGCCACCAGGTCAACTGTGGTGACCCAGGCGACCCCCCAAATGCCAGTCCCACTATCGGGCCCCAATCCCTCTGGGTGTGACCTTTTGACAGCACCACGCACTGGGGAATCAGAACCCTTGGTCTCTCTCTCAAGTGGTGGCCCTGGTCCTGGCTATATGGCTCCACGCCGGACCATGCGTTCAACTGCTGGTCACCATTCTAATGTGCACCACATCCCACGGCCAGCTGGGCAGGTGGAGGTTGCCGTCGCTCCTGCGCCAGTATCCAATGCAGTGTCTGCTTTATTTAGACCTTGGAACTAGCATGTCTTTGTTGGGAAGTCGTCCATCGTCGGGACGACGATGCAAGAAGCAGGGATGGAATGTAGCAGCATGAATGAATTTCATCGCATGCATTTTAGTCAATTTGAATTTACGTATAAATATGGTAGATCGCCCCCGGTTTCACTCTTTGCACTCCTTCCCGACGCGTCACTTCCGGTCGGAGTGTTTGGCTCTTGGTGAGTAGGATTGTGTGCTGCTCCGCGTTTCTCCCGTTCATCTACCTGTATGCTTATGGAGTTTCTTTTGTGTACTGCAGAGCAACTGGGTTTGCACGCCTTGCTCAAGGTGCGCTGTTTGTTCCGCTTGCGGTGGTAAGTGTCCTCTTCTCTCTCCGCATCATTCTGCCTGGTGCCTCACGGCTAACGCTGAGGTGGTTGCAGGTGAATGCCGGTAGCAGCGCGACTCTCTCTCTTTCTCTCTTCCCCCGATTTGTTGTGCGGGCATCATACTCTGCAACAAGGTTTGTGATTTGTTTTTATTGCGGCGCTTAAAAATATTATTTTAGCTTAATAATAAGTGTTAATTTTGTATTTTTTTAGATAAATGTTGGCAACCTGGCTTAAAAAAAAAGGAAATGTGATCTGGATGACGTCACAATCAGCTGTTGATCAGCTGTCCGCTGCTGTTTTGTCTCTCCATGAAATTCTGCCGCGTCTCAGCGTGACTCCTGCTCCCGATTGTCGTTCACTGCCTGTACTGCATGGGACTGTCGTGTGTCGGCTTGTTTTAGTTTGATGCCTTAGTTTAGGTTTATTTCTTTATTTTGTTAACTTGGTTTTGTTTGTTCACTTGTCCTTTTGTTTTGATTCCCAATATTTATTTTGGTTGGATTGATCTGATTTATTTCTTATTTTTTTTGTTACAGATATTTGTTTAGGTCATACGTTTAAGATTTAGGTATTATATTGGTTATTTCTTTTCATTAATTATTGTATAATTAATTTGGGCAATCTTATGTAGTTCAGTTGGTATAATTTGCCCAGTCGTTATTGTAATTATTTTGTTTAATTTGTTTATTAATTTTCTTTATATCGCTTGTTATTTGTTTGATTTGTTCTTATTTCTGTGCAATTTATATTTTGTATAATTTGCCCAGTCTTTGTGAGAATCTTGAGTTTGTTTTCTGTGTGATTAATTTCTTTATCTTGTTTTAGTTGCCGAGGCCGGTGGTGGTGGTGCTGGTGACCTGGGTGGCGGTGTTCGTTTTCCCTGTGTGCTGTGGTCCCTTGGGATTTGGGTATTCACTGTGTGTGTGTGTGTGTGTGTGTGTGTGTGTGTCTGTCACATACCTGGGTGATTGAGTTAAATTTAATTTGGACTCCTCCCCTCACTAGCCCCATTTCACCCCAAGCCTCAGTTTAAAACATGTTCCTTTTTCTGGTGTGAATGGTTAAATTGTGTTTTTTTAAAAAGAGGATTTAAACAATAAATTGTATTTTTCTTACATTTCTGAGCCACGTCTCTTGCATCCTGAGTAGAATTTACTTGCGTGTCCTTTATTGGGGTAAATCTTTGGGTGAAAGTCCCAAGGTGGCGTTGTCAGTCTCTAGTAGGCTACAAACAGGACCTTGTTAGTCCTAATAACTTTAGCTTTAGCAATATTACGTTACTTTGTTTGGTTCCCTCCTTACACTCGCCACATTTATATAGTTCAAGAACCAATGTAACACAGGTAACAAGTCCTCTGTGACGACTGGCTATCCATACTACACAACCATTATATCATAGTATACGTAGTTTGGTAGTTTGTTCAATTACTGAAAACGGAGTACTGTGCTGTGGTTGATGCAATAATTCTGATCAACCCATTTGAATTCAAGCTGAAAGTTGACACTTCAAGCACATCTTGATTTGCTCCATTTGAAATCCCACTGTGGTTGTGTATAGATGCAAAATTACACATGTTGTGTTACTGTCCAAATTCTTTGTACATGACTGTGGGTTGTATGTCTGCACTTAGATATCTAGCGTGAAATACTGCCCCAGCAGTGACAGGCACGGACCTTGGTCATCAAAAATACATAATAGCAACTGAACAGTCCACTATACATCATCTGTGCCAGTGCCTTCCAACTCCAACATGAGTTAACGTGCCATTCTTTGAAGTAAACACAAAGAAAACCCACCACCATGGTGTGTTTGGTGTCATTGCACAGTAGGACAGCACACATTCATTATGCCTTGATATACTTGTGTGCTGCTATAGGCTCTGAATTGATCCAGCAGAGAACTATGACTGATCAGTTTGATTTATTTAATTGTATTTATCCAGGAGAGTACCATCTCTTTACATGGCAGAGCAGGAAGAAATGTTTTGATTGACGGTGAATGTATAACAAAAATAAGGGTTGTTGAGGTTGCAGGAGGCTTTATTGCCCCCCTGTGAGATACTATTGAAAGAGGCTGATGTGGACTCAGGAGCAGGTGTGACCAAGCATGCAGTTGGGATGGTTGCGAGTATATTGAAGCTTTGCTTGTTGTGTGTGTGGGGGGGGGGGGGCAAAGTATTGAAGAAAGAGACATGCTTGCTGTGGAGCATAACGGGGACCAGTTGTAGCAGGAGACAAAACAAGGAGACTGCGGACACCAAGCTCCCCGGGGGATGTTCAGTTAATCAAGACAAACAAAGATAAAAATCTTTTTTTCCATTCATCACAGAACTGATAATCTACTAGCTCAATAACTTTTATTGTGCGGTTCCCCTTTTGTTTGACCCTGTTTTAGCATTGCTGGCAGATCTCCGTGCGATATTAGAAACCTTGTGTGATCCCATCCCATCCCCGGAGCTAGCTTTTTTTTCCGTGTCACACTTTTAAATTCAAATCACCCTTTCTCTATGACCCTTAAGCAATCATCAAGGACAGAGTAGTTTATTACAGATTAAGAAGGCACTGACTGTGCATAGTAATTAAAGCTGCACTGCACAACTTTTGGTGATTTTTTTGTTGTTGTTCATAAACCTCATCTTTAAAGTAGCTCAGACCTGATTGAGGGACTGGTGTTTTTTTAGCAATAGAATACTCTTGGGCGCTACTCTGCATTATAACTCCAAGCTTTTTGCAGCCATCTTGCTTTACTAGCACAATGTTTCTGTTGAGTCTGTCTGTGTCGTGACCTTTAAAGAAATGTGTTTTGTTTGTGTTCAGATCTTGTATCGCTCATATGGAGCCCATCAGCTTTGTGTGAACTCATTTGACAATGGTTTGACTCATTTGTTTATGTCACAAGTTAGAAACTTAAGATATAATGACACAAGAGACGACTAAGCGTCAGTAAGATGTTTGCAAAGCAAAAATGAAACTCATTAGCAATTATAAAGTAATACAAGTCTGTATACTCGTCATTATGTGGTCCACCACTTTTCACAGCAGCCTACTATTACAACTACAAGATCACAACAATATGGAAAGACATACAATTAAAAGGTATGATGACACATAGCACAGAGAGATTTCACTACTTGGTTCAACAATATACATAATAAAATGGCCATAAGAAAAGTCAGTGTCCTTACCGGCTTGCATGCAAAAAAAGTATTTTTAACAGGCTATGGTGTCATATCTAGGAAGTTGTGTTAAGTTATGTTTAGTTCATGTCTGTCTTGTGACTTCCTGCTTTATTTTGACATCTCCCTTTGCTCTTGTTTCAGATAACTTGCCCTTCCCCTGTGGGTTTCCCGCCAGTCTGATTGTCTTCCCCGCCCTGATTGTTTCCACCTGTTCCCCATTACCATGTGTGTGTGTGTGAGTCTACATATAGTCTGTGCTTCCCTTTGTCCTGTGCCAGTTCGTCTTGTTTTGTGAAAACAGAGAACCCACGCCAGTCCATGTCAAGCAGTTTAATTGTCAGGTTTTGTAAATCTTATTTGATACCTTGTTTTGCTTTTGCTTATCTAGTTATTCCTCCAAAGAGTGATTTTTTTTGTTGTTGTTACTTTTCCTCCATTGAGAGTGATTTTTTTTTGATACTTTGTTCAATAAATCTTTTTACTTTTTGAACTCGTCTGAGTCGTGCATTTGGGTTCAAATCCTTGTTCAGGCGTGACATAATGGTCGCAGTTTGAAAACCATGATGTTGAAATTGATAGTGATGGCGTTTTTTTTATGTAGCATGGTAGTGAATGCATTACTTTTCAATGGCTGGTAATGACAGTAGGCTCTAGGCTTCTATTTTCCTGCGTGTTCAAGCTATTATACTCTCAACAGGCATAGTTTGCTCTGTATTCACCAATGTGCATATGTTTGTGTACGATTCTCAGACCTTGGTTATGTGCATGTGATTATGAATCTCGATCATTACATTTGTTTAATTATTAATTTATTTAGTTTTATATATATGTATGTATGTATGTATGTGTATATATATGTATGTATGTATGTATGTGTATATATATATATGTATGTATGTATGTATAGATATATATATCTATACCAATACCTACCTAAGAGACAAATAATACAACAAAATCCACTTCATTTCACTCTGCTTGACTTAACCTTGGACTTTAAAGGCAACTTCACATGGAGTAAAACTGCAAGTCAAATCATCATCCAGTGCGCTCTTAAACTATACAAACGTGTATTCATTTTATATATATATATACATATATATATATATATACATATTCATTGTTTTGTTGTTTATGCACATATTATAGAATCTATAGGAACTGACATTTCCAAATACATTGTAATTCAAATGCTTGCTGATGAATTTCAGTGTTTCCCATGACTTCCAAGTGATACGGCCCAGTGGGCCTGCACTGCTAAGTTTCCATTGGAAGAGTGGAAAAGTTTGATTTTCTTTTCTCACACACTGAGAGAATTTGGTGCCAATGTGCTGCTAACCAATTACTCTCTCACAACACAATTATAAATATTCACTGAAAACATTAAATATTGATTGCTGCCTGTTAACTCGGAGCTTGAATGAAATTAAAACAAATACTAATCACACCCTGGCACATCAGCAAACTTTATTAAACCTCTAATGAATTCAAACTGATGGCCCACCATTTCGTAGGACTCTCACCTCATTTATCTTTGTCAATTCAGATTTTAAACGGTGTGGAATAAATTACAAAATACAATCAATTCAGATTTTGCATATGCACATCACTTATGCGCTCTCTTTAAAAAGGAGAGTTAGACCCACCACTAGCTGTGTAATTGTTGACCTTCCACCCTTAGCCCTTCGGTGAAAATAGATGGCTCTCCATCTTATAGCATTTAAAACTCATCTCAGCTACCCTCTCTGTCGAGTGTTAATGGACCTCTTCATAGGCCATCTGTGAATCACGAGAGGGGGGAAAAAAATCAGAATATGAGGAAATGCCACTGCCTATGAAACAGCGGTGCATTTTATAGCAGTTGTGTAAAATTTAAATTCATTGAGCAAGTTCAAAACGCCCTTTAGTCTACAGGCTACTTCTCTTTGAAGTCGGATTTAATGAACCATTAAAAGTGTTTGAATTATGTTTATGTTACTCTCGTGTCAGTCATTTTTAAGACACAAAAACGTTTTATACCTAGCACAAAAGTTGCATGAATCAGATTCTAATTACAAAATTCTTATTGACCCTTACGATAAGAAACAATACATAAAAAAAATACTCTAATTAATAATACTAGTACATTTTACTTATGGATGCCTTTAAAGAAACTCAAGGTCACCTTACAAATACAATAACAATGAAATATCAAGCAATGCAAGCTGAAGGGATAGTTAACTGTCAATGATGCACTGGCTTTTTGAATCAATGAACAGATGGGGGCAGTTGAATGAACTTAATTCTATGGCTTTCAGTTCAACACCTCCAGAATTCTTTTTTGTTTTATAATGTGGAACTAATTACACCAGACCCCTCAGCTAAATATTGAGATTTAAGAAATCTCCTTGGTAAATTTTGGCAAGGAATTGAAACACATTTTTTTTAAGTCTTTTTAACTGATAAACATTTCAGCATTGTTCAGTTTGATTCTTGTTTTGGACGTCGCGCTCATGACTCTTCGTGATGACACTCTCTGACCAATCAGTGGCCGGCAGTTTGTTGACCTCACATTTTAGTATTGACTCGGCTTGCTTGGAACCTCGTCAGAAATAGATGTACTATCCTCATAATGAAAAAAAAAAAAAAACAACATGCTCGAACTGCATTTTTTGAAAAGTGCCATAAGTTTACAAGCTCTTCTGACTTCATCTTTCAGTAGACAAGCCCTTACACTGCACAATTTCTTTTTAAACACAGAGTCTTACATTTTGGGGAAATGAGTTTTAAAGGTGCCACAAGTTTTAAAGGAGGTTTTTGTTACCGTTTGGACAGATCTGCCATCTGTTCCCTCCTGTTGTAGTCTTCTAATCCAATTTAGCCATCTGCTGACTAAAGACAGAGTGATATCAATCTTCTAATGCAGCAATTCCCAAACTTAAGAATGCTGCAGCACAAATTAAGTCCTGAAAAAAATCCATCCTATCAAACCATCAATCACAACTCTGGTCAGATCAAATGTTTCCATATCCATGAAGATATATGGACTATTTATTACATAAACAGCCAGATTTTAAGACATTAAGGGACCTTTTCATATGTAAGGGATTAAGGTATACTCCATAAATAAGCTATAGTTATAATCCACCCACATACACTTTATACTTACAGAGCAACTTGAAAAGAATATTGAAGCTAAATTGCAAAACATTTTTTCTCATTAATTTTTAATGATGTGCCGCAACCCATCTGCAGTGCTTTTGTTGCCCACCAGGGGGCCATGGCAAAAACGATTGGATTCACTGTTACTAAATGCACTAAATTACACAATGTTCTTGCATTTAATGTCCTTTGTAATCTCAGTGCGATATTATATGTCTGTGATATCACTGTATATAAACACCATAGGCCTACATGGCTATTGTTTTCTCCAGCACCTGAGGACCACACTGCAGTCACAGTTGTCTGAGCTCAGCCTGGAGGGCAACTGTTTGTTTGGACGGTTAATCATCATCAGGCTGTAAATGGCCACTCTGTTGTGTGAAGGGAATCTCAGAGAGTTATCTCACCATGCAGGACATAATCAGACACAAGGTTAATGAGAGTTTGATGGAAGCATATGCCTCACACACGGCAGTGCTGTTGCACCACAATAACAGGGACAATGAGTTAATGTTGCAGGTCCAAAGGCAGAAACAAACAAAACACAACCATGAAAAATGTTGGGACAATATCATTTGATTTTCTTTGACTCATTTTCCAATAACATCAGTAATGCCTGCACAACTGTCTCTTCCAGTCGAACACTTTAGGGCAAACACACACTGCTGTGATGTCTCTCAGAAAGCCTTGATTACTATTTTCTGGCACTTGCTTACTCTGTTCCATGCAAATTTGCTGGAATAAGTGGTGTTACCTACCTCAACAACAGGATGACGGATAGTAAATCAAGCTTGGCAGGGCCAGGCCCCCCAGCTGAATGTGATGCAAGTCACTTCACTGCCTCATAGTTTCCCATTATTAGGTGGGCTGTAGTCTACCTAAAGCCCAAGTGCAAGAATGCTCTGCTCATCAAAGCAGACATTTTAAAACGTAATCATAAAACAATCTAGATGGACATTGTGCAAGTATGTGCAACACACACATTTAACATGCATTTAAATTGTGTGGTTTTATTCAGTATTTTAATACCGGGACTTGCTAACCAGTGTGTATCAACAGCTACTTGACAACACCTGTGTCCTCAAGGGGGCAATATACTGTATAAGTGATTCATCAAAACAGGTGTGACACAGAGCGGCTCAATGAAGCATAAATTAAAAGAAGGCAGTTTCATTTTCTTGGCTGATATACTGTGCTTTACTCTGACACACAGTAACTAACAAAAACAGTAAAGGTGCAGCTCTTACCAATGCCTTGTTAAGAATTTCAGGTGGTGCAACGAACATTTTATTTTTTTAAACTATTAATTACATAACATTAATGCATTACTTTTAATGTGCAGAACAACACTCTCTACGCATTATTGTGTTGTTTTTTGTTTGCGTTTTAAAAGGGACAGTAAAAGAAAAGCGATTATAAGTGGCAAAAAGTCATAATAGTCACTTTTGGTGTTTGTTCTAAATCTGTAACTGCGGTTAATGCATGTGATCTCTTTTGATGTGACCTTGTTCTTATAGGCTGTAAAACCTATCCCCATTTCCCTCCACTGAGGAAACAGCTTTTGATCATCGGTGATGGTGTTTTAGGTCTTTCAGTTATCACCCAAGTGACTCGGTTGATCAGACCTCCATGCAGCAGCCCATGGCAGCGTATGCTTTGCAAAGTGACTGGCCTGAATTGGAAAGCCCTGACACTCAACCTCCAAAGCTCAAACTCTTGTTTGCCAGCCTTTGCTCTGGCAGTTTTTCTTCAGTTCAAAATACTCATTAATACTAATATATACATACATATACATAATACTCTTTTTTTTAACACTCACAAGCTTCCCCCATCCACTCCTCCCATGGAATAATAAGCTCAAGCAAATTCACTTGCTTTGATGAGTCAGAGCACAGCACAATGTCAGGCCGAAATGTCTTCTGTGATTTTTTTCCATAGATTAGCCACCAGCTCCCATTCATAGACACTGAAGAGCTAGTAGGTTGTTATTGGTTGTCTTTGTCCCACTTTGACAAAGTTAATGGCTTTACAGGTCGTTTTTTCCAGCAGATACAGCTACAGATGGAATCGTCTATTGTCCAGAGAAACAGATTATGCTGTCAGTGGCTGTCAGCAAGAGCTTTTGGGCCATAATGTCTGGATGAGAAGAATAATGTAATATGGATCCATCTTCTAGAGATCATTCCATGTGATCTTTGAGTATAATGCATGATGATGATTTGATTTAGGCACCATGATGTCCCATTGACCTCTGTAGTTTCTTGGACCTCCCTTCCCTTGTGCTTTGCTGAATTGAGGGACTTCAATGCTCCAAGACAAACTCTTCCTTTAGTGACAGTTCCCACAGCACCTGTGGCAGCACAGTCCCACCGCCACATTTTAAACTGCTGCTTCTGCCTTTCACTTGCTCCCTGCTCTCACAGGCACTCTTGCTCCTGCAACCTTTGGGTCTGTGGTTTCCAAAAACTGCAGAACTTCCTGGGTGTTCCACAGTAGACCCAGCCACATTTTTAGGAACTGAGTGGCAATCCTCCCTGGTCTGGCAACTGTGGGAATTGGGAACTCGGAGAATTATTGGCAGTACTCCAATAATACTTAAAAATAAAAAAAGGAGCGAAACCCCACAGGAATTCTTTCATGGCTTACCTTTAAAGCAATGTCAATAGTAATTACTGAGAGGGATTATCTTTAAACTGCATTACTGTCATTTGCAGGAATCACTGTTAACTGCCCCTTTGCCAATTAACAGAAACAAACACCAACATACATTATTCAGGCCTTATATCATGAGCAACAGTTATACTGTGATCATAATACATGATATACTCTATACATTTGAATTGACCTAAAAATGTGTGTTTCATTCAAACTAATTTCGATTGCAACATTGGAGATACCAATGTTTTTTTGTTGTGTTAGTTATATAGTTAGTTATACACATACAAACATATTTAGACAACTCATAATGATAGTAATAGCAATACATTCTTTTATAGTGCTTTGAACAAATGCTCAGAGACCCTTTAAAACAATAGGAAATGAGCAATAAAAGCAGTAAATGTTCAACATTTAGCTAAGCATATAGATATCCAACATTAATCACACATAAGCTAAGTCGTCTTTTTCCTGAAAGAGGCAGTCGATGTTTGTAATGCCACCAACTCAGTCCAGTCAGCAATGATCAAAGCATTTCTCAATCCTCGTGTGAGGATTTAAAGCCACATATATCTACAGCTGCACTCTCCCTTCACAGGAAGGATGAATGCACCTGCTCGGCACTGATTACAAACTCTCCTGGACAGATCCTCTGCATTCACTCTCGACAGACCCACCATTATAATATCTAACTTGTGACAACCCAACTCTTTGATGCTGGTGGACTGTGGCAATAGCCAAGCAGTCATGTGCTTCAACCCTTTCAGGCAGGAGATGGAAACTGTTGGTGAAGTTATGTCCTGATTCTGCCTCAGTAACATTTTCCGTAAATTTTTAAGTGAGCCCATTAATATATCAGCAACCACTTTGCCTTTAAAATTTGCCTAATAAAAATTCAGTGTTTCATTCCTCTTGGCTGCCACAGTATATTATTTGGTTTTCGCTGGAGAAATATCCTAAATCGTTCCATCTGTGAAGAATTGTCCGGTCAGTTCCATCTCACAAAGTATTATAATCAGTGAGGGCTGAAAAAGAAAAAAAAAATCCCACCTGAGTGGCTGTGAAACATTAAAGTGCGAGTGTCAGCACCTTTCAAGATAGTGGCCCCATGTAAATGTATAATTACAGAAACACTATTTGACTGCCATCAACTCCTGTGGGGCCAGCATTAATCCCAGAGATCAATGTTTTCAACCTCAGATATGCAGAGCACAGCAATCCATCTGTCAGCCCGGCCACCTTATCAGTCTAGAGGGAGAAGAGCCATCGATAATTACCACTACCACTTATATAATGCAGACATTTTCAGAGGAAATTTCACTCTGTTGTACACTCTGCTTTACAGCAGTTACTGACTTAAATGCTGTAGTAATTAATTTCTTAATATGTAAGACTTCATCTTTGGTTTTATTAAATGAAAACATTATGATGTGAGATTAAAATACTGGCTTTACTGATAAAAATAGTGCAGTCAGTATATTCTCACTTTAAATTGGCATTTATGAGTTGCAAACTGGTGTTTTTGTCTGTTGCATCAACCACAAATAACACAGCTCTCATAGCACTTCAAAACAAAGGCAATGTGTTTTCCCATACAGGAAGGCAAATCAGAAAGCTTCAGCCAAGGTTAGCTAATGCATTCTCACTCACTCACTCACTCACTCACTCACTCTCCCTCCCTCATATACGTTGAAAGTTCTCTGCTGCTGGTGAAGAATGATATAGAGAACTTTTTTTAGGTTTTATTTTCATTGCAATGAAAAGGTCGATCCTCACAGGAGTGATCCTTGCTGTAGACAAGGACTTAAGTTAAGTTGCATCAAGGCCCCCCTTTGATAGCGATGGATAGCGTCGGCCAGCACGCACCTGTCTATTACCGAGTCTGTCCAAGATCAGTTTGAAAACCAATAAAACGGTTCAAGATGTGAACACACTGTGGAACAGCACCTATTAAATGCTGGAAAGTCTTTGCGCAAAAGCGGAACTTGCCTGCATAAAGCACAGATAATGAACTTCCTGCGACATTCACTTCAAACCACTCATTCACCACACTAAGATCTACTCGGATCCCATGCACTTCATGGCGACTGTACACGATCCTCCTCATAAAGATCATTATTTTGCTGTTCGGATAAAGACAGAGACATTATCCAGGCTGCGTTGGATACAGAGAGCCCGCTTTGAGATCGAGGAGCACACATTGCAGGAGCGGCAAACGGCACAGGGGCAGTGCACAGGGGGGTGGATGGTCGATTACAGGGGGCATAGTATAAAATAACCGAAGCTCTGCAGGTGCTCCTCGGCTCCTCCGGTTCTCCTGCTGCTACTGCTGCCAGGCTCCAGGGACGCTATCGCTAAGTGTAGTTTCTGGCTTTTTCTGCCATTTGCGAAAGCCCATTCTGAATGAAAATATAGCTTGCGCTTGAAAATCTGTGAGCTTTTTTTCCTTGCAGCGGGAAGACACACTGACGCACATAACGTAAGACAAAATTGTTTTTTTTTTAAAACATCCCCCTCTCTGTTTTTTGACAAATCACACCCTGATGCTATGGTTCGGTTTGGTACAGTATGGTACCAATTTGGAATGGTGAAGCCCTGGGTCAAGCTTGTGTTTCGACTGGTAGGCAGAGTGTTGGCTGTGCCTGTTTTTTTTCCACGAACTGGGATAACAGAAACCAAAAAAGTCCTTATTTTATATTTTACATGTGTTCCCATTGAGTGTGTATTGAGCATCATTTCCTTTTTATGTATTATGCGTTTCAGAGCTGAAAAGTGATGGGGACTGGTTAGAAGAAGGAGACAATCATGATTAACTAATGGGCAAGGGTGAACCAAATTGTGAAGAGGCTCCATTTGGCACTGATTGCCCTCTGACAAACTAAACTCACTCATATCCATAGCCATTGTGACACTGATGCGCCATGGCTGTAATCAGCTCCAGTGATTGGAGAAAACTCCACTATGGGGACGAGTGGCCTAGATTTGGTGAGGCAGTGACAGCTGGAAGGAACTTTCATTTCCACGGTCGCTGTGTGAGGAAAGGCAGTCAACTGTGTGTGTGTGTGTGTTTTTCTCTTGGCAGGAGCAGGACTTTGTGAACTAAAATTAAAAAAAAGTAGTGGTAGCTTACTTAACGGAAGGTTTTTCACCCAGGTTCTGAGTGGAGAGGCTATGTCTCCGGCTAAGAGTGGCTCAGAAACCAGTTCCAATCAAGGTCAATCAGGTGATGTGTCCTAAAGAGTATCCATGTCAGCTGCTTGTAAGTGAGATCAGCTGGTACATATGGACTATGTAGGGTGGATAGATCTTTTTCGGTCGGTTTTCTTAATGTCATGTCAACTCGTTACTCCGACTAAAATCAAGCTAGTCTTAGTGGGACTAACATACCTGGACATTTTTTTTTAATCTTTTTTATTTTATTTCTGTATGTATGTATAGACTTAGTGGGACTGGAGTCAGATTTGTGTCATAAAGGTCCAGTGCAAACTTGTTTAGAAGGGTTTACTGAGAGATACTAAAAATGGTAGGGTCAGTTTGTTTAACTGTATATTTGCTTTAAAAAAATCATTACCTCTCCGAGGCTGCCATTTTCAAGTATGCAAAAGCCACCATAGTTCTCTAAACTTCAGAGCAGCGGAGTCTTCTGTTTCTTGCAATCTACAGTCTTAAAATTGGATGTTGTGCATTTGTTCACACTGGTCTTTTAAGATTATCAATAATGTTGATTTAAATGCTTGAAAGAACTCTTAATGTTTGAGGGACCAAATCATTTGGGGACTGTTGAATTAATGAAGTGTGTTACTAAGCAAGAGTAGAGTGTGAGATATTATGTTCCTGAAATTAATTAAATGGCCCATCTATAGCGAATATTAAGCCCTCACATGTATCCCTCCATACCCGTGCTTGAAGACTATGACATTCTTGCTGGCTGTGAACGTTGCTAATATGTTCATGTTAATCCTGTTTGTGAACCCTCTGAAAGCATGTGTTCTATAAGCATGTGTCAATGGTTCTGGGTTACCTGTTGTTGGGGGCACACAATACAGTTGTTGTGCAGACTTCACAAAATTTGTGAAGCTGCTGTGGTGAGGACTGACGAAGAGCCTGTCATTGTGTGTGTGGTACTGACTGTGCCAATTGCTTCTCTTTATAGAGCAAAATGAATATGCACACCCAATTCCTGAGTGAGGTGTGTTTTTTCATCCCACAAGCAACCAGTGCACAACTGTACACTTCCTCAGGTATGACAGTTGTGACTCTTCCTGTACAATTCAGCACAGACAGGTGAGGATATTGGCCTACATTGGTTGGCATTCTAGCTCTCATTCTGCTCAACCATTGATAAGAAACACATCCTAGCTATTTGCACAGTCAAGAAAAATAAATATTTTCCCATCCTGTTCCTCGCAAAACATTTAAATCCACTTATAAATGGAGAGTAAATATTTGATCAGGGAATACAAGTGTTCTGCCACACAGATGCTCCACAGCCTAAACCATGTTCTTTATTATCCAAGAGATGCAACACCTGACCTCTGTTCAGATTTACTATTAACTGAAAGCATTGTTTTCCATTGCTGCCAACTGATTCTGTATTTTGGCAGTGGAGCCACAGTTCAGGCAGGGCATTTGGACCAAAGACAGATGGATGTTGTGGAGCCAGTGTTGACAGAAGAGGGATAGAGGATGTTTTGTAGTCATTGCTTAAATTTTATTGAAATTTCATAAAAACAAAACAGAGGCAAATCAGAGGTTTAACCAGTTAACAAACTCTCCAATAGCATGAATTTATCAAATGAGCCCCAGAAACACCATATTTGCCTCATTTTGCCTCACTTTCCACTACATTAAAGCATGTATGTGGAATTGTGAAATAATCAGCGTAGTGAGGTGTGTTGCAAATGAATGTGTGAAATTCCACAGCATTTACAAACAATGTATTATTACCATGCCAACATTGTTAAGCATGTGAAACTTTTTGCAAACTTTCTGTCCGTTGCACCCGTGATCCAAGTGGCTGAGATGACAGCCTTTACAGCTATGTACATACGTTTCCACATGTGATGGAACTAAGCTGGTTAGATAATTGGATTATATTGTGCATTGTAGAAGCCAGTATTGGGTTAGGTTAGTTTGAATGATTAGTTCAGGATTGCTTGTTACAGTGTAATTTATGAACAGTAAAAGTTGTGATATGTAGTGGAAGATATTTAGCATTTTGGTTGGCTGACGTGTCCGTCAGAATCCGTGCCTGGTTTGGTGTAAAAAGGTTTTTGACGGTTACGTTAGGTTATGTTATATTACTGTTAAATCAATAGATCGTCGTTCACAACCTGCAACATCAAAGGATTATTTCTATGTGAAAGAAGCTTGGATATACTGTATGCGGATGGCGATGTAACCTGGATGTACGGCAAGTTGAAATAAAAATGTGAAAACTCTTCACATGACTCTTTCTTGCCTTGGTGATTGAGGAATGGAAACGTTACCTGCGGATCAAGCCCATAGGAATCTGCCTACAGCTAACGACTCTCAGTGGCTTTGGAATTAAGGGCACGTTTGCCACTACATGCATGTTGTCACACGAACAGGGTTGAGCATGTCATTGCTCAGGACAATGTCAGGACAATACAAACACCAACAGTACAAACCTTGATTTAATTCTAATGTGAATAGGTGTGTTTCAGAGGTTGCCATGATGTACAGTGCACAGTGCCAGAGGGTCTCTCCCGGTGACCCAGTCCCTCCAGAGTGCACTGGCCTAGCCTTGTCCCCCTGTCCTCTATAACAATAGGAAGGGTAATGGCCTCCCCAAGGCCTCCTCATTCAGCCTGATTGTGCTGCCAGCATCAGGCCAGCCATGCCATAAAACAATTAGCTCCATTTATCAACCTTACATCCAGTATCTATGCGAAGGGGAAGTGAAGGAAAGAGAGATGCATAAAAAATAGAAGCAGCATGGAAACAAGATTTACAGAACTGGATGAGTTTAATATTTGGCATTTTATCTACTTTGATTTAAATAAAGTGTATGCTAATTAAAACCTGACATGCAGAAGAAGCTAAAATTGTAAGACTGAAAGCGTCACAGCAGAATCAGATAGTGGGATACAATTCACAGAATTCCTTTAAACTACTCCGTCTTGTGTTACTACTGTTAATATCATGTATGATTCAGATGTGTCAGCCGTTTTGAGTTAAAATTGAAGTCTCTCTGCAATGCCTTATACCCAAATTGTATCCAGGTGTGAGTTATGTCCAATCTAGTTTCGTTACTAACATGAGAGAATAAGAAAATTGATTGGTTTGGTTTCATCTCACTCCATCCATAACGTGAATGAATACCATCATTTATTTTGCAGTTTTTCTAACAAATGTTGTTATTCGATTTGCAAATATTATTATTTTTTAATTTTTTTGTTGAGCTAAGCTTCAGTTCAATATTCACTGTTATAAATTTAAAACGTAATGGAGCATTCCCACAACTACTCAATTTTCTAAAGTAAGAGTGAGAACAAGATATTATTTGTATTCTTTGTTTAAATTGGCATAGACCATTACGGGTTTTTTTTTTTTTTTTTTTTGTTGTAACTTTGAAAGAAATTAAATAATAAATCAATTCTGACAAGACAACAATAGAACAATTCACTTTGAAAGATATGGGTAATTGGTAATTCACTTATGGTTCGGGAGCAGCATCTATTGCAAATGCCAAACAGCAGTGTTTGCAGTGTTATGTTTTGTTTTGGGCGGTAAATTCACAGCAAATTACTGGCTACAAATAGTATAACATATACAGCAAATTAGTAAGCTCTAATTATTGTATTTTCATAGAAGTTTACGGTAAACTACTGTAAATTGACAGCTGTTTACTGTTCTGCCATATACTCCTGGGATTCATCAGTATGCTATTTATATAAATACTGTATTTTACTTTACATTAATAGGAATTATGTGCTACAGATTTGCAAATAGATGTTACAATAAAATACAAAATGTGTCTGTGTATATACATTCGCTTAAGCTGAGAGGAAATAATGTTTAAACTCCTGGAGAGGATGTTTGGTGGTTCAAGACATTGGGTTCACAATTCATCCCCAGGCAGTTCACCTATCACAAAACCCTCCAATTTTATTGCATGTGTAAATGATCTATCGGCACTTGTGGCCATAAGCAAAATGTAGTGAAATCTTACATACCCTCTCAGTGTCAGTGTCCTTAGATTAGGTCAAGGTCAAATTATTAAAATGTTGTCATAAACCAAAAATAAAAAACCTTCGGCTCCAGACACCACATACACACATGCGGTTACTAATAAAATTGTTCTTGAATAGGCGAATGGAAAGCGTGACTAAAAATAAACATGTCACCTAAAGACGAATAGCAGCCTCTGCCACGTTTTCACAGCCCCTCAGAGAGATGTATGATGCAGCTGTTAAAAGCTGAGGAAGAGTAGTAGAGTGTTTTATTTACCTTTTTCTTTAATTCCTCTTGTGTAATAGATTGTACGAACCTGTGGCTTCTCTGAGTGACTGTCTGCTTCACCCCTAACATCTGTCATGGCTAGTGCATCTCTATTAAAGAGCGACTGGACAGAAAGAGGAATATTCTGGTACTTACACATAATTAAACAGCGGAATACTTGACTATTAAAAGCAAGGAATGTCTTTCTGTTTAATTCCTTTTAGGAAATCTTGTGTTTACACGGTACCATGTGAGGTGAAATAACCTGTACATGTATTATCAGAAAAATTACTCTTCTCTCGACATTTACACCATATTAATACATGGAGGGTGGTAATTACCCCACAACAGAAATAGCAGCTCATTATGAGAGCCATAAGAGGGCACAAGGTCTGCAGAAACACCCAGTTACCGTGCCCTATAATCCTTAGCTCATCGTTGATGTCAGCAGGAAAGTAGTATATCTCTGGCCTTAAATCATGCCCTCTATGCCTCAAAGTCTTTAATTAAGTCCTGATCGCCCTGTCTTCCATTCCCAGCATTAGTGTGTTTAATTTCCTGCTGTCATATTGCCTCCCATATATTATTCATCAAGCCTCTCCACTTCCCTGTGTTTCCAGGGGCAGCACATCTGCTGCTACAGGATGACTGCTGATTTCGATCCATTGGCTCGACCATTAAGGGCAGCTTAAACCCATAATTCCTCAAGATATTACTCTGAAGTTCAAATGTCAACATTTAGATAAGAGCCGGGTTGATTCGGCTCCCTCCGAGGATGAAGGATGAAGTGCTTAATGCCGGCTGCAGTGTGTTTGTGTTTTTCATTAGAAGCGATTTTATTGTATTTACAGAGCAAATAATAGCGGCAGAAAACCTGTGAGTTGGAGTTTTAAAATAGCAAAATATGGATTTCACGGATGACTCAGCCGGTGGAAGTACCTACAATTCATATTCAGTGTCTGTGCCCAATACTCAGTGGCCCACAATTCCACATTCATCACTTTTGTGCTTAGGTGATGAGTCAAAGTGGGACTGGAGCTATCTATCGGCTAAAGTCACTCTCTTACACAGATTGCTGTTGGTGAATCTCAACAATTTTTCTTCTTTCGATTTTCTTTTCAACAACACTGCCAAAGTATCTCTGTCCACTCAGAGAACCAATCAAGTGTAGCAGCCGGCCACCCACTACAGTGACAGGCACAGAATGAAAAACACTCCAGACCATGACACATATAGAGTAAGGTGCCACACGTCAACAGGTTGTCTTATCGGTGCACTGCGGACCTGAGTGAAATGGACAGAGGGGCTCTCCACTGTGAGATGAGCGGAGGAGACGGTGTTGCTTCTGATCTGGTTGGGTGGCTGAATACTGAAGCCCAAGCTGAACCTCGCGGGGTCAATGTGCCTGCTCAATTTTACAGTCGAGGTGCATTCCTCCACGGCAGAAGCTGGTGGCCCATGTAATGCTCCGAGTGAAACGTCTTTTGAGTGGCACTCGAAGCCACAGAATGTGGCAGAATGTGGCCACTGGAGTAAGGGCATTTCATTTTTTTCTCCCCTGTTTTGGTCCATATCCCATGCATTGTTATTGCCAAGGAATTTGTTCAGCCATCAGAGCAACATGACTTGACACAGGAATTGTAATTTCTCACTGTGCCGGTTTCCAGGTTTATTGCTGGAAAATAGGATGAAGTAGATGATGAAACCAGAAATACAATAGAAAGTGGATTATTAATGGAAATAATTTACCAAAGTAAAATAATTTTGCTTTCTTGGTTTGAGGTATGATATAATAATATAATATAAAACATATTTAGAGCAAAAGGTGAGAAAACAGGAATGTCAGCAGAAAAAAAGAAAACCATGGCATGTGTCAGCCACTTGATCGTCCAAGTCAGAATCCATGCAATAAGTGAGCCATGTTTGATTCCAGAGAGGATTTACTTCTACTTTATTTTATTAACATATTAGCCTTATGTTTAATATTCAGTTCCTATACCTGTTTTCTCTGCATTTGTGTGTGCCTTGCAGGACCTGGTGGGTGTGACTCAGCTGTTGAACGTGACTGATCTCTAAGCCTAAACAAATGTCGCCGTCTACCACATCACCTGTTTCTTTTAGGACTGTTTTGCTTGATGTGCATCATGGCCTCTCCATGCAGCCTCCTGGCTCTTAAATATAGCACGTACGGGGGAAGCTGGTGCTATAAGCTATAGCTTGTCAGTGGTAACTGAGCAACTCTGCAGTAGAGTACACGTTACAGTGAATGATGAAGAACATACCCATCACTCTACTAAACAGCTACAGTCAACAACAACTTTCCCGCAAACTTCATAGAACTCTACACTTACTCACAGGTAAACTGTCTTAGATGAAGAGATATATTTGGTATAAAATGCACAAGGACCCCAATATGCTTAATGCACAGCAGATAATAATTTCTTCACTACTGACTCTACTCGATTTGGTATCAGGCACGTCATTTTCCATTGGTACCTCCTCAATGTGTACAGGGTCGTCATAGCGTGGCTGTGAATACATGCTGTGACGTATATACATGACACAAACTAGTGACTTGTATAGCAGTTGTTTTTGCGATGCACTGAATCATTAGAATCAGTTAATTAAAAATATCAGTTCATGCATGACCAGATTGCAGACTCCGTCTGACACAGTCACTGAACTGAAATACAGCTTGTGCTTTGGCTCACAGTCTTGGTTTTTGGCAGTGTTGTTGCTAAACACACACAGAATCTCTGTTAAATACTAACATTTTAGAAATGTCCTTGCTAAATGTTGGAGATTAACACGTTTTAGGTTTATGCAGTCTACAGTCTGACATTGTTAGTTTGTTTCGTGTCGGACATAACGCTCATGACTCTTCCAGCGACAACGCTATTGACTCAGGTTGCTTAGTTGGAACCTTGCCAGAGTAGGTACCCAAAAAAAGCGGGTACTAAAAAAAAGTGCCATTAGATACTGCTGTATGTGGTTACAGTATCACCCAACCCTAATAAATAATTATAAAATTCATACATACAAAGTTATAGTTCCAGCGAGTAACCTATGCCCAAAACACTGCTACTCTAGCAAAAGGACCATCAGTCTATATCCAAAAGTTTTCTTTCAGTATTTAATGTGGTATCGCTCTACCGCAATGTTCCAAAAATATAGAAGTGTTTTTGTCTGTCTGTTGTGTGGAAATGGTTCTGCATTTGTGTTCAATGATTTGACTGTGGTTTATATATTTAAATCTTACACAATACAGCTTCAACATATAGGTTAAATGAAATAACATTCAGCCAAAGTTTTATTTACTAAGCCAATACCATGAACGGCATTTATATTGTAGTGGAAGTGCTGAATACAGCAAACAATGCTCAGTGAGCTTACCTTGAGTAAGGACATTGGTAATGTTCCTGTGTTTCGGGTCAGTGCTGTGGACTATTCACCTCCAACCCTTGCTCAGTCAGCATTATTTCCCACACCAGACAACTCCCAGGATCTGTGCCCTGTAAGTCCTGGCACCTGCTGGAAAAGTGACCTGTGGATGACAGCAAATGCTTAGAGAGGCCAGATAGAAACCATAGTGAACAGTGCCAGGCATTCTCTATGTATATCATGCCCTGTTTTTGCAGTGCCATCGTAGTGTCACACAACCAGAGGTCAGTGTTTTCTTTGTTCTCCCTCTGGGCCTCAGCTTCAATGCCACCTCCCGTCGCTGCACCTCTGTTAGCACAAGCCCAAGTGACATCAGCTGGTATTTTTTGCTCACCCTGAAGCACTGCAGGTCGCCCCGCAATCTTTCACTTTCCTGCAGGTTTGACACTTCCCTATAAAGAGGCAATACATCAATAAGGGGAAAAATTTCTGCAGAGTAAAATAAAATAAAAAGTAGTGGTGGCAAAGTAAAAGAAACACAAGAAATATAATTTTGATTGACACAAGGAAACATTTATAAGTAACACAAAAGTTCATGGTGTGCCATCATTTGTATTTAACTTTGTGAGGATTAACCCAGGTTTATCTGCTTAAACAAATCAGATATGAAAGCAAACTTAGCATGTAAATGCTATATTTTCATGTATTGTAGTTAAGTACAGAAATGTCCTCTCCTCAGATGAGGTTTATTAAAATTGATGAAGTGATTAGATTGATATTTTATAAAGTAAATTGTTCACTGCGAGACATGCACTTGCATTTAATAGCTGTTGCATTTAAACATTAACGGACAAAGAGTCTGCTCCATTTATGACATTAAGAGATCCAGAAATGAACCCGAAAACGAAATTGCTCAAAACTTGGAAATGCTTGACGATGATTGAGCTGGCTGAAATGGGCTTACACGGCACATTTGGTAATTTGCACACCTGCCTGCTCTTCAGAGCAACACAATTACAGAGTGTCTTCGGGGGGGGGGGGGGCTACATTGCCCCTGCTCCACCCGAGCTGCTTCCTTCTCCCAGTGCCCAGCTCGGCCACCGAGGTGCTAGCGTGAAATGGCTGTTAATTCCTTGTGCTATCTGTCCTGGACAGAGCCTGTTTTAAGCCTTCATATGAATCTATTGGCTGCTAAAAAAAAAAAAAAAGATCATGAATAAGGATAAGGAAATCTGAACGTGAACAAAAAAAAACAGTGTGAGTAAAAATTAAAACATTTAACAAGTATGACATGCAAAAAAGCATGAACCATGCGTTGTTCCCCATGAATGAGATTTAATGAATATTCTACCTTCTGTAACCAGCCACAGAGAAACAAATAAAATATAGAAATAACAATTCAGTGAAAACATTATGCAAGACAATCAGGAATGAGAAAGTGCTTTGTCTGTATGTTTGACTGCTCTTACTTTGTCAACAAGCACACTGCTTTTGCTCCTTAGATCCTTCAGCTTCAGCCTGCGTCTTGCCGACTTTTAAATATAATATGATGCGTGCTTGTGTAGATCCTGTTATGAACACAGTCCAACCAGATCCACCGGCTGTTCTGAATCACAGGACACACTGAGCGCAGCTTTGATGTTGATATTATTTGAAGACTGTTCCAAGTTTTAACTGTCAACGGTACGTCTTTGTGACCGAGCCACGCAGTCTATCCTGGTGAAAAAGCCTTTTTAAACTGCCAACGCTGAGTGAGGGATTACAATGAGAGCCTGAGTCTGACACGGAGGCTTACAACAGCAGCAGCAGCAGCAGCAGCAGCAGCAGCAGCAGCAGCAGCAGCAGCATGCATACCATCAAAGTGATATGATGGACATTGACACCTGTCGTAACATCTTAGTCCACCTCGTTAAACTCTTCACTTATCTTTCTGGAGTTTTAAGGTGCCAAGTACTGTGTGGCTTTCTCTGAAATTCTGGTCTCGATGGCGCAGATGGATGATTTTCAAGCCAGATAAGATAAACATCAAGCGAATTGATGTTTGCGCGGACACTTTAAAGAGAACAAGCAGCATTGTGTTGCTTCAAAATACGCTTTCAGAGTTACACTAATGGGTCGTTTTGAGGCTGTGGGTTTTGTTGCTCTGCATTGTATTCTGTCATAATCGCTTGCTCTCATTTTGTTCTCTCCTTTCATGTTTTCATCACCTATTACCTTGTGTGCATTTATCTAATTCTGATTATTGTCATTCTCCGCTCAGCTGGAAGAGAATGAAAATAAGGCATCAAAAATGAGCAAAGTAAAAATAGCCATTCCCCAGATGATGTTCTATAAAAGATGATTAGCGAGTAGATTGTATGAATAATGTATTCCGGTTGATGTGCAGTATTTAAATGAAGCCAATAGTGGGGGGAACATTTACTGAGCTTTTCTTCTTCTTCTATTGCCACTCAAATCACAAGGTCACAGGTCAAAACATTTCAATGAGCAATGTTCCCTTTTTTTCCATCAGTGAATAGGAAAAATACAATTTGAAAGACAATTATAAGGGTTAGAGTATAAAAATCTACTATTGTTCAGATAACTATAATAAATGGGTCTCTCCATCTCACACATTCTGATCTGATTCATTTCAAATGCATTGCAGAATAGGCTTTTGCTCGGGAGACTAATAACTTATACCTCTATTATATATATATATATACTGCTTAGGGGGCAGGAGTGAATGATATGGAGTGCAGGCTCTCCCCTTTACCATAATCATAGTTTTAACCTGCTGTGCAGCATAATTCACCTTCATGGAGTCACACCCCTCCAAAATAGTTTGACACTACTCTGAAACAGGCTTTTATCCGCATGTGGGGCATGATCTCTGACCTCTAAGCTAACATATTTAGCCCATGAAAAGTATTCCGTTAATCATAATGACATTGTATATATTTTTAAATATGTACATATTTTTAATCATCAGTAGGGTCCTAATCTGTACCTCTGTGGGAGGATGCTAATGGCAGACCTTGAATGTTATGCTTGTTCCATGCATGACAACAGCAGGTAAGTGCCACTATGACAACAGCTGCACTGTGGGCAATGACGGCACTCTGTTTCCCTCTACTGGTTACGGGTGCAACCACTTTCCTCCTCACCAGACAGCATGATATTTCAATGTCACTGCCTCAGTTTTGCCATGCAAGCGCTCCACGGTGTGCCTGTGCACGCTTTTGTGTTGCACTGGGTAAGAGACAATGAATAAGATTGACAGGAAAATGGAAATTGAAGAGCAGTAGGGACGGGGCGAAGTGAGACAGCAGCAAAGCAAGAAGCGGAATGGTTTGTAAATGCTGCACTCACCCGCAGTTCATCTCTGCAGGTGATGGATGCATAGCATTCACATTAAATAGAGTTGTTGGCAGCAGAGTGTAAGGGGTTCAGCACAGCAGATCAGTTGTGACAGAAATCATCTACTGCTAGGTCACATTATCTAGCATGTAAGATACAGCAATAGAAAAAAAAAAGGAGTATTCCATTGCATTTCATTCCTTTTTTGGGGGGGGGGGGTTCTAGCACACAACACAATGTCAGCTTGGAGTGGTTTCACAAGGCAACCGAACAGTGAGGCTTTGAAGACTGTGAGGCCCCTGCAGCGCTGTCAGGTTCCATGGGATTGTTTTGGATGTTAATTGATAGGTTGATAAAGACAGAGGAAAAGATAGAATCTGACTTCCTGCTGCGTACTCTGAGGGGCAGAATCGTATTGCCTATGTTGTCTTAGCTCGTCCTGCGGAGACTGTCATCAGTGTCTCAGCATTAGACAAGGTGAGCTTTCATATACTTTTCAGATCTCGATTATTCTCTTGTTTGACTTGTTTCCAAAGACGGTGCACAGGTCTCAGAGAATATGTGGTCCGTGCTGTAAGGTCTGCCCTTGGAGGAAGTGTTAATGTGCGAAGCCTTGAGGGTTTTTTTTTTTTCAACTGAGAAAACAACACATGCATTCCCAACATAAACACAAGCTTGAACAAGCGCACAAACAACACACAGTGCAGCAGACAAACACACAACACCAATGTGATGCGCTCATACTGGAGTGGCAGTGTGAGGCCAAGGTCACACAGTCTCGTTCCTTTATTCCCATAATCCCCTGTGTTGCTTTGGTGAGAGGCCTGCTAATGGCTAACACTCTCTGAAAGGAACTACTGCGTTAACATAGACTCCAGAGACTCTCACAGCCCCCACCCCAACGCCCTGTGTAAAGACCATTGCACACGGTCTATACAATCCATCAACATGGCTAATTAGGCCCCAGCAAAATCCCTGAGAGATGCATTATAAGGGGAACCTGAGGTGTAGTCGTAACACCATAGTTAAGGAAACTATTTCATGAACTTAAATAAAGAATTTAAAAAAGAGCTTTAACATAGATCACTATCTGACCTCCTTGCCATGTGCTTGTCATTTTATTTCAGAATTCCCATCTTGGTCCAAAGTGTCATGTGGATGATGTTAAAACAGATTACACAGACAACTACGACAATAGTGTTCACCTGATATTGATTTATTGTTTTTTTTAGGAGTTCTTATTATAGCACAACACCCTCTCTGAGGAAAACCATATCCCACTGCTGGAATTTACAGTGACCAAATAAGAAGCACAAGGGACATGAAATGTTTATGTTGCCTTATTAATGTTTGGAAATGACCATGGACAAGTTTTTTTTTGATCAGTAATCTTCACTGACCTCACCTGACTGACAATGGAATATGTATCTTTAATATTGTTACATTCCAGTGTTTTATGTTGGTGGTCTCCTCCTATAGGATGTGTTCAAGCAGCAACAAACTATATTATTCTCCAAGGTTGGTTCTCCAAGACTTGCTGAAACATCGGATTCTGTTGATATTCTGGGATGGGCAGTCTCAAAAGGATACTCACAAGGCGAGAGAAACACGTTTTTACCATGAAAAAATTATTACATGAAGAAAACATGAGGGAAAATGTCTGTTTGACACTACACTGTGAGCAGTACAGTGAGCTGTGTTGAGGATGACAAATGGGATTGTTCATTTGCCTTTACAAAAAGGTAATATTGCATATGGTCATAGTTGTGCCAATGTCAAATCCTTATCATGTGCAGCACTGCAGTATGTCTTCACATTATCAATGCCGAACATGAAATGTGCATTGTAGAAACTCAAGCTATTTCTATGAAATGTAATCTCTACCTCTCAATTCTTCATTCCAACTGAATAGTGCCATTTTTACACTATTTTTTGCTTAGCAAATTATGCTCTATTGTGTGATAGAGCTCAGAGTGAAGCAAATAAAATGTCAGGTATATATTAACTACAGATTCCATTCATCATTGTAACCTCAACTATGGTAAACAATCATCGGCATCTTTATCAAGTACAACGAGTTATGGTGAGCCAAGCTGAGCTGGCTGAAGATGCTCATGTCACCGCACGCTCATTGACAGTTCATCGCCCACATTTTGCTGCTCTTTTTGATGAAAGACATGATCCCCATCAGTTGATGGATGTCCTTAAATTGAGGTGAGAGTGGAATTTAAGAGTCCAAAATAGGATTGTCTCTCTGTTCCCTATTTCGATCCCACAGATCAACAATCTGTCCTCTCGGTAAAGGCGCGAGCAGGGAGGCAGCCGAGAAAATGGTTCAGATTAAAATGAGGTAATGGCACATTTGCTAGGCCCTTTTGTGTGAGCCGCACATGCAATTTAAGGGGCTGCCATACAGGGCGAGTTAATATTTCATTGCACGCATGGGAATGAGAATGGGTAGGCGGGGGGGCGGGGGGCGATGCATATGTCTCATTTTGCAATCTGATTCGTCTCAGGAAATCAGCCTGAGTCAATGTCGTTTCGTAATGAACTCTCCTTCACTATTCTCAGCATTTTGCTGCCATGTGCCTGGCTGCTTTCACACCCTCTGAACATGTAATATATGTTGAGCTAGAGCAAAGAATGAGGGCATGTCTCTCTCTCACTCTCTTTTGCTTGTAAGGTTCTAGACGACTCCCCCCGCCACCACCAACCCCACTCACCATCCAAAAAAAAACCTGTTGTAACACCCTCACCCCTCCTACACCCTGTGCTGGGGTAGAAATTGAGGGGAGGAAGGGAATGGGAGGTTTTGATTGACTAAGATGCTGAGATGTAATCTAAAAAAAAAGCTAACATGTGAAGTGTGTGTGTGTGTGTGTGTGTGTGTGTGTGTGTGCGTGTGCGTACGTGTGTCAAAGAGTATAAGAGAGGGAAAGGACTCGGTAATGTGTGATGCTCGGTTTATTGCATCGCAAGCTCATTTGTTTGTATTGTATACCTCATTTCGGCTCAGACGAGCCGGCTCCATTCATTCCAGCTGCGCGTGACCCAGTTTCACAACTCTGACTCTATCTCACTCTCTCTCTCTCACTCTATTCTACTTCTCGCTCTCTCTTTCTATCTCTCTAACACTATAACATTCCCCTTTTAATAGATTTCTTTAAGTAAATAAGCTGCTCTATGTGCATATGATTTAATACAATGTACGTACTAACTAGTTCACAGAGAGGAAATGCAAACTCTAGCTATTACACTGCGATAGTTTCTCTTCTGTCACCGCAGGCGCAGCTATGCAGTATGTTAGCATGTTAGTGCAGTGCATGACACCATTGTGACAGCACTCTAAACTTCAGAAGGACTAAAGCTCATCTGGGCCGTCAGGGATACAAACATGGAGAGCTAAAACTTAGAGATGGCCTGTTTATGGGCATAATATGAGGAAGATAAGTGGAATGCAAAATGAACATAAACATCCTCTATTTCTGTTGTAGTTTTTTTTTTGTCAGAGCTCATTTTTGTACTTACAATGCATTGACACTGTAAATGTTAAAGGCAATATAAATTAAATTGTTTCCTTTGCAGAGATAGACCTGTAAAATATCACTGACGAAACATGAATGGAAACTTTTTTTTTAAAACAAGCCTTAATAAACTAACTCATTTATATGAGGTTGTGAAATAAATTTGAATGATTGTGTTAGTCTGACTAACATACATTGAGTTGGACCCAAACTGGCTTAGATTCTTGTGCACAAAATAAAATGAGAGAAGAAGAAGTATGAAGTTCAGGCTGGTACATATTTTTTTTGGACTGACGAGGAGACAGAGTTTTGTCAGCTTAAAGAATGTTATCTTTTAAAGTTCATGGATGATGGGACTTGGAATGGCACTTGACATACTAACAACTAGCCAGTGAAGTGGAAATGGAGCATATCACCACCTAGTGTAGCGGGCGTGGACACACTACCTTTAATAAGTTGATTCCTGGCTTGTGCTTGTATACTGGGACAAGGCCAGTTGTCTTGTTTGACAACTGTGTGGAAACATACTGACTATTACCAGGGGTAACCCAGCAGCCTTTTTCTGGTGTTATCAGCTGTGCAAAGCCACTAACTCATGGATCTGCATTACGTGCTGTGCAGCAGCATTGTTCCTTTCTCCCTTAGGAGATCCTGAAGACTTTCCATCCTCAAGGTGTGCAGAGACCGCTTATGAGTGAGCCTGCCATTCCAGTGTAGGTGCAGGGAGAGCAGCTGGGCAGGGGCCAGCCAACCACAGGGGAGAAGCGGCTCACTGGGTCACAGTGGAAAGGGTGGTGCAGCTCAATCTTGCCGCTACCCTGAGGGCACCTCGAAGCTATGCAGCTGTGAAGACTGTCATCCAGGGAAATGAAGCCTATACGTGACCAGCCACAGCATTGTCATAATGTGGCGCGTGCTTGCACACGCGAAAATGGCATGCAAAAGATCTAAACACAAATTCTAACCTGGTGCTTTCATTTTTTTCACATCCTTAGCCTTGTTCCATCATTCGCTTATCAACAATCCACACGACCCCCATCCACTCTCACCCTAAACCTCCATTCATTTGTCCCAGGCACCCAGCTCCTGCAGCAGGACTGGGTATAGTAGCTTGCCCATGCCATCCATTATTCTTTGGCAGGACTACATTAAAGATTCATCTGTGCAGCTCAACCTCAAAGGAAAGACTATGACCCCTGGTATAGCTGCTGAATTATGGAGACCTCCAATAAACTTGTTTGCCTTTGATCTCATTCTCAGCTTTCTCCCTCCCAGGTGAACGTGGACAGGTGAACACATGGACACACTCTCACAGAGACGCACAAACAAGTGCTGTCATATGCTTTACTATTGCACTCAAATATTAAATTTTTCCCCACCCTCGCAACTTCAACCCTCTCTCTGACAAACACCGATTTGCCCTCTCATGTTCTTTATAGTCAATTTTTTTGGGCTATGCTATATTTTATGCCACTTACACTCTCTCTTTGTCACTCACAAGTACACAAAAATACACACAGAAGCACACTCAAAAAAAAAAAAAAAACACCTACAAACAAAAGCATATCTCTGAGAAGATGATGATGGAACAATTATGTGGAAAACAGTCTTGCCTGTCCCTTTGCTGCATACCAAGTGACTGTCTGGCGCTATAAATTTCACCCCTGCCATCAGCTACAATCTCTGCCTCTCTCTCTCCCAATCTAAAAGGGTCTTCCAGCTCTGACAGCAGTGGTAGCAACACATTTACTAACACGTGCATTGTTTATATTTAATCGATGTCGAGTGGAAGGTCCTGTTTAAGATGGCTGTCATTTGTCAAGTTTTTAATAATTTAGTCAAACAAGCACAGGGAAGCACACAAACACGCTTATTATCTCATGCTGGATTGTATGAAGTGCCACCACACCTGAAGGTGAATACTGGTCTTTTATTCTCTTCTGTGGACAGCTCCCGTTAATGCCCTTATGCAGTTATGGCTGTGGGAATATCGGGGACAACAGAGCAGCTGTGGGTCTCTCCACAGCTGCAAGGTATGCAAGCTGGTTGACACGGGGTGGTTTGTTTGTTTCAATGCCAAATATGAACACATAGGAGCATCGAATGGAGCTCTCAGTCAAGACATGTTCATCGGTTCCTTTATCATGTCTTACAGTTAATAGGCAGTAGCAATTGTGAGCATAATGGGACATTAGCTCCCCTCTTAATAGGTTCAAAGGACTGTGCACGCAGTGAGGTTGTGAGTAGCCTTGAAGGGAGAGGATGGATGATGGGTAGAGGTGGGGTTGTGCGTGTGTGCGTGCGTGCGTGTGTGTGTGCGTGCGTGTGTGCGCGTGTGTGCGTGTGATGGGATGTCCCATTACCTACACAGTTTCCCACTCCGGACTCAATTATAAATCTGGGCTGACCTGGACAGTAGTCACATAGAGTGCACATGGAAGGACATAGAGACATAGAAGCTGTGGTTATTTTACTCCTAGTCTTGGGGAATACACTCACAAGACAGACCAGTCCTTGTGTCTTTCTTATGTGTTGATGGATTTGTGAAGGTTGTTACAGAGGATACAGGTGTATACCTGCGAAAAACAAGGATTCCTGGTTGATTAATGAGGTGTGACTAGCCCTCAGTGTTCTGTTCTTAGATGGATTGAATGTTTTTTCTCAGGGGATTTGCAGGGAATGGAAACACACACACACACACACACACATACATCAGGAGTGGATAATTCCCTCTGGGGTTCTTTGCCAGCATTCTGAAAGTGCACATGTTGACTGGAGACCACTAATGGCATGGTGTTGCCATACATACGTGTTGCACCAATGTCAGGGGAAGTGGATGACATCAGTTTTACGACACAAGATGGATTCTGAGTTGCAACTTCACTGGCTGCGCAGCTGCATGTCTGAGAGCACCAGGTCAGAGGAGATGGCCTTCAGTTTCAAGAATGGCAGCCACAAAGACGGCATATAGAAGACGGTATACAGGGACAAAGGAACAGTGTGAACAAAGTGATGGTCAGGTGTTGGCATGTCAGGAAAAAACAAGGTGATAAAAGAGGAGATTTTCCAATGTCAGGGGAATCTGAGGTTTATTTTCCTCTTGTTGACTTGTGTCCCGTTGAAAGTTTCTGAAAATGTGCATATAAGAAAGATGACACACTAAACTTCTGTTATCGCATAATGACTAACAGCAGGGCTTCAAATAAAATCTGTTAATGTGATTTATTCATTGTATTCCCCAGAGAGCACCATAAAGACAATGTGTTACAATCACTTATCTCAGCCTAATGCATGTTTCCTATCAAAAGAGACACAGATGCCTTCTTCTAGAGCATGTAAATGGGATGCGGGAGCTCATATGACATGCCATTCTCCATTTCATGATATCATAATAGGTAAATCATATTTCATGTTCAAACAATTGTGCCTTTATAATACTCTGAGAGTGTTATAATATATCAACCATCCAAAAGCACTCATGCTATATATGGCTTTAATAGTGAAAGCAAAGGGGCTGCTGATGTGTGAAATAAGGGACAGCTTGACAGCACCCGAGCTGTCTTGGACGACCGATGCAGAATCATCCATATTGGAAGACAATGGAATTCTCTGTGAGAATTAAACGCAATACATCACACAGTCTTCAATGCCACAACGAGAGAGGGACAAAAGATAATAAATCATTCTTGGCTTTTGTGACCCCTTTCCTATAGAATCCTCTTCTAAATTTGCCTCAGCACATCACTACAGCATCACTAAATTGGTCCCAACATGTTGGATCTGTTGTAGAAGTCTGATAGCTATAGGGACAGGAATCTGTTAGCAGTGGAACTTACTCTAGCGTAATAACATGTTCATGGCTGACATTTTCTGTGTAGCGAGCTACAATAGCATGTTAATCTTAGATGACTGGCAATCAGCATGCGGGGGATATGAGACAACATTCATCCATGTGAAATGTAAATTATTTACTCAAAAAGTCAAAGATCATTATCACTGAGACAAGAGCAACGGGCACATGGCACATTTTAATTATTTTTACATTAGAGAGTCAGTAATTGTTGTTTTTCAGATTTACTCGGCTCTATCAGGGCTATTACCACCGCTATTGTCAATAATCTGTTAAACGTCTGTTGTTTGCATCAGCAGTTTACATAATGTAATTGGGGTCATAGTGAAGTGCAAGTAAACAGGTACCAAAAGCTAGCCAAGCTGTGTTTAATGTCTCGTATTAATGCGCCCTTGGAATGGTTTACAAGATATCTGTTGTATATGGCTTGATGGACTGAGACTTTACAGTAGTGTACGCGTGTATGATTACACAAGGTGAAGCAGCAATGTCAGTTTCAAGGTCATAAATAAAAGATCAAGAGGCTAATTTTAAGGTATTTTCCATTCTTTTTTATTTTATTTTATTTTGTATCGCAATCTGTTGGTGTAAGATGTGTATAATGTGTATGTGTGTAGTTTGTTTGTGTTTGCAAGTTGCCAGTGTTTGCAGGAGAGATTCCTCCAGGGGGGCATTTTTTATCTCACACCTGTTTTATCTCCTTCATAGTTCCCTCTTTATTCATCCACCTAATCTGCCGAGATGCTACTAAGCATACATATCTTATTTGATTTCTGCGGGGCAAAGCTGCCTTTGATAGAGCCATCTCCATGGCAATCAGATAAGTGTTGCTGGGAGGTCAGCTGAGCCAAACCCAACCAATCATCAACAACATGCACCCTCTGCCTAATGACTATCACACTAAGGAAAAACAGACGATGCAGAGAAAGAATTGGGTTAAAGATCTGTGTCACAAATACTAATCATGTGTGTTTTGTTGTGACACAATTCAAATGTTATTTCTATATGTTTAATGCTGGTCATGGGCAATGCCCTTTTTGTTAGGAAAGGAGATGGTGATGTAATTGAACAACAGTACACTGTACAAACAGCATCCTAACACTTAGTTATTTTAGGACACCATCCATGAGCCTGTGATGTATTGCGTTATAGTTTATACAGGCGTGCATATGACAGTGCCTATAAAATAAGACTATTGTTGTATAATAATTATAAAATTGTATGTATATTTGTCCAAACACTGAGATAAGCTTTTGAAATATATAGTCTGACCACCGCTCACAGCAGGCAAGGGCTTTATTAAGAGGTAAAAGATGACTAGGCTGACACAAAGCAATGCATTTACAGAGTTCACATACACACACACGCACGCACACAGACATGCCCACCAAAAATCAATTACTGCCTGAGGTCTGACATTAATATAAAGAGAAATGAAAGCAAGAGTTTGGTAGCAGAACATGGGGGAACAATTTTTTTTTCTCATATATAGGGATCTCATTATTACTACAGAAATTAGAATATATTATATTCTCTCATATATATATATATTTTTTTTTTTTTCAATTGAATATATTGAAAAAAATATAATATATTCAATTGAAAAAAAAATATATATATATATATATGAGAGAATATAATATATATATATATATATATTTTTTCCAATTGCAACCTGTTCTGTTTCGATCTCAAAACGTTTTTTTTTTGATTGTCACTTACTCTTTCTTGGTCTCAAATGTCTTCTTTGGTTTCAAATCTATTCTGTTCGATTGCATAATAAAGGAACAAAATTCACTCCATACATAGCACACAACAACCACTTAACTGGATTTAAGAAATGTGGTTAAACTTGGTACATCTCTGAACTACATCATTACAAAACTCTACAGGGCTAAAACATGAGCAGAAGAATGCTCATGACACCAGCTCACCTCTTTACCTTGTAGTGGGAACCTGAAAACAGAGAAACTAAATTACAACATTTCAAGAGAACGTAGAGAAAGCCTCGTGCTCTGCAGCCATAAAGAGACAGAACAGAGTGGCAGTTTCCCTGACTGTAGAGAATGGCATTATATACAGAGCCACTTTGACAAAGTATAGTGTCAGCAGGTACGGCTTGGCTGAGCAGCCCGACTGATACAAGATAACATGGCTCCCCACAGCAGAGTAACTCAGCCAGCTGTAAAAGGAAAACAAGACCCACAGCAATGACTTCAGAACACAATTCACTGAACAGTCGGTCAGAGCAAAGTAGTTTAGCCAAATTGTTCACAAATGTCTCAAGTTGTCCTTTTAATAATGACATAGTTACCATGGCCTATGGTCTAGGAATGTCCATCCGTGCTGCCTTCTAGATGGTATTTTATTCATTTATCAAACACAATTAGCTCACTAAACGTATTATGTGAGACAGTTAATGCCTCACAAAGTTGCTTGTTGAATCGGACCTAGACCGGAAGTTCCAATTAACGCTGTTTTTTAGTGTGTATCTGCGTCATTACCTTGTTTACTAAGCCCTGAAGTTTCGAAACAAACAAGCCCGAGATTAGAATAAAACACAGCGTTCTCAGCAATGGCTGAACTGTTTGTTTTGAACCTTCAGGGCTTCGTAAACAAGGTAATGACGCAGATACACACTAAACAACAGCGTTAATTGGAACTTCCGGTCTAGGTCCGCTTTAAAAAGAAACATATATAAAACTATAGAAAGCACTCAGAGTGTAAACCTCCACCAGTGCCACTCAGTTTCCCCGCAGTGTCAATACACTATCCTATCAAGCATTGTTTAAAAAAGCCTGGATATGTATCTGGAACATCACCAAAAAGTAGTAATTTCTTTCTACGTCCACAAACCAAGAAGATTTACATGAAGTCTATCTATGTTTCAAGTTCTACTGCTCCTTGGCAATAAACATTGCTGAAAATATAACTTCCTTGGCAGAGGAAATAGGACTCACCCAGTCCTCTGCATACATGCTTAAACATCACATTTGCGTGAGCTACAGCCAATCAGCTTGTAGTTAAAACTTACTTGATATGACTCTATGATATGCCTTTATAGTTTAGACAAGCCACCGTTAAATAGACAATAAAACACACAGCACATATGAGTGGACAAGAATGTGATGGCCGGGTGGTGCTGTCTGCAGGTGATGTCAAGGAAGTTCAAATCAGTGAAGTATTCCTTCAAGTTTTGAAACATTGACATTATGCCAGTCAAATCCCAATAGGAGTTCATTTGAAACTGGAAGACTACGTCTATTTTTACATACATGCTATGATATGAATAGATATGAGAATCAGAATGAGCGTGTGTTATTTTGGTTACACAGTAATGATCCCATTACTTTAAAATATCCAAATATAGGCTGTAGTTCTGGCTGACCCATTGCCCTTTGTCTACCTTTGTCTTAACTCTAAAACAACTTCCATCTCATATTACTTATGTGTGTTGATGATTGGCCCTCTTTGATTTAAATGAGGATAAAGGAATGTTCTTGCTTCCAAAACAAAACCGGCTGATGCATGCAAAGCCAAAACAAGGCATTACACCACCAGTTTTAGCCCCTTCACAATGAAACATCATCCAAATGTCATGGAACATGTGGCATGTGAAGAGTCTCTCCTGTAAACCCCAGTGACCTGGATGTGGATCAGGAACGCTACTTATAAGATACCCTTCAAGAAGCACATCAATGAATAAATATGTGGCTTCCCAGAACAGAGAACATAATCCCAGATTTTGATGCTGAAGAGGCCTGATTACTTTCTTTGCCGAGTGAATTTGCTGAACGAATGGGGGCTGAGAGTCTTCCCTCTGGAGACACGGGGGGGGGGGGGACATCACAAAGCACAGTGCCTGTCATCTCACATCCGTCCTCAGCAGCCCCTATTCCCTGTCATCGATGACTGGATCAGAGATAATGACTCTCACAGGGACCCTTTACAGGAAGGTGGTCATTACGATGATATGGTGGAAGAACCACAAATACGGTCATGCATGTAATGGCTAACAATGGGTTACAATGCGGCAGCTGAAGGAAAACAAGATCAGTCACTAGTCGTGTGATGCAGTGCATTATTTCCTCACCCTTTCCCCCTTTGCCATCACTGTTACAGATCACAGGAAAATAAATTTGAAAGGAAAAATAAACACATCAGTCATTCATTCTTTGCAGATCCACATACTGTAGCTCATTAAATCGCTATATATCAGACCTTCTACAGCATCTGCATCCATAAATCAACAGGAAGACTGAACAGAGTAAATTCCATCCATCCATCCATCCGTCCATCCATTATCTACCGCTTTATCCTCCCAGAGTCAATTCCCTTATTTATTTTTTTCCTGTGCTACTACTACAAGTACTTGAGTCCTTCCATCTGGATGTGAGGTTCAAAATACTGGCAAAATACTATAAAATAAATAAATAAACGCATGTCAACATGTGCAAGAAAGCACAGCAGCTGCTTGTGATGCTTAAGTTTTGGCAGATGGCTCTCAGTCATTCTTCTCCCTGGATCTTATATGCTGCTGGAAAACAAAAACAAAGAAAAGCAAGGCATAGGAGAAACCATCTCTCCTCCACACTGTGAACAGAGTCGACATTGTTATTGGGCAGGCTGCGAGAACTGCCAAGTTCTCTGCCTGTGGTTGAATACAGTCTCAAACTAAAAAAACCTCACTTAGCAAATAATTTAGTGGGCTGAAAATTATGCCCAAGAACGTTCAGGTTTCAAATAACACAATCAGTGAGTGGCATTCTAGTTTCAGGAGCATGATGCTGAGACAGCATCATCCTCCTCATCCGACACCAATGCTATATCTGCTTAGCTTGCTTTAATATTGAGTACCTCACATGCAACATTTTTCTTTCACTAACAAATTCAAAATAATGTGACTATGGTTCCATAAAGTAATGACTGTCTATTCTGCTATTTTGCTCACTGAGCTGCCATACACATGTGCAGTGGTACAACCACAGGATGCAACCAGGTGTGCCATGATGAGAAAAACAAAAACAATGCAAATTCCTGACTGTTTTTTTTAACTTGTGGCAAGAAGTTACAAGAAAAGTATCTGACTTGTCTAACACACTGAAAATATACAGTAAGGATCAACAGTGCAACTGTATGCAACAGTGAGAAGTGGACAAGCATCAGCATGGAACAATACTAGCATGCCTAAAGAATGTGCGGAGAAAGTATGGGGGGCCGTGTAGGCCATAATTACTTTTTTACCTCACACATTCACAATTTTACCTCTCACATACACAATTTTGCCTCTCACATTCACTATTTCTGGCTCTCACATACACAATTTTACTTATAACATACTCTATTTTACTTTGCACATACACAATTTTACCTCTTACATACTCTCTTTTACTTTGCACATACACAATTGTACCTCTCACATACATTGTTTTACCTCTCACATACTCTATTTTACTTTGCACATACACAATTGTACCTCTTCCATACTCTCTTTTACTTTGCACATACACAATTGCACCTCCCACATACATTTTTTTTACCTCTCACATACTCTATTTTACTTTGCACATACACAATGTTACCTATTCCATACTCTCTTTTACTTTGCACATACACAATTGTACCGCTTCCATACTCTCTTTTACTTTGCACATACACAATTGTACCTCTCACATACTTTTTTTACCTCTTACATACTCTCTTTTACTTTGCATATACACAAAACACACCTCTTGCATACATTTTGTCTGTCTGTGTGTGTGTGTGTGTGTGTGTGTGTGTGTGTGTGTGTGTGTGTGTGAAGCATTGTGCATTGTGTGAGGTACAAAATACGAGAATGTGAGAGCTCCAAAAAAGCTAATTTTTGAGCGGAACGCATTCCGGTCATGTGACGAAAAGCAGGAACTGTGAACAGGTAGCAAATCATGGCGGCTAGCGATGGGAACGGCATTTCATTAGAGTGTACTGAATCCCTAGAATCCGTTCATTAAAATGATTTGTTCAAAAGATCCGTTCACTGAATCGTTCAGTGCTTAACATGAGCCCAGTGCCCTGCCACGTGACTCACGTCCTCCCTGAGTGCAGTACGTTCGCGGGTCAGTGAGTGAGTGACAGCGGGAACAAGATTGACGTCCTCAGCCACACTTCTCCTGTGTCAGTACGTGCGCGGGTCAGTGAATGACAGCGCAAACAAGAGTCACCTCCTCAGCCCACAGTTCTCCTGTGTCTGTACATTTGTGAACGAGATTCACGTCCTCAGCCACAGTTCTCCTGTGTCAGTATGTTCGCAAAAGAGATTCACGTCCTCAGCCACAGTTCTGTGTCCGTACATCCTCAGCCACTGATCTCCAATTCTCTGTGTGTCGGTATGTTCGCGGGTCAGTGAGTGAGTAACTGCACTCGCCTGCCCTGACAGACTCATCCTCTCTCCCAAGTCTTGATATAAAAGTACAGTTTAATTGCAAAACAGCATTATAATAATAACGATGATGATGATGATAATACAAAAACAATAATACTTAAATAAAAATGAAAAGTATAAATATTTTATTATTTTTAGTATTTGTATTATTATAGAGGCACATAGAGGATACTGCTATTATGCATAGTTGTTGTTTTTTTTGCAACAAAAACTTGAAAAAAGATCATTGTCCAAGTCCACTGCTTTCATATAAATAGTTTGATTATTTTCACGCAGCGGGTGCTAATTTCCTGTGATTTCCTGATGTGGAAGATATGATTTATAATTAATCAAACAACTCAAAACTCTGATAACTAACTTGTTCAAACCAAAATGAACAGTTGAGTAAATTCAAATTCCTTATTTCCAGTTGTCCTTGGCCCGCGAGTGATTATTGGTCTTAAAAATCTGTCCTAAAATAGGTCTATGCTGCTTTAAGGCATGCATTGAACTTAAACTACATTTTCCACAACGCATGGTGATATCATTACCCGCAAAGTGACGGCATCCCGCTACTAGATCGCAGTGTATCATTGTATATGCATCATGCGATGAGAGAAATTGAGATTGAGACTGTGATCGCAGCAGATTGTGTTCACAAAAGCCACAACCAAAAACGATGTGGCAGTGAAAGCTATCTTTATTATGGCTGAAGAAATTGCTCATGCTTCAAAGTCTTTTGCTGAGGGTGAGTTTTTGAAGCAGTGCATACTGAAGGTGTGTGAGCAGGTCTGCCCCGACCAGATACAGACTCTTAAAACTGTTAGTTTGTCAAGAAACCCATCGCGGACCAGGTTACATCTATAATGCATCATATTTGTAACTTGAATGAGTAATAACTACAGAAAGCTATTTAGCAATATCTTACGGAGTAGTTACCTTTATTTTACATTTGGTTACATTTATTCTGTATGACAATTACATCTAGCCCTTTGAGGGTAATCATTATGCTGATGTGGCCCTCAGTGAAAATGAGTTTGACACCCCTGAACTACACTGTTAGCATCAATGGAACCTGACAAAAGCAGCAGGAAAACCGGAGCGTCTGCTGCGCTTCGGCAGTGGGCACAAGTTTTCTTATACTTACTCACGTTATCGCTCACCCTCTGTACTGAGCTCGAGCCAGGACTGCCGCTCAGATACGTTCAGAAACATACATGCGCTGTCTGTCAGTGATGAACAGCATACTCTGATTGACCCTGTTTCAAGATAAGACCGTTAACCATCAGTTAAGATGCATCCATCGCTATCAAGGGAAGAAGGGGGGGGGGGGTGCTTTCCGCTCATATATTCACTTTTTTGGAGGTCTCACGTTCCCTTTTTTTTACCTCACACATTCACATAAAACACTTCACACACACAAAGAGAAAATGTATGCAAGAGGTGTGTTTTGTGTATGTACAAAGTAAAAGAGAGTATGTAAGAGGTAAAATTGTGTATGTGCAAAGTAAAAGAGAGTATGTTAGAGGTAAAAAATTGTATGTGAGAGGTAAAGAAAATTGTATGTGAGAGGTAAAATTGTGTATGTGCAAAGTAAAAGAGAGTATGTAAGAGGTACAGTTGTGTATGTGCAAAGTAAAAGAGAGTATGTTAGAGGTAAAAAAAAATTGTATGTGAGAGGTAAAGAAAATTGTATGTGAGAGGTAAAAAAAATTGTATGTGAGAGTTAAAATTGTGTATGTGCAAAGTAAAAGAGAGTATGTAAGAGGTAAAATGGTGTATGTGCAAAGTAAAAGAGAGTATGTGAGAGGTAAAATTGTGTATGTGAGAGCCAAAAATAGTCAATGTGAGAGGCAAAATTGTGTATGTGAGAGGTTAATTTGTGTATGTGTGAGGTAAAAAAGTAATTATGGCCTACACGGCCCCCCAGAAGAAAGCACCATTAATGATGATTTACTGCTTTTATCTTTTAATGTCATAAAGCCTCTCTTTCATTACTCCTTTATCTTCCCTCCTTGCTCCTCCCTCTCACTTCCTCTTTCGTATACAACTAATGCAACTGGCAATTCTGCTGCTGTTGCTCAAAAATTGCAACATGATCCACAGGCAAGGCTCTGCCACTAACACTCTGGTTTATAGTTTTGGTTTTATTTTATTTATATTATACAACTCCCCATAAGGCAGCCCTCAGAGACGATGACACCCCAGACACCTATTTAAAGGGCTTGGTGAGCTGCAGATGATTGAGCCTGAGAAGTGGCAGGTTGTCATCTGCAGGCCTTGTCTCTGTTTATGGGCTGTTAGAGCGCTTGAACCGCAGGGTCAGTCCTGCTGCGGAGCCACCACAACACTCCATAGGCAGACCACAAAATGAACAAAAATAAACCCAAATTAACCTTTTAAGCCCTCTTGTTCAATATGTAAGCTTTGAGCACTCCATGTAAAGAGATAATGCAAGAGGACAAGGGGAGAATTGCCAGCAGGGACAATGAGAACAGACAGAGGGGGCTGTCACTGCTTGGTAAAAACCGGGTGATCGTCCTCAGAGGTGACAGATTCTGACAAGGTGATAGTGTTACTGGTATGTGTTTGTGTGAGCATGGACATGTGGGTGGGTATGTCAAGCCCTCTATCAGCTCTTATTTTAAGATGGCCAGTCAATAATGAGAAAAGATTCACCAACATTGCAAACAGTTGTCTGAGGTTGCTTCATTTCCATTCAGAACGACTCACAAACTCCTTCTGTCAACAGTTAAACATCAAATGAGCACACCTGCACCAATTTTCTTTGTCTAACCCTTGTGTGATCAGCTTTGAGACCTTACTGCTCCAGTCTCGCTGCGCTTGCCATCACCAGGATAACAAAGCTTTGCTGAGAGGAAAAATGGCAACACACAAGGGATTGAGAAAGCAAATAATGTCTGACCTCATTCTCCACAACTGTTATTAATTATCATTGTTATTATGAAATGATGTTTTTGGCCCCGTTTGTCTGCTGTGAGCAGCAAAACTCAAAAGGTAGAGGAAGGAATTTAATGAAACTGTGTGAGCATTAACCATGACAGCAGTTTGTGCTCTCTAAGTGCTTCCTCTATTTATAATAATTATTAATTGCTGCTTCTGCTATAATCACATCATACTCACTGCTTGTCACTGTTATTATTCAAATTAAAGTAACAGTCTCACTGTGGGAATTGTTAGTTTCATACGAAACATTTTATGGTCTCAACTTGCAAGTTGCCCCGCGATTATGAATGTTGTCATATGCAAATAAAATTGAATTGTATAGTTAGAAAAAGGGGCCACGCAGTTGGTGTAGTGGTTAGCCTTTGCAGCAAGAAGACTCGACTCAGTTGGAACAAGGGCCTTTCTGCTTGGAGTCTGCATGTTCTCACTGTGTGTGTTGGTGTTTTTTCTGGGTTCTCCGGTTTCCTCCCACAGTCCAAAACCATGCATATTTGGGGATTAGGCAAATTGGACACTCTAAATGACCGTAGGTGTGAGAGTGAATGGTTGTTTGTCTTCATGTAGCCCTGTGATGAGCCCTGTGATTTGTCGTATGTAAACTGGGATTGGCACCAGCGCCCCCTGCGACCCTCCTGTAGAGGACACAGCATTAGAAGATGAGTGAGAGTAAAAAAAGGAATAAGGACCTAAATGCAGCGATATAAGTAGCTGTTGCTATAATGAATAATGTGGGAAACCTTTAGACACCCAACTTCAAAACCAAAGAGCTGAAAACCATGACCCCCACACTGTATATTAAACAAACAATGCAGTCTTACTTTGAAGTGATGTGATCGGCAGTTCATTTGAGTGTACTGAATCACTAGAATCTTTTCGAAAGAATCATTCATGACCGACACAACACTATTTCTTTGTAAGGTGAGGCTGACCAGGAAGTAAACATTTATTGGGTTGCCACCAGGGGCAGTACAGTTCGTTGCAAATAGAACGGTTTGAATACGAGTGGGGCTACTTCTTACTTGATTTGTAATGTCACTAAACATATTCCTGAGACGTAAATGGTCTCAATAGCTCGTTTTAGATCTTGTTCCATTGCACATGATGTCAATTTTGTAAATGATGTTACTATTTAGAGGATGATAGTTGAAAAAAACAGGTAGTATCATCCAATAGGTGCTTGGTTACAGATAATAGCTTTGAACTTCTGGTTTCAAAATCATTTATGGAAATTAATTTTGCACCAGGAAGACACTGTGAACTTTTTATATGCAGTATATGCACCTACATACCATGACATAAGCCTAAATGAGTGCTGCAGTCACAACACAGTCCACTCTATAATATGCTGTTATTATATGAAGCTGTGTTGTTTTGGTCCATTTATTAAAGTAGATTCTGTAAAGTCACTGTATGCTGCCCTTGCCACAAAATGTGACCACCATCTGGACAATGAAAAAGAATTAAATTAAATTAACTCTAAATCACCCTCCACTGTAACCTTCATTTCTTTTCATTCCCACTTCATTGTATTAGAGAATCATTTCATCACCTTCACTTCAGGGTGCAATTGTCTCAGCTCTGTGACTACACCTCATGACGCGCCCCCACCACTGTCATCTCCCTCCACCTTTTTATCCCTCCACCTCTATCAGAGAACATGTGGACATAGGCTGCAGAGAAAGAGGGCACAGAGAAACAGCCAAGCTGAGGACGGAGGTAATTTCTGCTGTCTCACCTCAGTGCTTTCCTCATTCGACTCTGATTAGCTCCAATAATGTATCTCAGACTTTTCAGCTGTTCAAAAAGGATGGGGGCTAAAAGGTAGTGGGCGAGAAAGCCAAGACAAGATGGTGAGGAATCAACCCTCCCCACACCACAAATCCTCCACACAATTAATCTTTCTCTTCATGCTCTCCTCTTGCGAAAGTGATTACGCTGACTTAATTGTATTTGAGTAGTTCCTCTGCATTGTGTATATTTTATTATATAAAGAGCATTTCTCTTGAGCCAGTAGTGACTTTAGGAACGGCAATTGAAATAGCAATGTTTTGCATGAGTAACTCGAGACAAAAACCTGTGCAGCAGGTATGCTGTCTTAAAAGGAACCCTGGCTATGAAGACTTGTAGGCCCTAATAAGCCACAATTGTTCTCTTGTACTAAAATATGTTATAAACACATTGATTTAAAAATCTAAAATATTAAGTGCATATTTTGACATACGTGCTTTCTGCGCGCAATGCACTCTGGGGGTGATGATGTATAATGGTTGCGCTTGGTAGAACAGCTATTGACCTTGTGTGTGTTTACGTGCGCACAGTTAAAATAATTATAAGGTAAAATGCCACATTGTGCTGCTTTTGGATGCAATTTCCAGTCAAAAGGCAACAAGGGGATTGGTTTGAGTTTACACTGCTTTCCTACTGACAAGAAGAGGAGAAAGGAGTGAGAAGATGCCTGTGGACAGACACAACTTCGCAAAGATACACGTCTGTGTTCTCAACATTTTTTTCCTGATGCATTTTGAGCCTTTTAGTTAACCACAACTGCTAAAAGCGCTCACAGGAGTGGCTGGGTATAAATGAAGACTAAAACCAAATGCTTTTCAGACAATTTTCCCACATAAGGAGCATAAACAGCCTCAGGGAGCGAGTGCAATGCACATTAAAAAGCGCCATAAACAAGAGACACTGGATGCTCTCCTGAGCAGACAATCTGCTCCTGTAACGTTTGGCGAAACATCGGACACGCCACTGGTCACAGAGGAAGCTGATAATTCACCTCTTCAGTCAGTTAAGCAATCAGTGTAACGTTACAGTGTTCTCCAGTCTGTTACTGAATGAGCTGATGATGTGCTAACTCTCAGCTATTTGCTAAATGATTAGCATCACAGTCAATACTTCATACACAAAGCTGTGTCATTCTCACATGATTCAAGCTCTGAAGCTAGTCAATAACAATGCAGCCACGTAACGTTCTGAAACGCACAGTGGATTATTTAAAGACAGAACATGTTTTAATCCTTGTATTTGAATGAACAATAACGTAAAGTATATTGACGATGTTAATGAAAACTCACCCCATAAGAAGACAGAAGGTTAAGAAGAAGAGGTGCTGGCGTCACAATGTCATCATCTCAGACAACTATTGTGTTTGTCCTGCTCTCTTTCGGCCGCTAAATAATCCGTCTATTTGTTGTTTTTACGACAATGAAGTCTCCTAACGTTTATGCTAACATGTTAGCATAAAGCTCGCTAGCTTAAAATGCTAACAACCCACTCACATAGCAGAAGTGAGATCTGTGTCTGTCTCTGTCTTTGTTAAAAAGTACAGCCGCAGTTTACTTCTTCTGTGGTTTTTCCTTTTACACACACACACACACACACACTGCAGCAGCAGCAGCAGCCTCGGCTGGGAGCGAAAGTAGCCATTTGTTCTTTGTGACTGTCAGCTGATTGGCTGAAAAAAAACGACAAAAGCTTTGGAATTAAGAACAGGATTGTATATGTCAATAAATGCTGCTGAATATGGCTCTATGTGTACACTTTTGCATGTATATGTGTATATAACATATATATATATACATATATATGTATATGTATGATTATATAATATATAGTATATATAATATATATAAGACAAGACGGGCCTTCTCTGAATAAGACTTTAATTTAATAACTTAATTAAACAGTATGTTAATTCTCAAAACTCTAAGATCTTTTTGCAAAACAGTCTTACAGTTCAGCACATCACCTTTCCCATATAAATAGTCAGTGTCACCAAAATGCAAAAGATCCTTCTCAATTGGTTTGGCTCATTTCTCGAACCAGACCGGACGTTCTCAACACTCTTGGTGCTTTTGAAAAAATAACCTGGGTGGTTCAGCACAACACCATGGTTCACCTGCAAAAGCTCATATGTGGGTGGGTAGTGAACCAGGCCCTGATGAGCAGGCCACTGTGGAAATTCACATTGTCCCACACAATAACATAGCTTGGTAGGTGAGGCCCTACGAGACCTCTCTCATTTTCAGGGATCAAATCTAAATAAAGGCGATCCAAGAAGATGAGGAGCTTCTGTGTGTTGTATGGGCCAAGACTGGGAATGTGAGTGGCCACACCTTTCTCAGAAATGGCAGCACACATAGTTATATTGCCCCCTCGCTAGCCTGGGACATCCACCGTGGCCCGGTGGCCAATAATATTGCGGCCAACCCTATATATATATATATATATATATATATATATACATACAGTATATATATACATGTGTTTTCTGCTGTTGTGTTTGTGTGTTGTGATTTGCGTTTGTGTTTTGCACCTCAGGGTCAGCTCAGAGTGACAGAGTTTGCTGTCCATAGTTAATCTCAGAAAGTAAAGACTGCTGAATGCCCCAACTGTTACTGATGAACAGGCAGAGGCAGCAAGGGGTCCATTTTACACAACACTGATTAACAGTCATTCAATCTAAAATGTGTGAGACTGTAAGTCTCTGTGGAATTCATAATTAGGATTAAGAGCCATACAGATTCTCCTTTATCATCGATGTGGCCATTCCCTTGCCCACATTTTGTTCATGTCTGTCACTTTATCTGCAACATCGCAGAAATTAACACCCTTGCAATGCTTTACAAACACCTCCAGCCTCCTCTCCATCAGTATGGACTTTGCAATCACACAATGTCCTCATGTTCCCCTGCAGACATGCAACGGGACATGACACACAAAACACATGCAATGCACACAATGCCCACAGGTTAGCCAGTTGTCATCAAGCACTGTCTCTTTCCTTCAGTGCAGACAAAAGCTTGTGACATGTTCATTAAGTAACAGGGATCCCATTACTGCTCTCTACAGCCTCCCTGTCACAATGCTCTCACATAATTAGTTACACAGGCAGCCCCAGGAATGCTAATTGCCGCTCTCCTCCCATCACTCTCTCATTTCTTTCTGTACAGTTCCTCACATCCTCCTCCTCCTCTTCCATCGTTTGTTCAACTCTGCAGGTGGCAGTGTGTGCCACTTTTAGACTGTCAAAGTTGTTCAGGAAAACCTTTCAGATTACAGTTTGAGTTTCCCTGTTGAGGCACTATGAACTCTTAATGGAGGTAGAGATTGAAAGGTAAAGAGAGGGACGGACACCATGGCGGAAAGAAAAGCAAAAGTGAGGATTGGAGGGCTGGAGGGCTTAGACATTAGACATCTCTTCTGTGGATGTGTTATTATCTTGTGCAAGAGTAATATGTCACACCCCCTGACAACAATGCTAACTGCTGCCTGCTCATATCAAAAAGAAAAGAGTATACTCAGAAGAAAAGGGTCACTCATTTATGAATTGATGCTGTCTGCAAACAATGTCTGTCGATTATGACTCATGATCATGTAACACCAGTGATGTGCGGTGAGCTCTAGGGTAGGGTAGGCAGGTAGTCACGGACCAAGACGTACACACACTACATTAGTATTTCATATGTTGCAGACAGTGCACCATGCAATATGAGAATATCAAGATTGTAATGTACTATAACAGAAACTTAAATGTATGTGCGTGTGCGTTAAAAAACTGTCCTTTTTCTGATACCACTCCTTTTGAAAACTGCGTATAATTTTCTGTCCCTTCCTTTGGAGAGGGTCCGGTAGCTCAGGCGTGGGTCTCCTGATAAAAGCTTCAGTTTTTTCATCAAATTCCAGCCTTAAGAAATGTTTAAGCCTCTCTTGTATAGCCGTCATTACACCTCCCGCTAAATTGCTGGACGCAAAACAGCAACAGGGCGTGACTCTCGAAAGCAATGCGAACGTAAACGCAGCACAAACATAGTACAGTAACGTCAATAGGCAGCGTATGTGCAAACAGTCCCATTCACGCCGATGAGACAGAAAGGCAGAGAAGGTCTGTGCCTTTGCTCTGTAATAGAACGCAATGGTGAATGGCTTGTGCAGCCGCTGCCTGACCAGAAAACAGCGCTGTTGAGTCGCTTTTATTAGACTATGAAAATCACCTGAACTGTGGTAAGGTTATCTGAAATTAAAAAATACAAAAAAAAAATAAAAATACAAACCTTACATGAACTTAACCTCAAATTTCCCCTGACTGCACGTCACCGTGTAACACAGAACAAAACACAGTGGTTCTGTTTTTTGGGGAATAATCTTTTGCCGCCTTTGTGAAGCACTTTTTTCCAAATTTACAGAAAAGAAAAGTTACACGTCTCCAGGTGTTTATGCCATAATCACAAAATGTCACAATTTCTTGTCAGACCTTTTCACACCAGGAATTTCCTACTAGGAAAAATGTGTTTTCCTTTTCATGGAGTTATGTAGCATTTTCTGTCAGTGACATTTGCGTTTACAGGAAAAAAAAAAAAACAAGCTGTTATTAACAGGTTATACAGGTCTTACTTTTAGCAACAGCAGTGTGAAGACGAAATGAAAGGGTGTGGAGCGTTGGACAGCTACGCAGGAGAAATAAATACCAGTGCATTCTTGTGCAGAAATCAAAACACACGTGTCCCCTACTTTCTTCACTCATGAAATATGTCAAAGTGCACATATTATTCCTCGTTATGATGGGAGCCCCCGCTGTTTTCTGATTTATGTTACCTGTGAAGTTCTTGAAAAGTGTGTAAAACTGCTGAAAAATGTTATTCTGCATTATCCTGAAACGCGACAGCAGCTTTACCTCAGCGGGGGAGGGTCAAAATTGATTAATCTCCCCCCTCCCGACATGTGGTTTCACTGAATTAGCATACTACGACAATCATATGCGCACAGTAAGGGGTATCTCATAATTTCAGGAAAAGGTTGACAGCTGAAGGCACTACAGCTAATTCACCAGGATCAGATCAGCACCCCACTGGCATCAGTTGGCTGACAGTATGGCTCAACCTTCAGTCTTGCTACTTCACGTGATATCCTGCTTCTATAGCAAGCGTTCCATGTTCCGCCACTCATCACATTTCTACTCTTGATTACAGTAATCCTGTATAAACTAGCACTGCTGCTTTATTAACAAAGGTCTGATGCATACTGGGTGTTTCCAAGGTAACTATTAAACCAATAATGTGACGACATGTGCTGCTACTCCACTCCATGTTCTGCGGTGCTGTTATCAGCCAGCTGTCAGTGAGACAATCATAATTCTTCGCAGCAAATGTCAAACTTGTCGTCAATTAACTCTCCTTACTTATTAATATTTATAAAACATAGCACCTTTAGTGACTAATAGTGCACAGTATGGCCAGTTTAAATAAAGGCAGCTTAAATACCTTTTACTGCTTTTTCAAAGGTCCACTGTGTAACATTTAGCAGGGTATATGAGCAGAAATGGAATATACTTCCAGTGAGCATGTTTCTATAAGTGTGTAAGTGTTTTAAATAAATACAATTGGGTCTTAGTAGCCTTTTATTTGAACTTTAGACAAGGGCCTTTGTTATGAAGAGGCTGCCATCTTGCACTATGTCTCTACTGTAGCCCGAACGGACAAATCAACTATTGCACGTTTCACATTTTGATGTAGAAGCTTACTATGCAAACACCATTTCTGGTATATGAAAGCTTTCATTGATACCTCATGCAAATGTAAAAAAGGGAGGGGTGAGTGGAGGTGAGTGCAGTCTGCTGTCTCTCCTTCAGATGTCACTAAAGCTTACACACTGGACTTTTAATGTCATAGTCTAGCATATATAAACAGTAAATACACAGTAACCTTTTAAATTTAATAGTTTTTTTTAGAAATTGTAGACACATTTATTTGTTTGATTTCACAGTTGAGCGTGACAAGTCCATATTAATTATACCTATACGCTAATGTGCAAACAATTTAGGCTACACTGCAATAGTTTGCATCACACAGTATAGAGTGTGTGTGTATTATGTGTATTTATTGATTATATATTGTTTTTATATTATCATTGTGTTAACTGTTTTCTAACTCAGAGAAACGCACAAGAATTCAAATGTACCTGTACTGTAATTTACCTGTGTAAATGGCAAATATACTCTGTTCCTCTTAATTGCAGGGAGTAGAACAAGTAGTTATCAGCCACTGTCTAAATAGTCACTGTATATAATTCTGTAATATTTATGAAGCATGGATTATGGGGGCACTTTCTCTTCCATGCTCAGTAAGTTTCTTGTTGTACACATGGCACTTTCTGTTAAATGGAGGATCAAAGTTGATTCTTGTCTTTTTGACTCACAGCACAGTGAAGCACATGCGTTGTGTGAATGAGCACAGATCCCAGGAAATTACAGGATATTATGCATGCCGGTGAGTCACCTACTTCCATTCTCGACCAACTCTTGAGTGAATATCTGGCTCTTATTCAGCTAAATGCTCTACTGTGTGTGCCAGCGCGTGGCTAAGTCTGCTGTTTAGTGCTGCACAGGTAAGAGGTCGGCGCTACATCTTCAAATGGCACCGAGGAGAGCAATGAGAAGCAAAGCAGGGACCATAAAACTGAAACAATGAGTTAGATAGTTTTGTTTTTTTATAGCTGAGGGAAAATTGAATCGTTCTGCGACAAGTCTATGTGGGTTTATCTCTTTAATGTTGATATAACCAGAATCTTTAGTTGACACTCATTATATACTTACTCTCACCAGCCATATTTTCGGAAAACCTGCTGCTCTTTAACATCAATCTACAAATGTCTAATCAGGTGGTAGATACTCGGTACATTTTGGCCAGGGGTTCTCAAAGTTTTGATACCTGAGGGCCAATTTAGGAACCCAACATTGGACTGAGGGCCGCCAAAGGAAAAAAAAACCGAAAGAAAACCCATTTGTCATCATTTTAATGACCAGATTGCAGCTCTACAGTTTAGTGTTAAGTAATATAAGCGTTAATATAATGTAATTTAAGCATTACCCAGTATTTTGGCCATTGTTCTTACCTTCTAATTACAGGTTAATACCAAGTAACACATTTCTGTTACCATATATTTACTGGGTAAATAGCTAGTAATTGGGGGCTTTAGCTACCTGCTTATTACCAGCTTATAACCCAATAATACACTAAAATTCACCATACAGAAACCAGGTAAATACCCAGTATTTTTTTTACACTTATTGGTCTGTATCCAGTAATGTCCAATAAACATTTAATAAGCTTCGTAGCTCCTGGATTAAAACTATCAATCGAATTCATTGCGGGCTGCCAGAAATGATTCTGCGGGCCGCCATTGGCCCCCGGGCCGCACTTTGAGAACCAATGATTTAGGCATACAGATGTGGTCAAGATGACCTGTTGAATTTGAAACTGAACCATCAGAATGGGGTAGAAAGATGATTTGTATTGCTTTCTTAAGACGGGCTTTCAGAAACTGCTGGTCCACTGGGATTTTCCCTCACAAGCATCTATAGGATTTTGCAGAGAATGGTCCGAAAAAGAGAAAATATCCAGTGAGCAGCAGTTCTCAGGAAAAAATACCTTGAAAAAGACAACAGTAGAATTAACAGATGTCCTTTAAGATTCTCTGTTTCGGTATAGTGGTGCTTATATCTCATCTCTCCTGGCCATATTTGTGGGCTGCTCACAGCGAGTGGTTTGTTTATGGCAAGACAAACCTTTAAACTGACTGAAAACGCAAAGAAGTGCCCATGAAATATTCCAGAAGTGAATTCTACTACTCAAAAAAACTCAGTCATTCAGCATTTTGATGTGATAAACCTTTCAATTGTGCAGAATAAGAGCATCAACACAGAAACAGTGTAACACACTGTAGCTTTAATACCTAGCAGTGTGGCTTGTGAATGTACTGTTCTAAATAATCAGGGATGTTCATAGATTACACACTGGTGCGGCTGAGGATTCACTGTCAATAACAGGTTATTGTTGTATTAAGACTCAGACACACAAGTAGCCACTTATGTCCAGGAAAGGACTAAGTTGGTGGTCCATCTGTGTGAGACACAAGGGGCCGTCTGTAGCTGCGGCAACCTATAGCGGCCATATATGCCACCAAACCCGTCCCTGTACTCCTCAGAGTCTGCTGAAACCTCTCTCCACTCTTTCGCACTCATGTATCGTTCTTGCATCCGCATGTAAAAGCTGATAATGTATGTGTTACTGTCCCCTCATGAGTAGCACCATCTGTAGGTACTGGCATCAATAACTGTCAGCAAGCATGTTTCATTGCCCACACCTTCTCATTTCACATCTGTGTATTCCACTTCTCACATGTTCATGCCTCCACGAGATTGGCCCAGCAGTGTGTGAGACAACAGTGTCACCTACAGGCTGAAGCTGAACCTACACCCAACCTCGTCATGTGCAAGCGTCTGCACACTATTCAGGTGAAAAGGTGTTTTTTTTTAACTTCATTTATGGCACTCCTACACTCTTGCAATTGAACATGCCACTTGTGGTACACACAGGGAAATTGTGTTGCCCGTGCAGTTTGATGAATAAAGCCAGCCAAATACCAAGTAAAGTGGAAATGATGGAGTTCAAAAGAACAAGACAGAGAAGAAAGAGAGAAGAGGCTTTGTGAATAATTCTGTTTTTTTTTCTGTTGCACTTCACTGTAATTACAGTCATTGCTCATTGACGGTGGGAAACGTAAAATGACGATTTAGGCAGTGAAATTGTCATTTGTAGCAGTAATTGACACTAATAAAATGATTTTTTTCTTATTTCCCTGTGGATCATATGCTAATCAAAATGTGAAGTATTAAAGATGACACTAACTGGCGTGATAAGCAGCTAATGAAAGAGGGGAGGCAAGTGGGACAGTAATGGACATACTCCCACTAATAAGTTCCTGTTCATTAGAGCATGCACACTGTATCCTCCTCCTGTCTTGTCTGTTTCTTCTGACTGACAGATTTGACAGCCTTTCCCGTCAGAGGGGAACTTTTGACCACATCCTCAAATAAAGCATTAACACTTAAGACCACCAATAAGTAAGCCATAAGCTTCTTTATAAGTGGATCAGAAGTAAACTATTATTGGAAGGTGACATAAGCTTCTGCTTGATTCACGCTTTAAAAATAGATTACACTGTCTATAATGCCAGCGTTTTGATGACATTTTCTTGTCAGCAAGGATGTCTTCACTGCCTCTGACACTGCTGGCTGACTGACTCACACAGAGTGGAGTTGATATGACAGACTTTGATCTTTCCAACTCTGCCTCTCCCTTTTTGCTATTCCCCCAGCGGACTTCTGCATATGTCGACCCACATCCACCCTGAAAAAGCGGAACAAAAATCCATGAAATGAGATGCCAAATACCAGGCACTACTTGTGACATGGTGAGGAAGAAAAAAAAGGTGTGCTAGAGAGAGAACAAAAAAAAAAATAAAAAGAAGAAGCTAAGAGACAGGCCTCACTGATGACCATATAGTTCAGTTCACGGCTGATTGACATATTAATCTTACTTCACTGAACGACATTCACGGGGGGATGGCACCAAATGAAGTTTAGGTCCCTTATTACATTATGGAAATGGTTTACCCTTTAAAACAAAGATTAGAAACTGCGGCACAAAAAACTTCAGAAAAGCTGTTTTAAATCAGCCAGGCCACACAGGACTACAGGTGAGTTATACATAACTTGTGAAGGCAGGATGGAGTCAGGAGAGGGTGATCAGTAGAAGTGGATTGTACCATTAGGACTGTAGCATTGTGGGGTGCATGGGGAGATGAGAGGAACTCTCAGAGATAATCATGCAAACGCTGAATTCCCTCATTACCTCTGAGGCTGAGCTGTGGGCAGAAGTCCAAGTCACACATTGCTTGGGGAGAGAGTGTGAGCTTCCAAAGCTGAACTGTGGAGTACAGAGGCCGACATGTTGATCACAGGAATCCACGGAAATAAAAGAAAGGCCGTTAATGTCGGCCTGTCAGGATTATAATGCTGTTTGACAGTTCAGTTCCATTTTAATCCAGTTTGCTTGAGATGATTGAACATTAAGCCTTGGTTGGTTTTATATGATTACAGTGTATTAATATTATATAAGAACTAAATTAATTTGGTTTATCTGTTCGTCATCTTTCCATCCATGTAACTCTGCTGAAGAAGCTCTGAAACCTGGCATACTTTCCATGCACGCCTCTTCTTGCTGCCTTTTTTTTTTTTTACAGTTCAACCCTGCTCAACGTCACTTCAATTATCAACAAGATACCGTTAGTGCGTCTGGTCCCAAGAGGTTTTGTAGTGGTGCAATGCTACAGATCAGATTTAGATCTCGGATCAGAGATGTTACATTTTGCCCAAACCCTAATTGGCATCATGCAAAAATAGAATGTTTGAACTCCCTCTGATCACTGTCTGTGTAGGGCAGCAGTACATATAGAGTTCAGTTAGAAGTATTTTTGATACATACACTGGAAATGTGTTGATTGATTCCGATGATAAAAATAAAACTTAACATCATAATAAAACAACAAAACAATCACTGTCACGTTTCACTGTTGTACAGTTCACCCTGGCTAATTTGAATGAAACATGATTTTTATCTTTGGTGATAACAGCGTTTGCACTGACTTGGCTCAGTGTAACGTGTGTCATTTGCAGTATGATTTGATGTCCTCTTCAAAGGGTGCACATCTTGTGAATGTCCCACAGGGAAATGCATGACACTTGACAGGAAAACAGTCAAGTGTATATGTACACTGGCAAAGGCCTCACACATAACAAAGCCCCTGTTTTCCATTCTCCACTCCTGACATTGTTGTATAATGCTCACAGGGATTTGTAGCCGCAAAACAAAGCTAATTATTTACGCCTGTGAATGAACGCATGCCACAGGAATCCATTTAAAGAGCAGATCAAAGTTGGGTGTGATGGCAATGAAAAGAGGTCAAGAAGTGAAAACAAGTATAGTTGTGGGTGAAAATGAGTTTGTCCCAAACATATTTCAAGCTCAAAGAGGCCACTGACAGTTAAAATAAATACACTCGCAAACGAGTGCCTTTTCTTATCTTTTTTCTATAGGCACACACCTTTTAAATGTGTGTTGTTGTTGTTTTTCCCCACAAGTTCCACCAACTTTCTAAAAGAAAATTATCAAATTCTCTCAGGTCCTCTTACCTAAACTGTCAGCACCTCACCTCATTCATCATGAAGAAATAAGGAAAACAAATGATGTGCTACATAATAACACAAGGGACATTTTCTCGAAAGGTTAAACACTATTTTAAGCAGCCGTATAAACAATGACTTTCAGCAATTTAGTGCGTGCTCTCGCTTGCACTCTCTCTGTGGGATTTTGAGCGTGTTTGGATCCAAGTCTACCTGGTATATGGCTCCTCGTGTGTGTGTGTGTGTGTGTGTGTGTGTGTGTGTGTGTGTGTGTGTGTGTGTGTGTGTGTGTGTGTGTGTGTGTGTGTGTGTGTGTGTGTGTGTGCGTGCTTTTTTGGGTAGAGTGAAAGGGAGCGGTCAGTCAGAGAGTGCATGTGCGTTTGGATGTGTTTTATGTCTTTCTGTGTGTGTGTGTGTGTGTGTGTGTGTGTGTGTGTGTGTGTGTGTGTCTGTGTGTGTGTGGGTGTGTGTGTGTGGGTGTGCAATATGCAAATATTCACCTGATATGTGCCAGGACAGGTTGCCAATTGGAGCATGATAAGGAAGTTAGGAGAATAAAACACCCATTGTGGTGGGGCAGCACCTAGTGTGTCTGCATACTTTCATCTGTTAATTCAAATATTTAGGAAGCAACTCGTCCTGTTCAGTGTTCGATTCTCCAGACACCGTACTGTACTGATCTCTATTCAGCTGAGAGTGGATCTGCGTGATACCTCAATCGGGCCTGGTCGGACATCAATCTACTGCTCTGGTAGGTTGTCATGCAGCTGTGTGTTTCAAAAAAAGAATCCAACTAACTCCTGGTTAAACAAGGCTCAGTGTATGTGTATGTGTGTGTGTGTGTGTGTGTGTGTGTGTGTGTGTGTGTTTGTGTGTGTGTGTTATAAAATTACACTTTCATTTTCACAGTTTTCACTATGTCTGCTCCTGAGAATGTTCTTGAAAAATGTGGAAGAAATGATTGCTTCTTTATAGAAATTGTTTGTTTGTTTCCGCCTCTCGTGACTTTAAACCTTCAGCTGTCTTACGTGTAGGTAAAAAAATATACACATAACAGTACTGAACAGCATTGCAAATATGTACACATTATATGTACTGAGAATAGGTGTTTGATTCCTACTGTAAAATAGTAGGAGCAATAATGCATTTATCAACACATTTTCCCTATACCTTAGTTTCAACAACGCTATTTATAGAAAAAGTGCACACAATAAAGAGTAAAGCAAATTTCAAAGAATCAAAAACAGAGCTATTAACCGAGATAAATGCAACCTAAAGCCAGACAAACAGAAATGAAACCAATTTTTCTGCAGAGCTGACACAGTCCTTTTACGCCATGGCAGACGTACCCATGAGAGTGATTGTTTACACATCGGCTAACACAACATTGATCCATGATGTCTTTGTCAACTTTAAGGTGACACTGCTAAATAATAATAATAATAATAACAATTATTAGTATTATACATTTAATGTAAAAATGTACATTTAAGGGTGCTTTTCAGAGAACTCAAGGTCACTTTACAGTACATGGCAGTTCTAAAAAGGGGATATATGCATGTTAAGATGTTATATTGACAGAAACTGCATTGAAAATCTTTGCCAACACCACAGGTTTAATATGACTGTGACAACAGTTGTTTTGCAACTGAAATTCCAAATGTATAAGCAATCACTATATCACATTACAACTGTGAAGCAGAACATTCTTGATATGTGTAACAAGTGTACTCAGGTTTGCCTAAGCTCTTCCAGAGAGGTGAATTATGGGTCACTGTGTTAAGAATTGGTGTCCACGGGTGAAACAGATGTCATCATGCTGACCTTTGAGTTTGATGATGGTATGATAACATTTATTGTCCCACTGCCCCTACAACAACAGCTAAGAGATAATTAATGTCTGCAGCATGACATGCTTTAAATTGAGTTTACCTTTCATGTCATGAAGCTTTGTTTTAAATACGGGAAGATGTTCTCATTCAAAACATTGACCAGAATGTGGGAATAACATAATGATTTAACAAATCTAAGCTGTAGTGGTGGAGTATAGGGCAATTATTTAATTGGGCAGCAGTTTCTGAAACACACTTAGGCTAAGACATTTTGTCTTGCCTTACACACAAAACCAGATTTTGGCAATGTGCGCGTGTGTCTCCCCAACTTTTTCAAGCATGGCAGATAAATTGGAGATGGGCATGAAAATTTAATTATTTTGTTATTTGTTTGATTATAAAAAGTTGATTAATGTGACTATGTGTAATTATTTTTGAAATTGTACAACTGAATAATGTTTTAATGTTGTATCAATGATTGTATATAATCATTCTTTATAATAGTAATAATAATTAATCATAAAAAAAGATGCATTCAAGAAACCTCTTAAAATGTCATTATTTCCACAAAAGTGTTCTACTGACCAAGTGCTTGCTGCCGTTGCTACCTTGTGATAAAAAAAATGCACTACAAATGATGTGTAGTCAGTGAAGTAGCTCCTCTAAGCTGAACATGCTGTAGATCCCATAGAAGGGATGCAATTTACTGGAATCTTTGAATGCATCTCATTTGCTGCTCCACACTGTCAGGTAAGAGGAGCTCTGAGCCAAGTCTTGCGCACTGTAATTCAGAATATTCAACAAATATTCCCATTTGAATATCCAAATAACATTTTTGCTTGGAAAGTCCGTCCCTAAAATGAATATGTTTTTAAGGCAGTAGATGACATTTAGTAGTACATTTAGTAGTACATTTATCAGCAGAAACAGACTATGGTATTCCTCATGGTGTTTTCATCCTGACCTGTATTTTTGTGCATCCTACACAGAGCCTTTCTATCAAACAAATGTTGGTTGCTTCAACATACAGTATTATATGTGTAAACAGAACGTTTTCCTAATTTTGGATGAACAATCCCAATATAAGCTAAAAATGAGTTGTGACTGTTTCATTTAAATGTGTCCATTATTCCTTTCCAGCCCCTGGGCCATGGTACATCACATAGAAGCTGAAATATGAGCATCAATCCAACCACCACCCTGGACAGCCAGCTGACCACAACCTGGGGCTCAACTAACACCTACTCTGATGGTGAGGATGTTGCCCACACTAACACACTGGAATCCCACTGCATGCCTTCTCATTATTCCATGACATGAATCAGTTAATTAAACTGTATTGTAGAATATCCTGAAATGCCTCAAGGAGATATGCTAGCATGCTCTCTGTTCAACAAATCCACTCTCTTGCTGCACTGAATGCTCAAAATGAAAATCATTTAACAATTAGCAACTGATATATTGCTCACCTGGTGAGCCCAGAGCTGAGAAATGTAACATATGAATGAATGATTTCTGAGTAAGAAGCAGCTCAGCAGTTGATTAATTATTGACAAATACCTTTGGTAGTGGAATTCATGCATATTTATAGGAATAATTTGCTGATTTGGGTAAAAACAATCATAACCATAGCCTGTCTGTCCTCAGTGCCGGTGGTGATGTCGGGTTACACAAGTCGCCTCTGGCATCATGACTCCCACCCTCAATTCTGGACGAAATACCAGGTGTGGGAGTGGCTGCAGCAACTCATGGACATGTACCAGATCGATGCCTCCACCATTCCTTTTCAAAACTTTGACATTGACGGCCATCAGCTCTGCAGCCTGAGCTACCAGGACTTCATCCGTGCTGCTGGCAGCATGGGACCCACTCTCTTCCACAACATCACAGAGCTCAAGTGCAGCGGTGCGTCTGAATCTGTGTCTCTGTTTGTCTAAGAGGTGGGCTTAAGGGGTTTCAAGAATGGAAGATGATTAGTCCCAGTTAAAGTAGAGCCGGGGACTGGAGTTCGGTGTCGAGCAGTTTTGATTAAGGGATGCTGAGAGGGGATCACAAATCACAAATCCAGTCAGGGGTCATGGTGCTATAGACGAGTGAAGGACCACCTAAAGTGAGGGGGATGATCTATTTGTTGTTCGATCTTGCTAGAGTGGTTCTTCAAACAGAGCTGCTGAGCAACATGCTGAGAATTTGTTCTTCCACAGTTCTAAAACAGAGTTTCAGAGTTATTGCCAAAAAAGTTTAAAGACTTCGCTTTTGGTCTTTTAAAGTTGTAGTGTGTAACTTTGAAATAAGAGCAAATGTGTATTACATTCAAACGATTGTGTCAAATGAGTTCACACAATGCTGATTGAGTCTATCAGCTCCAGTGTGGTGGCATTACCACGCTGCACACAGGACAGGTTGACGTATGACTGAAAACACAAAGGAAAGCACCCATGAAAAGTGTCAGAAATCAGTCAGCAGTCTGATAGTATTGCTTGACTAATTTCAGAGGAAGGATATAAATCATTTTAACAGAGGCAGAATAACATAATCAACAACAATAATCACCAAAGGTTTACACACTGCAGATTTAACTAGCATAGATGGCAGTTAGATGTGGCTTAAAACCAAATGGCACATGCAACTTCACATTTCCAAGCAGCATGACATGAGACCAGGTACAACAGGTTTAACCTCTAGGTAAAGGAGCATTTTACGGGAAACCACACAAGAGCACAGTGCTGCTATTGTTTTAACTGTCTGGAAAAAAAACAGTGTTCAGTATCTCAGGGCCACATGTTGCAATTTTATATGTCATTGTTTATCTGACCTATTATATCTGGTTTATAATTACCACAAAAAACCCGGAGCCATGTTAGTGCCATTTGTCATCAAAATGTACATAGGATCAGGTTAGATTACCCATGGTGCATCCTGTTTATATTTTTTCCATCTACCTGCAGGTTGTATTGTGGCAAATTAAAGCAAAAATAGTGTTGTGAAAATATAGTACACTGCCTAAAAGTGTGAGATACAGTTTGGAGGTAAAGTTATTTGGCATGGCCTGCATATTTGATGTCTCATTATGAGTGTGGAAATAGATAAAAATAGTTTTAATGATTACATAACTCTCGATTAATTGAATTTCCTGATTTGTGCTCGTAATTCATTTCACTTTTCCTTCCCGTCCCCACACAGGACAATACCATGTGGAATTAGGGCAACTGGAACTCAAACCAGAGTGTAAGATCCTCTCTATTTATGAGCAAATTAAGTGAAATAAATTATATGTATTATTGTTCTTCTTCTTATCATTATTATTATTTCTTTCACAGTAGATTTCTGCTGCCCATTTCCAGATGTCAGTTATCCTCCTGGAGGTATTACAAATAAATGCTCTATTACTACTATATTTTTGAATAGATCACATCAGAAATCTAACAAAACTCCTCCTCTGTGAACTTAGAAATCTACGATTCCACGCTTCACCCTCTCGCACCTGTTGCCTCTCCCACTCCCTCTAGTCCAGGTGAGGAAATTGAAATGTATTCAACATAAATGACTATTGCCTAACTCAAAACAGCACTGTATAATGAATCATGTTGTTTCTGTTCCGCAGATATAAAACGATCCTACAGTCGTACTCATCAGGTCAAAAAGCACAGTAAGTCGAAGCATGCATCCATTTCAGCTTTACTTTTTAATAATATTTATGTTATTTACTGTATGTTAATCTATCATCGCCTCTATAACTAACTCATCCACAGACCCAAGAGGTACCCACTTATGGGAGTTCATCAGGGACATTCTACTAAACCCAGAACGAAACCCCGGGCTCATCAAATGGGAGGATCGCACGGAGGGTGTTTTCCGTTTTCTGAAGTCCGAGGCAGTCGCACAATTATGGGGCAAGAAGAAGAATAACAACAGCATGACCTATGAGAAACTAAGTCGGGCAATGAGGTAAACCTATAAAGCAGTCATACATGTATACTGGTACAAAACCTTGAGTTTGTGTGTCATAAATATACAGGAATACACACAGAGAGAGCACTGTATAAGTTAAATGTTCACATAAATTTGCATTTTTATAAAAGGTAATGGACTTTTTGATTTTGTCAACTACTAAAGACATAAGCAGGACACTTGCTGGTCCTAGATATAATAAAGGCCTTGCTTGACAAAAAAAAAAAAAAAAGATTGGAAACGGGAGAGAAACGACAGAGTGCTTTTACTTTGAAACGATTACAGGATGTGTGTGTGTTTTTGACACATGACAATCATGATCCCAAAGTCATCAAACTAGGTCTTTTGTGATTGTGTTGATTGTGAGAGACCCCGGCAACAGAAATAACATGCTGTATATTTAGATTTTCCATAAAACTCTCAAACTCAAATGACCTCAAATATTGACATTTAAGAAGCTAAAACAATCAGAAATCTTGTTTTAATCATGAAAAAAGCTTAAAACCGATTAATCGATTATCAAAATAGTTTGACGATTAATTTAGTAATAAATTAATAATCAATTAATCGATTAATTGTTTCAACTTTAAACTCATCATAAGTTGATATTAATTAGCGGGCCACATTCAATTGATTTGGGGGCCGCCAGTTTGAGATCCCTGCAGTAAAGCAACTTGGTTGCAAACAGGTTGAAGTATAACAAAAAGTTTCAAAAAGTGAATTAGTGCTCGAAAAACAGCCTGTCAAACAACTGTTGTTAGATAAATGTTTTTGCCCCCGCCCGCCCCTGCACTACTGGTACAAAAATGCTCCCTCAGTCAGGTGGCAGGTCTGATAGTATTTCTTCACAGAGCCTGTTTTCAGATGAAGGATGCAGCATACAAATAACACAGAATAATAGTAACACCAACCAAAACAAAAATCACTAAATAAAAAAAGTAAAAAAACTATGTTTTTCTCTAGGTTTTCTTTCAGGGCAGATAAACAGTCTTTTTAATACATTACCAACTTATATTTACACAAGGCTTCTCTTTAGTATTGCAATAGCTTTTAAAATCTGTGATGAGAAAATAAGCAAAACATTGCATTGCCCCTAATCCAATTTATTTAATATGTGCTTTTGGTGAAATCATTTAGAGTTACATATCTAAAACTAGTGAACACAAACTCTTTTAAATGCATAATTACTATTTCAAATCACTGATTACTTACAATGGGCCCATTATAGAAATGGTACTTATTTTTCCCTTTTCCCCCCTAAGTGAACTATAAACAGCCGTCTCCTCAGAATAACTTCCTGGCTGCTGCATTATAGACACAATGACACAATGAGCTTATTTAAAAGCCTAATTTTATTGCTGTGCAAAGCACTGGGAAACTACAAACTGTGCCTACAGGTATTGTCAGCATTGACCTCAAAGCTAATTTGGTTTGTTTTGCACCAAACTGACTGATGCTGTCTGTCACTTGTAACAAAAGGGACAAAAACTATTATTTTCATTTGAATTACTGTTTGAATTACTGAATTACGTTTCATATATATATATAACCAAAGACAAGAAAAACAGTCCAACAAGAACGGTGCCACAAAATAAACGCAAATTATGTATTCATTGAATTTTCACAACTTCACCTCCAGTAACTTCAAACACAAATTTTGCTGTAAATTGAACAGGATGATGTATCCATATAATCGGATCAGATTCAATATTGTTATATATAATTATAACCATACATACTTGATATGTAATACTGGCTGTCCACTTAAATTATTGTCCTTAGATATGTTTTCCCACAGATGTTTATATCCTTTATAATGCTATACATAAAGCATACAAAACTAAGTCATCATATTTACTGAGAGGGCTTGAGGTGCAAGTTTGATTTTGAGCACTACAGTGACCAGCTGGGAGCTGCCATGCCCTCACCTGGTATTTACTCCAGAACTACAATGGGAGTCATGACGACACGAGGAAATAACAGTAAAAGGAAATTACAGCCCGATTACATCATTCACAAACACAGACACACCAATGATTAATAAGATATAGATTAATAGCCATGGACACAACATCAGTTTTAGTCATCAGCAAAACCTGGTGCACTGAAAAAAAGAAAATGCGAGAAATTCACTGTTCATTTCTCCTTTGTTGCAGATATTACTACAAAAGGGAGATCCTAGAACGAGTGGATGGTCGCAGGCTGGTTTACAAGTTTGGAAGGAATGCAAGAGGATGGAGGGAGTCAGAGAAGTGACACTTTCATTTATGTTTTACTTGATTTTGTTTGCAAATGTAATATTTTATACATTTAACTGACTGTTTTTTCAATGTTTGAACTGTTTACACATTGTTGATACATTTGCCTCACTTTCTCTTCTTTTAACTTCATCCCTATGCTGTGACGTTGCACTGAAATGTTTTTATTATTAATATTATTATTATTATTATTGTGCTTTAATATAATAAACAACTTTGTGACACAAGCCTGTCAATCCTTACACACAAGTGAGCGCATGTTGATGCAACATTCAAACATGTCGCAGAAAGATTTGTATGTGAGTGGTCCTTTGGACGCATGCTTGATCGTTATAAAGTGCCATAAACACATCGATGATTTTGTACGTTACATTCATTTTGCTGCATGTTTGGAGATGGAAACATGGCACTGTTTGGTGATGTTTCCGTCATAAGAAAGAACGAATGAAGCTTATTAAAGATTATTTCAGCCATTTTCAGACAAAGAAGTGTACAGTTTGTTTGTATGACCTTTGTGTTTAGTCCTGATTCCTGGGACTTTACAGGTCCAGTGTGTAAAATGTATGTGCATTTTTTTTTCATTCTGCAGAAATTGAAGATAAAATAATTATTTAAAAAAGTTTAAGAAAAAAAAACGTGTAATCACCTTATTGTATGAATTAGGTTTTTATATTTATTTTAGCAGCTGGCTCTACAGAGTCCATCGTTTTTGGCCACCATGTTTTTACAATACCCCACAATGGAGTTTTGATGCTAACTGGAGGTAGCATAGTTTCTCCAACAGGAAGGGAAACAGTGTGGCTACTCTTTCCGAGACGTGATCAATATTTACTGCCAACAGAGAGTGACTTGAATCTGCAGCTGTAATCCAACTAAATCACAGGCACTTAAAGTTAGTGCCAATCATTTATTTATTTATTTTTTTAATCATGACAGTGTGAAATGCCAGACAGTTAACTGTTTGCCAGTATGTGCCATAGCTGTCAGGCGGGTTCTGTACAAGCAGCAGTTGAATGACTTGATGTCTAACAAGTTTAACATAAAAAAAAACCTATATTTCCTTCTTCTTTGTAAGCAAATCTGGGTCTGATGATCTTTCAAGCTGATGTGTCCGTTTTTACATGGTGTGGTACGGACTGACACTTTAACTTTCCTGACAGCTTCCACGTTTACTTACTGCATGATTCCACATCCCGTCACAGCTTTTGTCACTCTGCTCTCACACACACGTACACTAAATGTCACGTTTGGAGCTAAAGTAAATCATGTTTTAATTAAATATGAGATGTCAATCATGTAGGTCTGTGATGGGCTGGCGGGCATTTCCAGGGTGAACACTGCCTTTTGCCCTATGTCAGCTGGGATTGGCACCAGAGCCCCTCAAGCAGTAGAAGATGAATGAATGGATGAGTGAATGAATGTCAGTCATCTAGAATCAGACCATTTAAGAGTTTCTATTTGAGTGACTTTCATTTCTTTAATGTGACACGACATCTTCCATGATCTGAGGAATCGGCTGTTATTGTGTATGTTGATGAATAAATAAAATGAACAGAATTGTGTGCAGAGACGACAAAGTCAGTGCTTGTTATTTATTGTCCTCGGTGATAACAGCTAGTGATCCCACTGCTGATGTGAACCAAACAAGAATTGCAATTCAAATGTTCATGTGCCTATGTTTGAGATCCTGTGTTGTTACACTGTGCTGTCACACTTAAACGTTGATCTAGAGCACTATGACTTATGTTAACCAAGAACATAAATAAATAAAATACTGTGAGAAATGTCTAACAGTGTTATTGTTGTTATTATATCACACAAATGCCTAAATGATGCCAGTGAGACATGGTTGATGCTGTGAAGGAAAGTGCAACTGCTACAGCCATAAACAAACAGAGTGTTGTGAATAGACTTTGTTTATTATTTCACCACTACTTTTGATATCTATTTGGATTTGCTGTATTTTATTTGCACGATTAAATGACTACATGGCCATGAATAAAACACAATTGGGCAAACAACATGGTTATTAATAATATTCATTGGAAGGACAACAACAAAAATGCATGAACACGTGAAATCTGGCTTCACTTTCATTTTTGAATAAGCTGCTCTGAGCTGTGATACGGGAAGATGTTTGAAATGACTGACAGATTGTTTAAACAGTTAGGCAAATTGTCAAGACTTATCTGACACCTGTGACACAAATACACTGGCACTTCATTTCCCTATCTTACCATTTCCCTGTAAGTACAAATTCCCAGCTTTACATATCCACACTGAGCGGGGGGGGACCGTGTCTGTCCCTGACATTTGATTCAAATCGTTAAACTTTAATATGGATAACTGTGGAGGCAGAGAGTTTGGTTCCGTGCGTGCGTGTGATTCTCTGAGGCCTGTGAGGTTCGTGTTTCTCATGGATTATGAGCAGAGTAAGTAGCATGAGAGAGAAAAAATATAGCCTACCTAACAAATCTGGGAAAGCACCGTTAAACCAGTGCAACAAGTAGTTACAAAACATGGTTTCCGGGCACTGGCAGCAGGCATTGGCTGTGAGGCACTAATCACATGTGTGCAAATATGCACCCAAACCAGTTGTAATAGATCTAGGAAGAAAAACACTCACGCTCTCCCGAAAAGAGATACTTAATATAGGAGTGTCACTTCGTTTTGAATGGTTTAAATGCACAAAAATAGCATTACAATGTGATTAGTAAAGACAACTGTAGGAGAAATGTACTTTTTTCGCCTCTGGCAGCTTTTATTTTGCCAAAAAAACTGTATGCAGTATCAGTCCACAAGTGCCTTTATCGTTTATTGTCAGAGAAAGGCAAGGGCTATTTTCTAATTTAAAAGGAAAAGCATCGATTCAATCGGACAGATGAGAGATAAAGAAGACGGAAGTGATAAAAGATAGCCTAAGCATGGGCGCGAAGACTGTGAGCTGGGATTTTGTGTTTGTCCCGGCCTGCTCAGTAGGGCTATTGTCTTCTCTCAGCAGATATGGAGGACCAGTTTATCAGACACCCTTATCATTTTCTCTTCATACTCACACAGTGGGGCATTCAGCCAAAACAGAGTTGGACAGATTAGAATTGTGCCAGTGATTGAGAGTATACCTTGTCACTAACACACTGCTTTATACTCTTATCAAAGAAAAAAGCGAAAAAGAAAAGGTAACTCTAACAAATTGCAAAAGAAAGTTCAGATGCATTGGTGATGATTCGGGTGTTTCTGCATTTGATATGACCACAACTTCAAGTAAAAGGAAGTAGCCTGTTTATGGTGGCATAGGGGTGTTTTGTTATTCCATTAATGAAGACAGTTTCCTGCTCAGATTTTTGCAATTTTTCATGAAAGTTTATTTCCGTGTATCGTGCTAATATACTGTAAGTCATTTAAACATTTTCCCTTTGGCACAAAACGTGCAGCAATTTAAATCCTTTCTTTGGTATGGGTAGATTAAAGCATATGGGTAGAATTGTGGTGAAGAAGATTTATGTTTCCTTGTTTGTGTGTGAAGAGATAAACCTTTCCCCACCCACACACATGCAGATTATTATTATTTTTTTTCTCCATCAAAGTGAAACTGGGTCTTGCATGGCATTAACACGATTTAACATACTACATTTAATTCAAGATGGGGAATTAAGGTACAGCTTATTTAACCTTTGTATGGTGTTTGGGTCTGTGGGACCCGTTTTATTTTTTTATAAAAAGAAAAATGATATGATTAATTACTCAGAGTCATTGGCCTTGGCCCCTCATTTTCAATGAAGAATATACTGTATATCTGAATATCTACCCCCCCTACACATTACATACAGGGACCCAGTGGGTAATAAATGGTGGAAATTGTAGGTCCTGTGTACCTTCACTCTGTCCTCTTCCTGTCTGGGCCGGCTATTTGTGTGTTTCTGTGTGCGTGTGTGTGTGTGTGTGTGTGTGTAATAAGTGAATGCAAGTGAATGCAAGTGTGAGTTTTGTGTTTCTGCCCCTGCCGCTCACACACAAGGTTGAAACATTGCAGAATTCAAGCACTAAACAGCGTCTGCGCTCACGTTCCCGGACATTTTTACTAAAAATGATTTTACCCTGTTTTGCTGTATTTTATTGTCCCAGCTGCAATTTTGAGGTGCAATAAGTATGGCTTTGTCACTGTGGTTCCTTATCACAACTGATGTGATAGATGGCGAAAAGATGTTATGGTCAGAGGTCCTTGCACTTGATTTTGGAAGAGAGATAAGCTTTTGATGATCAAGAGGAAGAGGTTTCTCAATGGTCTCATTTATGATTATTCAGTCTGATGGTGACTTTGAAGAAGAGGATGGGATTGAGCATCAGCTAGTTCCAAAATGAAGACCAGCCCCAGCCTGATGGAGGAGCCTCTGAGAAAGGGTCCTGGACGTGACTCATGACACAATATCATATGTAAATATATATATTTTTTTTTTAAATGCAGCGGGTCCAACAGACCTACGAACACTGGCTGAGTATCATAAATATTAATGCCACAATCAAGGAATTCATCTCATTCAACTCATCTATACTGACAACCTAAAAAATTGTATTTGAGAAATATTATTTACATGCATTACACGATAAAAACTTTATATTCGGACATGTATCAAAAAAGTCAACATAATCTTCACATTTTTATCCCAGTGTTGTTGTAATCTGCAATGATGAACCACTGGCAGTTTGGACCCGGGTTGGAGCCTCAACAACATGTACAATTAACCTACAGCAAAAAGCTGATCAATTGCACATGACCTAACTTTCGAGAGAATGTTCAAAAAAATATTTTAATCTTAAAACATTACGCACATATCTACTTTCCACCTGATCCTGAGACAATGTGTTACATTGTGTTCACGTGAAACGACAGTGAAAACTGGTTATTCCGAGCATTAGAACCACGATTTGAACGCAACAGAGGAGAAGCGTCCTAGAAGGACCCCGAAAGACTGACTTGATTTAGCCTATTCGTTTTATGTGTTAAATAACACAGATAAATCCATTTTATAAGATAATACATAATTTAAGAAGTTTAATTTGGTGCTCAAAGTCGCCTGCAGTTTATCTTTCTCAAAAAACCTAATATACGCTAATGTAAGTCACATCAACCCGCTCGATGCTTTTACAGTCAGGCACCTTTACGGACACCTCTCACCGAAGCTGAGGACGATAACATGGCGGCTTCCTTGCGTCTGGGTCGCCAAGGAATTTTATTTGGCCTCAGATTTTCTAACTTAAATAAATGTTTGTGGTCAACAAACCCATGGCAGGAGCACGTCCGACATTTCTTTCCATCCCCATGGTTCCTCGGTGAGTGCTGACAGCCTCATAAAAGGATAACTGATGCCCTTTTCAATGCTGACATTCTGTATCCTCGTAGTCTGTTTAGGTTAAAAGTGATATTATATTACTTCGCTGTCGTTTTCAGCAGAATGATAACTCAATTCAATTGCATTTTATTTAACAACAGTTTGTTATAACCAGTCCCAGCTGTATTTTTCGGCTTTGGAGCCAGGTGAGGACTTGTAACGCTTGCCCTGGGCTCAGCTTGCTCTCGCATTTGTTACTCGATTTTAAGTCACTTGTGCTACAGTTTTTATAAGAAAGGCATCACTGAGACAATTTGCAGACTGTTGGTTAATCAGCAAAGCGTATTCTTTTAGTGTAAGAATGGTGTCCTTTCTTTAATTAACGGTTGCATGTTGGCACCATAAGGTAAACTGATAGTCACCCCTCATAATGAACACACAGCACAAATGTGTATCTTGCTAAATGCTTACCTTGAATAAGTTAGTTAAAATGTGTTACCAACTATATATATATTTCATATAAATTGTGTTTATGGGCGTAAAGTAATCATTTGACCCATCATGATTGTTCACCTCATTTCATTCACATGAATAAGTCACAGCGGATATTTTTGCTAAGTAGAACCGGCACAGTCTAATATATATATATTTTTTTACTGCATTCCACTGTGGCTGGGTCATTCTGAGTTCTCTGGAGATGTACACACAATATATGTATGTCATGTACAGAAAACAAAACAAAAAAATAGACTTCGCTGACCATTACAGCTTAATAAAGGTTGATGTTGCTGATGATCAAACTAGCAGCATAGATATAGTTATTTCACCTGTTGTCTGTGGTGTCAGCACACTAATTAGATATGTTTGTTTAACAGTTATATAATGCTGATGGTATAGTATAGTATATAATATTGAAAATGCTTGTTTGAAGAATGATGAAAGTGAACACAAATATTTTGACCTTCCTTCTACACTGTGCCATTGCCAAATACCCAGCAGATGGCAGCATTGCACAATGTGGAAAGATACCTCTATGGAAATTTAAGGCATCAAACCTTCTATTAAATGACATAGATGTGGTAACAGTACAGTAATTAATGGAGAAAAACCTGAGCAAAGTGACAAAACCACTTGCACAGACTTTTGATGTACTGTAGTGATGGTACAGTGGACATTGCACATCATGCATTTTGTTTATTGTGGTAATTGCATTTAATTTGTTTTAATTGTACATTTAAGAATTAGCTACATGGAACATCTTCATTTTTTTGAGTAGGCACATTCACTTACCTTTTCTAGAAGTAATTTTGTATCTTTGTGTGCTGGTCACTGTGCATACAGAATAGGGAACAATCCTTTTGGGTTATCATGTTCAAACAGTCTTTCATGTGCAGCACTGCAGGCTAGTTATAAAGCTGTGATGCCACCACAGCTTGGATTTGTTTGCTTTATTCCTCAGGGCAGCCTCAGGACCCAGGGTGCAACACAGTGCTTGAAGTCAGTTAAACTCTGGCTTTAGAGTGGTTGCAGCTGGTGACAGTCGAGGTCTTTGTTGGTAGCTGGAAGGCCTACCAGCGTATGTGCATCTCTGTAGCCTCTAGTGCTGTGTCAGCCAGAATAACAAACAAATACGTCACCTGCCAGCATTCTTCTTTCAACCCCGAGGTTTATTTAGCAGCCAAACACAGTTACCACTGGGCATGTTTCTTAATGCATTTTGACATTTACTCAGCTTAAAGTTGAAAGACATAGCTGTAGGAAAGTTCTGAATATATATGTGTGTATATATATATATATATATATTTTTTTTGTGGGAATAGTTTTGCCTTATTTGCCAGCCTCATGACACACATGACATGACATTGCCACAGCCACTAACTCAGTCTAAGTTGCATTATTCTCTTCAATCCTCTAGGTGTCAGCCCACTTAAAGTGCAAATGCCTGCTCTCTCCCCCACCATGGAGGAGGGAAACATAGTCAAATGGCTGAAGAAAGAAGGTAAAAGAAATTCATTACGCAAGATGTTATTTATCAGTCACTATACTTTACTACTGGACTTTTCTTTACAAGCTTGCTATATGCATGTGTTTTCCCCTTCTAATTGAAGCATAATTGTCCCTCACAATCACTCTCACAATGATGGCCCAACATTAGTACTACTACATAATTTAATATTTTACACTTTCTTCTGTAAGGCATAGGTCTGACCAGTGGAGCAAGTGAAGGTCTCTGGTGGCTCATTGACTCAAGGAAGCACAGCAGTTACTATTCATCACTGCTTAGCAACTCTACCCAGCCATGCGCCTCAGTCACTCTCTCATTTATCAGCAGACAGCACACTGAATTCTGATTGGCTGCTCTCCTGTGTTGCCATGTGCTTCTGTGGCTTGGGGTGAGACATGTACATGTGTTTGTAAAGGAGAAGGGAAAATAAAGAAAGATACATTCTCAGGGAAAAGCAAGAGACATCCGGGAAGGAACTGTCATTTACAGTTTTTACATTTACAGTTGAATCTGTTATAAAGACGTGCTATTTTTCTTTTGATAGGTACAATTTCCATTCATTACAGGGAGTCATTTGTATTTTCTAACTCCCTGTAATAGAATTTTACATAGTAGCACCATGACCACATTTAGACTCAACATTAACATCCATTCTGAGTGATCTAATCACAAGTGGACATGTGGTGAAGTTCAGCTCTGATCTGAATTCACCCATTTGCTACGTCAAAATAATACTCTTAATTTAGTAGAGCTGTTTGTACAGGTTATTAATGACCTGTATAACAAACAGAAATAATAAAACACAAATAATGACTCTGCTTGTATAAAATCTAGGTCAGTTTTACATGTCATCCAAGGTATTAGATGACCAAAAAGCATAAACAAAGCCTCAATATAAAGGTCAGGCATGTACAATGGAGACCAAGTAATACCATAATAATATTTTGATAGTAAATATTATAAAAACTATTTTAATCAATTACTACAAACATGACAGTGCATTCATCTGTTACTCTAAATCGGGACAAAACAATAGTATGTTTTTGTTTTTACTGCCTTTCTGGTAGAGCAGCTAGGTGAAAAAGCTTGTCATATGTTTAATCTTTAATACTTCACAACACACCTAACCCCTGGGGTCATACAGTGTTAAAGCCGCATACAAATCCAATCTCGACTCCGCTACTGCTTGCTCTCAGGGGCTTCCAACATCAATACTGCCTCTGCTCTTTCAACCTTCCCCTCACCCATCCGACATACTCTTCCCTTGACCCACCCATTTTATTTCTCACACCAACCAGTGTTAAATGCAATCGGCGTTCTCATATATTTTATAATTTAGATATGAATTTAAGATTTAACAACATTTATTCCGTACTTATGTCATGCTCTGGCCTTGATTTTGTTTATTTTTGTTGGCCAGAAAATAGAGATGACCAGATGTCAGAGCTCAATAACCCTCAACCTTTACCCCATATACCCTCACCTTCTCCCTACATCTTAAAAAATGGACACATGTCAAGAAGATGACTCAATCACGCTGTGCATTGCCTCAACTGTCAAAATATTACCAAGTGCTTCAAGCTGCAGTGAAACCAAAGCATTCATTGACTTCAACATTATTAATAGTATTAATAGTACACTATTAATTCCTGTCAAAATAAAGATGTACATCCAAACCACGGCAAATGTCTATTTTTTAGTAATTTAAGTATTGTCTTGATTAATATTTATATAATCATAGAAGTGTAGGGATAGTATTTTTTATTCTGAATATAACCTAATTATCTGTCTGCAAACAATATAGTATGATCGTCCACTAGGTAACATTAATCAAATGCACTCCTTGGACACTTTGTCCATTTAGGGCGTAGCTAAAAACACAAACCATGAAAGTTACATTGCTGTAGAGTTACCTCAATACACTGAGCAGCGCAAACTGAACATTCTATACAAACACATTTTAACTTGTTTATGAGCACTGTTGTTTCTTTCTAAAAGCAAATCTCATAGTATACGTTGAAAACAAATGAGTTCCTCATAACAAGAGTGCGTAATGGGAGGAAAAATATTTGTAGGACTTTTTAAGTATTTTCAAGATTTTGATTTTACTTAGCCTCAGTGGTTACCTTAGCCATTTATCTTTCATAATTGGCCACACATGGCAGTGTTTCCAAATCCTGGTCCTCTGTGACCCCTGTCCTGTTATACAACATTAAAGTTCTGCAACACCCATTCATACGAGGCAGGGAAACATCTAGAACATGCAGGACAGAGGACCTGAGGACCAGGCCACTCAATATAAATAGCAGATTCACAGAAGTACTGAACCTATTCCACAAACACAAGAGGGTAAATTTGTCTCTGTACTTTTTTCCTTGATGAAGCCCATGTGGGCTGGTCCACAAAATGCTAAAAATGTATTTAAGAGTATAGAAGAAGTGAGGAGTTGCACTTAATTGCCATCTTTTTTCCCACTGCTAAGCAGATGCTAATATATTCCAGCTCTGTCATGTGGTAGCGCAATGGGAATTCAATGGGAATTCACTGGGCCTCGAAGATCTTGACTTCTATTAGATTTACTGCATTTCTGTATCTTACATTCTTTCCCATGAAACATTGATTCGGCTTTTCATTTGATATGTCAGCCGCAGTCAGAGCAGTTATATCCCTGCATAACCTTTTTGTACCTTCAGTGGAATTCTCTTATCTTCATGACAACTAATCTGTTCTCTTTATGAAATGTTCCATTAAAAAAAAGCAGATGACTGTGATGCATGTGTGTTGCATGTTTATTTTTTTAAATATGTTGATTGATGTTTAGTGCTGTATTGTCTTCAGGTGAGGCAGTGGCTGCAGGTGATGCCCTTTGTGAGATTGAGACTGACAAAGCTGTTGTTACCATGGAATCTAGTGACGATGGCGTCTTGGCTAAGATCTTGGTGAGTGAGCATAAACTGAACATGTTCCGCATGAGATGATAAGATTAGATCATTTTATTTACAGTTGCACATGAGTATGGAATCGACATGTTACCTGGAAACAGAGGGTTTAGGTTGCATAATTTAAATTAAAATCTGTTTATATCCACTATTATAAGTTCTCGTGTTTTTTGTGTGCAAGTCATTTAGGGATTCTTCTTTGAATATGCTTATTAGCTACGCAAATCGTTTTCCCATGCAGTGATTGCAAAGCTTTGACAAGATGTCTTCAATGACAAATAGCTCTCCTTCCATCCCCCACTGTCCTGTTTGTTGTTAAATTCTTAATAAGCAGCCAAAGATGGAGCAATCAGCTGTCTTTCATCAGTATTCCACCACATCTTTGTTCCTCTGAACAGACGGACAAGGGTGTTCAATCTTCTTTTGCTTTTTCACTGTATATGAAGAGATCCAATTACAGTATGTAAACAAATAGTATGTAAACTGGTAGGAAACTAAGGTAATTATAATAATATGCAGACTTTTGGGGGGTTTCAGTGTTTTAAAAACAAGGATGATGGTGAGGTGTTTTTTTGTTTGTGTGCTGCATGTATAAGAACCAAATGCCTTGCTCCACGTCATAAGAGAGCCCCCATCTCATAACACAACATGTTCCTTGGCTGTGTTATTTAAGGCACCCTAACATTCTGGTGAAGCCTGAATGGAGCAGGGTTTAATGAGGCAGTGTGTATATCTGCAAAACCACCTTCATACAAAAACAACCATTCGGCACTAGCAGATGTACATAACAAATGTCCACCCAGATACACTCTGCCCTTGCAGTAATTAAATTGCTGAATTAATAAAAAGAGGGATGAACTCTCTATTAGGGAGAATAGGCTTGTATTTCATTTCATGTCTGTCATTTCATCCGCTCCCTTTTTTCCACATTCCCCTATTCCATCCTTGTCTTCGCTGCTGTGGGGATGAGGTAGTTTCCATAGCAACCATCCAGGAACTCGGGGTATAGGGCCTTACAGCTGAAGCTGGCAGAGAAAGATGGTCTGCATTAGATAAGCCGCCCAGCCCCCCCCCCCCCCCCGATGGAGAGTATGTGTGTATTTATTAAGAAAAACAGTAACCGGCTTGTGGCATTATTTCAGAGATTTGTACACTCCTTTAGCAAAGTACAGGCAAAGTGCCATCCACTTTGTCTGGGTCCGAGTACATTAGCCCTCAGTGGTGTAATTGTGTCACCCCCAAGCACCCATTAGGTTTCTAATTTAAAGGCTTTGTAATTATCTGCCTGTGGCCAAGATGCTTTAACAGGCTGCCGTAGACGTGGAACTTCCTGTGCTCCATAGGGATTATTTATGGGGGTCAAATACTGCTGTGGCCCAGCCATTGCTCTCAGGGGTTTGAGAGAAGGGAGAGCGAGCACAAGATCGTGTTGTTACTGGTTTGTAGGGGGTAGGAGCTCTGGCACTGCAAGCACAGATTACTGAATCTCATCATACTGGTATTGTGTTGCCTTACCCTGACCTGGGGGCTTCAATCTGAAAATCTGCCTTGGCTACAATCAATCATAGCCTGTAAGAAATGGCACACATTTATAAATGCAGCACATGGATGCACATTGCTCCTCTGTCTCCAGATGTATTTAAAAATTAATGCTACAGGGGATGAAATGTTGCCTTTATTAAAAAAAAAAAAGATTTATAGTTATATGTACAAGTATGTTGTGTGAGCTGCAGATTGATGTCATGAAAATATATAGTTGATGAATATATACATTGATGGAGATATCCTCACTATTCCAATACTCCAATTTTCTCACTCATCATTCCCTTTCTCCCCCTTTCCTCATCTCTTCACACTGTAAACCAGTGGATCATTCCAAACACCAGCAGGAATGTGTCTCCTAAATCAATATTTATTATAAATCACTTTCTTAACCTAAAACATTTGTCATATATCTACCTGATTTGACTTTAATGAAGATCCTGTTACAATTTAAGAGATGTTATCACTTGTATGTGGTTTGCAACTAGGATTTGAAAATTTGTGGTAGGATCATTTTTTCGTTAGTCAAGCTTCAGTTTTGTATTGACGAAAAAAGTGACGCATTATTACATGATGCAATTAAAATATAATGTATGATGTATTCTAATAAAAGGATGAACTTTTAATATTCAAAAATATATTATTTGTATTCAAAAGCCTACCACATTGGCAGAGAACAGTGTTGCATTGTTTCAAAATGTGATTAAATCAATCAAATAGGTCTCAAAAACAAAATACTGTATCTCACAAAGGGTTTTGTGTTTTTCAGTTATAGCAGACACAAATAATGTTGCTGCAATGTTCTTTATGGAATCTCACGTCTCACTTTAAAGAAGTCTAGTCTTATCTTTGTATGTGCATACTGAGAACAGATCTATCTTCCTGTTGCAAGTAAATCTACTCACACAGCACCTGGAAATGTGTACTCTCTTTGACCATGAGCTGATGTCTTATGTAGTTATCAGCTTTAGTTGAATATGCCAAAGGCTTCACAGCATCCTGTTTGATGAAGTTGTACATTGCTAACTGTGTAGACCAAGGTTAATGTAATAGAGCCATGTGGACTCTCATGGGGCTTTTATGGCTGTATGATAACACTTTGATTATAAGTAGGTTAAACCTCTTAAAAAGATCTAGACTCAATTTCTTCAATCATTATCCTTGTTGATGGGCTCTCAAGAGGTCCCTCAAGAGCCCTATCTGAGATCTGTTTGATTTACAGTGAGAATGAGTATGACAAACTGTCACTTAATGTCACAATTCATTTGTTTGCATTAACCGAAGGAGAAAAGCTGGCTTTGAGAACACGCATGCATTTTTCAAGGTGCACATCATGGTCAAAACAAAATCATATTGCTATTAATTTCACAGGTATTGCAATTCACCATACTATTCATAATTGGTATGCCTTAACATTTTTTGCATCTTAACCCATTTTCATGAAAAAAATATTGTTTTGCTGAAACATATTTTCTCATTTGAAAAGTAAGATGTTTTTTTTGCTGTTGATTTGCTGCGGTATTGCAAAATGTCATCATAATGCTGTGTGACACACACGCTGTCTTTATCAAATAATTGCAATGCATTTATTTCGGTATTGCACTTGGTCATATTGCAATTTCAATTATTGTGCTATCTTAATTTTGCAGCTCTACATTACTCACATTAATTTCACTCAGAAGTCCCATTTATAAGTCCAAATTCAGTGCAAATTAACTAACAGACTATAAAGCACACATTAGAATTTTGTTTGAGTTTTTGACTGTGGAGGAATTGCAATTTGCTTTACTTGTATTGCATAAAAATGACTTGAAGAGTGGATATTTCTAATATGACATGCTCATAGTGAAGGTCAAATTTTATCTCACGTATTTCTCTTGAAATTTATTTGACCACAAGTGAAACCAGTTTGGTTATGTGACAAACGCTGAGGTGTGAGCATCAGTTATACTTCCTTCCTATAGTTACTGTTCTATAACCATTTGATGGCAGTGTTGAGCCCCACTCCACAACAGTGCACTTAGCATTTGTTTATGCAACTACTCACTATACCAACTGTGTTGGAGCCTATGATCTTCCCAGCAATCATGCACATGCACATGCATGATTTGCAGGAAATAATGTTACTCCTCCTGGGAACATTTTTCTTATAATTTTTTTATTGTCACTATACTGTGACTTCAAACCGCTCCGAGCATCACCTGCAATTTTTTTTTCATTCTGCCAAGGCTGCTGGAAAATTCACTCAAATGTATTTATTTACCAACTTACGAGCAACATGCATAAATGTTTATGCTTTTTGATGGCTATTAAATGATGACACATTATCACATGCTGTTTTTTATGTGTACATGTAATAATTTCACTTTATAATGAGTGCACGAGTCACTCAATTTCGTCTCCTCCCCACATATTTTATACATATGCTTTATCTTCAGGCTGTCATAAAAACATATCACATATCGTAGCTATCCTCATGTCATGATACAATGCTTATTGTCGTAAAACATGTTGCGGTTTTTCTTACATTTCAGTCCCTGTGGGACTAACGACGGGGACTCTGTGGAAATTTATTGAGGCCCCGATTTCTCAAAGTAGCCCTTAGGCTCCTTCACCATCAATCAATTTCTCCTGACCATGTAGGCCATGTGTTTGCATACACATGTACAAAAAGGTAGTAATTGACATTGTTAGTCACAAATCAAACCTATTTGTTAAGAGTTCTATTTCTTCTTAAGGGTTGCTTATATTACAACCTGAAGCTCTTTGTTATGTGTTGTGGTGGTTTCTAAGGGTTCAGATAGCTTTTTGTTCACCATCATTCATTATTCTTTAAACTACCACTTTATGCATTGATGTTTCATCCTTGGATACAAAATCATATGTTAGGTTTATTGGCCTAAAACTCGGCAAAATTACTGATTGAGATATTGAGATATAAAATCATGGAATCAGTAGACTCAAGGTTGTGATATCGGTGTTGGACAGTAAGAAGATAACCAGAGACTAAAAGCAGCATAGTATAACTTTGTACTTTGAGTTTGAGAGTTGTGTCCTTTTTTATTTGGTCAGTTGTATGGGAATTAGAAGTTATTACCCCTTGGCTGATGTTTACTGATGAAATAAAAGAAACAGAGCCGGGCTCTGATGTCTCCATGTCTTCATCTTCTCCGTTTTCTTCATCTTTCTCTTATATTGAGCTGCATCTTTTAAGAGCTCAGACACTAGAGTAGATACCTTTTTCCTGAAAGGAGATTAAGAGCAGCCACCCATCTCTGTGTCCCTGGCCTTTCATTTAGACTGATCAATATTGACTGAGAAACAACACCTTTGGGGAGAGGAGCTAAAGGCTGGCTGTGGATTTGGATTACTAACAAGATTGTGAATCAATTGCTGACAGCTTTGGACCACATGAAAACACATCTACTGCACTCTCAAGTGTCAATTCCAGCATAGTCAGGTTTTTGTCACCTCAATAATGTGACAACGTAGTGAGTGAAATTGAGGCGAGTGAGAAGGCAGTGTCTCTTTAAAAAGGACTAACCCAATAGTGGCTGTCATTGACATCTTTTCATTGACCACTGGTTAACTTCATTACCACTTTACTTTCATCAATGTTCTTTTTTTCTATTCAAATTATACAGCAGGATACCTTAATACATCTCTCCTCTAATCTTGTCAGTGTTTTCTGTGCCAGGACCCTTTTATGCAAGTACCTCTTTCAAATTCTTCACAGATGGAGGAGGGTAGTCGCAACGTGCGCCTGGGTGCTCTCATTGCCCTCATGGTGGAGGAAGACCAGGACTGGAAGCAGGTTGAGATCCCACATCCAGATGCTCCAGCTCCATCTGCACCCCCACCTGCTTTGCAAGTAGCCACTGCCCCAGTTGTGTCCCCTGCTGCTTCATCGCCACCTCCAACAATACCAGCCATGTCAGGACCGTGAGTGCTGATTTATTCATTTTAACTGTTCAAATCATACCCCACTACTCTATAGATTTGTCTTAATCAATGTGCAGACACTTGATTATAAGATGTAGAGACTTGCTAAGACCTCTAGAGTGAATAGAGTTCTAAGTACACATCAGTGTGGCAATAATGGAGGATCACAAGCCAAATACAGTATGATTCAGATTTATTTGTTGTTTTCCATTAAACAAACTTGATTGTGTCCGTTTGTATTGTTTTAATAACTATCTACTGGTTAAGTTTATTATTTGAGGAAAGGGCTGTGTTAGCATCAAAACCAGGTTATGCCTAACCAGGTTAATTTTCAAATGCAATTCTTACATTCCCGTCCTGTGTTGCTCAACTACATTAAGTGGTGTAAATATTCATGAGCAGTGACCATAGGATGGTCCCATTTTTCAGTTTTAAATTGTTCCACTACCATCTAAATAACTGGATAAAATCATATTAACAGCCCAAGCTTACAGTTTAGATTCTCGTGTGAGATGTCAAAGGAGCTGCCACAGAAGAAGCAGGGCTTATTTGTTATTCAAATATTTCATGCTTATCTTGTCCACATATTCAGATTTGCACCTTGGCTGCATCACTGTATCACACTGACAGCAATGAAAGACACTGTGTGTAGTGGATTGTGCAGCTTGCATTTGTACAAGGAAATACATGCAGGAGAGAGTTATATTCAGACAGTTAATCTCAATACCACTAATGGGCAGATTGACTCAGATGTAGATCATTGTAGTCTGTTAAGACAAAACAACAGATGCTGTATGTTCTGTACAAGTATATGCATTGGGAAAATAACTTTTGAAAACCTCTGTAGTTTTCACTATGGTTCTTGTAAAATTGATATTGCACAGCTTCAGTTTTTTTCAAATGTATTGATTATCTCATGTTATCCTTGTTCAGCTTACGTCTGAGTCCAGCAGCAAGACACATCCTGGACACCCATCGTATAGACCCAAAGCTCGCCACACCCACTGGACCAAGAGGACTCATCACGAAGGAGTGAGTATAACTGAAGAATGGGTCAGCTTTAAGATGACAGTCATAAAGTCATAAAACACCACTTTTGTCATGTTCACACCTGGTATTTTCTCTTTCTCACCAACGGGTCTTATCAACCACAATGTATCCTTTCCTGATTATCACACGTAATCATGTACATGTAATCAAAGGACCCAAACTGCCATTGGTGAATTTAATTGGGATTTTAAAAAACAAAACAAAAAAACCCCACATATTTATGACATTGTCTTTTCTACAAACCGTGCTGAGGTCCAACTACATACGATACACACTCACTTGAATTTAAGAATACTGAAAACTGGTAACAGACATGTTTTGACTTTTTTTCTTGGGCTTCTTTTTGTTTATGTCACAGTGATCTGAAACAAAGCTGTTGTGATATAGGTTGTGGGGTGATGGATTTATTGTGATATGTTGTGTGACAAAGACATGGTTCAGATTTAAGGTGCTGCAATCCTGTTAAATTGTGAAGTCACACACACACACACACACACACACACACACACACACACACACACACCTCTAATGGGCACCTGCTGTCAGCAGGGACCTGATTGAATGCTCTTGTTGCCCACCTAACACCCTGCTGGGGAAACTCATTTAGCAACTTCTGTCACCATAGCAACCAATTCTCCTGGACCCACTGGTGACCATAGAAACTAAGATCATATGTTTTTTTGGGGGGGATTGATTTATTGTCCTGCAAACTATAAATACATTGAAAACGTATACAAATATTGTAAATAAGTATTTGTGTTTCCTCCTTAATGCTAATTTTATTTTCGATTTTTAGTCACACAAAAGTTGAAAGTTGAAACTTAATTTCTGATTTAATCACATCAGTTTAAATTTGTTGTTTTTAGAAATGAGACATGAATGGCTTGGTTATTATTGGTCTCTTATTGGCATCCAAGCTGGCTAATTAGCCCCGAGACAAATGAAGGCTGATGCTAAAGGAGGGCAGAGGAAGAGTGGGGGGATGAGAGACTCTGCAGGCAAAGAGGGTTTGTGAAAAAAAAAACGTGTGCCTTAGCTCACATTGTCCTTCATGAACTGGATGATTGGCTCCTCCAAACTGTTTTCTATTTTCTGTAAAAGGCATAGGAAAATAAATGTACAGACTTCTTATAAGGCTTTATATAGGATCTGCTTTCTCATATCTTTCTGTTTGGAGAAACCAAATTCATGAATTGATTATTGATCAGTGTCAGGTGGCTGCTAGCTCAAGCACATGGAGATTCATTGGCTTTATATCCAGTTCATCCAGTTACAACTTTGGTAACTTTATTCTTTCACTTCTAGCCAATGTACGTAAGGAAATTAAAATGTCCGAGATGAGGTATACAATGTTGGCTGTTTATGTTCTCTCCAGAAACCCAATCTCCTTGTGTGAATAGTTTCACATAGGCTTAGTTCCTTCTGGAGACCCGGTTTTCCTTCCTTTGTCCTTCGGCACATCAGATAAGACTGAAACCAAGAAAAGGTACTCCTCCTACTCCACAGTATGCTCTAGTGGGGCCCCACTATGGTGGGCACGAATAACAGAGGTCAAGCAAGCCAATGCTGAGATCATAGCATGTTACATAATCCACTCCACGCCAAGGTTTGTTGTCATAAATAACAATGTAAGCTCAGATGATTGATGGTTTTTACTTAATAAGGGATCATACCAGTCTTTGCATTTGCAAGTATACCTTTGTCATCCACCCACTGATTCCCACAATTAAGCATGGTGTATTGATGCAGAAGGACAAAATGTTGCTTGTTGAATCATTTGCAAAGGAAAGAAGCCCTTTCCTTACGAAGATTTTTCTGCAATTATTATAAAGCTGCTCCGTTTATTGTGCTTGTCTGTATAAAATAATCCAGATTTAATGTAAATATACAGAAGTTAAAGATCAATGCATATGCACCTTCCATTACTGTGTAGTGTAACACTGACTTTTTCTTTGACAACACTGGTATTATTAGCAGTTAGAGTTTTGCTCATTGCTTTCTGATATGGAAACACTACATCCACACATGTCCAGAAAACACAAACAACCCAAAAAGTTAAAAACGATGGTTATACAATACATCGTCAGTGTTATTTCTCTTTTACACAATGTCAGGCCACAACCGATTTCTTTCAAATTTATTTCTGCGCTGCGTTTTTGTTTCAGTCCAGTGGAGCAGTGTTCAAGACTACACCACTCTGTCCCATCTTAGCTTGTCTTAGGAGGCAGTGCAAGATGAAGTTTATTCATGTGTGTCTGTTTACTTTTAGTGCTTATTTTATTTGTGCCAATGTTTGTGTGAGTGCTTCTCTCCTTCCCTTTTTTAATATTCCAGTCACCCTCTCCCAGTCTCTCAGAAGCTGTCACTAGTGGTTTAAATAGTTGGTGTGAGCACATGCCAGCCTTCTACACAAAACGTATCTATGGTGTCATCAGCAAGTGACTACTGTGTGCTGCTGCTGAGCCGACTTTCTCTTTTTTCCTTGTCGAAATATTGTATGGATTCATATACAGACCTCATATATAATGTTTTTATTTTCACTTGGTTGACCTTTGCATGCACTTTTAAGATATTAAGTCACATGCAACCTTTTTCTCATTTGTTTTTGTTTTTTTTGGTGAGATGCAAATGTTAAATGCTCAGTCACTTTTGTTCTCTCAGGCAACTTAGGGGATTTCCAAGTTGCCTCATTCCCTCCACAAACAAATTCTCACATCAGTGAAAGAAAAGGAGGAACTGGTCATGGGATAGGAAAAAGGAGAACATAGCTGTGGGGCCTAGACAGTTCCTGGCTACATGGTGAAGTCAGAGACAGCTGGTTCAGACAAAAGACTGCATGCATATGGGTTGCTGGACCCTTGTGCATTGAACAGAATCACTTCAAGCAGGCACACCTGATACCTGCCCCCCCCCCCCTATTGCTTTGGTTGTGGAAATTAGTGGGTTCCGCCAGTACAGTGCATAATCATAAATAAGATATAGAACAAAAAGGCATGTACACAACAAACATGTCTTAGCTATTTGGTTGCGCTTTCTTTAAACAAATACCACTTAAAGTCTTTATGGCTCACCATACTGGTAGAGAGAAAAATAATCCATGACTTAAAAAAAAAGAAGTAAGATCTTGTACCTGTCACCTCATCCAAATTATTATCAGTGTCTGTTCACACTAGTAAAAAACAATTGAAGAGGCCTGAAGCCTGGCACAAATAGGAACCAAACAAAACTGCAGATGCATTCGAAAAATTAGCTTGTCGGATGGGACAATATGTGAGTTAACCACCATTCACCATTGATTAATATCATTGAAAAAAAATAAAAGACAATTTGCCAGTGTGCATGCTAATGTCCCAAAAACAGAAACTTTACACCAAAAATTAATCTTGAATGGAATGATATAAAAAGTGGTAATAGCACTTTTATGTTCCTTTTTAAATTATTTATTGAATTGTTTGTTTGTTTATAAAAATTAACCCCCTTTCTGCATATTTTTCTGTTTTTTTTTTTTTGCAGAGATGCATTAAACCTTTTGAAAACGTCTCCTGCACCCAAAGCAACACCAGCTGTGGCTGCCCCATCTGCACCAAGTCCTCCTCTCTCTCTGGCAGCTACACCTCCGCCCCCAGGCAGTAGACCAAACATCCCCCCACTGTCTGTACCAGGGAAGCCAGGAGCACCGGTGAGCAATCTCTCAGTCACATACCACACTGTGGTTGACAATTTCTTGTATTTTCATAACACTGCCGAAACATTTGTATCTGAACCATGAATGTATTATATGAACTGGATAGAGGACCGCCCCTTTGCTTCCGTTCATTCCTATGAAACTGCTCACCCAGCGCATATGCCAAAAATGGGGGAGGTGTCCTGTGAACACTTTTACAGCGGTCTCTTTTACTATTGCGGTCATGGGAAAATTGCTTTTTGGGCCTCATGGGATTTTTATTTATTGTTGCAGTACCCACAGTGGCCACCATGTAAAAATTGTCTTCAAGGCAGAGGGGGCGGTGCTCTATCCAGTTCATATTATACATCCATGATCTGAACTCTAAAGGAATTTAAGTGCCACTGCCTGTAGTTGTCGTTTTGGCTCTTTAGTGTCATCTCTCTATTTCTTTTTTCTCTGAGAAAATAAATGTTATCATGTAACTTCTAATAGCTAAGTTCTTTCATACCCCATTTCCATTGGTCAGTGTATTTTTTTTTAATCCCGTTATTCATCAATGGGAATGTGTCTTTTTTTGGCATTCACTCCCAGGTCAAATGACATGCAGGTTTCAGCGTCAGTGGGAATGTAAGAACTGGGTGACATCATCATCATCATCATCTCTCGCCAACGATATGACATTTTTTGGCTCAATGCTATGCTTTAATGTGTGTTGTGATCATTATTTTTTTAATGGGAATCGTGGTTAAAGAGAATCATGTTAATCACCTCTTATAGTGGCTTCACTCGGGTTTGAAATTATGGGTACACTTGCTAATTTCAGTGTGATAAATTATTTAGTATCCGTATGATATTGTTTTAGTCTTTATGGGTGTCTATGCTGTGAAATAATACCCATTGATTTAAAAGACTTTCAATAACCAGAAGGACACTTTTTACACAATCAGGCAGGTTTAATTGACATAAATTGACATTGACAAAAGATTCTACATTGTCAAAACTATGCATTTCTTTCAGTGATTAATAGCATGTGGGATACTTGACTTTGTCTTTGTCCTTCCCTTTTCCCTGTGGTTTTTCTCTTTGTGGTCTTCCTTTAGGGCACTTTCACAGAAATCCCAGCCACAAATATCCGCCGTGTGATCGCTCAAAGATTAATACAATCCAAAACCACAATCCCCCATGCGTATGCCTCTGTTGACTGTGACATGGCCGGCGTCATGCAGCTCCGCAAACACTTGGCCAAAGGTAAATACACAAGACTTGCACTTGCACATTAGCACTACCATTTATGTGCACATTTTAACACTATGTCCTTCAGTAACATTTCTGACAGTAATATTTATTAAAAAAAAAAGAAGCTTTACCATGAAGATATGGATTTCATGGTTTTCACATGACTGCTTATTTGACAAAGATGACAGTCTCTGAAAAGCACCCAAGCATGGCTTATAAAACCACAGGACTATTCTGAAATGATCCTCTGAAATTCTGAACTGAGTCCTGATCTTAATCCGACTGAACATTTTTGCAAAGATCTGAAAAATACAGTGTGCATGACACTTTTCAAACTAGAGATGGCTCGAGCAGTTTGCTCAGGAAGACTAGGCGAAAACACAAAACACATAATCTGAATTGTCTTAAACATGGAATAAATGTAACGATGGGGGCCAATTATTTTTGTCAGTCTCAAGTTATTTCTGAGATAGTTGCAGGTTATTGTGAAAGAGCACCAACATCAACAGATCTGATCTCCCTTCAGGGTATGCATCAAGATGCCAGGGCTGATGGCTAATCAGATCTCGATTAGGCACACAAATTGAAATATGAAATCTGATCTGTACTATATTGGTATACATTTTCTGTCTTAAATGAAGTGAGCCATTACAATCAAACAAGCTCACAAACAAAAACAATTATTATATATTAAAAAGGGTGTTCACAAAATAAGAAACATCAGTTTAGTTGTTTTGATGTGCTGACAGGGGAGTTACTGTAAGTGGTCCACTGCAGTAATTACATTTCTATCTGGTTCAAAGTATTTCAAATGGATTCTTGAGTGTTGGCTCTTCTATGTCCTATGTGATGAATGAAAGTATTCACGATAAAGAAGCGCATCGAAAGGCATATGTGTGAGGGCAGTGTGAGCCTCAGGAAAGCAGCTGTGTCCATCTCTCAGATAGATACTGTACAGATGGAACCTCAGTCTGGTAGAACACAAATATTACAACATACAAATAGGACACAGATCAGATCTTCCCCATATTTTGACAAGCACCCTTTACTTTCTCTGCCCCACATCCTCCTGTAGAAACTGTTATTGAGCAAACCACAAGTTCCTGTGAACACCCATCAGGATGTGTGGTTCTGAAAAGTAGCTATATCACAGCAGTCACCCTTCAGCGCTTTGCTGTGTTAAAGCAAAACCTTCATTTTTAATGGCTGCTTTTCACACATATCTTAAACCTGAACTATGCTGCTTACTTTATGGCCATTTTTGTATCCATACAGCAAGACTGCTGTTTTAGTTTCTTATTTTTTTTCCTCGCTGTAAAACTGCAAATCTCCTCAGTTCCTGTGTCTTTGATGGAGGAAACAGCATGGCCATTCCTGACCTATTAGCGAGGTTGTGTTTGCGTGTGTCTGTATTAGGGATTCTCTCTCCGGTTGTTTTTGTGGACGCTCATTGTTCAGGAGCAAAGCGATTTCACGGTTAGCTCGTTAATCACCCTGCTCACAGAGTTGATAGCCGTCTGGAACAGCACTAATGGAGGCAAGTAAAAGTTGGCAGCCATACCAGACCAAACCTGCTCAGCCCTCTGGTGTCATACAGACAGAGGGGAGGGGAGCAGAACTAGTGTTCATCATTCAATCCAATAGACAGCATCAACAATTTTACACCTCAATAAATATCCAGTATCAGTCATTTACAAAATGTGCATGAGATGGAGGTGTGTATCTGCTGTATATTCCATCTAGATTGTTCAACCATTACTATCTAGTTTTGTGTGGTATAACATGTTCCATGTCCTGTAATATTTGCATATGTTGTCATCCCTGTCAGAGATGATACCTACCACACCAGATCTATATATATATATATATATATATATATATATATATATAGATATAGATATAGATATAGATATATCTATATCTATATCTATATATATCTATATCTATATAGATAGATATAGATATATCTATATCTATATCTATATCTATATATATATATATATCTATATATATATATATAGATATATATATATATAAAAAAGCAGAAAAGTGCTCCTGGCATTAATTCCTTTTGCACTAGAATCAGGCTCACTCACTATATCTTTTTCTTTTCAGAACAAATCAAAGTGTCTGTTAATGACTTCATTATCAAGGCAGCTGCTGCAACACTTAAAGTAAGTTTATAGTTTAAAATGTTTTGTGTGTGTTGTATATATGTGGAATCTACAAGCTCTGCTTTTTGAAGGTACTACTATCTGGTCTTTTAATAATAATAATGCATTATATTTAAGGCGCCTTTCAAGACACTCAAGGTCGCCGAGTGTCTTGAAACTCAACACACTCAACTGTGTGTTGAGTCCTTAAATAGACTCAACACACAGTTCATACTGTCAATTATTTCCTAGTCAAGGGTTAGGGTTAGGGTTAGGGTTAACCCTAACCCTAACCCTAACCCTAACCCTAACCGATCCCTGTTATCCCTGTTGCAATATTTGGGTGAATCAGCTGCTAGAATTAGTCTTGCCCTCTCAAAAATTACTTTAACATTTTTATAGGAAAACTTTAAAGAAAGCTTATTTTTTGTTGTGAGGCACACATGGTGGTAAATGCAGTTTAAAAATGCATATGAACCTCTGGTAATGTACCTATTCCATCAGGCAATTTCTCAGCAGCATCTGATAAGAACAACATTGCCTGTAACCTTTTATTTTTTATGACTAAGCATGGAATATCTTATCTGTGTCAGTGAATGTGTCTATCTTCAGCATTCACATCTACCAGATGTCACAAGACATATACAGAAGGGAGACATGCATATAAAATGCTGCTGTAATAATAAGTGTCAGGAATGTGGAGTGTAAATGTCATGCAGAGCAACACAAGTCCACCTCATTGTCCAGACCTCATGTAGTACTGTTGGTACAATTTCCATGAGGTGCATCATTTGTGTAACTGTAATCTGGAGCTATTTCTTTGATACAGTATTGACAAGCTAGTGTATTTTTATGCAGATCCAATTTTTTCCAAGTCCACAGAAAATATATCTTTTGCAGTTTCTGAATAGCCTTAATGCTCCACCATGTCAGGATATCTAAATGGTTAAATACAGAGAATACAGTTTGTTTTTACTTTGATATGAACAATCTGGCTGACTTTGGACATTTTTTTTATTTGTTTTAGGAAATGCCTGAAGTAAATGTGACTTGGTCTGGTGATGGACCCCGTGCACTCGATTCGATCCACATTTCAGTCGCTGTGGCCACTGACAAAGGCCTCATCACTCCCATCATCAAGGATGCTGCAAACAAAGGAGTGCAGGAGATCTCCGCTAATGCTAAGGTAAATGTTACAGGACTTAGATGAGATAGGTCGATCCTGGAACAATATGGTATTGTGTAAACTTGTGATGCTTTATTGCTGTTGATAAATCATAGCTTCTAGCTGTGGAGGCGTTCAGTGCTCCTGGTGAAGACATGGAGTCTGTTGGTTTGTACATGGTATTAGATATGGGAGTTGAGGTTTGAGTTTAGCACAACTGTACTGGAGCACTATTGTTGTATTTATCTGGCTATTGCTCACATTTTTCCCTCTTATTGTGACTGTGATAAGAAGAAATGTACTTCAAATCACGTAGATAGATCTTGTTAGGTCTCAGATAGCTCGACACGAGGTTCCAGCGCTCACTGAGCACAGTGTATAATGAAGATATAAATAACAACTCTTTTTCCTGCTCGCAGAATATACAAACACACTCATTTTCCTATTGTCGTCATTGGGAAATTTGTCTTGAGCTCAACAGACCATTAGCATACACACCAGAGTAGACAGACAAGGTACACACTCAAAAGAGAAAAAAGCATTATTAAAACCAGTAGCAAAAAATCAACAAGCTAATAGAGGTGAAATAAATATATCAATAAGAAAGAGCAGTCAACCTCAATGCAATCTATGTCTAATTATTACTGCTTATTTTAGGCTACTTTTAGTTGTGATTGAGAGTGGGACAAGTGAGTTCTTGAACTGATTAGATTTGTAGCTTTGAACTCCGTATTCTCTGCCTGATGATTACAGCTCATACCGATAGTGCAGCACATGTGAGTATTTGTTGAAATTGGTCAAAGGTGGATGGCTTTGGAAGATACAGAAATGTTCCCAAACCAGGCAAATACTGTATGCCATATCTAATAATAGTCTCCATGACAACCTGATAAAACATAATCATAATTTCATAATTGACTTTATACAGGTGCAGTCAATGTAATGTCTACTTGCCCTTTCTTTCCCATCTACTCTTGTTGGTAAATTGTGCAATCACATGCAAGCACATATGCTAGTAAACAATGTCACACTAATTATTTGTTCCTGTCTGGCAGATAGCTATTGTTTTCTGTGCTGTGACAGAACATGGATTCACAGACCCTGGTTGCTCTAATGTCTTATTGTTCCTCCTCGTAGGTTCCCTGAGTGTCTCTTTTCTTTATCGGTTTCATTTCTTAGTCCAATAATTTTCATTGATCTAAGCATGTGTTGTTACCTCCGTCAGGGAGATTATGTTTTTGCCCTAATGGTCAAACTGTGAGTGGCATATCTGAGACAGTAAAGGGTGGATTTGGATAACATGTTGTGGTGATGTGGACTATGGCCCAAGGTAGAAACTATTCGATTTTGGTGGGCATCTGGTGTTGAATTGAAGAGTTTGGAGGTTTGCTTTTGAGTGCTATGTCTAGTTAAACATGTATGGTATGGTATGAAATATACCAACAAAAACACACAAAACCTGAAGCCTTTCACCAAAGACTCAAAATGTTTAAAAGAAAATGTATCTGAAAAGCTCTTAACATTTTTGATGAACAGTCAAATTGTTTTGCTTACTTTTTGAAATAGTTTAGCTTTAATGAGAAAATATGTCACTTTGTGTTTTATACCCTTTTAATATTAATAATAATTCTGATGGTGTTAATATTAATAATAATACTCATGATGATAATACATTAGCACTTCCAAAGGTCCTCAAAGGTACAGCTTTAGCTTACATTACTTTAGTGAAGACACATTTTGATGCATCACCATGAAAATATTGTACAGATAAATATGAAGCCAACAACAAGCCCAAGTTTTCACTTATCCTGTTTATAACGGAGATAAAGAGACGGTGCCTCTTTGATAAGTTGTAGTATTCTATAGCAGTTAGCCAATACTTAACGTTTGCTTATATCTTTTTCACATGAAAAAATAAAAAACTCTAGTGATTTATTGTGTTTGAAAGTGGTGATTTCTCTCTTCCCCAGGCACTGGCGCAGAAGGCTCGAGCTGGAAAACTTTTACCGGAGGAATACCAAGGAGGCTCATTCAGGTAAGCATAACAGATCATCTCTTAGGTTAAAGAAGAAGAGGCAGATGGAAAGTCGTGACTTCATAAAATTTGATGTTCTCGCTTGTTTTTTACGCTGTCCATTTTCTCTATTCAGTACATGTTGTTTTTTTATGTGCAGAACAGAGGCCCTTTCATCTTTAACATCTTCTATCTCACAATGTCCCTTCTATCCCAGCGATTAGCTAATCATCATCAATTCCCATTATTATCCCCTAATTCTGGTTTCATTGAGAGTCGGTTCATTATGCATTATGTATTCATTATGTATATTCATCTTTTCTTGTGGCACTGCTCTGGCTGTGGTCGTGGAGGGGTCTTCAGTTACTGTGCCTTCAATTGCTGAAAATAAAGTGGAAGGAAGGCCTTTTCAGCACATTAGAATTAATGGTGTCATAGAGACATAAATGGGGTTTCTGTGTCAGGCAGGAGCGATGTATTCCTGTGTGGAGATGCAGCTCATCCACTCATCCTCCTGAGGAAATGCGTGTTAGCCCTTCCTATATTCATTTCCCTTTTTCCCCTTGAGCTATAATTCTCATTAAGGCAAAATTGCAAACTGCCCTCTGCTCAGTTTTACTGACCATACAAAGCATTTTAGGGAGAGATGTGGAGATTGTTTCCTGTTCTGTGTTCTTTTTTTAAGAAAATAAGCTGATCACCGCACTTTATTTTTCTACATTTAATTCACGCTCTGTTTTTACTCAGTCACTCCAAAGAATAATTTCCTTTTATTGCATCACTGAGCTGGTTTTAGACTCACCATTATGTCCATGTCTTTTTATGCTTATTTGCCCATTGATGTAATATGCCCACTGTTTTCTCACCACCCATTCCCTCTCTCGCAGCATATCTAACCTGGGGATGTTCGGTATCAGTGGCTTCAGCGCCGTGATCAACCCTCCTCAGGCGTGTATCCTTGCCATCGGGACATCCCGGCAAGAGCTGCGGCTGAGCGAGGATGACCAGACCCTGCGCACCCAGCAGCTTATGACAGTAACGCTATCCAGCGATGGACGACTAGTGGATGATGAATTAGCCTCGCGGTTTCTTGACAAATTCCGCACCAACCTAGAACAACCACAACGCATGATTCTAGCCTGAAAAACAGAACAGATGTGTTAAAAGGGATAAAAAAGACACTTAGGCTCCGTAAAGGCTGCCTCATGTTTTCACAGAGAGATTCCCGTTTTATTTTTGGTTCAGGGTTACAAATTAATTGTGACAACTTCAGTTTGTGTATTAACTTCAGTTTGTAGTTTGCTCAGACGTAATTAACAAGCTTTTTGTCTGAGGAGTTAAAATTGGCTCTTGCCAGAGTGATACAGGATTCTCCCAGGGCTGCCAAATATTCCCAAGACAGATCTTACGAAGCAGGAAGTCCACATACTATAATAGGGATGATCTTTCATTCACACCAGTGTGTGCGTGTGTATATATTTAAAGTGGAGTCTCCAGTACTGGTGCATCTACTATGTTGTATTATTAATACACATGCAATAAAATGTAGGGTTGTAAAACCTTCTCTGTACATTAATTATGAAACATATTGCAGTGTAGTCCCCATTAAGGTAAACGATCATGCAGTTTCCAGTCGTTACAAATTTCAAACAAAATCTAAGCACTTGTTCATGTTAATATATTTTAACTTATTTAAAACGGATGCTGTGACATGCCATAAAACTGATCCTCTAAGTCCACATATTTTGTAAACCCAGCTATTTGGGTTTTGGTGACTGTAGATGCCAATAAAACACTGTTCAGCCCTCAGATGTGTGTGTGTGTGCCTCATTAAAGCATTTCTCTCCACATACATGATGTTGCACCGCTACTAGGGAAACCACAGATGTGTGTATGTGTGTCCCTGTGTCCGCCGCGTCTCTCTGTTTAATTAAAATCTGAAGAGATTACACAGTTGTTATTTCAAAGAAGCCAATTAGGATAATTTGCTGAGCGGTGTATACAGGTCAGTGTCTCCTGGCAGATGTGTATCTTTGCTTTAAGCTTGGGGAGAACAGCTGTTTACATAAGGTACTGAATATGTCCACACCACTCAGGCTGAGGTTACCCTGTGTATGTGTAAGCAGCTTATTTATATAAATCCTGAAGAATGGGTAAATCTGTGATTACTGTGATCAAGTCAGATTTCAATTTTACACATCCCATACTGCAAGAACCGTTACTAAAAAGAGAGGCCGCTGCAGGAGGAGCAGAGGAAGACCACAGAGAAGGTTCATGGATGTTGTGAAGGAGGACATGAGGACAGTTGGTATAACAGAAGACAACACAAGGGATATTGCAAGATGGAGGTAGATGATCTGCTGTGGCGACCCCTAAAGTGAGAAATATTTTAAAGAAAATATTTCTAATGTGAGTTGAGGCAGCAGCAAAACTGAGGTGCAGGAGCTGCATTACTGTCCCATATGATATGACTAATTATGCCCTTTTCTGCTGTTCTGTTTGCCACAGCTCTTCATGTCATATTTAATGTTTCTAGTCTATTTTTATAATGATCCTTCATTTGCTTCAGCAGTGATGCAAAACCTGAAGATATTCAAGGTGATTTGCAATCATAGGGAAGACAAAGGAGCTAAGACAAAGGAGCTTAGACATAAGTTGAGAGATGATATTTCATGGCACCTAAAGGGCCTTGGATATAATATATATATATTTCCAAAAAATGTATATTCCAAGAGACACCATTGGGAGCATTATAAGGACATTTAAGACTTATGGAACAGCTGCAAACCTACCTGGTCGTGGAAGAAAGCTCAGCATTTCATCAAGTGTGGCGACTCCTGCTGGTGTCTGACAGGGTAGTTTGGAGTAGGTTGCTGGATGGCAGGGGGCTGGGCCAGTTTGGCAATTTGGTAACTGGGGACACCTGGGCCGTATTCGGGTTTGCCATATAAGCAGGTTCTCATTCATTGTGTCTCGCTCTCTTTTTTCCCTTGCAGACAGACGCCTGTCTCCCCGGGGTGACGCGGCAGCCTTAGTTCTTTTGATTTCTTTTATGCATCATACAACATCCACACACACCATATTTACCATGCATGCACACCCTACATGACTGATCTGACTGACTCTCACACCTCACCTTATTGTATTTCCTGATTTATCTTCATTATTGATCTAAATAAATAGGATTTGTTATTCTTTTAAAGGTGCGTCTCCATTTGTTTGTCATGGCCTAGAGCCAGCTGTGACACAAGGAAGGACCCTCAGAAACTTAGTCACAACACCTAAGAAACCCCCCCGTGTGACTGCAAGACACGTACAGGATGACCTGATGAAGGCTGTTACAAGTGCATCTGTAGCAACTATTAAGACGTGCACTGACTAAACAAGGACTTCATCACCAGACTCCAAGACGCACTCCACTCTTGACCAGAAGGAACATCAGAACTCGAATAGAATACGCCAGGAGGAATTTGGATAACACTACAGAGTTTTGGGACACAGTGGACTGATGAAACCAAACTGGTTGGACATATTGACCAGCGGTATATGTCTGGCTTGCGAACTGTCACACTTATGACCAGAAGAATAAGCATCCCCATGGTCAAGCATGGAGGTGAGTCATTGATGATGTGGTGCTATATTTTTCTGTGGCAGGAATCTTGTTCGTGTACCTGGCATCCCAGAAATACAAGGCCATTTTAAAGAGAAACACGATGCCTTATGTTAACAAATTGAACCTTAGTGATAATTGGACTTTCCAGCGAGACAATGAACCCAAGCACACCTCCAACTCAACCACAGCTTGGTTGTGTAAAAGATCATGGAACTCCCTGGAACGACCTTCTCAGTCACCAGATTTAAATTGAATTGAAAATGCTTCTACTTGGGTCCAGTATTCAACAATTCAATATTTCATGTCACTTCTGTGCCGCAGATTGTTCCAATATTGGTGAAAATGCATCGATGCGAGTTGAGAGCTAAATATATCCATGGCAAATGTTCTAAATGTTTGTGTTGGGCCAATATCTCCTTACATCATTGGTATGCAAAATCTGTCAGGCTTAATATTTTTAAAGTGCACTAGCACTCACTGTTAAAACTCTTGCTTTCTTTGTTGCTGTTATTTCCCATAGTTGGTGCAGTGCTGCATTGTTAGATGGTTAAGTCATGTTCCTTAATTAAACATTTTGCTATCAGCTTGACAGCCGTTGGAGCTGTTAAGCAGATCAGTTGAACAATGCCCTTCCAAATCTCAGCTCTGCGTATGAACCAGAACAGGTTCTGACATTTCCTTGGCTTTCCTGTCACAGCATGACATTTACTCTGCTCACTGCTGCCCACAAATCCCTGTCCGACAATCTTATTCACAGTAACAGCTGGATAAGAGAGCCAACAGACAGAGGGAATCAGATTTGCTCCCACTGAGGTTTTGATGAGCTGTGCCCAGGTTCTCGGCGATGCCTGGGCAGGTGTTTAGGTCAGACTCACGGACACGCAGCATGGTGTAGAGTGAAAGAGGCAGTTGCTATGGAGACCTAAGTGGGCAAGTGTGCTCTTCTGCTGTGCTGATATTTGGATGTCCTTCAAAATTGTTGTCTGATGAATGTGTTGGTCCAAATAGCACATGTGGTCTGAATGGTCTCTCTTGTCTGAGAGATGTTGGCTCCACATCCAATGATGAGCTGGAAGGAGCTGTTATTACCTCGGCCAAGGAGGTTATGTTTTTGGCCGTGTTTGTTTGTCTGTAAACAGCGTAACTGACTAATTTGATTTGAGTATTTTGTTTTATAAAACTATTTTAACCTTGGAAGATAAGGGAGGGTAATGATTTGGTTGGGAGTTGGAATTGGGAGGCATATGGTGGAGGTTTGTACTCTTTGAGCACTTTCTCTATTATCTTATTATTGATTAGTGTACAGTCCCTGACAAAGGTCTTGTCACTTATCCATTTTATAGAAACAACAACTTATAACCTGACTTTTAATTAATCCATTGGTTTTAGAAATGGCTCATATGAAAGCAAAAACCCTCCCAAATTATGTTTGAATTTTTGCTTTCACTGAATTTTTGCATCACTGAAGAAATGTTGATCATTTGATGAACACAGAAAAGTCAGATTTTGGCAAAACAAAAGTGTTGAGAGTAATGTGATAATTAAACAAATAATGTACTTCAAATACAAAAATATGTTGCATAACATCAGTGACCTAAGTAGTGGTGCTGTGAGATCCATATACTGTATCTTGTATGACTTCCATGAGCTTGAAGGACTGCATCCATGCAGTTCAACAATGATTCATACACTTTATTGTTAAAGTCATCAGGAATAGCAAAGAAAGCAGTCTTATATGCCTCCCAGAGTTTGTCAAGATTCTTTGGTTTCGTCTTCCACACTTCCTCTTTTATTCTACCCCAGACATGCTCAATGATGTTCGTGTCTGGTGACTGGGTTGGCCAGTCCTGGAGCACCTTGATCTTCTTCGTCTTGAGGAATGTTGATGTAGAGATGGAAATATGCGATGGAGCAAACATCCTACTGCAAAATGTGACCCCTTTTATAGTTGGGAATGTAAGAGGTAGCTAATACTTCTTGATATTTTAGGCTATTGATATTGCCTTCCACCCTGCAAATCTCTCACACACTACCATACTGGATGTAACCCCAGACCATGATTTTTCTGCCACCAAACTTAACTGTTTTCTGGGTGAATATCTGATCTGCATGGATCAAACAGTTGGCTTGCGAGAGATTTGCAAAATGGATAAGTGACACGACTTTTGTCAGGGACTGTACATTTACTGACATCTTCACATGCCTGCCATGAAGCTGCCTTCTCCAGCTTGATGGAAATTGAGAGAAAGAAACAAAGAAAATGGTGGGAGGCACCCTGCCTCTCTCAGGCTGTAACCCAAAGCCATGGATCATTTACTGTACTCTTTCGAAATTAAATGAAAAATAGATTTTTAATAAATGTATTGTATCGCAATAGTTCATTCACTCAACTCTTTTAGTCAGGATTCTGAGAGTGTAAATTATGAATTCATAAAAAAATTGATAATAAGCTGTGAATTTGCAAATGTTATCTAAGCCCATGTTTCAATGATATGAATACCATACTGTTGTACATACGCTTGTCACATGCTTTTGGGCAGTACAGTAGCTCCCTGAGGCGCTTATGACATCTCATCCTTGTGATTAACTTGTGACCAATGTGTTTACAAAAGAGTTATATTCATTGAACATTAGGCGTTTGTTGGGATCTTGAAGTTTTCAACTGGCTCTTTAATGAGCAACAGAGGGTTACTCATTAGTGATGTTTCTTTTCTTTGTAGATATTAATAGTGACATATTTGTCTCTTCATGGTGCTGAACAGTGAACTCTTTCTCCAGACTCTGTCCGTCTCTCTCTCATTCACAGAGGCACATATTCCACCGCGCTGTGTGAATAGGCTTAGTGAATGATAGCCAGGGTTGGGGAGTGGCTTGCTCTTATCCACATTATCTCGCACTAATGTTTGTTCTACCATTGTTGATGGGATTTCCTCTTGTCTCTCCATGTTCCCCTCACTACCAGATACTTCACTATTCAGTCATCTTTTAACTGCGCTGCAGACTTTATATGCAAATCCAGCAGTTACATTATCACCTTGTACTTCCACTTCTCTCTTTAGTCCCATGGAGACAGGATACAAAACCATATTTAGACATTTATGTGATTTCTTTGAAAAGGCGCTTTGACTTGAAACCTGACATCTGTTAAGGAAATGGGGAACTTTTGGTACAGTTTTTGGGGCATTTAAAAAGTGAATATAAGTAGTAATAAGCCCTGTAGTAATGTAAGAAATTTGAAATATCAGCAAAGATTTCCACAAATCAAAACCTGTACTGTATGTATGAAAACACTGTTTAAGAAAGGGATGGTGGAAGAAGGAGTCTAGTACAAACCAATATACACCTACAGGAGCTCGACCAACCATAAAGCACCCCCTATGTGGGAAAGGCAAATGAGGCGGTGGGGTCCCAAGCTAAGAGGGGGATCCTTGATAATGATATGATAAGGTATTGTATGGTATGATAACCCACTTAAATTTTATGATCGGCAATGTAGAGAGGACCACATTGGTACTTTTTGCCTATATGGCCAACTCATCGTTTGATATTTTGTTGAGCCAACATTTTTCCAACACTCTTTAAATCCATAGAAATCTTACATAAGGTAATCTGCTGTTTTTACTTGATCACCTTTTAATGATGTCATCCTCTTTTCCCTTCTGTGCTATAACTTTCGGGGCAAACCCCAAATGGACCCCACATTCTGCCACAGAAGCTCTCCACAAAGGGACACTAAAGGCCACATTATCCGACTGCGTAACCACGGAGACACCTCGAGCCTTCATACTTCTGCGTCGTGGACTGATACGTGCTGCAATTTCCCGCCCGATCAGTAGGGGTCTCTGCGCAAGGTTGTTGTGCTTTTGGCTACAGTGAGCAATGGCGTCCGAGAGAGAAAGACTGTTGTTGTTGAAACAGTGGCCGAAAAGTGGACACTTTTCTGTATCACGGAACGCAGTTTTAAGATAATTTGAGGCGAGAAATTGGACATTTAGAGTCTTAACATTTGGTTTGACATATTTATAGTTTGGGAGCGACGTTGTCGGCGGTGATCAGCTCCGCCTCTGTGGACGCTCGTAGCACTGTGAGCCGACACAGCAGCTTCGCTCGTCCTGTTCTGAGGACCAATCGCAGCTCTTGCCTCTCCGTTGTCCCTTAACGGAGTGACGGACACTTAAAAAATATTTTGTGCAGTTGGAGACGACGCAGAGGCTCTGCAGCACTTTATGCAGGAGTATAAATTGGGCTTGAGTGAGACAAGACAACAAATCCCATGGTTTTATGCTGCTACCCGACAGCAGAAATTACATAGTGTGCTTTTAAAGGGGAAATAAGTAGTTTATAGTGCCATCTAGAGGAGAGGCTGAAATTTACAACAAAGACCTGCTGCTCTGCTCACCCCCTCCCTTCCCTGAGCGCTACGGTATCCGCAGCTGGTCAAATGTCGTCCTCGTTGTCTTTCTCCGTGTCAGCAGATGAGGTTCGTGAGGCGAGGGAGAGGGCGAGCTACCGCGGCCGTAGCAGATGAAGCGGAGAGAGAGGAGGCGGGACTTCCGCTACAAGTAACGATACGCTTTTTTTGTTTTCTCGCGTTTGTCCTTACAGGCTCCGGTAGAAACATGGCGTCTCGCTGCTTACGGTGGCTATGCAACCGCGGTCCGCGGTCATGTTATTTTACATGACTTTTTGAAAGACTATGAAAATGAAACAAAAACTATTATACAGCGACTAGACAATGCAGGAGCACATAATATGTATAAAAAAGTGGATTTTGGGTTATATAAACCCATAAATACTACATATTGTACCTTTAAGTATTATAAAAGGTAAATTACCCATAGAAAAGACACTTCACCTGTGAGATTGCTGAGGCCTATCGTGACTGAAATCACGACCCAGGTTGAGGATGACGCAGGACATTCCTGCTGTCTATACAGTAGTCTGTGACACTCAGTGTCCAAACATGCCTGCTGAGCTGTCCCAGTACCCAAACATAAGCAAGGCCTTTGCTTTGTTGTTGTTGCACAAAGCCTGGCCTTTTGAAGCAGTCCAGCATGACATGACATGACGCTGGGTTAGATCAGATCACCGCAGGGTGAGGCAGTCCTAGTCTTCCGGCCAAAAATGCACAACAAGGCGCACGCTGCTGACAACCATCCTCACCTACATGACCTCCAGCACAGGCTGTGACTTTTGGCTTGTGTCTTGATTTTCTCAATATATGGTGTCACCGGTTAATATTTTGCATAACTAGTTTGAACTTGTTCCGTAGTTAGGTCCAGTGTGTAAGAATTAGTGAATTAGTGACCAAATGAAGGACTCCTTCATTTGCATGTTTCGCTAACAAGCTCTGCTGGTTTGTGCTGCTGTAGAAACATGACAGAGATGGCGGCCTTCTTCAAGCAAGACCGTTGCCTCGACTACATATGAATAGCTTATTCCATGGCTACGAAAACCAAATGATTTTATTCGAATGTGAGAATTAGTGAACTCTAATGGTGACCCAATAAATTTAAAGTGGACATATTATACCCCGTTATTTTTACCCTATTACGAGTTAACGTAGTTCCCTGGTGTCCTAATGAACATGTCTGTGACATGCTTTGGTCAAAATACCTTTAGGATGAAGCACCACAGCAGTTCAATCACCCTGCCAAAACAGCCCTGTTCAGAACGGTCGGTCTTGAGTGCATGTCTCTTTAAATGCAAATGAGACACAGGAAACAACGTCAGCGTCACCGAGGCTCTGGCAGCTAACAGCAGGTAGCATTTGGAAAAGCGATAATTTTCCGACTCTAGTCGGCACATTGCCGTCATATATAAAAGTTATCCACTGGACATGTAAATCCTCTGAGGCTGGAAGTTTGTGTAGAACTCTGTGCTGCACTGTGGAGCCAAGAATAGAACACTTCGCGAACTTCCGATTTTTCCGGATACGATTGCCCTCACCTGCACTCTTGCGTTTTTTAGGGACAAAGCGGAGCTCCACGAGACAACAATTCCAGGAAGGTCTCATTGTGAAGTCATAATGAGCGTGGAAGTCAACATAGCGTCTTTTATCTCCTCTACTTAGACTGAGGGCGGACCACAAAAACCCAAGTGAGTCATCTTTTTTCACACTTTGCCTACTCATATGGCCTCCAGAGTCCCAAATACAAGTATTAAAATGATTAAAAAGTTGATTTAGCATAATATGTCTCTGCAAAGCTCTCCCACTTCATGCAAGGGAAATACAGTGGCCTTTATACTGTATACCAGAAACGGCGAAACACTTCTTCCTTCTCCTTTTTATGTGTCAGGTTTATGTGGATGGAGCCATTCTTCTTTGTGTAGTAGGCTTCCACTGTAAAATGCCAAGCTCAAATTCAGGCTGGTTGTTCCAGTCAGGCTTCTGTACAAACCTGGTAATGCAAGATGGTCGCCTCTGTAAAGCAAGGCCCTTTCTAAAGTAAATCCAAAACGCTCATTCTACAGTCACAAAACATTTATTTAAAGGTAGTTACACTCGTGCAAGCAGAACTTTTCAAGTCTGGATGTTTTGTTTTTTTTGCTATAGTGCTCCCCTTACAGTTTTGGAGTAAATATTTTTACTACATTACTATTAACATCCATCCATCCATTATCTGCCACTTAATCCTCACTTCCCCCCTCCCTTCCCCTCTCCTGGCCATGTGCTTTTGTTTTCAATGGAGCTGGTGAATACAATCCGTGGAGCCACATCCATGCTGGTCGGAATATGTTTTATATGCATTATTTGCTGTTTTTAATTCTCGCCATTCCTCTGCCTCGCTTCCTCCTCCGACGGTTTTCTCTGCCTCTTTATCACCAGCTCTCACGTGATGAAAAGTCTATCACTTTAGGACTCCGGGATGGCGGCCCTGATTCTACAGTAGACGGAGTGGAGACAGCCCCCAATCTCCCTTCAACAAGCAATTTAACCATCACATTGATGTAAAATCATGGTAAAAAATACTGCACAGTTCCACTTTAAATTCTGCCAATAATCCTCCTAAATGTTACACACTGGACTTTGACACCACATGCAAGTGCTCCCATTCAGTTAATGTTTAGATAGTGAATACTGGATTTCATCTCGCTGCTCTGTACGTATATGGACATCTTGCATTCTCTCACATTCCAGTGAGTGTGCCGGTTGGTGGGAAGAGACATCTCGCCTAAGTGGAATGTCGTGGCGTTGCTCTTACTTGGTTATTACCACAAGTATGTTACCACAGTGGAAATTTTGTCTTCATTTCTGGATGACTAGTGGTTGACTCAGCAGCCTGATGTTTAATCTAAGGTGCAGTGATGCCTACTATACATCTGTTCACCCCCTGTGTTTTTCTTGTGTGTCATGCTGTGACGTCACACAGCGAAGATGACCAGATAATAACCCTTGAGCCTTTGACTGTTTTTGAACAACTTCCAGGGTCTGGTTTCAAACAGGCTTTATCCTTCCTTTCTCTTTTACATTGTCTTTCAAAGCCACTTTGCTATCAGGTGACAAATATGATCCATTTAGGTCACATCCGTGTTCACACAGGCTCTTGACCATTGATACTTGAGTTCAACCAAGGTGAGCAAGTTTATTTTCATGACAGTGATTGAGAGTTTTGAGCATGCTGTTGCGCCGGAGTGTTGATCATGTCAGTCGCCTTCATGGGACACTGTGAATGTCAAGCTGTTTGAAAAGAGCTCTATCAGTTGCAGCCACTGACTTCACACTCGACTCGACTATTCATTAAAAGAGTTGCTCTTCTTTGCAATTTGAACAATGTTTGTCCCAGTTTCTCTCTCCAGAGAAACAACATTGTCACAGAGTGGTAAACAAACTCAGGTTGGATCATCGTTTATCTTTCGATTGTTTCCGTCAACCTCATGTGGTTGTGTTTCTCATGTAAACTTGTCTATTTTGATGTGTTGCTGAACTATAAGCAAATGTCACTATAGCAACAGGTAAAACAGGAAGTTGCTGGTATCTCGTATGTTGGAGGTGTGAATCAGTTGGATGTTCTCACTTCTTTATAACTCTTATTTCTTGGTTAAAATCATAGGTGGGTGTCAGAGAAGAAATACATGTTATAATCTGTGTGTGTAATCACGTCCTGCAGTCGGTGTGTGATTATGAATTGCATATGTAATGTGCTGGGCAAACTCCATCTAAAATCCTGCAATTAAAGTTTTGTGTTTGTATTTACCTAGAGATCATTTGTCTCCCTTTCACTTTTTCTATCTCTTACAGAAACTACACTTCTTTCAGAGGTCAGTGAAGACGAAAGGAGGTCAACGGGGTTGTTCCAGTCATCACTCATTATGGAGTTGCTGTGTGTGTTATTCATTATTTCCATGCACAGTTAAGACTAAAAGGACTGTCCTTGTCCTAGTATACAAGCACTAGTGGTCTATCTGTCTGTCTGTCTGTCTGTCTGTCTGTCTGTCTGTCTGTCTGTCTGTCTATCTATCAGTTTGTTTGAGAGCTGTTCCCATGACGACGCAGTTACTGGTCATGCTGAGCCATTACGCATTCATTATCATTGGTTGATAAGGAAGTCACACTGTTCACAGCTGTTATTTGAGAAAATCCACATCACATGCAAACAACACAAGCTTTGTTGTTGCCAGGGAGATTCCTGGTCAATGACATGACTCAATCTGTCTGGTGAATTGAAAAGTGGAACCTGAAGTAAGAGTGATGGAAGTGGAAAATGGTCTAGATGTTGAGGGAACTACACGTGGCATAGAATATTCATGGGCTGATGGGGACAACTTCTGCAAACACATGGATGTAGAAAGTATGACTTTTGAGTCAGGATTATTATTTGGTTTGTTTGTTTTATTCACCGTTCTGTGCATCTACAAAAACCCGGAGATGAGATGTGTATGTGTGAAAAGGAAGTGACCTTTTTTTCAGCTGGAAGCAGAGGAGCACATACACAGGGATCGATCAGGAGAGAAAATCTGATGAATTGATAATTAAAAAAAAAAAAAAAAAAAAAATCCAAATAGGCTTTCAGAGACTGTTGTTATTGAAAAGACAAGTTCATTGGGAGGGATTTTATTTTAATTATTTAATTAAATTTTAATATTTTTAATTTTCTCTGACCCCCCCAAAAGCTGTTTCCATCCAAACAGGAAGAGGGAGGGTGAAGGGCAAGAGAAGAAAAGAGAGGCTACATGAGGTGGGGCGAGACAGGAGGTGGGGCAAATGTGGGAGTGGCAGAAGGGTGTGTGCGCTCACTTAGACTACTCTTCCCCTCCTGCATGTGTGTGTGTGCGTGTGCCACTTGCATCTGTGTCTCTGAGGGACAGAACAGAAAAAAGTTGAGGCAAAGTCTGAGTCAGCTGCAGCAGCCACCAGACACCCACAGCAACTCCCTCCACAGTACCAGTTTCCCTCCCTCCTTCTCCCCCCCCCTCTCTCTGTCTTTTTCCTGCTCTCACTCTTTCACACACACACACACACACGCACACACCTCAACACACACACACACCACTCCTCACTCCTGGCATAGGGGAGACAGGACCACAGAAGATCTGTTGCACACCTTTACTACCAGATAATCACCCAATCATCGCTTTTGCCAGGATGTGGACACTTCTCTTGGGGGTCACCCTTGGATTACTGACCTCATCCAGGTCAGAGCAACATCAAGGTGAGGGGACAGTGTCTTCGCCCTCTGGATTGCTCTTTGTTTGTGGATTTTTGCACTCTTATTCTTCCTCATTTGTGACTGATTGTCTGGCAAATTTTGGGACCAGACAGTATTTTCTTTTTTTTTTCTTCTAATGTTTCATCTTTCTCTTCATCTTGATCCTAGTTGAGAATTTGTGTTCATGTAAGGATTAAGCCGGTGAAAGAAAGAGGCTGTGCTGTGCGTCTGCTTCTGCTACTCATATAATGGACAAGTGGATGCCGGCAAGAGAGCGCGTGTTACACCAGTACAGACAGGCTTACGTCTGGCAGTCCCAGACTCCTCATAGACACAAAGGAGTCACACGCTCTTGCTCATTCTCTGTCTCGCATGCACCCACACGCTAGAAAGTGAACCTTATTCATCAGGCTTTTGGATGATGAGTCTTGCTTTAGATGGCTGTAGTTGTTTTTAAGTTAGAAACAGAGATTTCTCCTTCCTTTTTTCACGGTGTGCTGCAGCTGGAGTCTCGTGCTGCCATGCTTCATGCTTTATCCTCTGACACAAAGGGTGATCAGCAGTCGCTGGAGCTTTTCTCCCCTCACTGTCTCCCTTCTTTTTTTTTCTTTGTCTCTGCCTCACATGTGCTTTCTGCGTACGGCTTTTGTTGGATTTGTCGCTCAGAGTGATGTAAACCTCTGGAGGTGAAGTGGATTCAAACAGGTCTAGGTTTTGCGTTGTTCTCTGTGGAGGTGCTGGTGGTCACACAGATTCCCTCTGGCAGTGAGCTTTAAGAACAATCACTATCAAGCTTCAAATGTCTTCGGTATTTGCAGAACTTCAACAAAAATAGGAAATAGCTACTCAAATTGTAAAGGCACTGTATATGGGAAGAGGAGGAGGTGGAGGTCCCCCCCCCCCCTTTGTTAGTGGTTTGTTCATGTGTCTCTACGGTTGACTGTTGAGAGTAAGTGGTGTCTAATTAGAGGAGTCTTGAGGTGGTTATTGCTCATCATGGTACAGACATTGTTTCCGAGTCTGTGGCTGAGTTTCGTCTTAAGCACAATATGTGGACCAAGACTTGTGGATTGTGGCCTGGCCAGACTTCCCTTCAAAACAGGGAGATTCAATTAAAATTCAGAGAGGGAAAGGCAAAGGTCCAGAACACTGTAAAGTCTTATAATCTTATGAATCAGTGCAGCATATTTATATTTATATTTAAGTATGTACCTCAGCATCTTTGTGTCATCAACAACTGACTGAACTGCAATAAATGTATAACAAATAATGTCATTACATTGGGCATGGTTCCAACTGAAAAATATATTATATTTACTTGTTGAAAAAGTAACACAACTTGTACTTACATATCAATTTATTGCAGTAACCTTAAACGTATGCAGACCATCAACACATTTCTATGAATTATTGCAGTCCTTTTGAAATTATAGCTGGAATGCAAACCTCATATAAAATATACAAATAAATCCATCTGGGTCCAGATCTGCTCTCTGCTCTTAACCACTGGGATTTATGGAGGGTTTCTGGTGTCTGGATACTAAAAATTTATGAGCTTGAACATTGTGATGAAAACTATAAACATCAGTAAAATTTGAATGTTTTGGTAACTGCTATTTCTTACATCGTCAAATAGACACTGAACCTGCCCTAAAGTAATTCAAATTAGTCAATTAAATTAATTAAATGAAATACATTTTATTTTAATGATGTGACCTCTGGAGGGAAAGTAATAAAAATCCAATTTAGACTAATCTAAATTCATTGCTGCCTTTTACTTAAGTTAATCACGAAGCAGTCAAGAATTATCAGCAATCTTTGAGACTTTATTATAATTTCTCAATTTCCTGTCTGTATAGCACACAGTGCAGGGGCTTTATGATCAAACTGATAAAGACCCACTGGGCTTTCAGCACACCCACAACGCTCCATAACCTTGCTGAGGTGCAATGTGCCAATAAGAGATTAACCATAACCACAAAGCATCAGTCATATGTTAACATAAATCCACTTGCACACACTCTCAATTTGCCATCCTGACCACTAGATTTCTTTTAAATGCTATGTTTACATCCCTGGCTTTAACAAACCTTCCCACATGCGTCCGTGTCATGTTTCAAGGTGACTGGTGATCAGGGGCCCCTTGGACTGGGTCTGGGTCGTGACAAAGGAGGTTTGTGCTTGTGCAGCCTCACAGTACCATCTCTCGCCACCTGAGAATTTTAGACATGTGTTTCGCTTTCCTCTTCCACTGTACCCTCCTTTGCAAAGCAAATACCCTGAGGCTTAGCGGCCCTGCACAATACCATCCTCTGCTGGTTCTTTATTCTTTGATCAGTGCCGTCAAAACTAACTCAACTGGTCTTAAAACGATTAAGAGTTCTCACATTCCAGGATTTTCCCTCCCCTTTGTTTGCTGTTAAACCTGCTAATTTCTTTTAAAACCCTTTTTTATGAGTTTCATGTTCCCTACAAACTCCCCAACCACCTGCCTGCTTTCCCTTCTAATATACAGTCTTTGTGTGTTCCTGGCAAAAGTAACAGCTCTGTAATGTGCACACGTCAACTAGCATGAGGCAGGTATTCACAGTGTCATCAGAAATACAAATTGACAGTAAATTTTGCTTTTAAGAAGAAAAACACTGATCAATGGATGAGGTGACTTTTTTTTTTTTTTTTTCAAACACCACATAAAAACCCTAACCCTAATCCAACACTAGGGTGACAAAAGAAATGTGTTTACCTTTCTCATAAATATGATTAATGTGCATTAGAGGATCAGCATGTTGAATGTAGAGACATCTATAGGTAAAGTAGCATATTTTTTTTTTTTATTTAACCTTTATTTTACCAGGAAAGTCCCATTGAGATTAAAAACCTCTTTTTCGAGGGAGTCCTGGCCAAGAGTGCGTGGGTTTTCTCCGGGTTCTCCGGCTTCCTCCCACAGTCCAAAAATGTGCGATATGGGGATTTTGCAATTAGCTGCTCACAAATATGGCGGAAGATGACCCACTATGGTGCAATCTATCCATCCATCCATCCATTGTCTACCGCTTTATCCTCCACCAGAGGGTCACAGGGGGTGCTGTGCCCATCTCAGCTGACATTGGGCGATAGGCGGGGTACACCCTGGACAGTTCGCCAGTCCATCACAGGGCCACACATAGAGACAAGCAACCATTCACTCACATTCTCTCACACCTATGGTCAATTTAGAGTGACCAATTCACCTAATCCCCACATCGCAAGTTTTTGGACTGTGGGAGGAAGCCGGAGAACCCGGAGAAAACCCACGCACACACAGGGAGAACATGCAAACAACATGCAAACTTGCAGAAAGGCCCTAGTTCCCAAGTTGCTCCAAATGGGGCTCGAACCCAGGAACCCGGGTCTTCTTGCTGCAAAGGCAGGAGTGCTAACCACTACACCGACCTTGGGCCCTGGTGCAATCTAAAGGGTTCAAAATATAATTTTAAACAGACAAACACCATCACATGTGTGTATCCTAGTTACAGTTACACTAGAATGTGAGCATATCCAAGGGGTCAAGTTTTGTACAGAGCAGCAGAACAATCATAATCTAAACATATATGAATGCAGTAATAGTGTTGAAGGTCCAGTGTGCAACATTTTGGAGGGTTTATTGGCAGACATTGTATGGAATTAGATTTGCGTCAATATTTTCAAACAGCACTTTTCAGGAAGCAAATAAAATATCAGTTTAATCATTTTAAAAACATTGTATTTTAGTGGTTGAAAACACACTTGTTCTTTGCTCTACCCGATTTGTTCTTTGCGTTGTGGTTTTTTGTTTGTGATTCTGACCATGGGCGGGCCTTAGGAAGCTGCCTACTGATTGGCTACTGAGTTTTGGAGATATCTCAATGGGCTTGAAGTCTGTCCGTCTTCTTAAAAAGTGTTGTTTGCTTCGTGAAAAGTGTTTGAACATCTAATTCCACCCAATTGCACATACTATACATTTATCTAACTGTATAATTGCTTAAAAACAAAAGTTGTTTTTTTGTAAGCTTATTAAAATGACTATATGCACAGGTTGTGCTTTCATGAAGTCTGCCATCTATCGCTGCCAGGTTTCTTCTGCAGCACCAAAACAAGCCAGCCAGAGCATCCGTTTCAAATGTAGATGTGAATGTTCTTGCGGAAAAGAGCAATTGGCAATCTCATAAGATATGCAGCTTTAAATGTGCTCGTTAGCATTGCGACATTTCTTCCTGTTTTCACTCAAATCACCTAAAAAAAGAAACAGTAGATAAAACCCTGGATAAAATATTATAACACGTGAAATAATGTGAACAGTGTGACACATTTAACTGGTATTTATCACAGTTTGACAGTTAATTACTGTTATTATTAGGTGTAGGAAATCAGGTCATTGTGACCTTTAGTGTGTGTGTGTGTGTTTGTCCATGCACACAAACGAGAAGTCATCTGTACAAATAGTTAAAATGGAAAAGAGATGACTGCATACAATACACATTATATTCAGTCTATGTTTTTGAGCGATGGTAGTGAAGAGAGACAAAAGCCGTAAAAGGAAAACAACGTAATGAACGTAATATTCCGTTGTGGGTTTGCATGCTGTGCAATAAAGGCAATCACTTGATGAAATTCAAGAGCATGTGCATTTATCTGTGTTTGCACACCTGCATGCAGGAGGTTGTACGTTACTGCACGCATAGAAAAGATAAGCACTGTGCAATGAGAGAAAACAAACGACAACAACAAAAAGAGTAGAAAGAGAGAGGGACTGTGGAAGTGGAGTGAGAGGAAGACTTGTCTATTACTTCTAGTGCAGCTGGAGCTTTTGGCAAGACACTGTGTTACAGCTCCCTTTCTCTCAGGTTCTGTACAGCCCAAACTTTGCAGTCTCCTTGGTTTCAACTCCATTAGCCGACAATGGAGCCTTCAGGAGAGTCAGTGCTCCTCGACTGTATAAAGACACCCATGACGGTTCCTCCTGCATACTAATGATGACGCCTCAGATTCATGTCCCCCCCCCCCTTTCACCTCACTCATAGCTGTGCTGTCTTTGATCTTTCTGGGCAGGTTTACAGGACCAGGACTGTTTTTCTTCCCGTTTACTTTTAAGGGACATGGTGCCATGTGGCAGCATGTGTTCAGGTCCCTTCAGTAGAGTGTGTGTGTGGGTTAGAGAGAGAGAGAGAGAGAGAGGAAGAGACAGCGATGACAAAGAAGGGAAACTACTTTGTAAAACTAGTGTTGGCTCTGGTTGTTGTTGCACAGCTGCTACTAACAGCAGAGTTTAACTTCCTGCTGTTGCTAGTTCTCCGTTTACGCATCGCAGTCTTTTTTTTTTTTATTATCTAGTAAGTGAAGTTGTCCACAACACACAGAAAAGAGTGGCCAGAATTGATACTTGTTTTAATATTTAACTCCTGCAGTCAAAGCCAACACCTTCCTTTTCGACAAAATCAAACATGGTTTTTCTCTGATAAATACATGTATTTCCCTTTTTTCATGCTGCAATGCATAAGTCAAGTTCAGGATGCAGTCTGAGAAATATGTTCAGTGTGTTGCTCAACAGTACACTTCCTTCTTCACTGGGCCAAACAGTTTGACACTTTAGAGTGTTTATGTTATGAGAGAGTGATTGTTAGGAGCGCAGACGTTGACCCTGTAATGTCATACAATCAAATTTACAGCTTAAAAAGAATCATATGAAAAAGTGTCAACTGCAGCACAACTGTACTGTATTATATTGTTTATATCATTTACAAATATAGCTTTTATACAACAGTTCTACAATGGCAACATTTATAAAAATAGCACCACAACCTGACCGATTTGAATGTTGCCTAGCAACACAAACAATTACCATATCCTGCACACTACACATTATGCCCACACCTTTTACTCAAGTACATTTGTGTATGTTTCCATTAATTGTGCAGCCAGAAACAAAAGGTTGTCTGTCGAGGGTTGCTTTGGTGGGTTGGGGGTTGCATTATAAGTCCATCCATCATCGTATATACCACTTTATCCCTGCACATGAGGGTCGCAGGGTTGTTGGTTGCCAATCCCAGCTGACATGGGGCAAAAGTCGAGGTACGTCCTGGACATGGTCGCCAGTCCATCACGGTGGAACTACATAGAAACATAACCATTCACTTGCACTCCTTACACTCACACCTATGGGCAATTGCTCAATTAAACTGTGGGTGTTTTTGGACCGTGAGAAAACCCACGCACACCTGCGTCTTTTTGCTGCAAGGCAACGACATAGCTAATCACTATTCGTCCATGTGGCCCGCTGCATTATAAGTCATCATATGTATATTCAGAATATCACAGGTGCTCATTGCCATGGTCTCCATCGCTGATGTCACACCAGGTTTGCGCACACGTATACTGCGCCTTTTCCTTGTCCTCTCCTGACCACCATTCACAATTAATTTGGATACTGATGGATGCGTGCATGTGTGTCTGCCGTGTCTGCTGCTCATGTGTCCCCACACCACCACTTTATGACTTTAGTTGCTGCTCTATAGCTAACTTAGACAGACAGACACAGAGAGAGAGAATCTGCGTTATGTGATATAATTATTACAGCTTCTAAAATAGTTTTGACAATATAATATTTATGTTTTTCATGGATTCGGATTCTGCTTAGACACTTAGGGTGAATTCCATTTCCTTGCTTAACCCTCAATCTCAAAAATGCGCTCCCTCTAGTGCAAGTGCTGTCCTGATTCTCAGAAAAATTAAGTTGAGGGGCAAGTTTAAGGGCTGTATCGCCCTCAATATTGAGATTTTCCGAGACCACCCTTGGGAGCAAGGGCTACCCAGAATGCATTGCGTGTTTTCACATAAGAAAGATGGCGTCGAAAGCAGCGAAGCGAGTGCGATACAAATTAAGTATTTTCTTTGTTAATAGAGATATAAAAATGATGAAAACCATTGTATTATCTTAGTTTAGGCCCATATTATGGATGACTTACGTCATTGTTGCGTAACATTTATTTTTATTTTACGATCTTTTGTCAATAGCTGGCCGGTGCGCACACGCGATCGTTTGCTATCGTTTACTTTTCAATAAGCCGTGGTGTGTGGTAACTGTCAGCTGAATATGTCCGTGGTTGTGGTATTTGTATGAGTATCATCTTAAAACTAACTGACAACCTAATAACTTGACTGAAATAAAATAATAAATAAATAATCGTGACATAAATGTGTTCTTCTTCTTCTTTTTTGGAGTTGACAGACTGGACGCAGCTTTCGCGTTATTCTGCCCCCCGCAGTCTGAAGACGTATCTGCATTTAAGGGGTGTCCCATTTCTAAGTGACAAAATAACCCTCAACACTTGGTTTTGAGGGCCAGTTAAGATGAGGGTTGAGCTTGACGGTTAAGATTGAGAGTTAAGAAAGGAATTGGAATTGGCCCTTAACCCTTAGTGCTGCACGTGGCCACAAGTGCACCCATTTGTGTGGGAATAATACACAACTCCTTATATAGACATCCTGGTGGTGTGTAGCAATAAAAGTGTCACGTTCGTCAGGTCCCAAGTTCCAGCACTTCACTTCCTGGTCCCTGCTCCCTGCATGTCTGCCTGGTCCCCCCTGTGCACCATGTGCTATTGTCTGAACACGCCCCTGATTGTTTCCACCTGTGTGTAATTAGTTCACTCCCCTGTCAGTATATAACCCAGCCTGTTCCTCCCTTCTGTGCCAGTCTGTCTTCGAGCCTCTGTGTGTAGATTTAATTCCAGCGTTTTCCCCGTGTCCCTTCCATGTGTATGATCGTTGCCTGTCTTGACTTTGGATTTTGCCTTCTGCCTATCGGATTTGTACTGTTGCCTGGACTGCTTGACCCCCTGTGTACCGGACCTGTTTCTGGACTGCATTAAAAGACTGTGAACTCTTTGTGGTCGTTGCATTTGGATCCTATCCTGTCTGTATCCCCAGTCGTTACAAATAGTCACAAAAATGGACTGTTAAAAACAAGCCAAGTGAACTTTGAACTGTGACATATTTCCAAATTTCACTAAATCTATCCGACTTTAAACTTTTTAGTACTTTTTGCTCTGTTGTGGAGAAAACTTTTTCACCAACAGATTGCCTATAGGTTGTTCTGAAAAGAAGGATATAAGACTCTATGTTGCACATTCTTACAGCCTCTGAATATACTGTATGTTTAAACATAATAATGGAAAAAAAGCAGTCAAAGTGCTGTGTTCTAAGGGTTAAAACTACTATGGCAGGTGTCAGTTCTATGTAATATTCCTGCACATGCGTATCAACAGATGTTTGCTCTGTTTATTTTTGCTGGGAACCGTGCACGTGGAAAGTAGGCGAGACGCCAGAACTAAAAAAATACACACGTCTCACACATGCAGTGTGTGTGAGACACTCTAATCTGTTAAGATGGCCGCCAACAAGATATAATGGAAGGCGGCACACACATGCAGTGTGAACCAGACGTAACAGTTGTCGGTTGATTCATTATTATTATGAACACCTGTGAAGCGGAGTGATACGACAGTTAAAAGTCCCAGTGCAGCTGGTCAGAACTAGTTGTCGTATAAGTTGTATTTAAGGACACATCATGATTTCTGTCTCCTCCTTCAGTTCTTGCATTTCCTGTTTTGCTGAATGCTGGATGTGTGACTGTAGGTTATTGTTCAATTTCATTATTATTCATTTCTGTTCATGTTGAAGGCCGTGATATTTGAGTGGGGGAAGTGACATGTGAAGTGTCGTCTTTCTGTTGCGGCTGAATGACTCGGATTTCACAACTCGCGGGTCTGTCACCATGACAACGCAGTTAGACATCAGCAAACAGATGCATCGTCATATAGCTGTGGTAAACCCACAGAAACTGCTGTTCACTTTTTTTTTACTCTTAATGTTCGGTTTTATTTTTGATTTCTAATGCAAATGTGCACCTGCTGCAAAGAGGAAAAAAAAATACTCCTGATGAAATCAAATTCTTGCCCATGTGTTTATCTGTGAGGGACAGTGCATGTGTGTGTCGCTGTTTTTCAATTTGATGAGGCAAGTCATTTCCCCTGAATTTCCGCCTTCAGTCAAGCAAACTAAATCAACAAAGATAACACTGGGTATGGTGACACTTGTTAACACAGAGGCTGGGAACATGTTTTTTCTCATCAAGGGCCATTTCAGTATATAACATCCTTAAAAGGCCGTAATAAATTAAAGAACACTTTCATCACATTATCTTTAATACAACAGCTGAACCTGCGTCTCAGATGTGAGATGATAGTGATGTTGGCAAGTTGCTTTGCTCAGGACAGGGTAGAGCAAGATTGTTGTGCTTTGCATCTTTACAGCTATAGCGTATAGGATTTCACTTCCTGACAGCAGTCAATTAATAAAGTTGTCTGGAAAGAAAAAAAAGTCCATCCCATCGTCCATAGTTCTCGCAAATACTGTTAAATGTGTGGGCTTACTTATCACTTGCTGACCTACTGTACCTGTATCTATATATATTATTTATTTCGATAATGTTCTTACAGGTGATTCAGACATGGTGTAGTCCTCAGTGCTCTCTCTCTCCTCCACCCAGTTTCATTCTGTGTGTTTTAAGAGGGAAAGTTTTTGAGAAAGCAGACCGGAAAGTGTGTGATGTATTTGGTTGCATCTGTGAGTGCAACCTGAGCAGACTCCTAACAGACATTTGTTTATTGATAATGATTTGGGCATGGAGAAGATTTCCCCATTTTATGGACTCAGGTGTTTGCTTTGTCATGTAGTCAAACCCCTTGAAGGGGCTGTGAAAACATATTCAGGTGTGATCACAACATTTTGACAGTTGCTATGAGGCTTGTCAGCAATGCCATCGTACATTCTACATTCTATTTAAACTTTGGTAACACTTACAATACTACAATAAGAGTCCCTTAATTAATGTTAGTTAGTACATTATTAACCCTGTAAGACCCAAATTAAGAAAAACCTAAAAAAAAAATTATTTGACCTTTCAGATGTTGTTGTAGGAGACCTTAGATGCAGAAATCAAAGAGTTTTTGGAAAAAAAATGTTTTTGTAAGTTTTTACAGAAACGTTGTAATTTTACAACGTTGGGCTTTGGTGGTAGCAGAATTTCTGTGTTTTTACTCACTTTGTCTGAACAACAATTCACAACAACTAAGTTCATTTGCAAGTTTGATTGCTTACTTAGCTCCATAAATGTATATAACATTTAAAAATAATCACACATTAGTCATATTTTTATGAAATCATTTATTAAAAATAAATACATAAATAAATAAACAGGATAAAATTCTAGCTTTTTCTAGCAACTTCTTCATTCCTTTTTTCTTTTCATGACAAACTTTCATTGTTAGTGAAAGTCCTAAAAACAGTTCTTGTCCTCTGAAAAGCAAAGGTGAACATTACACTTGCTGCATTTGTGTGTTGGTGAATCCCTTATTGCAGCATCCTCTCCCTGTCTTCATGTCCTTGCGTACATCCAATGGCAGGTGTTCACATCTCTTGGATGGTCTCTTCTGAGCATTCAGAGGCTTCATGATGTCACTGTCTGTGTTGCTGGGCTCTCTTTGTCTGAAGATGAAATCCAGACCAGAAAAATCAGTGTTGGGACTGATGAAATATTTTTTCGGCCAGCGACACCTGTCACGGTGCATGGTGTTTTTATGTGATTTTGGCTTGATGTCGACATAATCATCAGCTGGACAGTCCATGGGTGGTTGGTTTTCTTTGTCCACTTGTTGACAGACATCTTCATCTGAGTCTTCATCACTCTCATTAGTGTCATTGAGTTCCATCTCAACTTCACTCTCTCCAGTTTGGATGATATCAATCACATCCTGCACACTGTATCACGGCTCTCTCCTTGCTGGTGGCATTCTGGGAAAAAAAAGCAATGAATTAACATGTATAAATATGCTTTTTATATAGTAGTACATAATCTGAAGGAATAGATAGGGTGGTGGACCAAGTGCTCTGGGTAGAAATGTTTTCAAGGCAGACAATAGTGTCTGCTGATTGTAAGTCACTTTAGACTAAAGCATCTGCTAAATGCCCTGAATGTAAATGTAATTGTCTGAGCCTATGGTCTCTACTTATCATACTCAAAGAAAAACATGCAGACCCCCACTTACATCCACAACCCACATTCAGGAACATTTACATCTTTCCCAGAACTGAGTTGTCTGTTGATATCCTCTATGTGGACAAAGACATGGGATTTTAGCTCAGTCTGATCAAATTAACTATATAATTTTTTAGACATAAAACTTTTAAATCAGTCAAATTTGACCAGAACACAACACAAGGGTATAATGTATGTAATATTTACTGTTCATGTTTAAAGAAAATCCTCTGTTTCAGGCAGTGGTGTAGTGGAGTGAATATCACCTGTCTGTGTCCACTGTAACAAGCCTTCTATTTTTGCTACCACCAAGACCCAGTGTTGTAAAATTACAACAAATATGTAACAAGCTCTAAATGAAATTTGATGCATCTATTCCACAATAACTAAATATGTACATGCTCTACACATTATAATAACATCCAAAAAAAATATAAGAGACATTTTACTTACTTTAATCTGATGAATCCAGTCCAATGAAACAAAGAGATTTTGTTCGGAGGAAATCTTGAAAAGTCGTGTGCGTTCATGGCCATAAAGTGGAACTTATAAACCTATGTAACATCCACTAACATTGTTAGACTGAACAGTAAGACCCAATGACTATGTACATGTGGTTAAAAACCAGATAAAATATAACAGATAGTTTTTAGGGATGGCTAAAGGTAACGTTGTAAATTTACAACCGTGGGTCTTACAGGGTTAAGCATGAATGTACTGTTTATTCATATATAACAATCATTATTATGTATTACTTATTAATTAACATATTAGTTATTGCATTAATTAGCAGTTAACTAATGTTTACTACTCAAGTTAAAGTAAAGTTAAATAAATTATTTAGGATTATTAAAATGTAATATTGTAATTATTAATTAATTAACTGTAGTTATCATTATGTATGCATTACTTAATTAATTTGCACACTATTTAGTATATTAGTAATGCTATGCTGTGTATGTCATCCGGTAGCCCTTACCTAACCGTATAAAATGTATTACTTAACATTGGTAACCTGACCTAACCCTTAATAAGTGCCTCACAAGCATTAATCAACCATAGTTAACCATTACTGATTGCTTTTTGGACCCTTACTGTAAAGTGTAAACATGATCCCTTAGGAAATGCATGATAGTGGTCAATAAGCATTAGTTGAAGAAATCATTTAAAACACATTAAAACAGATTTACAGCATCTTGCAAAACCAACTGATAGTGAATACAGTAAGCTGAAAGGTATAATGACGTCATTAAAGGTTAAAATGATCAATTTAATGGTTTATTTAATTGACCGTGGCTATTAGTTTTATATGTGTTGTTACAGGAATCATGTTGTTTTCTTGGATGCTGTTTGTTTGACTTTCCATCCACTGATGTACTGTATGCTAATAATCAAAAATGTAAAATACAAGATTTTGCTGTCACACAACTAAGGGATTGTATATATTATTGTCCAAGAAAATAATGACAACATTAAGTACTTTTATGATGATTAAAAAAAAAAAACTTAAGAAACCTCCAGGTTGCTCGGATCGCCAATGAACCACAAGTGCATGCTTTTGCAAATTATTCTGGTTAATTTGACATTTTAGTCTTTTAAAATCTAAACTTGGGAGCATTTACTGAGCAGCTAGCTCAGTGGGTAAAACAGCTGCTGTGAAGTTCACAAGTTATAGGTTGAGTTCTTGTGAGGAACAGTATGTTTATAAAGTTCAACATCCAAATTGAAGATTGAAAAGAGACCAAAGTGCACCAGGAAATCATGGAGTGGCAGCTTTTTTAAGTCCACAAAGTGACATGTTTGGTTCCATAACTGTGGGCTTATGTACAGTCTGCAAGGCATCAGACTTTGTTTGAGGTCCACACTGATGGCCAAAAAAAACAAAACCCTGAACAACCCGAGTCTGACACCTTCATCACACCTTGAACAGCACAACTTCACATTCCGATGAGGTAGATCAGCTGGTCAAAGTGATTCTTCACTCTGGGGTTCTCAAAATTCTGACCTGGACGAGAAGAACACCAAATGATTCAAAGTGAGATCAGGAGGACAAATAGCTTACACGGTCAGTAGAACACTTAAAAAATAGGAATTTAAAAATACCAGCAAATTGATGTTCAAATCTTACTATGATCTGAAGTTACTACAAGGTTAGAACTCAAGAGCAAAATAAGAATTCAAAAAATACCACTCTGGCACCAACCAGAGTGACCTGGATGTTTATTCAATCATAATCAGTTTGCTTGCAAAATAGCTCGACCCAGGCAGCTGAGTTCAATTGCATTTCTATTTCAACATAATGATATGCAAGGAGATGCCCTGAGTTGAGTAAATAATACCAGGAATATGGTGACAATCGCTTCTTCGCAGGATGACCTGTAATGACAAGTGCAAAGCAGTACTGGAGGTTGTGGCCATGTAAGGTGCAAGAGTGTGGGTTTATGCACTTATTTTAGCTTAACCCTCACAATCACCCCCATATACTGGACCTCATGAATACCCCGACAATTAACTACTCTAATTATTTATGTCTCCTTCCTTACAGTAAACTCTCGGAGCTGCTCCTTCGCTGGGGTATTTCTGGCAGAAGGAGCAAGCCGTCACTCCCTGAGCCTTCCCGTGGCTCACGAGGTGTGTGTGCAGCTTCAGGCCACTTTGGCGAGTCTAGAACAAGTGGAGGAGGCCTATCATAAAGCCATGGAAACCTGCAGGTGAAATCATATCGTCTCACTGTTGTTTTCTACTTCTTCTGAAATGTGTTTCTAGATCACTTTTTGTAAGAAATCACATCTTCAATGTGATCGTGTGAGCAATGTATAAATCAGACTGTATGGGAAGAAAAACATCATAACTGTGTTATAATGTTTTAACTGTGTTTCTATTTCTCTGAGCAGTGAAAGTTAGCTCAGGTTTCTGTGACATAATGTGTTTGGACAGATTGCATTCTGTATCAACAAATATCTCTTCTTCTAATAAAGTTATTGTTGTGTGCATTCAGGAATGGCTGGATGACCAATGGCAGCATTGCCATCCTCAGACACACGCACCATAAAAACTGTGCAAATGAAACGACTGGGTTAATTATTCACTCATATATAAGCCCTGATGAACTCTTTGACGCCTACTGCTATGATGCCAAAGGTGACTATACCGCTTGAAGCAGTCAGTGACACTCCATCAGCAGCTCACTCCTGAAACTCAAATCACATGTGGATTATTAGTTTGCAATGAAAAGGTCTGTTTAGTAATATTTACTTCTTGTTTCCCATGTTTCAGCTGGGCCTGAGCGTAACTGTACAGAAGCCTTTAAATCAGGTTAGTATGAATATGCACATTTGGGGTTAAAACCGAACAGGATCTTGTCTTGTTTGCTTCAGTTGCACCGGTTACAGCCCCAGGTGAGCTGGTCATGTTTACCGCCATATAAGACAAGAAGTCTCTTTGTGTTCACACAACAAATAAATATCATAATAAACAACAAAACGACAACCTTAACCCATTCTTTCCATTACTATGTTAAAATATACAGTATATACAGAAGGTATAAGAATGTGCAATATAGAGTGTCTCATGCCCTTTTTTTTACGTAGGCAATCTGATGAAAAAAACTATATGAACACACCTGAGCAAAAAGGACTAAAAACATTTCAAATCAGATTGAATTTGTGAAATTTGGAAATACGTCACAGTTCAAAGTTCACATGGCTGGTCTTTATGACCACAACAAAAAGAAAAGTCTATTTTGCATCTAAAAATGCAGTATACAATTAATCATAACTTTGATTCAACAATACATAAGAAGACAAAAAAAATGAATAATAATAAAAATAATAATAATACTGTCCTCCATAACTTGTACAACTTCAGGACACTGAAAAATTTGAAATTCCAATTTGCATCACAGTCATTTCACCAAGTGACCTCATCAGTACAGTAAACACGAGATCCTCTCAGGTCCTAGTTGTTTCCTGAGCTGAGACATAACATGTGGTGACATTTTACTAGAAAGATATTCAACCGATTTTTTTTTGGTTATGTTTAAAATCCAGAGAGAGGAGATTAACACAAAATATCATGTAAACAAACTTGATGAGATGCATACTGTACAGTTGTTTTTATACCAGACCTTTCGTTACATTCCATTGTTATACAGTAAAAAGATCACGTCTGTGTATGACTGACAAACACAGCTTCAATGAGAAATGCTATCATGCATGCTAATATCTACTGTAAAATTATTCTGATTGAAATATACATGTTAACTCTGCATAGATGAGAAAACTTTGAAATGTCCACATTTCACATGATATTTATACGATCCTCCCTGTTGTCTAATCAGTTGATTCTCCAGAAGGAGATGAGGCAGAACCAGAGTCCACTCCAACAATGGATTCTTATGACAGTGAAACAGATGATGCCACTGCGGCACCTGGAGAAGATGGATACAAGGGAATGATAGAAATGACCACCACAGTCAGTATTACTCCCGCAGAAGATCCAAAGGCCCTTGGAGGGAGCAAGAACAGCAGTCAGGGACTAAATTTTACAGTTGGAGACTTGGACCAGCCCACTGGATCTGGAATGCTGCCAACGCTGTCTGAGGAGGAAGCAGCCCCTACAACGGCCCCTGTTGGAGAGTCAGGGGAAACACAATCTCCCTCTGAAAATGAGCAGGAGGATGGAAAAAACGAGCCTGCCAGAGATCACGAGTGTAAGACAAACATGATTACTGAAACTGAAATATTGCAGCAATTTACAAAAACGCCATATGGCCGTATGTGGGAGTGTACAGTTCTGGAAATGTGTATGATGTTTCTATGGATGTTGTGTCAAAAGAAGTGTTGATTCTGTCTGTAATAACTTAAGTTTAAATTTCCCTCTGCATACATGTATATCCACAAAGGGGATGATAAACAAAAAATGGTGATGCCTCTATTAAATGCAAAGAACAGCACATTCTCACTACAAATGCAACAAGTTTGAGGGGAACTGAACGTTATTTTTAGGAACACAGGACGCCCCCTTGTGTTAGTTTGAGCTCTGGAATAAATATGTGACTAAACATGCCTCATAATATTTGAAATAATGATACAATGCTGTTTTTTTACAGCATTTTTTACCCTTACACTTTAACAATAGCACTCTGGCTCTCTCTCAGATTAATGTTACTGCCAAAGCCTGTGTTGCTGTATATAAAGACTTAAAAGAATAAAACACGTTTGATATTTAATGTTTTTTTTTTTGTTTTTTTTATTGACATGCAGCTTCTTTACAACCTAACGGCAGAGGACGTGCTCTATCTGAGTCTGAACCTGGTCAACCAGAGAGCCAGAGTTCTTCAGGTGAGCAGCCAGTTATTTCATGTACAGTTCCCCCAACAATATTTCATAATGAATAATACACTGGACTCATGTTGTTTCTCTCTCTCTCTCCAGATTGGATTGTAATCATTGTGGTGATTCTGGCAGTCGCTGCTATTCTTATTGCATGTGTAGCTGTTGCCAAAAGAAAGAGGTGAAGCTGAGTTACTGTTTTTTTTTCATTATGATTATTAGTAGTATTATTATTAATGTACTGTACTGTGTTTTGGACCTAAACATTATACCAGGGATAGTTTGAGCACAGCATTGATATAGACAGGGTCCCATTTTCTCCATGTTCTACTTCAATATAGGACAGCAACAACAATAATAATAATAATAATAATAAACAGATGTCTTAATGTGCATTTTCAGCCTGTGCGGCAAACGACAGACGCTGATGATCACAGCCAAAGATGGCGGGGAAGGCAACGGGGCAGCAGCATCCGCATCCAGCCCCCACTCCCAGGAGCGGGAGCAGGAGATGGTGACGCTCATGAACAAGGAGAAGATCCAGGAGAACGGCAACACGGAGGAGTTCACCGTCATCACGCTAGAGGAGTCACCAGATAAAGAGCAGCAGGCGTGAGATGGGAGGGTGGTGGTGGTGGTGGTGGAGGTGGAGGTGGAGGGGAGGGGAGAGAGGGCAAAGAGTAGAGGTGGTTGAGAGGGTCGAGTAAATTGATGGGTGGGATGGGGCTTCAATCACTGGGGTTATAAACTGCTTTGATGATCAGCACTGAATGGAAGCGGAGTGAGGGTCTCTGTGAGAGATTGTCTAACTTAAGTGTTTTCTGGGTCTGTGCAGCATTTGCCTGCGTTGTGTACGGCCAGATGGTGACCCTCATCTGGTGACCCGTTTTGATGACTGAATGGTCGGTCAGAGTAAAGCAATGCATGGCTGGGGTATGAAGCATCAGTGCATAGCAGGGTGTCTTCTGAGTCAGTTCTTTGTGTTCTTTGATGACAGGGCTGGAGGGGCTTTGGGTTTACACGGGGGGGGGGGGCGGGGAGGGGATTTTGAGGGTCTAACGTGAAGAAAAATATTAACAACTGATTTGTCTGCTTCTGTTTCATAATTGGCAAAAATCTAGGGCCTATCAGATTAATTAAATAAATAAAGAGAACTGTGTAATTTAACTGGTAGGGGAAAAAAAAAGGAATTTTCAATAACTCCTGTTGTTTTATAAGCATTTGTTGTTGCATTTTATATGTCTCCTGATTGTTGTATATTTCAGACATAACCTGTGGAGTTTGATTTTTCTTTAAAAACAAAACAAACAACAACAACAAACTATTTTAATTTATGCAGGTCTAAGTCCCTTTTTCTTGTTCTATGTATATAAAGTGTTGGAAACGCCTTAGCAGTAGCTACCAGTGCTGTTTGTTTGTTTGTTTTTATGGTAGGAGAAAGCTTTTAATTTATTCCTTTTAGACAAAGGAATGTGTCTACTTTCATGGTTATTTAAGTAGAAACAGATTTTGCAATAACTGCATGAATCGGTAGCATCCAAAAAAAAAGTTGTGCACAACTGAAGTCAGTAAATGTGGTATAAATTCAATAATGAGCTGGCAATATGGTGATATGACATTCCTGTTGCTATCCTGGGGATAAGCAGAATGATAATGATGTATATAATCTGAGTACACAGTGTGTACATTGATTAGAAGGGGAGGGAAATGTGTGCAGGGGAAATAATTGGACTGTGTCAGATCGAGCACATTGAGGACACAAGATTTATCTTAGATGCTGAATTAAATATCATATATGATTTTCAGCATCAAATAAATAGAGCACAATATACCATGGGGGTTTGGGGGCATTATAATAAAATAAAAGTCACCACACAACAAGTCTGTTGCAGTGTTTCGGTGTGAATTAAGCTTTTGTGCTTGCACACACATAAACAAACCACTGCAGTTTTTACTACTGACCTTCTCATTGGCTAAGTATATCAAACACTGTGTCAATATAGTGTGACAGCTTATTTGTTTCTGTTTTTCCAGTGTGATGCTGAATTATATGAAGCAAGTGTAAACAGTTTTTTTTGCCCTGCTTTTGCTCTTCCATGATTCTTTTTGAGGGGGAAGTGTAGCTAATGTCATAGTGTAGGCAGGTTTCATGACCATTTAACAAAAAAAAAAAAAAAGATGTCACTGAAAAGATTTGTAATGTCATGAATGAATGAAATAAATGTGTATAGAAGAAAAAAAAGACGTGCTGGAATGTGGTGTTCACTCTCTCATTACTCAGTGTGTGTGTGTGTGTGTGTGCATGAAGATGGAGGAGCCAATCCAGTGGGGGGATGAGTGAACGGGGATGCGAATGGTTACATTGCCCTCACATTAGAGGAAGTGAGGTTTCCATGGCACCGGGGTGGTGACGCGAGAACATGTTAAACACGGGAAACAAAGACAGCCTTTCTGAAAGCATTAAGATGCATGGGGGATATTTAATTGCTCGTTGTGGGGCACAAAAACTGGAAGTTTAGCATTAATTTATTGTGCAATTCACTCAAGGCTGCTCAGGAGTTCTTGATTTCAATCTTAAAAAAAACATGCATTATTTCACACATCATGTCTTCTTTTGGCATGAGCTCATATAAGCTCTTTTTTTCTTATTATTATTTGCTTCATTTGATGCCCTGAAGAAGAGCAAAAAACATGGCACTGTGTCAAAAATACCAACTTTTTTCCCCCACTTTTTCCTTCGATGAAACCAATATTTTTCATTTGTCTTCACAACTCCATTTCGATTTAACATAAACACAATATTGTTGTATCATGAATGTTCTAACCTCAATTTGTGAACACGTACAGAATGCAATTAAAGATGTTAGCTCTATATTATGCTCACTCACTGTATCACTTGCATCAGGCTTCCTGTGTGTTGTTGTTTAAAAATGTTAAAGGGATATTTCACCGTTGAGAAGATGGATGTCTATTAAAACTAGGTCATCTATGTAGTATAAATGTGAAATAATATTTGAAGCAAGTGCCTTCTTGGCTGAGAAAAGCAGAAAAATGTATTTATCGCTCATGTACACGAAAGACACCAACTCCCAGAATGCACAGCGCTCGTTTCCAGCGAGAGTTCACACGCCGCCATTGTTGCTGCCGAGAGACACAGACGCGTCCATTAGCAGACAGCGTGATACACGGACACAAATCCCCGAGGGGAAAAGCTACATATACATTCCGGATACATAACGGACCTGCAGGTTACACAGGATTGTTCTCTACTGTGCTAAATTATATCGGGACGTGCAGTAAAAACAAGGAAAGGACAAGCAGTAAGTTCCCATTATTTGCCGGTCAGAGATTCAGAGCGGTGCTGAAGCTTGAAAGCTAAGCTATGCTAAGCTTGTTTGGAGTGAAGAAATCGAAAGAAAAAAACCTGGAAGCTAGCGGGGTTCACAGTCTACAGTTCCAGCAGGAAGACGTAACTGAGAGGTAAGACTGGCGATAATATGCCATTCTATTTCTGATCATAGTATTCGATGTGATATAGTTGTCGGCAGTGAAGCAACAACTTTGTAAACGTAACGTTTGATAGACAATTACACACACGTTATATACACGTATTCTGTTAGCAAAGTAAAGTCACCTTGCTTTCGCTGGAGAATAATATCAGTGTTATTCAAATGTTTTATTGTTGTTCATGTTTGTTCAAGACGCCTATATAGACAACAGTATAATGCTCACAGCTCACCCAGTTGGTATATTTAGCTGAAATGTTTGTTTTCCTGAAAAGAAGTAAAATCTTCGTTCATATTTTATGTGTAATTATATTCCTTGTCCTTTACAGCTGAAGCCTGGTTTAATCAAGTCTTGGAGAAACTCTTCACAGCATCCAGCTCTGCTCCTCTTCACCACTGGTGAAGGTTTTTATCATTCAAATTAACCAAGGTATATAAACCACAGTCCTCCCTTGTCTACTACGCCCAGCCATGCATCTCCATACTCCCACCATGACCAACTTATCATGACTGACCTTGTCAGATATTTCGCTCGCCGTGAGCTGGTTACCACAGGCTTGATCCAATTCAATGACCAACCACAAAGCTTGGAAACGGTCCTTTATGAATGCAATCGGAAGTCTAGATTTGACAGCTAGCGAAGAAACTGATCTGTTAGTCATATGGCTGGGAAAAGATTCAGCTGAGCATGCTAAACGGATCAGAGCCATCCATGTGAACCTTCCAGGTAGAGGACTTGGGATGATATGGGATAGACTGGATGCATGTTATGGAGCCCCAGAAGTAATTGAGGATGCACTTTTCCAACGCATCAATAGCTTTCCAAAAATCTCTAATAAAGAGTATGCAAAACTACACAAATTAAGTGATCTCCTTATGAAACTAGAAGCAGCAAAGGCAGACGGTAACCTCCCACACCTCCAGTACTTGGACACAGCACGGGGAATAAATCTTTTTGTCCAAAAGTTGCCCTTCAGCCTACAAGAGAAGTGGCTTTCTCTCGGATCCAGCTACAAACTAAAGCACAATATCTCCTTCCCTCCCTTTGAAGTTTTTGTTGACTTCATTAACAAGCTACAATAAGAAATGATCCAAGCTTTAAGTTTACCACGCAAGCTGATGCTCCTTCAAAAGCAGAAAAGACCAACTAGACAGAAGGAAATTTCAGTTCACAAGACAGACATACATCATAAAGCTCATCTTGCTACAGACAAAAATGATAGAAGAACAGACAATTCTGAAAGACTGTGCCCCATCCATAAAAAGCCTCATCTACTCCAGAAGTGCCGGGCTTTCCGTGACAAACCTTTAGAGGAACTTAAAGCATTCCTGAAGGAAAACAGGATTTGCTATAAATGTTGTACATCTACACAACACATAGCCAAGTATTGTGAGTTCAGAACAACTTGCCATGAGTGTGGTAGTGAGAATCACATCTCTGCTCTCCACCCTGGACCCGTTCCGTGGACCAAAGAGCCATGTCCCCCTGCAGAGCATGGTGGGGAGCAAGACTCTCCCCCAGCTTCAGAAGTCACAGCCCGCTGCACTGAAGTTTGTGGTCAAAATCAGAGAGATAGATCTTGCTCTAAAATATGCCTCGTCACGGTCTATCCTGTTGGCCATCAAGCAAGAGCTTTGAAGGTCTACGCGATCATCGACGAGCACAGCAATAGATCTCTAGCTCGATCTGAGTTCTTTGATGTTTTCAATGTTCAAGGCCTTACTTCTCCATACTCTCTCCGGACCTGCTCTGGAATAACAGAGAAAACAGGGAGAAGAGCTCTAGGTTATCAAATCGTAACCATGGATGGGAAAGTTAGTCTCCCTTTACCAAGTCTCTTAGAATGCAACGACATCCCTGACAACAGATCTGAGATTCCGACACCCAGTGCTGCATTCAATCACCCTCACCTGAGATCATTGGCTCACCTCAGTCCAGAGCTTGACCCAAATGCTCCCATCATGCTTCTTCTCGGTCGAGACATCATTTCGGTCCACAAAGTGGGAAAGCAGGTGAACGGCCCTCGTGATGCTCCCTATGCCCAAGAACTAGACCTAGGATGGGTGATAGTAGGCAACGTCAGCTTGGGCGGTGTTCACAAGCCCACCACAGTGAACACGTACTATACCAGAACAACGGGATGGGAACACCTCTCCATCTTTGAGCCTTGCCCAAACATGTTTCATGTAAAAGAAAGATGCAGCCATTTCCAAAGTCCCAATTATCATAAGGTGTGTTCTTCAGAGAAACCTTCCCGCGATGAAAGACAAACAACATAACAAAATGGCTCCATCTATTGACAACATCTCATTCATGCGAATAATGAAACAAGGGTTAAAGAAGGTGAAAACCAACAGCTGGGTTGCTCCGTTGCTGTTCAAGTCCCCAAGGCATTGCCTTACAGACAAGGCCCAGGCTCTGAATCGACTTTCATCACTGAGACGAAGTCTTGAGAGGAAGCCATTGATGAAAGTGCACTTTTTCGCCTTTATTGAAAAGGTTTTCAAGAACAATCATGCCGAAGTGGCACCCCCACTTAAGGAAAATGAGGAGCGATGGTATTTGCAGTTCTTTGGCGTATATCATCCTAGGAAACCTGGAAACATACGTGTAGTGTTCGACTCCAGCGCTCAGCACAGCGGAGTGTCACTTAATGATGTACTTTTAACGGAACCTGACCTCAACAATACCCTTCTTGGGGTACTCATCAGATTTCGCAAGGATGCAGTGGCCATAACAGCAGACATCCAACAGATGTACCATTGTTTCCTGGTGCGAGAAGAGGACCGCAACTTTCTGCGATTTTTGTGGTTTCGGGACATTGACCCAAACAAAGACATCATCGAGTACCGCATGAGGGTCCATGTCTTCGGAAATTGTCCTTCTCCAGCAGTGGCAATCCATTGTCTAAGGCAGTCTGTACGAGATGCAGACCTTGATGTCAAGCAGTTTGTAAATCGCAACTTTTACGTTGACGACGGCCTATAGAGTCTCCCTACATTCGAGGCCGCAGCAGACCTACTTAAAAGGACACAAGAAATTCTGTCAGGCTCTAACTTACGACTACATAAAATTGCATCAAACAAAAGAGAGGTAATGGAAGCCTTTCCACCTGAGGACCATGCCAATGACTTCAAAAACCTGGACCTTGGTTCTGATGCACTTCCTCTGCAGCGTAGCCTTGGTCTTAACTGGGACCTGATGTCTGATACTTTCACTTTCAAAGCAGCTGATGAGGACAAGCCATTCACTCGTCGAGGTGTCTTGTCTACCGTGAACAGCATCTACGACCCTCTGGGTTTGATCGCCCCAGTCACTATTCAAGGCAAGGCAATTCTGCGACAGCTTACACAAGACAACAGTGACTGGGAATCACCCCTCCCTCAAGGAATGGAAGAGATGTGGGATGCTTGGCGGTCCTCACTGAAGGATTTAACCAGTCTCCAGATCCCAAGGCCCTACACAGAAATCTCTCCAACAGAGGCATCACGCAGAGAGCTAATTGTTTTTTGTGATGCTTCCAATAAAGCAATCGCGGCAGTGGCTTATCTCAAAGTGACAGATACCAACGGAATGGTCCATGTGGGTTTGTCATTGGCAGGGCCAAGCTCACTCCTTTTCCCGAACATACAATTCCAAGACTTGAACTTTGTGCCGCGGTGTTGGCGGTGGAACTTGCGGAGCTCATCTCTTCAGAGATCGACATGGAGTTGGATGAAACTACCTTTTACAGTGACAGCAAGGTAGTATTGGGCTACATCAGTAATGACACCAGACGTGTGTTTACGTCAGCAACCGAGTCCAGCGGATAAGGAACTACTCTCGTCCTGAGCAGTGGCAATATGTACCCACAGATGTAAATCCTGCAGATGTTGCCACACGGTCTGTCACTGCTGCACATCTCTCAGGCACAAGCTGGCTACATGGACCAATGTTTTTGAAACACCCTCAGCCGGCCAATCCTGAGGAAAACACCTTTGAGTTGGTGAATCCCTCTTTGGATGCAGAAATTCGCCCTCAGGTCTCTACAATGAAGACAACAATGTCGAGCAAACGTCTGGGGACTCAAAGCTTTTCTAAGTTCTCCAGCTGGAACTCACTGGTTCACGCTGGTGCACTATTGCTCGCTTAACTCACATTGCCCATTCGTTCAAGACAAATCTGGCAAACAAAGACGGTAGCTGTAAAGGCTGGCATCATTGGAAAAGAAAACCATCATCCATGCAGTTCAAGAAGAGACATATGCTCAAGAGTATGCCTGTGTAAGAGATGGGGGAAACCTTCCTAAGGACAGTCCTCTGAAAACATTGGATCCCTATATCGAAGTTGATGGTCTGCTAAGTGTTGGAGGTCGCATTAGAGAAGCAGAACTCCAGCCAGCAGAGAAAAACCCTCTCATCATTCCTGGAAAGCATAATTTAGCAACACTTTTGGTAAGGTATTACCACCAGAAAACACAACATCAGGGACGACTGTTCACCGAAGGTGCCTTACGTGCTGCAGGTCTCTGGGTAGTTGGCGGAAAAATGCGTGTGAGCAGCGTTATCCATGGATGTGTCACAGGTCGTAAACTTCGTGGCACATCTCTGACACAGAAGATGGCAGATCTTCCTGTGGATCTCCTTTCAACCGAACCTCCATTCACAAATGTTGGCCTTGATGTTTTTGGCCCATGGGCAGTGTCTTCACGTAGGACTTCGAGATGGCCTTGCTCAGAGAAAACGGTGGGCAGTGTTATTTACTTGTATGAGTGTAAGAGCCGTTCACATTGAGGTCATCGAATCTCTAGATACATCAAGCTTCATTAACGCCTTTAGGCATTTCCTCGCAATCAGGGGCCCTGTGAAACAAATCCGTTCTGATCGAGGAACCAACTTTGTCAGTGCATGCAAGGAACTCAGGATTCCCTCCAACATCAACAATACTTCTGTGGAAAAGTTTCTGTTGGACCAAGGCTGCACATGGATGTTCAATCCTCCCCATGCCTCTCACATGGGCGGTTCATGGGAGAGAATGATTGGTGTAGCAAGAAAGATTCTGGACTGGAATGTTCCTGCAGCTTGGGATATCAAAACTGACTCATGAAGCACTCTCTACACTGATGGCGGAGGTGGCTGCTATCAACAACGCCAGACCTCTTATACCTGTGTCCACTGATCCAGATGATCCTCTCATTCTTACACCGGCAACTCTCCTCACTCAGAAAGTGAGCCTCCCTTCTGCACCAGTTTGTGACCAGGTCAAAGACCTCCATAAAAATCAGTGGCGCCAAGTTCAACATCTGTCTCAAACTTTTTGGAATAAATGGAAGAAGCAATATCTTTCGTCACTTCAGCCACGAAGGAAGTGGCAGTCTTCCCAGCCTGACCTTCAGATTGGAAGCATTGTGCTTCTCAAGGATGACCAACTAAAGAGGAATGAATGGCCTCTGGGACTTATCACGCAAGTCTTCCCTAGCAAAGACTGCAGAGAACGCAAGGTAGAGATCAAAGTCTCCAGGAAAGATGGGACTAAAATGTTAATGCGGCCTATAACAGAGGTAGTCCTGCTCTTAGCTCCTGAGATTAAGCCATAGTAAGCGCCATGGGCTGTTGAGTAGTGGCGGTTTCATCCTTCCAGACGGGGAGTGTTCTGTTACCACAGTTTTAGATAAATAGTTCTAGGAGACTTCATAATACTACCACTAGGGGGCAGTGGTCTCTTTAAGAGCCACATAAAGTGGCAACAGGAAGCCATGTTTGAGATCTGCAGGAGGCATGTTACACACAGAAAACAGAATCTGTTTACATCAGCAAACAGCTGTTCACATCTTATGCTAAACGGAGCATCGTCAGTATGTATTATCATTACAGTTCATTATTTGTAATTTACGAAGTTTGTTTGTGAAGTTTGAGTAAATATGCATATAAGCAATTCTCTGTTGATTTCATGATGTAATAGGCTACCAAGTTAGTGTCTCTTGGTTTCATTTATTACGTGCTATGTGTACAGTCAGTAGGAGTTCATAGTGTAGTCAAAGAGCAATTTGTCTGATTATGCTGTGTTTGTGTGTTCTCAGTTTCACCCTTTTTTCAAGTCAATAAACCTGTGGATAAATGGATGACTGTCTCCAGAGTTTTGATGAGAAGAAGGCCAAGATATAATCAGCACATATATTGAGGGCGGCACAGGGTGTAAATGACCAAAGCAGTGTAGACATGTTTACAAATGGAAAATAAGAAGTTTATGGTCTCCTTATATTTACTCTAGATTACATGAGCATCTGTTCCAATATGGTTCTATGGTTCTGTGTAAAAGGGTGAAGAAAAAGTCACAGAGCCGCCAGAATTTAGTTATGAATCAACATTTATTAGTTATATTTGTATATGTACACCAAAGGTACAACACTTGATATGTAGAAACAGCTTTTTTTGTGTATACCATAGACTGAGGAAATAATTCAGTTGTTTATTTGTTTTTTTGTCTTTTTGTTTCTAAGTAGTATATCTCTCCCACACATACGATCTGCCTTTACATCAGAATTACAACAACTCTACAAAGAAGGAAGGCCTAGAAAAGTAAGATCAGGAAAGCATGTTGTCAGCAGGAGCGAAACAGGTTATCAGCTGTATTTAGGAGTATCTCCAAAAGAGACACATTTCAGTAGAAAAGATATGCTGACTCTTATTGAGTTGTTGAATACTGTGTCAGACAATATCCATTTAATCAGTATAGTACAACTGAACTCAGTAGGTTTCCAGGCATTTGTGTGTGCATAATATAGTTTCTGTATGGAAAGCGAAAAAAAAAAAAAAAAAAAAAGCATGAGGAGTAAAGACAGTTTATCGTGTGGGATTCCACTGCTGAACGTCTGTGACGGTGATGACAGAGAGTCTCATTAGGGACAACGTGGCATGTAGACAGTCTCATGTATGTCGGAGACTTGCAGCTTTAATTGCACATGCAGTGGGGTAAAGAATGACGCCTGAGACTAAAGTCACTTTTTAAAGACGAAATGGTTCAGATGAGTCACCTGAGGAGTGTTGCTTTATACTGTAACAGGCTTCTCAATACGTGATGTTTGTTCTTTCACTCAGATCAACTTCTACAGTAATTTAAACAGTAATCTGATTCCTCGCTCTCTGTTCTACATCCTGGGCAAATTTGACCCTTTATCACAGTAAATCCCACCAAAATAAGTCATGTTGGCCTCCTCTGTCAAAGCAGAAACCTCCCTTCTTTCTTTCTTATTTCTCTCTCTTCCTCACTCTCAATCCGACTCCTTCATTTATCCCTCTCATCGTCAAGCAAGCAGTGATTTCGTCAGCATTACTGTAATTCTGGAAAATTCTGCATCGCCACTGAACAGAACAATTACACATTTTATTTAGGTACAATGAAAATGAATGCACACCGCTTATATCTTCATGGAACAAACATTCAAAAACGCTTACATTAGATACAAAAAATGTATATATTGATGTGTGACAGGTAAGTAAAACGACTAGTTAACAGCTATTAGAGAATAAAAAAAACAAAAAAACAAGCAATTTATTACAGTTTCCTCCCTATACATTTCATCTAATCTAATTTTACTCAGGACACGGATGATCTTTCTTTTCTTTTTTTCTTTTTTACTAGAGGATTACATTAAAAATGTCACAGTAATGAAACTATATTCCTACATACCATTTCAACATCCCCGCCCCCCCAAGAGAAAACGAAAAAGAAAAAAAGAAAACAGTCTTGTTACCTACAATATGTACACAAAGTGCAAGGAGGCACTTCAAAATATCATGCTTTCAAGATAGTGGTGCAAAAAAATAATCATTACTTTTTAGTTTATTCATGCTTCTAAGACTGCGAGTTTGAACGTAAACGTAGCGGTCCAACACTCAATCCTTATTGTTTACACTGTGGTCTGCATTGTCTCCTTAATGGAGAGGTTTGTTGTTGTTTTTTTCCCCCCGGAGATCACAAAGTCAAAACACGTGACTTCAGATGTCAGTGGTTACAATACTAAATGTAGTGTTTTAGAGTGTTTGTGTGTATGTTTAAATGTGTGTGTATTTGTGTGTGTGTGTGTTCATCAGTCTGTGCAGCGAGCACAGCAGATGTCCCATGTTGTATTAGGGCACACTTTCTTTTTCGTCAGCAGAATGACCGACTCTAAAGGACAAGGTGTTGCACCGAGTGTTTTTGTTAAGGTGTGAACTCGAAGTGGAGCGTGCTTGAAGTGAACATCTTCTGGTTGCCGTTTTGGCAACAAATGAAAAGAAACGCGCCAGGAGAGAAGGACATGCTGCCGCAGATAAAGAAATCAAATCCTCACCGACATCACAGGAGTCTCACCTCCCACTCACATACGCTACACAAGATGAAACAGCCATGAGTGCAGACAAATATGTTCATATCCTGATGGCTGACAACATTCTGGAATATACTGTATGTATGTGGGTTTTACTGTACGTGTACTTTGTTTGTATTTTTTTTTGTCCCTCTGCTGCAGCATCTAGGGTTTGTTGAAACAGTCGTGAGCTCTGGTGGCTAAACAACATCATATTGTATTTTAACTGGTTTTCAGATTTGGATGAATGTGAGGCTGCGCAACCGTCCCTGAAAGTGTGATATCAGTGAAGTGAAGTGTGCTACTTAGACAATAAATTTCAAACGCTTCACATTTTTATACTCTGGTCAGTCTTCAGAAAAACAACAATAACAGTGCTTGTGCTGTCAGTAACTCACCCTCTGTGAATGTGCTGTGAAATGTGTGTGTGTGTTTTTTTTTTACTGTATGTGCTGGGGATCTTCCCTTCCTGTCATTATATTATCATATTATACATTTATTCTAATGTATAATATGATACAGCCTCTGTGCAGTTCAGAGGCTGTGTTCATGAGGTGAAAAGCTCCAGTAGTGAGCAAGTAAACATTTTAGGATTACGCCGTGATTCCCTGTAAAAGAGTAAACCTACAAGCCTGAGTATCTTTCGCTCTCCCTTATTGTGGTTTTAAAATTATCTTTTTTATATTGGAATATGATCTGTGTCGACATGGAACAATTGTGCTTGACTTAAATCACCATCAATGATCATCTGTATTGGTAATTTGGCTTCATTTGTGCTCCACCACTTTTTTTGTGCTTTATACAAACTTTGTTTGTGCTTGGTTTTTTCAGATATGTCAATTATTTATTATTGTTTGCTCATGATAATCCCGTAGATGCTAATTTAAGTTTAATTTCAATGGCATCACAAGGTTTTTTTAATCTTCCTTTTTGGAAAAATGATAATGTGCTCCTTCAAATCCAGTATTTAGGGCAGTGCTTTTCTTTGCCTTCAATTTTGATGCTTTTGCCATCCAAAGCGAATACATCAGCTGCTGTGTCAGCTGGTTTTACATGGACATCATCATGTTAAAAATGGAAAATGTGTTGTTTCATGGAGGCAGTTCAAAGGCCCCTGTGAGTTGATTGATTCTCTGCCTGTTTGGTCCCTATACTTGACTTGGTTATGCCTCTCTCCCACTCTCTTTTACACATACACACACACAAGCACGCACGCACACACGCAGGCACACACGTCTTATATCTCACTCGTCGGGTGACTTAAATAAAATAAAGTCCCTTTTGTTTGCAGTAGTCAAAAAGAGGAAGAAACAAAAGTGGGGTTAAAAACATGTGCTCGATGTTATTTGTGCTTTGTAATTCCATATAGTGTCTGTGCTTGTAAAGTAAGTAAAATCAGAGCCTCCTCGTTGTTTTTCATGTCTGCTATTGTTCTCCTGCCTTTGAGTTTGCTGGACCTCAGGAATTGTCAGTGATACTGGGCCAAAACACACATGCGATCAGATGGACTTTGAGCAGTTCTGACAGTTAAGTGATGAGACTCTCAGGATGTATCTGACCCACCAACAAAGTTCAGCAAAAAGGTGTCATTACTAATGCTCTAACTGTCAAATCGACGCTCATCCTCTGGCATTACGACAATGAATCACTTGAATGAATACTGAACAATAATTTCAAGGCATCCCATCTAATACAGCCGCTAATTCTTCATCTTATACAATAACAATAGGATGTATTGCTGAGAAAAGCTTATCCATCTATATTTTTTTTCCTCTTCTATCCCTTCCCAAGCCTTGAAGAAATGTTGTGCAAGTATCTGCTATAAAGGATATAGTTGTGCTCTAACAGGCAAAGTATACCTTTGTTATAATTCCACGGTTAAGTGAATAAGTATTATATATCAGTCAGATAGACAGTTACAAAAACCTTTAAAAGGGACTAATAAAAAAAGAAAACTAAACTACATAAAAAAATTAGTAGTTCTGTTCATGTGACTTTTTTTCATTCGCTCTTTTTTTTTTTTATCACCAGGTAGGAAAGCTTGTGGAGCCCAGGAGCAGGGGATCTCTGTGCTGCCATTATTCATGTTTCCATGGTTCCTCCTCAACAATCGCGCACTCCGCAGCAGAGCCGTTAGTGGCCGAGGTTACCTGAAAGCAGTTAGGCAGGAAAATCTAAACATTGGACCTAAGGCACATACATATATACTGTTTAAATACATACGTCACACAAAACTTTGGAGGAAACCTTATAATAACAACATGGGATGGGACTTCCGGCTTCAGGCATGCAATCTGAATGGTCTGACCTTAATATAGGATGACAATGAAAGCAACTTTGCTGCTAGACCCTGCTGTATCGTTTTTGGGTTGTGTTTTAATGTCATAAGAGGACTGGAACACACTGATAACTTCCCAGCCTTCTTTTCAGAGCAAACGCCTAAACCCTTACATCCTGAACCCTCTTTGATTTTGAGAGGCTGTGATTGCTCAAAAAAATATATAAAAATCTTACTTTCTTTACCGTAACATGCTTTAATTTGGCTGTACGTTTTTCCCGAAATCTTTAAATGTTTTGCCTTATCCCCCAATCAGAAAATATTCGCTGAAATCACAAAATTTGCATTGATTTTTTAGAAATCTAATTTCAATATCAAAATAGTTGGTGATTGATTTAATAAAAATAAAAACATCACCACTTTTCTTGCATTCTTCTGATTTTATGCACACTTTTTTTCATTTTTTGTAATGAAAACCTTTTTTAGGTAGAGTACTTATGTGTTTGTTTGTTGTGGATAATTTCCCCTCAGGTCAGATTTTAAACTCTTATTTTTCACATGAAGTCATACACATAGCACAGTTCAATGTTAATTAATGGACATGTTGCTATGCTGCTTTTAAACCGGTATTGCTAACAATGGCTAAGGCTTTTCTGCATGTGTCCATGTTTTTATCTAACTTCTCAAATGGAACGTGGTCAACTCAAGTTTGACTTCTGTTGTAAATGAAAAGCACCACAAGTATGTAAAGATGCCAACTAGCGAAAAAGTGGTTAATTACAGACAATCTAGATCAGATGTTCACTCTGTTGCCACACCCACTGACACTCCCACCACTGGAATCATTGTCCAATGATTCTCAAAGCCAGATTATCAAGCACATGCACACCTGACGTAGATTGTCTATAAATACCTGTCTCGAGTCTTTGTTTGCTTTGACGCTGACGAAAACATTCACTTCAGCCTGGATGTGTGTCTTAATGTAGCTACATTTGTGTTGAAACATTAGTCTGTTTGCACTATTAAGGGCTAAAAATGTATCGTGCTCCAGTCCTCTTCCTGTCCTCAAACTGAGAGGTAACTGAGAAACGTAATAACTCAAAGGTTTAATATCATTATTTTAAGACATTTGTTTGTTATTGTTGGTCCTAAAACAAAGTTATTTTGCCATTAAAACACAGCATCTTAGGTATCAAAGCAACTTTGCAACATGCACAACAAAAACAAAAACGATGGCTGAATAATGGATCCCCATGTATGACCGCTCATGATGATGGTCATCCTAAGAGAAGAGTTTAATTTACTGACCTAGGATCAGACCAAACATTTATCATGGCCAAAAACTCAACAGACAAACAAACAAACATAAAACAAAAACATTAATATAAAAATAATGAATGCAAAACAGACATATGAAACAGAAAAAAAACAAGGTACACACACTACAGAATTAATGTATTGTTATTTGCAAGTTTGCAAGCACTCTACAGCAGTATGGAAATGGGGTTAGAATTGGGAATAAATCTATTTATAAGAAGAAATGACAGAAAACAGAAAAAAATGAGACAAGATGGATGCTGCCTTTGTGTTGCATTGATATGCAAATGTCAGCTTATAAATGGAGGCTAGGTTATAACTTTTTACTATAGACAGATTGCTTGTGTGACAGGTTGCCATTGTTGCTAGGCAACAATTTCCCCCCTATAATAAATGAATAGGATCATCAGTAGACCTTTTCTGCCAATGTGTGTCTGTGTGTGTGTGTATGTGGTAATAAGCGCTCTGAATTATCATAGATTATTCTAAAAGCCTGAAATACATTCAAACATGCATTACATGACGTGAGCTGCTTCACAGTTTTCACATTTCACAACATGGTTCTCACAATAGGCAGAAATAGATTGTGTCAAAGTGCAAAAAAAAAACGGGAAAAAAAACGGAGGAATGAGTCACTGGCACCACGATAGGTGTGTGAGTACGTAGGAAAATGTATGAACTGCTAATTGGCTGTAACACTCTCTTAGGATTTTAACCCCCCCAACGCACCCCTGTAAATAAGAAATCTGTTGAAAACGTCAAAGTCTATGTGACGATGTAAAATGCGTGTAGTGTGAACTTTTGGTGGAAGGGAGAGCTGCTAAATAATTCCTTAGCGTCATTATGAGGATTAGCTCATCCAGCAGTGCCTTTTGTGTCAGAGCCAAGAGACAACAGGTTGCAGCTTTGTGGAAGAGCAAATTCATCCTTTTTTTTTAAAGCACAATTGCAATCAAATATACAGTATATGTATGTATATATGTTTGCTTGTTTGATTTTGAAAACCTTTTGTTTCTTTCGATTTCCTGACAACACAAAAGCTGCTATCCCAGAAGAGGGAAATCCATAAATGAACATATATACGCATGCATCTGTTGTGCTCTTGCTTCACTTCCATTGTAAAATAACAAAGGGTGTATTGATGTTGCAAACAAACAAAGATGCAATGAGTGAACATGCAGGGTGAGCATGCAACAACAAAGTGGGTTACATACACGTCTCTATGTCAGAAAGCATTAAGTGTACCTTGCATTCATCTACTACTACAGAATTGTTAGCAGTAGTGCTAGCGGTTGCAGTTGCGGAAGCGGATTCGGATTCGGTTAAGACGCACTGGTTGGAATTGTTTTCGTGGTGGTTCTTCATGTCATCGTAGTAAGACTGGTTCTTTGTCATCATTTCAATGTCGTCGGATTTAGCCGCGTGCGCGTCCAGCTCCTCCAGCTCTGCCTTGGACATGTGGTACACGATGCCTGCACCGTAGGAGTCACCCACCACGTTCACCGAGGTCCTGAATCGATCCCTGAAAAGATGCACAGGAACCAGGGACAGCACGAATAGGAGGAATTGTCCGATGAAAAAAAACCAAAACAACAACTTATGTTTTATGCAAATTTTTGAGTTCAAACTTACAGTAGCCAGTCGACAGCGACCAACAGACTGATGTCTTGCGTTGGCAAGCCTACAGCAGTCAGGATCAACAGCATGGTCACCAGGCCAGCACTGGGAATACTGGCTGCTCCTACACTGGCCAGAGTAGCTGTAAGACTGGATAAAAAACCAAAATGGCCTCAAATCAGCCTCAGGTCACATTCTCCAAAATCCCCTACACCTAATAATATCCTCCTCTTCACCATCTTCAGATGCATATGAATGTTAAATTACCGCAGATGAAAACATTCACGCCCTCTATGGTGCTTTTGCATCGAGCACCAACTGAGGAACACCAGAGTGGGTCCTCCATCGCACATGAAGAGAGGTTTAAATATGTGAAACGCAATCTGTTAATATGAGCCTTCATGGATTGATGCAACATTAAAATGTCAAGCTAAAGGTCACCCTTCCTCAACTCACTCAATTAACAGAGGAGTGTTGGGAGGAAGTTAGATACAGATATGTGAGAAAAAGCAAGTGGTTTGTATTTATGTTGCTTTCTCCTTGTTGATGTGCCCCACTGGAATTTGTCAACTATTTTTTTATCAATTTTGGTTGTCCTCATCTATAAAAGGCTATTACCTTTTGATTAACTAAATCACTAAGGCTCCATTTAAGTCGGCAATGCGTCACGATTTTTGTCGTAGATTATTCTGCCTCTGTTAGGTCTTCCTGAACAGGAATAAAGTGAGATCATTCGTATGCTGCATCCTTCATCTGAAAATGTTCTCCATTGAGCAATACTTTTTAGACCTGACTGAGGGAGCCTTTGTGTTTATACAGCAGCAGCGCAGGGGTGGGTGGGGGGGCAAGAAGCATTAATCCCCGTCAAACTCCTGAATGACCAGGTTTTCACTTCTGAATCTTTTCATGAAGTGTTTTCACAAAGTCATACTCCAACTTGTTTGCACCTGTGTTGCTTGACTAATACAATGTTGCTCTTGCCTCCATCATCTTGACATAATACAAGCATTGCGGGAATGTCGCCAGGTGATACGACATTCAAAATACTGCTATAGTCCTAATAAAAATCTTGTGAACTCTTTCATGAGAGTGGGAATGTCAAATCTTAGATGACTATGGAGCTTTCTTTTGTTCATGCAGTTCCAATAAAACCTTGCACAGAGTCCAATTATTAAGACTATACTTATTTTCCAATGTCGAAACTGATATTTCACACAAGACCAAACCTTTAAAGTAAGCTTTTCATTTAAACCGAGTAAATGGCATCGAGCAAATTAATCTTTTTAGGTACAAAAAAAAACAAACTATTGCAGGTGTTTCCTGACCTGACAGTGACAATCTGACCCATGTCAAGGTGAATGCCATTCATTTGGGCAATGAAGATGGCAGCCACAGCCTCATACAGAGCAGTCCCATCCATGTTGATGGTGGCACCGACTGGGAGCACGAAACGAGTGACTCTTTTGTCAATGCCCAAGTTTTCCTCAAGACAACGGAAGGTGACAGGCAGTGTACCAGCACTGGAGGGAAAAGCAGAAGAGGGTTAGTCTGAATATAAATAAAGAAGCTTCCATCTATCTGTTAATCCATCCATCACGACACTGACCTGGAAGCTGTTCCCAGGGCAGTGATCCAGGCCTGGAAGATTCCCAGGAAGAAGGTGAAGGGGTTTTTCCTGACGATAATAAAGTAGATGCTGGGCAGGAAGATCACTCCATGAATGATGAGGCCAATAATTACAGTGACCATGTACATGCCCAACTGCCTGCCAACCACCTCCAGATCCTTGATGGAAATGATCTTACCACAGATCAGACAGGCAATACCAAAGGGAGAGTACCTGATGAGATGAAAAGCTTACATTATTGATGTAAATTAATATCAGGGGACTAACTCAGGGAACAAACTGCTCTTTCTGACTATATGCGTTTCAAAATGAGTCAATGAGATTTTTAAGTGATACAAACCACATGATCATGATGACAATTTTCATCACAATCTCATTGAGGATGTTGAAGAATTCAATCATGAGTCTGGCCCTCTCTCCCATCTTGCCCATGCAGATGCCAAATGCAATAAAGAAACCAATCAGACCTGTGACAGACAAATCATAAATGTATCCTTAAATTTGAATACCAGTGTGTGTTGACAGTTGAGATGATTTTAGCATGAAGGAACCAGAAACAGCCCGGACGTATCAGGTGTTTGCTACTGTCAATAGATTTGAATGTACTGAAAAATGTTGCCTTTTAAATTTAGCCATGACAGGGTCGGTGTCACTTATGTCCCAACCAGAATATCTCAACAACTATGCATCGATGAATTCCCATGAACTTTGCTACTGAGTTCATGATTCCCAGAGAATGAATCCAGATGACTTTAGTGATCTGATGATCTTTCTTCTACCTATATTCCATACAGCTGTGATACTGTATGTGTTTACCCAATGCTAACATGCTAAAACCTAAAGATGAACATGCATTAGCTTAGGCATGTTAGCATTGTGCATGTGTGCATGCGATACGTTCTCAAACATTCTTTTTAAAATGTGGTCACACACCCAGGACATTCATGCCACTTTTGAACTGCAGGGTCTTTTTGACGATGAACTGAGGCTCCTTGGTGATGTTTGCCACCAGTCCGTCCATGGTTGTAGCATTGATTGACTCCTCGACGACCACCTCCACCTTCTTTGTGACCGTCTGGATCTGAGGTTAAAAGAAGAAAATATCTTAGTGCTGCCCTCAGAGGTTGACACTGGGCTAATTGTGATATTAAATGACACTGAGGTGACAATGATTTCATTTGAAAGAGTGCTCCTTCACATTGGCTGTATCACAGTCATAAATCTTCATGATCGAATGCGTATTTTAATTTCAGTAGAGATAAATCTTCTGCTAGGCAATAAAAAACTGTCCAAGGACACAGACTCACCAATGTCTGAGCATCCAGCACAGGCAAACAAACACTAATATTTCACTGTGTGTTTATAACCCACATGTTCCTCCCTCCATTACCTGTTGGAAACAAGCCTGCACCAGGTTTTCTGGGAAAAGGTTCCTGATCAGATCAAAGGCAGCATCCAAGCTGGACACTTCATCGTTTTTCTCGCCCTCGCCCAGATTCTCCTTCAGTTTGGGGTTGCCAGGGTGGATCACCAACACCAAGATGACTCCAAGGATAGCAGCAATAATAGTGGTGGTCATGTAGTAGACCATTGCTCTGGTGCCGAGGCGACCGCTAGATTTGGCGTCTAACCCAGCCAGACCTGCATCCAAAACAAGCAAAGTCATGTTTACCTGCTAATTACTTGGATTTAATGAATATATATTGACTCAACACTGCAGGTTTGATAGTATAGGATTAGAGTCATAACAAGCCTTTTTCCACGTGTGATTTAATTTGCGTTACAGCAGTGAAAGGTGCTGATGAAGAATGCACATTTTATTTGCAGTGACATAAAGCGTGCAAAAGTAAAAAAAAGCCACTGCACCTGTGATTAAACTGGAGATGATAAGCGGCAGGATCAACATCTTCAGCATCCTCATCAGGATATCTCCAGGAAAAGCAATCACCATGACAATGTCAGGATGTATTGGGGACGCAACACGAAGCAACATCCCTGCTACTGCCCCCAAGATCACACCTGAATTGGAAAGAGTGAAAGTGAAATAGCGTAAAATAGATGACAGTCCCACTGAAAAGTCAGAAAGACGATTTGGATATTATATTTGCATAAAACATAAAATGTCAGAGCCTAGATATAATCTGACACGTGTAAATAACAAATGAAGAACTAGTAACACATCAATAACCAACTCTTGTTTCATCAATGTAGATGATTTTTGGAACTATACATGAGGATGCCTGCTACATGCTTATGGACGAAACTTGATAAAAGAGAGAGTAAAGTTGAAGGAGGATCTCTCAGGCTCTCTAAAAGCTGGGAAGAAGCAACAGATGAAGCATCAGTAAATTTTATAAACCCAGAATCTTTGAGATTTTTTTTTTAGGTGAAAAAAACCCCAACAATATTAGCATTCAATAGAGGGGAAAATAAAAACAGTTGACCCTTATCTCAGACTCAGCTTGTGCATTGCTGGGGTAATTCTGTTATACATGGGGTTTTTCTAACCCCATTTTCTACCACAACCTATTTCATCCATTCACTTATGAAGACGGTCGTTGTTGATTTAATATACTCATACATGTACATTTCCATGCAGTTACATCAAGCTATTTATGCTGTTTAAGTGTTCTAGCACTAGTGGGAATCACTTTCTTGAATGGCGTGTGGTCACCTATACTACACTAGGTGGTGACATGCCCCCTTACACTTTGCTAGTATTAGATGTTATCCACTTTACCACAAAAAAACAAAACAAGGTATACTTGGAAGTGCCATTCCATGAGCTTTTCTAATAATTTTTGGGTCAAAGCCCAGGGTTGGGATCTGTGGAGCCTTGGCCAGTTTGGGCCATACTGAAATATAGTTATATAATGATAGTTTCAATTTAGTACATGTACATGACATGTACTAAATGTCTTTCTCACTCTCCCTGCGGCCGCACTTCCTCTGCTACCACAGCCAAAGATCATCATCACACCGCACGGGACAGCCTTTACTAACACAGTGGAATCAAAAGCCTTCCAGCTTTCTTTGAAAAAAATACATAAACTGTCCTCTGTCCTCAATCTATCTCTTCTAATCTACAGCAGCATCATGTGGATTCTGCTCACTCAATGGTTTTGGATGGCACTCGATTTCCTGTGCCTTCCCTGTGGCCCATTTGCAAAGTTCCCATTCAAAGCTCTTATCTGCCAAGTGACAGATGATCAAGATCATTTATGGCTCACTTGCTTTTGCATGAGTCCTGCCAAGTGGGGTGAGATGTGCACATGTGCAATATAAGCAGGATACAGATAGAGAGCTACAAAAAGGAATTATGAACACACAACATGCTGCTAATGAGTTCACAACCTAGTAAAACAGTGAGACACAGAGGAGACTGTATTACTGAAATGATCTCTGCAGGATTAATATAAATCTGATTAAAGGCCTTTAACCAGAAGCAGCATCCGTACTTTCGTGCCCTTTCCTCTTTTCATTAAACGTCTCCCTGTGGCGCAGTGAGCCACTGCTATAATCACAGTATTTTTCATGCACCACTGTTTGGGTGTCTGGTAATGCAGCGAGCTGATGACAGCAACAGGTGGCACAGAGCTGGGGAAGGTCAGGGTGCCCAGTCATCTCACTGCCTGATAAAGTGAGCAGGCACAGATGGCATCTCCTCCACATACCATGACGCGTTGTCATCGAGCTCTGATTTAACAGCACACTGATCTCAGTGGTGCTGCCAAATGTTTTTTTCTTTTCCTTTTTTTTTTTTAATATGCCCTTTTTTGTATTGCATTAGTTCCTTAAGGAAATTAGAAAGAAAGATAAAAGTGGTAACATTAATGAGGTGACTTACCAAGTATGGTGAGTGTGAGCAGAAGGTTCTTAAACATCTTGGACCAGATTAGGGCACATTTGGACTGAGGCCTGGCCTCAATGGGCTCCAGGTGGCTCTCGTGCATCCTCACCTCCACTTGTTTAGGCATACTGTTGGCACTGTGGCAGACAGACAGAGCAAAAACGGAAGGGTTACTTATTAAATGAATGAGATTTAAAACATGCATGTGTGCATACAGGTTTAAAACCACATGTTAAGACACAGTGAAATATGTGAGAAGATTTCGGGAAACTGTCGGGCCACTGTGGATGATTGTTACCATCCTTTTGAGCAGATCAATTATCACAATAAGCTTCTGCTAATAAAATTGCTGCTACTTTAGATAAGTAGACATGTAGCAGCAGAAACCAATCTGCAGTTCTCTTTAGTGCTTTGTTTTGCTACACTCTAGTAAAGATATTTCTCAGTATTCTGATACAACAGCTTTCATTTTTACATGCATGCCATACAACAAGTATTCAAATCCACAAAAGTGAAGCAGAAATTTAAACTTGCCAAATTCAAGCATATATATAATACGCAATATTATTGTGTATTATGCAGTGTTCTTATGTATTGTTATATGAGGTGACGACAATTGGCAAAGATCCCCAGGTGAGTACAGAAATTCAGTAAAAATGAAAATCAAAAACAGGCAAAAACATCATACCACATTCTCTTAAACAGCACACACAATATTGTGAGTATGTAAATAAAGATAGAAAGGAAGAAAGAAAAGAAGAAAGAATAGGGATAATCTATCAAATCTTCCTCGACATTTTGACAAATAATTGGTCTTTCAGTTAACGGATACATCTCAATGTTGCTATTCATTCCCGGTAACCTCAGGAAATGTCTGTTGTGGTTACAACAAAGAAGAGCAGAAAACACGAAACAATGTGACTCCGACCTTTCACCTCACCCCTGGGGTTCATGGCCTCGACTTCACACACAGAAACCTCAGTGGTGAATTAAATTAATGTTGTCCTCATACCCTCCCACTATAGTCCTCAATGAAGTCACAGCACTTCATAGATATCAATCATGTTGATTGATCACATTTTGGCTTTAAAAAATATTGACAAAGGAAAAAAATGTGTATGTGGTCACCAACAATTCCACAAGAGCGCACACGCACAGTCACACCTCCCCCAGCTTTATGTACGGCTGCATTGTAAGCTCAGCTATAGGAAGACCACCTGGTCATGATGAATCCGTCTTCTTTCATCTTATTCATTTCAAAGTGAAGTGTGAAATACAGAAACAGCAGGCGAACAGTAGCCGCCATCACACTTCTACCTCTGTGTTAGTTCATACTGCCGGCTGAATAATTAAAACCCCAGAAATAAAACGGCCCGAAAAGATTTGCATGATCATATAGTCCCGCTCCATAAGAGTGATGACTGCTGTTAATTGAATTTTCCCCCCCTTTTCTCTCCCTTCCATTATTTTTAGCACCAAGAGAAAGAGAGTGAGAGGAAGCAGATGTTGAACGTCACAAAGGTCGGAAATGGTTCTGTCACGATTGTCTCATTAGCACTTCTTTCACCAAGTCAGTGACAGATGAGAGACTGGGCTTGTGTTACTCCATTAATAGATGTGCCTATAGCAGGATAATACACTTCAGCAAAGAGATGTGATGGCATTAGTATCGATTGAAAAAATGTGATTTGCTGAATTTTCCTGGACTGGAATATTTTTAATTACATGAGCTTTGAATTCATTGTATCTGCCATGCTGACAATTTTAATAAGGATTAAAGCCACTTCATATTGAAAGAGTTAATGTTAAAATAATAATAGACACTAATATTAGTGTCTACAGCTGATTTTTATGAAATATTAATCCAGTATAGCATTATAATATAAGGCATGGTGCAGAAAGACATAGACATACATGGCGTCATCTCCTTAGCCTTATTTTATCATCATTCCATAACTGAGGTAATCTTGGCCAGGTATTTTATTCACCACAAGACCTTGAAGCTATAATAAATTTAACAAGATGTTAATGATCCTTCACCTGTTGTCCAACTAGGGGACATGAAATATGACCTGAAAGAAAGCAAATTATTATACAATTTGCCATTGACTCAATAAACAGAGTTTGACCGATTTATGTTGATGCAAATCAACCTTTAACTTTGACATAAATTGTAAAGTATATGTGTAATTAATCATTTCAATGAATGGAGTCGAGTAAAAGTGCATTACCCTTAGTAATATAAATGGATGGATAGGACTTACTTCATTTCTGGTGGAGTTGAGGTAAGTGCTATATACATTGACAAGGATCAAAACTCCGGCCTTTGGTATTCAAGAGTGAATCAGCACAAAATAAAAGTTTTTAGCAGTATCCCAACTGCTCCATCCATAAACAAAAAAAAAAAGAAAGTTGCCAGATATTAGTGGATAAGTTCCGAGGTAGAGCCGGCAGCTGAGAACACCACCAGAGCTCTGCTATTGACAGATAGAAGCGGTCAGCTGTCCACGAGCTCGTCCAGAACATCCAGAGAGGAGCGAGTCAACACAGTCCAGACGCGCGACCCATTCAACAACCTCAATTGCCCCCATCCTGATGTCTCCCCTCAGCCCCCACCTCCAGGCTCCAATACCACCACCACCAGCTACATACCAAGGAAACACAGATGACACACACACATCAAGCAATCCCAGGAGAAAATAAATACCTACACAGGAAAAAGTGGGAGGGAGGAGTCAATATCTGAGCTTAACAGTCCAAATCCATCAGGGATTCCTGCATTCCCTGGACCCTGTAATCCCTCCAGAGAGCACACTCCCAGATTTATCCAGCCATGAGGGATAGTGAGGGAAAGGCCGTGCTGTGGGGATGAGCACGATGATGCCGACTAATGGCACAATGCGGACAGTAGAGCTTTGTTGTGGCCCTTTTGCTGAGAAGAGAATAAATGACAAAGGAGTGACGGACAGAAGATTTAATGTCCATAATGTTGCTTTTTTGGGGGCTTTGATGTCCTTGTGACGAAAAGCACAAAGAGGTTAATGTTTTCTGCTCAGTGGAGTTAGGCTGCACCATATTATGTCACACTGGTCCACAAGGATATAATGGGCTCTGTTTTATTCAGGAATGGCATTGGACTACCAAAGAAACAACAGACATACAGTAAAAAATAAACAAAAAATAAAGGATACTGGACAAAATCACTGAAAAAGAAAAATATATAATCAGTCTATAAAATTCAAACGTCATGTGCTTTACTAAGCATGGACAAACACATTGTCAGAAGACATTTGTGCCACTACTGTCATGTGAGCAGAGTGTGAGTGTTACTAACTGTCGCAAAAAGAGGTAAAGACTGTATCAGACTGATATCGATATCACTACATATTAAAGATTGTGACATCAGTATTGGAAACAAAAACGGTAAAATGTATCAAGCATTTCCAAATGTAATGTGTTTCTGGCAACTCAAGTAATAATTGAAAAACGAACATTCGTGTCTTTTACGACTCGGGCAAAATGAGATTCACACATTCAAGTCACACACTCACCAACATATAGATTTACATATTCCCACTACTCAACACACAACTCCAAAGCCCTGAACCCCAAAGCACAAACGACCGACGTGATTCATGTGAGGATGGTGTCACACTGATTTCCCCCTCGTCTCCCAGCAGCATGGGACTTCACATTGCATTGAGCACTATCACATTATTCTAATTAGGCAAATGTGTTGGAAAGCTATTTCCTCTTCATACAAGTGAGCGAATGAGCAACAAAAGCAAGAGGGATGCCATCTCTCTCTGACAGCAAAGGTTGTGTCATGAGAAATCACTCATCCCAAATCCCTTGACATGTCATACTCATTCAAGGGGCTTTCGTGTGGTGGGGGGGAAACAAACAAGGAGCATTTTTGGGATGAGAGTGAAGGATGAAGATGGAGAAGGAGATGAAGGGGTTACACAGAGGAGTGGGGGACACTGGGGGAAAAGAAGGGGGTACTGGGGTACACCAGGACCTCTAAGCCAAAATGAGGGGCCTGTGAGGGGAAGGGGCTGAGGCAGCCATCTCTGCTCTTGGCTGGTACCATGTGAAGCTCTCTGCTTCCTCTCTCTTCCTTCTGAGGGGCTTTGTCCCACATGCAAACAGTGGCAGTGGCCCCAACTCGCCCGGCCAAGCGCTGCATCCAAACTGGCAGGGGCGAGAAAAGAAGGGTGAGGGGAAGGGTTGAATTGGAGGGAGCATAAGGGTAGTGCAAGAGGGGGGTGGGGGGTAGCGGGCATGTCCAGAATGCCAGTTCTTTTAGGCCACTGATGTCATGCCTGTGCCCACCGTGGGAGAGCAGTGGAGGGACCAAGGCGCCCCTTTCTCTTCCCCTCCTCCCCTCCACAGTCTCTTTTTCCAGGATGAATGAATCTTTCAGAAGCTGCACCCATTGTGTCCCATAATCGACAGCGATTATCCCAATTTTATGCTGCCTTCCCAGCGCGAGGAGGTTCCCTGAGTGCTGGTATTGAGGGTCGCCGCCATGCAGCAAGGACCGTGAGGGGTTGTCCTGGCAACACTGTGTGGCTTAGATTGAAAGGGATGAAGGGGATGAAGGGGAGAGAGAGGAAGCTCAAAACCACACACACACACTCAAACACAAACACATGGCCTGTACTCACACCATAATAAGATGGGATGGAGCTTGAACAGACAACTAATATTATTTGCCTTACTGAAGGAGAACTTCATAGAGTTAGTTTCATGGAAAAAAACAGTGAATCATTCATTCATTGTCATCTGCATCAATAATGAAATTCTCAATGCCACACTGAAAAAGAAAACAAACATTTAGATATTACTTTAAATTATGGTTACAGTCAATTCAAAAGCGAAAACCTGATTAACTTGAGTTTCAATTAACTAATTTTCTTCGGTTTGTCAACCACTTTTTTATTTCAGTGCACTCTTCCAACCACGACATAGTCTTACATAACTGTTCACACATTTGCACCAGAGACCAGTGGTGTGGTGATACTTGACAAATTCAATATGTTCCATGAAACAGCAAAGAGAGCGAGAGATATAAATGAGAATACCCAATTCCCACTGGTTTCTTTAGGGGCCCGGTGCCCGTTCTCATGGCTGTTGCATCACAATATACTGTGAGGTAAAGACAACTGGAGCTGGGCCAGGCTCCGGATATATCTGGCCCCTCTGGGCCTCACAGCCACTTGCCATGCAGTGGGAAGAAATGGGCTCACAAATAGTGGCTGCCTGGGAGCTGTGAAAAAGCAGCCTCTTTCCCCACAGAATGAAGCAAACTTAGCAAACACTTCAGGTTGCGGTGGGCATAGGAAGTGGGAGATAAATTCCAGCATCAGAAGAAAAGGAAGCGTTGTCAATCTCTGTCCTCTCAATTATGGATCCTCCAGGATGGATTTTTTGGGATGAATTCATTCAGTGATGGATAAGAAGATGTGTGACTCATTGTGCAAATCTGGTTTACTCCATCAGCAGAGTAACCTACTGTTCTTCAAAGGCTCAACGAAACACAAAAGACACAGAGAAACAATTTATTTTACAAAAGGAGAGACATAAAGAAAACCTTCCATCAAGTGGATACTGTGTGAAATTTGGCATCAGTTTAACTTTCACCGACAAACGCTGGAAGAAAATGTATATACCAATGTCTTCGCAAGTTAATTAAACTATACATCCAGTAAAAATCATAGACCTTTTTATCAACTATAACATATTTGCAGTGACAAACAGAACATAGGTGTGCACAGTACTTCCAGATTAGAGAATATAGTTGGATTAAAGATTTCTATGAACCAAAATTAACTGCACAGTAAAGGATGCTGACTCATTCCATGCTATCCCATCATTTCCGTCCTAATCAAAATACCAAGTCCTAAGGAAATAAAACACGGTAATCAAATGACTGCCTTTTGTATGCCAGAGTTGAATGGCTGCCATGATCCACCCATAGGTCTGATCACTGGCACATTTTTTGGTTTATTATCTCTTTGGCTGGGGACCTACATTTCACATTTCTGCTAAATGTTCCAAAAGTCCACAAAGACTTGAGGCGGGTGTTCCACTTTGCTGCTCATTCTGCTTGGAATCATTAGCAAAAACAGCTGTGACTTAGAGAGTTGGTCTCAGTGGATACTTTTAAATACACTCGAACTGCCTCTGAATGTTTTAACTGAGTCACACTTTCAGTTTGATCAGTGAATGCTGGCAATTTCATGGTGTGTATTTTTAATATTGTATGATTCTGCATATTCCTCCTTCAGATTAATATTTTATGACCCTGTTTAACATAGTGCAATGTGTTATTTTGTCTGACTGTAACACTGTTACTGTTTTCTGGTCAACAAAATGTAATAAAGATAACATAGAGTCCTTAATGGACAGGAAAGCAGAGCAGGCATTCAGGACCACGGTCAGTGACACATCCTCAAGCCTCAGTTTTGGATCGACTTTCCTTGGTGCTGAAGGAAGTGCAGTTACCTCAAATGATCCTGAGGTTGGCAAATCTTAATTTCCCCTAGATAAGAATCTGCTAAATGGGTGTGGGGCAGTCTCAAAAAACCCTAGTGTACTGACTGCTACTATAGTATAATAATAATCTATTACCATCAAACAATATGGCATTTAAGCTCAGAATGTGAAGGGACGTGAATGTTTTCTGACATTAAGTCAATATATATATATATATATATAAATATATATATATATATATCTTGTATCAAGTGGAGCTTTTGATTCAATAAAAAACTCAGACTTGTTTCAAAATAAAGTGCCATCATCATCATTACTGCAATTTCTCTTTTAGTTCATCCTCTGCCTGTAACATCTGTAACACTGACAATTCTGCTCTATATCATTATCTGTTTATCATTTTCTTCTGTTTCACAGTTTGGGTGCACCACATCCTGGCATTGCATGATTGAACCATACTCGCCTGCTCCCTCTAAAGTTTGTTCCTTTGTTTGGCACGACTCTTTGTGTCAATAATGAGGCAGTCATTAGTGAGAGCCTCTGGGAATCCTGAGGCGACACTGCTGTAATCTGTCCATGTGCAAACTGCCCATTATGCTGGGCAGTAAATACGGGGAATCCATTTATTTGCAATATATCTAGAGGGAAACGTCATTGCCAGGCAGGGCTACAGCTGTAAAATGTATTTCAATAATGTATTTATCCTCTGCTTTTTCATACTACATATCTACAGATACCATCTAATATTCCGGAACTTTGATATTTGGATATTTATACTTGATGCCTCATCTAGGACAATTGATCAGTATGGCCAAATTTCTTTTTCTTTTTTTAATAATCTGCATCACATATGTCAAATGTTTGTCTAAGTAACTTGCTAAACGCCCACAAAACTGTATTATTCTCATCCGAAGGATTATTTGATCAACATGAAAATGCTTCATGTGTTATTCATATTCTTTTATGTTTCACCTATTTATTCTTTAGATTTCTTCTGCCATAAAGCAGTCTATATGTGAAACTGCAGTGTATGCAGGTTGTTGAGCCAGATTCTTCATATTTAGTTTAGTATGTTAAAAGGCCATAAGTGCTAACGTTTTGGTTGATTTAGTTTAAGCAATTTTGTGTGCATATTTCTTATAAGTAAACTGTCATATTTTCAGGTGTGAAAAGTAAAAAAAACAACCAAACATGGCTGGCATAAAAAAAAAATATCATTGTTGGCCATCGGCTGCACTGATTTTTATAGATCGACAGTGGCCATTGTAAAAGCCATATGTGCTGAACATGTAACTCCCACGGCTTCTCTTCAGCACCTAATGTCTTATCTGTGATGCTATTTTTTTTTCAGTTTGAACCTTCAAAAGCTACAACCAAAAGGATTTTGTTACTGCTGTCCCCTGTCCCCAGCCCCCATCGTTTGCTTAAAGCTGCTCAGATGAAAGGTCATCCATAGTCATGTGAGATGTTCCTCTTATTATGCCTCCATGCTGCCTCTTCCATCAGATGAGCTGTTGCACACCTATTGCTGATCACTCATTGTTCTACTCCTATAGCTGCTCTGGTATTCATGACAGGCTGCATATGAAGAAATGCTACAATACTATATCATTAGCACAGGCACATTTGTTTGTCAGAGCTGGCTATATAGCAGCACGCTGCTTTGGATGGCTTTGGTCCGATCCCCATAGGATCTCATTAAATCAGCCAGTAAGGTGGGACCACCCCACCCCCTACTACAACCACCGCTATGGAACACCCTCTACATTGCTGAGGAGGAGATGACAGGGAGGGAGAGGGAAGAAAGATGTATAGTAGTCAGTGGTAAGAGTGGGAGGGGCACATAGATGTGTAATGGTGTGTGGGGGAAGGGGAAAGGGGAAAAAGGGGGGGAGGGTGGAAAAAGGAAGGTGTGGCTGATGAAGGTATGAGGATGGAAACAAAGGGATGTAATGGCAAACAGAGGAGAAAGTAATCAGTGGAGTAATGTCTCTGTAGTGATACAGTATGGAGGTCTCCTGTGTTCTCAGGTTATCAGTGGATACATGAGGAGGTGACATCTGTGTCAGCCAGCTGGCCCCGCAAAATGTAATGTAATGCACAAATCACATTTCATACACCGCTACACTCACCTGCCACACTGTCAAATTGAAATCATACGTATAGACAATGTGCGTGTGCGTCCTCTCACTGAGCGCCTTGCTCGTGTTTGTGCAAAACACATTTTACAGACACGCGCAGCAAAAAATATAGCACTGCTATGTGAGGTCATAAATCTCTGCTGGTCCAGTGCTGCTGCATCTGAGGTGGGGTGAGGGAATAGAGGATGAGGAGTGAGGAGGGGGCTGCACTCTCACTTAGGATTTGCCAATAAGTGGACTATAAGGAAGAAGGATGTTCTTGCACTAATTAAACACTTGAGTCTGTAGGGACTGAGCACAGCCTGCAGCAGAAGCCATGGCCTGCTCTCCTCACACCACCCTACCGTGCTGATGGAAAGGGCATTCCTGCACACAGAAGTGCACACACACACACACACACACACACACACACACACACACACACACACACACACACACACATAGCTCTTTTGTCAGCCAGTCAAACTAGATGACCACACACCGACACATGTCTAGCTCATATGGTTAAGAAAAACACAGTAATTTATAATTATTTCAATAACGACTAAAGGTTTGGCCCTGTGAAAGTTGAGCAACCCTCAAAGGACAAGGCATATATAAAATAAATGAATAAATGAATGAACAATAAGGTACCCAGGTAGTTCAGACGATGCACTGACATTGGTAGTTTGCTCCCTAGTTTAAAAATATTGGGAGAACAATTACAAATTAGACTCAACATTGAAGTGCAGGAGAAACACATTGAAGCTCCAATGTGTAAAAAGTGGTGACATCTAATGGTGAGACTGCAGATTGTAACTAATGGCTGGCTTCTGTTTCAAAACAAAAAAAAATACTGCACACTCTTGCTGGTTTGTCTGTTCAGGGTGCCGTAAGAAAAAATGGCAGCACAAGATGGTGGCCTCATGGAAGGAAGACCCTGAAGTACATATAAAGGGCTTATACTAAGGATACGATAAGTGATAATACACTTATAAAAACATAATTACGTGCAGTATATAGCACAGTATATAACATGCTATAGCCACAGCCACATTTCTGTCATCCACTATTGTTTGATCAAAATAGCTCTGTTACTTACTATGTGCCATATGGTATTTACTGACTGAGTGTCATGCTGTGCTCATTATTGTAAACAGAAGCCAGAAACATGTGCAGGTGTGTCCTGTAGTGATTTGAACATAAACACATTCTGATACGGTATGATGATTAAATCGTTGAAAACTCTTTGACAGTTCTCATGTGTATCTATCTGCACCGACGAAGAACGCATCACATTAAGGATGACTGGAACACAATATGGAAGCGGCATAATCAGAAAAGCAGTGGAGTGTGACAGAGCTGTCAGTATCTGTGTGCGTGTGTGTGTGTAGATATGTGTACCGCAGTACACATTATCTCTTCCTCATAACAAAGTCTCTCTCAACGGCTCTCCCTCCTTTTCTCTCAGTTTTTCTCCCTCCCTCTTTTCACACAAACGCACACATACATACACTCACAACAACACATTGTGTCAAAAAAAAACATCTCCTCTATACTTCGTTCCATTTTCAGCAGACTCTGCTATCGGAATTCATGCTGCGTCTTATTTCAAAGCACCAAAAAACACAACACATCTATAGACCAAGTGGCAACCGGTTACAGGAATTTAATCTCATATTTTGAAGCCTTAACACTGGTAATTTGGCAGACGCCATGTTGTTTTCACAGATGTCACATGCAACTAAGCACCTAATGGCTGATACCAGCTGTGAATCATGCTGGCATCCACAAATACTATATACTGTGCATTATCACATATGTTCTCTACATGGGAACATCATTTCCATCATGTGCTGTTAAATAAGACCCAAAACTCAGCAGGAAAACTTTGTATATAATACAGTCTATGCTATGGATCTCTATGAAAACCTGGTGTGAACCTGAACCTTACTGGCTGAGCAAAGGGCGATTCGGTGATGTATGAAGGAATTTAAGGAATATATCTTGTTTGAGTTCAAACACCCTTTCAATAAAGCAAAAGCTGAGTGTGTCTGTGCTGTAAAAGCTTAAATTGCCACTGTTCTTTCAGGACCTCATCTATACAGATTTGTTTTCATCAGATCTCTCAGAACCGTTGCCTCTGGCTGACTGCTGTTACACATGAAACGCCACAGGGGGAAGTATTATTCACCGCATACTTTGTCAGGCTATGTAAATATTTCTTCAGTCACAAGCATCACTGGAATGCCATTGAGAGCAAACACACTCTCACTTTTCCACCGTCTGATTCTGACAGCCTGCCTGTACTCACAGTCTATCAGAAGATCCAGGAAAAAAGTGTTTCTGACACATTTCCACTGTTTGATCCCAGGCGCAGCCAAATCCCCAGAGATGCACTCATCCTGGCCTGGCTCAGAGAACGGTAAACCCCACTGCAGTCGAGAGATTCAATGCACTACGACACAAATTCCACAAAATCGGGACTCACTTTAATCCTCCTACAATGTGAGGAATCAGGAATCCTAAGGATGTCAGGATCCCTCTCAGCACGAGTGGAATTCTGTGCAGTGTGCATTACGAAAAGCCTATTGTATGAACTCAAATTAATTTTACAGCTGTACTGCGTAGCCTGTTCTGATGTTGATAATCCTGCCTCTGATTAGTCTTCGTGAACAGAGACAAGGGAACATAATTTGTCATTTGCATTCTTCATCTGAAAACCGGTTTCAGACCTGACGTGAAGTGTCTCACTTTACTAAAACAAAGTGTTGCCTTTGCTCCGTCTGTCTTGACATATAAGGAATGTTGCAGGGCAAGATAGATAGATAGATAGATAGATAGATAGATAGATAGATAGATAGATAGATAGATAGATAGATAGATAGATAGATAGATAGATAGATAGATAGATAGATAGATAGATAGATAGCTCCTAATTAACCAGTGCATAATGTGGTGAGCCAAAAACTCTCTAACAGACCCCGCTCTGTGTTAATCAGCCATTGAGGCAGGCCGCTCTTGGAACACGCCACCCTGAACAGAATAATGGGCCACTTTACAGGCCTCCAAGTTAGTTCACAGAATCCAGAGCTGGGAAACCGCTCGCACAGGGTTCATGAAGAGGAGGGGCAATTTAATTGTTTCCTCTGTTTTGTTTTTGTAACACCCCCCCCCCCATACACACACACACACATACAGAGACACACACCCCTCCTCTTTTGGTTCTGAAAGGAGGCTAACAAACAGGCAATGAAGGGGATTGTTGTGTGTCCCGCTGGACGAGTGGGTGGGGTAAACAAACGTAGACTGAAGGGTCTATCAGCTTGGGTTCTTGGGATGGGATAGGCTGGGCAGTGGGGAACAGCACACACACAATATTGGTCGGGCTTCTGTGGCGTAGGAATGGTTAAGAGGCACTGGCAGATCTGGGGGAGAGGAGGCTCACAGGGTGAGGTTGAAGGGGGAGACAGAGAGTGAGAGCAAAAACGGGGTTCATTCCAGAGGAAGCGGGAGGTGGACATGGGTGCTGATGTTACTCCTCTGGGATTGTGCATTGTATCCCCCCCACCCCCCCCCCCACCAAAGTTCTCATGCATGTCCTGTCTTGGCTCCAGAAAATGTCCGAAAGTGATGGCGCTCTCTGTGATTAAGGGGACAAGTGGCAGCTCTGCTCTGTGCTCCCACAGCTCAGGCTATTTACAAACTCAAGAGGAACATTAAGGCCGACTGATCCCCCCCAAAGCTGCACAAAGAAGCACACAGACCTGCCTCAGGGGCCCATTGCGCTCTTAAATGAGGTTTCTGGAATGGTAAAAAGGGGCACAGAAAGAGAAAGATGGGCTAAGATGGGGAGGGAGAGTGAGGGAAGTGGGTAATGACAATAGCTTGATTTAAATTTGAACTTTTTTTTCAATATGTGCTCCCAGTCAGCTGATGGTGCTTGAAGGATCAAACGTGAAAACAATATCCAGCCATGAACCTCCCGGCATCATCAAATCCTTTTTTCCCCCTCTTCATCGTCTTCCCCTTTATTCGACATTCACTGAACCTTTCATTATCCTCACTCTGAAACTGTCAAAAAAACATCACTGCAGAGAAGAGCAGCTGGAATAGCTTGGGAAAACTTGAACAGTTTGACAGAAAATAATCTCATTAATACGAAACTAAAACATTAATTAAAGCACATTTTGAATATGTATTTGATTCTTCGAGGGCAAGTCAAGTCAAATATTAACAGCTTTGTTAACGTATCGACTTAAAGTTGAGTGGAACTATTGCAAAATCTTTTTGTTTTGTTTTGAAACATCAGAAATATTTTTATTAAACCTCAGGGGCTGACAATAAGTAATACCAGAACATATCAACTGGGCGGGTTTACTCTCAAATGGGCTGTCACATGGATATATTTGTCTGATGTGTCTTTTATGAGGCATAATTCCATGCTTGTGTACTTCCCCAGTGTCATGGGTGGGTCTCCATAGGAACCTTGCGTGAAGTGACTGCAGGTTTCACTGCATCACAGCAGTCAACTCCACAGTCTATACCATCATCTTCACAATATATCGATAAAGGTTTAAAGCATTGGTTCTCAAAGTGCGGCCCGGGGGCCAATGGCAGCCCGCAGAAACATTTATGGCGGCCCGCAATGAATTACAGTTGATAGTTTTAGTCCAGGAGCTATTAAGCTCGGTAAATGTTTATTGGACATTACTGGATCATAAAAATTATTACAAATGGGATTTCTTTCTGTTTTTTTTTCGTTTGGCGGCCCTCAGTCCAACGATGGGTTCCTAAATTGGCCCTCAGGTATCAAAACTTTGAGAACCCCTGGTTTAAAGCATAGAGTGCGTAATTAAATGTACACAACATGCACAACATAATGCATAATCTCTTAATATGTGCATCAGCAAACTCTCCATTGCTGTAGTTTTGCACAGTTTTATTGCACTCATTAACTCACTATTCATTGCCACTGAAAAGTAACAGGAAATTAGATCAGGGAGTTTGGCTCTGTCCATTCACACTACATTGTTTGCTTGTTACCATTTCAGTAATATGTAAAACGCTGTAGTGTTTTCTGATATGTTGCATTGAGTTAACATTCAGGGCCACTGTACATAACAGTTTGGCAAGGTGTCACTTGTATAAGACATTTTAATCAAAATGATTAATAATTTTAGCATCATTTCGACATAAACTCCAATTTACTACCAGTGTGAATCTGTCACATTGAATCTTGAGACAGTTCTTCCAATTGAGTCTCCTATTTGTTTTGAAGGAATCACTCCATGTGCTTTAATTATGTTCCTTTGTTGCTACACAATGGTCTGATTGTTCTCACTGGCATGGCCTTTGTTGCCAAGAGGAAACAAAAAAAAAAAAAAAAAAAAAAATCTGAACCCCTACCCCCATCCATCCCAATTTCTTCCTTTTTACCAATCATTCGCTGAGCAATTTCGTGACTCCCCCTTGCTGACCTGAATTCTGATGTAGCAGGTGCCAATGAGGTGTGGGTGGTTTGGGATTTGGGAGGACTGTGGCAGTGGTTAAATGGTGAACGTGATGAGGCCATCACAGTACCAGGAAACACTGACTCAGTCTCCTCCAAAGACATTTCTCAGAAATGTTTTTTTCATATGTTTTAGATATGGTTACAGGTTCATCTCAGGATGTTAGCTTTAATGTTCAAATATTTTGGACACATGTTATACTCTCACCATGACCTTTGAACTGTGTCCATACAAACGTAAAAAAAACAATATTTCTCACGTGACACAGCTATTTGTAAATCCTCTATATTTGGATTATACTGTGACTATTAAATTCGGTATCAGACTTTTGTTATTGCAAGAAATACATAATAAGCATAAATGTGATACAGTTACAGTTGAAAACATATTGATGTTTTCATTCTAATTATTCAAGGTACTTTATGTGTGCGACGTGCTAATCTCTGGCGCTTTAATTTTAGACCTGTAATGCTGTGGCTGATGTGTTTATTTTGGATGCTGTGTTGTTATTTTTCATGTCTGTCGTGTGCCTGTAGAGTTTATCAAGCGCACACCTAACCCTGAATGTGCATTTGAATATGAATGAATGAATATTCCCAAGCATTTTTATTCCGATGCGCGTTTGTCACAAGAAAACACCACAAAGGATAATCCTCAGATCAAATATAGAGGGATTTATGATATTTAACATTACATCTATGTAGATTGTTAGTTGAAAAGTTTTGTTAAAGGATAAACACATGTTATGTGATTCCAATTCAGAGGTTATATCCCCATCTCTGCGATAAAAAAAAAAAACAGATCACAAATCACACAGTTTAACGACTGCTGCTGTCTCACGGTGAAACTGAAGAAACGCTTTGACCGACTCGCTTGTGAATGCCTCTGTTTCTGTTCCTGTGCAGTCATACAGAAGTGAAGGGAGCCAGGCTCTTTGTTTGGTCAACCCATGGGAAAGGCCTCACTCTGTGCAAGCTCTCTGAGAACTGAAACGCTCATTCTATAGGCGAGACGACGCATAGAGAGAGAAAATGTTGCACGAATCCCTCATAGTGGGAAGATTCACACCAGGAATACAGCGACGAGAACGTGAATCACAATTCAAGGTGGGAGAAAGTGGAGAGCCGGTAAACATATGGGGGGAAAAAAGGAGAGTGAGTGATTTTAACGCAATTAGGAAGGACTGAAATGAAAGGGGCAGCTAAGAGAAGAAGAAAAGAGGAGTATTGATAGAGTGAGAAAAGGAGAGACAGAGATAGACGAGCGTGAGGGTGGTAAAGAGTGAAAAAGGGGAAATGGATGGCACTTTGGCAGGCTCAGCGTGTTCCCAGGAGGATTACTCAAGCACTAGATGCCAGCAAGACGACAGGCAAAGTTTCATGCATGGACACGCAGACGTGCACACGGACCTAACATCAGTTGTATTTCACCTGTTTCCTGTCTTCCATCTTTTCTACAGAGCTTTTTTTTTCCCTCCCCTCCACTTTTCCCAGCGTCCCCCTTCGCCCTGTGTTTTCCCACTTTGTCTTAATCTCTCAGCCTCTCCATCTCTCTCTCTCTTTCTCTGTAGTCTTTCCAAACAGCAGCCAGGAGAGCTACGACTTGGCCAGGGACAGACAGGTAACATATGCTGCATCTTCAGGCTGCTTGTGCAGCCCTTTGACTATTTTATGCATCGGCAGAGCTCACACAAAGAAAGAAAAGCCACACCACCCTCTGCCCCGCTTGCTCACTCCATCACGCAGCCATTTATCTATTTAGAACAACAGAGAGAGTCCTATATTTTACTGTCTGTCCTCCTCGTCTTTTTCACTTTCTGTTCCTCCCACGTGTTAAAGTTACTCCCCTGCTCCATCTCACACTTCTTTCAGTGTAAGATTTCCCAGTTCATCTGGCAGAAATTGAACCATTTTTTCAGTGAAAACAGGCCAGCTCGAGCTGCAGGCTGCTTGCTTTTGAAAACTCTCAGACCCTTAAATAATAAAAATAAAAATGCCTACCAAATTGTCTCTACTACATTATAAACTTCGTTTAGGATTCAATTAATCTTTCTCGACAATGTACATTTTCTTTTCATCATCATCATCCGACCCCAACCGTTGATGGCTCATTTGCTATCTGGTCGACCATTCCCAGTCATCGCACCAGTATCCCACACAAATCCATGCAGCAAAGCAAATTCCTCTTTTTTAACGATTCTCAAGCACGACAGACCACAATAATCAATCCATCCAAATGTAATTTCACAATCAATGAAGAAGCTGACGGTTCATCAGCCTATTGATTTTTTTTTTTTTTTTACCAGTATGTTGTTACTTCCCCTTTCCTGATTATGTAAACCTGTCTTAAATTTCTGCACAAATCCCCTCCCCCCCCAAATATGTGAACCTTGTTTCCTCTTTAGGACCTTTTCTGGCATAAACACTGACCTTGTCAGGACCAGAAGTCCTCATGGACACTAAAACTGGTCTTAATTAGGCAGAACCTCATTTCTGAGAAACTGGTTGCAAAGATGATGCAGTGTCTTCAGAAGAATAGCTATGCAAACATCAGAACAAAGGCACACACACACACACACACACACACACACACACACACACACGTCCATATAAACATCTTTTTCTGCCATGAATAGCCTGAGCAAATATACTCCAATTAAAATAACGTCTTCACAGATGGTTAACACAACACGTCCTGACGAATACCATTCTGACTCATTTCAATTATTCCGGTTGGAGACGGACGAGAGGCTGCAGGGTCCTGTCTGGCACGTGACACCTAGCTCTTTGGTTCGGTGGTTACATAATTCAACTGTGGATGTCGTTACCTTTGACACTTAACAATCACATCGAAAAAGAAGGAGTCTGTCATAGTTACTGTCATAAACAGCCAAATAGTGGTATCTATCACAATTAAGTCTTGATTTCCATCCACCGTTGGTATATGATGGGATTTGGTGTAGAAGCTTAATCCACACAGATTGTTGTATGATGCTGAGATTTATTTACAGATTAATCTGTTAAACAGAAAGAAGTAATCTACAAATTATTAGAATGTAGCGTAACAGCATTTGGCAAATATGACCATCCAGGGAAATTATTATTAGTAGTGCGTTGTCTATTGTTCCCTGACAAATGCAGGTAAACAACATTATTATGGCACAGTCGGATAAAAGCCACTGCATGAATTCCTTCACACTAATGATGATCTTTAAACAAATGCAAATTATGTGCATAATGTGGCTAAACAATCCCATTGATGTAGATGGGGGAATTCCAATTACTTTATAATGGCGTTGATGGCAGCATGGTAATATGCACAGATTCCTATTAAAAAAACAAATAAAACGAGAAATGTTTCTCCGTCAAATGACTCATCCATCCTGGCTGTCAACATGTGTGAGTTTGCAGTGCACATTCTAAAGCAGCAAATGCCACAGTACAGAGATCATTCAGCCTGTGGGGAAAGGACAAAATGCATTAGATGCATGGACACTTTCAGCTGCAGATTCTCCTGACAATTATATGCTGAAGGCCAAGGCCTCATCACACCACACGCCTTCCACCTTTCACCATGCAGGCCCATTCGAAGGCTGATTCAGAACCAAACAAGCTGTAACCTGTGTGTAACCAGATGAAGCTGCTGAAGAGAAACCATAATCTCACTATGTTTTTTTTTTTATGTGACAAACCAAGAGTGATGCCGAAGGCGATCAACCGATGGTGCCAAGACTGTGGGTTTCCATGGTGATGCTGATAGTGCTATTGGAAAAATAGTGTGTGTGTGTGAGAGAGAGGGAGATGGGGGGGGTTATGAAGAAGGGCAGGGCCTGAAACAGTGATTGGCTCTTGAAGTGGGTGGTGATGGTAATATAAAGGTAATAATGCTGAGGTTTCCTCTCCGGCAATTCGTATTTTCTCGTTGCAGCATGTGATTTGGTGTGATGCTGAGCTTCCAGTCATGAAACAAAAAATGCCTTTGACAAACTAAAGATGCAAAACACTTGGGTAGATGACAAGACTTAAATAATATTTGAAATATCACCTTCTTTTTTTCAGAGTGAAACACGATTTGCAAAAACATGCATGTCATTCAACAGTGAGTCAGAATAATCAGTCAAATTGAAGCGACAACTTGTTGCCAGTATATTACCATGGAAATATCTGTGTTTAGCAGAAGCGCAATGGAAACTGACAAATCTGTGCAAATTCATCACCTAATCATTGTTGTTCAGTTCATAACAACTTTATATATCGTTCTTCCCAGTGACACGGACACTTCTGTCTGACTGAGAAATTAAAATGTTGCGCGCTTGGCTGGAGCAGGACCAGCGGAGCCCTGTGGGATAGTTCAGATCAGGCAGCTTTACGCACGATTAAAAACACAGCAGTGACACAAAGGTTACAGCCAGCGTTGGCAACAAAGTGCTTCCTATGGTCTCCCCTTACATCCACATATATGAATTTGATTATGTAACTGACAGGGACATCACAAGAGGATGACTTCGATATTTTACCTGCGGTAAAGCAGAGCGACTCTATTTGGCAGGTGCCTGTAAGAAGTCAGCGATTGAAGATGTAAGTGAATTGCAGCTCTTTTGTTCAGCCTTGTATTGCAATGCTTAGCGTAGTTTTATTGCCCAGGCTCCTCTCCTCGATTTTCCATTTCCATTTAACCCCGGTTTCTTAAACTGGAATTATTTCTATAAAATGCACAAATAAATGCAACTAAATCTGCGACCAAATTTAGGACAGCTCTGCAAACAGCGGCTCAATGTAATATTTGAAATGTTGATGCACCTGTGTTACATCTGCAGAAATGTCTCCGTTAAATCAGTTTCAATTAACCTTTGACTATTAACAGACAATAAGAGACGAGGTTAAGACGCGCGCCGTGCGCCTCACCATCTCCACCGTCTCCACCGCCCAGCGTTTATCTGTCATACTATTGTGTGAGCTGTAGTGAAAAGCACATTTTTCTTTTTTACCTTTGTTGAAAACCACGATAAGAAAAAGTTTTGTGTCTTTGGTCCCTCAGCAGGGTCTTGTCGCATCCGCTTCGGAGATGGTGAGCCACGAAGCGCACAGCGGTCCAGGTGCAGGAGCGCGTTCACACACACCAAACGCAGGGATTTTCAGTTTAAAATCCGAGGAGCTCAACGATCTGCTCAACGATCCCACTGAATGAGCTGTGCCTCACCTCGCTCCTCGGCGTTTTACTCACCCACCCTCCTCCTCCGCCCGTCCCCCTCCTCTTTGTCTCATGTGCATGGGAATGCCAACTCCCCCTGGTTGAAGATGCAGCCATATACCGTATCCATATATCCCCTCTCACGCTCAATGGTTTGAGTTTATGGCAGGGTTGGACAACACTTTACTCCAGTGGGGCGCGCTGACATAAAGGAGGGCAAAAGGGCCACATATGATTTATGACAAAACATCATAATGTTAATCCCCAGCAGATATTTCATTCCAATTTAACCCAAACAATGTGCAGCATGCATGGAGACATTAACATTTTAAATATTAACAAGCTGGTGTGTGTGTGTGAGCTGTAACAGAAATATAAACTTCCTTCAAGAACCATGCCTAAGGTTAACTGGTAGAAAAATACTGTTTCTACAAGTGTGTATTCACCTTTAAATATAAAAATGGTTTCCAAAACGGTTTCCTTCTTTCTTTCTTTCTTTCTTTCTTTCTTTCTTTCTTTCTTTCTTTCTTTCTTTCTTTTTCTCGCCCGTTCTCTTAAGCACAATGATTGACGTTTATAGCAGATATGGGCATTTATTCTCTCCAGACGACCACACTGATAAGAAGGAAGGGGCAACACATTATCGTTTCACTCTCCAAAGAGATTTATACACATAATACCCAGCATGCATAACATCCTGCACCTTTGTGTATATTCACACCTAAACCTTAAAATGCCCGTCTTGCTTATTTTCACCATAAAAGTTGCCAGAGAATGTTCTGAGAGTAAATGCTTTTTTGGGGACAGTTATTTGCAACTTACTGCATGTTACAATGGTCTATTAACAATTTAAAAGACACCTCATACACTCAACTACACACTCATCAGAGGACAACTAGTCGAACCAGTCAACAGTTTCAAATACCTAGGACATATAGACAATGACAATGTCATCACCACATACATGTGCACAACACAGACTAAACTGAAATCACTGTCTGTGGCCCACCATCCAACCCATGTACTGTTCCCCCTGCTTCTTCACCCTTCTCACTGTCACCAGCTAAAAATTAGTTAGCAGCCCTGACCTTCTCAACCAATTTTTCCCCCTACTCCCATCTGGCCAGTGATACAGAGCATTAGACTGGGAAAAAAAAGCACATTTTAAAAGTTTGTGTCCCCTCAGCCATTACAGAATATGAGAATATTACAATAATATGTAAGACTCAGTGGATCACTGTATTATATCCATGTCATGTTTAGTCCTGTTTAAATGTTTTTCTATGGTATATGTGGGATGAGGATGTATTTATATTTATTTATTTTAGAGGAGTTATTTGTTGTGTGTACTACAGTGTTGCTGCACTGTATTTTTGCCCCTCGATGTATACTGCCTTGAATTGAACTGACTTGACTGTGTGAAAACAACACCTGGATGTATACATGTACTACCCTGATCCCACCTTTTACAATATATTGGACTGCATTTTAAGGATTTATTCTGGCATTTGCATTCCAGCACTGGATATGCTCTTTGGATACTTGTTTATTAGCAAGACATAGGCCTATGTACGATTTCTGACAAGCCTAAATGCACTAATTGTAAGTATCTTTGGATAAAATCATCTGGTAACTAACTTTAATGCAATGAATGTGAATAAAAAAAACAAAATACCACAAGACCCAAGACCAAAACCATCATCTTTATGGACAGTAAGCGCAGAAGTCATTGAAGTTCTTTGGTGGTATCTCTGCATATCTATAGCTTAACACTGGTCAAAAAGGTAGATAAGAAAATAATTTAGCTACCATAAAAAATATACATAAGTCAGATAAAAAACAACAGCATCACAAGGCAATCGACACATACACAATGACTACATTACAGAGATAATAGATAGGGTTACAGAGCTAAGAAGCAATGAATTACACAGATTCTGAGACAATGCATGCACAAAACCACCATCATGAATAATTATTTGGAGATTCTAAGTCAGAACAAGACAAACAAACAACAAAGTATTTAGTTTTTTTTGGCAAGTTTTTTAGAAAAACTAGTAAGAGCGTGTATCCGCCTTCCTCGGAACGGTTAATTGATGTCAGGTGGTGACATGCCTTACCAACTGTTGCAGAGGCATGATTCTTCAGGTTTAAGCTGGTTAACAAGGCAAAAAAATTAATTAACAAAAAACTAAGGCCCCTCAAGGCTGCGTCCTCGGTCTCTTTCTGTACACCCTCAACACATTAGTGCAGAAGCCCATCCCCCATCACCACAAACTAATATGCAGATGACACAGCCATAGTAGGTCTACCCAACGACAAAAATTCCATCAGTGCATACCAGCAGTCAATCACACAGTTCTCACAGTGGTGCACGGACAGTTAAATCCAAATAAATAAACAGTCATACACACCTCCAAGACACCGCCTGCACTCAACGGCACACTTATGAGAGGACAACCAGTCGAACCGGTGAACAGTTTCAAATACCTAGGACTCACCATAGACAATTAATTAAACTTCAACGAACATGTCATCACCACACACAAGCGTGCACAACAAAGACTGTATGTCATACGTAAACTGTCTGTGGCAAATCTGTCCAAAACAGCCCTGCTGCCTCCTCTTCAATGTTTCCTGCCTGCATAAGAAGACAGTGAAATATGATCAGAATGATAAACATAATGATTGTCACAGAACCTTGGCTGTTACCACTGCCCAGGTGTCAATCCCATATTAGTATGCAGATGATGTGTGCCAGCCCTTGCTTCTGATTGAATTGGGAATTGATTGGGAAAAGTACCACCTACTCCTGAGGCCGGAGGGAGTGATGACAAAGGTGCGCGGGTGAAAAACTCCGTTCACGCTTCCTCGTTTTGATGCTTTCACCCCCAGTGGTGGCTCTAGCTCCCACGATGCTGCGCAGCTAAAGGTACGCCTTGCCCGCCTGCAGATCGAAGCCCAGGAAAGAAAGGAAGCTCAAGACAGACAGCTGGAAATTAGAAAGTTAGAGATTGAAGCTGACAAAGCCATACGATTGCGTCAATTAGAGTTGCAATCTCAAGCTCAGGTCACACCTGTTGGTTGTGTAGCAGCGCCTCCATCTTCTCTCCAATCATCCACTGATAGTTTTGACATCACTAAGCATGTGTCCTTGCAGCATTTGAACGCATTGCTATGGCGTTATGGTGGCCTTCTGAAGTTTGCACTCTGTTACTCCAATGTAGATTACACGGGGAAAGCTCAAGAGACTGTGGCTGCACTTCCCCTTGAACAGAGTCTAAATTATGAAAGTGTAAAAACTGCCATCCTGCAAGCATATGAGCTGGTTCCTGAGGCATATCGCCAAAGTGTTGAATTTGCTTGGGAGAAGTCTATTTTATTAGACAAGTGGTGTACGGCATGTAAAACAGATACGTTTAATTCTTTATGTGAACTAGTTCTGTTAGAAGAGTTCAAAACCTGTCTACCTGAGCGTATTGTGGTTAATCTAAATGAACAAAAAGTCACCTCACCTCACCTCAGCAGCAGTTCTAGCTGATGAATATGTGTTAATCTGTATGTTTAAAAAAAAAATATGTGTAAAAGCATATATAGTGAGTGTGTAAGTGTATACAATTTTCACAGGAATTAGCATTATAATCCGTTCCGATCACTTTTTGAGGATTATTTGAGTATTTTCCTCCTCGTCGCTACCGTTAACCGAAACTACGGAGGCATAATAATAATAGTAATAATCATAATAATAATAATACATCAAATTTCTATATAACTTAAAGATACCCATCCATATTGGATTCTGTTTACAAATGGCAACCACCTTATTGGTCTAGCAGGGTCACAGCCGATTTACCATTTGTGGACAAAATGTGATTATGCCCAGAGCAAACTGTTGCCAAATTAAAACACTGATCATAAAGAAAAAACTGTGAGGATACAGGAGGAAAAACGTATCTTCTTGTTTATCATGAACAGATTTCTTTTATTACATAGGCCTAGCATAAATAACATCATGGTAATTATTTCATAACAATGAAGAAGTATTTTTTATTTTTTTTTAGTAATGAAGGTTATTACATATTAATGGATCTCATAATGATGTGAAATATTTCATAATAATGAACTTATTTATTAATTGAATTTTGACACAAATGGCAAATGGGCCACCAGGTTTATCAACATGGAAAACATTATTTTCTGAAGAGTATTGAACGCCACTATGCTGATAAAGTTCCACTGCAACAAGTGGCAACCCCACATTTAGAAGCCTGAAGACTGACGATTTGGCCGATGCCATGTTGAGGTTTTGATACCAAAAGTTCACAGACGTCAGGCTCCAATTAGATAATACCAACTGTCAGTCACACTGACCTTCAGTCATTTGTGCAATTCTTGGTAATCTCTCTCTGAATGGGAAGATGGTATTGAACAAAACCTGAAACTAGTGATTGAGACCATTGACTTCACAGGAAAGCGTTATAGTCTTAGTTCCTGGTTGGCTTCAAACAGCAAACCAGAATAATTATTTTTTTGCGACAACACTGCCAAAAGCAGGCGATTGTCAGCCGAATCACAACCCATTCAGCCTTATTTCAGTTCAGTGATGGAGTCTGCGCGCTGGTCATGCAGGATGTACTGAACTAATTATTATTATTAATATTATTTTATTTTTTGAATTAGCTGATTCTAATGATTCAGTACACAAAAAGAGCTGCTTTGCTCGTCACTAGTTTAGCATATAAAACCACATCACATGAGTTCCGTGCTATGACAATCCCGCCCACGTTGAGGAGGTACTAATGGTAAACGATTAAACAGTGAGAAACAGACATGCAGTGACACATCTATACTGCAGCTGTCTCCACATGTCAAGGTTATTTAAAGTAGTCAGACTTTCATTGTGACTCATAAGGAACTTTTTTTAAAAGCCGCATCGTGTGACTTCTGGCGTTTTTGTCATTGATGATGTTCACCCTATCATAATTTCACTTTTTGTAGCCGTTTCTTTACATCTTCAGTTATACTCCAAGCTCTTTGCTTTACTAGCACATTGTTGCTGTCACCTCTGTCCCTGTGTGTTGTAGGGCAGCACAACGTTATTTTTTAATGTTCTATAATGCTGATACATTCTATAACATCCTATATAACTTCAAAGATGTTTATAATAACTGAATGAAGAATAAAAACATTATATATAGTATTTTAGAACATTTGGTATTTATTTAAACTTATTTGAATAGATTTCAACCAGCATAGAAATAAAGATATATAAAAAACAAATATTGAAAATGAAATTCACACGTTGCATTCAAGGGCACAATTAAGACACACAAATGTATGGCATGGGTTAACCCGCCTTACTCCTCGTGTAAGCCATGATCCTCCCTCTCGCAGGACACTTCCTCCAGCTCTTCCCCAAGGCGTTCCCAGGCCAGCCGGGCGACGTAGTCACTCCATCATGTCCTGGGTCTTATTCTGGGTCTCCTCCCGGTGGGACATGCCCAGGGGGCATCCGATACAGATGCCCGAGCCACCTCAGCTGGCTCCTCTCGATGTGGAGGAGCATCGGCTCTACTCCGAGCTCCTCCCGGGTGACAGAGCTTCTCACTCTATCTCTAAGGGAGCGCTCCGCCACCCTGCGGAGAAAACTAATTTCAGCCGCTTGTATCCGGGATCTCGTTCTTTCGGTCATAACCCAAAGGAACGTAGATTGACCGGTAAATCGAGAGCTTTGCCTTTCAGCTCAGCTCCTTCTTCACCACAACAGACCGATACAACGACCGCATTACTGCGGCCGCTGCACCGATCCGCCTGTCAATCTCACGCTCCATCCTTCCCTCACTAGTGAACAAGACCCCAAGATACTCCACCTGAGGCAGGATCTCTCCTCTGACCCGGAGGGGGCAAGCCACCTTTTTCCGGTCAAGAACCATGGCCTCGGACTTAGAGGTGCTGATTCTCATCCCAGCTGCTTCGCACTCGGCTGCAAACCGCCCCAGCGCACTCTGGAGTTCCTGGTTTGTAGGAGCCATCAAGACCACATCATCTGCAAAGAGCAGAGATGAAATCCAGTTGCTCCCGAAACGGACCCATTCCGGCCCCCGGCTGCGCCTAGAAATTCTGTCCATAAAAATAATGAACAGAACTGGTGACAAAGGGCAGCCCTGCCAGAGTCCAACATGCACTGGGAACAAGTCTGACTTACTGCCGGCAATGCGAACCAAGCTCCTGCTCCGGTCGTACAGGGATCGCACGGCCCTTATCAAAAGGGACCACACAGCCCTTAATAAAGGGCCCCAGACCCCATACTCCCGTAGCACCCCCCACAGAATGCCACGAGGGACACGGTCGAAAGCCTTCTCAAAGTCCACAAAACACATGTGGACTGGTTGAGCAAACTCCCATGAACCCTCGAGGACCCTGCGAAGGGTATAGAGCTGGTCCAGTGTTCCACGGCCAGGACGAAAACCGCATTGTTCCTCTTGAATCCGAGGTTCGACTATCGGCCGAACTCTCCTCTCCAGTACCCTGGAATCGACTTTCCCCGGGAGGCTGACAGTGTGATCCCAGGATAGTTGGAGCACACCCTTCGATCCCCCTTTTCAAAAAGAGGGATCACCACCCCATTAACAGATTATAACAATTGTAAATAAATTTGACATCTCAATTCTGTGTCACCACACTGTGAGAGAAACTGCTTGTCTCTCTCATCATCTGACTACCCATGAGTACCACAAGTCTGGTTCTAGATCAGCCTGCAGTTTTTGGTTACTACAGGTCTGTAATCTGTGAATACATGAACAGCTTGGCATTTTGTGTGAACACGCATATACACATTGGAAGCTCCAAGACCACATATGGCACAGATAGCTGGGCCATCCCTTGTTCCTAATATTAAGTTCCAACAAATCTTATGGGCCATGTTATTCTTTTGAAGCTATTCATATTTTCCCCCACCTACACACATACAATGATATGCCATTATTTATTATAACAATATATATTAGTCACACAAGGTCTATCACACTGCTTTTCAAATGTTGGCGATTGTCCACTCAGGAGGACAGAGGGAAGGTTTATTTAAGTTAACCCTAATTCTGAGAACATCATAACAAGATTTATTCACTTTTCTGAGGGTTTCAACATGGATATAAAGCCTTGCTCACTGCACTCTCAGAATGGCTTCTATGCCATATACTTTGACCTCAGCCATAGACACATTCTCCAAGTGAGCTCTCCAGTTTGCCCACATGGGCTAATCATGTGCAGTTTTGTGTCCCACACTTTTGGTTAATTGTACAGGTGATGTCCTCCTGGAAGCCATGATAAAGCACCATGACATCAGTGCCCTCAGGTGTGATTCCTCCTCTTCTGTTAACATGTAGGTTTCCTCACAGGTCAGCTTTTCGTGTACAGTATAACGGAGTTGACTGTCCTTCTTTTTCTTCTTCTTCACTGCTGGATTTGATGTCCCCCTGTGTACTTTTCTTGTAAAGCACCCCTGTTCAGATTTCAGGTGGTCGACATCAAACAGCATCATCCTTCATGGATGATGATGGGTTGGACTGTTTTGCACAAGAAGCATTATTTTTAAACTCTCTGGCTAGTGTAGCCTTGTTTGTTTATTGTTGATTCCCATCTGCATTTGCTAGTGTCCATTGCAGTGGCCCCATTGGCTGGGAAAAAATCCCTTTCCTGCTTTGAGTAATAAAGATCCTGTGGCTGGGCAGTTCTCTGTCTAACATCAGAATAGTAGTGATGGGATCGGCAGTTCATTTGAGTGTACTGAATCACTTGAATCCGTTCCTTAAAATGATTCGTTCAAAAGATTTGGTCACTGAATCGTTCAGTGCTTAGCAGGACCCCAGTGCCCTGCTTCGTGACTCACGTCCTCCCTGAGTGTAGTACGTTCGCGCCGCGGATCATTGAGTGAGTGATATCGCGAACGAGATTCATATCCTCAGCCACAGTTCTTCAGTTCTCTGTGTGTCAGTTCTTTGATCAGCCACAGTTCTCCAGTTCTCTGTGTCAGTTTTTTCATCAGCCACAGTTCTCCAGTTCTCTGTGTGTCAGTTCGTTGATCAGCCACAGTTCTCCAGTTCTCTGTGTGTCAGTTCGTTCGCGAGATTCACGTCCACAGCCACAGTTCAGTTCTCTGTGTGTCAGTTCGTATGCGAGTGAACTGTGGCTGAGGAACGAACTGACACACAGAGAACTGGAGAACTGTGGCTGTGGACATGAATCTCGTATTGCACTCAGGCAGGACGTGAGTCACGTAGCAGGGCACTGGGCTCCTGCTAAGCACTGAACGATTCGGTGAACGAATCATTTTAATGAACGGATTCTAGTGATTCAGTACACTCAAATGAACTGCCGATCCCATCACTACACAGAGCCAGAGGATTGAGTGTCCTCACAGAAATATATTACAAACAAACATTTCAGAAGGAAAATGTGTCATTGACTGTTTGGATAGCTAAAGTGAAGTCATCATTGTGTGAAAATATCCAGTTTCCTTGAACATATGTTAATTCCAGGTCTGACAGGGGACCCATTTTTTTGAGCAGATTTGGGGATTTAACACTCATTGCCGTCTAATGTGCTCTAAAGGTATACAGCAGGGGTCTCAAACTTGCAGCCCGACAACTGTGGTAGCTCAGTGGCAAAGTGAGTCGTCTTTCAACCGGTTGTTGGTTCAATTCCTGGCTCTGTTAGTCTACATGCCGATGTGTCCTTGGGCAAGACACTTAATCCCATGTTGCTCCTGACGGCTGTGCACATAGATGCACTGACCATTTACTATAAAGTTATAATGAAAACATAATGAAAAAAGACTCAAGACCAACAGTGAACAATATCTTTATAATAATACAATAGGTGATATTTATCACATTATTGAATGTATTAAATGTGTCTTAATTAAAAATGTTGCCATGTTATTATTAATTATATTTTATTTCTGTGTATAAATTAATTTTGCATCATAAATATGTGTTTTTCTTTCTAATTTATGCCCCATATGATGTGGATTATTATCTCCCAGATACTCTTCCCTCGTCAATAGCTGCCTCCTGATTTCATGCAGGCTTTCTGCAGCTGGTGTCAGAGTCAAATAATCACATCTATAAATCATAATGCCACCTTTGGCTGTGCAATTGCGTCGAATGCGTGCATGTGGATGATACCACAGCTGAGACGTCGCATTAATACACGAAAATTGCTTTGTGTTTCTAAGTGTATAGTATTCGGGGTTGTGGCGCAGGGACTAAATGGCCATCTTTCATTTTAGGTGGTTTTATATGTCAGATATTGACTGCATAACACCCTGCTCTGTTTTGGTCTATTAAGGCATAGGAATAGATCTATAAGGTTGCATGAGTTGCTCGAGGCAAAATTGTATATATATATTCATACATGTTGAAGTGGGTTGAAATATCTGGGGTCAAAAAGTCATTTCAGCATCTGCCTCATCTTACCCTGACCCTTGTGTCGTCTTCTGTTACACCAACTATCTTGATGTCCTCCTTCACAACATCCTTCTGAACCTTCTCGGTGGTCTTGCTCTTTTCCTCCTTCACTGTTCCTGTCCCTCCTCTGCATGTGACCAAACCATCTCAACCTTGCCTAATTTCCACACCATTCATCCAGAGCTGTCCCTCAAAATTGATCTTTTAAAATCCTGTCCCTTTCTTGGCATGAAGCCATACTGCTGCACGCTGATCTTCACTTCTTTCATTAACCAAGCTTCAAAAACTATTTCCCACATCTGCATGGCTGATCAACTTAATACCTCTGTAATTACTACTCCACAATTCCTCAGGCATTCTCTCACTACAAGATTGTGACATTAAGATAACCTCCAATCTTCATCCTAGTAAGGAGGAATGTATTTATTCAGGTATGCATGACTCTATAGACACGGTCAAGACGACCTGCTGATCGTCCAAATAAGCGTCACAATGGGGAAGAAAGGTGATTTAAATAGCTAGTAAAACTAGTAAAGTTACCCTTAACTTTACAAACAAGATATGCAGAAAGCCATTTTTGAAACCACAGGATTGCTGAAACTTAAATGCGGCACAATCCGCTGCTGAACGTAGCTCCAATTTGTGACCCCTTTTTTAAAAGAATCAGATCATCAGTTAGAGCAAGAACAACATCAGATATAAACTTGTACATTTAAATGTTTGAGGACATTATAATTGCAGTTCCAAGAGGTTTTATCAGACCAAAATTCTTACAGTGGAGCTTTGTTTTTTCTCCTCACTCTGAAAGAACAAAGCACAGTGGGCCTGGCAGGCTAAACGGAAACTGGACTGAAACCTACACATTTTGTTTAAGTCTGGTGTTAAGTATTCTGCCCCTCTGCCTCTCCAGCATTGGAGTTCTCATGGAAGCATTTTCTCATCATTATCTAGGTACTTTTGTTTAGGATTACACTTCCCAGACTGGTCAGCTTTGAGTTAAGTGCTGCCCACGTCTCTATTGATGATGCCCTGTGAGCTAACCAGGGCCTGTGAAAAAGACAGTCTCCCAGCTCTAGTGGACAGGACTCTTCTCTGGGAAACTATACTAAGCTCTTGTTCAGCTTTAGTACATTGGGGGAAGGAAAGACAGCGAGTCTTTGATAGGCAGTGTTCTTCTGGACAGCAAAAAAAAAAAAAAAGTTAAAAGTGGCTGGATATTTTTTTCACTTTCAAACAGATGCTACAACGTATTCTTGAAGTTAATTTAAAATAATAATCGTTGCTGTTATTATGCCTCTGTAAAGTTATCTGTATGCTGTTGAAGAAAACTATTAGACCTGGCTGGGTGTTTGTGTATAGTGCAAGGGCAATTCTTTGTGATTTCATGTGTAATCAGTCTCCTACTTGTGTCCATTCACCTGTGTCAGATTTAAATTGGCTATTTTCGTCTAAATGGGAGCATAATCATCGTGTTCTATTGAAGAATATCTGAAACTGGTGATTGAGACATTATTTCCTCAGGAAAAGGTTTTCTTAGACTTCTATTCTACCAAAGTTCTTTTTGGAACTAGCGGAGTCGTCCCCTGGTGGCTATGCAATATATTTTCATTTTCAATTTGGCTATCAGCAGGAACCCAGAAGAGTACATCCATGCAAATGGGTCCAGGTAGAACCTCAGCCTTTGTAGAAAGACCAGTTTGGAACCCTAATTTCAAAGAGTGTATATGGTTTATGGGCAAGAAGAGTCACTTCCTTTGTGCAGTGTGAAAATGTCCCCAAGTAATGTGGAGCAGGTAGATTTAATCAGGAATATCTGACAAGGGTTTGAATATAACAGACATTTGTTTACATTCAAAAGTAATGTACTACAGTTTTAAACAAATAAACGTATGTTAAACTAGTTCTATTAAATTAGTAAACTCGTAAATTAATGGCATAAGAAACTTTTTAAACCCTCACCCTGAAATCTGAATCTCCCAGGCCTCTATTAAAACTAAATACCAAGGCTGCACATAACCGGAGGTTACGGTTGAGTTTACTACAAAATATGCTCGACCAAGTCCAAGTCAGGCTTTAAAGCGGACCTAGACCGGAAGTTCCAATTAACGCTGTTTTTTAGTTTGTATCTGCGTCATTACCTTGTTTAAGAAGCTCTAAAGGTTCTAAACAAACAGTTCAGCCACTGCCGAGAACGCTGTGTTTTATTGTAATCTCGGGCTCAGCGAGATCTCTGAAATAAACCCGGTCCGGTTACGTAAACACCAGTTCTCCGGAACAGCAGATCGTCCTGCTCCGGGCACTAGTCCGGGCACATCCGGTTGCATACATTGAACCGCAGAAGAAGAAGAAAGTCCGTTGTGGAGGTGTTTCACGAGCAACAGTGTCTTCTGACTCTGGGTCTGACTCTGGGTCAAAGTCATAAAAGGGACTGAGGCGGGGAGTCGTGAAGAAGCTATTTTTTAAACATTGTTAAAACAATGTTTTGATAATGAGTAGCAGTGCATCCACCGTTCCAGAGGGGGGAGCTGCGCTTCTGAGAGTGGGTGTGCTGAATATGTCACTTCCGGGTACTGGCCAATCACAAGACTCTGTCTTCTGGGTGAGAGAGTTGAGTCTCAAATCTCGCGGCTGGTAATCACCGTCAGAAAAGAGGTTTTCTATCGGCTCGTTTAGAGCAACTAGGAGGTTTTTGACCATAAAAACAAGTTAGTGTATGTAAGTAGACCTCCATAACTAACATATATGTGCAACAGGACCACTCTATGTGAGCTTTAAAGCAATGCATAAAATTGTGAATTCAACTGGAACATTTTGAGTAAAATGTATGTGAAGAAATGTGGTATGTAAAAAAAAATCACAGACCCGCTCACGCAGCAAGTGTTACACCGTTGAATAAGCCGGCTGTGGCTGCAGGCTGTTTCATATTTTGCGAGGCATTTACTGAGTGCAGGTCTCTGCGCGAAACAGTTGTCTGTGTGAAAAATGCAGGTCTGATTTATAGGTGGATATAGTGATGAACCATATCAAAGAAAAGGGGAGACTAAATAAACTCAACTCAGTCAAGGTAGGATGTCAATGAAGTATTCGGTTTTGCTATGTCTCCTGGATGCAAGCAGATACGCATCAAAATATCACATATCAGTGTTATGGTTTAACCTTTCTCCAGTATTCCTTGAACCCTCCCTTATTTCAGTATTAGCATCTATATATCATAATCTTACCCGTTCATTTCCTATGTGGAACATTTTAGCTTTAGGAAAGTCAGATTAGGCCGAATACCGGAGGGAGGTTAAAAATGTACTTCACCAGCAGATTCATGATGTTATTGCTGATTTGGTTGTATATCAAGTGCAGGGTTCAGGTCCCTGTTGTGGGTTCCTCTGACTGCCCCACAAAATAAGCAGGTTTTTGCAGTCAGGACCCCTGAGCTTTAGATGTTTCTGCCTGAGGCATGTTGCTTCAATAACATTTATAAATCACCTCGTTTTCCCAGCTCTCATACTCACATTTGTTTGTTTGATTTTAAATGTAATTTTATTTCAATTTCACCCAATTATCTGACTATTACTATTTGACAAATTCCGTATACTTTTTCGCTGATTTACTATTTGATGAAACATAGTCGGTAGATTCAGTTATTTTGAATTAAATTACTCAATAACCCAAGCCCCAAATAAAGAGAAATGATGTATTTGTGTATTGCCTCTTTTGGAAGTCAATAAAAGCTGCAGCACCTCAATGTAAACTATGTTCTGAATAATGGAGAAGGGTCAGAATGGAAGTAATTGATTTAATTTGAGCACAGAGAAGAGAATTGATCTGTGAATAATGTGCTCCGTTTACGGCTGTGACCTGGATTCATTTGCTTCACAACACAGACCCTCTGTGTGCTTTATGGAGCAAATGTAAGGTGTTTCCCTTCTCACCATAATGAGATTCCATACTTGTCAATGGAATGCTATTTGTGCATATGTTATTTTGTCACTATGAGGGAAGCCGACAAGCTCAAACACCCTTGTCACTCTTTCTTTATTATTAAAAACATCACAATTTTTCAGTCTACAATATGTACACCTTGGGTATGAATTTATAAAATGATTTCAGTACATTACAACATATATACACATACAAATGAGTACAATACAAACCATCGGAAATGGTTTTGTGGTCATCTTCAAGTCTGTAACCTCAGGATGTGAGACCTGAACACAGAAGTCTTCTCATTAAAGGGTGATGCCCAGCACATCTAATGCATTAGCTCCCCCTTCAGTTAGAGCACTGTGTTGTCCAGTGTTGCCTCTGCATTTAGAAAGAAAATGCCCTTGTGCAAAAGACAAAACAAACAAGACCAGGAAGGATCAATAGTCATTCGAGAGAGGATGGTAAGATATTAAGATATTTTAGAACCTGTTGAGTATAGAGGAAGTCTGGTGAGTCAGACAGCAGAGTTTCTTTTTATTTATTTATTTCATATTACTCTCAATCCAGTTTTTGAAGTTGTCTACACGTGTGTAGACTGTGTAGAGGGCCGGATCACAGTCGCCTTGGTCATAACCAAAGCTTACTAGTCCCAGGAGCCTCCACGACTTGTTGCTCTCCCCATGTACCTGTGTGTGTTGGTTGTCAGGGATTGCAGGGGAAACAAGGATCCCCCCAGTGTCAGAGGGACAAATGTTTGAGGGTGTGTAGTCGGGCTTCTGACTGGCACAGAGCATATTGTCTGTAACACTGACTGGCACGCCTTTATGAGCATACTGCTGCTCACACGGTACGATGTCAGCAAGGTGAACGAGCCCAACCCTCGCTCTCTCGTCGGTGCCTAAACTCGAATCAGGCAGCGGGGACCAGCCTGTCACAAGCCCTTGTCCTGAGATCACCTCTTCTCCCCCGCTTTCTGAGAAGCAGAGGGGCAGGACCTTCTCCCCGATCCTTGCTTTGTCCAGTAACTTAACCACAGCCATGTCGGAGTCAAGAATATTTGGGTCATAATTTGGATGAACCATAATGGAGGCCACCTAAAAGAGCAAAAAGACTCAATTAGTGTTAAGTTTCTTGAAAACTAACGATTGAATCTATAAACCGTAAAAAAGGGATGTAGCATTGTGGTTTGAAAAGTGAAGCCCAGGAAGTAGCCACAAGCAAATTCATAGAATGAAGGGAACATGAATCTTCTTTTTACTTGATTATACCTTTTCCTGAGGAGTTAAGGGTCTCAATTGCTAGTTTCGGGGCTTCTTCAATAAACATGTGAGTTGAACGCTAGTATGATCCAACAGATGCTTGGTTGCAAGTGGTATCTGTGAACTTCCATTTTCAAAAACTGACTGGCTTTGGTCTAATTGTAAATCTCAAGGCTTCCAAATAATAGTGTGTTTGTGTTTTGCATTTTGATATATGCAGTCTCCAACTAAGACAGGAAAATGTCTGTGAAATGTAAAATATTGGCTTATTTTAATAAATAATAGTGAGATCTCCACTTGCTTACCCTCAGGTGATGGAGACCTTTACTTTCCCTGTGGTCATCACGATAATGCTTCCCCACCACCACTTTGATCTTGGCTACATCAAGAGGATACACCTTCCCGAGCTCTGTCACACAGTGAGCTGCGACCACCACACTCCTTTGGTTGACCAGAGCTCCACTGCACACCAGCTGCCAGTCAGAGGCCTGGTCGTGGTTGCCAGTTCTGCCGTCCTTCTTCTTGGACCCTGCCAGGCTGTCTGCCTTGGTTACCTTGGTCTTTATGCCATTGGTGGAGCGGCGGTAGATGGCTGCTAGCCAAGGCCAGTGAGCCTCTGCTGGCCTCTCTTGGTCAAAGGTTGGATGCTTCCCACACACTACCAAAGAGGAGGTGACAAGATGAGAGGCAAGACCATGATCAAGAGGAGAGCAAGGGGAAATAAAAAGACAGGAAAAATTAACTGAGACAGTGTCAACATTTACTGCTGTGGTACAGGAGTTGGGCTTTTATTTGTTTCAAATTCTGTTTGCCAAAATGCAAAGCAGTGGCATAGATGGAGGAACTGCCATATAATACAAAAGAACCCTAACTCAAAAATAGGCTTCACTGCACTGAATGTAACAATAACTAAAGTTAGTAGTAGAATACTTGTAATACCCTATAGCTCTATACTCTGACAGCTATCTCAGATACAGTGTTGTTGAGCGACAGGGCTCTTCAGCGCCCCCTAAAGCCAGCCTCTAGCACATGTTTGTCCTAGAGGTACCACATTCTGGGGGCATATGTATCAGGTCAACATGAGCAAACAAAAAAGCTGTATCCTAAACCAAAGAGGAAGTCATTTTTAGTGATTTTACACCTCATGCTTTCAGCATCTCCTCCTAGAGGATTCATCACATTGATGTCAAATTTGGTTAATGTCATCTTTGGACCCAGTCCACACTTTAGTGTGGAGGTGGGCGTGGTTGTGTGGAGACGTCTCAATGAATCAGTTTCAGGTGAGCTGATTAGCGCAGCTGGTTCTTATTGCTAATGAAGTCAAATTAGAGAAGTAAGAAAAGCACGCTGGATTTCAGAAGAAGTCTGCAAATGTGACTGGACACGTGTGGCAGAGATGTTTTGTTGTTTCTGTGAGTGGTGCAGGGAAAATAATGTTATTTTAGCTGTCAGTCTCTGCTGTTAGTCTGTAAATACTTTCATGAGACGACATAAGGTGTGTGGTGTATGTGTGTGGGGTGGATGCTGACATAGAGTTAGCCATAGGCTAACATTGCTGCTTGAATACAGATATAGATTTTTGTGTATCTGCACAAAATGTGAAGTGAGAGATTTAATCAATGATTCAATCTTCCACTTATAAAGGGGGTAAGGTGTCAGATTACCAGGATGCTGTTTCAACTTTGTCCCAAATTGCTGTAATCAACTAAAATGTGATGACTCTTGACACTAAATTTACTGCTCATCAAATCCCATTTCAGATAGTGTTTGGAGCGGGCTCTGTCATGATGGCGAGCGTATTTTGTGATTGCTACAAAACGACGAAGGAAGCCTTCTTTTATCAAATCTGTCGATGCCTAACCTTTCCCTGTCTGCTGCACATGTCAGCTAATGGCGTTTCTACTTAGTAGCTAAGGGAGCTTTGACTGAGTAGTAATGAGAGGCCTGCAGCTCTGTGGCTGGCAAGAACTCCTGTGAGTGTGGTGAAGACGCTCACAGTGTCAGCAATAAGAGGAAGTCGGCTATATTTTTAGAATGTGCTGTGTCCATAGTGGGCATTCATTTTGTATCCACTCATCAGGGCAGACATGTGGGTGTAAATCATCGGAATAACATACAGATGGTTAAATATTCAAGGGAAAAAAAAATGGAAACAGGATGAAAATGCTTTTATCTATAGGGCCTGAGGGGTCACTGAATGATTTAATGAGCCTGAAATCTATGTGTATTATACTGTATTCTATTGTCTCACCTGAAATGGAAATCGTGGCACTGAATCTCCTCTGGTGACTCATAGTGGCAGAACACTTCACTACAAGACATTATGTTTGGTTTGCACCTACTGTACCAGTGCTGTCTGTGGCCGTGTTTTCTATGTGGTTTCTCGTCTAACAGTCCTCTGCTGCCCTCACCTGGTGAGCAGGACACGTGACGCCCGCTCCATTTCCCTGTTTTCAAGCAGGTGCGGCGGGGGCTCCCAGAGTGGTGGTAAAATGGGGACGCACACTCGTACTCGATGTGTGTGTAAAGCGGGTGGAAGCCCTGGGGCAACTGTGGGTGCAGTGGAGGGCCTTTGGTGGGAGCATCTGACTGCAGCTCTGAGCGCAGCACGGAGGACCAGAGCTTGAAAACAGGAGTCTTTCTGAGGAGATACAAAAAACATGTGCAGAAGACATTACCTGGATTAAAATATGTTTCAATTTAAAAGGGGGAAATTAAACAAGAACATGAGCCGTATGCAATTAAACTGATTCTAATTACAGATACAGCAGCTGAGATACAGTACATATAGATGTCATGTTATTGGTAAATATACCTGGATGGAATCTGAGGTGGTAGAACCCTCTGTTTAACCAGGTCTGACACTTTGGGCTCCCGACATGCTGTAAATAAACACATGTATGAACACACAAACACACATGAAATAAAAAAATATATAATTCCCTCACAAAAGTCCTGCTAGTATGGAAAAAAAATATTTCCTGCGTTTTACTGAATATTTGTTAAATATCTCTCATAATCAGAAGTTGTGATTATTTTGTATATATAGTGTATATAAATATATTTATTGAAAATGGCTGACATAAATTAAAAATCAAATGGCCAATATAGTGAACTACAACACTGTCATTCAAAACATGAGCAGTTATATAAGCTTAGCATGAAGACCCTGAAGAAGTGGGAGACAACAGACATGGTTCTTTTTTCTTATCAAAATTCAACTACCAGCACCTCCACAGTGCATTTTAATCAAAATACAAGTTGTGTCTTGATAGGCTTTATCTCACCTAAATCTCAGGACAGTTGTTGCTGGGGTTGAAAAAAAAAATTCTTCTGTACCTGTACAGCATAATTCCTTTTTTCTTGTATTTATCATGAAAGGCAGGTTAATAGACAGCCACTTACCCTTTGCAGACAGACCAAAGACCATTAAGAACGAGTTAGCATTTACAGCTCCAGACTTGATGGATTGCTACACTGCAAAAATCCTTCAATCTCGAGCATTTAACTTTGAACATTTACTAGCTACACATTTCATTGTCCATTATAGTACAAGAAATATATGGTCATTATTTTTGCAATAAAACAGAAGAGTTGAAAGTATGTTAGTAGTCCAAGGTTTGGAGTAGTCTAGTTCAAGACTCGGATGCGGGTGAGACTTGAGTCCTCATTTCCTGGACTTGTCACTGGCATTGACTGCATTCAGATTCCAAAGTTTGAGACTCAAAGGACTCAAAATGAGTTTGTTTGCGTGTGAATCCTTGCCAGTGCAAGTGAGTTTGGCTATTGTGTCACAAAGATAACACATGTGAAATGATGATAGCCGTGTCATTTTTGTTCAATCTAAGATTCCATCTTGAAATGCCAAGAGGGGACCCTGCTCTGGGGAATCAACTCAGACTTTTCTTTGCTTACTCACACTACAATTGTAGATTCCAGACTTGATTACAACACTAGTTAGTATTCATAAACCCTTCAGGATGTGCACTATTAGAATGCCACAGTCTCAGTCTCAACAGCCATTATTATTAGCAACAAATTAAAGAGAGGGTGACAGTGCGGATGAAATTACCTCTGAGACACACGGGTTGTTTGCCACTCCAGGTACCATCTGGCTGACAGGTACGACGAGAGTCACCGCTGAGAACATAGGAGTGGTTACAGATGAGCTCCACTGTTTCAGGCTCCAAACCTGTCACCACTTGATAATAGCCATGGGATAGACGAGGGAGCAGTGGGCAGCTTTTCTCTGCAGGAGAGGGAACGGACAGCAGGTGAGGTCAAGCACAAGGACACAGTTGGGGTTGAGTTTTTTTTTTTAAATAGGGCTCTTACCAGTGAAGCTTTGGTTGACTTCCTTCTCCTTTTCTTTTTCCTCCTTCTCTCGATCTAACTCCTCCTTTGTTTTCTCAACAGGATTCCCTTCTGCCTTATCCTCTTTAAATGTTGGGTTTTCCTTTGCGTTGCCATTTTCCTCACCTCCAGCCCTGTACAGAGTGAACTGTGTAACGTTGACCCTTGTGGGAATGGTTTTCCTCCCCGTGTCTGCAGAAACTTTGGTGCTATTTACTTTCTTTGATTCTGTTACATCATATGTGAACGTTTGGTTCTTTGTCATGTCCAGTTCAAAAACCTCCACTGTGTTCTCAACGTCAGCTGTGACCGTCCTCAGCTTTGTATCATTTGGGCCTACTGTCCCTGCATCTTTTTTACCATTTACCTGCTTCTCTTTTCTTTCAGCTTGTTCTTGTCCTTTGTCTTTTATCACAACAATGTCTGGGACATCTGTCTTTCCCGGTCCAGTGTTTGTGCCTGGGATGCCTCCATTTTCATCAGGTTGCTTTGCTACTTCGGGTTCTTTTATTTCAACTGTGTTCAGGCTGTTATCTGGGTCTTCGCCATCCACCTTATCTTTGGGTTTCTCTGACCCAGTATTTCTTCCCTCTGACTCTCCCTCTTTCCTATCCACGTCCACAGATTCCTCTGGAACGGTCCCAGTATATGTATCTCCTCTGTCAACTGCTGTTGTATTCTCATGACCAGTATTTATGTCTTTCCCTCCGACGCTTTCCTTCTCTCTAGTTGTGTTTTCTTCACCTTTCTCCATAGTTGTGTTTGTGTCTGTTTCACTGTCTATTTCTTTGCTGTGGTCTTTGTCCTTTTCTGGTTCAGTGAGAGTGTTATTTACTGTGGGTAAAGAACATAAAATCACCATTACTGAATTGACACGAGATGCTTAATGCAGATTAAGTAATATTTAACATTATACGTCAGTAATTGCATGGTAATAAGTGGTAGATTCTGTGTAATAACCATTAAAAATAGCTGGTATTATAAAATAGTACATCCCTTTACAAAAGGGAATAGCAAAACAATATTAAATGTTACCACAGATTTTTTTTATAACAGTTATCTCATCATACTCATTTCTTGTAATGGCAGTAATTCAATTTCTGCAATCATGCAAAAAAAAAAACATGGAAACAAAAGCAGAATAAACTGTTTGCAGGGACTGTGACTCATTGATTTAATCTGGTTTTACAATGATTCCAGTGTCTGACCTTTAGTGCAAAGAGGAGTCGTCCCACTCCAGGTGTTGTTTGGGAGGCAGGTTCTTTGAGCGGTCCCACTCAGTTCATAGGGCTGGTAGCACAGGTACTGCAGTGCAATCAGGACATCATTGGGTCCATAAACCAGAAAGTGGTCCCCATGGGTTGGCTTGGGAGGTAGAGCACAGACTCTTTCCACCGGCACTGCAGACAGGAAAGAAACTCAGAATGTTTTCCACAAACTGCACATTCTCTGTGAGGCAGAATGAAAGGCATCCAAATGCAAGCAAATGACACAAATATCATGATTCCACATCCAAATTTTGCTCATGTCGCGGCATAAACATTTGACATCATTTTCTTACCGCACTTTGGCGCAGGGGCACTCCAGGTGCCGTCACTCAGGCAGATGGCAGAACGAAACCCTCGCAGCTCAAACCCAGGATCGCAGTGGAAAGTGATGCGTGCGCCCGAGTGTTGAAACACACCCTTTGTGGATCCATGGGTGGGCACCGGAGGCCTGCGGCATCCCACCACTGAGTGGAAAAACAGGCATTGGTACAGTTGATTTATGAACATGTTGTCCTATTTCCCTTTTTGAGTCCCTTTAACTGCAAACAGAAGATTACCGAACCACCCTGCTGTAATGTAAAATACTTTCAGGGAGTTCATAACTTTGCAGTGATGCAGGTCAGACTGATATTGTCCACAGACAAAAAATCCAACTCTCAGACTCATACCCTTAAGTGAAACATGTCCAGCACTTTAAAATAATCGCTTTAAATGCTGCCTGAATGACCATTAACATACATCCCTACATATTGCAGTTGATAGTAAACTGTTCACAGCAAGACTTTAAAACAAAGCTTGTAAAATGAGAAATAAATAGACGCAATAAAAACTGTTGAATTTTCCAGTGCAGTAAAAGCTGATTTTATGAAGTGAAGGAGTAGAAGATTGGTAAAGTGGTTGTGGGATACCAGTGTGTAACTGTGTTATACGATAGCCTATACTGCACAACACAACTAAAATGTCATAAATGGGGGAAATTAATGTACGATTCCTTTGCTGTTTTGTGATGTACAGTTCCTGTGTGAAAGTGGTATCAAATCTGCGAATGTACACACAGACATGTTGTGGTTGAGAACTTCGCCACCCACAATGAAGCTCAGGACAAAACCCAAACACACATTAACACTACAGTTATCGTATCATTACAACACTCAGTGAGAATCGTTCCCTCTGGAGTTTACCTCTTTTGTTGACTTAAAATTGGATCAAATCCACACAATGTTGGGGTTTTACAGAGCCAAAGCAAGGAAACCTCCCTGTAATATGGTGTTCGTGCCATACGGAATTTCCAACCCTCAATCCCTGGAGGGAATGGAGAAAACTGCTGGCCAATCAAGAGTAGAAAAATTGAACTGTACCCCAACTGACCTCCATGTTTTTTTTCTTTCTATTTGTTTTGCTCTGGTGCACTGAAATGCTGCGGGGCATTCTTGAATTTTACAATAATGATCCATCTTCCACGTCTGATTGTGTTCACAGACATAATAAGATGAGTCTGGAGTTGTTAGGGCGGAATGCAAACACAGTTTGAGTGTAACTGAATCATCTTTCCTTTCATAAATGCCCTGGAAGCTTTGCTGAACACAACACGGCACCCCAAGACAGATTACACAAAAAAAAAAGAGATCAACCTGTGCCAGGGAGAGGAGAGATCATTTATTTTCTATCGTGATTTTGTATGACAATATGTCAAATTCCCTCATATAGAGTGAGTTTTAGCTCAGGACTACAGCAGGTGACAGGTTGATTACCGCAGCAGTAAAATACAGCTGATGACAGGAAAAATATTCAACATTCTTCATCTGACTCCAGGGCAGAAATGTAGACTTGATTCTCTCTGGAAAAAAAACAACTTATTCCAGCTCTTTTCCATAAAATAAAAATTTACAGCACAGATACAGAAGAATGCACAGCATGGAGTGAAAACACCTGCCCTCTTTTAATGGTGTCTCGTCTAATGAAAAAAACTGGCAAACACATTGTATAAACAGAATTGTTTCTACATTATGTGGACTCAAATTAAGCCCTGGAAACAATTGCAGAGGTGAAAAAGTCAGCAAGTGTTTTTGCAGGATCTTAAGGGAAATGCATAAGGTACAAAAAAAACAGATCAGGGTCCCAGACACCCATAAATCAATTATTTTGAGGACCAAAATGACTTCAGGCACACTGAACGAGCGACATCCCATACATGTTAATTTCCACTGCAGCTTCATTTTGTTTCCACATATTTTCCCCCTGATGAAGGCCATGTTTTTACCGTTAATATGATTCAATAGTGATTCACAATTAAAGGCTTTTTAAACTCATCACCCTCTTGAGTGTCTCAGATGTTTTGACTCAGATTCACAAAATATTTGTTGGTGTTGAATCCGGATTTGCAGGCCTGCCAAGGAAATTAATTTGGCATTTCTTGAGAGATTTCTTCCTGATTGTCCCAAACCATAGATGAGACTGACCACAGAGACGGTTAGTCTGAATCTTGCCAAAACCGCAGACCTCTCCTTTGTGAGTGTGAATCACCAAACGTCTTTGTTGTAGCAACAACAGTAAAACAGAGTTCAAAGAGTCGAGATAATTCTCAGTACATTTGTGGTAACTGGGTGGGTCTGATTTCAGATAAAACATATGCGTTCCTTTTCGTTCGTACATACTCACCATGTTCGCACCTCTTGCCTGTGTAACCAGCCAGACAAGCACAGTGGTAAGTGTAAGAAGTGTCCAGGATACAAGTCCCATCATGCAGACAAGGAGAGGAGCTGCAAGCTGTAAACACACAGTTTGTGCAGTTGTAAGACGTTAGAGTACAAAAACATAGACAATAGAGTGACACATTGACACAGTGCGTTTTCCAAATGGAATTGCCATCCACACCACCTACATTTAGGGAATCATAGTCAACACTGGTGCTATTTAAATGTCACTCTCCCTTTTCATGTCTAAGGTGTGTGGTCATTTCTACAAAAAAAAGGCACTTGTTTACTTTTATTGGATCTGGTTTTGCCACAAGTAGCTTTCCTGAACAGAATGTGTGCACGTGTGTCTGCTTTTGAGTTTCGAGAATGAGGTCATTTATGGAAAGTGGAGGCATTTTGGGCCGACCTTAATTACTCTGTGGGCCATTAGCAGCCATAAAGTCAGTCAATGCCACATGAAAGCTCAGATATTGCGTGCTGGACCAGTGTAAATTAAAGAGGCTGAAGACTTGACTCCAAAGAGCCACTGTGTTGACAGTGACCTCGTTATTTCTGTTTTGAAATTAATACTAGACTTTTAGATGTTACCCTTAAGATTTAAGGCTTGAGTCCATCATTAGTTTCTGAACTTTTTTTTATGTTATTTGTTGGAATCCTCTGCATCTCTGGATAGCCATCAACAGATGATAATTGCAGTTGCGGATTTGCTTCAAGCTATAATCTGGTACAGTACTTCAAATGGAAACATTTAGGTTTTAACTGTACACATTTGAATAGATTGAATGAATAAATAAAGCTGTGTCTGGATCAAAAACAGAAAACAATCCAGTGTAGTACTGGCAAGTGTGGCCAAGCTCGCAATAGCAGGCAACAATGAAACCATTGTAACCAATGATCCCCTGCTGTCTGCTCTCTCATCAAACCTGCCCTTAAAAACATACAAATCACAAACACAAGCTTTAAGCTGCTACCACGGGGCTCCTGGTAGCCCTCAGGCAGCCAATAGGTGCCTGGGGGCTCACTTCACTTCACCTGACTTGCATGTATCTATATGATCCATTATCTACCAATTCCTCATTCACATGAGGGTGGCAGGTCACTGGAATCAAACCCAGCTGACACGACTGGGACTAAAGTCTTATGTTTTGTTACCCGTCGCCTTCTCGCACAAGACAATCCAGACTCTTGGTATGTGTTGTTCCACACTGGTGGAATGAATCTACCAAGAGCTACCAGAACAGGGGTGTCCCCGTCTATCTCCAAGAAGCTCTTGAAGACCCAGCTCTTCCGAGGCAAGGCAAGACCACTGTTCCTATCTAGTGGAGTTCTTCCAAGACTACTTCTATGTAGCTTATTCCTCTTTTGTAAGTGACTTTAGATAAAAGCATCTGCCAAATGCTTAAATGTTAAATGACACAGGACGAAAGCTGGGGTACACCATCACAGGGCCAACACACAAAAACAATCATTCACCATTCACTCTCACATTCACACATACAGGCAATTGAGTGTTCAGCTAAGCTCTGCATGTTTTTGGACCGCAAACTATCATTCTGACTGAGTCGTGAACTCAGATATTTTTGCTGCAAGGCAACAGCGCTAACCAATAAGATGGACCCACCTGAACTCTCCTGAAAAGTGGCGAAGAATCCGTCAAAGTTCTTGAAACCGTCAGACTCAAAGAGTATGTGCAAACTGTTGCCAGAGCTCTGAATCGGGGCCGGCCTGCTGTTCCCACAGAAACGAGCGATGACACGTGAGTTGATGCTGTCACCATCTCGCACCTCCACAAAGTCATATCGACAAGATTGGTGAAACTCCAGACTCAGCATCATAACCCTGTCAGTATGAAGACAAGTAAAGGAAAAAATGGTGCTTAAGAAAACACATTTTGCATTATAAATTCATTATTTCCAATTTGACACTGTGTAAAAACGTTTTTGATTCATTGTTGCTGAGAGATTTCCTGTTTTCCTTGGCAGTGCCACACGAGCTGGCACCAAAGTAATGAAACCTCAACCAGCAAACAAGAAATGAATGATGAAAACTACTGAACACATTAACAGCTGATGCTGATTTGCTCACTATGGCTGACAGCAATTACTGTGAAAAGTGTTTTATTTTCACAAACTAACATGGCAGTCAACTTTTTAGTGCAACAAATATTCATGGTAACTAAGATGTTTGTGATAGTTTAGAAGAACCGGTCAAAATCTAATATCCTTTTCCTTTTTTTCACAATGTGCTTCATAAATCTTGAGGCCAAACATCATCTGACCTTCACCCTTTGACAAGGGTTGGAAAAAAATACCTTAAACCACCCTCTAAAAACATACCTCATTAAGAGACAAGTGAGAGATTCCACTCGCTTATGGGCAAAACTGCAATAGATCAATAATCAATGCTCTGACCTTGGGTCTCACTTGTCTGTAACATTATTTCGATGTTGTGTCACTCAGACACATCCCCACCCTGCACACAGGAAGTGATTATTTTTATGTCAAGACAGACAGAGGCAACAGCAATGAGACAGCTGCAAACAGGTTTGAGTATCTATCTATAAAGCAAGTTGTGTCTGTGTGTCTGTGGCATACAGACGGGCATATCTCGTTAGTCAAATCGAAGATTTTGGATATGGGTTGTGCATGACCCGATGGTGTGCATCCTTGATTTTCACGTTTTTTGGAGTCATTTTCGCCGTCAGGATTGTCAGAGTGTCAACAACGGGGAGGCAGTGGCTCATCAGCAGCAGCTGTGCTGTCTGAAGCAGGGAGGTGGGAGTGAAGAGGCTGTCCTCACGGTGGGAGAGACATTTTCACACATTCAACGCAGGACATGGTGTTATACTGAAATGACAGAGTCAGTGAGTGTCCATTCACCAATACGCACACACATATTTATTTAGCATTAGCATGTTACTATTTAGCAGCTAACTTGGCAAACCTGTTTCCAAAATTAAGCTAACGAGGCTACTGTTAGCATTAGCGTAGCCAGCTGTTTTGTGACTGTCAGCCACGCTGGAATCTCTTTACAAGGCGTATTTGATTTGCGTTGTGTGCGTAATGAGGTTGCACGGTATTTGTATTATGTTAGCCTTTACGTTCCTTATCATGCATTACCATAACTGAAAAATCTTCTTCAGCTCCCAGTATAGGAGTACATACTTCCTACAGACACTGCACCAGTGACTGAAAACACAAAGAAGTGCCCGCAAACAAGTTTTAGATGTGAGTTCTACAACAAAAAAAACCTGGTCATACAGTGGTTTGCTGGGATAAATGCCACTACACTGCTGCTGTATACACAAATGCTCCCTCACTCAAGTCTAATAGTGTTGCTTGACAGATTCTCCTCTATATCGAGGTTGTGGCTTTATGGCTTGTGAAAATAAGAATGTGAGTACAAAAAAAACTGATATTTGGCTAAGGTGGACAAAGGGGAGAGAAAAGGTTGGCAGTAAACCAACTGTCATAAAGCACCAAAGACATGAATAAAAAGAACATTTACACACATTTGAAGTCAGTGTGATAAAGAGATAACTGCCACCAAGTTTAAGTTAAACACAAGGAGTCGCCTTTCCTCTTCTCTGTGATTTCAGATGTAATCTCACTGGCACAACAGTGGAACAGATATGAAGGAGTAATGAGCAAGTCAATGAAGTGCTCCCAAGGCCTCTAATTTTACCCTTTATCGCAGAACCTTGGGCCAGGGAAGCTTAGAGTAATGAGATTTACAGTACTGCCAAATGTTACCCTGCAGCGGCTCCAGCAATTAATGCCAGTTGTTATTCACTAAATATGTTGCCTGTGATGGAAGATGGAGTAACACACACAGAAACAGCCATTACCTCCTCAGCGCAAGCATCAAACAATCCCATTGTTTTACTTCTAATATTAGCAATGATCATTGATTTTGGATTTTATTGGGAAAAACATTAAAGAAAACTAAAACAGCATTTAGGCTTGCAATCAATTGTATATGTATGTTTGTGGTTTATTGTGCAACTTTATATTAAAAACAACAACCTTAAATGTCCATTACACATGCAACAACAAACCACAACCATGTGCACTGCTTAATCAGACTGAATCTAACCGTATGGAGCTTTCATTCTGTAAAATCCCTGCACAGTTGTTCGTCTGTAAAATTCTGTCTGTGTAATGGAGGAAATGACAGAAATAGAAAGCTATCTCAGCACCGAGAAGAAATAACTGTCTTGAAAAAAAAAAGGGAGTGTTGTGGTTTCCAAACTCTGCAGCACAGTTGCCATCAGACTATGACATACATCTTGCAGAAATATCTCAACCAAAGGAAAATTTGACTTAAGGGGGCCAACGGTTGATAACTATTACAGATGGTCAACGAAGAGCCCAAAAACGGAAGCTTTACTGCCGCGCAGATTAACCTGCAATGACCTGGAGTTTTACAAGATTTGCAGTATAAAGTCATTTTTAACAGACACACATTTATCTGGAATTTGGTGCCAAATCAACTAGTGTTCGATTACTTGCTGGACTTTCTGCAGAAGAAAATATAGCTCAAATAAATACAGTTGACAGCAATGTCTGGGAAATATTCAGAATAGCTTGACTTTTAAAAAAAAAAATCAGTTTCAACCGCTGCAATGTGGAATGCAATGTTGTTTTATTCAGTCAGTCGGGTTGTCCTATAATTCTGAATGGACTGTAGTAAAATTTTATACAGATATTCATAGTTGCAGTTTGCAGAAAATAATTCTGAAATATGTTGTTGCCCCCTAAAGGCAGCCTCACAAATATGCAGTGGAGGCCTTCACTAAAACACTGCACATTGACTTTGAATAGCAGCTTTGACAAACTGCATTATGGATATGTGGCTTCGATTTGCTTACTCTGGCTAATTAACTCATGTTAACCATTTGAGCTCAAACACATGGTTCTCAAACTGTGATGATGTATAACCAGTGGTACGTGACCTTCCTCTGGTGGCACTTATACCAAGGTATGCCATCAGAGCGGAGCTGAGGAATTTTGACCAGCGTGTGTAGAAAATGAAACAAAGAACCCACATGTGAAGGATGTGAGGATGTTGGTATCTCTCTACAAGATCACACAGTTACCTGAGATCGATCGTAAAGGGGCGGTCCACCTGTATGGTCCACTCACACCTCGCATTGTTCGGGTAACTTTCCAGCACCAAGTGGCCCTGCCGTTTGCGGATTATTCCCCCACATCCTGAAACACACACAGGAATCTCATTAAGAAAGCCATGGTTTGTAATTGAAACTCTCAAGCCCATTAATTACAGCTTAATTATTATGCTAGCCGTCTACATCCAGCTGTTTTGGTTACCATTCAGACCAAAAGTAATTACATTGGAGTCTCCAAGTCCTCTGTTGTGCTCACCTACATAAATAAGCATAAACACAATTAGCACCGGGCCAAAAAATACTTTCAGCAGCCTTTCCAGGATTCTGATTTTAATTAAATGTATCTCTCTCTCATGCGCTGTAGTGAATTATTTTCATATAGAGAAAAACTACAGTCCAACTATAACTCATTAAATTGTTTTATGGGATTCCTGAACGTTGACTTCGACCTGTCACTCAGCTCGTGGAAAATCCTCCAGGCATATGGCAGCCATCCAAATTGGCAGAGTAGATAAATCAGCAGGGAAGTAAAGAACATTTAGAGCGTGGCATTTATTCTGCCCTATGGAGAGACATTATTTACAGTGAAGCCTTGTAGATCTGTAATTAGCAGAGTGAAGAGGCTTACTCCTGCAATCTCCACCAGACCAGCCGGGGCGACATTCGGTGCAGTATTTGCCACGAATGAAGAAGTCATCCCTCGGGCCCCATGTCCCATTGTTGCAGCGCTTACAGTTCTCGAATAGACTGCAACCTGAAAGATGTAAAGCCGGGAAGAAAAATGACATTAAATCTCCCGAAAGTGTGATTTGTCAGAGTTGGACACACTTTACATTAACATTATTAGTTTCCTCAACATTAACTCTGGTAAATCCATGAGGCTCAAGTTTTACGTCAAACAAAACACATACGTTTCTGCTTCCCAAAATAGAAACAAGGAGGAAAAAATTGTTTCGAGGAAAGAGGACAGATTTTTACTTTAGTGGCTACATTCACATTATGCACACAACAAACATGGGCTGATGGTGTACTAGTTGGGATTCATGGTCACTAACAAAAGAAACATGAAATGGTGTGTGCATTTAACAGCAAAATATCAGATATCCATTAAATTTTAAAAAACAGCTGGCTTTTCCTCATAAAGAGGAACGAGAAGATTCAAGCTGTGATGAAAGCATGACATACTTCTCTATGCATAACGGCATGTACAAAAAGAACATGAAGGTACACATGTAGTGCTGACATCTCCAGGGATTCTTACATATTGTTATGCTTTACACATAAATGCAATATTTCCTTTGGTCTGAAATACAAAAAGCATTACTCTAACAAATCCAAGCTCATTCATTCCTAACTCAGAAAAAAATACATCAGACGTTAATACGTTAGTTATTTTCAGAGTTCCTGTCACGCTGCTTGTCATGCTTCAATGAAAACAGATGTGCAGCTGATAGGTGGATATGACAGATATTCATAACAAGTTGTAGATCCTCAAAGACTGAATCAAATGGATTTTTTTTGTGGCAGTTCTTTAAAACTACTTATTGTAGGAAAAAAACAGCTTTTCATGTTTGCAAAATTTGTACCTGGATGGATAATACAGGGGTCACACGCGTTGATGGCGTTGCGACAGCAGGGCACAGCGTAGCCCACTGGAGTTCCCTGGAGAGGACATTTACAGCGGATCACGTCATACTCACAGCAGTCTCTGCACATAACGTTCCATTCTGGGCCTGGACAGTGGTCGTTCTGGTACCTGTAATCTAATGGAGACAATAAATCAAGGCCAGCAGCATTAGTAAAAAAACATCAAGCAGGGAATCTTTGTTCCAGTAATCATCATTGCATAAGTGGAAAGAGTATGGAGAAAATAAATCATATGTAATATTTGGCCTTGTGGGAAACTGTTAGCAGGCATAGTTTATGGACAGTAGAAGCTTGAGCAGCAGTGGAAGGATTCTGGTGAGTTCAGTGTTTATACAAGCTGCTGCTTTCTGGTTATTTCCACTGCCATATGGTTACAAACTCCTTTTTAAGGGGACCACAGAGTCTTAGTGGCTTACTTTGTCTGCATGGTGCATGGCACAACAGAGATGACGCAACTCTTAATAAAAGACTGAATCACACAGTGTAATAGAAAGTGCTTCATGAAGCCCGAGTGTAAACAGTTTGTACCCAATAAACGTGACGTTTAATTGGGTTTTTGGGCTTTTTTTTTGCCTGAATGGTTCTGTTTATGTTACAAAGCTGAGAAAGAGAAGTGAAGATTGTCTTGTGGCAGATGTGGACGGAGAGAGCAAACAGAAGCTGCACTTTCAACTTGGCAACACGTCTTTGCGGCATTGTGTACCTGCTATTCACCACAGCAATCACAATAGCTTCAACTCTGACACTCCCACCATTTATTCTCAATGTCCTTCGGCTGTGGCATTATGGTACAGCCGATTGTCTTCAGACTCGAAGGTCAGGGTTCGATCCGGGCTCCGCTAGTCTACATACCTATGTGTCCCTGGGTAGGTCACTTAACCCCAAAACTATGTGAGAATGGTAAAAAACTGTAGTTATGAGTGTTCATCGAGCGCTATTCTTTAAATACAGACAATTCACAACTGAAAAACAAGCAGACATACTCAAGCTATTTTACTGGTAATGTTATAGTGATACACTCGACATATTTATTGATAACAGACACACATGAACACACGGACTCACTAAAGCAAAGAGCACAAGTGAGTAATCTTGTTGTGGTTGCTTGAATAAGTGAAAAAGAAGCACAGATGCTGCAAATCTTTCCTGCTGCCCTTCCACATTAATTATGTCATAAATTGTATCTACACTCTGGCTTTCTCCTCAGCTATTCCCTCAAGAAGGCACAATGAGGTATGACATACGTCTCTGGCATTAATCAAACAGAAACTAGGTTGTGTAATGCCACTGGTTCACGTTGAATATGAGTTACTTCAGGACAGGAGTTTGTGCTTCATTAAGCGTTTGTGGCTTGTTTTATGACTCATTGGATCCTTTTGTTATGTATTGTTTCGGAAAACATGGGCTCAGCTTTGTTTGTGTAATAACCGCAGAAAACCACGGCCTGCCAACCACTCATAACAATGCTATTTCTCTGTGCCACGACCAAGGACGTGCACAGACAGACCCCGGGTGATGCTCAAGCACCTGCTCATCCACCCTCTGGCCTTGTTACAACAGATTTTATTCATTTCTTTATCAAATTTTATAAATCATTTTCAAATAAAAGTGAATAATAATGCCCCCAAATTGCATTTGAGTCATAACTTCTGTGAGAGAGCAGTCAATATGTGGCCTATTAATCACTTGCATTTATATTTTTCCTTTACGGCTTCACCCAAAAAACTCCTGTTTTTCTCAGTAATAAATTTTCGGTTAGATTTTTTTTCTATTTTTCTGTCTAATGTTTTTTTTCCCTGATTTCTGTCTATTTTTTTTCCTGATTTTCTGAGGAAATTTTTTTTTTCTGTTTTTCGGAGTAATTTTTTTTCTGTTTTTCGGAGTAATTTTTTTCTGAGATTAGAGAGAATTTGAAATAATAAACACATTCACTCCTTTATTGAGAGTTTGATTTATAACAACATGGACGGCTTGTTTAGTTTAATCAAGTTTTACTTTTAGTTAGATGGTATTATTATTAGTTTGTCAACTTTACGCAGGCACCTGAAGACTTTGCAGTTGTTCAGAAGGAAAGCCCATTCAGATCTGCTAGACATAGCAATCTTTCTCCAGGATCAGTTGGACAGATAATGGCATGCTCCATGGATACAAGATGATGCATTTGAAATGCATTCAGGCTGGCTACGTGGTGACTCAAGAGATGATCAGGACACTGCTGAAAATATTGGATCCACACGGTGTGCAGCTGAGGCGCCGGATTTGCCTTGCATTCACTTGAAACAGAAAAAAATGTACTCCGAAAAAAACAGAAGAAAAAAAGTACTCAGAAAAACAGGAAAACAATAGACAGAAAAACAGGGGAAAAAATATTAGTCAGAAAAACAGAGCTAAAATTATTCAAAAAATCAAACCAAAAATTAATTACTATTTTTTTTTTTTCAAGTGAATGCAATACCCCTCCATATTTGAAGCCATTGATTTAGCAGAGATATTTTTCACCAGATTCCACTCCTGATGCAACCTTCCCATTTGTTCAGGTTTCGGATTGACATGGATGAGGTCAATTTATTGTGTCCAATTAACAATGAGCAACCTTGCTCAGGGTACATGGTGGGGATTTGAAGAGTTTAGAGTTTATGGTAACTGAAATAAATAAGAACAAGATTTACAACTGTAACATAATTTTCTTTCAATTAATCATAATAATGAAGGGGTACCCCCCTTTTTTTTCACCTGAGCCCCTTCCCCCCTGAAATGTCTGTGCACACCACTGGCCATGAAGTGTCGTCGCTGTCAGGACTGATTCATTGTCACCAGCGATTAATTGCTGCGGTTAAAAGAACGTAAACTTCATACACTGTTGTAACAACAGTTTTTTTTTTTGTTGCATTGTCTCCTTTTGTTTAGCTTGTTCTGCCTCCATGAGCATTTTCTCTTTTTTTTTCTTGTGGGTTTATTTTGACCATGTGTGATAAACCACAAACATCCAAGGCATTGGACACATGGCCTGTGTGTTTGGAGAGACAAGAAGACACAATACACAGCTAATGAGATGGGCTAATATACCACGCTGTCAGTAAAACACTATTAGCAAAGTTGTATCAAAAAGCTAATAAAAAACAACGTAATATTACAAGCAAAAAGTTTGGTCCCCTGACTTTGGATTGTATTTCTATAAGACTGTTCAACACATCACCACTAGCTCCTTATTACCCATGACACACTAAACCTGCAGTTGTAATCAGCCTTTACTTGAATACACTTGCTTGACTTTGCAAACTCTGGCCTGGTCTGTTTTCACCGTCAGCTTCATTTCAGACTACATATTTTTCTATGATTGCAGCATGACCCAAATTACATATCCAACGCTGTGGATCGTCAAAGTGGAGACTCTGGGTGAACTACGGTCACCGTCTGCTATGTGTGTTACGAGCCAATTTAACTGTTCAGTCTGTAAACTGCTGTCATTTGTTACCCTGCAGTGATTTTAGGACAAGATAAGAAAACAGCGTTTAGGAGGTGCGATGGCCGCCACATGGGGATTAAGAGGTGCTGACCATCCCGTCTACTTATGGGATCCATTTTCTGCCTCCTCTTTGAGGTTTGTAAAGGACACTGAGAGACAAACTCCTGATTTATAGGACATAAACATGAAAGGGTCAAAAGACTTTATGAGCTTGGTCTGCTAATGTCATTAGATGGCTGCTGTGTGTCTTGCCCTTCTCCTATAACAAGGCCTTGATTTAAAGTATAATAGCAAGGGCTACGAAATCATTTTCATTTTGTCTGACAACAAGGAGAGAGTCAAAGCCATGACATAGTTTGTTTGGTTTCAAAACAGAAAAGTTACAATCTGATCATGAAGGTAAGATAAAATATAAAGGATTTGAAGGATCCTGCAAGATCACACTCGCTTCCCACTCCTTTTAGGACACAAAATATACATTTATACAACTTAAGTCTACTTATGATCTCTGAATATCACGGTTAGTTCTCATTATTCCGTGAATTATGTGATTTGAATTGTAAAATATAGGGGGGTCTTTTGGTAGAAAAAGTTTTTGTAACCTTATGGCATTTTTCCACCTCAATGTGGCCTCCACAAACTAGTGACTTATAAAGCCGTTGATTACAATGTACTGAATCATTAGAACCAGGTAATTAAAAAAGAAGTTCACAGAATCGTTCAGTACTTCCTGCATTAGCTGGAGCACAGACTCCGTCTGACACAGTCAATGGGCTGAACTGCAGCAGAAGGGTTCGTGGTGGCTTGTTGCTCGCAATCACAGGCAGGTTGACCCATGTTTTCAGTATGTTTAAGTCTTTTTAACTGATCTACAGTTTGGGATTGTTCGATTTGATTCTTGTGCCTCTTCCTGTGACATCATGAATAGTCTCGGCTCAGCTCGCATGGGCCCTCATAAGTTACTAAAAAAAGATACCAGGTACTATCACTAATGGAAAAGCAAAATAACTTTTTTTTGTAAAATAAAGATGTGTAAACATCCAGCTCAGCTGACAAAGCAGTTTTGTTCTCCTCTGAAGTGTGACTCACAGGTTTCTCGCAGAGTGCTGAACGCACATCTTTTCTTATTTCATCAAGTCATTTTCAATTCAATCCAAACAGCTTTATTAGTCCCAATTGGAGCTTATTGGTTAAGTCCAGACAGCAAAGACACAACTACAACATATACAGTAGAAGCCATGCCGTTGCACCAGGAGACACATTGCCAGGTTTCCCACTGCTTAATGACAGAAAAATGTTTTTACATGAACACGCTTTGCATTTGTTCATTTCAAGTTAACTCCGCCACCTTGTAAAAACACACATTATGTGCTGCTTCCAGGTCAACACCTGCACGTAACTGCAGACTGCACAGTAACAATTTGAACCAGGATTTTACAGCAGTTTAGGAGGCTCTGAACAGGTGTGGGACTCGATGTTGGTGCTTGCATTAGCACATGCACAATGTATTGTAGGTAAGTGGTTTTTTTTACAGACACCATGAAAACTGATTAGAATATGAGAAGAAGAAGAAAAAAAATAGCACAGCCAAGAAGATTTCACTCCACTGTTATGACGCTCTGTTCCTTTTCTTGTAATTTAACCCAAGGCTGTGGTTGTGCTAGTGTGTTACTGGCTTGTACTTGATCACACATGGGGAAGTGCTGACAGCATCGGAGACATATCCAAATAGAATAATAACCTGATAATACGGTTTGCTTCTGTACTCCATTGCTGTCTGGAGCTGCTTATATCCAATGTGTCCAAAGGATTATGGTATGTGTATCTGTATGACTCTGTTTATTAGTTTATTATCTGGAACAAAGCCACATCACCACAATTTTACAGCAAATCACAAACATTTTTCCCCACTTGGATTTGTATAGAGTTTGTTGTGGATTAATAGGCTTTTCTGGTGTGATGTAAGTGGTATCTGCTGTGTCCATTATATTCCAGATGTTGTGCTGCAAAACCTATATATGCCTCAAAGTACATGTCAGGAAGCCATAATGGTGAAAATAGGAAATGTCTGTTATGATGACGCTTCATAACAGATGCCTCATGGCTCAACAGAAGTTTCACAAAGTGATTTTGTACAGTGAGGATATCTGCAGGCTCAGCATGTCTCGATTTCACACCACTCATGTGGATCCAGACATTTGGCATTGCGATCTCTGGAGGCAGAGATGAGGTCATGGTGATTCACATGTGACCTTGTGTCTGACTTTTACTGCCCTGCTCGACCATGAGCTGTCAGAGAGCCGCATTAAACCATAACTTCTGATAAGGAATGTTCACATATTTTTTTTTTTTTTTTTTGTTCAACCTCCACCAAGGGTATGCTGTCAGTCATGTTTCCCTGTTTGTTTGGTTCTGTTTGATTGATCCAAATGGATGCAGATTCAACACAATTCAACCTTGTGAATTTAGAGGAGCATATTGACACTGTGGGAAACTGTGGAGCGGCCTTGGCAGACTTTTGCTCTCTGTGTGCTTTCTAAAATGCTTTTTTGATACCCTCAACATGTTTACTGGCCAAACCTGTAGATCACAGCTAAAGCTGTAGTGTGTAACCTTTAAATATAAACAAAAGTCTGTTACATTCAAACCATTGTCACATGAGTTCACTCAATGCTCATTAAGCCTATCGACTATGTCAAGACAGACAGAGGCAACAGCAACATATACACACAAACGCTGGATTTCCACTGGGCGTGTTAGGGCAGGGGAACATTAGTGGCACGGTTTTGCAACGCCCTCTGCCCGGCGTCAATCCCCACCGGGCACGTTTTGGCAGTGCATCGGTGCCTTGGGAGCCAGCGGGATTCACGGGCGATAATCCTGAACGGACACACGTTTGCGAGATCCTGCGATAGACTGTGTGTGTAACGGAAACAACTACTGGCAGTCTGGTGCGATCTGCTCTGTTGATAGATACTGCTAGAAAGATAGATAAATAGAACTGCTACCTATCGATAGCGCGGCGAGCCGCTTCAGGGACGCTGCTGAGACGTGCCGCGGCGCGCCCGGTGGAAATGCTCACATTGATTATAATGGAAGCGATCAGCAACTGCGACTGCGCCGCTGACGTTCCGCTGCCTTAACGTGCCCGGTGGAAATTCAGGGAAATGCTCCTTCAGTCGGGTCTGATAGTATTGCTTGACACAGAGCCCATTTTCAGCTAGGATGCACCATACAAATAATGTTGTGTTTTGTTAACGAAGGCCAAACAGAGGCAGACTAATAACATCAACAAATACAAAAATCACCAGATGTTATGCTCTGCTATGCAGCTTCAATCTGGTGCCAATCCCAGCTGACATAGACATGGGACAGATTGCCAGTCCATCACAGGGCCCCACAGAGACAAACAAACATCCACTCTCCCACTCAAAATAATAAAATAAATAGTTTTTTTAGTAATACATAAATACATGGTTTCCTTCTTCTTAAATCTAACTCTCTACAGCAAAGTAAATGCTCAAGCACATCAACTTTATTGCCTTAACTTTCAGTTGCCTAATTAAAAAAAGGCCTTACCTCACTTGCACCTGATGGCATCAATCGAAGTAAACAGCTCCATTTGTATTTGACCACTGAACTTTGCAAGTCCTTGATAAAACACCATTAGGCCATACTTGTTCCTTGTCATAATTAGAAACATAACAGGTAATTTGGTGTCTCCAGGGTTGGCTCAGACAAAACAATAACAAAATATTGAGTTTGGTGATGCTGTTTTTTTTTTAAACGGAGTTGTTGTCTTCTCTGCCATGGCAGTCAGCTTCAGACAAACTGTCCCGGTGATTAAAACCAGTAACAACTCCTAATAAAAACAGATCATTCTGTTACTCCAGCACAGGATTTTGCAAGGCTGTGATTTATTTAGTCAGCGTATGGTCAAGACATCTGATAAATTAAAAAAAAGGACACTCAAACCATAAAAATGTGCCTTAAAACTATTTTAAAAAGATCATTTTAACCACTTCTGGCAGGCGACTGCAAACACAGACTCAGTGTTGACCTGACAGGGAAACAAATGAAATTGACCATTACCATGAATAAAGTAAAATAAATCACTGGAAACAATTAAAGTACACGCCTCAACAAAACATGTAACATACCGTGTGTCTTCTCATTTGAAAAAGAAAAACACATTGCAGATTTTTTTTTTTTTTTTTAACTTCAGGGTGAAAACTTGTGTCAGTAAATGTTTCCTGTCAAGAGAATGACAAATTATCCAGTACTGAATATTTTCCTCCTGACAAAATTGTGTGTTTTTTTCACATGGGAGTATCATGGAAAAAGAGACATGTTCTTACAACAGATGTGTGTGTGTGTGTGTGTGTGTGTGTGTGTGTGTGTGTGTGTGTGTGTGTGTGTGTGTGTGTGTGTGTGTGTGCTGAGTGCTGAGTGCATAATTCCTTTCACCTACTGTCCACAGCAGCTGTCTGGTATTCTGAGGGCAGAGTGATCCAGCCATCCTAACAGGGAAACTCCCAGAGTACCAATGTGGCAGGTTTTGTGTATCTGAATGTAGTCCGAGCCCATGCGCTGATCCCAGTGCTGGTCGTGTATAGCTCGCTTTAAATAAACTTCCTTCTACTCGGAAACCACAAAGCCAATGAACTACTCCATCAATCTATAGACCTCTTTGGTGACATGCACACGCCAACACGTGGGTCAAACAGGAGTCTTAAAGGGACACTGTGTAGTATTTATGGGTTTATATGAACCAAAATCCACTTTTAAATACATATTATGTGCTCCTGTATTGTCTAGTCGCCGTTTAATATTCTTTGTTTCATTTTCGTAGTGTTTCAAAAAGTCATGTAAAATAACATGATCGCGGGCCGCTACTGCATTGCCACGGCGCCATGTTTCTACGGGAGCCTGTATAGACAAACGCGAGAGAACAAATCAAGCGTCGCTTTAGTTGTAGCAAAAGTCCCGCCTCCACTCTCTCTGCTTCGTCTGCTACGGCCGTGGTAGCTCGCCCTCTCCCTCGCCTCACGAACCTCATCTGCTGACACGGAGAAAGACGACGAGGACCGGCTAAAGACACCGTAGCGCTAAGGGAAGGGAGGGGGTGAGCAGAGGAGCAGTTCTTTGTTGTAAATTTCAGCCTCTCCTCTAGATGGCACTATAAACTACTTACTTCACCTTTAAGGGAGCACATGTAGCCCCTAAACTTAGAATGAACCTAAACTGAAGGTCGAATGAATTGCAATGTCTGAAACATTCAAAATGCTCAATCAGTTTTTCCTCTTCTGTCTAAACCCTGTGCCAAGATTTTTTGACTTGCTTTACTCTAATATCATTGGTCTTTGTTCCCTGCTGCTCACTTGAATCTCCAACAACTTCCCTGTAGACTTTAGTTCAACACACAATCAGCAGCGTGTCAGGAGAACAGGGCATCTCAGGATTCATGAAGGTGGGAGATCCTGGACAGGAAGCTTTGCATGGATCAAAAAAATAAAAAATAAAATACCTCAGTGGGGACACCAAAATAGTCACTAATGGATGTAAACACACATTGCAATAACAGACGTTTCCATGAAGTCAGGATCTGCATGTAAACACTTCTCTGCTCTGTTCGGGGAGGAGGGGGGGAAGAGAAATAAAAGGCATTTAAGGTTGTTCAGCAGAAAACATCTATCATCAGCCGATTATACGATAACAACACAGTGACTCAGCTGCAGCATAAGCACGTAAATCTTCCAGAGAGCTCTGACTCAGTGGGGTTTTAGCACAGCTGTGCTCGTCCCAGCTTCTTTGCCACAGTCGCCAACAATACAAATTAGGAAGTGTTATTTTTGCTCCGTGGTAACTGTGCGAGGAGGAATCAGCCAGAGGGCAGAGGGGTTGGAGAGGTGTCTTGGAGACGGTGTATATGGTACACACATCACTGCAGTCGGCATGATAGACTCGACTGAAACATGACTCACTTCCTGCCACAGTTCAAGTGGTCACCGAGGGTAAACACTTAGGGTCGATGTCGATCCCTGAGAGAACTCGCCCACAACAAATCGAGTGCCAAAACCCAACAGCCCTGTGAGGACTCCAACAACTTAATTTCACCTTGAGGAATTTTTCAAAGTTTTCACAAATAACAATTACAGTGTCTAGAGAGCAGTATCACACACGTTGTTCCTTTTCTTTTTTAAGTTAAGACAATAAACACATGCAGGACAGCACTCACTCTGTGTTTCATAATAATAGTTGTTTCGGACAAAGGCAAACTTGTCGGCGCTGCCTCTGGAGATTTGACATCACTGCCTCTCTGTGCATTTTTTACTTTTTTTACGAGGCTCTCTGAGTGTTGTTGTGCTTTTTTAAAGGAGCGTAAAGCAAGAGGGGATGGAGAGAGTATACTGATGCCGGCTTTTGGAGAACAAAGAACATAAGCCAGAAGGATGTGAGAGAGAGCAGCAGCAGTAGTGGAGATGTCTTACCGTATGGCCAGGCTGTCCCCTGGGGTATGGAGATAAACATGAAGAGGGAGATAAAGAGGAGCCAGCCCTCCTTCCCAGAGATAAAGCTCCTGGTCCAGGTGATTGTGCGGGTGTCCCGGTGGGTTTGCCCCAGCAGCTGCAGCTGCAGTCCCCGTCCCGCAGACAGCATGCTGCAGTCTGGAACTCTGTTTACTTTCTGAACTCAGCTGACATCACCTTCTCTCGGCCCTTCAGTGCCTCCCTCCCCTTCCCTCCATCTCTCTCTCTCTCTCTCTCTCTCTCTCTGTCTCACTTCTCCTTGGCTTCAAGTTACAGCTCAGCCTCGCAAGGAGTTCCACTTGCAGTGGTCTCCCAAATTCTCCCCTCGCTCCGCAGAGGTCGACGTCACTGTTCCTGAATGAATGCACGTTTCAGGACTGTATGCTTAACTCATTATGGTGTCAGTCATACACACACACACACACACACGGGTTTGTGCAGCTATCCTTTTAAGGACACTGCAGTGACTTCCATTCATTTGTCTAACCAAAAGAGTTATCTTTAACCTTAGCCACAAATGCCTAAACTTAAACTAACCACAATTAAAATGTTAGCCCTAGCGTAACTTAACTAGCCCCTCAGACATGAGGTTCTGCCTCATTAGGACCAGGTTTTCGGACTACTGGTCCTGACAAGGTCAGTGTTTATGCCAGAGAAGGTCCTAAAGAGGTAACGCATACAAGAACACATGCAAGAGGCACACACCAATCAGTTTACAGTGTCGAATGTAAGCTGGTTATTATAAGCGACCACACTCTCAGGACAAATGAAGTGGTGATTGACTTTACATCTGCGTCTCTATGTTCGCTCACGTCTGGAAATTACTGAGGTCAAAGCGCCAATTCACACCTAGTTAGAGTTTGCAGTCAGCAGCCTGTGTTTCCTCAGAAAGCAGTGTGTTCAGTAATAGCACTCTGTCGGTAAAACTGTTATAAAACTCTGCAAAAAAAATTTACTTGGCAAACACTAATATTTTATGAGTACACTTAAGCTTAGCTTAGCAAAAAAGACTGAAAAAATGGAAGATAGGCCTATGTCCAAAGGTTAAAAAAGGTGCTTTTTTCATTTTTTCTGGCCCACTCAATGTAACACTTTTATTTTTGAAATGATGTGAAATATTAGTATTGCAGTATCATGAGGGGATATTGTGATATAGTTTTGAGCTCATATAACCCACCCTGACTGCTTTTTTCCCAAAAAGTTTGACTTTTTTTTCACATGACCGGCCCCCTCCTGGCCAGACTAGACGTTTAGCGGGCCCTGGTCACCTGAGTTTGAGACCCCTGCCGTAGACTGTGTATAAAAAGTCTACTGGTTGCAAAAACAGAATCCCGTTATGAATTTATAGACTTCACCTGGTGGATGACACCAGCTATGAATCACAGTTTTCCTCTAAACTGGAATATTATTTTACAATAATGACATCATTCTCTATTGAAGAAGACTAGAGACTTTAGGAACATTTTATAAATTAAGAGGAAAGTAAGCTCACTTTCCCATAGACTTCTATTCAAACACAATTATTTTTGCAACCAGTTGAGTCTCCTCCTGGTGGCTAATTTCTACATCCATCCCACTTCCACAACTGTTTGTTATATAGTCCATTGGTATTGACCTTCTTGTTTAATTTCCAAGAACATTAATTTCCTCCTCACAAATGTACAGTACAACACTTACAGTACTAAGCCTATATTATATTCATACATGAACTGTACATGAACTTTGTAATGTTGTCAGTGTTGTTCAATGGTGAAGTCAATTATTTGTATCACTGCTTTTCAAAACTGAAAGGTTTACATTAACAACAGAAAAGCAGCCAGTGAACATGCAGTTGCTATTTCCTTAACACACACAACAGTTGTTATTTGTGTGATCTCCTGAATCTGTTTTTTATTTCAGCTGGGTGCAGCACTGGAATTAATTAATTTGTTATTTTTGTGTCCAGTGGGGCTCGAAGGCTTTACATGCAAGAGCTGACAGTGCACAGACATCAAAGTTACCCAGAGCAGCAACATCGAATATCCCTATATCATCAGGATTTGGATCCGGGGAGAAGCATATGAGTAAGGGCTACAGTCTGTATGTGTTTAAGGAAACAGATAAACGGGCCGAAATCAAAATAGGAAAAACAGAAATGAAATGGGATGCTGGAGAAAAAAAGAGGGGGGGGGGGGGAGATCGAGGTGAAAGGGAAATAATGTCGGCTGCCTTGCTGTGCCTTTTATCCAACCTTTCACCACCTCTTCACTGTTTGTCCAGATGCCTTATAGTTTATTATGTGTAACCCAATGATTTCTACCGTGGACACTGGTTTAGCTGCAGCTGCGTGCGTCTGATCTGAGTCCGAAGAACACAAGGTAGACTGCATACTTTATTTTGTTTAAAAAAAAAACATCTGACCTGCTTCATAGAACACCAACACACTCTCACCAGATTAAATACATTAAAAATATATACAGTTTTAATGGCCTTTTTGCATCCAACCTCCCAACAGTGTCAGTAATTGGACAACTAGCCTTGGAATTGTGACACTCAATGTGTAATACTGATATGATATTATATCATGATACTACTCAAACACTCACACTACAACTCCCAGAATGCCCATGAATATGATGTAAACTTTAAACAGCTTTAATTGGATGTCAAGGCACATTTTGGGCAATTATCAAGGTTCAGACATATTTTGTGTAGATCAAAAAGAAGGCGAACGTTTTCAAAACCTAAACGAACACATTTAAGATTGGTCAAGAAGGTCATTGTTTCCACAGATTAGCTCCCCACAATATACGTTTGACCTCAAATTGTGAGGGCACTCATGCTGCGTTCCAGAGCCCATCCAAACCAGTTGGACGTGTGGGACCTCCTACTCGCGAAGTCGGGGCTGATCGACCTACCCTGACTTCAACAAAATGACGTCGGAGAATAATGGCAGCTCCCATGGAGTCACACGAATAGGCTATAAACTTTACTTTTCTGCGTGTAGAGTTGTTTTAGACACAGCGATTTTATCACAACTTGTTTTTCGTGTTATGGCGTGAAATGATGTCGTTGTTGTTATCCATTAGCGTGAAGATATGTAGGGCTACGGTAAAAGTATACACATGACGTTATATGTATCGCTTTTACATATACGGCTCGCTTGTGTATGTAAGTAGACTGAATTGCTGACAGTCAAAATGCCTCTTCAAACATAAATCTAAAGCGCCGCAGTCGTCCATGTTTTCTAACATTCGACTTCAATTGATGGAACGCTTTGAAGTAGCAGCTAGTACAATTCAGGTAGGGTATGTCCTACATCCCATTTGTTTGGATGGGCTCTGGAACGCGGCATTAGTCTTCTGGCTCTGTGAGAGCGGTGGGAGAATCAACTCACTGCAGTCAGGTGTGTGTGGCACTGATTGGTGTTGATGAAGCTCAGGTGTGAGGAGTGTTCATATACCCTGAGTCTCCAGTGCTCTGTGCTCACTCATTGTCTCACCTTCAGAGGCAGTGAGAGGTTCTCTCTGTGGTTTCTTAAGTTGGGGGTCTATCGATGAACACCAACTCAGACTGTGTGTGTGTTTGATGTAAATTGCCTGTTTTCCCAGTGTATAACTTGTGGTGCTGCAGAGTTTGTTGTGACTTCAACCTTTTTGGTTATCAAAAGTCTACCGTTTCGTTTCATGTGTTCTGGGTCTCCTGGACAATTCTGGTTTTGAGTCAGCTGTTTGGCAGCGGTGGTTTAGTTAATCATTTTAGTGCTTTATTTCATTAAGGAAGCCTTCGTACCTCGATACAGTTTTATTGTTTTTTTTTCCCCTTTCCAGTTTATTGCACCCCCTTTCCTGACACAAATAGCCTAACCTCTGCAACACGTACCCAGTGGAATTTGATGGAAAGCAGAAGTTAGGACAGTGACAATTAAACAGTAAAGAGTGGAAAAAGTGTACATCTCTGACGTGAAACTGCTAAAAGAAATGGAACATGATAGTCCAACCAATTAATGTACAACTCACTATGTGGCTCGAATGCATCTGGTTTGAAACGACCGTAAAAGCTTTACTTTACCTTTAAAAAAAAATACCAGCAAAATTTTCCATGGGCTCTTACTATGTCATGAGTCGCATAGGTACAACTCCCCGATGTGTGATGTTTTGGCTTTCCTGTTTTATGTTCATTTCTGATTTATGCATTAAAAAAACCATGCATGGAAAAAAAGGTTTTACTTTAGAAGGTATATGGATAAAAGGTAAAGGTGAAAAAGTGCAAGAAATTCAGCAAATAAAAGATGTTAAAGGCACCGTATGTAAGAATGTGGCCAAAAACGGTTACTACATTCAAATACAAAATACCAAGGTCTTTTAGGTTTTGTTTTCTCTGCCATTGTAGCTCAGACATAACTGGCAACCCGTGGTTGCTTGGCAGCTGAGACTCTACTGACTGCAATGATTGGTAGACGGTGGTAGGTGGCGCCACATGCCAAAACCAGACCTGCTTTGCACCAACAATTGCTCAAGAACAGTGGATGGAAGCACATACAGATTTGGTTAATATTTACTATACATTTGAATAGAAACCAGGTTACTGTGTCGTCAAAATATTCTGCTGAGGGGAAACATTTTCTCATGGCCTGCAGATCATATTAATCCAAGGTTGCATTATAAAAGTGTCTGTCTGGCACCACAGTGACTGTGGTTGGTCAAAAGGAATGGGCCCCCTGCTCACAGTAAAAATCTCATTACCAAGTGGATGAAGGGAGTGGTGCAGTAAGGGCAAAACAAATTACCTAACTTAATAACATTCAGTGTGAAATCCCTGTTGGCTGCAGGATTGTTGTCACATTAGAGTCTGTTTTTTTTTTTGTTTTTTTTTTGTAAAAGTCCAGTCCTGAGAAGTTCACTGCGATTCCTACAGCTTTCACTTGTTGGTGCTTGTGTATTTAACCCTTTAACACCGAGCGAAACACGTTTGCACAAGCGCACTTTGCATTACTGTAGTTATTGTAGACATTTTGTGCTATCAGAAGCTGAGAAGTTGCAGGTCAAATGTGGTTCTTACGGTAATTTCACTCGTGCTCTTTCAGTCAGAGAGGAGAGAGTGGGAAGAACACCTGTACCTACTGTAGTTTCCATTTTTGTGGCCAGTTTTTGCACATTGACAAAGAAACATTGAGAGATTATGTTATTGTAAATATGTTGTATACTGTTCAAATTTCAAATTTAACATGTTGTTCATGTACAACTGCAGTGTTTTTCTAAGTAAGCCTTTGTGTTACCTTCACACTATTTTAACATGCAGTAAATTGTAAATAACTGCCAGATATTGGAAGTTGTTCTGCAAAAATGGGTAAAAGCACTTGATTACAGGACAATTTTTCTGGTCCTTTTCTGGTTAAAATAAGCAAAAGCAAAAGTCCATGCAGACATTTTGAGGGTTAAAGGATTAAAGGCTCTGTGTGGGTTTCCCACATAAAAAGGGCAATCCTACTACACAGACATTTTAAAAACACCAGAATGTAATCATGGCATCACATTCATTCCATTACCACGGTAACACAGTGGACACGGCATAATAAACACAAGCTCACCCCCCCCCCTCTCCCCCCCAACGTTTTTGGCTTACTCTATCGCGACCTGCCGTCTCCATTTGATGCATTGGATGGAAACTCCGCCGCCTCACTTCACAGGTAAGACAGATGCCTGCAGGAGCGTTTTTTTTTTTGTTGTTGTTGTTGTCTTTTAAGTAACTGTTGCCAGGATTAAACAGCCATGACAATGTACAGTCCCGTAACTTAATAAGGCAGGATGGTGTCACACTGTATGCCAACTTCTTAATTCTCTAATTGATGTGCTACGCTCTAATAAAGTCCACTTATCAAATCAACTTGTTTAAATTAACTCTTTTAAGGTTAATGATACTCTCACTTCACAGACTCTGAGTTAATGTACAATTATCTGTCCCTTGAGAGCAATGTCTCTCCTTTTTACCTCATTGCTCATTTTGTTTTATCGCACGCGCTAACAAGCATGACAGAAGACAAAAAAAGGTAAGATAAACACAGTGATAATGACATGGCATTGCGTGATATGATATGATATGAAAGAGATAATGAGGTCATATTAATCAGTGTCAAACTTTTTTTGCCGCTGCCCATGCAATTCCAGATACTTCAAAGCATTCTCCCCGCCTCCAATGCAGAGTCAAGTAATGGAGTCAGAGGCATCTGATGTAGTTTTAACACACATGTTCCCGCTCGTTTCTTTCAAGTCACTTTCCCAAATTGTGCCTGTCTGGCTTTGATTTACCTAAATCCACGCAGTTGAGTCAAAATCTCACACGTTACTTCGTAAGAAACGTTAAATTTTCCCCTCAAGGTCTCCACCCATTGAAGCTATGCTACAAAGCCCTGGCCTGGAAGTTACAAAGACTTGGATTTCACGTCCTTTTAATCCCACAGCAAAAGCGCCCGTGTGCAGCAGGGTGCAACATGAAAGTGGAGATTATTATAGCTTCCTACACACAAGATGATAGAGATACAGTGCGCATAGCTGAGCGTATGCTCATGCATGTGTGATCTAGTGATCGCCACACCTTGATGTAACATCAAGCACGCAGTATGGCCTCTTCCGTATGCACCACCATGTTGCATCCTGTACTGCCCACTCACGTATTTAATGCATATAGTCACAATTTGAATACAATATAAAATGGGAACTTGATAGAGGATTATTATTTTTAGTCAGACTACGACTGATGCTGTAAAGCCCCAGTGTGTGACATTTAATAGAATTATTTGATTAAATAAGTTTAATACCCATTAGTATGTTTGTATTACATTTTTATAATCTTTTTTTAAAATAAAAAATGTTTGGCTTTTCACGGCCTTTCATACACCTTTCATATGTACACATGTACTGAGACAAAGTGTCTCCATACCATCCAGTATTAGACTTCTGGGTAAAAAATGCACTCCACTTTCTGCCTCTACGGATCGCCAGCTCACACAAATGCTGGATTCCAGTGTTAGCTGCCAATAAGAAAAGAAGTGAGAGAGATGAATCCACGATTTTGAAATAGTGGATGCTCCTGCAGCTTTTAAATCTGACATGTGGAATCACGTCGGTCTCCCCGTGTCAAGAAGGAGAAAAAAGGTGCATGGACAAACAAACAAACGAAAGAAAACAATAAGAGCTAGACTGCAGTGAGCTACGCGTCAGGGAATACGAGTAATATGAGAAGTCGTTTGGGAAATCTTGTTGTATTTCTATAACATAATCCAAAATCCCACGTACATATGTAGGTCAAACACTAAAATCAGCTGTCTACAAAGAGACCACAAGCCCGTGCAATCAGCCTCACTCACCACAAATGGGCAGACTTCAATGTCTACTTCAAGTTATATTACTATTGCAATAAATATTGTCCCATGGACCACAATAGGGAATGAATGACAATTTAAGATTAAGAGCTGAAATTGCCCTTGGGGAACACACAGTGTTACAGTGGCTAGCATTGTTGCCTCACAGCAATAAGGTCACCAGTTCAGATCCAAGTTCGACCTTGGGTCTTTCTGTGCCGGGTTTGACATGTTCTCCCCAAGTGTGTGTGGGGATCTCTTCAGGTGCTACCTCCCACAGTCCAAAAACATGCCCAATTGATAATAAGGCGACCTGTCCAGGGTTTACCCCGCCTCCAGCCTCCCTGTGACCCTCATATGGAAGTTAAAGCAGTAGAAAATGAAAGAATGAATACAATTGCCCTTGATATTTGCATGGAGAAAACTTTTAATGTATTTTTGAAACAGTTCACAGCGAGGCTTCCATAACACACACAACTCCTGCTTCTTCCTCCTATACACATACAGAATTGTTTGCCCACAAGGCCACTCGTCATATAAGACCATTCACGAGCCCAGCAGAGACTGTGTTTTCTAAGGAAATTGAAACAGGCAGCACAACCAAGCAGTGTCCTTGCTTCTTTCTACAGAAGTGTGGTGGAGAGTGTACTCACATACAGCATCTACAGCTGCAGCTTAGCGGACAAAAAGGCCCTCCAGACGGCGGTGAGGGCAGCAGAGAGGGTAATTGGAGTCTCTTCGAAAAACTCTTCCAGTGTCGATGCAGGAACAAGGCATGGAATATTGTTAGAGACCCCCTACACCGTCTCCATAAACTCTTTGATCTGCTGCCGTCAGGCAAAAGGTTCCGCAACATTCGTAGCAGAACCTCCACACTCCGAAACGGCTTCCTACCTCAAGCCATAAGACTATTGAACAGCTGCCATATACTCTCAGTATGTCTGTGAGGTGCACCATATCGCTTTAATAAAAGGCTAAATATGACAACATCTACTTGCACTGCTCCACTGTGCACCTTTAGCATATTTCACATGTGGATCTACAACGTCTAGACTAGTGATCACTGAACCAACAGGAAAAACAAGATCTACACCAAAAACCAAGCACAGACAAACTGAACCAACTGATGCTGAGCAGTGAACTGGTGGTTTACATCAGGACACAGAGTCAGATATAACCAGTCCCCTACTATATTACATGCCAGACAATAAACAAGTGTTGTAGGATTACAAATTAGATAAGTGATGCAGGCTGATACCATACACTTAAATGTTTACTGATGTTTTAAATCAAGTGAGAAGTCATTTTTTTCCCCATAGACTTCAATTCAATTACACTTATTTTTGCAACATCTGATCTACAGATCTGATCCGGTCCGAACAAGGGTTCCCCGGTTTCCTCCCACAGTCCAAAATCATGCAATATGGAGATTAGGTTGTATACCACACTTCACCCTGTGTCAGCTGAAATTGGCACACGTGGAGGATAAAGCGGTGGAAGATGGGTGAGACAGTGGGTGGATCTACAACTGAGTCGCCCATTGGTGGCTGTTCAGTGAGTAAAGTAGAACGCTGCAACTCTTTTTTTACATACAGTCTATGATGCATACCCCTCAAACTATTAGTGATAATGTGCAGTAGGCATTTAATGTAATTTTATCCTAAATAATATCAATCAAAGATTTGAATTAGATATGGAAGTATTTCCAAACATTTGACACATTATTTCACAGTAGGAAAAAAAGTATCTGTTTAAAAGTGAGCTCATTTTTTTATATCCCTGCCATGGACGTCCTACTGTGGTATTATCATATCCTGGGACTGTGATATTGTTACATCCCCAATATCAAATAATAAAGTGCCCTTTCCATGAAAATACACATGAGACTTTGAACAAGGTCACCTTCTTCTCTTTCAATACTGTAAGTGAGAGTCATCTCAGAATAGTCTTGTCATCGTTCAAACAGCTCCCATGAAGATCATAAATCTTTTCCAGCCCATTTATAGGGAGACCGTAGACTCCAGCTGTGAAGTCTAAAACAGGGTCTTATGAGTGTGGCTATTAAACCCCTTGCTATTTAATTGCTAAAGGGGAGGAACAACTGGACCTGGTCTGCAGGAGCACTGACTGGACGTTCCATCAGTAACTGCTGACAAGGCTCCTCGCTCAGGAGACAGAACCACGCTGAGAGCAAACAAATGTCACTCATATTATAATGGAAACCTCAGAAGGACGAGGAAAGGAAGCGGAGGGAAAGTATGGTATGCAGAAAGAAAGAGGAAAATTTCCATCTGCTCTCAGTTCCAAACGTGGAGTCAGGGAGACAGTGTGCCACAGACGTGACTCTGCTTACGTATGTTTGTTGGACAGTTGCATTTCCTTCGCCTCATTGTGTTTATCATCAAGTGACTCTTGTCGTGTCACTGCCACTAGCCGTTCGGGCAATGAACCGCAGGACTGTCCCACACAGAGTGTTTGTTTTGGTGTACCATGGCAACCAAGGTTTTTTTTCCTTTCTTTTTTTTTTTTGGTGTTGTTGTTATTCCCTTCCTGTCGCTGTACACAGTGGAGCACCAGGCTGCGCCACTGTGGTGGAAATAATTCAGTCAGAGACTTAAAATGTAGATGAGCTGGAAGAAAAGGGAAGAAAAAAAAAATATTAAAGCGAAAAATGTTCGGCTGAGTGATATCACTTTAAGAGAGCAAAATTGGAACCACTAAGCTACTTTAAAGCAGCCACACAAAAGCACATTTACAGCAGCTATTTTTTTACAGCACATCACCTCATGATCTAGTTCTACAGCAACTCTCCGAGTTTGCTTCTGGAGAGCAGCGTCTCCTCTCTCATTTATACCACTCCTGTTTTTCCTTTCTATCTGACACAGCTCTTTTTCTTTAAGAGTCTCCAAACAGGAGAGCCGGGCGATCTTAACGTGTTTTCAATGTTAGAGTGCCGTGTGAGGATTGAGGAATGGAATAGTTGACGGGAGGAATTCCAAGCTTTGTAACCACTTGATGAGGCTTTAAGTGGAAAACAAACAGGAGGGAGATCAATTTCATTGTGCTAGATGTCAGGGAGAAGAGCAAAGACACACAAACTCCACCCTGTTGACATTTGATCTGTTACTTGTATTAATGGGTACATCAATTTTGTGTTTAGTTTTATGATGAGGTTTGTTGCTCCACAGTCTTCATGATAACACTACCTTGCCAAACATTAGGCCTGTCCATGTAGCATGTAGCGCAATTTATTGGGATGTGGTCGAGCTAAAGAAACACCCAATCATAAGATATCTTCTTTATAAATACATCACACAATGTATGTATTGGACTTATCACAAAGCTAACTGCATTTTCTTAAGTGTTTTTATCTCTTTGGTGGAGACACAATATTTCCATAACAACTATGGTTTTCAAATAATCTGATACAATCAATACAATGAATCCGATTATTAAAAGGTCCAAAAGTGCCAAAATGCTAATGAAGCAACACGAACAAACAAATATCATAATATGAATAATTGAGTTTAGTTTATCTTATTGAGGGACATTAATCACAGAGAGGAAAATATGCTTTGTACCAGATTATAGTTCTCTGAGCTCATTTCCATCTGCAGTTACACCCAGAACAATTCAGAAGACAATAGATTTACTAGGGGCAATAGTTTTAAAAAAGGACAATACATAGTAAGTACAGTAAAATTGTGAAAAAAAGGTTTCCCACCCTGCCCACCATACTTCCCACAGTCCCCTGTGAAGCCTTACAGAATGAAACATTAAGAATTTTTTCTTTCTTATTTTTCCTGGTAAGGAGAAACATGAGACATTCATTTCATATTTTAGGTCTGCACTCCTAATAATAATAAGTCCATATTATGAGCAACTTTTGTAGGCGTTTCAGTAGATCCGTGCTCTGTACGATGGCAAAAAGATGCGATAAATATTTTAGAAATTGATGACCATGCTTTGATTTTCACTCAGACATCTTAAGTCTGAGCAAAAACTGCAACATAAAGGGCAGCCTTAAGTCCATGAAATGGCTTTTCATGTTCCTCAAACCAAAGCTGTGTAAAGGAGAGAGATATGTGCACAGCGGCCTCTTGTGGTGAAGGAGCATCAATGCCTTGTGTCCTGACCACACCAGTGTGTGTGTGTGTGTGCATTTTGAGGTAAAACCTTTTGTATTTTTTGTGAGATTAAATAAACCAGTTTTACAGAAATTAATTGCTCTCATTCCTAACTTTTCAAAATAAAAGCCATAGTGTTGAAAGGCATGGACTAAATTCATGGACCAACAAGGGTGGATCTCTTCTCTAGAATAATATTCAAATTACATGAGTGCATATGCTTGAGTAAGAGCGACAGGGATGGATTTGTACCAACTTCAAGGCCTTGTTTTGGTCTCGTGAAAATCTTGAAAATCACAAAGGACAGCGCAATGTGACGGAAGCACTACATCAGGTTTTTACACTGGTCTCGGTTGATATGCAGCATCACCCCTCTGATGCTTTTCATTACAAAAATATTTTCTTGAAAATCTGTCCCCTTGGGAATATTTTTTAATCCAAAAAAAAAGTAAATTATCTGTTTAGCTGTGGAAAAAAAAGCACCCAGTCTAGTTTCAGGGAAGTTACATCAGCAAACTAATCCTCCAGCCCGACTAAACCATCTGCAGATATGGATCATCCTGAGGGAATATGAAAAAGAAAATGGATCGAGCATAATTGTGGGTTTCATTTTGGCAGTCTGACACAAAATGTTCCTATCAAAGATAAAGGTGCAAAAACCTCCTTCCGAAGTCAAATAAATGAATTAAATATATTTTAGATCAAAACCAGTTTTTTTTTCCAAGATACTTAAAGACATTTGCCAGAAATAGCACCATGATCTGAAGTTAGTGATAAATCCTCCTGATAGCTGAGTTTGTGTTTTTATCTCTTAATACATTTTACCCTTGCAGATCCATTTCATCATGCATTACGCATACTGATAGAAGATAGAACACACTGCACATACTCCAGCTACAACCTATGATTGCTTTCATTCTTGATTCAAGTTGTTTGGTCCATAAAATGTCAGCAAGTAGTGAAAAATGTTGACTGGTGTCTCATTAAGCAGTCAGTGTTTAATCAATGAATCCAGAGATTCCTTAAGTGTGGGCCGCAGCGCCCTGATGGTCCATGGAAGCGTAGCATGAGAGGTCATTAGGGAAGCTTTAAAAAAGAAAGACATTAATGATGAATTGTTATTTAAAGTGTTGGTGGGTGTGGAATGGTTGGATGAGTCAATTGTTTGTTGCAGCCCTAGACACTGCATGGCAAGAACTGTTGTCGTTGAAACATAAAACTATTATAAGATGTAAAGTTTATTATCATCCTCCAGTCGTTGGTTCCAAAGCTCTTTGCCACATCCAGCCTGGACATCCATCTTCATGAGGGTTGGTAAGGGCTGCTGTGCCAACCTGGACAGTTCACCCGTTCTTTTTGCTGCAAAGGCAAGAGTGCTAACCACTACACCAACTGTGTGGGCGAGCCTGGACGTGACTATGATCATTTCAGTCAAAGTGAACATATGTGGATGTGGGTGCATTTACTGGTGTAATCTTAAAATGAAATATCAGGGAACAATTCATACAAATCTGCAAAAAGATCATAATTATAGTCTGATTAAAATTAAGAGTGAGAGCAAACAGTGAAAAACCTTATTAAGAAGAGGCAGAGGACTGTATGGCTGTCAAATACCAAGCTGTCAAAGTATCTGATATAAATAAATAACATTGAAAACGTTTTGGGTTTTTTTCGTTTCCAACGGTGAAAACTGGTGTGATTTTAAAAGTGAGGGGATGAAATGATCACATTATCTTCGGCTGTTAAATCTCACTTCCTCTAGAGGGCGTCAGAGCCTGCAAATCCAGAAGAGGCCTTTTATGAGGAGACATCTTAAGTCGTCTTTGAGGATTTGTAAATATGCCTGACGTGGAAGTGGTGATGTTTTTTTTTTATCAAACTGCACAAAAGTCACAAAATCCAGCACAAATCAAGTCTGAAAGATGAGGGGGGGGGGGGGTAACACAATCGCAGCATGTTGCTGTGCACTACTGCACAGACAGTGCTTCCCGTCATTTCCACGTCCATCTATGTGGAGTTTATTGATTTGCTATTCCAAGCAGCAAAGTGGAATCAAGATATCCACAGCAAAGGATTTCAGTGGGAGAGTAATGTAAGTATTATAGGCGCTGAACTGGAACAGGGTACCATGACTAAAAATCCCTCTGATGTCATTTTATTTCAATTCCTAATACTGCGTGAGGGCTGGCTGTTTGATCAATCCTCCTCTTCCTCCTCTTTCTTTTATCAGCAACAAGCTTCTGCCAATACCCACCACTTAAATTATTCATTTGGGACTGCTTTGTTGTTAATAGCAGTGATCATTCTTGCTTAAAGAGCATAACGTATGTACTGACAGCTAACAGTGATACAAACTTGTCCTGCGGGACGCAGATCTATCAGTGTGGAGCGTCTATCTGCCACATTAGAGAGCCCAGGCATCGGCGAAGCACCGGGAAGTAAAACACTCTGAACAGCATGGCCCAAGGAAAGGGCTGATTCCACAAGGCCACGGCGATAAATGATCAGGCTTTCACTGTGTTGGCAACTTCCAGGGAAAACGAAGCTGATATCAAATTGCCATTACAGCATCGAGCCTCCACTCTGGGGATTGAAATGATGGAATCTCACATGTTAACCATGTTGCAGGACAGAATTCTTATGCAGCACAGCTCAGGGAACTGAACAAAGAGCAAAAGATAAATGTACAGGGATTATATTATATGCACTTTCACAAAACCACACTTGCAAAACTAACCTCCAGCTAACTTGACCAGTTTATACTCTCTTGTACGAGTGAGATTCCGATTCTTGAATACTTTTGAGTCACTTGCTGCAGTTGCCTATACGTCTTTTCCATGTGGCACGTTTGTTTACCCTTCCCCCACCAGGGTCCTGTCAACACAACACGCCTCATGGGTAGAAAAAGGTCAAGGGGTCACTAATGTGTCCAGGAATTTGGCCCTCTCGCTCTCTCCCCCCCTTTTCACCCCTGCAACACCAGCCATGCTGCAGTTATAAGTTTGATGATTAGGCAAATCTATTTTTTAGACGGTTCTCGGGTTGCAATGATTATTTAGTTAATCGATTATTAATCGGTAACTAAATGAACCGTCAACAATTTTGATAAGCGACAAAAATAGGTTTGAGTCTTTGTTCAATACTTTAAATAAGCTTTGTAATAAGTTTCTCATGGTTTATTTGCTCCATATAATACATATATCAATAAAACTGAATCATTGGGACAAAATTAGCACATTTTTCAACATTCGACATTTTACAGACCAAACAAGTACATCGAGTAATCGAGAAAACAAATTGATTATGAAAATAATCGTTATTGCAGCCCTCGATGGTTGTAGTCTGAATCAGAGCATAATTTAAACTAACCTAGCTTTAAATATAAACAAATGCCTTTACATTAAAACATTACATCCCATGTGTAGCCCTGCCAGGCTCAAATCTCATTGTTAACAAGCTATAATGTGAGAGTGAAGCACCAAAGGGAAGCAGACACGATGACGCGACATGCTAATGAAGGTGTGGTGCATACATTTTAAATAACATACACATTTATGCTTAATCAGGCTAATGAGTTCACACAATGCTTCTTAAGCCTATATCAGCTCCACTAACTCTAACTCTCTGTGACAAAGAGAAGCAACAGCAACACTGGGCTAGTAAAGTGATACAACGCAAATAAGTTCCGCTCCCTTTGTCACGTCTGATAGTACTGCTTGACAGACGAAGCACACAGCAAGTTTGCTGCGATCAAAACGTGGCAGAATATATAATATAACAACAGCAAAAATCAACTACAGCTTTGAGGTGTAATCGACTGTTCAAGTGTTCCGTACGGTTTAACTTTTACTCTGTAACAATCAATAAAAAATGTTACCTGAGCTGTCAAACTGTGAGTTGCTCTCTGCTGGCACACGGTATTTCTTTTTATGGTCCAGATTATATCTGAGCAGCGTTTAAAGCTTCGAAGCATCACAGCCAAAACAAATTGTAAATAAATATAAGGATAAAGAACAGCAGTTTAATCCACAAATGGTAATGGAAATGGTATCTATCTATCTATCTATCTATCTATCTATCTATCTATCTATCTATCTATCTATCTATCTATCTATCTATCTATCTATCTATCTATCTATCTATCTATCTATCTATTCTTCCTTCCACAATCTTCATCATCACACACAGTGACTCCCAAAAGCTGGGGCATGACCCACAGATAGGTCATGGGAGATTGTTTGTTGGGTCCCCATACTAATTTGCAGAATATCCCCAACCTTTCATTAAGATTTCTGTGTATAAATTTAAAGCTCACATAGAGTGGTCCTGTTGCACATATATGTTAGTTATGGAGGTCTACTTACATACATTAACTTGTTTTTATGGTCAAAAACCTCCTAGTTGCTGTAAATCTGTCTTTTCTGACACTGTGCTGAGCCGCAATATTTCAGACATAAATCTCACACCCAGGAGACAGAACTGTGTTGTGATTGTCCAGCCAGCGTAGAGCCTTCCCAACTGTCTTGTGATTGGCCAATACCCGGAAGTGACATATTCAGCACACCCGCTCTCAGAAGCGCAGCTCCCCCCTCTGGAACGGTGGATGCACTGCTACTCATTATCAAAACATTGTTTTAACAATGTTTAAAAATAGTTTCTTCACGACTCCCCACTGCAGTCCCTTTTATGACTTTGACCCGGAGTCAGACCCAGAGTCAGAAGACACTGTCGCTCGTGAAACACCTCCACAACGGACGTTATTCTTCTTCTGCGGTTCAATGTACGCAACCGGATGTGCCCGGACTAGTGCCCGGAGCAGGACGATCTGCTGTTCCGGAGAACCGATGTTTATGTAACCGGACCTGGTTTTTTCAGAGATCTCGCTGAGCCCGAGATTACAATAAAACTTTTTGTTTTGGCTTCTTAAACAAGGTAATGACGCAGATACACACTAAAAACAGCGTTAATTGGAACTTCCGGTCGAGGTCCGCTTTAAACAATGTGCATTTTTAAAGCATTTTTTTTTACAGATAGCTGCAAATGGTCTGCTATATTATGCACAAATTTGCTCATGTCACGATTTATATAGTGATTTGGGTCATGGTCGTTGGGTCGTCTTTAAAAAGTGGGTTCCTACACTGTAAGTTAGGAAAACATCTGATCTCGTCAGCCCACATGTGAGTTCACTCTATACACTGTATCCTCACAGAAAGCACAAAGAATGCACATTATAAATAAATCATGCTGATATACTTGTCTCTGTACATCTGTTCGAAATAATGTGAGTGAATTCCCCCTGCTCTCCATGCAAGCCAGAGCCATATGCTGAAAAGGCAAAAAATGTTTCTCATTAGTGGTTTCTTGAACTGGTTTAAAAAAAATCATCAGAGAGGGCATGGGAGGAGCTGAGAAAGAAGATGCACGCAGACCGCAGCACTTTTCTCTCACACATACACGATTCATTCCAATGTGATATGATAAGCACAAAAACTTCACACTGGTTTCCCATCGAACTCCAAGCTGCTAAATGTTTTTTTTTTTTTTCTGAAACAGTAGGACATCTAACCCCCAGTCTCTAATCTTTAACCGACCGTGTGACCTCGACAGAGCTGGAGCAAAGCCTTATCACACACTGCCTTTCATCTGCCAAACGTACACCAGGGCTTTAAATGTCATGACTTTCCTAATAATGATCAGGTGTTCCTAAGCCCTCACTTTAGTCAATTTGGAGACAAGCATCGCCACAAAACACTGAGCACACTTGAGTCAATAAGCACATTAAGAGATGGGGAAGGGAAAAAAAAGAATTCAATTCTGGACTAATTTAATAGGGGATTTGGTGTTGCGGGTCAAGGGGTGTACTCTAGGAGATTGCACACTGATTCACTTATGGAGTGGCTTGAAGGTACATCTTCTTCTTTCCCTCCTGAGTTCACTCTTTGTAAGAGGGTCTCCCTTGTGCAGCGCTGAATTTCAGTGGTCTCGGCTCTTTCAGAACCTCGTATTTAACTGCCGCTTCATGGGAACCAGATGGAGATGAGCAGCACAGTACATCAATAACACAAGCCTTCTGTTTCCTCTCTATGACTGAGAGTGTAATCCTGCACTCTCACTTACCTATTAATTAACAAATAACAGTCAATGAGTCACTGCTAAAAAAAAAACTTCCACCTTTGCGTAAGGAAATTAGCAAAGGCGGACTAATAAAAGCGCAGCGAATGGAGGAAACGCGACAGCAGTTCCGTGGCTCTGTGCCACACTCAAAGTCCCAGCAGATCACTTGTGGTAGCAACAGCTTCATTTTGGTTTGGTTTTTGCATGAATTGTTTCTGCCTCTGTAAGACTGAAGAAGGAGATGGCTGTGGCTTCTTTTCACCAAAATAAAAAACACCGTAATAATCTGGAAAATCGAGGGGGCGAGGATTCACTTGTGTCGCCTCATTTAATGCCAGGAACATCTGTCTGCTATTCAAAGCCAAGAAATTACATTTAAAAAAAAGTACATTTTATGTAATTCATACACCGTTTTCTGGTTTTAAAAGTAAAGCCCAGGAAGTAGGACAGACGTAACAATAAGCCACCAGGGGGCGACTACGCTGGTTTAAATGGGAAATATTAGCCTACTTCTAATACTTTAGACTTTATAACTTCAATAAACATTTTTTCTGATAAGCTTCTCTAGTTTCAGGTTGTCGTTGATCTCATGATCTCATCAGTTTTCTAATGATGATCCCATTTAGGACTACACAGTGACTTAGCGATTAGTGCTGTTGCCTTGCAGCATTAAGACCCGAGTTTGCGTTCTTGTATGTGCCCCGGCAATGTTCCAATTTATTAGATGATACAACATGGCACCTATGAATGCACAGTGTGTGACCGACAGATGTATTTATTGTAAATAGTACATCCATAACTTCAAATTCACCCCCATTTAAATGTGAGACTTTCCTAAGACAAACTGGGTTTCTTGAGCAGATGGCAATATCCCAGGTCCTACTAAGCAGGTATTGACAAATCCGTGTGCATACTGCATATCCTCACCGCTCGAATACCAAATTAATCCCCCATATTTCCTTGATATAATCTGCTCCCCTCGCCTTGTTTTTGAACAAACACACCCAAGCACACACATGCTTGCAAAGAACACACATTAAGATGTCTTTTAAAATTCACATGAAGCAGGAGATGATGAATCTATTCCAATCGATGAAAACATGAATCCCCTGCACATGAGTGATTGTTAAGCCCTGTGAAATAATCGTAGCTTTCAACGCTAATGGAAGCCCAGCACATTCATTATTCAGCCCAGGAAACAGAGTGCTGCAAAGTGTCAAGGGACCCCTGAGTTATTGCTCATTGTGAATTAACCTTAGAATACAGGGGATGTGACAGAAGCCCAGTGCGCTCTCTCCACCTCTGTCCCAATCCCTTAATGTCCCCTCTGCGTCTCTTTGTCCATCTGCACGGGCAGACGGGCACCACACAGCGAACCCGAGATTGTATCACAGCTGCGGCGTGGTCAGACGGCCCGTCGATGGGTGTACTGTGTCGCTGCAGACAGAATGACAGACGGTCTGAGCTCTCCTGTGTCGCGGCAGCGTTTGACCACGGACAGCCATGAGTGGTGGAGAAAAAGCTTTTCCCGGTGTTACAGCCCTCCTGGGACGGCCGTGGGATTTACGAGGAAAGCAGAGGGAGGAATGCAGCAGGAGGGGGTGACGGTGGTGCCTCAGAGGGCGACTGAGCTACAGATAACACATGGCAAGAAACGGATAGGTTTGATATAGGAACATGCCCACACTTGCGCTCAGAGAAAGCGACACTGCTGCTGCTGCTGCTGCTGCTGCTGCAGACTGAGCCGGTTATTACAGTTACTCAGCACTCCCGCAAAGCAACAAACATCAGAGAGAATTCCAGCAATGCACTTAAGCTTTCTCCAATTCCCATGTCTAGACCCCGCAAGTCTCGAATCTTACTGTTAACAGGCTATAAAGTGAAAGTGAATTACCAAGGTCGAGGAGGCCGGGACAACAAGACGAGATGCTGATGTAATGTAAAGTTTAATCAAACTTAAAGCGGACCTAGACCGGAAGTTCCAATTAACGCAGTTTTTTTTAGTGTGTATCTGCGTCATTACCTTGTTTAAGAAGCCCTGAAGGTTCTAAGCCACTGCTGAGAACGCTGTGTTTTATTGTAATCTCGGGCTCAGCGAGATCTCTGAAAAAACCCGGTCCGGTTACATAAACAACGGTTGTCCGGAACAGCAGATCAACATCCGGTTGCATACATTGAACCGCAGAAGAAGAATAACGTCCGTTGTGGAGGTGTTTCACGAGCGACAGTGTCCTCTGACCCTGGGTCAAAGTCATAAAAGGGACTGCGGCGGGGAGTCGTGAAGAAGCTATTTTTAAACATTGTTAAAACAATGTTTTGATAATGAGTAGCAGTGTCATCCACCGTCCCAGAGGGGGGAGCTGCGCTTCTGAGAGCGGGTGTGCTGAATATGTCACTTCCGGGTACTGGCCAATCACAAGACTCTGTCTTCTGGGTGTGAGAGTTGAGTCTCAAATCTCGCAGCTGGGAAACACCGTCAGAAAAGAGGATTTTTATCGTCTCGTTTACAGCAACTAGGAGGTTTTTGACCATAAAAACAAGTTAATGTATGTAAGTAGACCTCCATAACTAACATATATGTGCAACAGGACCACTCTATGTGAGCTTTAAACTACATGTCAAATATGTAAAACGGCTGCCATTAGCATTTAAAACAGATAATGTGATCGCAATTCAAATGGTCATAGAGTTTTGGGTGCCAGCTCCTGAAACGCAGAAACAAGGAGCTGCATTTCTGCCTGGTGTTACACTGTGTTCATGCAGAAATGTAGCACCTTCTGTGTTATTTTTAAATAAACAGAAGCTATTGAAATTGAAAGGGAACGTGTGTCTGCGCCGAGCAGCGGAGTCACCGCAATAATATCCGTCGACAGTGTGTGTGAGAGCGAGAGAACCTTGCCTGAAAGTAAACTGCCTGTTCAGGAGAAAATTATATTTCCTGATCCACAACTGCAGCTCGCTGTGTTTCATCAACTCTTCTTTATTGGATTGGTACCGCAAAGGAACCGAAAACATAAACAGAGTTTGAATGAATTTTAAATGAAACAATTAAAATTGTGACTAATCAGCATGTGCCATTGTTGTTACCAGTGAAGCCTTTTATTTCAATTATACAGGTTTCTGATGAGTGCCACCCATAGCCAAGTGGAAGGAGATCTAGACTCCCGGTCATGGGCTGCAGTACACCTGAGCGAGGTTCCCAATCCCCGCTGCTCATTGTGAAGTGGGCACTCTAAGTTTAGCCCACATATAGCGTCCCAAGCCCAGATGAAGGGTTACATCAGGAAGGGCATCTGGCATCAAGATCTCTGCCAAATCAAATGTGCGGATCATCTGCTGTTGGCGATCCCTAAAGAGGGGAGCAGCCGAAAGCCAAATATAAACATAAAAATCTTAATCTCTGATGACACATCATGGTCATTTTATGACTTTATGCAATATATTTCTTATAAACTATAGCTTTAAGACACTAAAGGAACACTATTATCTATATTCATCTCTACTAAGGCATATAAAGGGAGTATAACTGCATTTATGGGAGTGTGCAATTCCTAAAGTCTAATTAGGTTAAAACAGCAGATGGGAGAAACTCCACCTCCACAAAAGCCCTCTCTTTTCTCTATTTTATTAGAAAAGCATGCTCTGCCAGGCACCACTAGCCTACACAAAACCATTTCTCACAGATCCTTGGAGAACTTCTAAATGCTTCTGTACTTCTGCACTCAACCCGAGGATTTTTCATTCCATCTGCACTGCCACTGCTGTCAGTCTGCGGCGCAGAATCAAACACACAGGCTTCGAATTGGACAAATTATTCTGCCGACTGCGAATCGCCCTCAAAGAGTCAGCTTTGCAAAGCAGAAGTGTGGGCAACACAAGCCTCATCAGAGTCACTTCACCTGCCTGTCTACAAGTGATGTCTGTTTCTGCATGCAATCAGATTAAGTGACTTGGTTTCTCCTTTCAGCCAATAAAATAAAATGAATATCAGCATGGAGACAACAGCCGAAGAGCTTCGAGCGTTGAAAGCAAACATTAATGGACCTCCAGTTCAGTGGGTGTAATTGAGTGTTCCTCTCTGTGGCTGTCTTATCAACTCAGGGAATTAAGCATGCCAGGATGTTGCTATAAAAATGACCCAATTTATTTGATTAGGAAACTGAGTTTCTAGATACAGTGCGTGAAAACGTGAGTGGAATGGTAAACGAGCGCAAGGAGATGCTAATGAGGTATAATTTAATGAGGCAGATATGCACACAGGCATTTGAGAGCAACTATCTTAGATTTGGTTGAACAAAGGCCTTAAATGAGGATGAAACAAGTCGGAGTTGACTTTGTTGTTCCTCAGGTGTGAAATAAATGAACGCCAAGTGTGGTCTTCATTAATACAAAACGTGTGCATTAACTATTAAATACTGACTAAATGCATTTTATCATGGATTTAATCACTGAGCGGATCTGCTGGTTTCAAATTAATGGTTTCAAATAGCATACAATGTCCAGTGTGTATGGACTCATGGAATAAAATTCATTATACACATTGAGGAAGGAAGTCTTTACGCACATACAAACATTTTTGGGGACTAGGTCAGTCTGTCCCAAAGACTATCTCAACCCACAGATGGGTCACAGGAATCTTTTTGGATAAATGGAAAGATTGACCTGTGAATTTTCCCCAAAATTATAATTTAATAATTAATATGAGATTAATCATCAGACATCTGGTATTTCTAAAATATATGCAAAATAATCGTAGGTGTTAAACGGCAGTAAATAGCAGTAAAATAGCAGTAGAGATTATACACAAATAAGCACAAGTTATATTTTCAATCTGGTCACAATCGTTTGTAATCTTTAAAAAGTAGGTAGCCCAAAGCGTGGGAAACACTGGTCCAGATTGGATAAAACAACAATTAAAACACACAACAACTTTTCATAATAAGTATGGAAGGTAAATATATTTTTTGGGTTATTTTGACTCTTTACCGGAGCTATTTAAAGCAATTTAAAATTTTACAAATACTTCAGGAGAAGGTCTCCTATATTTGGGAAATATGTGTTGTATAGGCAAATGAAAAAATAAAAAAAATAAAAAAATCTCATTTTATTTTTGTAATTAGTCGCATTTGTTCCCATTCAGTGTCTGGCTGAAGTCTGTGACTCCCCTGCCAGGCCTTAATGCAGTTAACTCCAGTAGAGCTTTTTGCCTTCTGGTCATCTGCTGGAAACACATGAGCGGTTGGATTGTTGTCGCGTGACTTATTTGGCCAGAAATATTTCCACAATTTGGAACAAATATTGCCTCATCTGTATTTTCCAGTGTCTTCAAGTTGGATGCATAAAAGGAAAAATGAATCCCTTGTCCAGCTGGTGGATGTGAAAACAACCCTAAAAGAAGAGGAGTATCCGGAGTTCTAATCCACTGTGACACATTATTCAGTACAGTATGTGCAGAGCTAAAACAACTGTAAAAAAAAAGAAAGAAAAACAACAACGATGTGCGCCAAAGCATATAACATTAGTATTGTCCACAGATGTGCAAACTGAGTTTTCCACATTCACACAAAATAATTAGTTTAAAATGTGACAATGTGTTCTGCCGCAGGTCTCAATTACAATCATCGCTGCCTGCAGGCAGTCCCCTTAAAACAAACATACACACACACTTGCAGGGTTACCCTTGTTACCTATCACAATTACCATTGCACGTGTCACACATTTTTTGAGATTAATCACCATTTTCATTATGAAATGACATGAGTTTATACAGTAAGGGTGTAGCAACTTTCATTTTGCACATTTTTATTTACTGGGTTTGTGCCAAAAACTGTACTATCCACTTTTAGGGGGAAATGTTGTTCTACATAATCAATTTTATACGAGGGAGACTCCCGAGAATGTGACAAATCATCGCTGCTCCTCCGTTCTACATTTGGAAGGGATAGCTCGAGATGCCTGGTGCCGTCCCACTTTCCTCCAAAAAAAAACCTCCTAAATGAGGTGCTGCATCATCGGGAGCAGGCTTTGGTCAGTGTTTATTTATTTATGAAATTTAAAAAGGTAACAAAAACAAGTAAACACACACAAACTTGTTTTTATATTTTAGTGAGGATACACCATGTATTGTGCCCTATTATTTTTTTGTTTTCCTATGTTAGTTTTATTTATGGCGCCTGTACATAATTCCGTATTTATATTTTGAACCATTGTATCTTTTCTTTAAAAAAACCAAAAAAAAAACAATGCTATTTTAGTCTGAGGAATTCAATTTCATGATGAGCATTAATAAAAGTGTGAGTCTCAGTCTAGTATGGATTTGATGCAGCTTTCTTCATGACTTCATTTAAAGATGCATTATGTAATAAATCTAAAGCAACTGGCCATAAAATCCTCCTAATATGTCACAGAGACTCGGGAATAATGTTCATATAACAAACTGAACTCATCAACAACAACAGTACAGCCAAAATATTTGTATTAAAAAAAAAAAATTTTGCAGACTGCAAATCATATTTATGTTTTGGCATGTGGCGCCACCTACCGCCGTCTACCAATCATTGCAGTCAGTAGAGTCGCAGCTGCCGAGCAACCACGGGTTGCCAGTTATGTCAGAAAACGAAGCCTATAAGACCTCGGTATTTTGAATTTGAATGTAGTAACCGTTTATGGCCACATTCTTACATATGGCACCTTTAAGTGTTGGGAATGGTTTTTCCATATTTTAAACACATGTCTTTTGAGTTTGGGGAGGTTTTTTTAAAAAAAAATATCACATTTGATGCAGACATAATTATGTGACAGATATTTTAATTTGACAACATTTGTTTAACACCTTGACCTCTAAATAAGAGGTGTGCACTTTGAAAGACAGTTTTTTTTTTTGGAGCCACTGCAGAGGGGCTGAAGATCTACATGTGGCTCTAGAGCTGCAGATCCCTGTCCTGGACACTAACCTGAACCATCACATCACAACAAGTGCCTAACACTAAAATCCGGTATTAGCACTGAAAACGCCCTTTGAAGTTGTGGGGGCCAGACAGAATGTCCCCATAAAGACAGATTTGTAAGGTTTTTTGGGGGGGACCTCACAAAGATATGAATACATGTACTCTCTCTCTCTCTCTCACACACACACACACACACACACAACGCGGTGCGGTGCACTTGCTCCGCTCTTGTTTGAACCCTCCTTCCTACGATCCGCCCACCATCTCGGGACTGGAGTCACGTGTCTCTCACCGCCCAGTGTCTCTGTGCGAACCGACACCACCACACAAATCAAACTCACCCAGCGAACACAGTGGACAGAGACAGAAGGAGGAGGAGGATGAGGATAAACGGAGGGATGAGCGCGGACAGAAAGCACCGACCACGCCATGGAGCTGCAGTGAAGCAGGAGCAGCGGATGATTTAAGCGCATTTTTGGTGATAAGAAGAAGAAGAAGAAAAAAATTTGTTGCCCGCAGAGGAAGAATATGTCAAGACATCTGAACGGGACGGGAGATGAGATTCAAACTGTTTCCCTCTTCGTCTTGTGATCTGTGTCCGCCTGTGAGCCGCGGAGCCTCGGGTGTGCTCGGGACAGGGGGCGCGCTGCTTCACAGCTCAGCTGTGGATGGAAGAAAAACGCTCCCGTGTGTGTTTTATTTGAATCCGGATCTGTGTGGATCTTCACTATGAGAGCTGTTTCTGCAAACTTGTTCGCGCTGCTCCTCCTGTGCGCACTCGCGAGCGTGTTCTACGTGTGGAACCCGCTGGAGGAGCGTCTGGAGCGGCACAAACGGAGGATCTCGGTGCCGGGCGGGGGCTCGTCTCTCCACGCGGGTCTCCCAGCAGCGGACCTCTCCGCCAAAACTTTCCGGACATTGCTCGCCGTCCCTGCGGCACAAAGACCGCACTTGGGGACCAGACTTGAGGCGCACAACCGCACCGTTCAAACCGCATCTGCGGGAAGTCGAGATTACCATGAGAATGGGGATAACAAGAGGTCAGAGCAGCGGGGAGGGCCGGTCAAGTTAGGCTCCCCGCTGGAGGATGGGGTGTTCTGGGGAGACTGGCTGGAAGACCTGCGCCCTGTGGGCTTCACGGAGGAATATGCACAGGAATGGCGAGAGAATGCGCGCACACACCGGGTAGTGAAGCTGGAGCCGGGATGCGGCAGGATTTCCAACCGGCTCGCCACTTTTGCAGACGGGACCAAAGCGTGTGTGCGCTACGGCATCAACGCGGATCAAGTGCAGGGAGAAACTTTGACTTATTATCTCGCCACTTTGCTCGGCATCACGAACCTGCCTCCTCTCGTTCTGTCCCAGCTGAGCAGTGACAGTGAACAATGGGCGGCGGTGAAGACGCGGATAAACGGTTTGCAGTGGAGCGACAGGGCCGTGGTTTCTCTCACAGAGTGGGTCTCCAACCTGACCGGCGTGGTGACACCTGCGCCGCTGAGACAGGAGAGCGCCGGGCTGCGCCCCGTGCCGGAGGAGCTGCGGAACAAGACGACCGCGGAGCTGCTGGAGCTCATGCAGTGGACAGACCTGATCCTACTGGACTACCTGAGCGCAAACTTCGACAGGCTCGTGAGCAACCTGTTTAGCCTGCAGTGGGACTCGCGCGTCATGGAGCGCGACACCAACAACCTCCTGAAAACGCCGCGCGGCGACCTCGTCTTCATCGACAACGAGGCCGGACTCGTGCACGGCTTTCGGGTGTTGAACATGTGGGAGAAATATCACAGTACGGTGCTGAGCTCCGTGTGTGTGTTCAGAAAAAGGACCACGCAGCGCGTGGCGGAGCTGCACAGGCGCAGAGACTCGAGGAACAGGCTCCTGGAGCTTTACAGAGACAACGAGCCTTTGTCTGTGGAATTGGGATTTCTCTCGGACGAGCACGCTGCTGTTCTCCAGGACAGGATAGACCGATTATACAGACACATTTTGCATTGCAAAGGCAAGTACAGCGAGCTGTCGTCGTCGCAGTCTGCACAGTAACAGTGAGCTCTGCACACCTGTGTTTAAACCGATGCGCATCACAAAGACTTGTCTTCAACATCCAGCTCAACTACCTCTTGTGAATAGAATGTGTTGTCTACTTTACGACTAAGTATATTAAACACGTTTCTAGGCTTCCTCTGCACAGATTGTCACTGTTTGCCTCGCGGAGAGGAATGCTTAAAGGGATAGTTCACATTTTTTTTTTTTTTTTTTAAATGTAGGGGTTAAATGTGGTACTTATGCGCAGTCAGTGTGTTACATACAGTAGGACAGCAGTTAGCATGCTACCTGTATGGAGGAGGAGACAGGAGAACAATAGCTGTTTCCATCATGGTACGGTTCAGTTTTGTACAGTACGGTTTGGGTTCAGGCTTGCGTTTCAACTAATACAGTACCTTTACATGGGCTGTGCCTGATGGCACAACAGACAAAGGCACACCTGTGTGGACCAGGATGGTTACTGTTGCTGGCCTCTTCTCATTCATTTTTTTTTAGCGGCTACTTAAAATTGTCTTGACTTCCATGGGATATTTACTCCGAGTGACATTTTGCCATATCAGTGCACTGTCGTGGGTGCAGAAAGTCTAGCTCCTCTCTGACCTTAACATACCATTTTACTCAGGTACCCTAAGGAATGTTGTGCCACAATGGAGCGTTGTTTTGACACAATCCTGATTAGAAATGCAAAAAAAATATATACAGTACTGAACCAAAGTGAACTGTTCCACTCAAATGTGATGTAGAAGGCCAACCAAAAAATTATTAAATGTCTCCTTTAATGGGGAACACAGCCCATTACTCATGCTATTTGCTCTACTGGATCATTTGTATTTGGTTAAGCAAATACAGCCACTGACTGCTCACCTGGGACTAGTGCTGTAGCTAACCATCCGGCAACAAACAACCAACAGCTTGACTCAAGTGATAAACACGATGTCCTTGCTCCCCCTCTCCTTCTCCGCCTGGTCTCAGTGGTTCACACCAAACAACTAACGTCAGGTCATCTCTCAATCTCTCAATGTGCAGTTGACTTGAACGACATCTAGTCACTTAAGCCCAAATATGTTAACACAAATGTTTCGTCGCAGCGTTGTATTCGGTTGCGAACGAACCTTTTGCTGTACAACAGCTGATTTGCTGCATCGTAATACAGCTTATGCATGTGGGAATATGTTGTGAAAATACTGCGCCCAAGAAGCGGGCTCACTGACAGCATGATGAAGCAGTTAGAGCGCTTTTGATATTTTTCATTTTTTTCTTTTTTACAGGGCTATCGCACGTTTTCTCAGCTGTCCCCGTTGACATTAAACACTGTATAAATCATACATTCCGGTTCTCCCTCTCCAAACAGACAGCGTGCTGAATGCTGTAATGTATGTAACACACTGACTATACATGAGTACCGTATATACACCCCCATTTTAAAAAAACATGAACTGACCCTTTAAGGTCATTGGCTCTGGTCCTACCTTATTTCACTGACTCTTACCTGAATAGGAATCAATGTAAAGAGTGTATTTGTGACTTGAGTATCATAATGCAGCCCTTCATTTGTTTTGTTTTTTTTCCTTGTGTTCAGTAATCCTAAAGCTAAACTCTTAAGCCTTAACATTACATTGATTCTTGAATTATTCTGCGTTCACATTACCAGGCTGAAGTTGTTTTTATTTTTTTTATTTTTTTTTAAAGGGCTGTGTGAACACAGAGATCCAGTTGTCAGTTTCTCTTTGTGGTCCTACATCCTATACTGCAACTACAACATGTGGCCATGAGAAACCATGCGGCATCAGTGACCTGCATTAGGGTGAAACATCAAATCTGATCTCTGTTGAATTTGGGACTTTGGTAATGTGAATGTAGCTTTACGTTTGACATCTGGCTCGCTTTTTATAGAGAAAAAAAAAAAAAGTATTTTGCACAGTACCTTGTTACAGCAGCACCTGCACTCTTGTTAATTGTGTTTGGATTGCATATTCGGCCTTAAAGTCAGTCACAGGTGTATACGACTATTGTACATGTTGTAAATATGTTATACATTTTGTCCACTGACCTGTTTTGGATATTTGATGCTCCGCTAATTTAACTCGCATTGTAACATTCCAAAATGTGTCTTTTTTGATAAATACACTGTAATTTAATTTAACTGATGACACTTGTCTGTGTTTTTTTTAATGCAGTTTGTGCTTCACTCCCTTAATAGAAGACATCACATGTTTACCTAGTTCCTGTAGAGAGCTGGGAATTCTTTGCCCATTACAGTCAGTGCTCACATTGCTCTGTAGAAATATCTTGTGCTGGCACGCTGTTCCCTTGGAGCCATTCTGTCAGCCACAGGCATGTGTAATCTCCCAGCTATAATCGCACCCAAAACAATGAATCTAGGGCGACAACTGACAGGGTTTTTATTATTTCCAAATTGTCCACCTTTTCAGACCTAATGGACAGATTTCAGAATATGTGTCACTCTCGTGCTATAACAGTCAATTTACAGCCAAGGCTAAATGGCTTATTGGCTCAATCTGTTCAAATGAAACCTCCCTCAGTGTGGGTGTCTGAGAGGCCAAACCTGCAATTAATGAGAGCTGTTCTCTCCAAGGACAGTCCTATTTTTACTTTTTTTTTTTTTTGTCTGAGGTTGAATTTGTAACGGTGAAAGATGTGGAATGGGAAACTGCAGGTAGGTTTGCTTGGATTCCAGTTCCACACTATTTTGCCGTTTACTCTTTCACTTCACATCAGTCTTTAATTTGACTCCTTTTGGAGGCACCCATTCCTTATTAGTTCCGCCACATGCCCAACTCTGTGTCTGATTTCTGTTTCTAGGACATCAGAAGGAAAGTCAAGTGATTCAAAACTTTCAAGGCTTTAATATGTTCCAGCCTCTCCGTTCTCTGCACCTCATCTGTTTTCTTTTACTACTTCTTTTTTTTTTTTATATGTGGCCAACTCTGGGGCACGGCACTACTGCTTGTACAGCTCCAGGGAGTGGGATGAGTGGATGGAGGTGTCTTTTTTTCAAATAGTAACTTGATTTGTACTCGTGCTTCATTTAATGAATAACGGTATGTGTGCGCTCCGTGATTTGTGAACCCTCTCCCTGCTAGGTCGCAATAGTCGCAGAGGAGCGGCAGAGGAGGTTTAAGCAGGTGTAACTGGAGGCTTTTTTCCTGCCTGCTGCAGCTGTAATGTGGACTTGGGAATCAATATGCGCTCTGACAGTTGTATAGGGAAAAGCAGGTCACGTTAATGTGCTAGTTGACGGCTGAGGGGGTCACTATGTGAACACGTGTGTTTCAGGCCGGTTGCGAAGTCTGCACTCGCACAGCTGGACACGGTGCTCAGGGCACGTCTGTTAAGGCCAAACACTGCGGGGGAGATTTACGACAGGCTGCAGACACGAGGGATTAAACGCAAATGCTAAACTGAGGTCTGCATGTCTAAACCAGACTCACAGCCTGTCTTTCTTTCTTTCCTGCCTCGCACAAATCTTTCCTTCCTCTGGATTTCACCCACATCTTTGCACTTCCTGCCTGTCTTCTCTATTAACAACGTGATTGTCAGCTTCATCTACATTCGTTTACCTTAATGGACAATAAAACTTCCATTTCCCTAATTAGTTTTTTGTAGGTTCTTAAGCAGAAGAAAGTAATTTTTTTTAACCAGTGACCATGCCAGCTGTAATCACACTAATGGCAGATATCAAAGAGGACGTGGAATCACCATGTTAAGAGTTTTCATATGTTCCGTCCTCACTATTCAGGGACTCCTGGCTTCTTTTAGAGTGAACACAAGGTTCCCCCTCTTTTTTCCACCCAGAGGCAACCAAACCTTTATGCACCTTCCCACATTGTGGCACCAGTGGGTGTTACGCAGTGTATTCCAGTTAGTTATGCCAATGCCAATGTTCCGTGGTTCCTTCCAGATGTGCTTGGTGTTTTTTTTTTGTTTTTTTTGCGTCAGTACAGAGAATCACAGGCTGAGACATTCATACAGCCAGGGGCCCACAGCAAGCCCCGGCACACACCCCAGGTACTCGGAGCCGATCTTCCTCTTCTTTGTGCTCATTGCAAACATTCCAGAGGAGCTGAGAAGGATCATCTCCATGGATACAGGAACGCATACAGACACTCGGGCAGGCAAGTGTAAGGAGTACCAGCTGTGCACATAGACCACTGTCAAAGGTGGCTGGGTTATTCATTTTTGAAAAAAAACAAAAACATTGTTATAACTCATATTTAAGGTCCAATGTAGAACGTTTAAGGATCTGCAATTTCAGAAATTGAATATACAACCCAGACATGTGTATATATATATATATATATATATATATATATATATATATATATATATATATATATATATAATAATTCATTTGAAGGCGCCTTTCAAGACACTCGAGGCTATATTATATAGCCTTACAATAAGCCCTTTTATGTGTACTTTAGACTAAGGATTTGCCCTATTGCACTGTAAATGGACAGAACCTGCATTCTGGGTTTTAAAGAAGAAGGTTACCAAGCAAGCAAGGAAAACAATATTCTTTCTGGTATGCGAAGGCCCCCAGTTCCCTGAAACATTTCTGAAAAGGACGTCCTTTGTGCGTTGCAATCTGCCGTCTCTTTCCAAATTCCTGTGCATTTAAAAGAAAATCACTGATGCGTGCACTGATGATTACTGTACCTTTCTTGCTGATTTCTTTTACATTTTTTAGATGAAAATATCACTTCGACTTTGGGTCTTTTATCATTAGTCTATTAGTACATCAGCGTCATATTTCCTGAGACATCTTTAAATGACATTTAATGTTCGTTTGAATGAATTTGGTAAATAGGAGAGGGTTTTTTGACCTGGTCTAAGGTCAAAAAACAATATAATATCTCCAAGCTAGTCACATAGCCTAGCTAGGTACAAGTCATAATCCTACAAACGCCTTGAAAGATCAGTAATAAACTCATCGTGTTTGTGCTATCCTAAGTATATATGCCCTGCTATTTCTCAGCCACAGCAATTTCTCAAAATCTCTGTTGGTTGCCTGGCAACCTTATGGTGATGACAGGACTTCAGGAAGTGACCGTTCCTGACCAAGGAATAGTTGCAGGCCCTGCAGAACTGCTCGCCGTTAATTAGTGCGCTCCAGAGGTGCTTGTAGGTGGATTTTGTTACGTTTGAACCCAGCTAGTTTGTTTCTTTCAATTTCCAGTCTTTTCCTCCTACGATAATCTAATTGGCTGGACAGCCAGAAATCTCATTAAAAAAAAGAGAAAATGGAAACATTTCTGTGAAATACAGTCCTCTGATATCATTAATGCAAACAAAATAATCTTTAAAAGTCTCTTTTGCTGACATACGATGAAAGCAAATGAGTGGGTTTTTACATCAGATAAACTGTAAACCATGGGTTGCTTTGGTTTAGGCAGAGATCGGGTGACTGAAACTGTCCCTTTTTCCCCAGTGGACCTACCATGTGTGAGCGGACATAGCTGACATTCTTTCAGGGCTAAACAGTGGAGGGGACTTCCTACTCATGACTGAATGATTTCATTATGAAACACAGCACATTCTACGGGGAGAGTCACTTAGCCACAGCTGAGTGGGTACACGCTACGAAGGGTTAACGATGGACCAGGGTAGTTAAGGCAGGACATACAGACTGTGGTTTTGCCTGAGGAGCTGCCACAAAGCCTGGCTTTGTCCAAACTGGAGCTGTAAGCATAAGGTCAGGGCCTCTGGGGGCATTCTTTCTCAAGACAAAGAAGAAGGTAATGAGTAACAGAGGGGGGGCGAGAAAAATGTGTGTTTTGTTTTCATCTCAAGCATGTGTTTGTCCACCCCTAAAGACATCCTGTCCTCTTTTTTTTTGTCATCACCAATAAAGATGATATGAACATCTGCTCGAGCTCCGGTTGGTTGTCAATCAATTTTGGATTCACGCTACGCAGCGGCATGTTATGACACGCTTGCGAGTTTGACAAGTCTATACACCTGGAAAACATCGCAAGGGACTCGCAGTTCTGTTTGACTCTGCCCTAATGGATTTACTCTCAAAATCAGCTGCTTCAGCACACAACACAAAGTGTGTGATGAATGAGAACTCATAAAAATGCAAAAAAAAAACGTGAGCGAAAAGAGGTTTATCAGAAAAGTTGAAGTGAAGAGTTTGTGTGTTTGTGTGAGAGTGAAACCTCTGTTCTTGAACAAGAGATTTCCATAGCACCTAAAAGCCAATGTTTCCAGCCGATAAACCTGCATCCTTGAGTTGGTCATGGATGGGAACAGACTGCATCTGTCTAGCTGTTGGATGCCATACATTTCACCCTGTCCCTTTTTTCCCTTTATTTATTTATTTAATCCTCTCTGCGAATCAACTCTTGGACGTAGACGAGTTTATGTCGACAGAAATCCATTACGCTCAAAGAACGAACCACCGGCACAAGCTGCTTGAACATTCCTCAATCATATCATTAAACGTCTTCATTAGATATGGAGCAATAATATAGCGTACAAAAATAGACGTGTAGATCTGCACGTAATCCGTTAAACTGTTTGTAAAACAAGAACTGTTTAACCCCAGTCTGGTTTCTCGTTCTCTTCTTTCCCATAATACGATTTTCCTTCGTGACAGTCGCGAGCATACATGAAAATAAACCCTTGATTAATTTCACCACTTAATTCCATATCCTATTTGTTATGCTTCATCCCCCGAGCTCTGTCTCCAAAATGTCAGGCCACCGCCTGCAGGAAGTCATAAGCCTCATTTGATTTCATGTCAAACATTTGCATTTTACGGCACAAAGGGAATACATCTACTGACATATTTGATAATATAAAAGGCTGTTTTGCAGCTTACAGGTGAAGCGTATATACCATGGCATTAGGAATAAATTGTTGCTATAATGATTGCCCTCCGCCACACCAGCAGAACACAGACAGTGCATGCACCTGAAAAAAATATCTGACCTTGTTGTAAGTCAGAAGTGCCAGATAAATTCAGCTGCATATCACCCTTGTAGCAGATTGTTGTTGTTTTGTTGTTGTGTTTATTTAATCTAGGATTATCCAGGCATGACATTAGCTGCCTTGTAAAGAAAAAAAGACTTCTTGTGTTCAAATGTTTTTCCCGTTGCTTACAGTAATTGAAATGTTGCAGAGAGTTTGAAAGACATGCTTGAAGAATTTTGATATTCCTCTGGTTGATGAATATCGATAGAGTCAACAGACCTTTTTTTTAAGTCCAATGTTATGTTTTTGCCAGTGTTTGTCTGTCAGTTTGTTAAAGAGCAGCTAAAAATAAAGGACAGAGTGTAGTGAAATTGTCTTGGGGATGTAAGTTATAGCCACAAAGGAAGACATTAATAGAGTGTTTGGTGGTGCTGTGGATCCAGATATAGGATAAAAAAATATTGTTATCTTTTCTAACTGTGATTTTAAAAAACTGTGACAGATAAAGAAAATGTCAGTTAAAGGAAAATAAATACAGATCTAGCTTCAGGACTTAAAAAAGAAGAACAAAATTGTTGACCTTATGGAACAGGGGAGTGCGGTATATACATGTGAAGGAGTATTAGGGCCAACCAAAAAAAAAAAAACAGCAAAAAATAAAATCCAGCACAAAAAAGCCATGCAAAAAAAAAACTGTCATTTTTGTCTAACTTTTTTTTTGCATATAATGGCCCTTTTCCAATATATAATTCCAGTATGACTCGGCTCTGCACGGTCCGACTCTTCTAGGTTTGGTATCGTTTTCCATTATTATAGTATCTCCTCAGCATGGGCGGAGTCAGCTCCTGCATGAAACTGCTGTGGCGTTTTATAGGCGAAACTAATAAAGAAATTGTTTACTGAATCATTATAATCAGTTAAGTTAAATAGATTAGTTCAGTACTTCCTGCATGGACACACAAGCACATATTCCGTCTGACACAGCAGTGCTGTCGCTAAATACACCAGACCCCTCTGTTAAATATTGAGATTTTAAACATTTCCTTGCCATATGTTGGAGATTAACGAATGTTTTAGTATTGGCTCAGCTCGCTTGGAACCTCCCCAGAGTAGGTACTAAAAAAAGGTGCTATTGCTAATGGAGAGCAAAACAAAAAACAAGTAGCCGAGCCGAGTCGTGCTGGAACCGTGTAGTGGAAAAGCGCCATATGTACGATCCGATCTGGATGATGAAAAACAACTAATAAGTTATTCAATGAATTTTACAACCTCCTTAACTTTTGCAAAAACAATCACTCATATTGATAAGAACGATCCTTTTGAGTGTAAGGAGGTCACGTGACATCTTCTGACAACATTTCAAGCCGTCAGAGTTCACCACTCATTTTAAACCAACAAAGATAATACAAAGTATCACAGAACTTGACAGACTGACAGACTGAATATATCTGGCCCTTATCAAATATAATATATCTGTCCCACAGCTGACATTATTCCAGACCTGCAGTAATGCGATATGTTCAAATTTCAGATAAACTCTCCCTCATTCTACTCCAGAGAACACTTAGAAACCAGAATGAAATGAAATATTGATATTCTAATTAACAAATTAAGGCGCTCTAAAGTCAACAGTCTGCCAGTTTCTCTCACTGGACGCCACTTTAAATAGAGAAATCCTTGTATTTATTTATTTTTATCACTGTGTGATTGTCTTATAATATATTGATTATCGCAGAATCATTGTATCATTATATTATTAGTATTATGGACCATGTGTCACATATCGTATTGCGAGGTATTCTGTGATTTCCCACCCCTAGTGGCGATTGCTGGTCTTTGAAACAGTTTATGTGACAACAGGCCCAGTTGTTTATTCTTTACATACATTCTGCTCTCTGTTTCTTTAATAGAAAAGGCTCTGTGTGGAAATCTGAAACAAGGAAATGCTATAATAGTCTTTTCATTTACAGTGTATAATATGTACAAACATAAATCAGCTACATATCGTCGAGCAAACACACACAACGGGCTGCTATTTTATTATTCACGATTATAGACTTCAATTGCAAAATATGCATGTTATTGAGACAGAAAAGGCTGCAGTGTTGTGTATATATTTCTACATTGCCACCTGTTCCTCCAATCATCATGCATCAGCCAATTGTCCGTGCCAGCCCACTGCTCCATTGACTCCCAGAGACGCTGAGCTTCCCTGGTAGTGACAATTTTGTTATTCTGTGCTGTCTCATCAATTGAAGCTGGGCTTTCCATGGGGTTTAATGCACCACACTTCTACAGGAATGTATGAATTTGAGTCAGATGACTCTGAACGGGACCGTATCTATGTTCCCCGGGTCCTACGTTCCCCGCTTTGTATGTGACCGGGGAACGTAGGACCCTTTTTTAGAGAAAGGGTCCTATGTTCCCCGGTGTTCACCCAAAAGGACCCGGGGAACATAGGACCCTACCCCTAACCCCTTACCCTTACCCTTACACTTACCCTTACCCTAACCCTTTACCCTGGAGCTCCACACCCAGGCTTCCACAAAGTGGGGAACATAGGACCCTTTTTTTAATAAAAGGTCGGATGCTCCCCAGGGGAACATAGGTACGACCCCCTCTGAACACACTAGTCATATAGTTGATTGTGATCTAGCGCACTTTTAGTAATGAAATGTAAATACAACAGTATTTCTTTTATGACATTTATAATAAGCAGAGCCGCCTTAGAACAATTGCCTCTGCCCACTATATACCAAAAAATGGTTTTGATTCTGACTTGTATGATGGGATCTACTGACACTGTGGGAAAATGAGTGGCCTTGGCAGAGGTTTGTGCTCTCTGAATGCTATTATCTATCCTGCATCTGACTCCGTCTCTATTCCATTGTGAATGTGTATGCTCATGCAAATGAAGAGGAGTAAATACTCACATTCATGTGGAGATAATCGATGTGTTCTTTCTCATGGCCACCTGTACACCGCTGAGACTGGGGCTGTAATTAAGAGATATCTATGCAAATGCTGCGACAGGAGATTGCGAATCAGCCCCACTCCCAGACAAAGCATCGATTGGTCCAATTTAGCGAGCTGTACCTGTGGGTATGTGTGTTTAACCGCGGCGAGATGATGTTTTTTTCAAACCTGGCAAAGGTGTATGCAAATGCCTCACCACTAAAACCTTCGTCTGCGCTCAACGGCATGACAATAATTGTTCATTATCAGTATACTTCAATGTGACTAGTGCTTTTTTCAGTGTGTTGTGAGTCATAAGAGCTTTGTCCTCTCTTCATGCCTGAAGTGCAGCGAGAATCGATACGCAGAAGGGCAAGGGGGACGTGTGATACTTGATGACAAAATACCTTCAACCTGCTGAAACTGCACATTTCCTCCTGCGGGCTGACCACATGCTTCCTGAATGTTAGTGTTGGCTGGAGGCTGCACCCAGTTGGAAACCTACGCGTAGTTACTCGCAGCAGTCATTTTGAATTTATCGCACTCAATGGCTGCACTGGTGCTCAGTAATTTGGTCGTTTCTATGTAAATTACACTCTTCGCCACCATAGTGGGATGTTGTACCGCACAATAGCTCGGCTCGTTCCACAATAGTACACTGTTACATCAAAAATGACTGAAGGTAATCATGAGAAAATGTCAAGTCAGTCGTCAGATGCATATAGAGGAAGGCGTTTAGGACAGGCATATAAGGAAGGGAAGTTGTTTTGGGTTGCGTCCAGGTGCTCTATCCTTGGAGGGGGAAGTGGGAAGAGCCCACTAGAGACAAACATTAGGGAGGTTTATGGCTGACTCTGCACTTTGACTGTCATTTGACAAAACTGTATATGGCTTACTGTGGGTGAGATGGGAGTGCCTATTGGACACAGAAGAATGGGGTAGTGTATGAAATGCATGAAACATGAATCATGGCTTCTCTGCCTTTCATAAACTTGGACTCAAATCTTGGCAGCTCTACAAGCCATGTAATGTCACTGCTCTCACTCAAACATTATTATCATGTCTGTCCTTGACAACAATGTCACTTGATCGCATTGTTATACTGGAATTATCCCAGGGAAAATCGGATTTCTGTTGTGCCCATTTGCACCAGCTGCTGCCAGGGAAAGCGCTCATTTTTGAACAAGAGCAGTCTTGTGATGAGTTTCACAATAGGACATACCAGGACAAGGTTTAAGGGTTTGGTTATGCAAGAGTGCAAGAGAAATTAATTCATATGACTGGGATTGTGTTAAAACAAAGGCTCATACAGGGAATCATACAGTTCACATACTGTTTTAATTCAAGGTATGTTGTAAAATTCTGGACCACTATAGCGCTGTGGAGCAATATTTTAATTTTGATAACAGTTTTTGGGGATAGTGTCGAACATGGTGTATCCCAGCTGTTTCACAAACTTTATGAATGCTGGTGAGTCTCTTAAAGTTTTTGTCTGTTGACAAAGTCCAAGCCCAGCTAACATAGGGCGAAAGGTAGGCCATACATTATTTTATTTAAAAAGCATACGTATAATTAAATTAAATTATATGATATATTAAATTATAATGAATACAAAATATTTGAATGCAGTGTACACAAAATCCGATTTGAGAAACAGTGTTGGGTTTCGTTCTCTGACGTAACTGGCAACCCGTGGTTGCTCGGCAGCTGAGACTCTACTGACTGCAATGGTTGGTAGACGGTGGTAGGTGGCGCCACATGCCAAAACATGATTTCAAAACATAAACATGATTTGCAGTCTGCAAATTATTTTTTTTGATGCAAATATTTTGGCTGTACTGTTGTTGTTGGTGAGTTCAGTTTGTTATATGAACATTATTCCTGAGTCTCTGTGACATATTAGGAGGATTTTATGGCCAGTTTTAGCTTTAGATTTATTACATAATGCACCTTTAAGTTTGCAAGTTTGTGTATCATTCGTTATGTTTAAAGTGTGGCCAAAAATGTTAAATAAGTTGAAATACATTGATCATGATCCCTGAATTTAATCAGGCGCCCTTTGTTTGGACAGTTGTCTTTGGTCACTTTTGTTCTTTCTTTTTCCCTTACCTCCTTTAGTTTCCTGTGTCTGTTCCTTATTTCCTGTTTTTTCCTGAGTTTTGCTTCCTTTCCTGTGTTCCCTTTTGATTGTCTGTCCCACCCTAATATGTTTCACTCGTGCCTTATTATGCCTGCCCCACACTAGACGATTTTCAAATATGACTTAAAAAAACGTGGGAGTCCTGAGAAAGCACAGACTACACGATATGCATGATGACCACATACTTGGCTTTTAATGAAACAAATTCAGGGAGGAAATACTAGGGATTTGATCTCACAGAAACTTGTGTGATTTAACGTGACTTCAGAATATAAACAGACATGGAGGCGGACTGCCTGTGTCATCATTTAATGGCTATTGTTTGTGCGATGTTTTGTGCTGAGAAATGCAACAACAACAAAAAAAAAGCTGTGGATGAAGTCATAGTTGAGAAGAATCAATCAAGTTACGGTTCTAAACAAAAATCAATCCCCCCATCACTGCTCAGTCAAAAATATCAAATACTTTACAAACGTCAAAATTGTGTCTGTTAACCTCTCACATTACAGGATCATTTGGCCAGATGATCTGTTCAAATCAGTCTAAAATCAGAAGGCACCCATGATTGTCGGAAGGGCCATCAGGACCGACATCTGGCCAATTATCCTCTAGTGTAGAGTGGGGAAGACTTAAGTCTCACCTGTGTTTAGTTATCCCTGCCTCCCTAGTGTATTTAGGGCCAATTCCAATTCCTATCTTAACCCTCAATCTTAACCCTCAAGCTCAACCCTTAATCTTAACTGGCCCTCAAAACAAAGTGTTGAGGGTTATTTTGTCACTTAGAAATGGGACACCCCTTAAATGCAGATACGTCTTCAGACTGTGGGGGGCAGAATAACGCGAAAGCTGCGTCCAGTCTGTCAACTCCAAAAAAGAACACATTTACGTCACGATTATTTATTACGATCCGTTTGTCAGTCAAGTTATTAGGTTGTCAGTTAGTTATAAGTTGATACTCATACAAATACCACAACCACGGACATATTCAGCTGACAGTTACCGCACACCACTGCTTATTGAAAAGTAAACGATAGCAAATGATGGCACCGGATCGCTTGGCCGCACTGGCCGGCTATTGACAAAAGATGGTAAAATAAAAATAAATGACGTCAGTTATCCATAATATGGGCCTAAACTAAGATAATACAATGGTTTTCATAATTGTTATATCTTTATTAACAAAGAAAATACTTAATTTGTAGCGTACTCGTTTCGCTGCTTTCGACGACATCTTTGTTTTGTAAAAACACGCAATGCATTCTGGGTAGCCCTTGCTCCCAATGGTGGTCTCGGAAGATCTCAATATTGAGGGCGATACGGCCCTCAAACTTGCCCCTCAACTTAATTTTTCTGAGAGTCGCACTTGCACTTGCACTAGAGGGAGCGCGCATTTTTGAGATTGAGGGTTAAGATTGAGGGTTGAGCAAGGAATTGGAATTCACCCTTTGTCTCTGCGCTCCCCACTGTTGTTGCTACATTTGTCTATTTCAGTTACATTTGTTCAGATTCTTATGAGTTTATTACAGGTTTACAGGTGGTGGCTATAACATATTCTGTAACTGACTGAGAATTTGTTGTGGGTAATCTGAGGGGAAAAAAAAGAAGAGCATCATGTAACAAAGAAGGACAAAATCATGGTGTATATATGTATCCGGTGAGCAACTTTGATGACTGTTGTGTCACTTAAAAGTGTCTAAATAAGTCGACATCTACTTTTATAAGATGACATAATCCACCGCAGGTCAACAGGATGGCTGAAAATGACACAGACAAAGAAAATCTGGAGGTGACTATTCTAGGATAATCTTAATTGCATGCTATTATGCAGACACGCACGCACACACACACCTGTAACTTGACTCAAATTACACGTCTGAGACATCCAGGCCTCCATTGCCAGGAGCTACGGCAATTATACTGTACTCTGACACAAGTGCGGGGTGAGGCTTAGTGTCTAAACCCTTCATGACATCCTTATGTTACCAATACCGTGGGGATAACAATGCAGGGTGTAGTGGTTCACTTCCTTTCTCACCGAGAGTCAATTCAAGCAAGTAAACCTGCTATGGTTTTACCAATATAGTGTAGACAACACACATCCTGCATGTGGGAGGTTTAACTCTCCCACAGCACTGGACAGACAGGGCGGGGGTTGCAGGAAATTCACAGAGCTGAATCATTTTATGAATTAGCACGACTGATTTCAACAAAACAAGATTTTTTTTTAAAGTAGTGATGTGGCTCCTTGTTATCAGTTTGTCTGTGTCCTTCTCCCGTTGCCCTTCCCCTTACCTCCTGACCTGCTTCCTCGTCGCTGTTTCGCCTCATCGCTTCTGTTTGGCCCGTGCAAATATTGCCATTGTGAGATCCTGCGAGCAGTGATTGATTGCGGGGAAGCAGCCAAATCACTTGAGCTAGTTACAAAGACATCTTCCCCACAGAATCAATGCCACTGAAAGAGGAACCAAAATCGTTTCAGGGTTCCACTTTTCCTCGTCGCACTTTCTTCCAAGAGTGGAACGGCTAGTATTTTCCCTCATTTCGTCTCATTTCAGCCCCCGACCACCACCACCACCACCACCCAGCCTTCGATTTTTTGAACCACCTCATTTATTCTATATCATTTATCCTTTAAAGGAGAAAATAGGTGCTTATTGAAATATTGTTTGAAATATCACACTGACATCAGCTAGTGTATATGAGTCGATTTTAATGGCAAGATTTGTAGCCTCCCATCAGGTAATGGAAAGGATATAGAGACGGGCTATGAGATGCACTAAGAAACATCCCCAGTAAAGGGCAAAGCGAATGTGACTAAATGATTAATTATTTTGTGTGTTGACTTTTATGACCCTCCTGCTTTGCTTTGTCATGTGAACTTTATGGGATATATATATGTATGTATATGTCATCTGTGGTTCCAGACTCTATCCCACAGCAAAATGAGTAATTATTCATTATTCAGCAGGATATTACCAGAAGACAATTTTGATCACTTCACTTCCATTCCTCAATCAGCAACTAACAAATCACAGTTTAGGGATCATAAAAAAAGACACAGTGTTCCAGTCAACACACGGAGCGGTGGGGGATTCGTTTGAAGTGAGCATTCAAATAGACGAGAACAGCGATTCCCAAACTTTTTATACTGAGTGCAACCCGAGATAATGTTGAGCTTTCAAAGTGCATTTCACAGGAGGCAGATTTATGTTAAGTGTTTTCAGCCACAGTCACACTTGCAAAGTAAGCTAGCACCAGAACAAGATTTCAGACACTGCGAGGTGCGGCTCCTCTCTCTCTTTCCTCCCTCGAAAGTAATGCTTTCAGTGACAAAGATGTGATATCTCTAAAACCCTAATCTGATAAGAAATCGGATCTGCATCTTCCTTTTTCTCACACATGCTTCAGACACTGGTGGGAGCCAAAACTGGAGCGAGAGATAAGGTGATGCTCACATTGCTATTTTTTTTTTTTTTTTCAACTCCAGGCTCTGGTTAAAATCCTTCCACTCCACTGCTCATAAGTATTTCTGATAGTTTCCCATGCACCATACCATAGTTTGAGAGCTATGGGTTTAGAAGAAAAAAAAAAGATGAACATTTATTTAATTTTTTTTTCCAAAAAAATGTTTTTCTATTTTTTTGGGAACTCGAGATCTCGACTTTGAAACTCGAGAATTCAAAAAAAATAAATGTTTTCGTCTTTTTTGTCACTTCGGGGGCTCGGTAAATTCAAGGATTTAGCGAATGAATCATGTATAGTAGACCAGAGTTTTTCCAAGGTGATGAGCCATTACATGGGAAGTGGGGAAATGAGTGGAAGGGGCTGAATCAAATATTAACTGCAGCTCTGAGATTGAGATCTGAGATGCCTCTGCTTGAGGATCACTATTATTCAAATGCAAATGAAACAGAATGAAACAGATGTGGAAAAAGTCTGTGCTATACTGTATACTGTAGCTAAACAGAAGGAAGCAGTAATATAACATTATGTATGCCAACTGCTTGCTGTAGAAAAAAAACAAAAAAAACAGAAGAAGAATTATAAAGACAAAATAAATGTTGAAAATCTTTATCATTGTAAATTATTGTCAATAAAAATTGCAGTTTCTTGCCAATACACAGCCCTAATGTGCACAACAAATACCAGAAGATTAAAACAGAAACAGAGACGCACACCTGGTCCACAGATTCAAACAAACTTCTGCTCTCACTGACAGACAAACAAGTGGAGGGTGATGTTGTGACTACGCTCGCAGAGGGGCAGGCAGATGGGTGACTTTGTGTGTGCAGGCTTAAAGAATGCAAGCGTGCTGAGCAGGAACAGCAAAGTCAGGATTGGCCACGACCTCAGCCATGTCCTGTTTTTATAACCTCCAGCCTTTAAAAAAGAAAAAAAACACCCCGTCTGTCTGCCATCGCTGGATATCTGCAATTTCTCTCTGTTTGAAGTTCCTGCTGGACACGCAGGCCTGTATTACACGCTCATGGAGCAATCTGGTGAAAACAATCAGTGTGCATGGGTACATGAATGCCGTCAGCAGGCTTGTATTTCATGCTTCTTCTATGATTCAAAGGCATGTTACCCACACCTAAGATAGTTGACCACCAGAACTAATCTATCCGTCTTGTTGCCTGTCAACATGTTGCCCTTCATAGGTATAAGTATGGCCCTATGCACCCTCTCGCTACCTCTCTTTCCATGGCTGTTCTTCACCTCCCTCCCTTTCCCCTTCCCAGGTGCTCTCATAACTCACCGGGCCTCAAATCCCACGTGGGCATTCCTGAACTTCAGAGGCGAACCCGCAGATGAGAGCCCGGATTTATGGCTTGCTGATGGGCAGTGGAGGGGGGGGGGAAGGTGATAGCGTCCACTTCAAAGTGGAGGAAGCGTTTGTTGTTGTTCTCTCTGGCGCTCGCTGGTGCGCACACATGCACAGCTCCCGCTTCCCCTCTGTGCCTCTGACAGCTGTAGTGCTCAGTCACTGGTTTACACACAGTCGCACAAACACCTCTCATAGCTTCCATTCCATTTTATTTTGGTGTGTGTGTGTGTGTGTGTCACATGCATGACTTGGTATAGGTGGATTCTTCAACATTTGCCTCTCATATCCTCACACACCAACGACAAAAAGAACTGTTGCAGACAAGATTATGGCTCCGTCCCTATACGTCCCTCTTGATATTTCCCCTTGGTTTTGAGTGCCCTCAACCATAAATTCCCCTCGTTGAGGGAAGTGGTATTGGGACATCACTACATGCATATTAGCGTAGTGAACGTAACGAACGTGCTAACCTACATCACATGTTGACAATTCTACCGGTGGAGCGTGCTACTATTTTCCTTCAGAAAAAATGCCGGCGGATCCGCTGTTTGTTTCTCTCCGTCAACGCCGGTTTTTCTCCGTCTTCGTAAACGCTATATCACGACTGTGATTGAAATCTGACAAGTCCAGGGTAATCGTGTTCAAGTGAACGCCGGTACACACTTCCAAAACACTGACAAAAACTATCCAGATGTAGCAGAGCTGGCTGGCGGCTGTTTGCCGGGTGCTTCGAGAGCGTTTGCCCGTCATGCATGCAGCTCTGCGTGGTGGGCGTGCTCTCTCGGGGCACTCTGCGGGTAGCCGCTCGCTAGCTAGTGAGCCAACTGCTTTCATAAATCGTCACTTATTTTCTGACATTAGTGTTCAAAGCTCAGCGGTCCGTTGGATGTGTATCAAACCAACATATTCCAACACAATTCGACATTGTAACATGCTTATTAGCATGTATGGTATATCAGCCGGATCCCTGAATCCGCAAAGCATCATGGGTAATTTCATCTTCCACTTCTTTTTAAGCCTGCACCAGAGCTCACTTCATTTTGAGGGTTGATTACAAGGGCAAAATCACATTTCCCGTAGCTCCTCCCTACACGTGAACGCACATGATGTAGGGTTAGGGGGAAAATGTAGGGTTAGGGGAGGTATTGGGACAGGGCCTTAGTCTTTAATTTTTTCAAAGGTGACCCTTCAGTGATTGCATGTGAGCATTTTGTTATTGCACCTGCATGAAGTATTCTTCTTCCTCTCAAATGCCACTTTGTGTGACTTTGCGTACAAAAAAAATCAAAGGTCACAGACAGCTGTTGTGAGTGGAGTGGAGGTGTATATTTGTATATGTGTGAGAGAGAGTGTTTGTATTTGAGTGGGAAAGCAGCCCCTCCATTCCCAACCCGGTCGTGTTACACTGCAGAGGCCTGTGGTGTGTGTGTGTGTGTGTGTGTGTGTGTGTGTGTGAGGTTGATGGATGTGTGGAGCAGTGTCGTTCCCCAAAGCCGGATGTTTAATGAACCCTGCTCTGCCTCTGTAACTTTGGGGCTGATTGATTACAAACAAAGGTCATTAACATGCAGGGGTGCTGCCTCTTAACAATGCAACAGAGCTTTTCACATCAGATTACACATAAAGCATGGGAAAAGAAACGTTGCTTTTGCACACAGTGAGCTGCTCATTAAATTAAAGCAGTGCTGTTATCAAACTTCCCCTTTGCCGCAAGTAATCACCCAAGACGAGAAACAAAGCTGCGTGATGATTGATAGACAATTTTCACATTAATAGTGCAATGCCAGCTATTCCCCACTAGCAGCACTGTTTTTCCCTCTTTGACTTTCCCAACAAATGGGTGAAGAGCTGTGGTAATTCGTGGCTGTTATTCCCAGTATCCAGGGCAATCAACAATGTTCCAGTCGTCCTGCTGCTTGATCAGAGCTGTGTTTGTTAAGTCTCCTCTTTCTTGTGGTCTGGCCTACCAACTAAGATCAGCCAGGCATTACAAAAAGCAAAATCTGCATCTTCCTTTTTTTTTTTTTTTCCTCTCACATAAAATCTGAGAACATGATAAAACTACTCTGGTACAGATCAAGGCAAGGGTATAAAACCGTTTCTCCAACTTCGAATTAAGTGCTCCCAGGAGCACAGTGGTAATTGTAAAATGTTCAAAGTTGAAAACAACGAAGACCAAATTGAGTAACTGGCCATGAGGGGCCTTGGTCGGGGAGGTGAGTAACCCAACAGATTACTTTAAAGAGCTCATGACATTGCTCTCGGAATGAATGCTATTACCTTCCACATATTTACACACTGTTGAAACGAGGTGTGAGGGAGGCTATTGTCCTCACATTGATTGACCTTTAGAGGAGCCAAATGGAAGACGACTTACTCTCTGGCCCACTTTAAAGGGACACTGTGTAGTATTTATGGGTTTATATAACCCAAAATCCACTTTTTATACATATTATGTGCTCCTGCATTGTCTAGTCGCTGTATAATATTCTTTGTTTCATTTTCGTAGTGTTTCAAAAAGTCATGTAAAATATCATGGTCGCGGGCCGCGGTTGCATTGCCACTGTTAGCAGCGAGACGCCATGTTTCTACCGGAGCCTGTGAGGACAAACGCGAGAGAACAAATCTAGCGTCGCTTTACTCGTAGCGGAAGTCCCGCCTCCACTCTCTCCGCCTCGTCTGCTACGGCCGCGGTAGCTCGCCCTCTCCCTCGCCTCACGAACCTCATCTGCTGACACGGAGGAAGACAACGAGGGCGACATTTGACCGGCCGCGGATGCCGTAGCGCTCAGGGAAGGGAGGGGGTGAGCAGAGGAGCAGTTCTTTGTTGTAAATGTCAGCCTCTCCTCTAGATGGCACTATAAACTACTTACTTCACCTTTAAACCAGAATGAATGAATGGGTATTAACATGCGGCTCTGGTGGCCACATCAAGATCAGATTACTATCCAATCATAGTCATCCCCCTCTTATTCTGCAAAGATTTCCAGCAGCAGACTGCAGCGTCACATAGTTGTTGTGGGTGGAGTGGAGAGCCGATGCATTTACTCTTCTATACAACGTGGTCACAATGCGTCTCCAACCACCTCCCCAAGTGGTTTGGCGGATCGGATAACAATCCGTCCTCAATGCATCTTGGGTGTATTAACACCTGTACTGACAAGTGTTCAGGTTGCGTTACGATTGTAATGCAATCATATAGAAAACACATTTTAATGCCAGGTGTAAAAGGGGCCTCTGTTATAGAGGTCTTTTCGTTACCGCCGTTGCCTCCATCTGTGGTGTTTACCAAAGGGATAGCGGAGGGTGATGTGTCTGAGGAAGGGGATGATGAGAAGGAAATTTCTGGAATGAGGCCATGCACTGTATGTTTGAACCGCTATGTAATAGCTGCTGCCTGAGGAGGGAGAGACCAGAGAAAAGCAGGCTTATCCCCTCAAAGGGCATGCTGTATCCAAATGGTACATCGGGTTGGGGTGAGGCAGCCGAACGACTCACACTGCACTTTGTTTAATCTCCTGAGTACAAGATAATTCATCAAAAATCTCAAAGCACATGTGAGGGCATCGCAACCCTTCAATTTCAAAAGGGATACTGGAAATGGTGTTATTCTTTTGTATACAAACGTGCAGGGGACATTATAAGATCACAGAAACATGATTAAAGAGTTTACTTTGAAGTCAATGGGAATTTGAGAGCGTTTTCTGGAGAGATGGGGAAACTGTGACAGATGTAAAATCATGTCAGCAACTCTCTATCAATCAGATAAAAAAAATAAAAGAAATCTTATCCAGTCATAGCTTAGAGATGAAACAGGCACATCAAAGGATTTGAGGATCAGTTTGGAGTAAGAATCAATATAGTTAAGTATGTTTGATTTTATGTAATGAATTAAAGAAGTGACTAAACCGGTCGATTTATTTTCAATCCAGGTGTTGGAACACTACAGAGGAAGGTGTGGGTGATGAAGGCAACATGAGTGGAAATAAGGCAAATCAATAACTAACTGCAACTCTGCTGTTAAAGGGTAATTCTCTGGGACAATATATAGCTATGGTGTGCAAAGAGAAGAGAAGAAGGAAGCAGTAATGCATCACTGCGAATGCCAGCTGATGTAAAACACCAAAGAAGGAGGGGAAATAAACAAAAGTTAAAAACGTCCCCATTATCATTAAATGATAAAAAAGAAAAAAAGCAGGATGTTATTTTCAAAAAAAATTAACCTTTCTTTTTGATAGGACTCCTTTTTTAATATCAAGCAATGCCGAATACCTTACCTATGACGAAGCATGTAGCAATATGAGAGTAACAATGAAACAGAAAGAGAGAGAGAACATGAAAGACCATCAAGATCACAAGAGGGAAAGAGATGAGGTTAGAACACCGATGTTCATCGATGTTTATCAATCCATCGTTTACACTGCTGTGATTAATTAACTACATTATACTGATGACTGAAATCTGAAAGCTGTAGGACTGCAGGCCCATGTAGAATAAAGAGCACTGATTACATTAAGCCCCTATGGGACACCCAACAGATGGTTTGCATGTGTATAATCTGTTACAATACACTGTGAATATGGTGTGACAACGAACATCCAGCACTAAAAACATGGAGCGGTACATTGTAGATGATGTGATTCCATGCATTTTAAGAGGAGAGAGCAGGAAGAGAGCGAGCAGAGCGGATGACAGACACAACAGAAACACAGCTACTGGAGAAGGTGAAGGGGAGGAGAGTAGCAGGGGGATATACGTCAGACAGTGTTGTGTGTCATAGTTCAGATTTGTCGCCGTTCCAAATCGAAGCGCCGCGAGACAAGGGCAACTGGACAACAAGCTAACCAAACCATACTGTACTGCACCAAACCAAGCGCTACCATGACGAAACACAGCTTTAGGGCGAATTCCAATTCCTTGCTTAACCCTCAATCTTAACCCTCAATCTCAAAAAATGTGCCCTCCCTCTAGTGCAAGTGCTGTCCCGATTCTCAGTAAAATTAAGTTGAGGGGCGAGTTTAAGGGCTGTATCGCCCTCAATATTGAGATTTTCCGACACCACCCTTGGGAGCAAGGGCTACCCAGAATGCATTGCGCGTTTTCACATAAGAACGATGGCGTCGAAAGCAGCGAAGCGAGTGCGATACAAATTAAGTATTTCCTTTGTTAATAGAGATATAGAAATTATGAAAACCATTGTAATATCTTAGTTTAGACCCATATTGTGGATTACTGACGTCATTGTTGCGTAACATTTATTTTTATTTTACGATCTTTTGTCAACAGCCGGCCGGTGCGCACACGCGATCGTTCGCTATCGTTTACCCTTCAATAAGCCGTGGTGTGTGGTATTTGTATGAGTATCATCTTATAACTAACTGACAACCTAATAACTAAACTGAAATAAAATAATAAATAAATAATCGTGACGTAAATGTGTTCTTCTTCTTCTTTTTTGGAGTTGACAGACTGGATGCAGCTTTCGAGTTATTCTGCCCCCCACAGTCTGAAGACGTATCTGCATTTAAGGGGTGTCCCATTTCTAAGTGACAAAATAACCCTCAACACTTGGTTTTGAGGGCCAGTTAAGATAAGGGTTGAGCTTGAGGGTTAAGATAGGAATTGGAATTGGTCCTTGGAGCCATATTGAGGCCAGCTTGGACTCCTGACTTGGAGCATATTCAATTTCACTACGACACATACTGTGCAGTCAAAATATTTCTGGGTTGTGCTAAGTCCCTCATGTGTCAAAAACGCCTAACAATGCTTATGGTTATCGAGGGTGAACTGATGGGCAAGAAAAAAAAAAATCAATCTGAATAATTTATACTCTCAGAAGCAATTGCGTATATCACGTTCCCATTTTGTCTCTCCGTGTATGACCTCACACTGGCTTCCATCTCTTCTCCTTGCAGGGAGTCTGTCTAACCTGCCTACGTTCACTCACTGCAGAGGAGCTTCTGCAAAAATCCTGATGCTAGATATGTGTGTGTGCATGTGTGTGCGTGTGTTGTGCTGGCCCTGAAATGACACAGTGTGGGTATAAATAGAGCAGGCCCACAGATCACTGTGCCAGACAGAATGTGGCATCTGCTGTGCTGGGAGTGCAAAGTGTTTGAGAGCCACTAAACTCCTCTCCATTCCTCTTCCCTCCCCTCTCTTTCTCTCTATCTCTCATCTGTCTTGCACGACCATCTATCGATTCCCTCTCTCACTTTACCTTTATCATCTTCCTCTTTCCCCTACTTCTTGTCCTCTTTTTCATTCTCTTCCTTCTGCCCCCCCCCCCCCCCCCCTTGCTCTGTCTCATTTTCCTTCTCTCCTCCTCTTACATACTGCCACACATCTGCTGCCATGTGTTGAGTGTTGTGGACCAGTACCATTTTTGATTTAGGCTATAAGATCCTATTTCTAAACACACAGCAGCAGCAGGAGAGGGGTAGCAATGAAGGAACTACGGAAAAGGCAAGACAGGTGCCCCTGCAGTTGTAAACATCAAAGCGCTGATTTCATATTTATACGATGCTCTCCAAAGTCCTGTTCTGTGTAAGAAAAGAAAAATATAATCCTGTGGAATTACATGGTGTACTTGCAAGGCAATCTTGAGGTGGATGGGCATTTTTTTTTTTTTTTTTTTTTTTTAAGCACATGAGATAAAAGCAAAGTCATTGTGATTCTCTGCAGGTTATTTCCCACCCATCGCTGATTATTAATCCTACAGATTTAGAGATTTGTTTCCCCTGCTCTCAGTGCTGCAATACTAAGTGACGGCAACCAGTCTGCCCTCTTTATATCACATGTTTCAACGTACTTATGCAGAAAATGCATATCCAAACAATACACTGCATTCATCCTCTGTACACACACACACACACTCTGCACAATTTTAAAATGAGTTCCTTCTGGCGTCATTGTACTTACTGGATTCATTCATCTAAGTTTTTTTATATATATTTCCCAGAAGCACACATTTAATCTTATAATCTGCTTTTGCTGTGAATAGTGTATTCGGTCAAAGATAGGGAACACAAAGACTGCACGTACACACAAACACACACACACACACACACACACACACACTCTTGTACTTGCTGCATACTGAGGGCCGGGTTGCTGACAAAGTGAGGACCAGCATTTCCACTTTATAAATCAACACGATTACAAATATCTACTTCATAAATGACATCTATAAAGAACTACTGGGTGCAGTACCATAAAATGTTTGCAGGTGGAGCCCCAGAGCAAAACGCGTGTGAAACACCAGTGCTGGAAAAAACGGGTTTTTGTACCAAATTGAGGACCTCTGTTAAAAACAGAGTATATCATGTTTACGACCTAAGGAAGTGATTTGAATGAAAACAAAGTGAGGACCGGCCAAAATGTCCTCACTTCGTAAAAATGACCTCACTTTGTTGGTTAAAAACCCTCACTGGTCCTCAGTATGCTGCAAGTACAAAACACACACACACACACACACACACAGATGTGTGCAGCTACTCTTCTCAGGACACTGCATTGACGTTCATGCATTTGGACAGCATAGATACACTTTAACCATAACAAGTTAATGCCAAATCTTAGCCCAAAACATAACCACTACCTCAGAAGTGAGGTTCTGCCTCATTAGGACCAGGTTTTGGTCTCCATGAGGAGTAGTGGTCCTGACAAGTTCAGTGTTTATGCCAGAACAGGTCCTAAAGAGGTAACAAAATAAGTCCCCCCCCCCCACGCACCCATCAAAATAAATACAAAAATAGTAGAAGATATCCATTTCTATAATGATTGAGCAATTTTTTTTCCACTTCCCATTGCTATTAACTTTTTTCACCCAATATCTTTGTCCTCAGCTGTCTCCACACACACAGTGACAGGTAGGTAGTCTCCCACAGTTGTTTGCTGACTCAGCACCGTGTCCACCCTCTGGCAACTCAGTAATTGTTTTAGGAGTGGATGTTGGACACAACACTGAAGGACTCACAGCGCACACGGAGTAAAAAAAAAAAAAAAAGGTATAGGGGCTGCAGTCAGGAAGATGGGGGACTGTCCAACCGTCGATCAGAGAACAGCAGCGGGTGAACTTTTCATCCTTTTGTTCGCTCACAGGCAGTGTTCTCGCCTGAGAAAGTGAAATGCAATCTTCATCCTTTCACACACTTCTTCACTCCCCTCTGCATTGCCCCGCCCTTTTGGAAAAAGAACTCTCTCTCCTTCTGTCCTCTAACCTGTTCTCCCCCCTTCCCTCACTCGTCTTTCCCGTCTCTATTCTTTGTCACCACTCCATCAATTACATAAGCAATACACACATACACACAAAAGACTACTCCATTTTGTAAGGCAGTGGTTGTCAACCTTTTTGAGTCGCGACAACCAATTTAACATGCACGGCTGTCCGCGACCCCCCCCCCCCCCTCCCCCCAAACACACACACACCGGTGTGAACGCATGATGGGTATGATGGATAAAGCACTGTCCGCGGTGCTGAAACAACGCCCGATCAATACACCGTCTGATCGGACTCTACATTAAGAGACTCAGGCGATACTTTTTTGATGAACATTGGCTCATTATTGTTTTGTTTTTTTCACTAATTACCTCATCAAACGACTCAATTCCACCAAAATGTCCACCACGACAAGACAAAAAAAAAAAGAATCTCCCTTTTGATTGGCGGCTGCAGTTTTATACCTTGACATCAATGCCAGACTTTGATAAGAGAACATATGAACTTACTTTGAAGTTTAGCTTCCACAAGATAATAAGAGGTTTGTGATGGGATATGAAGCTTTACTTTAAAGACCCAGTTTCTTTTTCAGAAATATGTCTCTCATTTCTTTTCCCAACAGTCATCATCCGTACACGCCAAACAGTGAAACTTTGGTTGGCTTGTCAGCCAATTTTAACTAAATTTCTCTTTCCACATGCTTTATCACTCTCACCTCAGAGCTGTCTCCTTCTCGCCATGTTTCATAAGCTCACTGACGATCCAGCGTGAACCACACTGAACACCATCTGGTTGATTTGGAAGACTGGAAGGGTTTTGGCGCTGAGAACTTTCCAGGGCCACATCAGTGCCAGGATGCCATATACGTCAGGGGGGCACAGAGGAGCATTTCGACCCTACGCCCACGTTTTTGGGGCCTGGTGAGAGGAAAACAGTGGATGTCATTGTTATAAATGGCCAATGCCTTGCTCTGCTTATTGTGCTATGATGTCATGGACGTTAGTGGTCCAGCATGCGGCCAAGCACACATGGCTGTTGATGTCATAATTGCACATGTGTTGTATGCAAACTCTTTTAAATGTTAATTTTTCTTTGCACCCATATTTACATACAGCCGCTTTCAAATGTGAGGACATTGGCGATCTAAACATATAAGTGGTGTGTTCCAAACTCGGCAGAGCGTGACTCTGTGACAAGCACACACTTGTTCGCCTCTGATGAAGCCCAGATGTACCATGTCATGAGCAAAGCCAAGACAAAACAATCTCAGACAAACCTCCCATTAAGTTGTACTCGCTCATTTCTTCCGCCGAGTGAAAGACTGAGAGCATCTGTAACAAACACATCTTAAACACTTTCCGAAACAGCCAATCTTCTGTTTACCTGCGACAAAACGTCAAGGAAAACTGAGTATTTACATCCATTCCTGTGGGACAAGAGTTAATTTTTGTTGTGACATTCAGCTACTAACTAAAAATAGATAAAACATGGCACCACAAAAGCTTCTATTTTCATACAAGGACAATGGCACACTAATAAAGCAGCATTTTCGTAGCTACAAAAAAATATTTTCTCCTTGCCTTACTGATATGAACACTTTAGATTTGTGTGGTATAACAGTTTTAACAATATGACTATGCATGCATGATGGTGAAGGGTGGTTTAGGAGCCTTATCGCCACAGTGCAGGGTTTACCAAAAGGGCAACTGAATAATAAACGGTTGTTCCTGAGCCTGCAGGATCTGGAACACAGCGTCCTCCCTCACAGGGGCAGTGAGTGCTGCTCATAACCATAGTGAGAAGTGTCCATGACCATGTGGCGCGTTCTCTGCAGGCACTAGACATGCATTAGACATCCAAAATGGTGGGGAGTTGACAAGCGCTGAGTGACTTTTCACCACTGTCCGCAGTGCTTTAAATGGCCGAGATAGAGCAGTTGCCAGACTGTACTGAGATGCCGATCACAAGAATACTGATGATGTAACTGAAGTACACAAGAATCTGATTGACTTTTCTCAAAAAATAAAAGACACGGGAGTCCTCTTGATCAAGGACTGGTCATGAGGAGTACTAAGGAGTGTGTATGTATGTATGTAAGTCCACAATCCATTCAAATGTATTGCAAATTTAAATTGAGTTTCATAAGAAATTGATAAAGAAAATGTGCATTTATAAAGTGTTTCCATCCACTGATGGCAAATATTGGGAGTTGGTTGAACGAGATAAGGAGGTGGAACAAATTTTAAAGTCAGGGTCACAAAAGAAGGATAAGAAGGTGTAACTTGATGATAAAAATGCATATATTGTATACATAAAGTGACAGTGGCTGTTGTATTATGTATTGTAGTAATATTTTCCTTTTGCACTATAGGAATGTTGTTGTTTCCTCATCAGGCCACACACATCTACTCTTTCCACAGTATCTGCATTTTTCTAGTGCAGGCAAATGGGAAAGCTGGAGTGACAGTATCAGTCGAGTGATTTCCTGAGGTGGAAAGTAATATAGTATATTTACTCGTATCACTGTGATTGAGTAGGTTTTTTGTGTACTTGTACTTTCTTTTAAATTAAGTTTGTTCTTAAGTTTGTTTTTTTGGGGGTTAAATTCGGTACTTTACTACGCTTTAAGGCACATCAGTAGTTACTGAGTAAACAAATGTTGGCCTGAATAAAAAAAAATAAACATATATATATATATATATGTATATATATACATACATTCATATACAGCTATTTAAATTGTAAAGATTTGCCTTAAATTAAAAACAGTAAATGCGAGATTTGTGTCCCCTTGTCCTTTTGGCACGACACAAGAAAGAACTCCAACCTTCTTAAAAAGCAACTTTTAAACAAAATAGTGTAACATTTTGTTATCAAAAACAGTGGTCCAATTACTTAAGTAGAATTTTTCAGTACTCTTTCCACCTCTGGTGATTTCTGAAGACCATCCTTTATTGACTAAATCTGTTTCCTACCTTCCTTGCCTTTTATCAATACATCAACTTCCACTCCCCTCTGGTGGAAAAAAAAATTACTGTGTTAAAAGTAGCTTGTTATGTAAAATAATGCATAACACGGCTGATGGAAATTCACATAGTGATCTCTTGGGTTTTTCTTGGGTATAATGGCCTGTTTGGTATTAGTGTGCCATGCTTCAAAGTGCTGGAGTGCTTGGCTCTGTTGTTGCTGAATTAACATTTTAATTCAGAAATGTGAAATTGCATAGAAACATCATGTGACAGTGACACTTTATCAATGCTGCAGTACTGTAGCTACTGTACTACTATACTTTGGTCAGTAAACGTGTGTTACACAGTCACTGGCACGTCATCATGTATTCAGTAAGTGTACGGCAACTAATAACAGCTGGTTAGCATCCTTCGCCATAACCTTATCACCAGAGGGAGTAAGACTTCACTACTCTGCTCATGTCACCATTAATCTGTAACAAAATAGCTGTTGGCTGTTAATGTTTAAAAATCTTGTATATATAACCTTTTACAAGACAGGCAGCTATACTTTCATCCCGTTGCCAAAATCTTTCTTTTGGGCAGAAATCCAACAGTAAATTCAGGGATGGACTTTAGATAAACGGACTGTCTATATAGAGATCATCTTTCAAAGCTCGAAATTGGCTTTAATTTCCCATTTTCAGTAAACAGACCTCTCACATTAATTACTCGCAGACAGTTAATTCCAATTATTTCTGGGACAATAAGGTAGTTTTTTTTCTAAATACTACTATTATTTAAGAATTGGGACATTTGGGATGACTTCTACAAAGGTGTCGATGAGTTTTTGAGTGGTTTTGAGATAGGATTGACATATGGCAGATATGCTGCATGAAAATGAAAGTGGCTTTATGGTTATAGTGAATGGCTTTCTTTTAGTATTGTCAGCCAGAACAAGTTTTCCAATGTGTTGCCTAATAAAAATTGACATATGAAGCTTGTATTGCATGATCTGAGTGATGAGTTGCTTTATAGGTTGAAGACCACAATATTGTGAAATAATAAATAGGCAGTTTGGGTTTGAAAATGTGTACCACTGGTGTTTTATATCTGCAGGGAATATTACTTTCTTTTTGTCTGGAAACTTGTTCTGTAATCTGTAATATTGATTTCTTTCATTCACGATGTTGCTCCCGAACATGATGCCATATTTTAAAACATATTGATTACTCATTTTTTTTATAGAACAAAAAAAAGAAGTATGTAATGCGGGGCAGGTGTCCCTTGTTGCCTTTCTCCAACATAAACAATTTGCTTGGACAAAACAAATTAAAAAAAACTAATCAAGCCTCCCATGTGAAGCCAATGAATCACAAGACAACTGATGGAAGACACATTTCAAATTGCTTTAGGAAAAACAACTCCAACCGTAATTGCATCTTCTTACTGAGTTGGTGAAAATCCACAGTTTCATATAAGCTGAGTTGGACTTTTGAAATCGAACATTATCGACATTATCATCATTCCCCAACACCTAATTTCTGAAGTTGTGAGCAGAAGTGCGAAGAAATTGTTGGTGGTGCATCAAGGAACGCTGACTAGTAGTGTAAGACTGTAAGAACACTGTTTGAATTAAACCAGGGTAGAATATTAGGTATCTGCTTTGTCACATCTTTCTACATTATGTCTGATATGCGATATGGGGATTAGGTGAATTGGTCACTCTAAATTGACCGTAGGTGTGAGAGTGTGAGTGAATGGTTGTTTGTCTCTATATGTGGCCCTGCTATGGACTGACGAACTGTCCAGGTGTGACCCTGCCTATGGCCTAATGTCTGCTGAGATAGGCACAGCACCCCCCGCGACCCTCTGGTGGAGGATAAAGCGGTAGATAATGGATGGATCGATGGATGGTTCTTCTGTGGTATTATGTATTTTGAAGGGACACTGTGTAGTATTTATGGGTTTATATGACCCAAAATCCACTTTTTTATACATATTATGTGCTCCTGCATTGTCTAGTCGCTGTATAATAGTTTTTGTTTCATTTTCGTAGTGTTTCAAAAAGTCATGTAAAATAACATGGCTGCGGGCCGCGGTTGCATAGCCACTGTTAGCAGCGAGACGCCATGTTTCTACCGGAGCCTGTATAGACAAACGCGAGAGAACAAATCAAGCGTCTCTTTACTTGTAGCGGAAGTCCCGCCTCCACGCTCTCCGCTTCGTCTGCTACGGCCGCGGTAGCTCGCCCTCTCCCTCGACTCACGAACCTCATCTGCTGACACGGAGAAAGACAACGAGGACGACATTTGACCGGCTGAGGATACCGTAGCGCTCAGGGAAGGGAGGGTGTGAGCAGAGGAGCAGTTTGTTGTTGTAAATTTCAGCCTCTCCTCTAGATGGCACTATAAACTACTTACTTCACCTTTAAGACAAAATGATATTTCCTACATGCATCACTATCACAATTAAAGTTGTTTCCTTGGTAATACACGTATATCTAAATGACATCTTGCTTAGTTTGGTTTAGATAAACTACAGTTTTATACTCACTCTATTTAGTACATAGGAATACACATTATCCAGCTGACACCTCATATTGGATTTGTGTTTTATTTTTGTACTTCTCTCACCTACCTCAGTCGTATTATTGCCTCTCTACTTCCTCTGATCAATCTTTACTTGCCCTAGAAAGATGCAGAGAAATAAATATTATTGAAGATCAACACAGCATAAAGGGCACATGGTGTAAATCACTTTACAAATGTAGCTGGATACCGTGACACACTTTTCCTTTTACTTAACTCCATGTTGAAAATCAGATTTAAGAATCCACAAATCCTACCTCATATTAAATCATATTGATTCAGCTGAATTGATGAGTGAGTGGTGGAGAAGTGAACTGAGATAATCCAGAGGATCAAATAAGGAGCTGGGAGACCAACAACTGACCTCATGCCAATGAAACAATGATGAACCTGGAGGCACAAGTGTTGCCGGTCTGCTTTGTTTGTCTGCCAAATACTTCCCTCTTCATGTTTGGCTGGCATTTCTGTGAGTTTGATGCTCTTTGTGATGCCAGCCCTTTGTGATGCCATTTTTTCCCGAGCTGTTGCTACACAATTCAGGTAAACAAATTTAGCTGGTATTGCTTGTAACACTTTGTTTCCCTGGGTACAGGCAAAATGAATCTGAATTTATTTCGGAAAAACCGTGTATTGTATTCGTACTGAGCCCCTTATTCTAATGAACTGCAAGTCAATGAGCCTTTTAATTGTTCTGGGTGGATTTCTGCAGTGCAAAAATGATGCTGTCGCTTGCTGTTTTCCAAAGCTGGATTAAGTGAAAGACTGTGAAATCGAGGGAGTTGACAATTTAATGTTACACTGACTATGAAATGTGGTCCAGTGTCATAAAATACTCCATAACTTGGGTGTCATTTCGCTGTCAATCCTAACTACACCTGTAATCAGAAGAATATATCTGTGACATTTAAATGTCCTCTGGAAGAACCTTTCGGTCTGAACCATTTAGTGTAAGTCTCGCACCAAGGCGGTTTTAATTTTGCCAGTCTAATTTGGTTTCATTGAGTCATCTTTCCCGTTTATGGTCTTACAATAAATCTCCTTTTTTCTGGTAGCAAAGAGTAATCTACTTTAAAACAACTCCAAAAAAATTGGGCAAAGACTGCGTCATCGTCCATATAAAGTGGATGCTGGAGGCTCACTTGGAACGTGATTTATGATTATTTATAGCGTGCCATTCAAATCACAGTCAACAATTCTTGCCAAAACCACTTGTGTGAAGCCCAGCTTAATAGCCTCTTTAGCTTTCTCTACAGAGAACAGCTTGTTTTTCTCATCTCCGTCTCTCTCTCCGGACCTCGGATTTTGCTCCATTGTCTTTCTCGGCGCTGGTTTGCGGACAGTATGGATGTGAGCAGAAGGTGAAGCAGACATTACAATTATAACACCCCGTTAACAGCGGTATTAAAATTCAGTATTTGTTTACTCTTCCAGCTGAACCTCATCCTGTATTCACTTAATGAATACATCTCCGTTTGGTTTATAGCTGCCAGTCATTTCTCTGTAATTTCGGAGGCCAGTTTCACACAGGATGCAGCGCGTCTCTCTTTTCATTGTAGGCACACATGTTAAATAATGAGACCTGCGTGAGCCTTGCAGCACCTTTTGGGAATAGATGTCTCGTGATTGTCTCACAGCAAAAATTATCTTTCACCACAGTGTCATCATCTATGTCGCATATATCACAAACACAATACTGTTCCTGTTTCAAAGTAAAAGCACTAAAGCACTACTCTGAATACATACATTTTCTCCCTGAGTTTCATTATGAAATACGTACAGCGCTAATGGATGTGTGGCTTCATCCTGAAGACTCCTCGTATAAAGTTGATAAAGTATCGCCAGCTCATTTCAACATTTATTTTGCTGCTCAGCTCGTCTGATCTGCAAGAAAACCTTGAGTTTAATTTTATTCCCAGGCTCGAGAGTTATTGCCCTTACAATACAATGCAATCCAACGTCATGCTTCAAGATATAAATAAATAAATAAAGTAAGTTGTCCGGGGGGGGGGGGGGGAACAATTGGTCTGACAAAGCTTGTAATAGCAGGCTCCGCTGCAACAATAGAGGGATACAGCGCCACCTACGGAGATAGATCAGACGTACATCTACCAATAAATCAATCAATAAATAAATGTATTGGCCAGACTCTGGAATTTTTTTTTTTTCGATTGCCTGTCTTAGTTGGACTAAGGTCTTAGCTCGATTAAACTGTGCATGTAAAACATAATGGCATGTTTCCACTAGCGCCACTTGCCTCGGCACGGAATGGTTCTTTTTCGTTTCCACTAGCGATAGTACCTGGTACCTGGTACTTGTTTTAGTGCCTGCTGAGGCAATACCAGTCACTCGTTTGTGTGTATGAAGTGTGTAAAACGAATAGAGCTGAAACGATTAATCGATGAATCCATTATTAATCGATTACTAAATTAATCGACAACTATTTTGTTAATCGATAATCGGTTTGAAGCTTTTTTTCATGATTAAAACAAGATTTCTGATTGTTTTACCTTCTTAAATGTGAATATTTTCTTGGTTTCTTTGCTCCACATAAGAAAGAAATCATTAAAACTGAATCATTTTGGTTTGTGAACAAAACAAGACCTTCGAGAACATCATCATTTCGAGGTTTGACAAACACTGATCAACGTTTTTTTAACATTTTCTTACATTTTATGAACCAAACGATTCATCGATTCATCGAGAAAATAATCGACAGATGAATCGATTATGAAAATAATCGTTCTAAAAACGAAGTCACGACGGAAACACAACCTAAACCGCGCAGTGGCGTCGTAAGTCTTAGCTGGGACCGCAGGTGGAAAAGGGGCTATAATGACTGGCAAGAGGCAAAACTCACTTCACATGCAAAAAAATAAAAAACTTGACAGGAGAATATGGGCAACTGTACAGAACAAAATTGACCCATGTGAATGAAGACTGAGGAAATTACCATCGCAGATGGCGAAGTGATGAAATGAAGCCGGATTTTTGAGATGATATATGAAAGGAGTCATTACAGGTATTGGCCATGCCACACACATTTAATTCAGTTTCACAGCACTCCTAGACTCGCTCAATTCAAAACAATCGAACCAGCAGCGCTATTTGGCTTTGAGTTATAACTTTTCTAAAAGCAATTTTCAATTGTCAAAAATAGACACGCTCAAACTTCTGCATCAATATTTCATCAGCCCCCCTATGCATATAATTTTCATGAGAAAAAAAAAAAACAAGACAAAAGTAGTCAACAGTGTGAATCAGCAAGTATGCTCCCATACTCATGTTTTTAAAATAACATGACATTATTGTTTATGGATTTTCTTGTTTTGTACACGTTTCGATGTAACTGCTGCTGTTTAATTGTACATCTAAGTCTTGTAAAGTCTTACTAAACTTGGCAAAACAAAGCCACATAAGAAAACCTTTAACATGGAGAGTTTATGACTATACAGAGTTTATTTAACCTTTATGTAATTAGTAATGCTGATGTTTAAAACATAAGTCAGGTACATGCTTCATGCAAACCATTCTAGCTTTTGGTCAAGCAGGTAAAATGTAAAATATTGAGATTTTAGAAATGTCCATTTCTTCAAAGGTGCCATATGTAAGAATGTGGCCAAAAACGGTTACTACATTCAAATTCAAAATACCGAGGTCTTTTAGGTTTCGTTTTCTGACTTAACTGGCAACCCGTGGTTGCTCGGCAGCTGAGACTCTACTGACTGCAATGATTGGTAGACGGCGGTAGGTGGCGCCACATGTCAAAACATGATTTCAAAACATAAACATGATATGCGGTCTGCAAAATTATTTTTTAATGCAAATATTTTGGCTGTACTGTTGTTGTTGGTGAGTTCAGTTTGTTATATGAACATTATTCCTGAGTCTCTGTGACATATTAGGAGGATTTTATGGCCAGTTGCTTTAGATTTATTACATAATGCACCTTTAACATGACATAAAGAAAATAGAACTTTAAATATGCATATAAACGCACTGAGTGATCTGATTTTATTCCTTTATCTGCCCATAATATTGAATTGAATTGAATTGAATTGAATTTTATGACACACATTTACAACAGCTCAGTTAAGGCGACAAGAGGTGCAGAAATGTGCAAGGGCATAATAAGTAAAAAAGAGAGACAACGTAAAAATAGGATAAAAATAAAATACAATATGGTAAAAAATCACACTCTAATAAAAAAAAATACAATAAGGTAAAATATGTACACATATCTATTTGTAATAACTTTATTACTTTGTAAATGTTCATCTTTACACCTGCATCACTGTTACTGTTGTGCTTGACAGGCGAGGCTTTCTCTCTCCGGCCTCTGTGTGTCTCTGTCGCTCTCACACACTCTGCTCCAGACTACAACCAGGAAGTAGAAAAAGAGCAGACAGCAGCAGCTGACGAAAACACGGAAGTAAACTCTGTCGCGTCCGATCTGAAGCGTTTTTATTCTTTATTCCGCTGTAAAAAAAATTTAAAGCTAGCTTCTCGACAGCCTCTTCGTGGAAACCAAGGCTGTGCTAAGGAAGCTAGCGCAACAAGCTAACTCTTCCATTGACTTTATATTTGCTCAACAAGCCACAAAGAAAGAGGAGGTAAACAAGTGGAGAAAGCAAACCAACGACGGGAGCGTACACACTGCAGTGAGTTTCCAACTATTCTGACTTCCATTGCATGAGGGAGACAACAATGCTTGTTGTGTGTTTGTGTGAGGAAGCACAGTACGTGTGTGTGTGTGAGTCAGAGACAGAAAAATATAGCACAGAGGGGTGGGGGCAGACAGGGGAAAGGGGGAGTTTTCTTTCTCTGCATTACAGCACTTTCTTTGGCGTTTGTTTGTGTCAGCAGTGAGAAAAGTACACAAACACAGCTCAGGAGAGAGAAAGGCTCAGTGGAGCAAGAGAAAGTGAGAATACGCGTGTGTGTGTGTGTGTACTTGTCTTTGCTACTCCCTCGGGACTTTTTCTGGTGTAAACACTGACTTTTTCAGGACTTTGTACTATTAAGGCAAAACCTAAATTCTGAATGATTACTTGTATTTATGACTGGGGGTAGATGTGATTTGTAATAAGGTTAAGTTTAGGCATAGGATGATGTCACAATTACGTTTTTAAAGATTTGTAAACACAAGCAGATCTGCCTATGTGACACTAAAATAAATAGTTTTACTAATTTTAAATATTCATTATTATCCCAATAATGACAATGAAATTTGGCACCATCAATTTATTTAAAGTGCTTGTTATTGCACTGCACAATACTATCATGTATTCTCCCATCACTCATTTATAGCTAAAGTTAGGGACACACTAATACAGTGTCATACTGACAATAGCTGTGTACATCTCTCTCATCCTCTTTCTCTCTGTCTCTCTCTGTCTCTCTCTCTCTCTCTCTGTGTGTGTCTGTGTGTGTGCATCAGGCAACTTGGCATGCACTATGATCTCTTCATTCTTTCAGCCTCACTCCAACAGCGTGTGCAGAACAAAGCAGAGTGACAGGGAGAAGAGACAAAAACACAGCAAAACTAGGGAACTCGGATAGCACAAACCTCCACCAAGGCTGCTCAGATTGCCACGGTGTTGATACACTAACTTTTAAATAATAATTAAAAACAAAATGTGTTGGTCACATTCAAACCATAGTTGAAAGAGTTCACACAATGCTGTTTAAGCCCATCAGCTCCCTGTAACTCTGTCTGTGAGATGGCAGTGATGTTAAGAAATGATCCACGGTTCTCTGAACCTCTCTGGGTGAGGTAGAGAAACAAATGTTCAAAGAGAACAGGTAGAATGTGGACCTAGAGTCGTCCTTTCAGAAAGCTCTGCAGACTCACCTGAGGCGTGGGGTAAGTCTACAGAAGGTTGTTACACTAATAGTGTTTATGGCAACAGAAGCTCTTGAATGAGAGGTGAGATGTCTTCAACCTAACTGAGGCCTTATCTACATGGAAACAGAACTTTCCCTATGCGACTGTTTTCGCTTTGTTCTTGAAAAGTTTGCTGCAAACATGGCATCATTTAATGTCTTCATCCACATGAAACCCCACACAATGTGTTTGTGTATATACCAGGCCGATGTGTGATCATTTAACACTGCCACAGAAATACCTGCGTTGACAGTTAGACAAGTGGGGCTTTGACATCATTCTTTGTGCACATTGTGCATTGGTTGTTTACATGAAAACGCAAGGGTGGCATTTTCACTCTGATACATGTTTTCCAAAAATAGTGTGTTAGGGCTCCCAAAGCACCAGTTCCATGTGAATAAAAAGCTCAGAGCTCACAACACATTTATGGATTCCCCTTTACTAATTCTCATGAATGGACCCTAAAGCAAGACCAGCTGCCTAAAGCTAAACTAAGTGTTAATAATAATAATAATAATAATAATAATAATAATAAATTGTTAATCTGCATTTGTGTTCATCTGGGTTCATCAAAGTCGGGCCTTTACTTTATTTTGAGTTATGGTGCGCAGAGAGACAAACACCACTAAAACAAAACCTCCATGGTGATAAAAAACTGGAATGGTCAGTTTCTGATACAGAGAGAGATTAAAGATGAGGGCATATATATATATGTGTGTGTGTGCGTGCGCACTTGATCATACTGAAACTACGCATAGACATACCCTCTCACTCAGCACTTTCTGTTTGTGAGTCCGTAAATAAAGGGAGTTTGTTGGCACACAAGGACAGTTCAGAGACCGGGGAATGCAAATATGTTCTTTTTCTTTATCACAGAATGGCGCAGCTTTTTTGTGCGTGTCACGTGTTCATGATTCACTTTTTGTTGTGTCGCTTCTGAACTCTGGCTCCTTCCATTCATCATCTGTTAGTGGATATTATATCAGGGATTAGTCCAAAGGAGTTTGGACTTTCCCCTGTGCAAATATGAGAGCTGTTCACCGAAGGTCACGACTATTAATATCCTGTCCTCTATTCTGTGTGTCTCCAGTTAGACTCCGCTGATACCCAGAATTCTCATCAGCCACCATGGACAACAATGGGGGACCACAGGAAGGAGCCATGGGGGTGAAAATGGAGGAGCTTCCACAAATTGACGGGCTATGTGACTCATGTGAGCCTGATGAGGCACAACCGGCCACACACGTTTGCCATGTCTGCAGCTTTGCCTTCTGCCCATTGCATTCAGAGAAACATGCCAGCAGGACACATCATCCACTAGAACCCTATAACCACATGGGGACACAAGCTGACAGACTTTCCAGAGATTTTGATGTTGGAGGCAAATCTGAGGATGAGGCTAGTGCAGAGAGGGCAGCTGAAAAGGCCATCAATCAGGACAATATTGCATTACTTGGAGCGGAGGAGTGCAATGGCGCTGAGGAGAAAAGTGGAACCCAGAATGATTTGCCACTGGCAGCTAACCAGGCTGATGAAGCTGTTGGAGCAGAGGCGGGGCAGGAGGCCGTGGCTGCCGGAGAAGTCAGGAGGAGGGACACTGTGACAGTAGAGAGACTGCGCTGCAAAGAGCACGGGGAGGAAGGCTCCCTCTACTGTAAACCAGATGAGAAGATAATCTGTGTGGTGTGTGCCGTGCAGGGCGAGCACAAGGACCATGAGATGACTACTCTGCATGAGGCCTATGTGTGGCAGAAGGTGAGTCGCACACAGACTGAGAACATGACAGGTTTATGTTTGGGAGACCAGTTGGGCCGAACAATGAATCATTTTCAAATTGAAATTGCAGTTTGTGACAATGCAATTAGCAAATTGCAAAGGCTTCAATTTAATCTTTGTTCTTTGTTCTATGTCAATTTAAAAATGCAATACATACTAGAGATGGGCAGGTCAAGTGAAAATGCTATTAGACAGTCACTGGGGATTAGCTGATTGACATTCCTATTTGACCCCCATACACTCACATGTGTGTGCCCATACTCCACCACTGCACACAGACCAAATACAAAGAGAAATGAATTATCTGTCCTTCATGAGGCAGTTTAGAAACAAGAACAGTGTATGCGAATACAACATGGTACTTGAGTGTGAAATAAGTTTTAGATTGACTATTCCTCACATTAACACTTTCAGATCCAGCGGCATTCAGCAGCGTGTGCTTTCTTTAAAGGTGCATTATGTAATAAATCTAAAGCAACTGGCCATAAAATCCTCCTAATATGTCACAGAGACTCAGGAATAATGTTCATATAACAAACTGAACTTACCAACAACAACGGTACAGCGAAGATATTTGCATTAATAAAAGAAAAAATATTTTGCAGACTGCAAATCATGTTTATGTTTTGAAATCATGTTTTGGTATTAGGCGCCACCTACCGTTGTCTACCAATCATTGCAGTCAGTAGAGTCTCAGTTGCCAAGCAACCACGGGTTGCCAGTTACGTCAGAAAACAAAACCTAAAAGACTTCGGTATTTTGAATTTGAATGTAGTAACCGTTTTTGGCCACATTCTTACATATGGCACCTTTAAACTAACTTCAACGCAGTCTTTATATGGGAGGACAAAAAACATTAGTATTCCAACCAAACCTATGCACCTTTAAATCATTTAAAAGTTGTTTTTACATCAGACATGATTTTGTCCAAGGTCCATTGTCCACGAATTGTCTAAGAAAAAAAACAAAAACAAACTCCAGTACATCAGAGTGAGTGGGAGTAATGCAGGGATCTAGGGCTTCAACAATTAATCAATTATTAATCGTCAACTAGTTTGGTAATCGGTTTGAGTGTTTGTTTTAATAATTAAAGAAAGCTTTCTGATTTTTCAGCTTCTTAAAGGTGACTGTTTTCTGGTTTATTTGCTCCATATAACAAATAAATAATTAAAACGGAATAATAACAATAACAAGACATTTGAGAACATCAGCATTTCCAGGTTTGGTAAACGCCTATCAAAATTTGTCAGCATTTTCTGACAGAAGCAGCTAATGAGATGCATTCAGTGACCCTGGTAAATTTCATCACTACTGCAGGGTCTGCAGCATGTTAAGCCCTGTATGAACCAAATGCGTGCTGCTGCTGCCACCGCACAGTAATATGCACTACAAATTAGACAATTTCAATTTGGCATTAGGTAATAGGAACATAAATGTGTGTCTGTTGGAATCAGTGCATTCATTGCGTTGAGTAGGCATGCCCATCCCTAATACATGTCAGAAACAATTAATATCTCCCAGTTAGTGCATCAAGTATACATACATAACAGTTACAGTGGTTAATATGTTGATCATATCTAATGTGCTATTGCTGCCTCTTGTTTTATGTCTATGACACAATAACTATTGAAATGAAGCTTGACATAAACATTTAAATTACAAATCAAATCACATTATATGTAAAAATAGAAATATTGTTAGATATTTTGCCAGGTCCTTTAGCCCTGGAGACCATTGCTGTGTGGATAACTGTACGCCCTGTAGTACCGGTTAATCATGATGACATGGCATGCACTACGACAGCTGCAGCACTGTAATGTCTAATGTAATGTATTCAAAGATTCACCTGGTCTGCATTTCATATTCAACATTGAGTAGTGTGCCAGCAGCTGTAGTTTCTCTTTAAAGCAACTCACCAGGGCTCCTTAACTGCTCTAATATTGTAGGCATAAAAATGTCCCGTGCTCACCCACATGACATCATTCATAAATTGATTCAATTACACAGCCACATGAATAATTTCAACTAAAGCTGTGAAATGGAAATTAAACATAATGAATAAACCCCAATGTCCATTTGGCTCGGCACCATTTGCTCCTCTTCATTTCCCAGATGTCTCTTATCCTCGGGCGTTAACAGGTCCAGTGGGTCACCAGTTGTTCGGTGCAACATTGCAGTTGGTCCACTGTGCTACACGTTCACTGTGGGCTCAGTTCTGCATTGTGTTTTCGATGATTAAAGTACCATTTAGAGTTGGATATTATCGGCTCGCTGAGCATTTGGACTGCTTTATTGCACAGAGAACCAATTAATGGCGCTGTGATGGTATCACAAACCACAACTTTATTTTCAACAGGCAAAAGGTTTTGTTTGTTAGCAACAAATAAATCTCAGCAAGAGCCTCATTTGAAAGTCATCACATGAGAGGAAGCATTTAGCTACAGTAACGATAACGGCTCTCTCTCTCTCTGTTTTCTGACTGCATTTGTGCTTGGCTGTATATTTGAAAAACAAAAGTAGGGCAACACATTTCACCAGTTTACACGGCCGCATGGACTAATGTGAGACGGGGGGCATCTCTCTTTCTGTCTGTCACACATTGCTCAAGGGCACATTGTTTACCAGAAACCTACTTCAGCTTTTATCCCGTTTCCTGTGTCGGTGTATTCATGTGAAAGAAATCCTTTACTTCTGTGAACAGTGATAGGATTTCCTGTCAAATTACATTGCATCTAGTGTGTGGGATGTGCATCATCCCAGAAATATTGTAACATTATCAATGAAATGTTTGATCCAAAGTCCATTATTGCCTTATTTGCCCTGTCCTTGAGAAATATTGCACTTCTAAATATTCTTTAATGAGTTTTTATTTCGATTATTATTTAGTTGTCCATTGTGTTCACTGTGTTCTTTTCTGTGTCTGTACTTTCAGAGCAGACTGGGTCATGATCTGCTGGGACGTACACAAGAGGCGACTGAGAACATCAAGATCAAGTGGGCCAGCGGTGAAGTGAGTACAGACCCCTGCAAACAGCCTTACAAGAGTTATATACTCTACTCCCAAATGATTAGCGATCCGCTCGTCTCACTTAATAATGATCTGCAGTGGGATGCCCACCCTCTAGTGCGCCGTGTGCATATTGTATTGCTGTTCATTATGTGGTCCAGCCAATTACGTTTTGTGTGATTTACTTTCATGGATAACTCTCAGTGCTGTGCACAGATATTTGTTACTCTTTGCATTTCAGACGAAGCTGATCAACTGTAGCAAACAAGGTTTAGCTGTAATAGCTGCTGTGATTTAGATTGATAATTGTTTTCCAAAATGTCCAAACGGGGGACTTTACTGTAACAAATCAGCTGCCGTAGCTTAGTACACTGTTACTTATTACTTTTATTAAACCACACTCTTACACAACATTACTATTACAACAAATAAGCATATAAGTACAAGTTGTTTAAAATACATACAAACAAGTCAGATCAACGCACTTGAGACCACAAAAATTTAAAATGTATTTGATGGATTTGGAAACATTTAAAAAGAAATGTAAACATGTATTTGTTTGCACATCATCAGATGCAAATAAATGGAATTAAGTTGTGAATAATTACCCCTTCATTGCTTAGGGATGTACTTCTGGATGTCTTTCAAAACAAAGCTGTAATTTCGCTGGAAAATTGCTGTTGATGTGACTGGATTTGACCCACATTGGCTGGATAAAGGCTTGATAAAAAAGAAACAAAAAAACAAGCACATGTGGTGTGCAAAGACTTATATCTGCAATCACATTTAAGAACATTTGGAGTTCCAACGAACTTACTTACTTTTTACAAAAGGCCAGAGTTATGTTGAAGCATTCAGATCACACTCAGTTTAACTCGGGTTGTCTTAATTCTTAAATGCGTCACAAACACTGGATCTGATCTATCAAGAGATCCAATCACAAGGCTCTGATTGACATAATGTCAAGAGAAACCAGTCTTGTTGTGGTGTTAGAGGATAAGTAACAATTCTCTAAATAATTTCTCAGGATTGGAAATTTCTTGATGCTTGTACGTAAATAATAAACATTTCACAGAGGATAGCCTAGTACTATTTAATGATGACTCCATGTTTGAAAGGTTTATGTGAGTAAGGGAAATGGGAGAGAGAATTCTACCACAATGTATCAAACTGACAGATAAATGTGGTCGTGGAAATAAGCAAGTCTGGAGGTGTTTTTACCCTTCCTGGATTTGAATACGTGTGCAGAACTGACTAAACACTTTGATCAAGGTTAAATTTATTCAGACTGCAGATTCATACTGCAGCAGGATAATGGCTCGGAACACACCTCAAAGACCACAGAATAGAAAGGAGTAAGGGAATAAGGAGTCCTGCCTGTCGTGGTCTTCCCTCCATCATCATCACCTCATCTCAACCCTTTGACCGGGTTCATTTGAACACGTCACAAGAAATGCTGTCGCATAGTTTTTTTTTTTTATATTTATGGAGCTCATTTCAGCTTAAATGCAGGTCATTAAAGGGAACGTACTAAGTATATGCAGAAAGCCATTTACATTTTACACTCAAACTAATTGCTTATGATCAGATTTAAAACTATTTGTGACTATTTTTGTTCTGGCCTTTCTGTAATTCAAAAAGCTGGAAAAACAAAACAAAACAATTATATCCAGTTGGATTATATCCTCTTATTTGCTTTTGTATGTTTCTTCCTCTAAGAAAAACTTTGTACTGAAACGTGTTCCAACCTGGGAGCCATTGAGGAGTAAAAAAAAAACAACACACACCACTCATTTCTAATTCAGTGGGTACAGCAGTAAGCACTGCAGCGGTTTAGACACTGCAGCAATGGAGACACAGCAGTCTAGAATGAGATAAAAAAGGATTAAAAAGAGATTATGTCATAAAGACACCGGGTAGTAAACATGAGAGCCAAATATTTCACTCCATATATTTATCATGCCGCCTCTTTCACACCCAACAGATCTTTCCTTTTGGGATGTATTTTGTGCTTGAAGTCTAGGAGAACTGGTGTCATTGTGTGATCACGGAGTCATGTCATTTTCAGGCCTCAGTTGATGGCACATTTTTTTTTTTTTTTTGACTGAGCACGTCAGCGCTTAGTCAGAGGTTGTGTTTTGAAAGTGTCGTATAGGCATCATTGTGTATAAAATATAGAGAAGAAACTTGAATAGTGAATGCCCTCTAGCTGTTTTGAACCCTTTCAGTTTAAGTGGATATGGTGTATTACACACTCTGTTAAATTGCAAAAGGCTTGTAATATTTTTTTACTTCTCCATATAAATAAATGAGCTGGAAAAATATTAAAAAAGCACCTTTCGATATTATGTGGCTCTATGTAACACTAATGCTTATGGCACCTCCCGTAAATTACATTTCAATCATGACTAACATTCACAAAGTTAGTTGTTGAATGTGATTACATTGTATTGTACAGATTTTCTGTTCACATCTTAAATCCACAACTCTTTACTCGCAGTGAGGCTGACCTCACTACTGATGGAAAAAGTGACATTATGTCACACAGATTGTCTCTGTCAGTCACATGAAACAAAGAGGTTTCCAGGTAGAAATAAATGTTGTTAACCTTTTTGTAAACCTTCACCTCCACTTGGTCGCTGCCTGAAAGCCTTAGTTCCATTTCACACACTGTCGCCACGGTCATCAACCAAAACAAAAAGCTACTAAAATCCAAAATAAAAAAAAGGTGGATGAGGCATGGGGAGAACATGGGAACTCTACATACAGAAAGGTCCCAGGAATCGAGCCCAGCACCTTCTTGCTGTGAGACAAAAGTGCTAACCACTACCCCACCCTGCCGCCACACTACACCACAGCACCACAGGACACACAGCCCGCGCTATGAACTCGGCTTACGTGTACAGGTGTTAGCTGCTGCACCTGCTCTCTCAACCACACCTGCAGCTCCTGCTCTGCCCTATGCTCTGCCTCAGCTGCATAACTGTGTTAAAAATCCATCACCAGGGAGCGGTGGCACACGGCAGCATTACTCAGAGCCTGCAGGAATGTGACACAAGCACAGTGGGATAATGTAGAAGGTTAATTTGATTGGTTATTATGTCTATTATCATACTGAACCATCAATGCTGCCCCCGGGACTTCTTGTACATTTTCTTGTACACGGTCTCCTGCTCCTTCATTGTTTAGGTGCAGTGCGGGGTGAAAACCACTTACCTGCTCTGTCACAGGGCACAGGGAGAACATTACGTGGATTTGTCGGCATGTCCTTTCCGCACTCTGAAATGTCAGCATTTCTTATTATGCATGACAGGCAACCGTCAGAGTGACTGCTACTGGTGAAGAAAGGTGTGTGTATGTTTGTTGTGAGAAAGATGGAAAGAGACAGAAGTAAAGAGAGAGAAAGGGAGATAGATGTTGGAAGTTGGAAGAGGCTAAATTGCCCCGGGCTGACATCCATAAGGACTTGAGGGATGAAGAGGTGTGAGCAGCTGTTTGTGTGGAGATGGGGAGTGGATGGGGAGATTTAACCCTTAGCTGCTGTTTCATTATTAAATCTAGCCCATTTAATTACATACTTTGCCGCAGGTATGGTTTTTTTTTTTACGTTCAGTATCTGTTAAGCCCATATCTCTCGTCTACACAGTGGAATGGAATATAATGTTAAAAAAAAAAACAGTGATGAGGCTGCATACATATTAATGGAAAACCAGAGGCGTAACATAACATGAGGGGCCCAGATGACAACCTGTCAGCCTGTCTTAAATAACTTTTTATTATAAATCTAGAAATAATATATATTTATTTATTTAACTTTTATTTTTATTAGGAAATCGCATTCAGTTCTAAATCCCTTTTTGCTGGTGAGACCTAGCCATGCCAGAATCAGTTATCGGCATCATACAATATGTGCAGTTGGATAACCAATTTAACAGCACATAACATCTGAAAAAACTATAGGTACAAAAAAAGTATAGATGAAGAACAAAACATTAAGCACCAATCATTACAGGAGGCATTAGTTCAATTTATCAAAGCAACAGCAGCTCCCAGTGACTGTTTCCTTTCCTTTCTACTTTTAGAGTGTAACATTTGGGAGTGTTTTTTGGCAGAAAATGAATGCCCATAAATATGTTTTTACATTAGTATAAGTGTATTATCGACCACCTTGTTCCACCACGTTTCCACAGCAGCCAGAACACACAAAAACGAGTCCGAACATTATAAAGTGGAAGCTTACAATGCAAGTGAAGATGTAGGCAACCATAGTTTCCTGATATGCTTGGGAAATTAAGGGGTGAACAGTAGTCCCGTTGCATCATGCAGTTTCACATTCGATGACACTAATTGTCACACAACGCACTTTTAAAGGGACAAAGACTCAAGTGTCTTTTATGTGTGACCTTGGATGAAACCACTCAACGCTGCATCACCATATTTGAGGATGTCCTCTTGCAGCAACTCTCACGTCTCTCTGTGAGAATTCAATATTGCTTTCAGTAATGTTTTCAGGGTGAACATAATGTAGAATGCTGCAGATTTGAAATTGCATTATTGCCATTAGTGCTGTGTCACAGCTCCTGGCTGAACTGATCCCCTGGACCAATTCTAAAAGTTTTGGGAAGAACTTTTTTACTTCCAAATCCACATTTATAAGCATAAAGCCCTGGTTGAAAAATGCTAGACTTGCTCTTTAAAGCTGTGTGATGCAGGGAGTCACGTTTGGACAAGGTGGACAGAGAGACTAACCTGTATGTCTCCTATATCAACCTGAGACAAAAAGAGGCCAGGAACTTAATTCTCTCTAACAGCCACAGACAGGCCATAAACAGGAATGAGCCCGCACAGAAAAGCTACCGTGATATGTGAAGCAGAATGTGGCTTCAGACCACGACAGCAGGTATCTAGCCTGTTTACCATGCCTCATGTTTTATTTGCTGACTTTGTGCCATGTGTGTTGTCATCTGTGGCACACCCTGCCAGTGGAGCTGCTCTCCTCTCTGCAGCTGCAGAGAGAGAGAGAGAGAGAGAGGAGTTGGATATGTGAAAGTAGTACAGCAAACGTCACAACTGTGTATGCATGTGCAGTGGCTACATCCATTCTTCTCGTCTCATAAAATCTACAAGAGCAGCAGACACATTAAAGCTGTCTTAGCGAGTCAACGCAGAGGAATCAGCAGGAGAGGCATAAAAAGATTGGGCTGCTGCTGCTGTTAGCTTTAGTCCTCCTGCTTTTTCTTGTCTCCGTCTACCACGTCGTTTTATTCCCCCTCCTTGGTCCCACTCTCCCATTGCTCTTTATGGCCTTCATTCCCTTTCTATCTTTGGCCACAGCATTTTAATTGAATTACTTGATGTCATTTTCCAGAAAGTTGTTTGGCTGACATTGCTCCACCTACATTTAGAACCAATAAAAAGGTGCTGCATATTGAAACTTTGCTTTTATAAACCCAAAGCTTTCTGTCTCATTTTTTATTAATTCTTTAGCTTTTCTCCCCCCTCTTTTTTTATCATTTTATATGACTTTTTAAGATGCACTGTTCTTCAAATTAACTTTACTGTGTTTTTGTTACAGGCCAGATTGGTGAATCAACATAAAAGAGCATGTGTGAGTGTGAAAAAGAGAGCTAGAGGGAGTGAGTAGTGTTCACTTGGAAAAGGGCCACTATTGCCAAGGGCAAGGACAGTTCAAATCCATTTACTCTAATTCTCGATTAATGCTTTCCAGGCCTTTTTAAGCATCAAACAAAACAGACATCTGAATAAGCAGCAGCACCAACTCTAACTGGGTAGAGAGAACATTAAATAATTTATCAATTTGAAACCTTATCTTCATAACTTCCCTGTAGGATGAAATAATATTCCATCTTTCCTTATTTTGTGTCAAAAATATAGTCTAATTCAAGTTAAAGGTGCATTATGTAATGAATCCAAAGCAACTGGCCATAAAATCCTCCTAATATGTCACAGAGACTCAGGAATAATGTTCATATATCAAACTGAACTCACCAACAACAGTACAGCCAAAATATTTGCATTAAAAAAAAATATTTTGCAGACTGCAAATTTATGTTTATGTTTTGAAATCATGTTTTGGCATGTGGCGCCACCTACCGCCGTCTACCAAACATTGCGGACAGTAGAGTCTCAGCTGCTGAGCAACCACGGGTTGCCAGTTACGTCAGAAAACGAAACCTCAAAGACCTCGGTATTTGGAATTTGAATGTAGTATCCGTTTTTGGCCACATTCTTACATATGGCACCTTTAAATGTGCCATTGCTTCAATGGGGCATCAAACTGTCTTGTAATTTGGTCTGCTCATGTGTTTGTGTCACTTTAAAGGCTTATATATTTTGCTCATTGTATTCAGCTTATTTTAAAGCTCACTTTATTTTTTTTATTTTTAACTGATATCCCACCAAATGCATTAGTCTTTTAATTCGCAAACTTCTGCATCTTTTCCAATTCACGGTAATGAGTGTCAATGTCACAGGTGTGTACAGAAGTGCGTGATGTGTATTCCATTTGAATAATCACAGGGTATCTCATGATACCAATAATATCATGATTCAACAATTCTTCGATTCTGTGATATATTGCAAGACAATCATATACATCACGATATCCGCCTAACTAAAGAAAACAAAATGTCTGTGAAAAGTTGAAAGTGCTGGATTTAATCGATTTATTCACAACCTGGAGAACAAAGTGCATAGAGTCTGTATTGAATGTTTATGGGGCATCTTTTAATATAGCTTTCTCGGCCATTATCCCGCTGTAAGGTCCCTCTTCCCCTACTAGGTAGCTTTCGCCCAAGTGTCCCTCATTCATTTGAATATCAAGTAGTGATGCCTTGCGAATGAAAATGGCAGGGACTGTTTACTTTAGGGTGACGGTATATCACCAAATTATGTATTATTAATATAGTATTTATATTTTGACCCACCGCTAGTACTGTCATGCTTTGCATAGTTTTCTATTTTGATTCTTGATTTCGTTTTCGCATACATTTCACATCTTCAGTATAATTTACCTAGAATCATGAAAGTATAGTTATAGTCCTTGTTAAAAGAATTTTGACTGCAGATGCTGTTGCATGCACACATTTCTTAAATGTTTTGCTTGCATGTTAATGAATATGTCAGACAACAGTTCTAATGTAATGATACAAAGCACCTACCTGTTTGCTTTCCTGAATTGCTGTCCGATAACGCTCTCACTCCCACTCACCCTCTCTCACCCTGTGTCCTCACTCCATCCGTGTCCTTGTAAGTAGTATGCCGCTACCTCTCCCAAGGCCTCATTCCGTGGCCTCAGCTCGCAGCAATGCAAATGAAGATTAGCACGCATGAATGCTCCCTCCTTGCTAGCAGAACAAATTCTCAGGGAAACTCTGTCACTGAGTAAAAGGTCCAAGGGCAGAGGGCTCCTGCTCAACAAACACAAAGAGCACTGATCCAGGATCACGGCTCCCATCTGCCGCTGAGGCCATGTGCACACGAGAGGGCAGAGGGGGCTCTGCAGGATTCCTGGAGGCTAAAAGATGTGGTGATAAAACGTGCCAGAATAATGACACATGAGGAGCTTACGATGATACAATTTATGATTCTGTCCTCCCAGCTATTGTTCTTACCTTTTGCTCTCAGCTTACAGGGTTGTTATGATTCATGCTGCAAATCCAATAAATGATAATAACCGTGAATTCACCTACTTCTTTGCAAGTAAAGATTGCACTTATCTTTAGCTACTTCAAAATTTGCATGTACCCATGTTTAGCAATTATGTTTGCTCTCCACTTAAAATTAATCTTGTAGTTATTTTTTAACTCCCTTTGATAGCTCAAAGCCATGAATAACAGTCAATGACGTGATAACTGCTGCTGAATGTGCTGTGGTGTATCTACTGAAGCTACGTAAATGGTCAACTGTTGAAAATTGGTGATATTATTGACCACACTGCAGGCTTTTAGCTAGGATTTTTTTAGCGGGTGCCCCCCCCCCTTGCCCTCCGGAACCCCTGTTGACTCTGCTCTTCTCTCTCCTGCATTGTGCGCGAATGAAAGTGGACCCTTCGTATGGATGGAATGGATTATTTCTCTATGCGCAGTTTTATCCACACATCCATATAAGACACATACATAATGATCTTTATGACGAGGATTGAGTACAGTCGCGATGAAATACAGGGGATCCGAGTAGATCTTAGTAAACTGTTTCTCAGATTCTCAAGAGCGCACTTTTCATTCTTTTCACTCCGTGGTCTCGTTATTTCTTTAGAAGGCGCTTTAGCGCTGTAATTAAGGGAATAACAGATGCATCAGATGATGATCTCTTTAGTTAACTGCTCAAAGGGAGAGAGCGAGAGAAGGGAGTTCTGTCGCGGGGAGTTCATACTCCGCGTTGCGCTGCAGCCAAAAGAGACTTTCCAGCATTTAATAGGTGCTGTTCCACCGTGTCCTCACATCTTGTTGGAATCTTGTGGTGTTCCATACTGATCTTGGACAGTGGGTAGGGCCCTATGATTTCCGTGTTAACAGAATCGCGGACGGAATCGCGGAATTGGCCAATAAAAACGGAATCTAATGTTAAACGCGGAATATCGCGGAATGTGACTGAAATGCTGTCATCGTGAGGAGAAGGAACGTTTGTCTGGAGAAATGTTCTGGGGAACGCTCATTCGTGGCACCACCCGTGCATCTCCTCACAAACACTCACCCAGCCAGGGTCTCCCCCAGTGCGTGTTGCTTGTTTATTTACTTTATATACACTTTTTTGTTATATTTAGGAATGCACCGATAATTCGGCGGCCGAAACGCGGCGAGTAAACTGTGGAACATCGCCTGTTAAATGCTGGAAAGTCTCTGCGCAAAAGTGAAACTTATGAACTCCCCGCGACTTTCACTTCACACCAGAGAACATTCTCTCTCTTTGAACAGTTAACTAAAGACATCGGCTCATCTGATGCATCTGTTATTCCCTTAATTGCAGAGTTGTAGGGGTAATATTGCGTGTAGAGAAACGATCCAGTCGGATACGGAGAAGCGCACATCGCAGGAGAGGGAGAACAGTACAGCGCAGGGGCAGTGCGCAGAAATCCGTCTGCACCAGATGAGGGGGCACTACCACTTTTTTATTTATGTTAATTATTTTACTTTTAAATGTGACCAGCATTGCATGGCTTGTTTTAAGATTCACTGGCATTTACTTAATTAGGATTTAACTTAAGTCAAAACAATTGAACAATTGAGAAGTCAGTGGATTCAAGAAGAAAGTTGCATTTCAGTGGACATTTTATTAACTGACACAAAAAGCACCCATTCTATGGTGGTAAAGTAAGTGTAAAAGGTAAAAAAAAACAGAATTAAAAAAAAATAAAACGGAAAAAACGGAATTCTAAAAAATTAAAACGGAATTTGGAAAAAAATAAAACAGAATTTGGAAAAAAATAAAACGGATTTCATAGGGCCCTAAGTGGGTATAGACAGGCGCGTGCTGGCAAAAACTACGGCCAGCACGTGCCTGTCTATAGCCACGCGTCATCACAACATCGTTTCGGTGGTTACCGGGGGAAAAATAGGGCGTCTTTAGGGCGTCCTGCCTAAAAGTAGGGCTTCTAATTTCTTATTATTTTCCATACAGGGCGTCCCCAGGGCGCCCGGACGCCCTGCTGGCTTAAAAGCCTGCCGTACTGTGGTGGTCAGAACCTCAAAATTAAATTCTCTTCAGAACCATAAAGACTTTGGGGCGGTCCTGATGTCACCTGAGTTGGAGCTGGAGCATGAACATGAGCAACAGCCTGAGCATTAATTTCCAGTGACTGCACAAAATGAAGTAATAAATACTGTGTCATATTTTAATGTGTTTTGTAAGTGCTCACTGCTCACATTTAAAATGATGAGTCTTCTAAAAGGTTTAATCAGCCTGTGTCGTAATTTACTGTGGGTTCATTTTATTTGAGCACTTTGTTCCATTGTTCTGTAAAATAAAGCATAAGGACCTCATTCATTCGGAGTCGGAGAAAGATGAATTTGGAAAGTGCTACTCTGTTCGCTTCTGTCTTTTATATTCACAAACGCACGTCGCCTAAATGGAACATGTTGATAATTCAAACCAGTTGTGGTTTATTTTTCCTCTTGTCGCAGACGTGTGTTCATGGCATCGATGTTGGCGAGGCAAACAGGAAAAATTACTCTTTTCAATTAGATGTTAACTAACTCTGACCATCGGTTTCAGAATTAACAATGTGCATGTTTTTTCTCAGCTCAAAGTCAATTAAAAATGCTTCGTCTTGTGCTTGCTTTAATGGGCTATTTGGGGAATCTGATTGCTTGCGCAGAAATGGCAAGTACGCAATAAAACCTTGGGCTTCAGGGTCCCTGGCTCTGCCAACATCAGTGAAGACTGATGATTCCCTGCTTCACTTGACAGATGAAGGCTGAGGGGAAATGAGATAAAATAGATGGAAAGGCAGAAAGTTCTGATGAAGGGAAGAGAAAAGAGCCGGCAACTTATGTTTATTGATTAAACGGATTATACAATATTTTAAAACAAATATCATGGTTGATTGAATGGAGAAATCAGGTTTGCTGTGTTTTAGTCTAATGAGTCATATCTAAGGAGAGCCTCACTGGGGAACTGGCGTTGGATTCAAAAAGGAGTCTCAGTGAGCGGTTCAAGTTCCTTGAAAGTCAAACAGATGGCCTGCTGTGCTAGAAGGAGCCTTTGAGCTCTCTATCTATATATAGGATGTATGAAGTTAAAGATACAGTGTGTAGCGTTAAGTAATATCTGTTGGAGGAGTCTCACCTCAGTGTAGGAGCCATACATGTAAGTTGTGCCTGTTTATTCTGTGTTGAATGATGCTGGAATTGGTGCACACTTGGGATTGGTATATTGGTGATGGGTGTGTAACTACATGGCGATAAATGACTGCTGTCCCCGATTCACTGGTTGCTGGTTGTCAGTCATGACGTAGTGTGAGCACGGTGGAGCGAAGTCATTTTGTGTTCTGATTTTTATTTCCCTTTTTGTTAATAGCACGAGTACAATGAGAACGTTATGGAGTCTAATGTGCAGCGCTGTATATAAAAGTGGTAGATCTAGGGGCGGAGCTACGGGGGGCAAGGGGGGGGCACAGAGAACTACATGTGTTTGTATGCGCATCATCACTAAGCTCCCGTGTTTAGCCTACAGCGGCTTGTCATTGAAATCATTTTATGTCGATTGGCCGCTATAATTAGCCTTCAGTTATTTTTGAAACTAAAGAGATTTTACTTAGTCCATTTAAAAAACATAGTGGCCTGCTCTTGATGTAAATATAAAGGGCTCACTATGAATACACTATATGATTTGCTCACTTAAAGGGACACTGTGTAGTATTTATGGGTTTATATAACCCAAATTCCACTTTTGTATACATATTATGTGCTCCTGCATTGTCTAGTCGCTGTATAATATTCTTTGTTTCATTTTCATAGTGTTTCAAAAAGTCATGTAAAATAACATGGTCGCGGGCCGCTACTGCATTGCCACAATGCCATGTTTCTACCGGAGCCTGTATAGACAAACGCGAATGAACAAATCAAGCGTCGCTTTACTTGTAGCGGAAATCCCGCCTCGACTCTCTCTGCTCCATCTGCTACGGCCGCGGTAGCTCGCCCTCTCCCTCGCCTCACGAACCTCATCTGCTGACGCGGAGAAAGACGACGAGGACGACATTTGACCGGCTGAGGATACCATAGCACTCAGGGAAGGGAGGGGGTGAGCAGAGGAGCAGTTCTTTGTTGTAAATTTCAGCCTCTCCTCTAGATGGCACTATAAACTACTTACTTCACCTTTAAAAAAGCAATTCCATTTTTTCGCATAGAAATATTCCACCTAATCTTACACTAACGTTCACGTATTGAACACATTTCTGGCTGCCACCTGTACTGTGGTCATTCATCGTTTTTTATTTTGCTGTATATTAAATTTATACTCAAGCGCTTTTATCTCTTTTACTTCTTTTATATTAGTTCATTTTTAATACTCGTTCTAAGATATTTCATTTTGAATAGTAGTAAAATAGCAGTTCAACCAGTTCATGCATTTATTCTCCCCCCCCCCCTCTGTCTCCTCTACACTTCTTAGATGACCACAGATGAGCTGGAGGACTATGTTACCGAGCAGTTTGATGAACTGCGGAGGCTGGTGCTCCTGGAGCAGAAGAGGACCCATCACCTGGTGGACCTCAAAGAGGCGTTCCTGACGGCGACCGCTGCGGAGAAGATGGCAGAGATCAGCGTGGAAACGGAGAGGCTGCAGAAGGAGCTGGTTAACATCACGAACCAGCTGTGTCTGCTTGAACAAGCCGAGTCGGAGTCTGCGAGTCCTGCTGTGGTAGCAGCGGCTCTTGCAGCAACACCTGGACCATCCTACTCATACAAGGTGAGAAAAAGTTCTGCCTCCTGAATCAGCACTTTGAGTTTCACTCACTTAACCATAAAGTGGTAGGAGAGGTCCACATGTTTAAAATGAAATGATGGACCAAGCATACCGTCATGTATTATAGAACCTTTTTTTAATGGGGACCCGCTTTTTATAGACGACAAACCATTGTGACCTAATACACAGTATAAATTGTGACAAGAGAAAATATGTGTATGATGTAATAACATTTTAGACTTTTAGAATTTGAAACTATTATTTTGAATGAAGCAGACATTTTCTTGATGACAGTTTTTATGCATTATTTAGAACAAATGTCAAGAATTTGATGGGATTTTCATACTAATTTCAAACAAAATTGAAATTATTAAGGAAGTCTCTGTATCTGGTAATATTTCTCTGACAAATGAATCTTGATCCACCTGAGTGAATAGTGCAAACTAACTTTTGTCAGATTTTTATTGCGATTTAAAAGCCGTTTGCATATTGTCCAGATTATGCGGCACATTACTGAGCAGGGCTGACAACATCATAACTCCGCACAAGGTCTACTTCTATCTGAAAAGACAACCAAGATGGGTCAATAATTAATGAATGTAAACTTTGAACACACAGAAGGCGAGCTCTAAAGCTTTTACTGCTGGAGTGCCTTTTAAAAACAGGCCCTATTGCTCTTGACAATAAACAATTAGAGTTGTCCAACCAGCACAACGCTTTTAAAACATTTTTTGCATAGACTTCAGAGGGGATGCTATAAATGGTTATTGTCAATAAATCATTGTAGAGGCTAATCAGCCGTTGTATCTCAACCTGTCTTTGTGTGGTTGTGGACAAGAAAGAAAACTTCCTGCTTGACGAGGCTTGTTGCTTTTCTTAAAGATGCTTCAGCAGCCTGGTATCAGCCAGGCATGATTCCACCTTCAGAATTATCTTCCTAATGACTGTGTGGCACCTGCAGCATAGTCAATACAGCAACATAAATATGGTAAGCAGCTGCCACGATATATAGTTTTGTTCTACATGAAAGGAGCGACTGCCTGTATTTACTCAGAGAAGCAATATTTAGAGAAGTAGAAAAATGCAGTTTTCTCTTCTAACGTTCACTTATATCATTAAGTAGTTGGATGCAAATAAATCCTGTGCCGTTGTGCTGATGAAGCATGAGTCTAACTCCCTTTCATACTTTACACTGTCCGTGTGGCTGCGATTGCATTCATACGAAAAATGAGGGTCTGTTTTAGTCTAGCTTTCCAAGCATGTGTACTCAATCTCATATACAGTCCTTGTGTTGTCTGGGAAAGGGGTGGTTGCACAGGTGTGGCTCTGACCTCCAGCTGACCTCCTTATATCCATACCTCCCTTGAAACAAGGGTCCACAGCTGATTTATTCTTTGTTGTCAACTGGTGGGGTGCCCACATATGTCGGGATAGAGTCTCTGTGCCATCGTGTACATCGGTGGGTGAAGACGTGTATGTCGTGTGGACGGAGTGGTCCTCTGTGGACATGCAGATGTTTAAAGGTGTATTATGTAATAAGTCTAAATAAAATCCTCCTAATATGTCACAGAGACTCAGGAATAATGTTCATATAACAAACTGAACTCACCAACAACAACAGTACAGCCAAAGTATTTGCATTAAAAAAAAAATATTTTGCAGACTGCAAATCATGTTTATGTTTTGAAATCATGTTTTGGCATGTGGCACCACCTACCGCCGTCTACCAATCATTGCAGTCAGTAGAGTCTCAGCTGCAGAGTAACCACGGGTTGCCAGTTACGTCAGAAAAGGAAACCTAAAAGACCTTGGTATTTTGAATTTGAGTGTAGTAACCGTTTTTGGCCACATTCTTACATATGGTGGCTTTAAAGAATGAATCTGCGTCTAGGTTTGTCCTTTCTTTTTATGTACCAGCCCTTTAGTCAAAGTTAGGCCCTCATTCCAAAGCACCGTTTACACCAGATCATGTGAGCAGTTACAGTTTACAATCTGTACATTTGCATATTCTTAAGCAAGCCATCTTAATGCACTTAGATGACTTCAGAGTCTGCAGCATTTCACTCCCCCATCTCTCATTTGAACACTGAAGATAGGGAGCCTTTTACTGCTCATCGCCTTCGGTTTAGTCCCCACAGTTGCGAAAGAGGGCCTGAGTGTTCCCTGGTGGTGCTGTGCAGTGTGAGTGAGGCTGCAGTAATGGTGCAGAGACTGCTTCTCAAGCTGAGAAATTATTCCGTTGGGGGCCAGGTTCATTAAGACCCTAATTGAATGCCAATGGTTACCCTGTTTGTTTTTCATGGGTTAGTTATTATGTGTCCGAGTACTGAATTGCCATATTAAGTCACAGTCGGTCTTATTTGGAGATGTATGGCCACAGGAGAAATGTGTGTGGGTGTAAAGAAGGGGCTTATGCAGCAATTCATGTATTCAGCAAGTGTATATCTTTCTGTTTATGTGTGTATATTTCAAAGAGAGTTGTGTAGAAGTGTGTTTGTGGAGTTGGGGAGAGTTGTGAGAGACAGCGAGATCTGATGTGAATAAATTATGAGGTTATACCAAAACAGTTGTTGAGAGGAGGAGATGCATCAAGTTCAAGTTAACTCTCCCAACACCACCAGCAATATTTGTAGTACAGCAGGATCCAGAGAAACACTGACTCAGACATTAATCCTCCTACTTGTTCTCACTACGTCACTGTCTGCCTGTTTCTAAAATTGAACCACAATCCTTCACTTGGCTCTTTGCTGCAGCTACTTTGAACTATAATGATGAGTCTGATACTATTGAATAGGGCTGTACAGTTAATTGCCAAATAATCAAAATCACTATGTGACCAAAGCACAACATCCAAATCGAAACACAGTACAATTACTTAAATGCATTGTGTCCATTAATGAAACAGCTGATGTGAGACTTTCATCATTGTTTAAATGAAAGTATATTTATATTTCAATATAATGATCCTGTTTGTTGTTGAGCTCCCTTCACAGTGTACTGTACTATTGTTGGAGAGCTACAGTCGTAGCCACAGGCACTATGACGAAAAAACCTTGATTCTTATGTTTTTCCAACAAGAATAGAAAGACCAGCAGCTTCAGACCCAAGTCAGAAAAGCTACTGAGGCTTTGTAAGCACGTCAAACACGTATAAGTGCAGCTTAAAATACGGAAAATATGATGTAAAATACTGCTCACCTGCATGAAATAAAAGTTTTAAACCCCCTAAGTTAGTTTTTATGATTAACAACCAAAACACCACAGATTGTCTCAATAATCTCCTGTCTTACTCTTGATGTAGACAGAGTAACACAGTTGTCGATGCACACACACACACACACAATAAATGGGGTCAGCAAAAGAGGGGAGAAAAAAAGCTTTTTGTAAATTGAGTAATCAACAACTACCAGAATATATGAATAGACTTTGTCTTGGTCCATTTATTATCTCCATGTTTTCATTAAAAAGTGCCAGTAGGTATGCACTTGTACAACCACAATGTGTTTACTTGAACATTTACTAATCATTGTACAGTAATTAATACACTGTCAGATGTTGGCAGGACAGAGTCTGACTGGTGTAAGCACAGAGACATGTGTACCATTCAGCACAATCCGACAGATTCAAAGAGAATTGTGAACATATTCTGAATACACATTAAAAGAGGTATAATAAATAAATGGGTATAGGTGCTGTAGGTTCAAACATGGCTGTGCAAGATGGCAGCCCTTGCCTAAAGTATATATAAAAAGGCTTCTCCTTCTAAGGCTGCCAAATTAAACACGTATACTACCTGTGGCTGAATTCAATTGCTGCCATTAAACCTCCCTAAATGTTACACACTGGACCTTTAAGTCTTTCAAGTCACAACTCATACATAACGCTTAGTGCTCATGTGGCACAGATCTGGGCTGCAGGTGCAACCATGGTAAATTGCTGTGGGGATAATACACAACTCCTTATATGGACATCCTGGGGGGGGGGGTGTTTATAGGTCACATATTCGGGCTTTAAAAAAGGTGTATTTCTTTTGTGTTGTTGAGTCAAATTAATGTTTCATTTTATGTTGCATTTTTAGTAGTGATTAAAGTAGCAATAATAGTGCAGAAGTTACAAAATAGACCGTTTTTCCTTTTTTTTTTTACATCAAAGGGAGCCAAGTGAACTTTGAACTGCGACATTTTTCCAAATTTCACAAATTAAATCCGATTTTAAACATTTTGAGTACTTTTTGCTCAGGTGTGTTCATATAGTTGGCGAAAATGGAATGGTATTTTTCTTTAGAATGCATAGGTTGTGGGTATATGGGTTAAGAAGTATAGTTTTAAAAGGCATTTTAGCTCCAAAGAAGGTATTTTTAACCAGAACATCTGTCTTTATTAGCGAATGTCATCTCATTTGCCAAAAGGTTGATGTAGTAATTTGATGCATTGGCAGTAATTATACATATATTAATATATAACTTTTGCTACAGTACACAATAAAAAAAAACGATGACACCTCCCTGATTGTAGAGAAAAGTAGAATATCAATAGTATGTTGGTGCAGGCATGGCTGTGTATATGCCAGCCCATTTGTGTTTACATGAGTGACTCCACTGTGTAATTGCGTCTGACTACATTTTCACATGTATGGCTAAAGTAGGTCTACACGGTTCCTTCAGTCTGTGATCATGTTATAAAAATTGGAGGCGGATGTTCAATGCTGTTAAAGCCGTAAAATCCCCCCTGGCATTAGAAAACTAAGCCAAAATGGCTCATTAGTCGGGCACGGGAAGAGCGACCTCACCCTGACTCTTGACCCAGGTCAAGAGAAATTGCTTCAAGGCTGAATTATAACATCAAAGGTTGTATATTTTTCTTTGTGCAATTCATTTTGGGATTTAATACAAATGCATGTTTGGAATATGTTAATATATAAAGCATCGAAAACTGATAAATGATGATAAATAATTTAAAATTAATCACTTAAGTCGGTTGCAATCCCCTCATGCACTAAGAAAACCCCCAGACATTTCACTGTTTACATCACTGTTTACATTTGAAATATGTATGGTTGAGCTAATAAATAGCTCAAAAAAGTGTATATTTATTTTCTTTGCAAAGGTTGGTTGCCCCCCAAGTCTTTGCAGATGAATTTGGGTTTATTGTAAATATTAAGACTAAACCTAATGTATGTGTTCTCAGCCTTGAAAGACCACATTTCTGTGTGTGTTAACTGAAATGTCCAAAGCCATGCTTATGGTAGGGAAATTGGAATCTGTTATTTTTCAAGGTTTGATTTTTCTCTTTACTGTTGCAAACTGGCAAATGCACACAGAACAAACAGCAAACAGCTTTCAACAGCATATGTCTTTCAATAATGTCTTATTTCTTAAAATAGTTTGGCCAGGTGCTTAAAAGCACATCTTTATTTCATGTTTCATATACAAACTGTAAAGCCCTTTTGTGATGTTCTAATAAGGCTATATACATAAAATTGATTTGACTTTAATACGGCCAAATTAAAATAAATTGAAACTAAAACTGCCCAACATTGTCATTGTCACATGATTTCAGTCTCCTCAGGGTTAATCTTTAAAAAAATAATAATTAAATATATTTGTTTTAATTGTAATTGTGTTTTTGAATAGGCACATTTCCCCCTAAAATGTAGCTTTTATGCAATTTAGTACAATTTGAAAACTTAATTGACATTTTCTATACAGGTCGCAGTTAGCCTGTACAATCTGTGTGCAATACCAATCAAGAAATGTGTACTTTGTGAAGAGGACTCCAGTCAATAGTTTTTATTTTTGGTTTTGCACAATAATTCCCCAAATTGATTTTTTTTTGTTTTGAGTCTGCTGAGGTATTTGACAAAGTAAACCAAGAAAAATCTCACCGAGCTCCAATATTTGAAACCACTTATTTGGCCAGATCTGAAGCTAATTACATTTAAAATGAGGCAGACAGCCATTTAATGCTCCAGAGCGTTCCACTCATCTTCTCTCCTGTCATCTGCTACGGTGCTCAGGAGTCACTGCCTTCAAGACACTTCAAGTTAATCTGCATCAGCCTTTTTAGCACTGGTAATGTTGGTCCAGTCCCACAGTACAATTAGTGCGTGGCAGCATTTCGAGCTAATAAAAGAGGCAAAAGAAGCAACGAAGATCAGGAATGGCATAAGTGGAATTTTGACTTTAGCAATGTCAAGCATTTCCCATATGCTTTACAGTGTATCCAAGCTGTGAAACTGGCATGTGAAATGCTGAGCAGAGCAGTATTGTCTTGTTCTCCTTGGTTCAGTCTCCAGCTCTTTCACAGTGTGTCAGAAAATGTCCTTGAGCAGAACACTGATCCCCTAACTGCTCGTGATGCTGCATCGTCACTGTATGAACTGTTGATGTGTGTATGTGTGAATGAGGCATGCACAGTAAAGTGCACCGACTGGTTGACAGGCTAGGAAAGTGCTGTCTAAATGGAAGTCCATTTATCATATGGCTAAATTCTGTGCTATCATTTACATACAGTAAGTAAGCCTTGTGAAATTATACAATTACCTGACCCAGGAATTTACTTCAAAATGACCTGAAATTGTAATATGATAAAAAACAACAAAAAAAAAAAACATTTTCCTTTGGCTTTCAGTTTGCCTGCGTTTCACATATTGGAAGTCAACAAATCGCATCCATCATTCTGACACTGAAATATATGTTCACGTCCGAGTCAAAATTAAATAATAATAAATAAGAAAAAAAAGGAAGAAACCAGCCCATGAATAATGTTCGCAGCTCATTTCTCAAGCTGCTCCTCATGAATTTACATGAGCAGAACTGTGGATGAAACTGAAAATTAATTGGTCAGGTTTAGAACCACCAGCTGTGGACCACGTTGTAGATGAGGTTGTTTACCTTCCATTTGTTATCCACAACACCTGCGCAAATATATAAATATGTTATTTTCTCTCTCTCCCTCTCCCCTCCTCTCCCTTGTTTCCCTCTGTCTCCTTGTTTCAGCGTGACACTGAAGCCAGGCAAAGGTAAGCCACTCATTTTTACGTTTACTTACCCTTGTAGGGAAAGTAGTAGTAGTTGTTTGAACTCACGCAAGGTTGCTGCGGTGCAGATGGTGAGGTGTTTTAGTGTTATTCTCTGTACTGCAACAAAGAAGCTAGTCTCCAACAACAGGACGTCTGCTGATGTATAGAGTTTACATTGAAATACATAGAATTAATGTAACAGCTTATATACATTATTCATCTTACGCATCTAATAAGCCAAAATAAAGCAGTAAAATACCTCTTTTACTGTGATAGATGTAGGAAGTCTCTATTGGCATTTTTCCACGATATACTGTAGTACCGCCTCGGCCCGGCTCGGCTCGCCTCTACATGATTTGGTTGGTTTTCCATTACAATAGTACCTCCTCAACGTGAGCAGGGTCATCACAGCACGGCTGCATGAATCTGCCTAGTGACTTGTAACAGTTGTTTTTGATGTACTGAGTCATTAGAATCGGTTAATAAAAAATATTTGTTCTGTAGTTCCTCCATGACCGGAGCACAGACTCCGTCTGACACAGTAACTGAACTGAAATACAGGCCTGAATATTGCTAAATACACCAGACTCCTCTGTTAAATGATGAGATTTTAGACATGAACTGTTGGAGATTAAGCCACGTTTTCAAGATTGTTGTGCACGACAGTCTGACAATGTCACACAGTATCGGCTCAGGTCGCTCGGAATCTCACCTGAGCAGGTACTACAAAAAGCACCAGGCACCTGGTACTATTGCTAGTGGAAAAGCAAAATAGCTGTGCCGAGGCGAGGCGTGTCAGACTAGTCTCAAACAGTGTTTGATAGAGGTCACAAGTAAGTCCCTTCTTGTATTGTTTTGTGGATTACTTAATTCTCAAGAACCCAGAACCATTTGATCGTCTCTGTGATCCATACAGCTGCTCCACCACTCAGAAGCATCATTTTGATGCACAGTGCACACATACTGTAGTGGGCAAAATTTAAGTGTGCGACATGAGAGCTTTTGGAGCCGGCGGTGATGATGGCATTCCTGCCACGTTGCTGCAAGTATAAACCAGGCTGAAGGACACTTCATAGCCTCCTTGCTTAGGTCCTTGTGCCATCGACAATCATGCCACTGACAAGTATCAATTTTGAGGAAACGGCGCACACTCTGTTTTTATAATTCCAACTTTTACTCACAGAGAGCTTCTAAACTCACCTCAGACACAGAGTCACCAGCGTGCACTTCAGCCGTCCGCTGCCTTCAAACCATGCAAGTCAAATTCGAGTCACGTCGGTGCCCCAGTAAGGCAATTAGTGGCCCTCGTCTGTGTGTGTGCCTGCTGGAATCAGAGGAGGTGACCATCCGCCTGGTCCTGTAAGAAGGCTGTTGACAGTTGCTGACAGGTCGGTGTGTGTGTGTGTGTGTGTGTGTGTGTGTGTGTGTGTGTGCGTGGTTGTGAGTATGTGTGCTTTAGTGTATGTATGCATTTACAGATTGATGTTAAGACAAGTTGTTGCTTGTCAAGCCTCACCCTCTGATTTGTGATTGTCTTTGTTAGTGGGGCTAGGAATGGGCAATCAATATCATGACATGAGACAAGACTTTGTCTTACTGTAGATTTTGTTATATTGTGATATGGTATCTGTAGTGTCTTTTCTTGATTGACAGTACTGATATTAAGGCATGTAGTCAAATATGTATTTTTTTTATTATTAAATTAAACATTGGTTAAAAAGACATGGGATCTGTATAACCTTATGTAACAAAAATCCAAGCATATTTATATTCAATTTCATTGTTTCCTAAATATGTAAATATATCCTCGATATTAAAAAGCCAAAAAAATAAACTAGATCTCATCTAGTATTAAAAGTAACTGTATTTTAAGAATGTAATACGGATCATAAACAGCTTGAATATTTCTCAGGATCGATATTTCTTATTACAGTATTTAAGATGTCACTGTGCAGTGAGAAGCACAAAAACGTGTGTGTCGAGCTTTATAGCAAAATATATTCAGATGTACGCTATATATTTTATATATCGGAACATAGCCTAAAAACATAGGAATGTTATCTATAACCCATATGTAAAGTGGTGCAAGATAAATTCAAAATATGATATTGCAATATCAACACGTATCGCAAGACAGCTTGAACTACGAAGTGTGCATTGTTCCTTGCGCTAGTTCTATCCGACAGTAAAAGTAAAAAAAAGTTTTTGTTTTAATTGATCTTTTGTTTGTTTACCACAATGATGGCATAGTACATTTTAACACAACTTCAACCAAGCCTGAGAAACCCAGTGTGGATAGATGCAGCCATGATATTTTTCAGCTGCTGTTTATTTGTGTCTTTTCTTTTTTTTCTTTTGCTTTCTTTTTTTTTTTGCTTCGACTACATCCTTCACCTTTATATGTGTCTGTGTCAGACAGTCTGAAATGAATAGTCCTTTTCCCGTCTCTCAGGTATTGATCTGTTGACACCAAAAACCTTTCTGTCTCTTTGAGCCATAGCAAAAGCGCACCTAGCACCACCTGCTGTCTCTGGCTTTCCTTTTAGCTGTCTCTCTGGGCTTTCATCTAAAAGGCACAAACTCACACACACCTACACACATGCCACCACCTTCAGCACATACACACACACACACACAGAGGAACCAGATTTTCCTCCAGTCTTTATCCAAAGAATACAAAAATAGTCTGATGTTACACATAGTACAGTATTGACGGACAATGTGTTTGTTTTCTCTAGAGAGAAATTGAAATTTTGATTTGACTTAGTACTATTTTTATTGCAGCGTTGCTTTGCTTAAGGGAAATATACCTAATTTCCTCTCTGGAATGCCTTACTTTTAATAAGGAAATAAAGTAATGTCCACACCCAGCACTCAACATGTAATATATTATTGATTGGTGAACCAGTAATATGACCCCTATAGGTCTGGAGCAGATGGCGGCTAGCTTGGACCCCAGGGTTGGATGGCGCTAATGGTTTGTCCTTGGCCAAGGTTAACCTATACATCTGTACTCTCTCGCTCTCTCTCTCTCTCACACACACACACACACACACTGAGTCTGTCAGCTTAGTCTAAAACACAGTGGATGCAAAATCCATTAACAAATAGATATATTGAAGATAAAAGGCAAGAGTTTGGAGAAGTTAGAAAATATAGTGATGAGCCTTTTTTATTGGTTGTGCACAAGACGTTTAAGATATTGCAGTTTGAAGGTTGAGCAAACAAAGAGTGTAGATGCAGTGAAGAGCGGCCTTTTAGGTTTTATGTGTAGTTGGATCCAGACAGGAAATTGATTATGGAGCAGAAACACTAATCTGCTGTCTGAGACCCCTATCACTGCCATAGACAGAGCATCCCCGCAGGACCACAATCCTGCAACCGCACGCATCTTTCCCGCACTTCCTCATCAATACAATCCCAGGCCTCTCTTCAAGTCTCTTAACATGAATGTAAATCTCACTTTACTCCCCCACAGTCCAGTGATTGCACCCTCCTGCCTCTAATGTGATGCATTGCAAATTTCACATTTCCTTCCTCCCCCACACCATCATTGCAACCAGTCTTTGACTTTCACTTTTTATGTGTGAATTGTTTAGTATGAGATATTTTTTTTGTTCTTTCTTCTTTTGTTTCATACCAACAATTAGAGGTCAAGTGTGTAACATTTAGGAGGGTTTGTTTGCAGAAGTTGAATATGCTACCCAGAAGTATATTTGTGGTGTATTATTGCTTTAGAATAAAAATTGTTTTGTTTTGTATATTCAGAATATGATTTTTACATGTACTATAGGCGAGGACCTTGCCTAACAGAGGCTGCCATCTTGCGTATCATGTTTCTACAGAAGCCTGAATGGACAAACCAGCCAGAGAGTGCATTTGATGTTTTGAAGCAGAAGCTTACTATGAAAATGACGAAGGCCAAATTCCAATTCCATGATTGGTATTGTATTGAGTGAGCGGAGGAGTCTTGCATTTGTTACAGTCTGCAGCCTCACTGTTAGACATCACTAATGGTGCTTTTCCACTATACAGTGCTTCCACGACTCAGTTTGGCATGGTTCGACTCAACTCAGTTTGGTATCATGCACTTTGTTTTCCATAGTACCTGCTCAACATGGGCTGCACAAAACCGCTGTGATGTGCCTTTATATGTGACACAAACTATTGACGAGCAAAGCAGTTGTTACTTCACCTCACATGACCAATAGAGGCCGCCAGAGGCTTGTTGCCTGAATGGGGTGAATTCTGCCATCTCTGATTGCCTTGTTTTCAGTGTAATGAATCATTAGAATCGGTTAATTGAAAAGATTAGTTCAGTCCCTCCTGCATGACCGGAGCACAGACTCCGTCTGACACAGTCACTGAACTACAATACGGCGGAATGGGTTCTGATGCGGCTCAAGATTTCTTGCTTTCAGCAGTGCTGTCTCCTCTCTTAAATATTGAGGTTTTAGCCTTGCTAAATGTTAGAGATCACGCCTGTTTTCTTTTTAAGTCTTTTGTTTCGGCATTGTTCAGTTTGAGAGTCAAGCTGAGCCGAGCAGCGCTGTGCTCGAACGGTATAGTATAAAAGTCTTACACACTGGAGCTTTGCATTTCTGGACATTTCTTTCAGGCAGCCCCAATACACAATTCATTTACTTTGACATTTTGCAGTCTGAGTGCTCAGTGGTCTCACATGGCCACTGCACATCAATAGTCACTATAGCAACTGATAATTACAGGAAAGGAGAACGCCTCTGACTGACTGTACACACATTATCACACAAAAGAGGGATGGGATAAAGGGATTATTGTTGCAGCAGCATTTTAATGTCTTCCGAGACATAGTACATAGGAGAGAAATGAATGTTAAGACGGTGAGAGAGTCGTGGTGTGGGAAGAAGAGTTGCATTCAGAGGACTTGACTTTTAACTTGTGGCTTTGGAAGATTTGTTTTAGTCGACAAGTATTCCCCCTTAGAGGCAAAGTCCACTTGTCAGTAAGCGTGTAGCATAATTGCTAAAATATTAATGTGCTAACGGTCGTGTCAGAAATGTGCTCACTGGGGTTGACACGTAATTCTGTGTTATTGGTTTAAAATAAATGAGGGCGCAGTAGGGTTACACGTGGGTCTTAACTCGGTCCCTGGGAGGGGTCTTCAAATACGGACCCGCCATGTTTGAAGAGGATCAGAGGAGCGAATATCGAGTAAATCAAAGGACGGACACAAAGACACACCGATTTCTGTATTCGTTAGTGGAAGAATTGTGGGTAATTGTCAGCTTTGGTGTCGCCTAACTGTTAAAAGCTGTGTATTTTGGGAAACAAAATGGGGGAAAAAAATCAAATAGGTCAGTCAATAGACACACAGGTGGGGTGTTGTGTAAACAGTTTACTCACTGGCATAATTGTGTGTATAGATTCAGAAGAAGAAGTATTGCTGTCTCGAATCAATCACAGGCGTCATCAAGAACTGGAAATAAAAGTCACAAGATGTGACTGCAGTTATCACCCACCAAATGATTTGAAGGTTGTTTTGCAAATCTTCATTTTACTGCACAATCCGGTGTTATTCAGTGTCGACGTATAAGTGACAGTGAGGTGTCCTCTCTCTTTGGTGTAGTCTGCGTACAAACACCCTTGAACAAATTTCCAGTCACAATTCACTGCCGAGCATCTACAAACGTAAAAGCTCTATACCTAAATCTATATGTGCAAAGTGCAGATTATCTCAGAATAAAAGCTTTTCATACCAACTTATAACTTTTGCAATTACTTTTGCTTAAAGCTGTTTAACCATGCAGGAAAATGTGGATATTTTATTGTTCCCTAAATAAAAGCAGAGTCCTGATCACCGCAGTTGAACAATGACACCATTGATCTTATTTTAAAGAATATTTTTATGTGAACTTGATAGATTGCTACCTCTCTGTTCTTTGAAAACTGCTTTTATTTGGAGAAATGAATTATTTAAAGACAAGATGGAAGAAACAAGAACTTCAACTCTGTGAAACTTCTGGGCCCACTGTATAAAAATAACATGGAAATTGGGTAGAACGGTTGAAACAGAGAGATGTGTATAAATAAGTGATAGACATAAAGCAGGCAAAAGTAACTGGGATGCAGTCAAATTTGATATTTTATTTGATGTCAGTAGCTTTGATTTACACAGTAACCAAAGCGAAAAAAAAAACGCTTTGCAACATGTGACAGCTTTGCTCAGCAAGAATTATGGAAGCAGCAAATGCATTACATTACGTAATCGCACTGAAGACCAATGGAAAGTCTTGCACATTTAATTACACTTTGGCCCCTACCCTACCCCCAAGCTCATTCATCACTCACATCTTCACTGTATGTACATATGGCCCAGAAAAACACACAGCTGGCTGCTAAGAAGATCCTTTACTTCTGTCCCCATAGTCTTTTCACTACACATTTTTTTTTTACATGTAAAGACATTCAACAGAGCTATGGCCTACATTCATTTAGACCATGATATAAATAATATGCTCTCCATTCACACGACATAGAACACACTCGAGGAAAAGACTAACTCTTTAAAAACATAGCTCCTTTAAAGCATAAGAGATATTAATTCACCTGTCATTCGACTAGTTTGGTGCAGATTCTGTCTTTTATTTAAATATATGCAATAAACAGAACATTTTGTTATTTACTTTATATTCAGAAGTATTGCCAAATATTTTGATTTTCACAGCCAGAAGTTTTGTACTTATATTATATATTTTATGTATAAAATCACATCACTGTCATACAAGCATTGTTGATGGTCTAAATGTGGTGCTATAAGGGGTGAGAGGGGTAACGTTTATTTATTAAGTACAATTTTATTGATGTATTCCTACATTCTGCGTCTGCTGTTAATCCTGTTTTCAAAGAATTAATGATTTTTCCAATTTCTCCTTTTTCATCTCTAGCTTCTTCTTTTCTTAAAGTTAGGTAGTTCATCAAAAAATAACCCTATTTTGATGTTGTGAGTTGATTTTTTTCTTAATTATTATTATTATAATATGTCATATAATTATTTATAGTAGCCTCTGAAGGCATCATTAATTTCAGTAGGACCCACAACAGCACACCCACTGGATGCAATGCTTGATTGATGCTTTAGTTTCTAATTGTTCAAAATGTCATTCTATTAATTTACCTGATTAATTGCTGTGTTCATAGAACATTTGCTTTGGTCTCAAAGAACCAGAGGTAGCTCAGGACGCCAACACTTTATTATATTCAGCTCTCTGATTCAGAAAATCATTTTAACCTTGTGGGATACTTTTGATACTCGTAAATGTTGAGATGAGAATGATGCTGTGAATATAATACACTGCTGCCACCTCATAAACTTTTTTTATGATTATTTTGTAAAATATGAGTTTCGTGTAGAAATCCAATTTCTGGATTGATTTTATTCTAGATTGTTTCTAAGCTAATGCAGATCTCTGCAGTCTATTCCATCAAGAAAGAAAATAACAATTTATTCCTTTAGATGTGGGGGATAAGATGGAGATTAGACAATGATTTAACAATTTGGGAGTACACTTAGAGGAGCATCAAAACCTGGATGGTTGAATAGCAGGGTGTTGAATCCATAGACTGTGTAACTCCTGGAGGTTCCTTAAAGCTAAACTTACCTTTCTTGCATTTTTACACTTTTCTTTTGTAATCTTAGATTGCTCCTAATAACCGTATGGCACTCTAAAACGTAAGATAAACCCAGCAGGTTTTGAAATAATTATTTAATCCTCATATTATTAAGATAAAAGTATGACCAATCAAAATATTCGGACCGAATAAAATAATTGGCAGGGCTACCTGTCAGTCTTCTGTCGCACGCCTCGCCGATCGCTGTCACAGCTTGCGAGTCGCACGCATCTCTGACAGAGCAGTGTTGCCAACATGGCGACTTTGTCACTAAATCTGCCATTTTTTGTGGTGTTTTTGGAGACTCTCACGTGAAAGCACGTTTCGTGTAGCGTGTGTTGCCAGGATCACCTCCCAAACCACAGTAACCTCCGCAGTCCAAGCCTACAGTCAGAGCAGCGATAACCTCTGTGTCCAGGCTGCTAATGAATCGTGCATAGTTCATGTTCAAATTTTTACTAAGTGCTGTGAGATGCAAGAAAGGTTAGTATAGCTTTAACTTACTAAATATCTCCGTTAGCACGTTTGCAGTAGTGAGTGCCAACTTTTCCTTACAACCTCATCATTCTTTATTGTTCATTTTTGTACTCGATGGTGCCTGGTGGTCCTTTATTGGTCCAATTCAGTGAGACCTTACAGATTGCAGAATCATCAGGCATCCAGTAATTCTGAAATCCACCAATCCTAAAAAGATCGCGAACCCTTTCCCCTGGCAGATGTTGGTGGACTCACTGGCTGAGATATCACTTTCAAATTAGATCTCTGGCTACATTTGTCCATCAGAGCACAACCCAAACCCAAGCGATTACTTACCAAGCCAGACCCGAACCAGATGGGCATAATGTTGTATGTGTCCAAACTCTGTCCATCCTGGCAGGTTCAGACCAGGCCAGGTATCCATGCTTCCTCTAATTTCTCATCTTTTTTTTCACTCCAGCATGAGCGCTTTAGTATGTAATCAATGATCCTCCTCCTCATGTATCTATAGAGGCTATAATTCCACTACATCTTAAAGAAAACTGGTTTATGGACCCCATAAATCACAATGTAGACACATGGAAATGGATGCACACACACACACACATTCTTGTTCAGCATTCTTAGTAAAGACAGATAGATAATGCATTCCCTAACCATAACCATCACAACTAAATGATAAACCTTAGGTCTTAACCCATAAACAGCCCTTTTAAGGTGTGAGGTCCATCCAAAATTGTCCACACCTTCAAAAAATATCCCGCTTCCTGGGCTTTATACATTTTTTTGGTCCCCATAAAGACGGCTATACCAGTACATACCCACACACTATTGCACATTGGCGACATTTTACATGCTCGTCAATCAATTTTCAAATTATCGCCCACATTTTCCAATCATAGTTTGTTGGGTCTTACAAATCAATACATGATGCAACATGTGCACACCCTGCCCTTTATATTTATGTCCATAAATGTTGCCCATTACATGTTTTCTGACTGATGGGAACCATGCGGAAAATGGTCCCTTCCCATGAACACCCGAACAAAGGAAAGGGCAGCTGACAGTGACGAAAACTCAACTTACTGCATGGGGACACACGTTATTCTGCCTGTCTGTCTGTCTGTCTGTTTGAGCTCATCGCCCTTGGATCAAATAGATGAGCGATGTGAGGCAGGGAGGTGTCAGAGGAGTGTGGTCAGAGGACACAGGACACAGCCCCTCAGATAAAGGCCTGAAGCGAGGGAGTTGCATTTCCTCTAATTAAAAATTTACAAGGCCTGCTACAAAAGGGGCTGCTGCAGGGCCTCCTGCCTTTGAGTCACTCTTTGTCTTTGTGTGTGTGTGTGTCATCCTGCCCTTGTTTAATAATTTAAAATGTTTCAGCTAGATGCATCTATATCGTTTCCAATGTGTAAGAGCCAACGGCTTTTTAGGAGTTTTCCAAAGAAACTTTTCATTACTCTCCTTCCTCTGTCCTTTTCTCAAATTCACGTTCACAAAAGCATTATTACTTTCCTAAGGCAGTACAAGAAATTAACATTGACAGATGATTAAAAATATTCAATACAGTACAAGCATCAACCAATATAATGAATACATTATCACTATAACATAGAAGCCAACGTTTTGTCTGTCGGTCCTTGAATACTGTAAATGGTTTGCATTTATAGAGCGCTTTTTTCTAGTCTTGATGAATCAAACCCACAACCTTCAAATTGATAGACAACTCGCTCTACCACTGAGCTACTGTCGCCCCTATGACCGTATACCTCAGGACCAAAGGAAGTGCACACTCAAGTTTGAATGAGCTGTTCCTGTAGAATAAATCTTCCATATGTGCAAAGGCTGCAGACTTTCTCCCTTCTCTCTGTTTTTCCTCCCCCCCGCCCACTGTCGCTGCCTCTGTCGTCTTGTCTCTTCCATCTGTTGGCCATCACTATTCCACAGGGATGGATCTGAGGTCCCACATTAATGCAAAGCACACAAACCAAACTGACAAATAGAGAGACATACATTCAGATGATAGAAGACTGTAAGCATCCATAATTCATGCCACATTCACAACATTTCTCCAGGTTTTTTTTATGCTGCAATGTGCATTTTATGCGTACTGTCACCACTGGCATCACTTAACCATCAAATATCTTTTTGGGGAAAAGGGGTGGGGGGGATAAGTGTGTGCAGACAGAGGTGTTAAAGGGAAAAATGAGTCACGCGTGTGTACAGTCCAGTTGGCTGGACTAGTGATGACTAATGGCGGTTATTTGTTTCTCCTGAAACTTTTACTGAATACAAATGAGGTAATTTACCTACAAAAATGCCTCAGATTGAGATTTATCGTTAGCTTAGCTCCACCATCTATTTTATTTATGGATGCCGCTGTCTCATAGATTCTGTCTCATCCTTTCACTGAAACGTGACGGTTTAAAGAGCAAGGTGGGAAACTAAATCTGAGAATCATGAGTAAACCACCTGTCAAAACACGGATCGGTTGTGAATACAAACTCGCTCTGTTGGTATTAGCCTTGACTGCAATTGGATTTGTAAGTGTAACATTTGGTTGAATTTCGGGATTTTGAAGTTGTCGGGTTAGTGCTGGAGTTTTTCAGCGCTTCATTTCCCACAGTTTAGGCTCAAAAGAGTCAGAAATACAGTCTATTGAGCTTTAAACAGAGCTTTAAGGCTGCTTTCACTATCGATCCACTCCCGTAGATAGATATGAGGGTCGTGCCAAGTGCTCTGTGTGTTGTCTGCGATGCTTGAGAGCAGAGAGTCAGCAGCAAGTGTCAGTGATGCATTCAGGGCCGTAGTGCAGCAGAATTGGGTTACAGCTGTGTTTGTGTTGATGCTTGAAGCCCATAGAGCCTATGAATAATGGATTGTTAATTCATGTGTGTAAAATACATCTCGCTCCCACATACCTTGGCTTGCCAGACTTCTGCTGATTTTGTGGTATGTGTGCATTGTGCTTCTCTTGTACGTTTTGGTGTGTATGCATGCCTATGTTTGTATTTCTTTATTATCAGTGACTTACTACCTTGACAAAAGAAACGATTGTCACTTTTGTTCAGCTGACATTGAAAAAGAGGGATTTAACAATTTAACAAGGAGCAGCGCAGGACTCTTAAAATATTCATATTTGTTGAACTTTGCCTTTAAAGTGTAAAAGCAGGTGAGACAGTATACAGTAATGGTTTGAGAACCTTTGCAATTCATATTTCGCTGATCCAGAGGGACTTTGTGCAAGTTAAAAGAAATTGAAAAATTAGACTTTTTTGCGTTGACATAATTTTAAGCTTCCATATTTATAGAGACATTCAAAGGATAAAATGGTTGTAAAAAAGACCAAGAAACTGAATGTGAACACTGGTATAGTGTAACCAGACTGACAGGAGAATAGCTTTGGGGTGTAGATACATTTCCACACTGCAGTGTGGAACATGTGAGGTGACTGCTGAAGAGAAAGGATTTAAAAAAAAAAAATAAAAATTGGGGTGGGAGTGGGTTAAAATGGGGACACTAGAGTGAGCTTTCTGGGCACAGTGGTGAAACAGAAGGAAATTGCACAATAAAGCAAAGAGAGCATTGAAGATAGTATTTATGTAGGCTCCAGTGGAGAAAACAGCAACAATAGGTTTGTCTGTGATGTAAACTTCACTAAACTATCTCCCTATGACCATTTTCTCCACTTCCACCAGGTCCCTATTTTGTGATATCTCGTCCAAATACTCGTCCTGATAACCTTGTACTATCTAGCATGCAGCCCGGTTTGAAACATCACACACTGAGTCACTAAGTGTGAGAAACTACACTTTTTTTCCCCCAGGTCGTTCCTTCCTTTTGCCGTCTCTGTGACAGTAAATTGAGTCGGAACATGATGCCATGTAATAAAATGTGTTGATGTGTCATTATCTACTTCATTATTTATGAATATGGTGTTTCTAGGTGCAGCAATCCTTTTTCCGAACCTGTCTTGTAAACACTTTTTTTTTTCTGCACCTGCTTATTAGATTACCCAGCCATATTTCACAAGCTGTCTCATCTTATAATCACATTGTCACAGAGGCCTCTGCGGTTTGTGTGTTCTGTGAAGAGATAGGCTGCGAGGAATTAGTTTAAGAAATAATACATCCAAATGTGTTAATTACAGCTCACTTCCCTCTCTGAAAATGGATACTTCGTGGAATGTGTTTGTGTTTTTCAATGTGTTTGTGTGTGTGTTTGCGTGTGTGGATGTTGCTGCACACATTCATTTATTTGCGAGACAACAATTATTTAGAGGGAAATGACTAATGACGTTTAGTTAAGGAGAGAAATAATGCTAGCACTGTGGTATTTATTCTTTCCACCATTTTATTTAAGGATTGTTTTGCAGGAGAAAAGCACAGAAAGTCAAAAATGTTATAACAGTGCCACATGAGGGACATGGACTGAACCACAAATAGCAATCCAATTAGTAGTTGTCAAGACATTTTACAAAAAAAAAAAAGTTTTTAATTTTACCCAGTAGCTTTTCTAGTAGGATGGACATCCCATATGGTGAGGTAAAGGTCTTCTGTAGCAACCACAGGTTCATTATCATGGTTGTATCTGGTGACACAAATTCATGGCATCACAGAAGCCAAAGGAGTTCATCCTCTGGAGACAATGCATGTCTGTGAACAACTCTTTCTCCAGTAGCTGGAGGTGTGGTACACCTCAATTGGATGGACATTTGCGAGACATGAAGTTTAGAACACAAGGAAGGAATTATTAGATTTTGGTCTGATCTGAACAGGTTTGTGCTTTCTGAGTGATTTGTCCTGTTCAGTGATCCTCCTGGTGCGCTGTGAAAGTATTGCACATGGGCGATGAGAGTTAATAAAAGAAATGGAGCGATTTTCAATTTCATTCAATCAAGCACTTTTTCTGTTCACAAGGGATTGATTGATTTTGAGTAGCTGCTTTGCAAATTGTTCCATTCGTTTGAAAGATATATTATAGACAATAATAACTGTATAGACCATTTATGTTGTATCCTCTAGGTATGCCCAGGAAAATATTTAAAAGATAATTTCTACTTGCAATTTTCAAGGTTTTCATGGGCCTCATGTTCAGAATTTCAAATAAGCTGTGATATCCCTTTGTTATGGAATGGCTGCTCTCGTTAATTTTCACATAGCCACATCTATACATTTTATTTGATCCCTATTTCTTACTTTGGTACCTTTGAACTTCCTCAGCTGTGTCGATAAGCAAGTTCATCTCAACACCTGAGGAAATCACTGGTGTGTAGACATGCGTTAGGCAAAGTGTCAGTGCATATATCAACAAACATAATCACAGTCTATTCTTGCCCTGCTCTTGGAACTCACTCACTCGTTCACACACCTCCTCTGCCTGTGTTTTATCCTAAAGGCACATGGTCACACTGGATCTGTGGCCATTTGGCCGTACATGCCGTCATGCTTGCAGTGCTCCTGCACACACAAGTAAAGTGTGTGTAAACATGAATTATTAATTCAAAACACTCACATAAACAACACACACAGTCACATGGCTAAGATAATAAGTAGAAAGACACAGCCCGCAAGGAAGGAGTCTTTGGACACATTTTTACTTTTGTCTGCAAAAGAGAGGATGAGTTCTATTCTTTTCGACAGCCTAACCAAAGCATTATCCCAAATTTTAACTTAACCAGTTCCTCAGAAACAATGTTCTGCCTCTTTAGGACCAGGTTTTGGTCTCCATGACGGACTACTAGTCCTGACAAAGTCAGTGTTTATGCCATAAAAGGTCCTGAAGAGGTAAGAAATACAAGTCCACACACACACACACACATACATGCATCACAGTGTTTTCACCCCTTAGGTGAAATTGCAGGTCTGATTTTAGTATGTCGTAGATGTGGGAGGATGACAGTGACACACTGAACCAAGGGGCAATGAATCAGTGTCTTATCAAACCTGTGGCCCAAGGTATTAACTGTCACCACAGGAGCGGCTCCGGTTGTGTACACAGCACTGGAGGACGTATTCTTTCCTCAGCCGGATTTAACAACAACCTCACAGCACATGTGTGTGAGGGCTCAGCAGGGCAGTCATCATGGCTTTGTATGTTTTATTCAGCTGCTTAAAGACAGCCCTCGTCACCATGTGGATTTATAGTGCCGGATGAGGAGATGGCTGGGATTGAACTACCTCGGTATTCTAATGGGTGGGAGATTTAACATGCACTTTACAAAATCACCTTAATCCGGCACTGGTCTGTGAAAGGTTGGATGTGAGTGAAAAATTAATAGCTTTTTTCTGATCGGGAGGGGGGTCCCATTTGCCCACTGGTCATTTTTGTAAACCATTAACCGTCACTGCTTTTTGACCTTGTAGCACTATGTCCACGTGCACAGGCCCATTTGCATGTTTTAATGAGAAATGATGTGTTCACCCGTGGTTACAGATAAAATCCCAAGCGTACGGGGGATGTGTCTCGATTTTTGTAACTATGAAATTGCTTCCAGTTTGCCTAAAGTTGAAATGTCTGATAGGGGTCTGGCAGCCTTTTACAGCTGATGCTTTGCAGGATGCATTAGCACACATAAAAGTTTATTGGACAGGCAGCACAGAGGAGCTGTCACCGTATTTCACTGTGTTTGCAGTGTTAACATTTAACCATGTTGCTTTTAAAAATGACTAATTTCACTTTAGATAAATGAAACACAAATTATGTGTTAAGTTTTGCCATATTTGTTTTTCACTGGACAATTTGCATATATTTTCTTGTAAAATTGGGTTCGTAGTAGAGAGATAATCGATGTTGATCCTTCTGTGCTGTAATAAGAAGATTGTTATTGCAGCACCCAGAGGAAAGTCCATTACTTCACAGAGTGGCAGACATTTTGCAATAGGAAAAATCGTGTGAGCGATGGATGAAGCATAGCAGACTTTTATCAGGCAAAATGAGAGTTGTGACACTTTGCGGCCCAAACTTTTTGTGCCGTCTGTCTGGGTGTCCTTCACACTGAGGCCTTGGATGACAGGACTTGGATTCAGGGAAGAGGGGAGATTTTATGTGACAGACGGCTTTGCCTAATGGCCAGTCTGTTGTCTAACGCTGTCAGTTTTTCTCTGCCTCTCAGACAAACTCTTTCTCTCCCTTCTTTTTTCTCTCCTCCTCCTTTCCTCTGGCACTATGTGCATCTGACAACTCTCCATCTCAGATAGTACAGACAGTGTAGGGGAGTCGATATCATTGCTCCGAGTGTGTTGTAAACAGGCTTTTAATTTTAATACATCTCCAGAGCAATTCCTGGGGCAGCTCAAGAAGGACCTGGGCAGTTCAATGATGCAACGTGGCGCCGGCGTTCTGCTGTAAATGAAGGGAGTTGTTTGAAAGAGGCAACAGGGGGGCAGCTTTGCCAGCATGCCAAGTGTGGGGGTGCCGATGTGACCAGTCAGTCTTTGTAATGGCTGCGTGGCCATGAGCCAGAGCCAACTCAGCGGTCACATGACTCTGCAGATCCATGTGGGAAGGACTCTCCTCAGCAACACTAAAACGATGGCGTTTGTAGAGATGACAAAGGGCATGGAAAGAGAGACGGGAGCCAGCATTGCAGACCCGGTGTGGGCAAATTAAGGGATATACAGAAGGAAGTAAAAAGTACAGGAGTGTAGTGGTATATTGTATCGATTTTTCAACATGCATGTAAGAAATAATTTATAGGAGAGTGTGAGGCAGTATAGGTGCTCACTTTTCAATACCTGAATTCTAATGCTCTTTTTATAGGTTTTGTATATATTGTACAATTAAATACACTGTATCATAGTAGTAGAATTAGTATTACTATTAGTTTTTGTTAATGTAAATGTTCCATGTACATTAATAAAGATATCAAAAGCATGGCAAATATACACTATCACCAAATTGTGGGCTTATCTATTGATGATAATCGGAAGCACAACCTGTTTTATTGCCAACACCTGAGAAATGTGTGTTTATTATTCCAGATATAATTAATATTAATGGTATTCGACTAAAGGGGAATCATTTTGAGAACTAGTAAAGCTGTATGTTTATGTAATATCTTCATTGTCAGCTACTCTGTACATTTTGTGTTATATTGCCTCCGTTGTGCTCTGTAAACTGAACTTGTTAAGTTGAGCAGCAACACTCCTGAGCTGGGTCTTGTCTTCACTGAAACGGCAAACAAAAACATAAACAAGGAGCACATTTCTCTGTTTTGATGCAGATACTTATTGGGTTTTCACCATGGATCAGAGAGTTACTATGTTTTAAACTTCCCATAGAGTGGTCCTGTGATTTATGGAGGTCTACTTACATACATTAACTTGTTTTTATGGTCAAAAACCTACTTGCTGCAAACCAGCCGATCAAAATCTCTCCTCACTGAAGCTCTCGTCAGCTGCGCTGTTTCAGACTGAAATCTCACCCCCAGAAGACAGAGCTGTGTTGTGATTGGCCAGCCAACGAGAGCTTTCCTGACTGTCTTGTGATTGGCCAGGTACCTGGAAGTGAAATAATTAACAAGTCAGCTTTCAGAAGCACAGCTCCTCCCTCTGGAACAGTGGATGCACTGCTACTCATTATCAAAACATTGTTTTAACAATGTTTAGAAATGGCTTTGTCACGACTCCCCGTCGCAGTCCCTTTTACGCCTTTGAACCGGAGTCAGACCCAGAGTCGGAAGACACTGTCGCTCGTGAAACACCTCCACAACGGAAGTTCTTCTTCTGCGGTTCAATGTACGCAACTGGATGTGCCCGGACTAGTGCCTGGAGCAGGAGGATCTGCTGTTCTGGATCCAGCCTTTTTTCAGACTGCTTGCAGAGCCCAAGAATACAATAAAACCCAGCGTTCTCAGCAGTGGCTGAAAAAAAAAAATAGCGTTAATTGGAAATTCCGTTCTATGGGAGCTTTAAAAATGAATAGCTGCATATTTGTAAGTCAAACACAAGAAGAAAACTGACACAGTTAACCCTCCTTAAAATCTTGTTAGCAGACTACACCCAACTTGTCTCTACTCTCTTCTTTCTCTTTGTTATACAGTGGGGACGCATTAAGCCTGCAATTCCATTATCTCCTTCTTGCTCTCCTTTAAAAAAGGATTTTCTTAACGTCCTTCATTGCTATTTAATTTGTGACCAAAAGGAGCAGCTCTGGAAAATTGGTGCACTGCTCAGGGTAATTGTTGATTGTCAGATAGTATCTCAGTAAAAGAAGAGCTTGAAAGATATTTCCTAGGAATGGCTTCGTATCACTTTGTCTTGTCCAGCGCCAATACAGATTCATAATCTTGATCATCTACTGATACCGAAGTCAGTCTCATACAGTCATTTTTGCATCTTTTTAACTACCAAGCTGTTATGGCAGTTGCGCTGATTCATTTATCATGTTGCCTTAGCCAGCTTTCAAAAACATAATGTTCGAAACTGTCCAAAAAATATTTTGCTCCCATAAGGAAGAAATAAACAGCCCAGATTTTTTTTACAATCTGTGCTCTGTGGAATATTTATGGTAAATTTCGAGGGTTTGGATCAGGGCGAACTATTACAATATTCTGTATTGGTATCCGTCCACTACGGGTCAAAATCAATTATTCACATGTCGGAAAAAAAAAAAACATAAAATCAAATATGATCGAAAAACCCTAGATACGACTTAAATGCTTCACAAAGCACAGGCTGTAAAGAGAGACATACTCCATCAAAGTCATGTGGTCAGAATGTCACACTGTAGTGAGCATTTGAGCTATGTGGACATCATTTAAGATAAGAAAGTTATAAAGATAAGGGGCATTTCGTAAAAAGACTGATATCAGGAAAGCTGTAGTAACTGAAGGCTGTGATATCTGTTTTAAAAAAAGTGGTATTGAGCCTAGTTTTGGATCTTGTCTGATTTTTTTGTCTTTCTTTTTCCAATGTCCTGTTCTTTGTGTATTTCATATTGGGTTCATCCGTAGTATTTCCCCTGATATGATGGAGCACACACAGTCATACATGAAGGAAGTGACAGCAGGCACACTTTATCTTTATGTTCAGGTCAATTTTAATTTCACATTAATGAGCAGTTTTATTTCCGACTTGCATGCACGGCACTGCAGCAGTTCTCCTCAATTAATTCCTCAATTGCCCCCACGGCCAGAGAAATCATAAAATCACCAAATGAACCAATGTAAGATTGAGACGTTACAGTGGTCCAACGCTCTTATCTGAATTGCTTCACATTAATTCCTCTGTATGATGAACGGCGGGGCACCTGCGTCGAAGTGAGCAAGAAAATTAGCTCATGCAAATCGTTGCAGCGGCTGCAGCGCAGACAAACCTGTGTGATTATTCTGTTTGGAGGAGCATCAGCACACAATTTATTTCCACATCATTGAGCCCTTCTGGCTCACTGTGCACGGTCGGAACACAGAGAGGCAGTGATACTTGCAATCATCTAGTAGTGAGTTGACTGCACACAGTCTTGGGTGTGCACCACACTTCTTGATGTACGTTTTAAGATAATGTCATTCATGAACATGGGGGGGGGGGGGATTCTTGAGGCGCTACATCTGCTGGATGATAAGATGGATTTATGCTAGCCGCTCCCATTTTCCTCTCAGGAATGTGCTGTGGTGCTCACAAAGGGGTCGTATTAAAGAGCCCCCAGCTCCATGTCCCCAGCACCATGATGCATTGCCTGTTGTGCGTTGTCTCTCCGCTTCCTCCGTGAACTGATTAAGTCTTTGGAGCAGCATGGAAACACCACAGGGTGCCCGCATTGTTTTCCAGTAGGAGAACATAATCCCATTGAATGTGATGTGAATAGAGTGGTGACTCTGAAAGGAGCTGACTATTACTGTTTGTAACAGTCAGTACAGAAAGTGCATCATACAGTATATATGGAATGGAAGGCTGTCTCTAGGGTCACACAGTCTGCATGCTTCCATGCATACACAAGTCCATAATATGTGACTCAGTTTCTTTACTCCTCCATGTTGGCAGGAAGCATTTCTGCAAAAATGAATTGCACCAGTGCCCTTTTCAAGCTGACAGACTTCACAATCACAGAACCTTGTTTTTTTTTTTTTTGTCTTTCGGCTTCTCCCTCTCTTTTGGTGGATGATCCACATATTTGATTTGGCTTCCTGATGCAACCTGCCCATTTATCCGAGCTTATGACCAACACAAGGAGTACCCTGGATGTGGCCCACCAGTGGCTCGGGTCAATTGTCCAATTAACAATGAGCAATGGGGGTTGGGTACCTGACAAACCTGAATCTGATCCTTAAAATGTCCTTGGGTGCTGTTCATGAGTATGAGGACAGCTGTAGCTGTACCTGCAGTATCTTCAACTTTCTGAGAAACATTCCCTCATAATACTTTGGAGAATTTGGTTGCTTCTCATGATCTTTTGTTGTTGTTTTTTGTCTCTCATTGTTTTGGCATCTTGAAACACAACAGATATCCACCATCTTCGCTTTGTATGAATTCAGCCGGTGAAAAGAAAAGTTGGCTGACATAATATGCTGCTGGTTGTATTATGTGTGGAATTGAACAGCGCAGCCTCCTGCCAATATGGCGTAGCTCTGGTTCCAACTGTTGCACGACGGGATTGCATGAGCTTTCGCTTATTACTAGGACTCCTATGAAAGCACTAGCAGAAAATTGATTTATTGAATAAAGAGTGTCCATCTTAGCAACGCTATTACTTCACAGACCAAAACAATTTGTGTTCTCTAGTTGGTTCCATGTCCAGTGAAATTCCTTCTACTATCCATAAAACTTAATCATTTTAAATTTTAAAAGAGCCGACAAAGCAAAACCTCGGCATCCTCATCAGTCCAAGAATGTATCAGTTTTTCTTGATGTTGTCTTCATCTTCTCTGTACTGGCTGTTTTTATTATTTAAGGGTCAAAAGCCAGGTTGGGAACTGTAGATACACATAGGCTGAGTCCAGTTTGAAACTGGATTCAACATGTAATTGCAGAAAGCACATTTCCTCATATTTTTTTATCAGATTTTAATTTTAGATATTATTTTTCAACAGGTTTTTTTTTTGTGCACCGGTCAGTGTGGATGTCACAATCAGACAGTTTTATTTCCTGGGGGAAATTAATCTCCCCCAGCACAATAAATCACAATGTAAACAAAGCTAATAATTCTGCAACAGTGGCTGCTGCTCCAATGTGGGCTCTTAAGGGATTTTATGGATTTATCGTTAATATGCCCAGGGAGTTTTGACATCCATATAAATATTTCTGCTATCTTCTGTGGTTGTTTTGTGTGTACGTGTGAACATTAGCATTAGAAAACACTGGATACGGTAGACAACTTTTATTTAAGCTGCTATGTCTCATCTTTATAAACCCCAGGCTCCTTATTAAGTTGGTTAACATATTATGTCTGAATACTTCTGCTGCAAACAGATGCTAAATACATTCATCAGTTGTGTTTGTTGGGTTGTGTCCAGTTCATCCAGCCTCCTATGTCACATCATCAAAACACATCGGATCAGTTCAGCTGATGTGTCAGAGGTTTTAAAGACTGATGAAACAGCTCAACAACACCTGCACAGATGGCAGCACCTGTGCTCCCACAGAATCTTAATAGAGTCCTCACTCTTCGATAACTGCCGTCATGCTCACTGAGGGTATTTCTCTTTCTGCCAGGGTAGGACAGAAGCTCTGGAAGAATATGATATTTTACACAGAAGATGTAAGAGTGAACACAATTTGCATTATAATCTGGCTTTGAAAAGTTGTTAAAGTAATGACCACAAGATTTTCCTGACCTCTCAAGCCTTATCTTTCCATGTTCTTTATTTGTGACGTCCCAGAGACTTGAGTTATTTTCACAATTATCTTTAGTTCCTTAGATTACGTGTTAGTGCCAGTAACTGACAGGTTTCTTGTTTGTCTTTTAGCAGTGAAAACCTGAGCTTCTGCATTTTAAAAGAGACATGGCATGAGATCTGATGTCACAGTGTAAAAGAACAGCAACACTTGCACTATCTAATAAGACAAGATAACAGATTCAAGATTTTTATTTGTCACATGTGGATGTACAAGTACACCCCAGTGAAATGACATTGCAAAACAAGCCCCTCTGTGCAACTGTGAAGTACTAATAAAATAAAATAAAAGTATAATATAATAAAATAAAAATCTAAATTTAGAAGAATTTCCAGATAAATATAAAATATTTACAATACACAAGAAATAAAAAATAAAAAGCAATAAGATGCAATAAAATACGGATCAAATACAAAATTTTCAATATAGCAGCAATGTGGATTTGCTTGTGTTGTGTGTGTGCTGTATTCACGTGGGCATTGATATTTTTCATGTTGTTCTCTTTTAAATGATTAAAGGAAAAATCTTATGGTGATGTTCCTGTAAGCTCTGAAAATTGGGGTCCAATTTGACATGAGAAGCAATGGTCAATGCTGATAATAAGTGTTACTGTCAAATAAAAAAGGAACTTCTGTTCTGTAGATAATTGTAGAATATCGACTTCATACAGTATGTTTAAGATGACATAGATGACATAGACACAGTTCAGGATCCACTTTACCTGTAAATACAGATCATTGCTTACATTATGATATAATGTAAATAGAGGAAAACCTAACATACCCCAAACATCAGGCCTGTGTATAAAAATGTAATGTCAACAACAACACTTGAAGTCATGTCTGGAAGAGCTGTATAACTTTAAAGCTTTTCAAGGGAAACGATCTTAGCATTTATCAAGGTTGGGAAGGATAACATGAGCAGCTCTTTAAGATGTTGTGCCTTGAGGAAACTGACAATTTCCTTTTTATCAGGCGCCAAAACGGATGATTTCAGCTCATACAGAATTAGTAACACCAGCTGTAACTTATTAGATAAACAGATGATTTTTGTATGATGAATTTGTTTCTCTGTTGAAAAGAAATACAGCTTCTTGATTTGTTGTGTGCCACATGACTATAACTAGTGTTATGATTATATCGCCCACCCCCTTCTGAACAGTCGACAGTTGACCGGCCCCCAACTGACCAGGCTAGATGCTCAGTGGCCCCCAGGTCATTTGAGTTTGAGACCCCCGATTTTAATGCTTAAGGGATACTTAATGCATCAACCAATGGTCCATCTTATCAAGAAAGGCACCAGTGACTTGCTGTGCAGAGGACTTTTGTGCACATGTGACATTTGCAGAGGATTCCCCATAGATGGTTCATGATTGTGTTCCAATTCACACATTTCTTTTCTTGGCATTTGAGCCAGAAATAAAATACCTCATTATCTGATAATGGCCTGTGTGACCTGAGGCTCTGAGAATCTAATAGGAACTCCTGAAAAACACATTCGTCATGGATCTTACACATCACCTCTCCATCGCTTGTCCCTTAGCCTCAGCTGCAGCCATTCTACTATGTTTTTATTTAAAAGTGGCAGTTGTGTGCAATTATGTTCTCTAAGAACCAATCAGTAAGCAAATGTGGGTAACTATGTCATTGTTTTAAAAGGTCTCTGTCTCTTTTGTGGCCCTATGAGATGTTTTTGGGCATTTTGGATGATTTCCAAGGTAATTTTATTAAATGTTGGGGAAGGTTATGGTCAGAGTTCTCCAAATCAAATTGAAATCTTTTTAACAGCACTTAAATTGAATTGTAAGCCCTAGAAAATATATGTTGCCCAACAGACCAATATTCAAAGAATTCAAATATTGTATTTATTTTTAAAAGGATGTATTAAACAATCGCTTTTTCGAAATATGTTCGTATAATTTGTAGCACTAATTTGTAGAATTAGTTTTTAAACTTTAAATTAGCTTGCAGCCTTTGCAGAGTTTTGGGCTCCAAACTCTGGGGCAATGTTGATTAAAATATTAAAAATGTTGATTGAAATATCAAAATGGATTAGTGTGGCTGTAGCATTAGCTTCAAGTCCCAGAAAAGATGACGTCACTCCTTGTCAAGGGTCAGGGTTGCTACGAGTATCCTCCGTTTGTTCTCCTGTCTTCACATTGCTGAATGTCTACATACTTCACCTCTTTGAGTCACTTCTTTGCCCCTCTTGGTTTTCCTTCACATTCCCCCTCGTTAGGACACATCCATTATTTTAAATTGCAGCTGGCAGGATCATCACGGTGCAAAGTGCTAGGAAGATCACATGGGTGCTCTTAAGGAAAAGTGTGCGCAGGGGCTATTTCTAAATTGCACATCCTTAGATGAGGCTCTCAGATGAAAGGAAGGAGCATAAATCCATAGAGAGAGAAAGGGAAGTTGGCAGCAGTCGAGAGATAAAGATGTAAACCTTTACAGGACAATGGCAATTAGATTTTGCAGAGCATTAGCTCAGACATGTTAAATGACCCATAATAACCTTTGGTCTGACTTTTTTCAAATTAGGTTGCATTCTACAAATCAATGACTGTTTTCCTCAGATCATTATGGTGCTACACTCTTTTATGTGATATAATATTCCATATGACAGTCATCTCCAGTCACAAAGCTGTTTGTAGTGTTCAATCATCCCACAGAAGTGACACGTTTTACGTCATTAAGTGGTGACAGAGTGAACTGTCTCACTGGGAAGTAAAGGCTAAGAGTAAGGGTCTATCAATAACCGTTAAAGATCTTCTCTCATTAGACCAAACCTCATTGGCCCTCAGGGCTTGAGAAATGGTTCCTGTCTTCCTGGGAGGGAGCACACTTAAACAGCATCACCACCACTGGAAATGCATATATTCTCATTCAACCTGTTGGCTTAATCGAGAAAAAACCTCGCTCCCCTATCACTGACTCCCACTTTGCTCTTCAGCTGCTCCTTCTCCTCCCATTGCCACTGCAGCATGATTATTCATACAGCAATGAGGCTGGGTCGAGTTCGCAAGGCTGCCACAGCTCAAAAGGAGTGGATTCCAGTAGCTTCTCATCCAAGAGCAGGGAATTAAGTCGAAATCAGAATGTGGACTGCTCCCCTTCTTGGGCTGCAACAACTACAGTTATTGGTTATTTTCCTCCATGCATAAATAGTCACTTTTTTATCTGAAATTTGGATATATCCTGTGCTGTTTCCGTCTGGATGTGGCCACCGTCGCTTCCTCTAGTTTCTCCCTCCCTTTAGTTCTAACTAACAAAAATTGACATGTTCTAAAAAAGGGAAAACCCTCCCTGCCGTCATCACAGTGACGATGCTTGAACGATACGTCGTGCAGCCCTAGTTCGACTAATTTCGTCTTTTTGTGGTGACCCGGATTTTTTCCACATTTTTAAAAAAGTATTTTAAAGGGACACTGCGTAGTATTTATGGGTTTATATGACCAAAAAATCCACGTTTGTATACATATTATGTGCTCCTGCATTGTCTAGTCGCTGTATAATATTTTTTGTTTCATTTCCGTAGTGTTTCAAAAAGTCATGTAAAATAACATGGTCGCGGGCCGCTGTTGCATTGCCACGACACCATGTTTCTACGGGAGCCTGTATAGACAAACCCGAGAGAACAAAACGAGCGTCGAGGCGAGGCTGAAAGCGGATCATTTTACGAGTTTAGAATGGAGGACCACATGATTTTACAGCGGATAAAGGAACACCAGTACCTGACCGTACGCCCGCACCATGGAGAAAGACGACGAGGACGTCATTTGACCGGCTGAGGATACCGTAGCGCTCAGGGAAGGGAGGGGGTGAGCAGAGGAGCAGTTTGTTGTTGTAAATGTGAGCCTCTCCTCTAGATGTCACTATAAACTACTTACTTTACCCTCTAAAACTTTATATAAAGCCGTTTACCGAGGCCCAGACAGAGATTTCTGCAGCAGCCCTCCTAATCCCTTAGCTCACCACTGTCCACAGAGCGTGGTCACACCAAGGGGAGGAGGAGGAGGCAATGATCGGTCCTGATCAATAATACATCGACTGCATTAAAGCTGATGAATAAGTCATGGATGGAAAGAACCCAGTCGCAGGACACACACACACACACACACAGAGCAAAGTGATCTTTTACTAAGGCCAGGGAAGATGAACATTCAGAAAAAAGAACAAAGCGAGGGCTTTGACTTGTTGGGAAATTTATTACCCACCCACTGACATTTAGTCATATACTGAAGCTCCACTCTGTCTTTTCTCTCATAGACAAAATCCTGCCATTCTCTTGCTCTCTTCTTCTCTCTCTCTGTGTAATGGCCTTTTTCCTGAGGGTGGAATAAATAAGTTAATACATCCGTGTGTCCTAAGGCTTAGCAGCGGCCATCTGAATATAAATAGTTCATTTGCCACAGTGGAAGCTTTGCTTTGTACCATATGAATATATTTTTGTATGTTTTTTTTCTCTCCTCACAAAGAGCGGGTTGACTGTTTTGGTTGACTGGAGATGCAAGAAGAAATTGCCTTACACAAATAAAAATCCGTCGACATTTTTACCCCAAATGCTGTGTTGGACGGGAGGGAGCTGAATGCTGAATGTGAGCGCGCCGAGCCTGGCTCAGCTTTAATGCAGACTTTTGTATGCTGCACTGACAGCAAAGTGCGAACAGCCTGTACGATGCAGGAGACAATTTGAATACTGAACGAAGATTTGCGTGGCAAATAAAAATACAGGTGGTCAATTTGCCAAGGCTTTGAAAGGAAACGGCAGTTATTAATAATTGCTGTCTCAGATATTTACTGCAACTAACCCGATATAGATGCGTACAGTGTCCAATATTGTCATTTCTTTGGGCAGTCCATGAGTTGTACTTGTTGCCTCGTGATGTCTGGCACTTTCTGTTGTCGCAGCCTTGTGAAAAGGCTAAAAAAATGTTGTTTATAGTGTGGCCTCCAAGTAACTCTGTTAAAGCTTGAAAGGCTAACAGGACTCTGCTTATAGCTTTGCTCTGGTATTATAGCTTGCTTTCACCCATGCACACATTAGCGACTGCTCTTTGATGAGACGCCCTGTTGCGAGTTATTGTTGTGCGAGGATGTGCTCCTTGAGGAGGAGAGGAGAGGAAGCTGCTATTTGTTTCTGCCAGCAGAAGTATGTCAGACGGAAACACTCGGCGGAGCAGAGCTCAGGAAGATATCGCTGCCTTTTAACCAACACGAAGGAAGTAGACACTACGCCGCATATGGCAGAGGAATTGAAACATATGTGCTGGAGCAGTATTGAATCAAGAAACAGAAGCATCAGAGTGGCAGAAATGGATGTATGTGTGTCCTTGACAGAGACAGAGGGCACAGAAATGCACAGAGTGTAGGAAAATCAAACTGATTCATCTGGAATTTGTTTTAATCCTGCATGATTACCTATTTGACATAATATCAAATTATTATTTAGTTTCTAGGGATGCCCAGTATTAGATGTTGGTTAAAAACAACAGTAATTTACAATGCCAAATTAATCTATAATTATAAAAAAGATATATAAATATATATTTAAAAAAAAAAGTAAAAGAATTCATTAAATCAAAAAACTTTCCACATTGGAGAAATCTAATTGAAATGCAGCACTTCAGAGGCTGACTGAAGTATGTCTGTTTCTTTAAGTGTTGACATTGGGTGTGTCTGGCATGGTGAGAATTGCGATTTGACTGATGCCATGTTGAGGTTTTGTCACCTCCAACCACGCTCCTATTGAACGACACCATCTGTCAATAAAGCTTTCACTCGCATGTGCCGCACTTAATCGTCTATTTTCCACTTAATGGACAAATCATTTATGAAACTGACAGTTCAGTTGAAGAAGAACCTAAAAACCATTAACTCCTCAGGAAGATGTTTACTGACATTGTTAATCAAGTGAGAAGAAGAAGAATTTCCCCATTTACTTTCTCAGGGAGCCCCCCTGGTGGCTATTCAGTATATTCATATTTCCTGGTCGGCTTCACTGAGCAAACCGGAAGACTACATCCACTTTTTACATACAGTACATGGTCCTGGTTGGCAATGTTGTTAAAGCAAAGTAAGTGATGTGTCGTCCGCAAATGAGCCAAATCTTTGAGTCGCTTTATTTTGATGGGCACACACCGTGCGGCCAATCCCATGCGAGGACAGACTATCATCATACCATTATGTAAAAATAAAATTTTAGCCTAATTACTAAATTAGGCTTCGAGTGATACTAAATGAAGGGCCATTTGGGAGCCAGAGAGGCGACTTTTCTCAGTGAGCTGAGCCAAAAGAGCCAAATCTTCCTCCCATCACTAGACGACAGCCTTGTCCATGGGCTAGATTTGGCCAGTGTGCCGATTGAGCTTTGGGTCATGAATGCGGTTCGATTGGGTAGCACCTGTGTCGGAATACTCGAATCACATAATGTTAAAGGGTGGTGCTCGCAATGATTTAAAAACACCTCTTGACTTGTGCCGCACGGGGGGGCATCTCGGCCAACACTGCCCCCATTTAAAGTGAATGTGCAGCCTTTCAGTCGATGCCTCTACTTCATTCATGTAATGACCTTAAGTGTTTGCAAAATACATACTGACGTGTCGTCTTCTTAAAGTGGATATGGTGCTGTCGATTTAATGCAGGGGGTATTATAGTCAGAAAGATGGAGGGAAGTTAGGTGAGAGTGTTGTTGCCGAGGGAGGAGCGGCGCTCTATCACCCTCACGACACTGTCCAATTAGAGCATATGATTAGTGTGGACTGTCTCAAGTGGAAATGAATCTATCAGCCGGGGCTCGAGTCGCTACAGGTCCCCACAGTTTAGCTATCACTTTGTCTTTGCCACCGCAGGCCTGCTAATACAAAACGGACAGAATGGATGATTTCTACTTAAGGCGTAGCTTGATTGAAGGTGATTACGTATCACAAGAGTTTATTTTGTTTCCATGATGGGTGTGCTTGGCAGTGGGTGTGTGTTTGTTTGTGAAAGAGAGGGTGATACCCAGTTCCCGTTCCTATCAGAAAGCCTGTTTAATTCCAGTTTCTCACCAGCGGAATTGTGTTTGATTGCCATTCATTCCAAGGTCAAATGACGCCGCAGTGCACACTGGTTTTTATTAGCTTCGTTTCTAATTAGCGTTAGTGGGGGCACATTACGGGGGTGAACATGCTAATTTCTTTTCAGTTTGCTAAGGGCACAGCATTGCCAGTGCAATTCTATGATGCGCATTCATCTGTGGCTGCTCGCCATAAATGTTAGTAGCTAACCTTACTTTTTACAACTTAGGTCAGCACTTAATATTTTTCAAATCAATCACAATTGAGTGACCAAAGTAAAAGACACACAATAGTTACCTCTGTAAAATAATCAATTATAAAAGCAACCTATGTTGTTGTTTTTTCACTTCCTCATAATGTCAGCATCCCAGGTATCATCCCAGGTATATCTGCTCATTTTAATGTGAATGAAGCTTTTAGAGGATTGCGTATATCTGTTTTTCTCTGTCTTTCAGACTACAAGAGCCGAGGGCCGACCCCCTCAGCCCTCAAGATTTTGAGGACGATGATTCTGGCCCATCCATGGACCACGCCCCGTGATACCAGCACAGCAGAATCTTCCTAAATCCACCTGTCCTTCAGTGTCTGCTTCTGCCAGCTGTCAGCCTGGCCCTCACTCTGTCAGCCATCTCCTTCTTTACCACCCTGTCTCTCCCTCCCTCCCTCTCTCCTTAAATGACCTTGAAGAAGGCTGCTGAGACAAATATGGATGGCCAATGTCTTTTCTGTTTTAAAATCTTCTTAATTTCTTTCACTACCTACCAACTTTCTATAATTGAGGCATGCAAGTCGTGTGCAATCAATTATCATCAGGCTCAATTTTCACAGCCAAGCACATCCTTGGCTTACTGGCGAGGCTGGCTGAGTCAGAGAGAAAGGAGGCCTGGGTCGGCAGCCGAGCGGAGCATCTGTTCAGCCCAACAGATGTGAGGGATGGGAAATATCTGTACCGCTGTGAGCTTCACTCTTCATTTATTCGCAGTATCATTTTCATATTGTTGTTTTGGCAAAAGCAGAGGATGCGCTCAGAGATGCGTGGGGAATGTCTGTCAGATGCCACAGTGCCTTACATCAAAAGTATTTACTACAAAGATTTTTAAGGGTTTTATATTTATATAACAACAAAGAGAAGGAAATGTAAATGACTTGTGTTTTGTACTGGATTTTTCGGTGATCATGACACTCTGCCCTACCTGCTGATTCTTTATGATCTTGTATATTCATGTCATGACTTTTTTCCTGTGCCTGTAAAATCCACGCTTCACTTCATTGGATATATCTGTGACATATTATGCAAAATCAACTTTTTTAGCCCTATCAGTCAGCAAAGTGTGAAAAAAGATGACGTTGTGGTCCTCTTTAGTCTAAGTAAAGGAGATAAAACATTCGATGTTCACTTCCGCGCTCATTGGGACGTCACAAGACTTGAATTGTCCACGAAAAGTTAGATTCTTGGCTCCACAGTGCAGCACAGAGTTCTACACAAACTTCCATCCTCAGAGGATTTATCTGTCCAGTGGATACATGTTATATATGACGGCAATTTGCCTGCTAGAGCTTGCAAATTATCACTTTTCCAAATGCTAACTGCTGTTAGCTCCCAGTAGCCTCTGTGGCTGATGTCATTTCCTGTCTCTTAATTTTCATTTTACTTTTTTTTAAGGTGGACCTAAAGAGGTACTACTAAACAGAGCGTTCTGGACAGGGCTGTTTTGGCAGGGTGATTGAACTGCTGTGGTGCTTCATGTCACAGACATGTTCATTAGGACACCCGGAAACTTGGTTAACTTGGAGAAATAGGGTATAATATGTCCCCTTTAATACATACAGGCATGAACCTACTCAATTCCAAACTGAGCGTCAGAAGGAAGAAGAAATGTCACCTTAAATCTGACATCATTGTTGGTGGCTGGTCTGAGTTTTTCAGAAACTGATGAGCTACAGGGATTTTTTTTTATCAACAGCCATGTCTAGGGTTTATAGAGAATCGTCCGAAAAAGACAAATGATCGAGTGAGCTGAAGTTCTCTGGGCAAAAAAATGCCTTAATGTTGATGTCAGAGATCAGAGGAGAATGGCCAGACTGGAATGGCCAGAGTAACTCAAATAACCACTTGAAACCACTAAGGTCTGCAGAAGACCATGTCCTGTGTACCTAATAATAAAGTGGTTGGTTAGTCCATTATCAGATGCGGGGTACGTTTTGATACCTATTGATTAGTAAATGTTGCTGAGCCTTTTTCTGGTGAAAATCAAACTGTAATTGGACTCTGCAAAATAGCTTTCTCTCTCAGCTTCAGTTTCCCGTGTAAAGGCTCATTACTCCTGGCTTAATCTGCAGCGCGTGACAGATTACTGTCCACTACTTTGTACCTTGACCTGCTCAGCCATCGCATTCACTCACGATGTACCGCCGCAAGCCTGTCTGTATCAGCAGTTTGTTTTAATGTGATTGATCGTGTTGAGACCGTCGCCCACTTCCCCCCCCCCCCATTGATCGGGTTTAACAGAGAAGCCTTCGGTTGCTCTGTTGAGTCTTTTCTTAGTGGGTGTTGTTTCATCTAAACTGGGATGAAAAAAACTAATAGATGTTAGACATGTTTGATAGCGTTACTTCACAACTGCAGTGATGCACTAAAATGTGCTTAAGGGGAATGTTGGTGAATCAGCAGCCTGTTGGAAAATCTCCAACAGCTCTTTCTTTATTCTTGTGTAACAGAAGTCTGACTGTCAACAGTCTCTCTGATGTTTTTTTAGCTTATTTTTTTTGTCTTAAATCTATCAATAAACGGCCAGTGTCTCAAATTTGCTTGAAGAACTATGTACTTTATTTATAAGTTGTAAATGCCTGAAAACCACCAGTCATCCTAGACTCATTAATGAGAATATCTTGAACGTACGTGGACGGAGAGAGGTGGAGAGGGAGTCTATAGAGAAAATTCAGACAGGAAGGGGGATTTCTAGTTTTCTTTCATTAAAATTCAAAGCGGCAACCCGTGCAGATAGGACTGGGAATAAGAGGTTTGGGAGCAAAAAGGGGGACTGGAGCACGAGAACTCCACTGGGTCTCTGCTTCTCTGAACATTGATTTAAATGCAGACTGGGTTCACGCCTGCAGACCCAAACCAGCTAGAAACCACTATTCTTCAAGTCACAGCCACAATCAGAAAGCATTCTCATACTCGCAGTATGTGGCACACGGTGGCTTCACACCTGTTCTCTTCCTGAGCTGCTTCATCCGTTCCATTAATGACTTCTCAGCATGCCTTATCTCTGCTAATTGACATATCGACAGAGGAAAAACTAATTCAGCTGATGACCACTGGAGTCTCGGTGGTTAAACGCCCGGGTTGGCATTCTCTTGTGCCTGTACAGAAATAATGGGGCCTAATGATTTAGCACATGAGGCATCGATCGTCAGGATTCCCTAAGTCGCTCCTGAATGATCAAGCACCAAAACCCTTCAATGATTTTGTTTGTCTCTGTAAATGGATTTAAACGCACGGCATGTGATTTATTTCCCACCAGGGGACTCTTTCTTTCTATCGCACTACTAAATACACGGTAAAAAGAAGTCGGGGGAGAATCATGGCATTATGAGATTGAACTCATTTCCTGATTCATACGTGTTTCCTGCTGGTCAAAAAAAACTGTTTTTATCCTGTTTTTTTGTTTTTTTCAACAGTGGGAATGTGTTAATGCAGCATTCACACCCAGGTCCAATAACTATTCAATGCACACATGCATTCATCATTTTCAGGGTCCGATCAGCATCAGTGGGAACCTTGGAGAATGAGCTAATTTCTTCTTCACTTGATCTACTTTTGCCAGAGATGTACCATTTCCAGTGCAACACCACATGCTCTGCTGGCCTTTAACATAGCCATTAGACACTAATCAGTATCTTCTACTTCACCAGTCACATCATCTGAACCAGAGGTGTCAAACATGTGGCCTGTGCGCCAGATTGGACCCTTTGGTAGGCTGGATCTGGCCCACAGGCCATTCATAGGATGAATTTGTTAAAATTTCACTTTATGAATAAGGTCTAATCATAATGGGAAATACTATTTTCACTTCCAGGTACCTGTGACTGTGTAAATGTTTAGGCATAATATTGTTGAAATTGCACTTATTTTTCTTCAGAAAATGTTGTTTTGTACCAAAGATACTTCATTGAATATAGAACAAAGGTAAACAAATTCAGAGTTCTTGTTAGTTGCTGTTCTCGCTCCACTTGACTTGATCACAAAACATTCAGCTTTTTTTAAAGGTACAATATGTAGTATTTATGGGTTTATATAACCCAAAATCCACTTGTTTATACATATTATGTGCTCCTGCATTGTCTAGTCGCTGTATAATAGTTTTTGTTTCATTTTCGTAGTGTTTCAAAAAGTCATGTTAAATAACATGACCGCGGACCGCGGTTGCATAGCCACTGTTAGCAGCGAGACGCCATGTTTCTACCGGAGCCTGTAAGGACAAACGCGAGAGAACAAAACAAGCGTCTCTTTACTTGTAGAGGAAGTCCCACCTCCACTCTCTCCGCTTCGTCTGCTACGGCCGCGGTAGCTCGCCCTCTCCCTCACCTCACGAACCTCATCTGCTGACACGGAGAAAGACGACAAGGACGACATTTGACCAGCTGCGGATACCGTAGCGCTCAGGGAAGGGAGGGGGTGAGCAGAGCAGCAGGTCTTTGTTGTAAATTTCAGCCTCTCCTCTAGATGGCACTATAAACTACTTATTTCCCCTTTAAGTGTTACGTGCATGTTAAAAGTCAGATTTCTGACAATTATTCAGTTTTCTTAATGTCATGTAAACATGTTAGTCTGATTAAATCGAGTTAGTCTTAGTCATACTATGATACCTAGCTATTGCGATTCATAGTCCGATTACTCCTGCTCGTATGCGCTTAGTCGGACTGCAGTTGGACTTCCTCCCTAGTCTTTGACCCAGACAGTAACCACAAGAGCACTGCTCTGTCTAATTTGTATCAAGATTAACATGTACAGCATGTACGAAACACACAGAACCACAACACGATCCATCTCACTGTTCATCTCGCTGTTTGTTTTTCTGTGTTGTAAATTTCAGCAGGAATTTTATTCAAGATGCACAAGCTTATAGAGAGATATAGCGCCACCTATGGAGGCGGAGTCAGACGTACACAGCCAATAAATCGTGTTTCTCCTCCGGATGTTTACTCTGACTCGGCAAGTTTTCCCATTGTCTGTCTTAGTCGGACTAAGGCCTTAGCTTGATTAAACTGTGCATCTGAACGTATACTGAGTGAAAGACCTGAGTGAACTTCCCCTCGCTCACTGTTTGCCACTGAAGAGCATGACGTGACACCTCACTACAGCTGTTCTGAACAGATCATCAATGGCTTTTTCCGTCACATGTCACAAACACCAAGTGTTTCAAAGTAGAAGCATTTCTGTTCCCTCTTTCCATTACTGTTTGTGGCAAAGCTTTTATTGTGAAACTTTTGCAGGACCCCCAGCAGATGCAGAAGTTAATAGAGTCCTGGCATTTTATTTTAATACAGAGTGCAATTTAGAGCGTTTAAAAGCTTATTATTTAAACCCTTTGTAAAACACGGCGACCTAAATGAATGAAACATCCCGTTGCCTTGAATATGATTACAAAGTACGGGTTTTAAGACAGTTGGAAAGATTGAATCATGCTTTTTTAGATATTTGAAAGCAGAAATGTTTCAAACAGCCGTACAACAACATACGAGCAAACCTAGTCTGTGACTTGTCATTATGCCATCATCTGTTGTGAGGCCCAACCTGATCAAAGCAATAATAGCACACTGAGATGTGGACGGCGTGGCCTGTTGAGGAAATGGAGAGGAGATCGTCTGATCTTTCTTATTTAGCCGAGGAGACCACAAGCGCTCACTCAGGTTGTTGTTTTTTTTCCCCTCCACAGCCAATTATACCTAGTGCTCGTCCAGGTTCACTTGACCGAATCACAGGAGGAAACACGAAAATAAACACGAGCACAGCTGTGAGGACCTTCTCTTTACTGGTGTGCAAAAAAAACGAGGGACAATTTGTGCAGTTTTTATCGACGTGAATTAATTGCTTCATCGGTCGTGTGATTGAATTAGTGACGTGACACGCTTGCCTAGTGGTGATGGAGATTTGGCTGCTGCCTTTAACGGCGGCCGCCTCCCTCTCTCTCTCTGTGTCTTTTCTCTGCCATCATTTTCAAAGACAGTTAGAGGCTGTAGCTTCGCAGTAATGGAGCCGCTCCACCAGCCATCGGGCCACCACAAGGCGCCTTAATGATCCTGTTTCTAAGTGTACATGAGCTCAGAGGAGAAAAAGGGATTTTGCCTAATAGCAGCAGCCTCAGTGTGTGTGTGTGTGAGAGAGAGAGAGAGAGAGAGAGAGAGAGAGAGAGAATGTGCACCAGCCTGTGAAAAATGACATTTCATTTGCAGAGAGCCGCAGCTCCTCCCCAGATTGCATGTTCTTATCATTCAAAAGAATGTATTACTTGTCTCACAAGCAAATGCACTTTTTTTTCCATTCATCTTTCACCCTTTAGCTTCACCACACACACACACGCACACATACACACACAATAAAAAGGTGTTAGATTACAGGTTTTCCCATTTCCCACAATTTGCTTTTGGTTGAAACACCAGAACGTACGATTTCATCACCTGACATCACATGTGCTGGTATGAGGGGCTTTGATACTGTATCCCCCCGTGGTGGCTTTTGTGGCTCTGTGGGTGTGTGTGTGTGTTTGCCATGCATTTAGATAACAAAATGGAATTGGTTTGTGGGTGAAATTAGCGTTTAACGTTGACTAAAAATCAAGGGCATCTTCATCCTAACACTTGTGTGTATCTTCAGTCACGGACACCTCTTTCTCTCGAGCCCTGCACGCTGAGCGTAAATGAAATGGAGTTGAAGCTAAATATGAAAAGCAAATCTATTCCCAGCTGACGGGAGGAGGTGATGCAGATTGCGGACCATCCCGCACTGACTGACTGACGGCAGGCATCTGTCAGAGGAGGCAGGTACAGACAGCTGTCTGGCAGCTGCAGCTGATGAACAATGACTGGGTGGAGACGAGACTGGCCAGGAAATCCATCTCTCCCCTCGACAGCCTCCATCACTCTTACATCCCAGAGTCGGCAAAGACATCTGAGGGCTTCTGCCTCTAACCTCTGTGCAATCCTTTTCTGGCTGAACGTCCTGCTCAATCACTTGTAGAATAGGATGTAAAAGGAAGGAGACTGAGGGGATGTGATCAGAAAAGAGCAGCAGATGGTACCAGGGTTTACAATGAGGATTAGAGTTTAAATTTCAGCTTGCAACAGGGAGACATAAAACTGGTCACATGCGAAGGTAATAGAGATCGCAATGCTGATGGGTTTTGTGTGCAGTGGGAAAAAAAAATAAAAAATAATGCTTGGTTTCCTCCAGCTGATAATAGAACGTGGCTCTGAATAAAATGAACATCCCCGCACAGATAACACCTACTGCTGTTGCTTTTGGGAGCTGCAACACATCACACCCGCTCTGTCACGGCTCCGATGAATCATCCTCACGACAAGGATGAATGTAGAATACTGAGAAGTGGGTGGCAGAGTGTTGCATTTGCAGGCTCGCTCTCCAAAAAAAAAAAAAAAAAAAAAATCTCTGCCCTGAGGTATATGGAAGGGAAAACAATGTATGCAGGGTGTCAGAATGTTAGTTTTTGCTGACACAGAAATGGCTGAGTGTGCATAAGTGTGTGTGTGTGTGTGCTTGTATTTATTAACTCTTAAGGACCCCTTTTTCTGGCACCAGTGGAGACCAAAACCTGGTCCAAATAATTACGTTTAGGGCTTTTATTTGAATTGTGATGAGGTTAAGATTTGGGTTAGGCATTAACTGACTTCCAAATAAAATGTAAGTCAGTGACAGTCCTTAAAAGGATTTGAGTGTGTGTGTGTGAGGGATTTCTTTAACATCCCTTAGATGTAGGTTTTTCCTGTTCCCTTTCAGAGGAGTTTGACATCCACCCACGCTAACTGTTCTCCAAAAACCCTGGCAACTCCATTTGATCCAACCCTCCCCTTGTTTTCCCTTCCATCTCGTCCTCGCTCCTCGTCCCCGCTCATGCCTCTCATCATTCATGCTGTGTACACAGTCTGTCCCTCTCTGCTTGCCCAGGCTCCTCCGGAGCTTGTTAATTGCGTCCGTGACACAGGTCTGTGTGTGAAGCAGCAGCGGTAATTGCTCTAGTCTCGGCCCCGAGGAGAGGAAGGGTGCGGCCGCCTGGCCTCCGGGGTCTGCCCCCGAGGCTGCCAGATTAGATGCATGCTTCCAGGTTTGATGAGATGGATTGCGATCTGCAGTTTCATCAGGGCCCTCGATAAATATATAAGTTGTTTAAAAAACGCTGGATTTCCTGTCCAAGGCACACAAATCTTTGTCCATAGACTCTCATTATAAATAAATAAACAAGGTAAAAGGCAATAAAAGGAATAAAACAACAAGAACCCTAGTCTAACTAGTTTTGAACTGCTTTTTAAAGATTTCCACAGTCTAGGTCTGCAACCTTTAGAATTAAAAGAGCCATTCTGTCACTTCTCCACCCAAATACAATCAATCTGGAGCCACAAAAAAAAAAAATATTTGACTCTTAAAATTAAGTTAAAATCATGTAAGTTTTTATATATATATATATACTGTATATACATATATACTATTTTTAAAGAACTACAGTTTGGCCCATTTATGACATTTTAGAACTACAAAAAAAAAACAGTTGACACCTCTTATAAAGTGTGGGGGAAAAGAAATGAAATGAAACGATTTTATGTAGTTTATGCCTGAGGAGAAAATGTCTCCGACTGTGTACTTCTTCATGTACACATTACTTTAATTCAACAGCCTTTCGGGGGAGGTTTTTCAATATCGCATTTGACGTAGACATCGAATGTAATGCACAAATAATATATCAAAAAAATAGGACACTTCAAGGGGCCACTGCAGAGGGGCTGAAGAGCCACATGAGGCTCTGGGGCCGCAGGTTGCAGACCCCTGGTCTAGGTGCTTCGCGTCTTGAAATGGGTTTTTGGGACCACAAATAACATGTGACCTGCTGACCTCGGACTCTAAGGAGGAGTTTAACTTTGCAACTCTCTAAAGGTTAGGCTCAAAATGTAAAAATTCTATTTCTAAAATTCACTGGTAACCAGTCGCAGGGAGGCAAAAACAGACACGATATGAGCCCTTTTTGTGAGTTCACGTTAAAAAGCCTAGCAGACCTGAATGCAGTCAAGTGCCTTCTAATTTAAACAGGTAAAAAGACGTGAGGATATAAAAGTGTGAATAATCATCTCCAATTCAACCTTAGACAAACACAAGGAGTTTCAATTTAGAGATATTACGGAGATGGACATGGCACAGAGGTTTTATCCGCACGTGTGCATGTGCCACATGAAGTGTTCATGCACATCCTCTCAGCAGAAGAGACAGGGGCTCACAGGACGCTGATGTTCTCTGCCCCAAACAATGTTTATGTTTGAAGTCATTGCAAGACATTGAAGTGCCAGAGAGTTGTAGGAGCCTTGCAGAGAGAATGCGAGACGGAGAGAGAGAGAGAAAAAAAAAAAAATTCTTAAAAACAACAGTGTTTGAGGAGAGAACACTTGGACCCGATCAAATATCTGCTGTTTCAAAAAAACTTCAATGTCTTTTAAATGTTTCATTAATCTTTGTTGTTTTCATTGTCAGGTATCAGTCGTTCCCTGACACAGGAGAAATTATTACTGCCTTTTACCTCAGATTTGTTAAATAACACATGCATAAAAAGTATTTGTTGATTAATTTATCAAACGTAAACATCGTCTATTCAAAAATAATATTTTTTAATAATATCAGGTGTGACGGTAACAGGAGCCTGTAACTTTTCCTTAAACCTCCAGACATGGCAGTAAAACATGTTCAGAAATGTTATACTATGGACAAATTTTGCTCTTGACATGATTTTGGGTCAGATAGTTTGGGGAATGAGGAGACTGCAGGTTTTAGACTGGTTTATCAAGTTGTGCTTAGAATTATTATTAGAGTTTTATTAGAGACAGATATGGCTTTTTTTTCTGGAAAAAAAACAAAATTACCCTCAAATTCAAACAGGCAGCACTTGTCTGAGGCACCTTAGACATGTTTGCTGCAACCTGACCAGTTACTGATGACACCTGACATTAGATAAGAGGACGCTCAGTATTTGTAGAACTCTATATTAAAGTCACCACATGTTCAGACTGAAAGTTTCATGGCGTGCTGCTGAGTCTTTATATTATAACAAGTGGCAGCATGGTGGTGACGTCAGATCTCCTGTTTTGAAGCCTTGGCAATCACGATTAATTTCTTTAACAAAGAAAGAAGAGCTATTACTAGTGATTTAAGAAGTGAGAAGTAGAAGCTCGTCTCCCCATAGACTTCCATTTAAACTTATTTTTTAGCAATCAGCAAAATTGCCCCCTAGAGGCTATTTAGTATATTCTGACTTCCTGATTGGCCTCACTGAGCAAAATGGAAACTTCTTATATACAGTCTATGTATTAAATGCATCTAATTGACGACAAAGCTAGACTTTTAATAAAAAGTTACAGTTATGTGAAGAACACATGGAGGTATTCTGACAAATATAAATCAGATCTATTATGTCACCAAATCACAACAGTGGCACGAGACCTGATATACTGTATATTAAAGAGAGTTTGTTACAGCTTTCACTACAATCTAGCTTTTTTATTGTACAATTAACATGTTAGGATGTGTGGATTAGAACTACAGCTCCTGCGGGGATGAAACTTTGTGTTTATTGTTTACATGACCTACATTATTGATGTCAGTGTGGCCCTCTGTGTGTGTGTGTGTGTGATATAAAAAGAGACTGGAAGTCATCCATCCAGTTTTTTTTTTGGTTCTTCTGGTGATTCTGATACAGCAATATCCAAAGCCATCACTTTGCATAATTTGTATCTATCTACCAGTGCTGCAGACTTACAGTAAAATGCCTGCTGTTGCACAAATATAGCAGCAGGTACTTTAGTGTCCGTGGCTCCCATTTATCAGGCTGTTGTGGTAAAGACCACAGACTCTGCCCTGCACATTATCCTGAAATAAATCAAAAGCAGCATTTGGAGAGTAAACAAGGGTATATCAGTTGACCATTTGTATATACAAAAAAAAAAACCTTATTTGATTTATTAAAATGGACGACTTGGCATCGTAAAAACACCAACCGTGTATCATGGAGGGATTTTATTTGGTGGATTTTGAAATTTATGTTGGGAAAAGTATCATAGTGGTGGGGAAATTCACTTTTGTTGGTTCATTCACACTGAACTGGAAACAATGTGGATTCCATCATAGGGATGTGTTGAGCTGCTATTTCCTTAAAGGAGGAACTTTGTTAGTTCAATTTTAGCCCTAATCAGATTTGTAAGCATACCCAATCAGAATCTGATCTTCCTGACCAACTGTCCATTCATCAATCTTCTACTGCTGTATCCTCCACACGAGGGTCTGAAACTGATCAAAATCACATTTGAAACCAGCTCCGAATGTGATTTGAATCAGTTTTGTCCAGACTGCCAAAAACAAAAAGTCAAGCTACGCACACTCTTGATATACTTGAATTGTCTCTACTGATGTGACATAAATCTGATCACCAATTTCGTTAATGACAACACTCCTATCAGAATCCGAGTGGCCTCTAGCTCGTACACGTATGCTGAGCGTTGTTATTTTTAACTTGCACTGCAGAACCAAACCACAGTGGAGGAGAGAGCATCATCAGCCAGAGCTGGATCTCAATCATACAGTTCCTGTGATAGCTTCTATTTCTGAATATCCCCTCAATAGCAATAAAAAATGAGGGCTCACGTATGATGCTGTTAGAGAGTCTAGTCACGTTCACATATATATATATATATATATAAATATATATATATACATATACATATATATGAGAATGTGAACCATCAAATTAGATCTGTTTAACAATGTGGTTGAAAATCTGAATATTGTCTATGTTGTATGATTGTTGTTCTGTTTATGTAGCACAAACATGGCATCACATGTAAGCAGTTTGTATAGTACCTAATAAGGTAAAGGTCGAACAGTATTTTAACAGAGAAGGACTTTGAGATAGCTGAAAACAAAATTACGTGAGTAAAAGTCTTAAAGTATAAGACATTTGTTGTAATTAAAGAAAAAATGTGTTAGAAATATAAATAACTAAGTAAAGTACAGATATGTGAGTGTGAGAACAAAGTGCAATTACTTAGTTACATTAGAACACTGCACATACAGTAAGTACCAGGCTTACATGTCTTCTTACATGTTCCTACTGGTTTCTACTCCTTTTTTTTTTTTAACACAAACAGAGATGAAGATCCACAGGGCGATTAGTTCTCAGTGAAGCTCCCCAGTTAAGGCCAGTTAAGCCTAGTTCCTATCACTGTTTGGTCAGAAAATGCCCTCAAGTGTCTTTACAGCAAAACATTTTTTTTAATGTGACCACAAGGTGTTAAAATGTACGGAGCCCCCGAAGTGACATGAGAAAAAAATTTCAAAAATGACTTCTGTTTAAACATTAGATTCATTTCTTTGCATAAGCAAACTGCTTCTTGCTAATGACGAGCAGCTCTCTCTCTCTCTCACTCTCATAACTGTCCACAGTGCTGAACCAAAGAAGCCCTGAACATGGTGCAATTAAAAATGTTTGAGGAGCTGGTAGTCAAAAGAAACTCGAGATCTCGAGTTTCCAAAAAATTATGAATTTTTTTTTTTTCTAAACCTTTTTTTTTTTTGGAAACTCAAGATCCCGAGTTTCCAAAAAAAAAGATTTAGAATTTTTTTTTTTCATAATTGTTTTCAAAGTCGAGATCTCGAGTTTCCAAAAATATTTGAAAAAAATCGTTTTTTATTATTTTTTTATTATTATTTTTTGGGGGGAATTCCAAAAATAATAATAAAAAAAAAAATTCAAATATTTTTGGAAACTCAATGTATATATTTTTTTTCGTCATTTTTTTTTTTTTCTCATGTCACTTCGGGGGCTCCATAAAAATTAAATACACCTGGTGTCAGGACCGGATTTGGTTCCCTGGAGCTCCAATACCGCTGACCACTGCTGCTGCTACAAAGTTTGGGTCTGGGTCACACACGGCGGACGGTGATAAATGAGGCATAGTGAAACAGATGTTAGCTCAAGGTGCAGCTGCACACGTTACTGCGAAGATTAATACGACTTGTAGGGAGAACACATTTGAACATTTGGCATGATTTTAATGAGGTTTTGTAAATGAGTGTGATACCAAAATGAAATGCGTCGACGGCGGTCTTGTGTATACGGTCAGAAAGCTCCTGGCTTTTCCGCCACCGTGGCCACAGGACACAGTTCTTGGTGGACTAAGAGGGTTATGGATTATTTCACGTTTCGTCGTGGACAAAGGTCTGATCCAGGACTTTTATGCCCTAGAGAAAGGGGTTCTGTATAACGTCAAGTTGAGTCACTCATAGTCTTATTGTGCACTTCCTGTTTTATTTTGTATTCATCTTTCCCTCCCGTTTCAGACCCTGACTTCCTCCCTTTGTGTGATTTACCGCCTTTGAGATTGTCTGCCCCGCCCCTGATTGGTTTCACCCGTTTTCACTTACCTCCTGTATAAATAGTCTCTCCTTGTCTTGTTGCCAGTTTGTCTTGTTCAGGCCATGTGTTAATATCATCCAGAGGTTCTAGCCAGATATTCATGTTTCAAGGTTTTGGTTTATTGATTTTGAGATTTTGTTAGACGCTTCTTTTTTTCTGAGTGAACTTTTTGTTAAAACTTTCATTGCTTTTTGAGTCATGCATTTGAGTCCACCAAAGCCGTAACAAATAGGCCGCCTCCATTACTGATTATATTCTGAAGTCACATTAAATCAAGCGAGTTTCTGTGAAATCCCAAATCCCTGGACTCTCGAACGACAACCACAAGAAGTTAGACCAACAACACACGGGAAGACAATCATTACCTTAAAGCTCACATAGAGTGGTCCTGTTGCACATAAATGTTAGTTATGGAGGTTTACTTACATACATTAACTTATTTTTATGGTCAAAAACCTCCTAGTTGCTGTAAACGAGCCGATAGAAATCCTCTTTTCTGCCGCTGTTCCCCAGCCGCGATATTTCAGACTCAACTCTCACCCCGGCTTCCCAACTGTCTTGTGATTGGCCAATACCCGGAAGTGACATTTTCAGCACACCCGCTCTCAGAAGCGCAGCTCCCCCCTCTGGAACGGTGGATGCACTGCTACTCATTATCAAAACATTGTTTTAACACTGTTTAAAAATAGCTTCTTCACGACTCCCCGCCGCAGTCCCTTTTATGACTTTGACCCAGAGTCAGACCCAGAGTCAGAAGACACTGTCGTTCTTGAAACACCTCCACAACGGACGCTATTCTTCTTCTGCGGTTCAATGTACGCAACCGGATGTGCCCGGACTAGTGCCCGGAGCAGGAGGATCTGCTGTTCAGGAGAACCGCTGTTTACGTAAACGGACCGGGTTTATTTCAGAGATCTCGCTGAGCCCGAGATTACAATAAAACACAGCGTTCTCAGCAGTGGCTGAAGTGTTTGTTTTGAACCTTCAGGGCTTCTTAAACAAGGTAATGACGCAGATACACACTAAAAAACAGCGTTAATTGTAGCTTCCGGTCTAGGTCCGCTTTAAACACCAAGGGTGTGGTCCTGTGTCTTGACTGGATCGTCGAGTCCGTGCTTTCTCAGAATCAAAACATTGTAAGTCATTCACAAAGTGTGTCGTGTCTCTGCTCTCACAGATTTTTGAAATCTCGTGTGACGCAGACTTGCTTTTCATGGCTTTTCCTCATCAGGTCAATATCCTCTCCATAAAAACACACATTTAGACTTGACCTTGTACAGAATGTCAAAATGCAACCTTTTCCATGATTTATGTTGTTTTCTAGACCAGGCTGAGGTTTGAAATGACCTCAAGGTTTTTTTTTTTTTTTACAGGACAATAAATAGCGGTATAGCAGTGTCAATATCAGTAAGAGGTTGAACAGTAAACATGATTTTATCCCTTCATTTCTCCACTGACATGTTGCTGCATTACTGTCTGTTCTTGTTCTTCCACCCTTCACTAAATATTTCTTCCGCAAACCCCCCATGGGGACTGTGTAGTCTAAATGACGAGCGACTCAAATATCAGATCCTAATTTGATGCATTGATGATAAGACATTAACCAAACATGACACTTTTACGCATTTAAACTCCCACTGCACATTTGCTTTCCACTCAGCTGGAGGCTGTGTAGATCTGAAAATAAGAGAATTACAACATAGACCGAGGTGAACAGAGTACTGCAATGGTTTGCTTAAGTAAAAGTACCACTATTTTGATCAAATTTTACAACTAAGTACAACTAAAACTACTGTTTGCTTTTGGGGTTCTTTCTTGTGTCGTGCAAAAAGGACACAAATCTCACATGAATTGCTTTTAATTAAAGGCAAACCTTTACAAATTAAAATGTGTAAACTCATAATGTATCAGTCAAATAGGGTCAAAGGTCAGAAATGCTTGAACTTTATCACTCACTCAGGGGCCTTAATTAGCGCAAATTCACCTGTTTACTTAGTTCACCTTCCATCATCGTTCACCAGTCCTCATCATTCACCTGTCCTTGTCGTTCACCTGTCCTCAAATTTCACCTGTACTTATCATTCACCTGTCCTTGTCATTTACTTGTCCTCATCATTCACCTGTCCACATCATTCACCTGTCTTTATCATTCACCTGTCCTCATCGCTCACCTGTCCTCATCATTCACCTATCCTAATCATTCACCTGTCCCCATCATTTATCTGTTCTCATCATTCACCTGTCCCCAACATTCACCTGTCCTCATCGTTCACCTGTGCCCATAGTTTACCTGTCCTCATCGTTCACCTGTACTCATCGTTCACCTGTCCTCATCGTTCACCTGTCCCAATTGTTTACCTGTCCTCATCGTTCACCTGTCCTCATCATTCACCTCTCCACATCATTCACCTGTCCTCATCGTTCACCTGTCCACATCATTCACCTGTCCTCATCATTCACCTGTCCTCATCATTCACCTGTCCCAATTGTTTACCTGTCCTCATCGTTCACCTGTCCTCATCATTCACCTGTCCTCATCATTCACCTGCCCTCATCGTTCACCTGTCCTCATCATTCACCTGTCCTCATCGTTCACCTGTCCACATCATTCACCTGTCCTCATCATTCACCTGTCCTCATCGTTCACCTGTCCTCATCATTCACCTCTCCACAAAATTCACCTGACCTCATCGTTCACCTGTCCTCATCGTTCACCAGTCCTAATCGTTCACCTGTCCTCATCGTTTACCTGTCCTCATCATTCACCTGTCCTCGTCATTAAATTGTCCTCATCATTCACCTGTCCTCGTCATTAAATTGTCCTCATCGTTCACCTGTCCATATCATTCACCAGTCCTCATCATTTATCTGTCCTCATCATTCACCTGTCCTCATCTTTCACCTCTCCACATCATTCACCTGTCCTCATAGTTCACCTGTCCTCATCGTTCACCTGTCCTCATCATTCACCTGTCACATCATTCACCTATCCTCATCATTCAACTGTCCCCGTCATTCATCTGTCACATCATTCACCTGTCCCCATCATTCACCTCATAATTTTTACTGAAGTAAAAGTAAAATGACAAATTTTAAAAATGACTTAAAAGTACAAGCACACAAAAACCCACTCAATTACAGTAACGCGAGTAAATGTAATTCATTACTTTTCACCACTGAACATATATTTACTTATATTCTTTATGTAGAACAAACACTGCAGGTGTGACACTCGTGTGTTGAAACACTTTCTCTGAAAAACCCTGACACTGCTCATAATAGTATGACAACATTACAAAGACCTATTTTTGGGTGGCTACTGTAGCCCACAATCTCCCAGAAGACACATATTCTCTCAATTTGAAAGAGTGTAGGCCGCAGAAGAGGAAAATAAAAGGAAAAAGGAAATTGAATAAGAAAGTGTGATTTCTCTTCCAGGGGAGACTTGTGATTTCTCATGGTGTTTAAACTGGAGTGGCATGAATATCTCACTCTGTTGTTTTTGTGCTGTTTCTGCTTCTACGCCAATATAGGCGTTTTCTTCAGGGTTGACAGTTCTCTGCAGAAAAAAAGATGGAACTACATTACAGGCAGAGAGAGAAACATGATAAATGGAGTGTGAGCTGAGGTGCGGTTCGAGGAGCATGAAAAGTAGAGAAATAAAAAACCGTAAACAAGGCGAGAGGCAGATGACACCGTGCCCTGTTCAGAAAAACTGCCTCAGATGGAAAATGCATTATGATGTGAAAGTGAAGATGAACCTCAGCATAAACACAGGTCTTACTACATTCAAGGGAGCTTTAGAATCAGGTTTATTCAATCTTCTATTCTCAGTAACGTTTCTGCGGATCATCATCGCATCGAGCATTATTGACTTGTCTTTTATTCGCAGCGAAGAGACAGGATATGGGGACGTAACGACGACGTGGCAGACAATGTGGAGATGGAGCAGAATGAAAAGTAATTGTGTTCCCCGCAAATTGATAGCAGCAAATTGACCCGCCAGGCGCTTCTGTGAAACAACAGCGGGAGGCTGAAGCTTTGCTTTTTCAAGGCGAAGGAAGACGCTGCCGTTGAATTTCAAATCATGTCTAATACACACAGAGCACAAAGGAAATAAGTGGGTTTGTGTTTTTCATTCATGTCCACGTTTTGCCACAGGATCCCCGAAAGCCAGCCTTTCTTTGGCTTCATTGTCTCTCTCTGTAAAAGAAGCTAACATCTATTAGTGCTGGCAGGGCCAGGCATTGAGATGAATGTGGTCTAATTTTAACTGTTCCTCTGTGTGTCCTGCAGGGTCTCACCGCATACAGAGAGATGGATCTGTCCCAAGGTAGCTTGGACTATTTCGAAGTGGCCTTACACGATCTCCTTTGAGTGCCATAGCGAACACAATTCTATGTAATAAAAAAAGGTGCCCAGTTTCTGTTTTTATGCTTCCTCGCTCATGCTCACGCTGAATGTATCCCTTGAGAACCACCCCTTCCCCCCCCAATGGTACAATGGTGCATTGTTTATTCACAACAAAAGACATTATTCTGGATAAAGTCAATGGGAAAGTACGGAAGCGTATTGCATTCACTTGAAAAAAACAACAAAAAAAACTCAGTAATTAATTTTCAGTTTGATTTTTAAAAAAAATGTTTTCTGTTTTTCTGAGTAATTTTTTTTGTCTGTTTTTCAGTGTAATTTTTTTCTGAATTATCGAGAACTCTCGCGAGAACCTCCAACCTGCAAGTGACTCCCATACACCTATGGTGACTCCTTCCCGCACATACATGTGGGTCAATTAAGGTAAGGCGTGTAATTAGTTACACACAGGCTATGATACTCTAGCAGATCTGAATGGGCTTTCCTTCTGAACACGCGCAAAGTCCTCATGTGCCTGCATAAAGTTAACAAACTAATGATAATACCATCTATCTGACTTAAAGACAGGATTATCTCCCAGTGTCTTAAACCCATGATCAAAGTAAAACTTGATTAAACTAAACAAGCCGTCCATGTTGTTATAAATCGTTCTCTCAATAAAGGAGTGAATGTGTTTATCATTTCAAATGCTCTCTCAACTAAGAAAAAAATACTCCAAAAAACAGGAAAAAAATTACTCAAAAAAACGGGGAAAAAAATTCGCACTAAAAAGCAGAAAAACATTTACTCAGAAAAACAGAAAAAAAAAAATACTCCGAAAAACAAAAAAAATTACTCCGAAAAACAGAAAAAAAATTATTCAAAGAATCAAACCGAAAATGAATTACTGAGAAAAACAGGAGTTTTTTGTGTTTTTTTCAAGTGAATGCAAGACGCTTCCGTAGGAAAGCCTCTGCTGATGTGCAGTATATAGTTGTTACATTAGAATAGATACAGTCAAACACTTTAACCTTCTCTGATCTGCACACCCTGAGTGTCATTTTTCATACCTCACACATCGGATAAGCTCCAATGAAGTCTCAGTCTGCTTTGTCAGTTTCTCTGCTCTCCAAGAATCCAGAACCATGTGATGGTCTCTCTGGTCTATATGCAAGTGCTGATAAATATACATTTTCTCAGGGGCAAATTTCCCTCCTATGCATCCATTCCGCATGCAGCGTGCACAAAGTTAGGCTGGACCGCTGCTGCTGCTGCTGCTGCTGCTGCTGCTGCTGCTGCTGCATAGTTATATAGTTAAAGCTCCAATATTTAGCAAGGAAATGTATAAAATCCCAATGTATTTAGTGACTGCACTGCTGAAAACCGGTGATCATGAGTCGAATCACAACCTGTTTGGCTCTCAGGTTCCTCTCACTGCGAGGGAACGGTTATGTGTACTCGGAACGTTAAGTGATTCATTCTCTCGAATGTTCCGTGAATGAATCAGTGAACGCAGCTTACTAGTACACTGAGCGTGTGCCATGAGTGATATTCAGCGGCTTAAAATGTCAGACTCAGCTTTAGCAAAATCTCAAGAACAATGCCCGACTGTAGATTAGTTAAAACAATTTAAAAGTTAAATATTTAGCAAGAACATTTCAAAAAAAAAAAAAATCCTGATTTATAAGAGGAGTCCGATGTATTTAGCGACAGCACTGTAGTCGTATCTCAATGTCAGGGGGAATCTGTGCTCCGGTTATGCAGGAAGTGCTACAAACAATTCAGAAAACAAATCGTTTGAATGAATCTTTTTAATGATTCAGTACACCAAAAAGCACTAATTTGTCCATCACTACTCACATTCAATCTGAATTTGATCAACTCCTGAATGATACTCAGACTGCCCACTAAGGGCCAATTCCAAAACCTATCTTAACCCTCAATCTTTACCCTCAAGCTCAACCCTTAATCTTAACTGGCCCTCAAAACCAAATGTTGAGGGTTATTTTGTCACTTAGAAATGGGACACCCCTTAAATGCAGATACGTCTTCAGACTGTGGGGGGCAGAATAACGCGAAAGCTGCGTCCAGTCTGTCAACTCCAAAAAAGAAGAAGAAGAAGAACACATTTACGTCACGATTATTTATTTATTATTTTATTTCAGTCAAGTTATTAGGTTGTCAGTTAGTTATAAGATGATACTCAGTTACCACACACCACGGCTTATTGAAAAGTAAACCATAGCGAACGATCGCGTGTGCGCACCGGCCGGCTATTGACTAAAGATCGTAAAATAAAAATAAATGTTACGCAACAATGACGTCAGTAATCCATAATATGGGCCTAAACTAAGATAATACAATGGTTTTCATCATTTTTATATCTCTATTAACAAAGAAAATACTTAATTTGTATCGCACTCGCTTCACTGCTTTCGACGCCATCTTTCTCATGTGAAAACACGCAATGCATTCTGGGTAGCCCTTGCTCCCAAGGGTGGTCTTAGAAAATCTCAATATTGAGGGCGATACAGCCCTTAAACTCGCCCCTCAACTTAATTTTTCTGAGAATCGGGACAGCACTTGCACTAGAGGGAGCGCGCATTTTTGAGATTGAGGGTTAAGATTGAGGGTTAAGCAAGGAATTGGAATTCACCCTAATCCTAGTCCTTGGTTCAGAGAACACATTTCTCCACAGGGATTAATAATTAACACAGTGTAACCTGGGATATGAAGTGTAGCTCCATTTTTTTCCGTCTTTCGGAAAATATCCTGCAACATCAACAGCTCTCAACATTTTTAATTTGTGTCTGTAGTAGCTGTTTAGGACACTGATGCCCATAGTTTTACATGTTTTGCACACAGCCTCTTACAGATGTGACCACTTCATCCCGATCACCATTGGCTTTCATGGCAGCTCATGGGAAAAATATAGCATTTCATACTCCGTTAACAAAATATCCAGCATGCCTGACACTACGTATTTATTTATTTATTCATTCACACTCTTTCGGCGTCATAACAGATTCTTGTCCTCATGAAGTCTTCGTGTATGACTTCATGTGGAATAATGAGATGATGTTTTTAGCATCTTGCTGCAAATTGTGCTCATTTAACCCTCGTGCCCCCCCTCATCATACGGGGGGGCCCGAAAACCTAGTGCACAGGGTTTAAACCATGATGTATGACTTGCCATTAAGATAATGATAATAAAATGGCGGGCTGATTAAACGAGCCTCCATTCATACTAATTGTCTCCATGATGAAAGGTCAGGCTCAGCGTGTGTCTGAGCCCAGGCGCCACAAGCGATGCTACTTAATGAGACTTTCTCAATTAAATTATCCACAGGGAAACAAAGACTTTCTGCTCCCGCCTGACATGAAAAGGACACGCTGGGTCTCAGAGGCAATTTAGAAGTTTGTCACCTCATCAACTGTTGCGGAGGAGGTTCCCCCAGCTCTTCACAAGAAAGAAAAAAATCCCGTGTCAGGCACATAAATAGCCAGAGTTTAACATCATTAGTTTTAAAATGAATTGCATTACAAAGTTACAGCAAAAAATGCATTATTTCAGTGAAAAGTCATTTCTTACAGAACTTTTCCATTACCAAAAATTAATGATTTTTTTGCACAAGTTTTTCTCATCAAGGTTTTTTTTATTTTTTTTTATTTTTAATCTTCAGTACATAACTAACAATTGTCTGTTGCGTTCAAACCGGGGTCAAATGAGTTCACGCAGTGCTGAGCTCCACACGACTCTCTGTGTTTCTCAACATAGAGGTGTTTAGATCTTGTGTCGTGTCTCGGCGTCATCCCCGCGCTGCACACAGGAAGTCATTTTGTTTTATGTAAGGACTGGCAACAGCAACATTGCTCTAGAGCTGGAGAATGGCTGAAAATGCAAAAAAAAGTGCCCACACAAAGTCTCAGAAGTGAGTACTACTGCTCAAAAAGTCTGATCACTCAGCTGTTGAACACTTCTTGTTCCCACCTTCCCCCTGTGCTGCTGGTGTATACACACAAATGCTCCCTCAGTCAGGTTTTGTCAGAGCTACTTTTAAGGTAATATTTATCAAGAACAACAACAACAAACTATGTCCTTGTTCTAATTTTCTTTTCTTGTGGCAAAATGGTTCATGAATACATTTGGTTGATTTTTTTAAAGATATGATAGAAACGGATTATTTCAAAACAAAATTACTTAAAAAACAGACATTTTAAAGGTCCAGTGTGTAAGAATTAGTCACATTTAATGGTGATATTGTAACACAGAGAGACATTTCCCTTTAACACCTCAAAATGTCCTTATTTTAACCATAAAAGGGCCAGAAAATGTCCTGTAACTGAAGGCTTTTGCCCATTTAAACACAAACCGTAGTGTATTACGGTAATGAAAAGTGTCATCTGCGATATGGTTGGTGTTAAAGGGTTTAGGGAACTACAGTGGCCTCCATACACCAGAAAGGATGTTAATCTTCTTAATTTGTGTCACAAACACTCATGGCAGCACATAATGACAGTCTCCTCAAAACAAGACAAAGTAGATTGAAATAAAGTCTTAATCTAATGCTCAGTTTCCATTGTAAAGCAATTATACACTTATACAAACGTAAGTATGGGTAGTATGGGTACTTTACTGTAATAACTGTAACTAACCAATTCTAGTGTCTGCAGTTAAGTCATTGTATAAGCGCTGCACAACACACGTAAACATGCACCAACATGCTCCCTTCATACTAAATGCTGGATTTTCCTTCCCCTTGCCAATTTGCTGAGGTCCCCCCTCCCCTCCTTTGAGGATTAGACATGATCAAAGCTTTGCTCATTCCACGCTCACATTTCCTCGCCTCCAAACAGCAGACAGGAAACCCCCAGTGGCCCACACACACACACGCACAGGAACAAAACACACACACACACACACAGGCCTCAGTATCAGCCAACAGGGAAAGCTTGGGGCATGCTTGAGAGGACAGGGCGATACACATCCAAATACTGCTTGGAAACTTTCTATTACTGCTCATAAATTGTCATGATGTTTAGTTGCCGTGTCCAGAGCTTGTCAGGAGAGTCATTTATTGGTGACTCATGCCGCTTCACAACATTTCTTCATCGTTTCGGAGGCGAAAAGTTTCTTCCGTGTCATTCAGTCCAGGATAAACTTAGTCTCAGGACCATATTATCTACACACTTCTGTAAAGATGTGCTGTATTTCAACTGTCTCTCCTTTTCCCCTTCTCTGTTTTTAGATGTTTCTGACAATTGCCCTTGTTTTATGTCCTGGGCTTCGACTGTGTTATCAGTTCAAAAAAAGGGGTGTGCATGCAGACTAGCTCTGCATAACATGGTCCATTTGTGACAGTAGTTAAAGGGGAAATATTATACCCTATTTCTCCAAGTTAACCCAGTTCCCTGGTGTCCTAATGAACATGTCTGTGACATGCTTTGGTCAAAATACCATAGGGATGAAGCACCACAGCAGTTCAATCATCCTGTCAAAACAGCCCTGTTCTGAACGCTCGGTTTAGTAGTATCTCTTTAGGTCCACCTTAAGGTCCACCTTAAAAAAAAGTAAAACAAAACTAGCCACAGAGGCTAGTGGGAGCTAACACAGTTAGCATTTGGAAATTTGAAAAGTGATCATTTGCAGGCTCTAGCAGGCACATTGCCATCATATATAACATGTATCCACTGGACAGATAAATCCTCTGAGGCTGGAAGTTTGTGTAGAACTCTGTGCTGCACTGTGGAGCCAAGAATAGAACTTTTCGCGGACTTCGCAGACTTTCGGTTTTCGGGTACCGTTGCCCTCACCAGCACTCTCGCGTGTTTTAGGGACAAAGCGGAGCTGAACGAGACAACAATTCCAGGAATTTAGAGCATTGTGACGTCCCAATGAGTGCCGAAGTCGCTTGTTTCATCTCCTGTACTTAGACTGAGGACCACAAAAACAACAGTGGGTCATCTTTTTTCACACTTTGCCGACTTATAGGGCCTCCAGAGTCCCAAATAAAAGGATTTAAAGGATTAAAACGTTGATTTTGCATAATATGACCCCTTTAAAAGTAATAGAATGAATTTCTGTTGTGAGATTGTCAGTGAAACTGAAACTTAAAGTCAGTCAGGAGAAAAAGGCATTTTATTCACAGCTAATGGCCAATTAGAGCCTTTTGCGAAGCGAATGCAGGGGAATGCATCACCATTTTCAGGCTTCAAACAAGAGCAGAGCCTGCAGTATTTTTTAAACTTGTCAGTTTTCCAGGCGGTTGTTTTGGACAACAGGCCAGGATTTAGCCGGTGTGTTAGTACCAACAACCGTACAAGCACACTTCAAAAGACCTGGACTATCCCTATTAAGCATTACCAGGCGGGGATTTGCTGCCACTGAGGTTTGAGGCTGTATAGTGTTCATGTAGTTTCATATATCCGATATGCCTCTATATCAGGACTGCTTGGGCTGATAACTGATAACTATTTTTCCCTGCGCCCAAATGCTGAGGTCATTTAGTATCTTATCTAGTGGAATTAAGATCAGGGAGGGAAAGGACAGCTACAGGAAGAAGATGGAGGAGCAGCTGCAGCAGAGAGATGTCAGCGGAGTCTGGAGAGGCCTGAAAACCATCTCAGGCCAAAACAAGCTGGACTCCCAGACTGTAGGGGACCAGAGGTGGGCTAACGACTTGAACTTATTCTTCAATAGGTTTGATCAGGCCCCCACCTCTCCCCCGACAGCCCTGCTGGAACCTCTTTCATCTGGATCACCAGTAAACTGCCCGACCTCCACCCCCCTCCCTTCATCTCCAAGCTCGTTCAACAACACACAACCCCCCTGCTCCAATCTGTCCTTCACACCTAACCAGGTGAGAAAAGAGCTCAAAAAGATCAAGGCGAAGAAGGCTGCAGGTCCTGATGGCATCAGCTCCAGGCTCCTCAAATCCTGTGCAGTTCAGCTGTGTGGGATAATGGGGACCATCTTCAACATGAGCCTGAAACTGGGGAGAGTACCACACTTATGGAAGACGTCCTGTGTGGTACCAGTGCCAAAAACACCACACCCCAAAGACTTTAACAGTTACAGGCCGGTGGCACTAACATCCCACCTGATGAAGATCCTGGAGCGTCTGGTGCTGTCTCATCTGCGCCCTGTGGTGAGACCAGCGATGGACCCACTGCAGTTCGCCTACCAGCCCAGCATCGGGGTGGATGACGCTGTCATCTACCTGCAGGACAGAGCTCTTTCTCACCTGGAGAAGTCGGGGAGCACTGTGAGGATCATGTTTTTTGATTTCTCCAGTGCTTTCAACACCATCCAGCCAGCATTTCTGAAGGACAAGCTGGAGCATGCAGGAGTTGATCCTCACCTCACATCCTGGATTGTGGATTATTTGACTGATCGACCCCAGTATGTGAGGACTCGGGATTGTGTGTCGGACATGGCTGTCTGCAGTACAGGGGCCCCACAGGGAACAGTTCTGGCTCCGTTCCTCTTCACCCTGTACACTGCAGACTTCTCCTACAGCTCCCCCTCCTGTCACCTGCAGAAGTTCTCTGATGACTCTGCCATTGTCGGCCTCATCACAGACGATGACGACAGAGAGTACAGAGAACTTGTTCAGGATTTTGTGGACTGGTCCCTGCGGAACCGCCTCCAGCTCAACGCGGGGAAAACTAAGGAGCTGGTGGTGGATTTCCGCAGAAGACGACACTCTCCTCCATCGCCGGTGTGCATCCAGGAAAAGGACATAGAGATGGTGACATCTTACAAATACTTGGGTGTTCACCTCAACAATAAACTGGACTGGTCTGATCATGCTGCTGCGCTCTACAGGAAGGGTCAGAGCAGACTCTACCTGTTGAGGAAACTAAGGTCTTTTGGAGTTCAGGGAGAACTCCTGAAGACCTTCTACGACTCAGTAGTGGCATCAGCCATTTTTTACGCAGTGGTCTGCTGGGGCAGTGGCATCACAGCCGCAGACAGGAAGAGGCTGGACAGGCTGATTAAGAAAGCCAGCTCTGTCCTTGGATGTCCCCTGGAACCAGTGGAGGTGGTGGGAGAGAGGAGAATGGCTACCAAGCTATCATCTCTGATGGACAACCTCTCCCACCCCCTGCAGAACACCATCGCAGCACTGGGCAGCTCCTTCAGTCACAGACTAAAACATCCAAAATGTCTGAAGGAGCGTTATCGCAGGTCGTTCCTCCCTGCAGCTGTTAGACTGTACAACAAGTACTGCTCTAAGTAGACCCCACACACACACACACACACACACACACACACACACACACACACACACACACACACACACACACACACACACACACACTCCTCTCTCCATGTGCAATATACTGTTAATTCTCATTGGTGTAATATACTGTATATATTTTTTCATAATGTAAACTTTTTTTTTTTTTTTTTTTTTTTTTTTTTTTTTTTGAAGTGCAATATATTGTCATTTTTCATACTGTCAAATTTTTTATACTGTAGTTTTCTCATCAGTGCAATATCCTTATCCTTATTTATTATCCTTATTTAATAGCTCAGCCTTGTTTCCGTACACTATAAATACCATGTGCATACTGTGTATATTCTGCAGACCGGTTGTAATGTACATTCTATTTTTAAACCTATTTTTATAGTCAGTGTTAATATCTTTATATATTGTACTTTATAGATTCTATTTCTTTTTGGTAATGCATGTTTATTATTTATTATCCTTACCCTTACTGTCTTGCTGCTGTAACACTGTAAATTTCCCCACTGCGGGACGAATAAAGGACTTCTTATCTTATCTTATCTTATCTTATCTTAACATAATATTTAGCATATTCATGTTGCAGCAGATGTGGATATACATTTTCCAAATTGAGCAAATTTAATAAACATTAAAAACAAATAATACTTGTATTTGGCGCCAGCATAAATGTCAAGGAGGTAGCAGCTTAATTAAGCCTAATGTTAGGGTTAAAAACATTATTGTTTACTGCAGCTTTAACTTTCCTTTTTAATGATTGTAATAGTTTTAAAATAATGATTTTAAATTGGATTTTTTTTTTTTGCATGATTTTAAGTTGTTTAATGTTTTAAATTGTTGATTGTTGATTTTAAATTGTTTAATGTTTTGAATTGATTTAATTTCATAATTGATTTTTGTATTTATTGTGTTTAAATTTCTGCTTGATTTTAAATTGCATTAATTTCTGCTTGGTTTTAAATTGTTAGATGTTTTAAATGTTTTCAATTTCTATAATTGATTTTTTAATTGATTGTGTTTTAATTTCAAATGTATTTCCTGCCTGTAAAGCACTATGAATTGCCTTGTGTAAGAATGGCGCTATACAAATAAACTTGCCTAATGTTGTCATCATTAGTCATATCGGCAGATCTAGGTGTGTTTTTTACTTTTTAAAGCCAATATCTGCCGTTTACACCTGTCATATGCTATTTGTTTACATTGATGGATACGTTATCACATTTAAAGGTCTTTGTGACGGAGCCTCTGAGTTTTCAAACAAAAACTGAGCCATTCTTAAGTTCCAGGGTAGAGAGGACAGCGGGCGTATCGACGGCAGAATTTGTACATTTTTGTAACTTTTGACCACATGTTTGGTACATTCATACAATTACATGATAAAGTCTCTCTCGGTGTGACTTTTCGTGTTGTCTGTCGTGTCATCCCACGCTGCACACACAGCGGAATCATGGAGGGAAGGAGGAAGTGCAACAGCTACATGGCACCAGTAAACCAAAATGGCCGCAAACCCTTGTAGTATGGGCCTGGATTTGAAAGCTCTGCAGCCTCACCTGACCTGAGGAACAGGGTAAGTCTCATGTCACTTGCTGCCTCCCTGGTTGAAAACCCAGAGAGGCAGTGGTTGATGATAATTACCCAGAGTTTCTCATGGGGGTGACATAAATTCCGCATTGGAACTTGAAATGAAAATGGAGTTTTGTGGCGGTAACCTTGGTGTGTCAGTGCTAGTTGACGTATAGATGTGTACAGCTGTGTGTGTGTGTTTGTGCAGTCGCTTTGCACCATGTCACCATAGCTCCACTCTAATGAGAGGTCACCCAAGGTAAGGCGAGAAAGCACGGGTGATTTATTTGTCCGTGCGTCTCTGTCAATGTGTGGAGCTACATGTGGGCATTTCTGTCTGTGTGTACGCCAATGAATTCATCAAAGATGTGTGGCAAGAAAGAAAGAGGTTGAATATGAACACTTTCCCCCTGGTGCTTTGGGGGGCTGGCGTCCATGCAGCAGTGAGGTATTGAGCTGGTAATTCTTCACCCTGTGATCAAAGGCCTGGTTCTCAGTCAGCTCCCCTACCAGCCCTCTTTCCATTCCCCTTATTTTCCTGTCCTCACACTGCTCCACTAAGAAACCAGAGCAGCCAGGCGTGAGTTATAACCCCAAAGCACTGTTGCTTATTAACCCTCAGTCTTTCAAATTTTAATGGTCTCCCTGCCAACTGCTAACCCCACACTGTGCCTACTTTTACCCCTTCAAACCCAACTTCCTCCTCCCATAGTTAATCTTACCATTATGTCCCTCTGGACCCAAACTTAAACAATCTCCCTCAGCCCTGGTCTTTCTTTCACAGACGTTGCCTCTTGCCTTCCACTCCTTGTTTTAGCCTCTTGAGTGGTTTTTAATCTCCTTACGCGATGCAGTCTGTTCTGGCCCAGACAAAATATTTTTTATAACACCTACAACTTTTGCTTTAGCTCTGATATACCGTGCTCCTGTTCCTCTGAACCCACTTTTCAAACAACCATCTATATTTAAACATTTGACAGCTGAATCTTGAGTGCAAGCCAACCCTTTCTTCATTGTTCTCTCTAACTTTTCTTTGTTCTCTGCTGCTTGTTTGCCGCTCCTTCTCTTTGCAATTTGCCCCTCAATGGCTCATATGTGCTTTACTCACGCGTTTGGTGCTACATGTATTTGCTCATCGTGGCGTCCTGCAGATGTGCAATGCCACTGTAGTTTTCTCAAGGTTACTGTCAATGTTACCCACCCAGAAATCTGGGCTTCTTTTTTCTTTTTTTTTCATCTAACACAAATATAGCCTGGAGCACTGAGCAGTCTGATGAAAAATGCAGAGTAGAGCCAGAGCATGGTAGGGAGACTGGGAATGAGTGGCCCACTTTGGCCTAAAACACCTGCGACAGCTGGTGGTCCACTAAAAGAAGGCAGCCTGAGGGTGTGAGCAGTCAGCCAAACCATAATGATTGCCATGAAACTGGCCGAGCCTGCTGGGAGCTCTGGTGCCACTTTTCATCCTGGCCTCACTCCAGCACAAGACTTTGTGTCTCTGACCAGCTCATCTGTCCCTCCTGTTTATATCTGTTTCCGTTCACAGGCAGCATCACTTGCATGCAGAAAATTTTACATTATTTCCAGTGAAGAATCAGAATCAGAATCAGAATCAGAATACTTTATTAATCCCGGGGGGGAAATTGTTTTTGTTCCAGATGCTCCGTGCAAAGTAAGAAGAAATACAGCATGAGGAAACAAGAGCTAGATATACAGATGTAAAAAATAAAATAAAATAAAATAAAATAAAATAAGACAGTGAAAGATGCTCTCATCAAACACTGTTGTTGCAACACACTTGTTTTTCTGCACACTCCAAGATGAGCATGTCAGCATGTCTTTCTAGGTCGCACTGGTCCCGCACTGTCCACTGAGAGAAAACCGCTCTCAGCCCGATGAAGCTCCTGAATCAGTTGGTGAAAAATAGGATGCACCCAGACACGGCAATGTTTTTTCTCTCCCCACACAGACATGGAGGAGCAAAGCTGCTATGAGCTGCTGAAAATCCGTCTTATAATAATCTGTCTTGTTTTAATTGTATTCTCAGCTTAATGCGCTAATTAATTCATTGAGGATGCGGCAGCTTCATCCCTCTCAGCATCTGTTGCATAGTAAGGACTGACGTGACAGATGTGCAAACCCACAAGCGCCTTGGATAAAAAACACACACCTGTGACTTCCTCCATATGTTTTTTTTGAGATGCTGCTTCTGAACGACCCCTTGCTCATTCACTATGATGTTCATTTCTTCAATATTTTATGACTTTTGTCTGTGTAGTTGGTCACTTATGCTCAGGCATACAGCGTCCACAGAGGAGAATGAAATCAGTGAATAAAACATCAGAGTACTTTTTCGTAGAATGGCCATAGCATTACTTTAGTTTTTGCAACTTTTTCCTAAATTTTCTTTCCATTCAATTGTTTATTGTTGTTTTTGCTCATGAATCTGTCAATTACTTCTTGATAATCGAGCACTTGTTTGGTCCATAAAATGTCAGAACTTTCAAAAACATTGATCAGAGTTTCCCAAACCTCTAAATGATGATGTTCTTAAATTAGACAGTTTTGTCCAAAAACTGAACATAAACAGTTTTAATGGTTTCTTTGTCATATGGAGCAAAAAAACAATAAATATTCATATTTAAGAAGCTGGAAAAATCCAAAAACACTCAAAATAGTTGATGAGTAATATTTGAGTCCATTATTGCAGGCTTGTTCTATGTGGAAATGTGTGAGCAGTGGATGAGACAAATGTCCACATGAGACAGTAAATTGTGGCATCAGGTGGTAACACACCTGTGTTTGAGAAAGGACTGGAAATGGAACAGTTGATGAACCTCAGACTAATAGCTGTTAAAACATTATGACTATACCTATGCAAACAAAGCGAAGATAAAAACAACATCATTTAAGAAAGGGCACCACCCTTTAGTACAAAGGAAACAAAATGTCTCGACAGTCTTACACAATCAACAGTTTTATAGTGACACTATAGTTCAAACCCAATCTTGGTCAAATAACAAAAACCAAACATTTTAATTTTATTTTGTGTTTACATTTATTGTTATTCAGCTAAATGGATCCTTATTAAAGGTGACATATCAGAAATCATTTGTTTAAAACAAATAAGGCTTCTTCAGTTATTTCAAAATATTTGCAAATGTCTGTAAGCCATCTGTGATACTTCCCGCTGTTGTAACTGCTAATTGCACAGCAAAACATCGTTTGTGTTGATGACAATAATGTGCACTGTAACATATATTTGTCAACACTTATTTGTGGTGTTTATTTTCAGTTTTCAACAGCATTATAATGACAAATGCTGCAGTAAATGATCAAAACTTAGTATAACTGTCTGTGGTCTGTGGTTTAACTTCGGTGTTAAGTCATAGTTTCAATATCCTGTTAATGTCTGTTCTATTGATGCTGATTACTTCAGTTTTTGGACATGTGATGGATCCACAGACTTTTCATTGCACTGCCATAATAATTATTCTTCAATTATTCAGGGAAATATCTATGTCTACTCCGTTGGATTGGCACTGAGAGAGTCTTTGGTGGTCTCCTGGTCCTAATTTTAATTTGTCCACTACTTTGGTTTATGATCTAATATCAGCCAAAGGAATGACATTCACTGCTCCCTCAGCTGTTTCCAGCTGCCTTTCACTTATGAGCAGCACTGCGCCTAAAACAGCCTGAGACAGCCTCATTCTGACATGTTGATACACTGCATCTGCCCTCTCTAATTAGCCATTGTTTAAACTCAAAGGACAATAACTCCATTTCTTTGAGTCCCATCTATGATTGTATATGCAACTGATTGCTGTATATTTTGTCTTAAGAGCCGGGGGGAGAAGCTTGATGAATGTTCACAGTCACCTGATGTCTGTTAACTATATTTAAGTGAGAGAAAAATGACCTACTGCTCAGCTCCAGCTGACCTTGGTTAAGGCTGTTGTTTAGAAATGCTGCCGTCTGTTGTTTGGAAACCAGATGTGATATTGGACTGCGGTGGCCTTGAGACAAGGTTCACCCGGAGAGAACATTAACCAATTAAATGACTGTGTCGCCCTGTTTTCCTGTGCTTGTTTTAATAGTACAAACGTGTTAGATTGGGTTTTAATCAATATAGAATGATGTCAGTTTGATTTCTTTTATTTCTGTATCTTTTGCACGTTTGCATGCTGTAGCTGGAAAAACACTGGTGTAAAAGAAAACCTGATGAATTATAGTTTAATTCCATTTAGTTGCTTCAGTTTTGGGCACTCTTGCCTTTGCAGCAAGAAGACCCGGGTTCCTGGGTTCGAGCCCCGTTTGGAACAACTTCGGAACAAGGGCCTTTCTGCAAGGAGTTTGCATGTTCTCCCTGTGTGTGCGTGGGTTTTCTCCGGGTTCTCTGGCTTCCTCCCACAGTCCAAAAACATGTGATATGGGGATTAGGTGAATTGGACACTCTAAATTGACCGTAGGTGTGAGAATGAGAGTGAATGGTTGTTTGTGGCCCTGTGATGGACTGGCGAACTGTCCAGGGTGTACCCCGCCTATCGCCCAATGTCAGCTGAGATGGGCACAGCACCCCCCGCGACCCTCTGGTGGAGGATAAAGCGGTAGATAATGGATGGATGCTTCAGTTATGGATCTTGGTATTTTACATGCTGACTCACAGACTGTTACACAGTCATGCCCTCGACCGAGAAAAAGCATTGGTAGCAAACAGCTTTGCTGAAATATCACAGGGATGGAACTGACTGACACATTTTTGAAGTTTCTCAATACAACAATTCAGGTTTGGGGCTAATTCGTCTGTATAATATATAATATGAATCATTTGTTTTATCATTTTTTGTGTAACTCATTATTTCATGATTAGTTAAAGGGCCCATAGTATGGGGTGTCATTTTTTTTCCCAATCTCTTTTATTAAGGTATGGATACTCTTGATCTATGAAGACAAAGAAAAGCTTGAGCCCTTTTTTCAGAAACCAGCCATCAGGAATGAGGTGGATGTCACAAGTATAAAGTCACCATCCTCAGCAAAGGCCCCACTTAAACCCACTGTCAACACTGTTGACCATCACCATCAGGTGGTCATTCCAGCTGGCAAACCACAACAAAGCAAAATAGCCATAGGTCATGACACTGAGCCCATTTCACTGCGTGGTGTGAAGGCCGGACGGCGGTAGCGATGTCACCTCGCGTGACATCACACCAGCTAGCACCACCAATATAGTCTTCGAAGAAGAGGAATGTGAAACAGTAAACATTATTTTCCCATTAACTTCCTGGAAGTGCTGACTCTCTGTTGACCAATTAACGGACTGCAGTGTGTCTTGCTCCACCCTTAAGGTGCCTGGACCACTGGTACCTAGTGCTGGGTTGGCTCAGACTGGTTGTTTTGCTACTTTTAAAAAATAGCAATGTTTACATGGACACAAGTAATTGTTAGTCTTCTTCTACTTCCGCAGAATTAGACAACACAGCGCATGTCAAAAGAGTCCATTCGGACTGAACGCTTGATGATGCATGCAGGCACACCACAATCGCATCATTTAATTTAGCATCCATGTAAATGATGGAATTGTAAATTCCAATTGAAACCAATCTTTGAAGAAGAACTTTTATATCTGAAATAATAAGGGTGTTTCATTTGGGATTCGACCATCTATTCACATAATTTTTTGTGTAAACTGACTGTTATTGACTATTATGAATAATACTACAATACATTACAGTAGTGCGATACATTATTTTTCTTGTGGTCTGCCTGATCGTGCATCACTCAGACAACAGTAGAAGAGAGATGCTGATGAGACAGATTTGCAATCTAGTTAAAGTATGAATCAAATTGAAGTATGAAAGATGTCAAACTACTATAATTTCTGATGATTCTTATAGCTATTAAAAAAAAATGGGGGAAAGAAGTCAATCATGTGACCTTAGAAAGCAATTGCTGATGCTTAATGCATTTCTCAATCAAATTGTTATTCGCCCCAGCCTCTGAAATCCCAAATCAATATCTTTTTCCTCATTTGATTCTCAGCCTGGTCCTTGGATAGATTGACAGTCACTCACACCAACAAACACAAGCTGCCCTGTCCGTCTCCTTCTGGTTTAATTGTCGATGCCTATATCTAATGTCCCCGAGACGCGTCATCTTTGCTAACCAATGTGGAGAGGAACGAGGCATCGATCGCATGATTGAACGATTATTTCGTCTAATGCATATGGAGGAATGTCAATGAGATTCTGAGTGAACATGAATATGGAATAAGTTCTGCCTTTGTCTGACTTTTATTGTTATGTGCAGCTCGGAATAATGTTCATCACCGAGCTTCCATAATGGACCACCAGAAACGTTTAATGAAGGTACAGGACGTTGTCCCTGGATGGGTCTTCTCTCCTGTTTGTCTCTCTGATGCTTACTGACACACACTAACGCAGAGGGAAAATGTCCTTCGCATCAGAGTGTGCAGTATTAAATGCGAGATGAATGTCAAGAGACTCGCACCAGAGAGTGAAATATCTCCTGCCAGTCCTTCAGGGGCCTTGGCATTTCCCAGCTAGAGGTCTGACACGACAAGGACAATGTCTTCCCAAAACCTCTCATCATTTGTATCGCCGCTTGCTCCCATTCCTCATTTCACACTCCTGTTAGATAAAAATGATATGTTGACAAAGCCTTCAGTGACTCAGCTATTCCTATTTACTTAATAATACCCTACAGCTTCCATGTAATATTCATTAATATGAGTTAATACCTTAAGCATCCAGGAAGGTCACATTTAAATACATTTTTTTTCCTCACATTCCCTTTTTATTTTTAGAACAATGTCTCCTCTGATTTATTCTCTCCTCATTCACTTCCGAAGTCTTTTCTTACCCCCCAAGCTCCTCATTCTCCTTTCCAACTGCTCTGTGGACTCACTGGTCATTTTATTTGGTGCAGCCATTCACCCGTTTGTAAAGGCAAGCATTTAATCAGCCAGTCACATGGCAGCAACTCAGTGGATTTTAGACTTGGTTAAGATGACCTGCGGAAGTTCAAACTGAGCATCATAATAGGGAAGATGGTTATTTAAGTCACTTTGAATGGGATTGTATTTTATACCAATTTGATCAGATCCAATAGATAGATAGAAGTACTTTCTTTATCACAATAAACTGGTAAATTATTGTGTGACAGCAGCACAGTTTATAATAAAAGCATAAACATTTCATGGAACATTACATTTTTAGATGGTCCATTGTATTCTTGCAGTCATGGAGCCTGCCCTTCAGATCTTCCCAGCTTACCTTCATACATTAAACAAACACCAGCCTCTTAAAATACAACACATACCCTTTTACATTATGCAGTAGCAGTGCTGTCGCTAAACACACCAGACTCCTCTGTATGTAAAATATTGAGATCTTAGAAATGTCCTTGCTTAAAGGTGCCATATGTAAGAATGTGGAAAAAAAAAAACGGTTACTACATTCAAATTCAAAATACCCGAGGTCTTTTAGGTTTCGTTTTCAGACGTAACTGGCAACCCGTGGTTGCTCAGCAGCTGAGACTCTACTGACTGCAATGATTGGTAGACGGCGGCAGGTGATGCCAAAACATGATTTCAAAACATAAACATGATTTGCAGTCTGCAAAATATTTTTTTGAATGCAAATATTTTTGGCTGTACTGTTGTTGTTGGTGGGTTCAGTTTGTTATATGAACATTATTCCTGAGTCTCTGTGACATTTTAGGAGGATTTTATGGCCAGTTGCTTTAGATTTATTACATGATGCACCTTTAATGTTGGCGATAAACGCATGTTTTCAGGATTTTTAAGTCTTTTTGACCTCATTGTTCGGTTTGATTCTGTGTCAGACGTCTTCCAGTAACAACTCTCTCTACTAATCGGTGGCTGGCAGTCTGTTGATGTCACATTTTAGTATCGGCTCAGCTCGCACGGAATCTCGCCAGAGCAGGTACTAAAAAAACCTACCAGGTACCATCACAAATGGAAAAGCAAATTAAAACCAGTCGAGTTGAGCCGAGTGGTGCTGCAACTGTACAATGGAAAAGCACCAATACACACACACACACACACACAATTTTCCTCTTCTTTTTTTTAGAGAATCAGCTCCATCTCTGGTATTGACTTCCTGGATGCCTTGAGACAGCCAATCACGATCACTGTTAGATCTCTGTCAAACTCCATGGTGCATGCTGACTAAATAAATACATATAAATACGTTTTTAATATTAGGTGATAGAGAGGGATTTCAGTATTTATTTGATACCACAAAACTATGATGTTCAATACCCAGCCCTTGTCCCGTGTACTTGTGTAAACTGTTGTCGAGTGCAGTTCTGTCTCCCCATCAATGCAGACTGTCTTTGTGTTGCTCCTATTTACACAGATTTCACTCTCTCTCTGCAAACCATATCATTTACTACCTTTGAGTAATTTTACAAATTTGCCCACTAATTGGGTTCCTCCCATGATTAAATCAATAGCAGCCTTCATATTAGTATATAATGTACCCTGATGAGTCGATTTGTTGGCCAGCGGCTAATTTGATCCGAGCTGTTTATAGATAGCCCAAACTAAATGATGGATCTAACTGGGACACTTTGTGTCAATCAGTAATGTAGATGAGCCCATTATTGCTTTTGTTCCTGCAGCCTGCGTGTAGAGACAACCCCCCCCCCCCCCCAAAAAAAAACCTGATTATACCGTTGTGGTTCATGGATCAGTCTGTATAATTTGTGAGGCAGCGTAGCATTTACATTAATGACAACTCTGGGGGGAGCAGAATGAAATCCATTTAACATTGACTGACAAATCTTCCTCCTCCTCAACAAGCATTAGTGTTGATTGTACTGCAGCATTTGTGTTGAGGAGACTTGTGTCTTCCTTTGTTAAATCTGGAGATCATTTAAATATTCATACCTGCCAAATGCAGACGTTATGCTCCACCATCAGGACTCGTCATATAACAGCCTGAAAAACATAAGGCCCTACAGGCAACAATGGGAAGGAGGGCTATGAGGAAAACAGGCTCCTGCTGTAGCTACTGGAGCTGGAATCTTAGTTTGAACAGATCTGACGGCTGTGCCAGCTCTTCCTCCTCCCCTGGATTTTGACTCTGCATGAGACTTTGGCTTGATATGGCAGTGTGTGAATGATTATTAAGTGAGCAGGATGAGTCAGATATTGGGACTCATCCCAATCACATGCCTCCAGGTTATACGGCTATCATAAGAGAGGGTTTGTTTGAGAAAAGGTTGCCTGTCTGCTTTACAGCTGCAGTTCTATGATAAAGAGAAGAGGTTGTGAAAGGTGAAGCCTCCTGTTCCTTTCTCCTCCATCTCATTCTAATTCAGTTCGCCGTTTATCTCTGTGTTTGTCGGGGCAGCGCTGTTTGCATTGTTCAGCATTAAAATTCACACCCTGTGTGAAAGTTACTTGAACGGAGTTCTGGTGTATGAAAAACCAGAACAATAAAAAGGGATAAATCCCACATTTTGTGTGAAAGTTAATTCATGCTTTGATTTCCTGCAAGTATTTGTATTTTTAACTTTCATCAAGGCAAACCTGTTAAAAGGATTCCTCTAAACACCTTCTGTTACCACATTTGTAGCACAGGTGTGCAATATTTAAAAAAAAACGTGATTCACTATTAAATACTTGCATTATAGTGGGGATCTGGCTGCCATTTTTAATACAATATTATAATAATATGACAGTGTGGGTACGTACCAGTATTATCTGCAGCATTTACTGTGAAATTATTTGTTGTTGGTGCTGTCAGCCAAAAAATATTTCCTCTTCAGTTATATCGCTTTGGTGCCTTCAGGGTCATGTTTTTAGATGAGTCAATTTTAGTCTTCTGGCATCACTTTTCTGGCTTAACTGTGATTTATTATATATATATATATATATATATATATATATATTTTTTTTAAAGAGTATGCGTAACTGGATCACTTACTGCTGTATCTGAGGAAATCAAAAATCAACAAAAAATATAGGTGACAGCGCACACCAACGTCAGCTCCTGGTTTGTGAGAGGCCGTTCTGAACGCTTGATTTAGGTGTTTTGGCTCGTACCATGTTTTTTTTTTTTTTTTTTTTTAAACCAGAAGTGACACAATAAGTAGCAGTGGATTTAAGCCTGACTGAAAGTGAGCCAGACACCCACAAACGCACCTATTGGATTGTAATAGCAGTTAATCAGTTGCCATGCTTTATCGTCTGTTTGAATCAACATGGGACCATTATTTACAAAATGGACATTTCACTGTATCGAAAAGGACCTGAAACTAACGATTTAGACCATAAATGTCACCACAAGGTTTACTGACGTTTTTAAATCAAGAAAGAAGTCGGATAATTTTTCTCATAGATAGATTATATACACACTGATCTCTTTAGAACATGTCAACATTCATCTCAAACTGAAGTAGCATGTTATCATATTAACCCTAGAACACCATTGCCGGGTGTTTTGATACCCGGCAATGGTGTTGTGCCCAGCACACTAGCTAGTGGTGTTCCATAAATTGTCCCTGGGCAGCACAGGTGGACTACTTTAGTTCCATGTTGTAGTTCTGTTATCACATCCTCAAAAATAGAAACATTTCAAAGCGAGACTGAAGTTTATGCATGTTTTAAATAAAAGTCACGTTAATAGATTTTTAAGACCGTTCAAAACTGTATTTAAGACCTTTTAGGAGATTTTAGGAGAATTTAAGACATTTTAAGGCCTTAAATTCAAATTATTGGATTTAAGACTTTTTAAGACTTTTTAAGACCCTGCGGATACCCTGACATTTAACCTTGAAACCATCTCACCATTAGATTGGACCTTAAATGTTTTATTTTCAAGCTTTCTGCTTTGTTTGATTCATGTGTGATTGATTTGCCCCCTGATGGTCAATCAAGAGAATGCAGGTTTTACGCACTTCTGCATTTGGTTTAATTTTCTGAACTCTGAGACCATTAACATTTTTATTTTCAGTCTGTTTCAATTCATATTAGTAACTTTTTTTTTTTTTTTTAAATAATAATAATTGCAGGTTTTTAGCATTATTCCCATTTTTTTTTTTTTTTTACTTTACCGTTATTATATTTTTCTCTTCAGTAAAGTGTATAAAATAACATTGCAGCTGTCATAACAACTCCTGATTTTGATATTATCGCCCTGTAACGGTAGTTTGGGAACCGTTGTCCCGGGGTAATCGACCTCTGCTCTCCGGCTCTCTGCCTCCGACTCCGCCTCTCAGCAGCAGCAGCACATGAGCGAGCCTCTCCAGCCAGACTGCCGCCACCCGAAGCCCCTTTCCAGCTCCAGCCAGGGTAAACTCCCCCCCCTCCCCTAACCGGACTCTGACGAACCGCTGTCCCAACGCGAACCCGCCTCTCTCACGCCAAATGCGCTCCCACTTCTACCGGAAGAGAGAAAAAGGGAGTCAAAGTTGGAGAATACGATAGGACGGAGAAGCTACATCGCACAAGTTTTTTTCTTCTTTGCCCCCAGTTTTTGGCCCCGCGGCGGGGCAGTAACAGCGAGGGCAGGCCGGGGCTTGCTGGTGGCTACAGGAGACCGTATGATGTGGATCTGGTACCTCCTGCTTGGTTCGGGGTCAGGCTCAAGAACTGTTGGTAAGTTTAAAAGCATATATGTATGTAGGAAACACACGTAAAGTAAGGCTGTCGTGACATGCTTCAGTGAGGAGGAGGAGGGAGGAAGAGGAGGAGGAGGAGGAGGGGGAATGTGAAGTCTTCTTTGGAGACTTTGCGGTGTGGTGGAAAAGCTTCAATCCTCTTACTTTGCTCTACTTCGACGAGTTTGAAAAACGCCGTGAAAAGAAAGTTATCCGACTTTTCTTCTGCAGCGGCGACTGAACGGAGGCTTCACTGTGTGGGATCTGTGGCAACAGTCTCACAAAATATGTCGTGTCTGTCCAAAGCTTTGAGCTGTGCATGTTGTCCCTCCACTTCTCAGTGAGGAGGAGGATTTGTTTTTCTTTTTTGCCACATGCTCCATATCCATCCACTACGTGTTTTTCCTGAGAGGAGGTCGTTTCACCCCCCCCCCCCCTGCAGCCTAAGTTATGTCTGAGAGGTTATGCTGTTGACAGGTTAGTGTTGACAAGTCAATCTGTTCTCCACCATGACAGCTGAGGCCCACTGGAGGACACACAGGGGTTTATACACAGGACACAACAGTTGGTGCAACTTTTTTTTTTACAACCATGCAATTGTATTCTAATCAATGTCAGTGTGCTGACAAACTTAATGCTCATTAGGTCGAATCGATATCAGGAAAACTTGCAATATGTCATCATATGTTTGACGTGGACACCTGCACACGGAGTGTAAAACAGATTGCATCCACTTAAAGGGACACTGTGTAGTATTTATGGGTTTATATGACCCAAAATCCACTTTTGTATACATATTATGTGCTCCTAAATTGTCTAGTCGCTGTATAATATTTTTTGTTTTATTTTCGTAGTGTTTCAAAAAGTAATGTAAAATAACATGGTCGCGGGCCGCTACTGCATTGCCACGACGCCATGTTTCTACGGGAGCCTGTATAGACAAACCCGAGAGAACAAATCGAGCGCCGAGACGAGGCTGAGAGCGGATCATTTTACGCGTTTAGAATGGAGGACCACACCATATTTTACAGCGGATAAAGGAAAACCAGTACCTGACCGTACGCCCGCACTACAGAGAAAGACAATGAGGACGACATTTGACCGGCTGAGGATACCGTATCGCTCAGGGAAGGGAGGGGGTGAGCAGAGGAGCAGTTTGTTGTTGTAAATTTCAGCCTCTCCTCTAGATGTCACTATAAACTACTTACTTTACCTTAAACAAAAGGCTCACTTTATAATACCTACAAACGCATAAGTCCATGAAATCTCAACTATGTGTCTGCTGCTTTATTTTGACGTCTTATTTGGTAGGGAAACTGAAGTTTGCAAACCACTCGCTCTCATTCACCAAATTCCATTGAGAAAATCAGCTATTTTCTCTTATGGGGGACACAGGAGGTGCTGGCCTGCTGCTGCTTCATTTGGCAGGTTTGTGTCATGTAAAGTAAACCTTAGTCAAGAATTGCACCACAGTCACAAAATAACATGTATGCACTCACTGAAGAAGACCGCAATGAATTAAAGCGGCCATAGGAAACGGAAGTTCCAATTAACGCTGTTTTTTAGTGTGTATCTGCGCCATTACCTCGTTTATAAAGTCCTGAAGTTTCGAAACAAACAGTTCAGCTATTGCTGAGAACGCTGGGTTTTATTGTAATCTCGGGGCTCAGCGAGATCTCTGAAAAAACCTGTTCTTGTTACATAACAATCACGTCTCCTGAACAACAGATCGTCCTGCTCCGGGCACTAGTCAGGGCACATCCTGTTGCGTACATTGAACCGCAGAAGAAGAATAACGTCCGTGTCTTCTGACTCTGGGTCTGACTCCGGGTAAAAGTCGTAAAAGGGACTGCGGCGGGGAGTCGTGACGAAGCTATTTTTAAACATTGTTAAAACAATGTTTTGATAATGAGTAGCAGTGCATCCACCGTTCCAGAGGGGGGAGCTGTGGTTCTGAGAGCTGACATGCTAATTACCTCACTTCAAGGTACTTGGCCAATCACAAGACTGTTGGGAAAGCTCTCATTGGCTGGCCAATAACAACACAGTTCTGTCTTCTGGGGGTGAGATTTCAGCAACTAGGAGGTTTTTGACCATAAAAACAAGTTAATGTATGTAAGTAGACCTCCATAACTCACATATTATGTGCGATAGGACCACTCTATGGCCCGCTTTAACAATTCATGTGTGCCTTAAGGTAAAAAATCATATATACATACACAGACTTTTGTGTAGAGAGTGAAAATCTTCAGTTTCCAGGTGAAATCGGCCAGCAGCAGAAAGTTATTGCAGACTTCAGCAGGCGAATACATTTATTTGGTGAGCCTTTTCTTAAGAAACCTGTTTTTCTTTCTGCCCATGCTGGCAGCCATGTCGTCATTGACAGCGAGTGTACAGGTCCTCGGTTGTTTTCAATGAAACGCTTGGCAAAGTCAGTGTCCCCAAGTCAGTTTATAAGTCAGTGTCTCCTACATACACTTTAAAAAACCCAAACTATACCTTTAAGTACATGTTAGACCCATTCGGTGAATACAGTTTCTGCCTTTATGTTCTTGGCCAAACAAAAGTAGTGGAAGAAACAATCTGCCTTTATTGCAGTTCAAGCAGTCCTTGTGATTACATTGTGCATTTAGTTATGTATTTAATCAACATTTACTGAGTTAATGAACAGTACCTTGGATTAAGACTATGCCAGGCTTACTTTTTAGTGTGTTTTTATAAGACCTTTTTTATATTCTGACCGTGAAACCATTCAATAATTACTGTCATTGAACCACCTATGTTGTGTGAATCCTAATAAACTAAACTCACCAGGTACTGCAGGTACCATTTCACTGAAATAGCTCATTGAGTGCGTATGCTTTTTCACCACAACACAGGCATATACCATGATTGCAATGAATGACTATTTTCCTCATTGACCAATCTATTAATCATCATATTGATTCATTGATTGCTTGGTCCATAAAATGTCAGAAAATGGTGAAAAATGTTGAGTGCTGTTCCCCGAACCTCCAAAAATATCATAGAGGAGCAAAGAAACCAGAACAATATTCGCATTTAAGATGTTTAAGTTGAAGAACCTACTCAAACTGGTTATTATGTCGTCAAAATGATTGCTGATTCATTTTGTCGACAGTTACAAATCTACCTTTGATTTTTACAGCCCCAGCAAATGCATATGTTTTCATCAGTGTCAGCCGGACTGAAGTGTAAGTATCATTATATCAAGTCTGGAACAGAGTTTTAGTGTTTGCTGCCAAACCCCACCCAACTTTCCCGTTATTGAAGGAGCTCATACACATGATTGATGTCAAACTTTCCACCAGAATATCCGTTTATTTACCTAAGTGTTGTTTATGTGTTGTCAACTTTGAATAAACAACTTGTACTCCGGTATTTTAATAGCTCCTCGCCTGACCGGGGTAATAATTAGCTTGGCTGTGTGTTGCATTGTGTCCAAGTCTATATCAGAATAAATTGTAGATGTTATCAGCCAAACGTGTCCTCTCACAGGTCATTACTGCTGGCTACTGTTCTAACCTACGTACACACAAATACATTTTTAATATTGGCGTTTTGTAGCAATAACTTTCATTCAGGGCGACTTACAGGTCGATTACATTTTGAACTCAAAACTTAAAATGAACACACAGTATTTACACATGACGATATGGGAATTGACTCTGGCAGAAATATCATCGCATGCAGAGTCAGTGCTATAAATAACAAGACAAATGAAATATGTATGAATGGAGCAGAAGTTTCATATTTTTGTAGTTTTGTGGCTAAATGTCAGTTGTACCACACATGCTGTAGAAGTTTGATATTTTTGCTAAACTGGCATAAGTAAATAGTATTTGATTAAAGTAAAATACAGGTCATCAGTCAGATTATTATTATCATCCATTTAAAGGATGAATGGAAGAACGAGACCACGGCGTGAAAACAATAAAAAGTGCGCTCTTCAGAATCTGTCAACACATTTTCTAAGATCTACTTGGATCCGCTGTATTTCATCGCGACTGTACTCGATCCTCGTCATAAAGATCATTATGTATGTGTGGATAAAACTGCGCATAGAGAAATCCATCCATCCATTCTGCGTTGGATGCGAATGATCCGCGTACAGCGCCGCACAATGCAGGAGAGTGAAGAGCAGAGTCAGTAGGGGCGGTGCGCAGAAAAAAAAGGCCCGCACCAGATGAGGGGCACCCTCTATAATTGCAATGCCTTGACTTTAGTGATGTCAGTACACACAATCACAGCCATAACAACACAATTAGATTAAAAAACAAATGGAAATAAATAAATGTTACAAAATTGGCACAATAATTAATTTAGGTTTTTCACTTTTTTTTCCCATTTTGAGTTACTTGCCCTTACTTCATGAGTCACCATAATGGTCCTTCAAAAAGCCTCAGAATGCCCCATTTTTACGGAGGGCAAGGGGGGACACCCACTAAAAAAATCCTAGCTAAAAGCCTGATTTGACATTACACTGAAGCTTTGTCACAGACTGCAGCCTTGTTCTCGCCTTTAGAGCCCCATGAGATAAATTGGTTCTATTATGTAACATGAGATTTAGCCACACAATCCACTGACAAAGGGATATTACAGTGCAGTAAAAAAAAACAAAAAAACAAAACAAAACAAGGGTAGTTGGTACTGTGCAGCAAGGAAACATATCGAAGCTCTTCAGCTGGTTTGTTCAGCCACACACTGGGGGAATTATTGATATAAATAATTTGAGGTAGAAACTCCGAAAGATGAATTTGCTTTGCATCAGTTATTTCCCACAACACCACAGGATGATTATTGCTTGTTAAGGATCAGGATCGTGTTCTGCATGAATACAAACTTAAAAAAAAAAAGATATGCTTTATTACATTGGTCAAGTACCCACTGGTGCCAGGGTCAGCCTCCCTTTAAAGGGAGCTAGTGTGTGGTGACACACCATGCATACATTTCCCCAACTAGGTGCATTACGTGTGAAGTATCGATTCCTTTTTCAATCCCACAGCTGATAAACACTGATATTAGATCTTATATTTGTGGAGAATTGAGCCATTACTATTTATACATACAGTATTAAGTCAGTTCACAGAGCACTCGATTCTCTGGCTTCACAGAAATTGTATTTTGTATGAAACCTATCAAAGGTAATATCTGAGACAAAAAAATAATCACACAATAACAAGCATCTTCTCATTCAGCACAAATATGAACTCCATTACCTTCCCTGCGTTACCAGGCTGTACCACAGAGGCCAGGTGCTATGATACTCAAATTCATAGCTATCACGCCAACTACTTTGTTTTCTCCCACTGAACACAGAGAGAGACTCACATTGTCTCCTTTTATTGTTTGTTTTGGTTTTGCACCGTGGTTGAGACAGTCCAGTTGGGACAATAAACTGCTGTGTGTCTGCACTTATCTGTGAATGTCTTTTAAAACGGGAAAGCGAGAGGAAGAGAAAACGATGTTGCACTGGCTGTCGTGGTTGATATGCTTCCAGCCATAGTTGCACAGAGGAGGCCTGGGTTTAAAAGAGAGACAGTGTGGCTTTAGTGCACTGAGTTGTTAAACAAAACCACATGACTGGAGTCTAGTTTCAGACATTGGTTACAGTGCAGCATTATCTGCTGCAGAATTCACTATTGCTTCATTATTTTTCTGTCAGAGGTAACTTGTATATTGTGTCAATCAGATTGTTTGAGGTGTGTAGCAGATTCACCGTCCTTTGTGTTTGAGCATATTATATTTCAAGGTGGGAATTCAATGTCTGGGAACTCTTATCACTTCAGTCTGGCTAAGGATTTGGTGATGTTGCAAACTGTGAGTGATGAGGGATTTTCGTGAAACACTTGACAATTTTAACAACAATGTAAGTAATGCAGTATTGTGTTATAAAGGTCCAGTCTGTAACATTATTACACTCAAGTATCTTTCGAGTGTATACAAATTTGGTAAGATTTTTATATACACTTTAGGCAAGGGCCTTGGTTTACAGAGGCAGCCATCTTTCGCCGTGATGTCTCTATAACGGCCTTAGTGGTTGTGTTTTGCATATTAAGTACAATATTACTACCCATTATTGCCTACCAGACTGATATTAGATCATTTGCTTAAAGGTGAAGTAAGTAGTTTATAGTGCCATCTAGAGGAGAGGCTGAAATTTGAAAAACAAAGAACTGCTCCTCTGCTCACCCCCTCCGTCCCCTGAGCGCTACGGTATCCTCAGTCGGTCAAATGTCGTCCTCGTCGTCCTTCTCCGTGTCAGCAGATGAGGTTCGTGAGGCGAAGGAAACGGCGAGGTACCGCGGCCGTAGCAGACGAAGCGGAGAGAGTGGAGGCGGGACTTTCGCTACAAGTAAAGCGACGCTTGATTTGTTCTCTTGCGTTTGTCTATACAGGCTCCCGTAGAAACATGGCGTTGTGCCAATGCAGTATCGGCCCGCGACCATGTTATTTTACATGACTTTTTGAAACACTACGAAAATGAAACAAAGAATATTATACAGCGACTAGACAATGCAGGAGCACATAATATGTATACAAAAGTGGATTTTGGGTCATATAAACCCATAAATACTACAGTGTCCCTTTAATGCAGAAGCTTGGTTACATCCAGATGGTTACTTTGTATTAACCCACTAGGTCTTTGGTGCCAAGAGCAAACTTAAGATGAAGCTGCTTCTTAACTAAAGGGAGTTGTTTATAGAATACTAGCAATTAAGCATTTGGACTCTCTCTTTTGTGTCAATGACTCAATACTTAACTAAAATCATGTACATTAAACACAAAGTGTAGTTATTCCTTGACAATTCAACCTTTAGTAACAGTTTGTGTTAGATGTTTAATTTAACTTTTTTCTAGTCGGAGTCGGGACTTGGATGAAAGAATTGTCAATCTTTGTTTGGCTTAGTCCAACAGCTGACATTTTAATGTGAAGTAATTTCATGGCGATAATAAGATACAGATTCAAATGCAGCTTCTGCACCATTCTTTGTGGATATAAACTGCAACAACCACTGTAGCAAGCTGAAAAAATTTAATGTCTGGGTGAAGATTCGTCCAGAGAATCAGCAAACTGACTGATTTGATTTGACTGGGAGTGTACAGTCAGCAGCCAGCTGGACTGCCGTTAGGGTATTTTTGAATGTGGTCCAAAGTTTTAAGGCCTTTGAGGTGGTTGACCTTGACCTTGTTTACCCATCACGAGTTATCCAGTCTAGAATGGCAGACTTTGAATGATTCAAACACTGAATTGCAACCCAGCTGTTGAGATATAAAGTATTTGGTTAAGATTTTCCGCTGCAAGATTGGTGATTTTTTTCACCTTCATTTCCCCAATTTTTTCTTTATCCACGGTGCCGCCTCAGAGAGTTGACCCACTGTATGTGTCCCCTGTGTTGCTTTTTCTGCTGTCAGACAGAGAAGGAACCCTGGCAGGCTGACAGCTGGCTTCCCCTGCTGTCCCCAGTGATCAGCAGTCATTTGCTGTACTGCGTCTCACAGCCACCGTGGCAGCCAGTGTGGACACTGACAGGCTATTTTGGTCCGAAATTCCAACATCCCTCTGTCAAACCAAACAAACACTACCTTAAAGGTCAACAAAAACACAGAGAGAAACATGGATTATAGCAGGCCATTCGTTTGTTCATCCCTTTCAAAATATTCAGCAGGTGGTTTTTACATATTGGAATCAAAATTTTTATTTGATTTGTTCCTTTAAAAGTCTGAGATGAATACGACTTTGAAATTCGAGGTTTGGATACTCAAATATTCAATGCAACTCTTAGACAATGCTCTGAAATAGACTGAAAGCTTACAATATGTGACACTTTATTTTAGGGCTGTGTTATATGGAAATATAGTGTGTGATGAAAGAAAAAAACATTCATCATTTCACGCAAGTGCTGCAAATCAATGCACTGCTGTTGGACTACATATATTACACAGCCCTACTTACTCATATCCTGATGTCATGAGGTAAAAATGTCTCACTGATTGACTGTGCAGAACAAGACATAGATACACAAAGTAATTTGCAATATATGAACCAGGTTAGATGGTAAAAGGTTAACTGTCCTAAATATTTCGTCCATTTACAGATCATTCTCTATTTCAATGTCTGTAGTGATGGATATGCTGCACTAAGCCTGCATGTGGACGTTCCTTCAGGCCTATACATAATTGTTTTGCTATCGTATTGTAGCTCTGGCAATTTCAGCATCCCAGTGAGTGACCAAACTTCATCTTCTGGCTTCTGATGCTGTAATTAGAAGCAATTTTCCAAACATCTAATCAAAGTAAAACAGCTACTTTGACTTAAGACTGTCTGATTGCAATCACGCAGACGTTTGTTTGCATGTTTCTTTGTTTGCTTGCATAGCACTAACAGTGTCAAAATGTGACTGACAACTTTCTGGTGTTCGTGTAAATATATTTATCAGCTAAATTAGACACATTTTAGGATAATAAACAAGGCCCTGTGGTGGGACACTTTTCAGCTTGTAGTACACAGGACAGAATGATTTAGGGCTGCAGTGGGTCAGTGATAGAATCCAAAGACTGGGATTCACTGGCAAGAAGTGCTGGCTCATGAAACAATCCATTTACTGAAATGAAACTCACAGTTATAATTGAGGTGGCAGAGTGTGAAATTTCAGTAATGTGCAGAGTGGAATGAATTTCTTTTCTCCCCTTCTGAAAACTATATAACTGTGTGTCTTATTCGTCATAATCTTTTTCAGGTTTAAGTGAGACAATTTCATGCCTTTCGGTGCCCTATTTCAGTAATCTAATACTGAGAGCAACGGTATATAGCTATGTATTGAGGAGCAAGAGTAGAAGAGAGGTAAAACCTCATTTCCTCTCGCGTTTCCCCGTATCTATAGGTAAAAGTGCATAGGAGAGATGTGACTTGTCCTCTTCACAGCAGTCTAAGATTCAGTCTACTGTGCAAGTGGAATTTTGTGTTCCTATCATTTTGTGCTCACTGATACTGACACACATTTGATTAAGCAAATTCTCAGGTGAATTTCCAATCAAGGAACATAAACGCTATAATGCACTTAGCGTTACTTCTCCGGGTGAATGCATAAATAAACCAATAGGATCGATCTCAATTCAGCCGACTTGAAATAATTGCCTATTTGTCACAATTAATTTCAGAGCTTTGACTCAAGAACCCTTGATATTTATATTGAATTTCTCATTATTAAATACCCTCAAACCTACTCATTAAATGAAGCTGAATCAAAATAATTAGTGGTTGTATAAATAGGTCAAGACAGGCAGGGATCATTTCCCTGTCTGTCTGAGGGAGTGGTGAAGTAATACAGAAGGTTAATGTGAGAAGAAGACATGACTCCACCTCTGCCATGTCACAAACATGTCTTATCCCCTTGATCGCTCTGCCACTTGCTTCAAGTGTGCACAGTCTTTGATTCATCTGTGCTTGTTTCTCTCTTCTTCAGCAGAGATCGTGCCTTTGAGCTGCTGTGTGTGTGTGTTTGTGTACTGTATGTATAAGGTGCAGTGTGTATGCACAATATACATAAAGGGTAATCTTCTCTTGGAAGGGAACCAGGGGAGGCGAGGTGCTCATCTTCATAGAAACTAATCACCTGATCCCGCCTGCTGTTTACAGAGGAAGTCGAGCCAGCCAAAATTAAATGCAAAGCCTATGTTAATTGCCTTAATGCTGCTTCCCTGTCAACCATGACTTGGCAGCAGCCCCCAGCACTAGGCCACAAAATGAATCCATTTAACGTGTTCAGTGAATAACAAAGATGACAAAAAGGTCCCTGCACCTCATGTTTGCATCCATTTTTAACCACCAATATTTTGTCATACAGTTCAAGAGGCTAGCACCCAAATGCAGTTCAGTGGTCAATAGTAGTTGTACTACTAGTACCAACAGGAATTAGGTTGGGGTTACAACAGGAAACAACAGTTAACTGGAATGAGGTAGAGTGGCCCAGACGAATGGCAGAACAGGGACGGAACACGATGCTGGTGTCACTCTGGTTGCCAACTCTGAGACATGCCAACAAATCATCAGCTGGGGTCCCTGATATAGTAGTAGACTGGATGTCAGCCGAAACGCCCAGCGCAAGTGTAGACTTGACATTGGGTAGGACCCCTGACACTGGAGCCAACTGGATCTTGGATGGGTTAGCCAGCTCAGGATCTGAATGGGGACCTGGCTGGGGCGTTGAGAAAGAAGGCTGTTGAGGGTCTCCATGGTCTAGGTCAGGGCCAGCAGGATAGAGAGGAACGCTGAAAATGCAAGTTGAAGACCAGCATACTAAAAACTAGCATGCTTTAGGTTTGAAGGCTGAAGGAAAGCCAACCAAATTGCAGCTTGTAGACTTGCTGACTCTGGAGCATGCGGCAGGCAAAGTGCTAATTGAGACATCAGCAGAGGGTCACCAGACACTGGAACAGGCCAGGGGCGAGCAGATTGGAGGGTTGCTAGAAGGCATGGGGCTACCTGCTAGGGCAGTCACTTTTACGGCTGAAACGGGGATATTGAGAAACTCCTGAAGCCAGTTATGTGTAAGGGATTCCTCAGCTATGGCTTTTAGGATTGCTCTTTGCATTCTTGTTTTACTACAATTTTTTCATTCTCTCTCCAAGGGGCTGTGGTAAGGAATGCAGGGTAGTGGTTCACAAAGAAGAAACCTAAAGGGATTGTATGGGAGTAGTACAATTTAAAATGAGGATCCAGGAAAAGAAACCCAATAACAGCTTTGTGGAACTAAATTCAAGTTCTTTAAGAAAAGACAGGGAAGCCCAGTATCACAAGAAGAGCATTATGGGCTGGCCAATGAAAACGGAGGTTTGTTCTTTGTGAGGAGTGGGAGAGGGCAAAAGGTTCTGTCCTGCAAACTAAGGTCATTACTAGCCAGAAACTATGTGTCTTGTGTGTTAGAGATGATACCTCCTGGTTTTCAATTAACCAGCCTGACTATTTCTGGTAAGCTGTCAGCCAAAGATGCAGAGATGATCTACAGTAAGTATCTGCAGGAGTTACTAAGAATATTTAGCAATGAATTACAGTATTTGGGGGATGCTGTGCACAGAGGGATGCAGCAGTGCTTTGCTTTTGTCCCTTCAAGATGCTGCACCGTCTTAATTTTAGGCCATGTTGAAAAGTTATTCCTAAGGTATTTAGGAATAACTTTTAAAAGCAACTACTCAAAGAAAATGTAATAATTTTTGGTTAATGTTATATTGATTAACCTGTTACGTTTTTTTTTTTTACAAACTCTCAAGATTCCCCTTAGCAACAACTGAGCGTTTGACATTAAAGAACTGGCTTATATTTCAGTGGAAGTAAGTGACGTTCCGTGCATGTTGTCCATTGAGTCTTTCACTGTGCAGAATGCTCTAATGGGAAGCTGCAGGCCTAAAATGTGACTAATTTCTTATATGCCCAAGATGATTCCCCAGGCTGGCTGTCCTCTGCCACTGACTTCCAAAACTTAATGAAGGATTGGTGGAACTTTTTGAAGACTTCAATTAAGCTTTATATAAATGTTCAGTGCAGTCTAGAGACGTATCTAATGATATTACAAGCTCCTGACCTCATGTCCTGACACTGCACTGTAACAGTGTCTGTTGTAACCATGTAGCCTCGAATAAAGCTACCGAAGCCTCACAGTGTAGACAGGATTGGGAAGGCTGGTAAACATCACATCATCTTAAACTCATGTTTTTCCCACCTCAATCTAATCCGCCGTGGGTCTAGAGCTCATCTTTTCTGAAGCAGCAGCACATCAACTGCTTTTAATGGATTATGATAGTTTCCTCCTTGACTGACCTCCGCAGACAAGACACTAAATATTATGGCCACAGGCAAGTGTACATGCACCTACATGTTCAAGGACGGACATAATAGGACATACAGTCACTTAAAGACACACTGTGAGTTTATTTTGCGCACACACACACACACACACTCTGTTCATGCATATATATATTGCACACATCAGCACATCATGCACATTAAATCACCTCATCAGCAAACATCTAAAGCAGTGTTCGAATTTTTCTTTGCCTTGTATCGGACCAAAGAACAGCCATCAGAACGAATGGCTCAAATGGAAAGTAGATGCTGATATTGTCCTTGGGGAAAATACACAGACGCTTCAAGGCTTTGCAGTTCTGAGCGTGAGCCTGATATGGACATGAAACGTACTGAGCTTCTGGAGTGAAGGAGGAAAATGTTGGCTTTCATAACAACAAGCTCTATGAAAGTGTGAAGCGTTTTCTCATTGTAGCGTGAGAGTACATTTTTAGCTATTACCGTGACAGCTTTAAGGTCTTAGGCTTTGTGTGTAAGTGTATGTAACAGAATTATAGGTGTGGGTAATGTGGTTGATCTCGGAGAGAGGAAGTAAAGTCTGATGTGGCATGTGAAAAGACGGTGGCCGTCGACACTGCGTTCAGGTCGAGACAGTTAGATGAATTATGGATGAATAATACGTACAGATAATACTAGGGCTGTAATCAACCAAAGAAACTCTTGGTCGACTAAAGCCCTGAAATTTCGACCAAAAATCGACTAATCGACAGGGGGTACTTTGCGGCTGCGGCTCTTTTATTTTGAAAAGACCTGCACCCGCAAAGTACCTGTGCTCTTAATTTGAAAATTCTGATGTTCATACTCAAAACGGACGGAGCAACCTTAGCTTAGCGTTTTTAAATTATATGTTATGTTTGTAGTAGAGCTGTGAAAAGCAAACTGTTGCTTGCAAAGTTTGTGTTCCACTTTTTTACCGTTATCAATTTTTGAAAAATGCTGCCACACTGCTGATGTCTTTGACATGGACGTGACAGGAGGACTGACTGTAGCCTCAAATGAAAAGCTCAAAATTCACGTCTAATTAATGGCAACGCTAATCTGTGTCGCTCATGAGCCACGGTGCGACAACGACCCACTGGGCTGGACTAAACCAAAATAGTGGAAAACAAGGGGGGTGTACTCTAAAGACAGACTGTTACCTGTGAATCACGGGTGCTGCAAAACACCCCTATTAGCATGTGGTACTTTCCTCCTAATGAAATTCACCATAAAAAAATAAAAAATAAAAACAATTTAGTCGACCAATCACAATTTTGGTCGAGCCAGAGCGTGTCGACCAATTAGTCGACCAGTCGACTTTGACTTTACAGCCCTAGATAATAGTTGTGTACACTGTAGTTCATGCTGATTCACACTGTATCCAGGGTAGGTTAGAAAGTGGCTACTGTGGATTGGGAAAGGTATCGGCAGATACTCAGTAGTGAACTGAGTTGATCAGGATTGCTGGCCAAAACAGCTGATCAGGGAATTCCTACTAATGAATACAGTGCCCACACACATCTATTTAAAAGCACCGTTGAATAGATAAGCACATGGAAAAAAAAACACTTTTATCAAGCAGAGGGAGGTCAAGATCTTCATGGAGAGAATGAGAATGGTATGAAATCATTGCTATGCCAGTAATTGCTTGTTGGTCACCTAATGCTCTCATGACCTTTCTCATTGATGCTCATGTCTTTTCCTGTCTCGTTACTTCTGTGTCTACGTTGGCCTTTACAAATAGCACATAGACCCAAATGTTATTGGAATGACCTTTAGTTACACTATTAGCTGCCACGGTGGGAACCGTACACCTGCTACATTTTGAACCAAGGCCTTACGTTGTGACTTGTTACATTTCTGACTCATTACCATTCATTTGAGTAGATATTATATTATACAGAGTAATAGAGGGACAGAAGGCAGACATAGCGAGAGAGAGAGAGATGAACAGCACAGGACACTGGCATTATTTTCACCCATTCACCCGTTTTCTCAATTTCTGTTCCGCTAATGCAGTCTTTGCTCTAATGTTTTTGGCAGATATAATTCTTTCCCACCGCTTTTTCAACCCCTGCAGAGACTTCATGGCCTGGCTACACAATTAGGAGTTCATTACTTGGTAATACACAGACTTGAAGACAGACAAAAGTCTGTGCTTGTTTTCTTTCTTTCTTTTTTTTTTGCACCCATACTTCCATCATTTTATCCCATTCTATACCCCGAGGTGCTTTAACTAAAAGCGTGCAATTTCTCTTCCTTCTATTTCTTGCTTCTCTCATCATCTTCTCTCGTATTCTCTGCTACAGTTCAAATTCTCTGCGGTGCAGAATAAACCTGTGAATGCTAAGAGGACTTAATTGTCCTTATTTTTCCACCTCACAATCATAGCTTTTCGTAAAATTAAATGTACACTTTAACTGTAACTTTTAAATACAAACAAATTCAAATTCAAACCATTGTCAAATGAGTTCCGACAACGCTGAATAATCAGCACCACACCATTTCTCAGTATAGCAGTGTGTAAATTAGAGCTGAAACGATTAATCGATGAAACGATTATTGATCGATTACTAAATGAATCGCCGACTATTTTGATAATCGATAATCGGTTTGAAGCTTTTTTCATGATTAAAACAAGATTTTAGCTTCTTAAATGTGTATATTTACCTGGTTTCTTTGCTCCACATAACAAAGAAATCATTAAAACTGAATCATTTTGGCATTGTCATTTCCAGCTTTGACAAACATTGATCGACGTTTTCTGACATTTTATGGACCAAACGATTCATCGAGAAAATAATCGACAGATTAATCGATTACGAAAAATAATCGTTAGTTGCAGCTCTAGTGTAAATGTATGTGTAAATCCCATGTTGCCCAACGACATTCTCACGCTGCACACAGCAACTGATTGTTTGTGTATTTAGACAGGCAGACAACAGTGACATTACTCTGGTAAAGTTAGCAGTTTGATGGGATAAATGTTTCTAAATGCAAACGGTTTCCTCAGGTTTGAGAGTTTTGCTCGACGGAGCCAATTTTCACATGAAATACGTAGCATACAAATCATTTTACATAATTTCTGTTCACAGAGACAAAACAGGGAAAACAACATCATCAACAACAACAATCACTACTCAGTGCAGCTTTTAAGTTGCATATCACGATCTTGCTTATCCAAGCTAAAGTACTGTATGATCATGTTTTTTTTTTAATTTTGTTATGAAACATTTCTGGAAATATAATTCCTCAATTTGTAGTTGTTTTTCATGTCATGTTCAGAGCTTGGGCTTTGCGACTAAAAGCGAAATGCAAAACATGAGCCTCTTACTTGTAACTAAAGGTCAAACCCTGGCATTTTTTTTTCCCTCCATGTCAATTTCTGCATCATCTACGGAAATGCCAATTTGCTCGGTAAAGGTTCTCGTGGCGTAGTGGGGGATGAAGGGTGTGTGCTGTTACTTTTGTGCTCTTACACAGGCACAGGATGAAAAAGATGCAGGGGAGTGTTGACATTGAATCTTGTGTTGCTGATGGGCTAAAGAAAAGAGTTGGAATTAATGGGATAAATGTTTCCTCCTCAGGGTTGATGAGGAATTCAAGCCTGTAAGAACACATGTATCCGATTGGCACTGTTTGCACCCGAGTAACCGTCTCTGTGGTCACACTCTGTGTACTGCATTGTCATTTTTTTCTGCCCCGTGTTCTTTTTGTCAGATTTTATGGGGTGAGTATAGCTTGCCAAAAACTTAATCTCATTTCAGTCCCCCTCATCCTCCACATTTCTATCAGCACCTCCTCTCTGTGAAGGTAATCCCAAGGTGATGTTAATAGGCTGGGATGCTGTTGAAAATGCCACTGTCATCTCATAAAGGATTAGATGGACAATTTCTTCCCTGAAATCCAAGCCAAGTGGTCAGAAGAAACGGCAACAAAAAGCAGGGGGGAAAATACTATATACTGTCACTGCATAAGCATAATGTTACCTTCAACAGGACCGTGTTAGGTTTTATGTCCACAATATTTAGTTTCCATTGTAATTTGTTTAATGTATGTTTTACTCTACATTGTAATTAACAATAGATGGACTCATACATGATAAACATACACTGATGCTATGGGATTACAGGCTCAACGTAATGTTTGATCCCCGATTAACCAAGGAGCAGTGTGTGATTAATGGGATCTTGTTATGCCAAGGCAGGCTAATTTGGCCAGTCATTGTTCCGAAGAAGCAAAAGCAGTACACGGCAGTTATTTCAAGGCTTATTTGATAAAAGAGAGGCTGCTAAATGAATACATAATAAGGCCGACACTAATGAAACAACAGGTGCTGTGATCATGCTGCCAGAGAGCTGCGTCCATAATGTAAGGATGCAGAAATAGCTCCAGGAAATACTTACCTTAATACATAAAGCGGTCGTGGAAAAAACCTTACATTGCAATATTGTCTTTCTGTGATATGTTTGTAATATACAAACTTCCTCAAAATTCAATTCGCTCTAAAGCGATAACTAACACTATCTATAGCACTATAAACACTATAGGCGTGTTTGTGGCATGAGACATGACCTTATTCAGTGGTGGAAAACCATGAAGCATTTAATGGTTAATGGCCGTGTTTAGGCGGTTTATGAGAGGTTTAATTCCGAATATAAAGAAATGAATTACAAATTAAATGAATTCCGCTTTAAAAAGATCATGTAAACTATAATTCCGAATGAAAATTATTATTCAGAATTAAACTTCATTCCGTAGTAAGTAGGTGGTTTATTCCGCTTTTAAAGCCAAATTAGTTTATTCCACGATCATGTAAGTCTGTATCCTTCTTAAAGTTTATTCCGGTATAATATTATCAAGTTGCTGCTTAAAGAGCAGGCCTATCATAAAAATGGCTGCAAAAACAGTTTGTATTGTGTTTGTTATGTTTGTGTCCATGGCGTAACGTTAAACTGAGATGACAAAAAAAAGCCGGTAGCCAGCTGGAGTGTGTTTTCTTCCAGTAGACGGTGCGCCCCCTGTCCAATCTTCCCGACCCCCAGACGTTGAGCGGAATTAAATATAGGCGATTTAACGTGTTTTCCATGTAAACCTCAATTCGGAATTATTATAGAATAATTTAATTCCAAACTATTAAATTCAGAACAATTAATGTGGCATTAAAAAAACCTTGTGTAAACAAGGCCATTGTTACGTTCATATTGTTATTAAATAATTTAAATTTGACAATGAAGCCTTAGTGTGGTGCATTGCAAACAAATGATGGACAATATACAACATATTGTGCAGACCTGATACTGCATATACATTAAATACATTTTCAATTTAGTCTAAAACTATGCAAATGAAACATAACATTGTTTCTTATGCTGATCTCTTTCTCTTACTCTCTGCTTCGATTTCGCACCACACATGCACTATCAATAATGCAGCCTCTTTAACAAGGGCTGATGTTTTTAATAGAGTTTGTCAGTTCTCCTCCCCTCTACATACTGTTAGTTGCTTGGTGGCCACATCCCAGTGGAGGAGTCTTAGATTTACAGCTGAAACCAGAAATAAATGCGTAGTTAACAGACATGTTGTGTTTTTTTTTAGGGGGGGGCTTTCTCATCTGAACCTCAACAATTCTGGAAAAGCACCTTACATTAGTAGGTGCAAGAAGACACTACTGTCTCACCAGGGATACAAATAACTGAGCAATGTGGTAGCTAAAGCACAGCACAGCCACGCTGTATAGTTCATATTCTGCTTGAACACATTTTGTTTGCATTTGTGCACACGGGCAACAGAAGGCTTGCGTGGTGCTTCAAACCCCAGACAGCCTCATTCTGCACTGACAGTCACTCATCTTTCCTGGCAAAACCTGTGTAGTGCAGCTGGCTTTATTTTGTAGCGAGTGCGTATGCGTGTGCGCGCGCGTGTCTGGGTGTCTTGTGGAATAGAGGCTGTATGTTGTCTCAGTCATGCTCTATGAAGTCATAGTTATCCTTCAATATTTGTAAAGATGCCGCGAGCTGTTGGAGGTCAGAAAACTTCTTTGTTTGTTCTGGCATGTTGACTGAAAACGGCACCGTGTTTGGGTCTAAAAAAAAGTTGATCCAGTGCAGAAAAACTAAAATAAGTATCTGTATTATATACACTCTTGAAAGATGATCGTGTGTTGGTGTTGTTATATTGTCTTTATTTTGAGGAAGAGCATAACTCGAGAGCTGAGCGCCGCTGCAGGCGATGCTGTTGACAATTAACCACTCTCTCTTTCTGAGGTTGGTGTGAAATACTTTTTTAGGTTTTCCCAGAGAAGTCAGCTGGCAGCAATCAGCATGGTTGTCTTGATCTGGTCGTGATATTTTGATTTTAACCACATAACTGTCCTTTTTCTGCTGCGTTTCAAGTCCAGAAATGTTTTACAGTTTAAGTTTAGCATAATATGATTCTGAACGTGTGTTGCGTTTAGTGTATGATTGTTGTGCTTTAAATTCAGAAGCGTAGGCGGATGGAGAAAGTCCCTTTTTTGAATAATGATCGCCTCCCCTGCGCGTTGGCAGACGAGATGCTCATGCCGTTAGCTGTGGAGACAAATGTGTGTGGTTTGGAAAGCATCGTTCTGTTTTGCCGTTTGAATATTTTAGATGTCAAGGGAAAATCAGAGCAAGCACAGTATACTCTGAGGTTATTGATGGAGGATTCTTAAAATATATTTTATGCTCCTCAGCAGCTACCATGCTGCATTTGTTTAACTTCTACTTATATCCTCCTCCTATTCTGTTGATATTTCTCTCTGGCTGTGTTTATGCATTTTACCCCGATAAAAAATTCATATAAATGAATAAAACATTCATAGCACAAACACCGTATTTCTATATTAAAGGCAAAAATACAAATACATATAACGTATGTATATAAAACATATAACTGTATATGCCAGTAAGCAATATTCACCTCGAAAGCATATTCTTTATATCTACACATCTCTGTTAGGGCTACAGCAGACTAAACTAAATTGTCAACTATTTTGATAATCGATTAATCAGTTTTGTTTGTGTCTGATTTTTAAGCGTCTTAAATGTGACTATTTTCAGGCTCCTTTGCTCCATATAACTAATAAATCAATGAAACTGATTAATTTTGTTTTGTGGACTAAACAAGAGCGTCATCATTTTGATTTCTGGGAAACACCGATCAAAGTTTCTCTACATTTTCTGACTTTTTATGGGCCAAACATGTCCTCAATTTATCGAGAAAATAATCCATAGATTAATCGATTATAAGAATTATCGTTACTTGCAGCCCTAATCTCTATACATGCATGACTAGGGCTGGGCGATATATCGAAAATGTATCGTTATAGAAATTTACGACGATAATCGACGTCCTTTTGCCGTTATCAATATATTCGATAATTTAATACATTTTTTTCTTTTTGGCTGTGGGTGTAGGTAGGCAGGCTAGCGGTATGTTCATGTCCCTTTAAGACACTCGGAAGTGTTCAGCGTATACATATCAAACATAACACATATATGTATGTATATATGTTATGTCTGATATGTGTCAGTACTGATATCTGTGTGTCACGGCGCACATGCTTATATCAGGCAAATAGGTCAATAATGCAAATTAGGCGATGCCATCATCACCAACTTCCAACTTATCGTTCATTTATCGTTATCGAGGTGAGCTGCTCAATATATCGTGATATTGATTTGAGGCCATATCGCCCAGCCCTATGCATGACAACAATAAAGCATTTAGCTTGATACTGGTATATGTACTACAGCACTGGAAAATGTTGGTGGTTTTAAAAGGTGTGTTTATTTGTGTTAAGCAATTTGATCAGATTCAGGAAAAACAAACAAAACAACAAAAATCGACCCAATCATTTCTGCATCACATATCAGCTGCGCTGGTTTCTTACGCTCAGCATTGGCCAAAGAAAAATCCATATCAGTCGACCTCTGGACACAACACTTATTTGCTATGATTGTTTTGCCTCATATTTGCACAGTGCTGTTTGTTGTTTTACTTCTTTCACTCAAAAACTCAATCTTTACCTATCTCACATTACGAATGGTGATGATTATTGACACCGACACCGTTCATTTTGATATGATTTTTGGCCCTAGCTGGAATCAGTACTGTTGTTAAAAAATTGTGTTAAATACCTCTTTGACAGCCATCACTGGTCAGTGACATGGGTCTATCAGCCTCAGGGATCTGTAAACACATTTAGGAAAAGCTTTTCAAGAATTCCAATGAGGAGGCGAAACAGCAGTCGTCTATGCTCACAAGGTGAATCAGTGCAGCCAGAACCTTGTTATTCTTGTGGACTGATTCCATGCATTACTGCCCTTTTCTTAATCTTTTTCCATATTAAGGCCTTGCCTGCTCTGTTGGCAGCAGGGTGTCTTCAATTAATTCAGACCAGGTTCTTTATACCTGTGCTTTATTTATAGTGGGTGTGCGTCAGTGAGCATGAAGGAACAGTATGTTTCTCTGAACCCCCCCCCCCCCCCTCTCTCTCTCTCTCTCCCCCCACACACACACACATACTGGTTTCCATGAATTCAGAGGACATTGCATTGACTTACATTCATTTCCTAGAGACTTGCTCTGACCTAACTCATAAGTACAACTGGCCTAATACTTAACCCTGACCCTAACTTTAGCCTAACTCTAACTTCAGCTTAACTTTAAAACATGTCTTCACCTTAAAATGTAGTAAATTACGTTGCAGGGACTTGATTTGTGTCCCCACAAGGAAGACAAGTTCCCATAATGTGACTGTGTGAACATATTTAGGTCCCCACAACATAAGGAATACCAGGTACACACAAAATCAAACAGAATGACCTCCCCTGTCTTGCTTCACCTCAGATTCCCTTGTAGAGCTGACTGTGCGTGAAATTGCACTAACACACATTGAGGTGTATTTTTTAATCACTTTACCTCAGATGTCTGTAATATTTATCGCGTTTGTTAATAGGCTTTTTAAAACCACAGTTCACTGTTTATTTTCTGTGTTTTTTGTTTTTTTTTCAGTCAAAAGAAGAAGAAAAATCAATACACCTTGAAGAAACATTTTGGCCATAAAAGTCCAAATATGGTGACTTGTGGAATATTTGAATCCCACCAATTCATCAAATGGTCATAATCAATAGTCACTGTAAATTTTAGCTGGCAGTTGGTAGTTGTTGTAAAGGTGAATCAAATCATAAACATAATGAAATAAATACAAATCATGGATTAAAGGTATGATGTGGGAAAAACAGTATGTTACTGCATGAAGATCCAATACTTAATGTGATCGGCAATAACTTTTAATGTATGGTGGCTTTTGTTGCTGCTTCAATTCATTATTCTTTGCTGTATTGTCAGTGTCTGCTATTTTTCCAGTAGTGTGCGGTGCATTTCAGCCATTTTGATTTTGTAATGTCCTATTTTATTTGCTGAATCCATTCTACTCATTCACAACTATTGTCACCATTCCCGTCATCATATCAATACACCAAATTTTCCACCTCCCTCAAGTCTAAAAACCTTTGTTTTCTGAGTATCCATTTTAGTTAATGTCTATTCACAAATCAGAAATGTGCATACACCGGCTGATGGAAACATTCCTTATGGCAGGGCGAATGAGACTATAGCAGGAGATGAGAAACACTGTGTAGAAACCCTTTTATACCATATCATCCAGCCCTACCATGAACCTGAAAGATAGTTTTTATTCCAAGCTTGGTTGAATCGATTCTCCTCTCCTTTACACTCCAACACAAGTCCGTATATTTGTATTGACTCACTGTGCTGTAGCGTGACATGACCTGCTCCTTTTCGTCTTCAAACAGAATTACACGTAATTCAGTCGAGACTCCTTCACCCAGCGTGGGGTGTTACCGAGGACAAACAGCTGAAGTCAACAGACAGCTGTGGAAAAAATGTTGGATTATTTCATACTGCGACGCCTCCTCTGTAGCCTCGGTGTAACTTCTTGCTTCTCAAGCAATCAATTTTTTTTTTTGTACAGTTTTTAATCTTAGGCTCAGCCTTTCACCTGCAGGCTAATCAATGCTGGTCACATGCCTGAACCTGCTGGGGAAGATGGGCAGCAGCGGCTAAGACAATATCCATCTGAGATAGATTTCATATCACTGACCTTTCATTCACCAGAGCACAGGGAATAGAATCTGCTGTGGGCAGCTGCAATAAAGAATCTGAGCACAAAATAATATGATGTTACTATCCACCTCTCTGTTTCTTTTTTATTACCCCTCAACCTTTTCTCTATGTGATATGTAACACTGGTCTGGCTGTATCTTGATCTTCCTTCCCTTTTCTTTCCCCCCTTCATCTACTCATCTTTTCTTTAGTAAGCTGTCAGTATTTTCTTTTTTTCCCCCCTCCATACCAATCTATTGTTTTTTTCATCTTTTATTCCCATCAGATTTTTTCCCCACTATCTAGTGGGTGTTGCAGGACACCCAGAGGTCCCAAAACACCCCAGGGGGTCCTATAAGGGATATATATACTTTCAAGTTTATTACATTTTCAGTAGCCCCTTGTTACGACTGTGTGATATAGATTTTATAGCCAAATTAGCTGCCCAGTGTTGTGGTGGTATGCTGACATTTGGTATGAAAATATTCACAAGACCAGGGAGATAGTGGCAGATGTGGGTGGCTGGACCGCGGGCTGCTTGCTTGGCCTGTCTTTGCTGCATATTCAGAGAATTGCATCGGGTGCAGTGAGACTCAAGGCTGCCATTTCCAGAATCATTTATGTATGAAGTGTACCCATAAAAAAAAATCCCAAGTATTAAAGTTGGAAGCTTGCCATTTGTGCACTGACTGGATTCCAGCTCCCTCAAATGGACAATGGTGGTCAAAGAGATTGTATTGTATAATTCACAACCCTTTTAAGATATTGTGGATACACTCATTTCATTTCCATTCCATACACACAACAATAGTTTACTTTCAGGATTTTATGACGTCCGCCAAGGAGGTTATGTTGTTGGCTTTGTTTGAATGTTTGTTTGACTGTTTATGAGCAGCATAGCTCAAAAAGTAATGGGTGGATTTTGATGAAATTATTTGGAAATGTAGTTAACGGCCCTAGAAAGAAATGATTGTATTTGTTGTGGTAAACAGAGTGGATTTGGTGGAGGCTTTCTATAGTTTGTAATTGCAATAGTTTTATTTTCTGCAATTGTGACATTCCTCAAGGTCTAATGTAACTGTTTTGGATAAATGTACCCATTTGGGTTTTCATATAAATCTTTTTTTTTTTTTCGTGTAAATCCATTAGGGCGAGCAAAAACATTGAGCAAAAATCCTTTGTCATAAAACATTTCCAAGGCTAAATGTTGAACTGCGTGTTATGTACGTCCTTCGTTGCTTTCTTCGGTAAAAGTTGTTTGCTTTATGCATCACGAACAAGACGCTGCTGAGAAGTGGGGCAGAGCTAAAATTAGCAGCAGAGATTTGATGCATCACTGGTCAAAAAACTCCACAAGGTACATTTAAAGTCACCTTCCAGACAACTTCGCCCTGGTATCATCACTAAAGAAGAGCTTGACACGTTTTTTTAGTGCTTACACACAGTATGAATGTCTGTTGCTACGGGTCTCCAGGGTGTACCCCTCCTATCACCCTATGCCAGCTGAGATTGGCACAGCTTCCCTTCTGTGGAGATTAAAGCAGTAGAACATGTATGGGTGGCTTTTTGATGACATAGGAAAGCAATTTTGTTATCATGGGAATTGTTGTCTCATTTGATTCCCCTGTGCTTGTGTTCTGTAATTCAGCTATTGAAACTAGACATATTCAGAAAACTGAAGGGGTGTCACGATTCCGATTGTAAATCAAATATCGATCAAAACGACGTCATGATCTCGACCTTCCAAAGCAAATGTGGAATCGAGGATTTAACCACACCTCTGTGTGACGTCCTGCAGGCGTGCCAGTGGGGGGAAAAACAGTGTAGTGGTTGTAGCCATTCTAGCATGACTACACGTTACCTCCTCCCGCTTATCCAAAAGCTGCTGCCAACTAATAGTAACCATGGAAACTGCTGATTTGGGCGACACACCAGCCGAACTTGAACCCCCTCCCACTTATCTGAAATCACGGGTGTGTAAACCATGGTGTATAAGCTATGTGATGAGTGTGTAGCAAAGCACAGGACATCTCCACATGCATCATCGGGACGTTGATGTAGCTACCAAAACAACACCGTCAACACAGGCAACTCTCCCGTCCTTTTGGAGCAAAATTTGATTTAAGCATTTAATTAACATAATGGAGCAGGTGACATCTTACTACAAGGTGTTTCCTTCCATGCATGATAATGTTATTGGAGGTCAGTGCAGATTATGTGACCTTAACAACAGATACTTGGACGTTCAGAGTGACACAGAGCTCCACGACTTGACAATAAGGCTTAGTGTGGTACATTGATAACAAGTGATGGACATGGGAAAGTGGGAATTAAAAAAATGTAATGAATTATCATGACATAAAACCAATGATCCTACACAAAAAAAAAATAGAGACAGAGAATTTAATCGAATTGTGGTTTTAAAATTGAATCAAATCAAGAATTTGGAGAATAGTGACACCCCTGTGTATTCATGTATACCACAACATTGTCACATAGCCGTTATGCTCATTTGCTGCCTGTGACTCAGCACTGAAAATATTGGAAGAATATTTGAAATGTAGCTTTATTGTTATTCCAGACCACTGGGAAATTAGACTTGTGTTTATGCAGGAAGTTCCTTCTTATTTCAAATTAAATTCAGCCAGGAGAGGAGCACTGTGCATATTTGAGCCACAACAGAAAACGTAAGTGCTAATTAAAAGCAATGTCAAACTCACATTTATATCTAAATCCACAGTTTAGCGGTCTAAAAGGGTTGCCAAAATAGTTATATGGTTCCAAATGGATGCACTTCTTATTTGTCTTGATAACTGATGCTTCAAATGTAACATGCAGGGGTGCGGGGTGCCTCGCTTTTATTTTAAAAGCCAGGTTGCACTTGCCATTATAGAGGACTGCTGTAATGGCAGATATGGCAAAGAGCAATGCATCACTCAGCAATACCTCTAATGGGGCAGCAGACAACTCATCTGGTAGACCTGGTGAGCTCCACACTCTTTCACACTTATCTGTGCTGTCTACTAAAGCCTGCAAAAGAATATCCTTGCCTCTAACTGCTTTTATGCCCAAGAGCATTCAAAAGGATTCACATGTTTTCTACAGCAATGATGTGGATGCTGGATGGGGAAAATGACAACTGCATCAGTTTGAACAGATTGCATCAGATGTGGGCCTGCTTGAACTAGTTAATACTGGGGTCGTATGAATGAGTCAAAATAGGGGTCTGAATGTATGCAGTCATAGAGGCTAGGTCATAACAGAGATACACCGGAGACGAAGTTAGGATCCATGGTGTGGAAAATCATTTGATAGCTTCTTACAGTATGCCTTGATTATTGAAATGTTTTCATTTGGAAAAGAAGTTGCAAAAAACCTTGGTACAACCATGGTGTACTGTAATAAAACCAGGATATCAGAGGACTGGTGTGAGAGACAAGGGTAGTAAAATTGATATTTACTCTGAGTAATTGGGCAACACTTGTCCTTACACCATACATAGGCGTCCCTGTTATCCCTGCATTATTATCTCCACTTCTTTCTCACACACACAGTGTGATCACTGTTGTGGACACCGGTGTTGTGCAGCTGTGGATAATGCATAATGGAGGTGCCCCGGAGCAAGGCACCCAATCCCGAATGCTCCGCGGTGCAGGAGCAGTGGGCAGTACTCCAGTGCCCAGCTTGTGTGTGTTCACTGTGGTGTAATAAGGATGGGTTAAATGCAGAGGCCAAAAAAAGGTACAAAAATAGTTAATTCTAATTCTAGCAATATTTGTTTCTGTGCCCCCCTTTTTCCCCACTGCAATATATAGATTATCTTAAGATATTGTTCGAAAGTATTCTGAATTCCCCCTCCAGTGATCATCATATAATATATAGCATTTATTCAGCACTTCGCAACACAAAGCCATAAAGATACTCACCAGACTGGACTTGCAGTCTACCGAAACATTTTATAGAAGGAATACACATTATTTCAAACAAGATTTCCTCACCCGCCATAAGTTGTATCCCCTCTCTAAAAGGCTCAGATTTTACACTAGCCTATTTTGTAGTTTCATCAATTCCAATGAGTTTTGGTTGCAAAGATTAACAACAGTCACACCTCTTAAATGGTGACAATACATTAACTAATCTGCGTGCCTGATGATGAAGAAATCCTGTTACCTGTCCAAACGGAACATGTAGACAATATTTATGAAAAATCGTCTCCTTTCTATAATTTTATTTGGAAAAGAAACAACAAATGTTATTTACTTGTTGCACCTTTCAGCAACAAGCTGAAAGAGCAGCCTGTAATGAGCTGTATTTACTGTTGTCATAAGGCAGACTTTTTTTTCTTTTTACCTGAATGGTAAACCACTGAAAGTATTAAGGCTTATTACCGTATTGATGGAATGACAAGGGCATTGGGATGAGTTGTGGGGAGCCTGCCAAAAGAGGGTCTGGATGTGAGAAGTGTTGTAAAGGGAGGTTTGGCAGTATTAAGGGCTCATGGGAAAAGATAAGCTGTCTGTCAAACACACGCACACACAACACACACACACACACACACACACGAGTCCTCTGTCCTTTTTCACTTTCTCGCACAAGGTCTCAAAGCAACTCTCCAATTAACCTGATGCCTCTCAAACAACCAGCACTTCGAAGTCATTTCCTGCTCCAATTTTTGCTGTTTGAGAATGTGAATGGACATTTCTGCGCTTGTTTGTTATGGTGAATTGTCAACATCATTTGGATTTAATGTGAACTTTACCCTTGTGTGTTAGAGCAGCAGCTCATTTGGCGTGAATGATCTGTTATATATAGTGCTGGAAAACACAGTTAAGGTTTGCAGGAGAAGGATGTCTTCTATAAATTTTGCCCTGAACAAAAGTGCTTCTCCACGTCGATGTCAAGCAATTCTGACCTCATGAAACATCTTTCAGCGTCACACACTTTTACGAAGTGAAACACCGAAGGAAACGAAGACAGTGCCACGCAATCAAAACTACTAAAGCTAATATTTCTTGGTTCCACACACGTTTTGTCTCAGACCGAGTTTAACAAACTGGTAGCCAGAATATTAGAATAGTTTAGAATTGTGTACACTGTTTCTGTTAGTAGTTTATTGTATTAACTATCCATTGCATTATACAGTTTAATCATAAATAATTGAACATGCACATTAATTTTAATTTCTGTTAAAGAGGCGGTCCAAAGTCATTTCAAATGTGCTTAGTAATAGTTTATTTCTCTAGTGACTAGTTACTTTTATAATTTGTAACTCAATAACTAATAAAGTTACTTTTTTGAGAAGTAACTGTAACTAACTACTATTTTAAAGTAACATTCAGTGCTAAAGTAACAGTCCGTGATCTCTGGTGATTGAAAGCATTCAAGGGTCAACGCTTTCCACTTGTACAAAAATTGATCATTCACTAATGAATGCATCCGGTCCTTGTTAAAGTGTCTCTGTAATCGTTTAGTATAGAAAACAATTCCTCTGTCTGAAGCACAAAGGCAATTTATTCATTGGATTCATCTTGAAAAAGTGGAGAAACAGAAGGAACAGTTGTTGGATGTTTCATGTCTTTGTACCTGATATTGTATCTTTCTTGTCTGGTGAGTGAAACTGGCAGGGACTGTTTACTTTATAGCACCTTAATTTGTTAAATAAATTATTGATATTTGCCCTGGCGTATTGATTATTTTATTGCACTAGGAAGGGAGACGATTTATCCCCAAATCGATATTTTCACCCACCCCTAGTGTGTGCTTGTCACTTACTGGAGCTTGGGTAAAACCATCACTTTTCTTAGGAGCAGGTAAATCCTGCGTCCTAATGCCCAATGGTTTGTGTCAAAACTCAGCTAATAGCCCATGTTTTCATACTCTGGCCCATTAAGTTGTATGTGTGTGTGTCTGTGTCTGTTTGGTTGTGAAGACATGTTTTAATGGCGTCAGATTTATGTCAAGAGTTGCGAGAGCAGTAAAAACGTGCTCACGAGCAAATAATAGTACTGCATGTGCGCATATATTTACATCACATGCGTATATTAAACAACTGCAAGCAGTTCAGAGTCAGACAGCTGCAAGTGAGAAACAACAAATCTGTGACCAATCATACGAGGTGTCCTCATCCTTTGTCTACACCCCAAACTGTCAAAAGTCTGGTCGACACGAGCGAGCGGATTTTAACTTCGCGAGCAGACTTCACTTGCGAGCTTAGTGCCGTAACTTTTGACATGCGTCCGACACCCTACATTTTGGTTTAAAAACTATCAAGGTCATGATTATAGTCTGTCCAACTGTTAATTGCATAACTGTTCAATGGTTGGCTTGACAGGCTTGAAACCTGGCAGATGACTTACTAAATTGTGTACAGTGCTGACATTTTGACAATAAATGCAAGATTCATCAGTAGAAATGCGACCACATGGTAGTCAAATACACACTGAGTACTGTAATTTGTTAAAAGAAGACGCCAGTGTGTCAACTTTGGTTGGACAGGAAATGCAAGAGGGCGTCTGTGCGATTGTCGAATAATCACATATCTGTCAAACGGGGGTTGCTTGACACTTTCGGAACTTGTCCGGTGACTTACTGTGCTGACTTTGAAATTGTTTTTATAAGAAATACTACAATTACTAAAATCATTGATGGTAAGCAGCAACAAAACAAGACCAACTCACCAGATCAGCAGCAACTGGTGATCGTTGCACCTTCTTCTCCTTCTTCTTCTGTGGTGACCTGGACTTTACATTTGTTGCACCACCTACTGCTTATCTCTGTGTACCAACATCCAATATTTGCTGAAAAGCAGTGTATGGACATACACATTCTCTTTGACCAATTTTATTTGAGTTACCACAACTACAGTACAGTATAGAGCAGGGGTCTGCAACCTTTAGAATGAAGAGAGCCATTTTTGTCCCCTCTGCACCCAAATGATATGAATCTGGAGCCGCAAAAAAACTATTTGTTCTATAAACTGGAGATAATATCACATGTAAAGTTGATATCCAACCCCGAAAGTATAGAAAAACGACTTTTACATGAAATATGTATGTCTGAGAAAACCTGCCTGGCGTACGTCGATCTAAACACAGGACAGAACTACCTTCATGTACACATTACTTTAATGGCTTTCAGGGGAGGTTTTTCAATTGGATGTGACATACAAAAAATATCAAACACTTTTATTTATCCCTTTATCTTGACAAAAAGTGGAAAAACAATAGCTATAAGGAGCCACTGCAGAGTGGCTGAAGAGCCACATGAGGCTCTAGAGCCGCAGGTTGCAGACCCCTGGTATAGAGAGACAAGTGTGTGTGCCTGTGTGTGTGTGTGTGTGTTATGTGTCCGTGACAACCTGTGAATATAGACACTTGTGCATGTGAGTGTTCATTTTTCTATTGTTTATCTTCCCTATTATGATGCATATACAGTGTTACAGTGACACATATGCCCACAATCCTGTCCAAAAAGACCAAAGGCTGCTTTTATATTCATAGGCTCGTCCGCTGTTTATTTACCTGCAAACTGATACAGCTTTTGAATACATCATCGGAGGGAGATAATGAAAGTATTTTGACTGTGTTGACGAATATCGTTGTAATGCAAAATCCATCTCTACCTGTCTGATTTCTTTATGGAGTTAGAAAATGTAATCGTCTGTTCTCTTTCTTATTATCCTCCACTCCTCCTCTTTGTCTTCTCCCTGTTTATCAATCAGAGAGCCAGCTGCTTCCAGGGAATAACTTCACCACAGAGTGCAACATCCCTGGAAACTTCATGTGTGGCGATGGGAAGTGTGTACCTGGTGGGTGGCAGTGTGACGGATTGCCCGACTGCTTTGACAGGAGTGACGAGGAGGGCTGTCGTAAGTCCAGTTTTGATTCCATTGTCAAACCTATTTGAAGTGTTTAGCTGTGCCTTGAAGCATTGTATCCTGTGTCGTCAATTTAGCCATGTCTCTTCAGCTTCCGCTGAAGTTGTCTCTCTGTATTGCAGTCAAAGTTGTTCCTCTTTTTCCATATCCATGCAGCCACAAGGGCCATTTAAACCCGATTCTCTGCCAGCTTAAATGAACCGCCCTCCTCGATCCTCAGTTCCCTCTTCCTCGCAGCGGGCACCTCTCTTCTTCTTCTTCTCCTTCTTGCTAAAAAACCCTTTGGCCTCAGTTTAGCACCGGGGCGAAACTTAATACCATCAAAGCAAAGGCCGATTACTTCTGTGCGCAGGAATAGAAGCTCATGCATAATTCTGCTGAGCAGCTACAGCAACAGTTCAGATTTGATCCTCACTGTTAGTAGGGTTTGATGTTTTTGGTCTTCTGCTCCTCCTTCACCTCTTTTTGTCTTAGCCAGAGCTCTGGGATTGCTGATGAACATTGACTCTGAGGCGCGGCATCGCTATATGGAAACCCCCAATCTGCTGATATATGGCTCTCTAAATGTCATGCACGCCCATTTTAAACCCATTAGATTCCTCCCTCTTCTTATAATCTGATGGTTTTGAGCTTCTTGGTTTTAATTTGCTCCACAGAGGCTTGTTTTCAATTACGAAATAAATGCAGAGATTTTTTATTCCGCAGTTTTTTCTACCCCCCCCAAAAAACAAAAAACCGTTCTGTCACTTGTCACCATTGGGTTTCCTCTCCCAATGTTCTTCTTTTGTCTTCTTGGCAGCTCATCCAATAAGCACAGTAATGTCCCATGAGACACACACACACACACACACACACACACACCTACGTATATAAGCCAAACTTTGTCATGGTCACTTTAATTTAAACTTCCATCGGAAATAGTTAATATATCTATAATATACAAAGTACAATTTGATTGATTTTTATATTTGTTTCATTTAATATTGACATTGCTGTAAGTCTTTTAAAATAAGAAACAATGATTATGTAATGTATGTTTATTGATACCTAGTAGGGGAAATTCTAATTGCAGCACACTGTGTAGCAGCAAAATGTAATAACATAAATATGAATAGAAAAAACAACAAAAACAAAAAGTAGACTAAATACTCGATAAATATGATATTAATGTAATAGAAATACTGCATACATGATAAGAGTACATCCTTAGGTTGGTGAAATTCTGGTATTTCTGTGACCTTAAACTGTCGTCATGCCTGCTTTAGATCAAAGCAGGTTTTCATAAAGCATCACTCGACCAGCCTCTCCAGTGGTCAGAGGACTGTATGTGCTTGTTGTTGATGTCTGCATTATCTGTTCTGGCAGAAGTGGGCCTTATTATCCTCAAAGAGATAGGTAGTTGTCAGTCGATATCCCCGGCGACTGCCTCGCAGAAATCCCCAGATGAACCTGTGGCTCCATTAGTGGCTTTGGAGGGACGGATTGAGAAACAGAAGAAAGGATGGGAAATGAGGGAGACAGGGGAGGAAAGGAGGGAGAGGAGGGCTCATTACGGTGGCTCCAGTAGGAGTTCTGTCAGAATGTGTATTATCCGAGAAGAACACAATGCCTTGAAACTTTGAAACTGCAGCACTGTCATGATTAGTCACTCCCTCTAAGAATATACACACACTCTCATGGTTTTATATACTTTATGCAGACAGTTACACCATGTGGTGTGTTTCAATGACAGATTCCTGAGAGAATGGCTTTAATTTTTGTGAAGTAGTGCTGTCAGACCTCAATATAAATAAGTATGAATTCACACTGGATATCTGATGACATACAGTAAGTGCACTCTCCCTCGCAATCACATATATTACTGTTAAGGCAGGACGTTGACCATTACAGGATATTAAATTTCCTCTCTGCTGTCATATGAGCACATGCTTTAATTTAGCATTAAATTGGATATTCACAGTTAAACTTTTGACCACTTCTTTCATTACTTATTCATTTTAAATATCTCTGGCCTTCAGTTTTTATAGCTTTTCTCCTTGATTCCCTTTCTTTAAATATGTTAGACATCGCTAATGCGTTGCATGCATACACATGAAATCACATGATATGTACAAAGGAGCATACATTTTCTCTTACTTCTATTGCCGTGTGTCCTTTGTACATTTTTGTCATGCATTTTCACAAGAAGACAACTGTATTTGGAGCATTATGATCCCCCATAATGCTTTGCTATTTGTGCCACTGTGGGTGGCTCAGTCTGAGGAGCACATACTGTATTCAGAGTATACGGTAAAGGCCATTCGTGGCAACATTATCCTCTGTCATGACTGACAGTTTTGTTTTTGGAAAAAAAAATGTAGCGAAATGTGAAAGAAAAACAAAAAAGTGTGCAAATTCCTTTGTGACACATAAAAATTGTTTATTTACTTTTAAATCTCTATACATTTTTTAAAGCTTGAACACAAGATAGAAACACAATAAAAAGCAAAAAAAGAGGCTCTTAGGATGGCACTTTATAGCAGGTATTCATTTTTTACAAGCTGTTGCATGACCTCAGGAGTAGACCCCACTCTCTCTTTTCAACTTGCTAAATGTGTCCGTGTCTTCAGAACCAAAGTATGCAACTCTGTCTTGAATTGGTTATCATTTTGATTAAATCTTGGAGTTTGTTGTGATTAATGACAATAAACGTTTCATCTTAATACTGGAGCTTGCGATAATTACAGACGCGCTATTGATGGATAACATAAACATAGATTCTATCTTGTGACCTCCAGATGTTTTACTCAAAGATGCAAAGCCTGCAAATGACTACAGTTTCTGGTCTATCCAACCTGAAACTAATTTCACTGAAACCACCGCTTTACTTCTGGTTTAAAGTTCAGTCAGTGAAATCCTTGTTTGACAGCATGTACTGAACCTACCATTTCCATTGCAGTTGCACGTTGTTGTGTTTAAACTAATGTTGTGGTTTAGTTAATGTCGTAGTGATTTAGTTAATGTCATTGTGTTTTAGTTAATGCTGTGGTGTTTGAGTTAATGTCGTGTTTTCCTATTTGTGTCGCTGATTTGCACTTCAGGGCCACTGTATTTCCACCCTACTACACCTCATAGTCAAGGATTTGTATCTGGATTGGTCAGGGAATATTTACTCACCCTAGGTTTTTGGACTTGGTTTGGTCGCCTCTTGCACAAGGACCATCTTAAGTCATGTAAATATGTTTTGCTGGCTCTTAAATAACTGTCTGGGCCAAGAGAAGAGAGGCAACACCTCCAGCTTCAGTCCTGCTGCATTTAAGATGCAGCTTATTGTATTACTGCCCTGCGGTGTGAGCTCAGAACCCTCTTCATATCCCCTTTATCAAGTTAAATTTTTCATGGAGTGTAACCTCTGATTCACTCCACATGAATTAAACTGAATATTTAATGAAAAAGTTTTTTGTTTTTTTTCATATTCCATTTCATGCAATAGCTCCATCTATTTTATTGGGTTGACAGCTGTAAGGGTCTTAAAAGAAATTATTCAGAGAAAGGCCGATGACTAATTCCTCACTCAAAAAGGTAAAAAATACCATCTTGCTTTTTGGTGTATATAACAACAGCCTGGGAGAGTATATGGACAAAATGGATACTGACAGAGTAGAATAGGAGAGAGCTGACTGCACATACTGGGCCTTAGAGCCAGGATTATCCTCTTCGCCCTTGTCTGGGCAGGGCATGAGCAAAAGGGAAAGGACAGACACTTAGTATGGGTGAAAGGGTGAGTGGACATCATGTATGAAACAGGAAGTAAGGAATCAAAGTGGGAGGGAGAGAAATGCCTTTCAGGGACTACAGACACAGAGAAGCACAGTTCAAAGAACAACATTTAGGAGGGATTACTAATTGAATATATCACCAAAATGCTGCTTAAAATCGAAATGATTTGGCTTTCATAATTTTACAATAAGGCTTTTGTATGTACTTAAGGTAAGAACCTGGTTTTAAAAAGAGAATATTTTTGTGAATACATACATCCAGATTTGTGAAGGCCACCATAGTTCACTGACACACTTGGAAAAGGGAGCGATGAGTAGAGGAGTCCAGCGTTGTCACACTCTGCAGTCTCGCCATTAGAATGCAATAATTGAGCTTTTCCATTATGCAGCTCTTTCTTTGGTACCTGCTCTGTGATGTCGACAGACTGCTGGCCACTGAATGGCAGAGAGCGGAAGAGTCTGGAGTGTGATAATAAGAATAACCATAATTCTTCCACATTGGACCTCTAAGTTGGAAGGTCCATTAGCAGGACCAGGGGATCTTAAAGAACAATAAACACATTGGAAGACACATCCAAGGATGTGCTGCCTGCAACAACATCATCAGTTATATTCCTTTGTATTAAGTATTTTGGGTCTTTCACTATCAGAGACCCTCCCTAAGGTGACCCAACAAGAGTTGATCAGGCCCTGGCTTGTGTCCCAGAAGCATTAGCCCAGGTGTGGTACTTTTTTACCACTTTCCGTAGCGTCCGTGATGGACTTGATTGTTTTTCTTACAGCCAACATAGTGAGAGTTTGCTCATTGAGCAACCAACAGATTATCTACATTCCTCTGTGATGGCCCCACAACAAACCTATTTTGGCTTTGGTTGTTGCAACTAATAAGAACATCAACTACACAAGAAGGACTTCTCATTTCCCCATTCACTGCTCTGTATGGTATTTCTAAAACAGTGTGTCATTACTCTCTAAGTTGTTTAATATTTAAATGACATGGCACTTCGCAGACACATTTTCTATATATATATATATGTACAAAATGTGATGACTTGTGCTTTGATATTTTCACCATTAAGCAAATTTGATGATAAGATTTATTGTAACATCAGATCTATTTGTGCATGTGCATGTGGAAATACAGCCCAACAGTAGCTCTCACTCTACTCAAGGCCTGTCTTATTCAATCACTGTAGATGCCACAGGACAGACAGACAGTTGGAAGATCACACAAGGGCTGATGTGTTATTTTAAAAGTCTGTTAATACTTTATTAGACTGAGGGATGTAGCTATTTGGTAGCTATTTACCTTGTGCTACATGTATTGATCCTGTTAGCACATCAAAACAATTAGGAGCAAAATGAATTAATTTCATTGCACTTGAGGGTTAGGGTTATTATCACATTATCAATTTCTGCAGTCATAACACACTGCCAAAAACCTGGAGCAACATCAATAGTGTTTTTTTTTTCTGTTTGTTATTGTGCACTGACCTCCACAAAGTGCCTGTAAGATATAAAGTTTAAAAAAAAAAGCTTATCTTCAGCACAGTTTGGATTGACGGCAGTGGTGGAAGTAAGTTAAAAAGACTCTTGAGACAGATTAGTTAGGATTTACATATCGAGGCCCAGACACTGCCAGCTCTTTAGCAAACCGACGGGGGGCAAAGGAAGGGGTTGCTGTGATTAGGAGTGTGTGTTTATATGATAAGAGCAATGACCAAATGCACTGAATATAACATAAAGAGCCCTTTGCTGCTCACAGATGCACTGTGGAGGAAAATGCAGGTGGGAATAGAGGAGTCTCTTGGTATTAGACTGGAGCTTGTCTCGATTTGTCTGTGTTATGTTGGCCGAGCTCAAAAAACTGTTGACAGAGGAAAACAAACAGAAGAATTAAATAAAAACGAAAAACTGAGAGGCTTGGGATTTGTAATAAGAACACTAAGTAAAGCAGAAGAAGGTTTAATTGGACTTAGTTTGATGCATATAATATTCCTAGTGGTTGGCTGATCAATAAGCTGGTGTAATTGATACCAAGGAACTTGGATCAAATGCTGATTAGGTGGTTACTTACAGTCTTGTCGTCTCTTCCTGCCTCTTGCTGTCTTTCTCTCGTCTAGCCATCCATCCAGCCATCCATTATCTACTGCTTTATCCTCCACAGGAGGGTTGCGGGGGTGCTGTGCCTATCTCAGCTGACATAGTGTGATTGGTGGGGTACACCCTGGTCAGTTCGCCAGTCTATTGCTCATCTAGTTTTCTCTTTTGTATTGGTTGCCGTCCTTGTTCCACCATCCATCCATCCATCCATCCATCCATCATCTACTGATCTATCCTCCACCGGAGTGTCACGAGGGTACTGTGCCTATCTCAGCTGACATAGGGTGATAGGCGGGGTACACCCTGGACAGTTCGCCAGTCTTTTTCTCGTCCAGTTTTGTCTTCTGTGACAGTTGCTGTCCTTGTTCCATCAATCTTCACAAATTAGCCAAACACTTTCTTTCAAATCATCAGAGGAATAAGAAATGTTTTCTTGTCATTTTACTTAGGGCTGGGTGATAATACGATAACAACATATATCGCGGTAGACACTTATCAACATATCAACAGAACAAATGTTCGATAGGACGTTCGATAAAGTCACTCAACTTCGTTAAAGGTCACATAGAGTGGTCCTGTTGCACATATATGTGAGTTATGGAGGTCTACTTACATATATTAAGTTGTTTTTATGGTCAAAATCCTCCTAGTTGATGTAAACGAGCCGATTGAAATCTGTCCTTTTCGAAGCGCTTGTCAGTCGCGCTATTTTTAGCCATAAATCTCGCCCGAGAAGACAGAGTGTGTTGTGATTGGCCAGCCAGCGTAGAGCCTTCCCACCTGTGTTGTGATTGGCCAGGTATCTGGAAGTGACGTAATCTATCACGTAAGCTCTCAGAAGTGCAGCTCCCTCTCTGGAGCGGTGGATGCATTGCTACTCATTATCAAAACATTGTTTTAACAGTGTTTAAAAATAGCTTTGTCACGACTCCCCGCCGCAGTCCCTTTATGACTTTAAACCAGAGTCAGACCCAGAGTCAGAAGACACTGTTGCTCGTGAAACACCTCCACAACGGAAGTTATTCTTCTTCTGCGGTTATATGTACGCAACCGGATGTGCCCGGACTACCGTCCGGAGCAGGACAATCGGTTGTTCAGGAGAACCGCTGCTTACGTAACGTTTACGGGATTTTCAGTGATCTCGTTGAGCCCCGAGATTACAATAAAACACAACGTTCTCAGCAATGGCTGAACTGTTTGTTTCAAACCGTCAGGCTTCATAAACAAGGTAATGACGCAGATACTCACCAAAAAAAACAGCGATAATAGGAACTTCCGGTCTAGTTCCGCTTTAAAAACAAACAGAAAAGCCCTAGAAAAATAGACGAAGCAGGTTTGGTTGCATGAACAAACTCAGTCCCTCCCTCGTAACCAAGTAGCGACCATACATGCAACCTGTAGAGTGGCCAGAGCCTCTGGAATGGCAGTCAAACAGCCAATAATAAAACAATGATGGTTTGGTTGTGCCATCCTCTTCCTCGTGTCTCACTCACAACAACAGCATGTGAGCGCTGAGTGATGAGGTGAAAATGAGTGCTGAAAGCGAAGAGATTGTTAATAAAAAAGGACACACCACCTCGCCAGTACGGCAGATTACTTTAAGCCCGACCACAGTCAGACCAATGTCGTCTGCATATTATGCAGGAGGACCCTACCCACCAAGAGTGGAAATACAACAAACTTATTCGCGATGTACGACGCGGCCATCAACATCCTCTGCTGTTACATGTGGAGATACACAGACTGGCTTGTTTGAAGTTTAAAAGTTACAAAGACTTAACTGAGTGGCATATCACAAAGCCAAGGACATAATCAATAATTATCACTATCTATCAGTATGAACTATTTATATTGTGATATGCTTTCCAACTATATCGCCCAGCCCGAATTTTACCATGTAATGTTGGACACTGTCAAGTCAAACAATTTCAGTGTTGAGTGAATGAATGAATTTTGCAGCAGGCAGACATTCTCACTGCCTGTTCTATATGTGCCTCTGCTTCCTTCACCTTTTATTGGAAGATATTTTGCATGTGCATCTGCTGCGACGTGTACAAGCCACATTTTGCTTTTCCTCGTTTAGCATGTAAATGTGAAAACTCTGTAGAATGTCAGTGTTTTGCTCTTGAAATGAAGGTGCCTCTAAAATGTGCCTCTTTCTGCACACAGAAGGTCAATGTGTAGTGTAACTACTGTGCAGGGCTTGGACAGTGAAATGTACTGAATCATTCTTTTGATCCCCAAGCCCTCCAGCCTGAAACAACCCTTGCCCTTCATGCTTACTCCTCAACTCCATTACCTATTGATTTCCTTCCTTCAGAAACGCTCAGCAAGGTCAGAGAAACCTTTGAAGTCGCCAGCTGTCTTCTACACTTTCTCTGACACTCTCTCTCTCTCCACTGTTGTCTTTCTTGTGAGTCTCCTCTTCCAGTCCTCCTCCTCCTCCACTCCTGCCAATCATGCATTCCCATCACGATTCTGCCTACCTGTGCCGAACAAGTGATTCTGTTCTCTGGGGAGCCGAGGAGAGGGAGAAAAGGGGAGAAGTGTGGAGAGGGACACACAGGTGCACATTGTGCCAGAGCAAGGCATACTGTGTGCAACAGGAACTCAGTTGTCAGTTACAGGCTGACATGAATGCCAAAGCCATGGGGGCGATGAAAACAGGGAGGAAGTGACAGTAGTATCCTGATTCAATTTACTGAGGAAAACCCAAATATGTCTTCAAGGGGCTATATGTAATAAATTAAGTATATTAAGTCATCTGAAATTGAGGAAACATGTTACATAGAAATACTGGCTTCACTGTTAAAGGTGAAGTCAGTATATTGACAATTCCATTTTTCTTTTGTGGCACACAAACTTTGTTTATGTTTTGGTTTGTTGTTTTGGTCCGTTACTCCGCCCATTGCCACCTACCCAATTACACAGCTCATGGCTCTTCGACACTAAGGTTGCCAGGAAAGTTACTCAAGCACAACGTTATTGCAGCGATGGCTCAGAAATTACGGATGTTGCCAAACCTATAAAGCCTCGCTACTCCTCTCGAAAATGTTTTTTCGACCAGAGGAAAGGTAAAAAATAACGGTCTGCAGGAGAGATGTGTTAAAATATAGATGGTTCCCAAAAGAGGTAAGCAAAACAGAAAGCTACAGCCAAGGTTAGTTAACGTTCTCTCTCTCTCTGTTCCTTTTTCTAGCGCACGTCAATAGTGGATGCTTTTACAGCTCATTATTGCTGCCCCCTGTCTTCATGTGATAATGCTTTGGTGCTGCTCACAGCAGAACTTACTTTCTATCCCCAACTGTTGTTGGGAAATTAATAATTAAAGTTAGTTTTATTTGCACACACACGCCAATTAGTGATAGTGTATTTGACCTCTGCATTTAACCCATCCTTTTTACACACCAGTAATGAATACACACACACACATACACACACCACCCTGTCTGTTTTGCATGAACAACTTCTAGAAAAGTGTATAATGAAAACATTTGGAAAGAAACTAAAGCCATTTAAAAGCAAGAAACTAACTAAAAGACGATGATTAAAGGCTGGGCGGGAAGGCACAGGTGCTGGAGTGTCAGAATTAGATCAGAATTACTTGGGCCCCTACTGCCCCTGATCTGCAGCGACTGCGCCAAAATGACCGAGGCCATGATCAGGTGGATCTGTGGTGCCAAACCACAGGATGAGGCACCATCTGCTAGTCTACTTTCTAAACTAGGTGTTGCAGACATCTCCTCAGTGCTGCGGTCACGTCGTCTCCGGTGGTACCGGACACGTGGAAAGAGCTAGTGGCTGCATCAACACTATCACAAAACTGCAGTTACCGGGCAACAGAGGTCGTGGTAGAACAAAGAAATCTTGGATTGAGTGCGTAAAGAAGGACATTAAAGAGTGCGGCCTCACCAACGTGGACCCGCTGGACAGAGCCGCTTGGAAGCAATGTGTGAAGACTGGCCGACTGCTGCCAACCCCTGCATCAGGGAACCCCGCAGCAGTATAATCTAATACTGGATACTACTACTATACCTGGAACAGAAGCGGAATTTATAACCTTAACCATATTCTGGGTATTGAATAAACAGAATTATCAAGTAGAACTTAACAAGTCTGTTTTTTACCATTTCCTCGACCCTCAGCCTGCTCCATCAAATTCATTTTTATCTTGCTCAGAAAAAAAAAACAGCTCAGCACAAACTTTAAAGGGCGTTGCATTCCCGAAACAAAGCCAAGCACATTAGCTCTCTCCTTCCAACAAGCGCTCTCTCTCTCTCTCCCACGTATGAATCTCCCTCACGAGCTTGCCCTTCATGTGACTTTTAAGTTAATTTGGAAAACAAAATTAGGGTCACGTGAATCCTGCCAGCGACAGAAGTGATAATGAGGATTCACATGAGGGGAGAACGTCTGCGCAGTAACAGATCTGTCGAGCCAAGCTGCTCAGCACATAAGATCAATGTCTATACAAAGAAGAAATTTGGGAGGCTCAGTGGAAAAGATTTAAACAGAAGTCCTTGTGCATTCAAAACACATCAAGATGCCAATGCACTAAAATCCATTGCTAAATGCATTGTTGGGGAGACCAACCCATTGATGGTCCAGTGGCGCAAACTCAGAAAGGCCCTTGTTCATACCGGGGTGCGGACCTGGGTCTTCTTGCTGCAAAGCCAAGATTGCTAACCACTGCACCAACCATGTGTCCCAATTTTTTTCCCATTATTCATATTTATGGAGGCAGTGTTAGCCCGCCATTGTCTAATGTGCGCTGTCACAGTTTCACACAGCTTTATAGTTACTATAATCGCATAGATCTTCACTTGGTGTTTTGCTCAATTATTTGCAGCACTGGCTGTTTTGTGCTCCATTTCACCTGCATCGGTCTGCGAGCGGCATGGGAGAACTCTTTAATGCTCTTCATATACAATATATACAGTCGAGGGGCCTCATACGTCTCCCAAAGACCACAGCATGTTCCTGAGTAATTCCCACAACTGTTTCAAAACAATAGACTATGGAAATAAAAGATAAACATAAAATAAATAAAAATATGTAATACACAATGGCATAGCCTCTTGAACAGATGCATTTCAATTTGCATATTCCCTTAACTGCAGTATGCTTTTGTAGCTTTTCTTCAATGTGATGCTACAGCTGTCTGTAGCATCACAGCATCTGTCCCCCCCAGAGTTAATGATTGTGATATACCATGCAAAATGTGCTTTGAGTGATTTGAGCCTTCGCTGTCCAGGTAAACAAAAGCTTCCCATACTACAGACACAGAGATTGGGCACCATCCCAGCTTCCCTCCCACGTTCATGCGGATTGCACTTTATCCCAAAGCCGGGCACGAAAAACCCTCGTGGTTTTTATGTCTGCTCCCCCCCTCGCTGAACATAATCACCGCAGCTTGAAAGAGCTCATAAATCAGCCAACCACGATGTATTGTAGAGGGAAAAATGTGCGGCCCTGCCATTTGAGACGGCACAATGCCATGAATCTATGAGAAGGCCAATTCCACCCTTTGTATTCAGTACAGACAAAAAAAAATAGACAGTTTGGCGGTTTACTCTGACATCCCCCATGTGTGTAAATTACTGTTATTGTTATGTGCTAAACATAAACACACTTCTTGTCCAATTTAACCTTTTTAACTGCTATTTTGACAATATCTAAGCTGTTATTGGTGGCTTTTCCTTTCTCTGTGTTCAGTAAGTAGTGCGGGTGGTTCCCACACAAATCTACATTCTCAAGTTTGAGCTTTTTAATTATAAAGGAAATTACTACAAGGGAATAATCCATAAATCATTAAACCAAGGTCAAATCGTGGAAACAGATTACTTACAACCATCTAATCCAGTGGCGATGCCTGGTTGGTTGGTGATGATGTTTTATAGCAGTTTGCATCGTTAATGTTGCCATACTGCCTCCTTCTTAACCCTTAATCCTTGTTTTCTGTCCTTCTTTGGTTCTTTTTCTTCTTTTTGCAATTTTGCATTACTACCTTCTCTCCTTTTATTTTTGTCTTTGTCTTCTTTTTCCAACTCTCTGAATTCACAATCCGGTGGCAATGACTCTCGAGCTGTCTCTTCTCAAGTCTTGTCTTTGTTGCCATCACGCTTTAAAAATGTAACTTCAAAGGAATCGAGCAAAAGCAAGTTTCTTTATTTTTTGATGTCCTTGTCTTGTGTCTACCTGCTATCTTGTTTTTTTTTTCTCGCTCTGCTGGGAAGATCAATGTGTTTGAGTCAAAACCAAGAGTTTCTGCAAAGTGGGAGAACAGCAGGCATTGATGCTCTGCAAGCTTGTCACTCAGTCTCCAGCCTGCCCTGGGAGATAAGACCCATGGCCTGCTTAGGCTGATCAATGGCACAATCCATACAAACACTCTCCCATACCATTTACTCTCTTTTAGTTTTTTTTTTTTCTTCCATCAGTACTTTCTGCTGGGGATCTTACCCTTTCCTTGTCATGCTTAAGAGAATTTAAAGATAAGCTCCTATTCTTAAACAGTTTCTATCACACAGCAGCTGTTAGGCAGTGTGAACCCAGATGAAATGGTTTAGTTTTAATTTTAGAACAAACTGTTATGTCTGTAACCATAAAAAATGCCACCTGGCTGTGTCAGTCCTCCACTTGTCCATCAAGGCTAACTTTGTCGTAAACCATGATGTAGTCGTTGTTTGGAAATTGCTGCATCATATCTCCATCAGCCACAGACTAATCCACTTTTTCTCCCCCCCATTCTCCCATCTGTTTACAGCTAAGGTCAAGTCGAAGTGTGCTCCCACATTCTTTGCCTGTGCTAATGGCGTCCACTGCATCATCGGCCGCTTCCGCTGTAACGGCTTCAGCGACTGCCCAGACGGGAGTGACGAGGAGAACTGCAGTGAGTCTCACTCAGAAACCCAAATCCAATAAGAGCAATCCGTCTCATGTTGTGGTCACAGAGGAAGTCACGGTCTCTTCAGTGATGTACTGTCCTCCTGTCATAACAGCTTTGACTGCAGCCACTCATCATAAAGCTAGTTGTAATGAATATATATATTTTTTCACATTTAAAAAGACAACAGATGTAACATTGAGCAATGTACTAAAGGGGCATTCCAGCAAGTTTACCTCCTCTACTTATCCTCTACTTATGTACTTTTTTTACTTTCTTTATACAGAACAAACTATTTAAATATATATATATATATATATATATATATAAATATACACAGAAAAAAGGTACATGAGACAGGGTCATCCATAGCTAAATACAATGGCAGGTTATTGGTTAAGGCACCCACAGTTCTCCAGTCTTTCTCGGTCCGAAATGGGAATGTTTTTTTAATAATCCTAAATAACAATGTTGGTCAAACAATAAGGGTTTTATTGTAGCTGATTCCTAAAATAACATCTAATGTTTTTATGCTCCGCGCTCGACGAGCGACGCGGAGCATATAGCGTTCGCACCGTTCCGTCCGTCCGTCATTCCGTCCGGACTAAAATGAATACCCAACACCCAGCTTGTCAACACAATAACTTGACAAATATTCGACATATTGATGTCAAACTGGCACTGTCCATGCCTCTTACAAGTATCTTGGACAAGTTCGAAGATGGGTGACCTTGACCTACTCTTCAAGCTCACAGCTGCACTTGGACAGGCGCATGGACTCAGCGCGGAGCATTAGTAGTCGTCGACTATCACCCCTCTAGTTTCTTGTTGATTTTTCCTTATTTTCTAATTAAAATATAACCGTTTAATAATTACAAATAACGTTCAAACTTGCTGTACTTAAACATTATTTAATGGCTCTCCAATCTACATTTTATGTCTACACTGGGTGCGCTTGTGTTTTTTTTTTGTTTTTTTTTCTAATAAATGAAAATGATGATAAGGAAAAAGGGGCTTGTCAAGTTGCAATAATACGTTTTCTGCCAGTTAATTAAATAATAATCATGTGATGCCCATTATTTAAATAAATAAATCAAATAATACTAATAATAATTGTCAAAAATGGGCACAATTAATCTGTCTTCTTCAAACTAAAATATTTAAATAAACGAAAAACAACAGACAGTTAAATCGGAGGATTTTAAGTTAAGGCTGTTAATCAGATGGGGAGAGAGCTAATGATGCGTCATGGGGAGTAAGGAAAGTGCTTTTGAAGTTAACCCACGCTAAGTGTATTTTGGGTATAATGAGTATATTTTGGGCCCGGATGTGTCATTTTTTTTTTTAACACATTTCTTCTTCCATTTGTCTATTTGAGTCTAATCTAATTAAAAAAAGCAACAATGTCAAGTAATGCTTTTAGTTAATTAAATCAGCAACAGAGGTAGTCAGAAAAATTGAATGAGCAAATGATGCAAATGCAACATATGCATACCACATTTAAATAAATGAGTTGCTGATTGTACGTCTGCACTTGTTGCTCATTTCTTGGCCCTTCTCTTCTTTTTTCCTCTCCTCGCATTCGTGAACCTGAAGCAAAGCTGAAGCTGGTGTGTGTTCTGTTTTCTGTCAGAGAAAAATGAAAGAGAGTGTCATTTTTCTTTTCAGCGGCAGACTGAATGTAATTGCAGTGTGTACTGTCAGGAATAAACATTGTCCTCACATGACCCTGTCACTGCTTTCCCAGTAGGTAATGTGCATTAAGCCAATCACTCAGCATTGACAGAGGCAGTGTTCCTAGCCTGCAGGAGAGCACACTCACAAATTTAATCTAGCCATTGAAATGGGGCTCTGCTCCACACACACACAGCAGATACTGCGTCACCACTGTGTAATTGTCTGGATCTTCCCACAAGATAATTCTGCCTCATTTTGCAGAAGCTCGAACATAGACATGAGAATATGTGCTAAAACAAGAAGTCACATTAGGATAGGTTTAGGATTTTTTTTTCCTTCCCTCATGAAAATGTAACCCCTATGGTTTTTTATTTACATTTAATTATATCAAAGTCTTACAGATGAAATCAGCAAGTAAACAGCATCACTTTTTCCTTGAAATATTTTGTTGATGGAGGGATTATTATTTCTAGATTAATCGTCAACTATTTTAATAATAGGTTTCAAGGTTTTTTCATGATTCACAAGTTTCTGATTGTTTTTCTTTGTAAATGTGAATATTTTCTGGTTTCTTTGCTCCACATAACAAAGAAATCATGAAAAGTGAATTATTGTTGTGTGGACAAAACAACACATTTGAGAACATCATTATTTCCAGGTTTGACAAACACTGATCAACATTTTTTTACTTTTTCTTTCTGACATTTCATGGACCAAACGATTACTCGATTAATCGAGAAAATAATCGACAGATTAATAGATTATGAAAATAATCATTATTTGTAGCTCTAGTTTACACACACACACATGCATACATGTTTGATTCCTAAAGGGAAATCCATTCAGGTGCTCGTGTGTCTCAGTTCACTTTGAACCAATAACCTCTCTGCATAACCTGGTGTGAGCTAACGCTACACCTTTTACCTCTCTTCTGACCTAATAACAGCAGGCAACCCGCTGGTGTGCTCAGAGTCTCGCTTCAAGTGTCGAAATGGCCGCTGTGTAGACCGCAGCTTCTTGTGTAACGGCCAGGACAACTGTCAGGACAACAGCGACGAGGAGCTCTGCCTGACGACAGCAGGTAAGTCATCGAGAGTTCAAAAAGGTTCAATTTCTTTTAAGCAGGATATGTTAATGAAATGTATACCCCGACACAAGAAATCACGCACAGGAGTACGGATTAGTGACAATGACGGCTGAATTATAGCAGGTTAGAGAGATTCTTAATCCCTTTGAATGGCCTTTAATTATCAAAGCAAACTCTCCTCTGAATTTAGTTGTTAATGGGCACATTTCACTAAATGGTCAAAAGGTGACCAAATCCAATAAAGCCTCATTCATGCGTTTAAGGGCACTCATCAGCTGTAACCACAAACTAAGAAGGCATTCTGCAAAATCAATCACACTCTTAAGACCCACCCAGTGATTGTTTTCATCAACAACGAACAAAGGAAGGAAGCACCTGCTCTGGAAGACTATAAATGAAGTAAAGGTAAACACAGCAAAGGATTTCCTTAAAGGTCCCATATTATGGAAAATCAACGTTTTAATCATTTAAATCCTTATATTTGGGCATCTGGAGGTTCTATCAGTCGCCAAAGTGTGAAAAAAGATGACTCACTCATGTTTTGTGGACCTCCTCAGTCTAAGTACAGGAGATGAAACACGCGATGTTGACTTCCACATTGGGACGTCACAATGCGCTAAATTCCTTGAATTGTTTTCTCGCAGTGCTCCGCTTTGTCTGTAAAACATGCGAGAGTGCTGGCGAAGGCAACGAAAATCCAGAAAAACCGGAAGTCTGCAAATTCTGCAGTCCGCAAAAAGTTATATTCTTGGCTCCACAGTGCAGCACAGAGTTCTACACAAACTTCCAGCCTCAGAGGATTTATCTGTCCAGTGGATACATGTTATATATGACGGCAATGTGCCTGCTAGAGCCTGCAAATGATCACTTTTCCAAATGCTAACTGCTGTTAGCTCCCAGTAGCCTCTGTCCCTTAAGTTTAGTTTTACTTGACGATGTCTACATATCATATTATTTTTCCTTAGTTTGAGGCCTAACCCTATTTTGCCCTGGTGATCCACTGCCCCTCTGCAGTGGCTCCATGACTGCGTCCAGCTTAATAACCAATAATAAACACCAAAAAGTCAGGGTATATTCACTTTAGCTTGTCCATAGTATGTGCAGATTAATGATGATGTAAGTCATCTGTAAAATTACAGAAGTGGAAATAAAAAATTGTGAAATAAAATAAACAAATGCAAAAATGTAAATAGGTTTTTATGAGCATACAATGACCTGGAAAAAAATGCCACAGCAGCAATAACTTGGAGTATTTATAACAGTTATTGGTGACTTTCAAATGACACAGTAGAAACAACATCATTTGCATTACCATCATATTTTGGGAAGGTTTGGAGATCATAATAACACTGCACATGAACAAACAAGACGCCTTGACATACTGTGACTCACGTTGGCAGACTTTGCTGCACAGCCCATTACGTTTTCTTTCACAGTTAAAGGGAAAAGACTGGAAATATAGCCATCTTTCAATGAATTCACTCCATTCAGAGTCCTTTTGTGCTGTAACACAAATGTGAATTACTTAATGACGAGACCCCTGTCATCTGTTGTGACAAAACTGGAATTTGTTCATTTGATCAGACTCTAACTGTCTAATAGTCTGTGTTTTTTGTGCTTCACGAGGAAAGAAGAAAAGTTTGCTGACAGATAAAACCTGCTGGAAAAAAAAAGCTGCTGTGATTTTATTCTGATAACACTGAAGATTATTTCTCTTCAGTGTCTGGTTGACACAGCATGGAATCACTGGTGTATTGTTGTGTAAAATACAATGCGTTTGATGACATTGTGGTGAGTGTACAGCTCCAGTGTAGCTGAAGGATCAGTGACAGTCAGTCTCCTGATATAAAATCCCAGAGAAATGTTCAATGGCAGGAGCCACTTACATCTGGAGTACCATGATAATTCCTCTGCTTCACTTCTCACTGGCAGCTGCTGCCACTATGGTCCAACAGTCTGCTCCTGTCATCGCTTCAGCCATACTTCCACTGGCAAGCTGACATGATATCTGCCAGCAGTCCAACCCTAATGCGCATAAAACCCCGGGCAACGAAATGTGGCCGACTGTCACTGCTTTTTTTTGTTTGTGTGTCGAGATTTTTTGCTCGTAGAGAAATAAGAGACCTGTCAAAAATAACAAAAATGAAATATTTGGAATATGAAGAAAAAAAGCAAAGATTTGCAGAGAATCCTCAAAATCGAAAACTCAGCCTTATAAACGGGGGGGTGCTTGGCAGAAGTCACATCATAGACTTACAAATCTCAGTGAGACATTTCAGCACCATTTTTGTTTTTCTTCTCCTTCAAACACATTTCTGACACCAAAGCACTGATCAGTTAATGATTGCAGGATTTTCCATTCCCTTGAATATAAAGCGTTTTGCCTCACAGGGGTTTTATTAAATGTCTTTGTAGCTGATTGAGATGCTTCTCAGTCGGCCTCATCTCTTTTTCAGGTGTCAGGTAATATAGTCCAAATAGAGTGTCGTAAAAAAATGCATGATTTTCTTCGTGCAGCCCGAGTAAATGACATTATTTTCATTTTCATTCTTGAACTGTTGCAGTGCACCTGCTTGTGCCCACTGAGTCTGTTTAAATGAGTTGTTATATATTCCCAAGGACTTCCTGTCATCACTGGTTTTATAGTAGAATTTGTATGCATGACGATGCACACAAATGTCCTGAATGTTCTTGTGTGCTGGGAAACTTGCTTATTTACTTTTACTGGAAAAAGTGCAGAGGCGCTTAATGTACTGTGCTGAGCTCTTTGTCGTGTTAGGCTACATAAAATGGAGCTCAGTTTAGTTTAGTTTGTTTTTACTTTCCTTGGTTTGTCACCTACCCCCCCCCCCCCACCACCACCACCACCCTTGGAGAAAGTGATGGCATTGCTGCACTTTGCATTTGCCCTCGTTTTTTCTTCCTGTTTGCACACACTCACACTCACACACTCACACCTTACCATACACTCACCTTGCATTCTGCTGTGACTTTCCCTCAGTCTATAATAAGCACAGACCTGCAGGTGACAGATAAGACGTACAATATCCTCTCTAACCCGCTGGAGTACAGCATTTCCCTCCTCACTTTCTCTCCTGTATCCTCTCCTGCTTCCTGTGTTCACTCCTCTTTCCTTCTTATGCATGACTAATTGCTTCAGTGTATCCACATTTGCATCCACTTGGTCAAGTGACAGGTAATCATGCGCCTCATCAGCAAATATATTATTATGACTGTGTGGACCAGCCAAGGTGTAGATCTACAGAAACCATCCCTCTGGATTGTTGATGTCTCTAGTGTCTGTGTTGTCCATCAGAGTGATTCCGAACAATTTGGCACCGTCAGGCACAAACAGAGCTTGGCAGAACTGTTAACGTTTATCATTTCATTTGTTGTGTAATTGATTTTTTGAAATAGCAGCGAGGTGGCAAAGTGGCAAACAAGTGGCAACATAACAAACTACAATCTTTTATAAATGCACAGTTGCGCACTCATCGCACAGAGATATAGAAGGAGTGGGGACTGGGACTCTGTAACGGAGAACAGAGATAACGAAATGGCACAAACATAATATGGTGAACCAGAAAGGGAGTTGCGAGCAGCAATGAATAGCAATAGGGTGGAAGACGGAGGTAAGCAAAGAGAGTTAGGTGATTTAGTAGAGAATGGCAGGGATTTGGATTCAGTGAAGGGTAGTGATAAGCCGCAAAGATGAGAGGAACATCCATTTCAAGTCGAACCCTGGGGCCCAAGAAGTGTAACTGTGGAAATAGAAATGACATGAAAGCTATAGTTTTGCAAAGAGGAGCCTGTATGGTCTTTGCTCTATCCTCGTCTTCCAGTCTGCATAAAGAGTGGAGTGACAGGGCGCATGTTTGCCCCCGCAACAAAAAAAACGATGTTGAAACACAGCTGGAGGGCGTAGAGAACATGGCTTTAAGATGCTTGCAGAGCCCTCACTGAGAACCAGAGCCTCTCATATAAACACTTTAGAGTCCAGTACATCTGGCAGTGATTCGCTGCATATTCAATTACAAAAACAACTGTAATTTCCCGAGGAAACTTTCTGAAGGTCATGACATTGACAAGTTTAAGAAACCATTAGAAAAAGTGATTAGCACCGCAGTAGCCAACGGCTTTTAAAAAAAAAATGCTACACAATCCATTTTGAGTCATTCATCAAAGGTAAATGATTTAAACTCATCATCATCTCATTACACATTAATTAACACCAGCAGACAAAAAAAAATGTAGATGGTGTGGTGACTGTGGAAGAGTGATGGGGCTGATTCTTGTATTTCTTCCATCTCAGTGAACCTACTTCTTTTTCCTCTTCTGTGAAGCTGCTCTGAAGTTGAGGTAACAGAGGGCATGCATAAATGCTGTGAAGGTAGGAGAACAGAGACTGAGGACTTCAAAAGCTACCAACTGGCTTTGTGCATTTTGGAAGATATGGTGTATTTTCTGTGGACACGAGCTTCAAACGTTTGTTTTGTGTGTGGATTGGAAATGTGTTCGGAAAAGATGCTTTACAATAATTACACCACTGCAAAAAGTGGGGCTAGAGAGAGAACCTGAAGCTAATTTCCATCCATATCATACAACATTTATATCAATGAGGACATAAAAAAGGCCTAAATAAGTCATGAACATGGATGTGCATGGATGTGCCATCTTGAGTCTGTAATTTTGCCGTCTGTGAGATAGCAGATTCTGACAAACGGAGGATCCCTCTTTTTCCAAGCACATCAAGGAACTATACCAGGGAGCATGCTCTTTTTCTTTGTCTGCAGAGTAAGGCCAATTTAGGAACCCAACATTGGACTGAGGGCCGCCAAAGGAAAAAAAAGGAAAAAAAACCAGAAAGAAATCCCATTTGTACTCATTTTTATGACCAGATTTCAGTTCTACAGTTTAGCGTTAAGTAGTATAAGCGTTAATATAATGTAATTTAAGCATTAATATAATAAAGCTTTATAATTTGCAGGGTAATTACCCAGTATTTTGGCCATTGTTCTTACCTTCTAGTTACAGGTTAATACCAAGTAACACATTTCTGTTACCATATATTTACTGGGTAAATAGCTAGTAATTGGGGGCTGTAGCTACCTGCTTATTACCAGCTTATAACCCAATAATACACTAAAATTCACCATATAGAAACCAGGTAAATACCCAGTATTTTTGTTTACACCGATTGGTCTGTATCCAGTAATGTCCAATAAACATTTAACAAGCTTAGTACCTCCTGGATTAAAACTATCAACTGTAATTCAGTGCGGGCCGCCAGAAATGTTTCTGCGGGTCGCCATTGGCCCCCGGGCCGCACTTTGAGAACCAATGGTCTAGTTCATAAAAGGTTTTTTCTAGGACTATGGCAACCAAACTATCGATTATACACTTAAACACACATATTTGAAGTATATTCAGTTTCTGCTACACATTTGACCCATAAAGAATCAAATAACTTAAGGGAATATGAAAACTTGAACAGTCATCACCAGATGACACAATGACAAAAGTAGAAGATAAAAACAATAACAAAAAAATCTAAATTTAGATGTTATACGCCACTCGAGTTGAAAGCCAAGGAGGAGAGATGAGACTTTAGCAGTGGCTTAAATATCTCTACAGTCTGGGCAGTGTGTATATAAAATGGTAAACTGTTCCACAGATTTGGAGCAACCGCTGAAAAAGCTTGATCCCCTCTAAGTTGCAACCTGGATCTAGGAACATCTAAGAGAAACTGGTTGGTTGACCGCAGTGCTCTCGCAGTGGTGTGGATGTTCAAAAGTTCTTCCAAATAAGATGGAGCCAATCCATTTAAAACTTAAAAAGTCGGCAATAAAATCTTAAAATCACTTCTGAAATGGACCCGAAGCCAATGAATGGTTTGTGCTTCTGTTTACCAATATGGCACAAATAAGGGTTAAAAAGATCTTAATTGTGGAGTTAAACTTTTTTAATGTGCACCATGTCCTACCCACATAAGCTGTGTTCCACCAGGTGGAGTGTTTTGGTTCTGTTCAGTCCAGTACGGTGCACTTTTCTTTTCTTTTTTTACATTTCCATTAGGACCCCAACTGTTCCATTATTGGCACCCTTTCCCTTTGGAACCCATCATTATCATTGGCTAACAGGTCCTCAAAGAACTGCACGATTTGACAGTTAATATTTGTCTGTCCCATGATTACATCGTCAGAACACTGGTAGCTGACTTTTACTGGTTTGATGAAAATGATCCCACCCAACAAACGTGTTGGATGGGAAATGATGGAGACCATGACTGTGTGTATTAGCACTGTCCACTGTCTTTTGCACATTTCGGTACACCTTTCAGTGACAATGTTGTCAGAAGAATTCATATTTTATTCATGTTAATTGTCAGAGCCCAGAAGAAGATAGAAGAAAAAATAATATGCAGTATATGAAACATAAATAGAGCATAGAATATTTGCACAATTCATGGCTGGCTTGAAAGTCAAATTAACTACATAATGAATCAGCAGAAAATACTGATCATAAAAAAATCTTTTGTAGAAAATCAGCAAGTATTAAATACTGGAATGGACATAAGTGTTAAAAATGCATTATAAGCATTTGAAAGTCTGACATCCTGGTGCAAAACCAAAAAGAGTAAGAGATGGTATCTGGTTGAAATGTATAAAAAGGTCAGTTTGTTCAGAATCAGGAACAATTTCGCTCTCAGCCTGGACTGGTCGATCCCATGTACAATTTTGAACTGGATGAGGCAATGTTTGCACACATTTGACTCATTTTAACAAGTTCCTTTCAATAAAGCGCCACAGTAATGTACAAGCAAGCTTTATTTTGCCCGACATCGCCATGTATTCTCAAGCGCTCTTATTCCACACAGACAGTAAACTGTGCAATATGCAATTTCAACTTCCCCTTTGCTTATGTACTGTATGGAGCTTTCTGTCCCTCAATTTTAAACTCCAGGGATGCTCCCCTCCTACAGTGAGTAATCTGCAGCTTTCTATTTGTCATATCCTCCTAAGGCTGTGTAAGAACTGCTCGATAGATCCACCGGCTCTGCGTCTGCTAAATTTGCATAAGCACCATGTATTCAATAACCTGTCTTAACAGCCCTGCCATTCACGGGACGACTAAACAGCATGACTGTGTGTGCGTCGTGTGCATGTGTCCTCTGACAAAGCAGTAACTCCTGCCTCTCCATTAGAGTCACCACTAAACAAGAAATTAATATACTGCCAGTTTGATATAAAAGAACAAAGAATGCCAGGGTGATGAAAAGTCCCATAGTTTGCATTTAGCAATAGCTTCTCACACAGCCACGTCCTCCTTCGTAGACTGCGGCCAGCAGATTAAAATGACAAGTTAATCCCAGTGCATTTTTTTGTGGCGGAGACCATATTTAGCCCTGAGATGTTGATCTACTCATGCCCTTCACCAGCAGCACTCCGGAGCACTGGCAGATAGAGTAAGGTGTGGGAGGGAGCGTGAAATGGCGTACGGGAACATAATGGTGTGGGAGAGAAAAAGCAACGGTGCCAGTTTATCAGAGCCAATGCGCACTAGATGGGCACAAACGGGGGGGAACGTCACCGCCGCCCATGCATGTGAACTCTGAAATGTACAGTTTTGGTTTTCCGTTGGCCCTAAAGCACGTTCGTGGAGCAGAGTTGAGGGCCTCTTGGCAGCTGGTTTGCAGGACAAGGCCAAAAAGTTGGCAATATGTTTTTTTTTTTTTGCCACTGGCTTCAGTGAACAGTAGATAGAATCATTTTTGCGAGCACATTTATAGATTTAGCAGGCATAACGTTGGAGGTCGTGTCACTGCAGCCTTTATAATCTACACTATATGTGTTATATTTTGTGTCCTTATGTGAAAATGAATCCCATATATCTTTGTCATCCACCCATCCTACTTTATTTGTTACCTCACTTTTCTGAAAAATAAACACTGCACATATTTGTTTAATCTTTTATTCATTGTTATTCCCTCTCTCCCAGTACCAGTTCTCTCTGAGCCTCTGTTGTTCGAGGGCCTCGTTGCCATTGGCAATAGCTACACGGGGGGGGGGGGATCACTCTCGGGACCAGAGTGTGCATGAATCATCTCCGTCCATGAATCAGGACCTGTCAGCCGTTGCCTTTCAGGCTCCAGTAAATTAACAATCTCTCCCTCCCAAACATCTCCTCATTCAGTCACCATGGTGATGGTGGTCAAGTGACAACCTGCGCCCACTGGCTAGCTGAGGAATTTTACTCAGAACAATAGCTCTGCTGTTGGTACTGGTCAGAGTTGTACTTTGAGCCAGGGTACTTTTGTGTTTGTGTACGTGTGTGTCTGTGTGTGTGTGCACTAGTGATTTCACTTTCGATCACTATTTTCTTGAAACGATTCTATCTTAGTAGCTTTTTGCCTTGATGAGTCCATAGAAAGTCCACATTTGTGGTTATGGTTGATAAAGCTCGAGGTTCAAACTCTGGTTGTGCCTCCTTGATCTACAGTGTTGTTACCCAGCCAGAAACAATGAATCGTGTTCTGTGGTATTAGTTTGAACTGCCATGTTGCTCGAGCGACACCGTTAAATGGAAATCCCTGAATGGGACGTAAACAAGTTCATCAGCTCACTGATTTGTGCTCCTACAGGCATCACATTTGCATGAGAGAGTGTTAAACCGTTGCCACGGCGGCAGCATTTTCCTGCTCCTTGGACATCGTGTTTGAAAACATGCCTCCCTTTGTTGCCCCTCAGTGTTCTCTCACTGGTTGGCTGACAGCAGAAAGAAAGTGAGATCACAATGTAAAGTGTGCAGTTCTTGACTCTTTTTAAGTCTTTACCGTTTATTTATGTCTGTAGCTTTGTGGAGAACATGTGCATGCCTTCTTGGTATTATAGAAACTCCACCCAGGCTCACAAGGTCATTAACTTTCTTGAACAATGTTCCAAAAAAAAAAATGAAAAGGTGTTGAGGGTGCACCAATCCAGATATGGACTGTATGTTGTTCTCCCTGCTACCTTCCTCACAAGTTGTGAAGTATTTCTTAGGCTACTTTGTTTTTTTTTTTTGCAAAAGCTTAGAGATGACTAATTCTTTAAGTCTTTAATGGGATCATCATGTAGTGAAAGAAACTTAAAAGGAAATTTTAATCACCCATTGTTTTTTTTGGTTTCCCTTAGAAATGTTTCCACTAGTTTGCACAATATTCTTTTTTATCTGAGCTCATTGTGGCCTAAGAGAAGAGAAAAGTGCTGTGATTGCGTTTTTAAATTGCCAACCAACTTCAAAATGAAGAAAACTGTTGAACCAAAGTGAAGAGATGCACTGAAATGGTTGTAGTTCATTTCCTCCAGATAATCTTTTTTTTCTTCCTTTCTAATGCTCTTGTCAAATGGAAGCAGTCGGTAACATTACAAACTCAAGTCTGCAAGAGTAAATCTTAGGTGTAAACAAGATTAATAAAATATGAATGTAACACAAACATAAAATAGTCAACAAAGGTATTAGGTGCTCCATTTCATCATACATTGCTCAGCCCAAAAAAAAGTATTTGTTGGACAGCCTGAAGCTGTGTTTGCAACTTGCATTGCTGGGGCATCACTTTGATAAGCTTATGCAATGTCACAACATTTATTTCGATACACAGTTGCATTATATTTCACCAGGATTTGTTTTTATAATGGAGTTAGACTGCTGTGTTAAGTCTTTTCTAGCACATCCCAAACATTCTCAATTGAGGTACAGTGTGTGGGCATTTGGGGCCAATTCCAATTCCTATCTTAACCCTCAATCTTAACCCTCAAGCTCAACCCTTAATCTTAACTGGCCCTCAAAACCAAGTGTTGAGGGTTATTTTGTCACTTAGAAATGGGACACCCCTTAAATGCAGCTACGTCTTCAGACTGTGGGGGGCAGAATAACGCGAAAGCTGCGTCCAGTCTGTCAACTCCAAAAAAGAAGAAGAAGAACACATTTACTTCATGATTATTTATTACGATCCGTTTGTCAGTCAAGTTATTAGGTTGTCAGTTAGTTATAAGATGATACTCATACAAATACCACAACCACGGACATATTCAGCTGACAGTTACCACACAAAAGTAAACGATAGCAAACGATCGCTTGTCCGCACCGGCCGGCTATTGACAAAAGATCGTAAAATAAAAATAAATACGCAACAATGACGTCAGTAATCCATAATATGGGCCTAAACTAAGATAATACAATGGTTTTCATAATTTTTATATCTCTATTAACAAAGAAAATACTTAATTTGTAGGGCGCTCGCTTCGCTGCTTTCAACGCCATCTTTCTTATGTGAAAACACGCAATGCATTCTGCGTTTGGGAGCAACCAAGGGTGGTCTCGGAAAATCTGAATATTGAGGGCGATACAGCCCTTAAACTCGCCCCTCAACTTAATTTTTCTGAGAATCGGGACAGCACTTGCACTAGAGGGAGCGCGCATTTTTGAGATTGAGGGTTAAGCAAGGAATTGGAATTCACCCTTGGTCTGGTCACAGCTTGAGCCTGATTAATCCTGGGATTGTCGTCTTGGAATGTGCCTGTAGAACAAGGTTATTCAGTATATTTAAGTTGTCAACTTAATTTATTTTTTGGCACATAATGGTGCTGATCCTGACTAACTGAAGCACCTGAGCATTGTTCGGTTTGATTCTTGTGTCGGACGTTACGTGCATGCCTCTTCAAATGACGACACTCTGACCAATCAGTGGCCCATAGTCTGACGACAATGTGCATAGTATCAGCTTAGCTTGCTTGGAACCTCACTAGTGCAGGTATTAAAAAAAATTGCAGAGGTGAGGCCAGGCGAGCCGGGACCATGAAATGGAAAAGCTGGATTAGCAAGTATAATTATGTTATTTCTGTCCGTTCTTTGCCACACTATCAAGCTACAAAATCTGTTTGTTGTTGTGTCTCTGGTGTGATGTGTGAGACAATAAAACATTCCTCAGTCAGCTGATGGACTGTCTCTTACTCCTTACATCCTGTAAAGAGGTTTATGTTGCCAAATCCATGCTTCAGTTCTCTTTATGTGACATGGACAGAGACACTGTCAGCTTCCCCTGGACAGTTTATAAAGCAAAAAAACACATCAGCCTGAATCTGGATCATCTGAATAACTATCAGGGATTTTAGGAATTATTTGGAACATGAATTAGGAATAGTCTGACAGTAACTGTATTGCATTAATTATTCGGGGCAGCGTTATGCCCATACATACGTCTGAAGTCGCTATATACCACAGTGGTGTGCAGCTATTAGGTGTAAACTGATATACACCCATAAGTGATGCATTAGGTGTCAGTCAGCTCTCAGTCTAATGGGCCAGAGTTATTTCCTGCAAATGCATTATTGCTGCCAATACACACGTGGCATGGTGGAGCTGGAGGTGTTGCTCGACAGAGAAAGATGCACTGCAGTTATTAAGATGTGTAGAATGCTAACATGAGAGTGTGTGCATGTACGGTATGTGCTTGGTGCTCTTTGCGGGTTTCCATCAAGCAAATACACAAAGAAGGAAGGCTCAAGATGCATGCAAGAAAAAGAAGAGTCCTTCCTTGGAGAAGGAAAATAAGAGTCAGAGAGCATGATAGACAGAATTGTGAGAGGACAATGTAGCAGAAAAAGGGATGCGAAGCACAAGGGTGAGAGTGATAGAGAGTGTAACGGAAGCTGACGGAGATGAGGGATTAGGGTGAGTGGCAAAGCCACATGGGGAAAAAAAGATAAAAAGAAAAAAAAAAATTCACTGGATTCATTGTGTAAAAAGACAGGGAGTCCAAGGAAAGGACAAAGAGGCAGAGGCAGTGGAAACGGTCGCTGGGGAAGAGGTCACGGTTGCTGGTAGAAACAGAGAAAAACCACTGTGGACTGTGAAGAGGGGATCAGAGTGTGGGGAAAGATAAGTAACCAGGGCACCAGGCAGAGAAAGGAATACGCTGGCAGAAAAACTGACTGACAGGTGCGGGAAGCAAAGGTACGAGCGGAACAGAGAGGAGCACTGGGGAACGGATAACAACAAAGTGAGCAATCAGGATTAGGATGACGGGAGTCGAGCTCGAAAAGTGAGGTGGGAAGGAAACACAGCGGGGTCTGACAAACGTGTGGACAAAGTGAGGGGAAGAGAATAGTGTGTATGATGGTGGCGAGGGAGTGGAGAGATGAGAGTAGACCTGTAGAGAATGATATTTAGTTGGAGGTCAAAGTGAATAGGGAGTCTTGATTGGTCTCTGCATGCAACAGTGGACTAATTTATGGTAATTACTGGGTTCTGCTCAGTCTTTCTCAATTGCAGTCTTTTTTTTTTCCCACTGCCCTCTCACTCCTTTCTCTGTCTGACTCACTCTGCTCATGTACCATTAACCTCCCATCAGCATCTCACAGTTCTGATGGTTGACTCCAGTCTCCAGCCTCTCCTCATCACTACTTCGCACTATTTCACCTCCTTGTGACCCTTTGTCTTGTCTCCTCTCGTCACGGGGCTTTCATCTCTCGCCTCCATTCTCTGCCCTCACATGCAGCCTCTGCTGTCTCTCACTCGCTCGCTTCTTAGTTTGCGCGGTACTCGCATATGGACGCCCACATGCCAGGGGCATGTTAAAACCATGCTGGAGATTAAGAGTGGGTGAAGTTGGAGGGGGAGGGAGGGAGGGAGAGGCAAGAGCGATACAGTGAACAATGAAAGAGCTTTTTGTGGTGTTTTTCACCCTTGGTCTTTCTCTTAAGTAGCTTTGTTTGGTGGATGTATTATGTATAAAAGGAAGGGACAAGTGTGCCTGCAGGAAAAATTCAAATGTACTGGTACACATGTACTCTGAACAATGTCCTCTGAGTGAATACAAATGTTGTTTCCAGTCAGAATAAATTGCATTCCAAAAAGAGACTTGTTAATCAAACTTTTTTAGGACACATCAAAACGATTACTTTCACTGTCAGTGTGGCAGCAGCACCCATCATCACATCTCTGCATTCAGCGAACATTCAGCACAGTTTTTTTTTTATTGAATGTCATGTACTCCCCATAATGACTTAACGGGGACATTTGGATGTAAAATTGAACAGCTGAAACACTTTTGTGTTTCAGCTGTTCAATTTCAGCTGCTACACTGTTTGTTTAGTAGTCGGATCGTTTGGCAGTACATGGGTTCACCACCAAGCTAAACACTGAACGATAACAGAATAGGAATAGAAATGAGACCAAAATGGAGTAAAAGTTCTGCCCTGTATGATAAACTTTACATCACTGTGACCCAATGTAATGGTAAATGTTTTTTGTTTTTTTTATATAGCGCTTTTCCAGTCTTGATGACCACTCAAAGCTGCTTTACGCAATTATGCAAATTAGGTGATGACGTCATTTAGCAACTTCGAACTTATCGTTCATTTATCGTTATCGTGGTGATCTGCTCAATATACCGTGATATTGATTTGAGGCCATATCGCCCCAGCCCTACGCTGCCGGCACAGCCGTCAGGAGCCACGTGGGGTTCAGTGTCTTGCCCAAGGACACATCGGCCTGTAGAATCGAATCGAACCCACAACCGTTGAATTGAAAGACGACTCGCTCACCCACTGAGCCACCGTCGCCCCGCGTATAGCCAACAATCTCACACGAAAGCACTTGACTAAGAATGTGTGATTGTTTGCACATCATGTTGAAGCCTCTAATTGTCAGGATTATCTTGTCAACCCTTTTTTTTTTCTACATTTCTAATTGTGAAACACTTTCTTTATGTGCCTTTGTTTTTCTGTGCTGAGCTATAGGTGATTTCTTCCCAGATTATGTCTAATAGCCATGGATGATAAGACCGACTGGCTGTATTCCTGAGAGATGGCTCGTGAGTGATGTTTTGTAGTTGCTAGCCTAGTTTCTCAAAGCAAATTCTACCACTTCTGTCAGTCTACTGGGAAACATTTAAGCCATGCATGAGAGTATAGAAATAGCTTTAGAACTGCAGTGCTCTATAACTTCATTTTCATTTTATCCAAGAATGTATTAAACCATTGCTTATTTAACACGTAGCACCAAAATATGTAATTCTCCTCTGAGACACTGTAAATGTGCTCCTTTAAATCTTTATTTGTGCTTCAAAGTGAAATGCCTCACATAGTTTGCGGATAAACTTTTCATGGCATTCTGAGTGTATGAAGACAAATAATGATTTTTTTAGCTTGAGCCTTTGTGCCTTTCCTGCTTTTCGCGTGTGTAATTACATCAAGCCGTGCATCATCACCGAACCTACCTGAGTCGGCTGCACAATATCCCTCTTTTCCACAGTATCATAATACTCCCCTAGGCTACAGATGATGCATGGGCGGAAGCTGCATTATTAATTAGACGGGCACCAAGTTAACTCGGCTGCACTGTGTGCTGCAGCTTCATGTGTGGTCTGTCTCATTTGTGGTCGTGTGGGTGGGAGATCCTGTTTCTTTGTTGCAGAGTATATGTGCACACACGTCTGAGCCCTGTACTGACGGATAGGATCATCAATTAATGCACATATTTTCAAAAAAGCCATAATTATAAGGGACAGGCAAAGGTGTATGTGAGACCGAGTAAATTGATGGGGATAAATTATATGGGTAATGATGCCGCGCTGTACGTTCATGCATACCCATTACTGTGGATGTCTAACTCATTAAAATAAAACTCCTGCTGAGAATAAGACGTAAAAAAAAAAGGGAACGGTTGGTACAGCCTGAAAATAAAGACACCAGGGAGAGAGAACGCAAAACAAATATTCATAAAGTGTTTAGTGATCAAACGTTGGAAAGAAGTTTGTCAATAAAGATTGACAAATAACTCAAGGCAGTGTGTGAATGAGGGGACGGAATGGAAAAAGAGATCTTGAACGAGTACGCTGTGTAGCGGCAAGGTTAGAGGAATGAATGAATCAATTTCTCCCACTTTCCCTTTGAGCCCAATTGCTTAAATTCAATGTTATATATAATTATAATTTCTTCAAATTTATAAGCTAGGTAAATATTTCTTCAGCAGTGATAGAATTTAAAAATCCAGACAAAATCCATAATTAGTATGAGCATCATACTAATCACAGCATGTTATCATCGGTTGATTTTTTTTTCCTGCCTTGAGACATCTTGAGTTTTTTCTGATTTATTTCAGTTTGATCCACAGAATTCTTTTTGTTGTTGTTGTTGTTGTTTTAAATCAGAAGTGGTTCTTAATTTAGAAAAAGGCTGGAGAGCCCCCGCTGTATAATACATGCATAATTGATTTTTTGGAAACATTGATCCTAATTGTCTGTGTTGTGTTAACAGCGTTTCCCTTCAGCGACAGGACTTTTGTTCTATTTTCTTCTGCATAATGAAGCCGTGGGGTTTTTTTTTTTTCAAGTAGCCAAGAGGAGAGGTGTCAATGCATGTTCACAAGACATCTTCACCAGCGATCAGATATTGCTGTAGAGTCTTTTTGGACTTCAAGAGGAAGCCAGTCAGCTATTTCCAGTCGCCGCGCTTCACTTGATGTGCAATCCGCAGGGTGCGAAAAAAGAGGGTGACAGACGAGAGAAGGATTGAGATGCAGTAATAGCTACCGTGGATGCAAAGAGAGACTACACAGAGATGGTGACATACTTACCATACCTTCTGGTGCGGCAAACTAAGATTCCTGCTGGGATTTTGATCAATTCGCTTTTCGTTTTTTTCCCTGCGCTGCTTCCGAATGTGGCTTCAGCTCGCACAGCATGACCAGTATTTTTGTTCACAGATCTGCTGCAAACCTGGCTTCCCATATGAAAAAAAAGGTCATGACTTTGTTAAGACACATTTATCTCAGGAACTGCTCCAAAAAAAAAACAGCCTTATCTGTGACCTCCACACACCAGGCTGCCTTTAGGCATGGATCCCCTATCTCGCCTTGCTTCTTCATGCCGAGCTGTCACACTTAGAGTCAATATGTACAAGCAGCATGACTGACCATCATGCTCTGCTTCTTATCGCTGAGACAGAGCCCATTGATTCCGCTCGAGCTGAATACAAGAGATATGAGAGCAAGCGATGGACCTTCCAGTGGGCTGTGTTGGTCTGTTGTTTGACTGATAAAAAAGACACAGCGGCTCCTTATGCCTCCACCAGCCTGACCAGTCCTATTGTTGAACGAGAGGGGATTAGACGGCAAAATGGGCATGAGGGGGTTTTGCTCTGCTTCTTAACCTGAAGATGAAAAAGTTTGAGGTGCAGCAAAGGGAGGATTGGCATTGTTGGCCACTGATTTTAGCCCATTTTTTTGGTGTGTGGGTGTTGTACAGTATATGTGTGTTTAATGGATGAGCCAAAATGATATTCAGTTTCTTTTGGGCCGATACTGGTCACTGGACCAGATCACATCTGATACGATTCAAAAACCTTAAATATCACATACATGCTCCACTGAGCACATGTTTTTTTTAAGGCAGACATGCTCCAACAGCACTTGAACAGATTGTGAGTTAGGAATGCACATGTCTACCATGCTGCATTGATCATGTAAGTTATGTTGATTCAGAGATAAATACATTTGTGTGATTTATAAATAAAGATTTATATCTGTTTTTTGTTTTTTTTTATCCCTCTCAATCTTAATGCACATCCTGACCTCTCCTATTTTAGCTGAGAATTATCGTAGCATGGCTTGCCAGAATAAAGTGGAACTGTGAGGTGGATGTGGGGGAGCTGCCGAGCTGAAATCTCCGTACCTTTAACAGATAAAAGTCTCGAGCATTCTGTCTTACCTCCCCTTTGCAGTCAATGTCATATCCCAGCCTCAGTGCATACTAATGGTTGCAGACAGTGAAGGCCACATTATACTTCTCCGACTGTGTAATGCGTTATCCGACTGCGTGACCACAGAGACCCCTCGAGCCTTCATACTTCTGCGTCGTGGACGGATACGCGCTGCAATTTCCCGCCCGATCAGTAGGGGTCGCTGCGCAAGGTTGTTTTTGGCTACTGTGAGCAATGGCGTCCGAGAGAGAAAGACTGTTGTTGTTGAAACAGTGGCCGTTTCTCTCTTTTCTGTGTCACGGAATGCAGTTTTAAGATAATTTGAGGCGAGAAATTGGCCATTTAGAGTCTAAACATGTGCTGTGTGTGTTAAGATATGACGTATTTATAGTTTGGCAGCGACGTTGTCGGCGGTGATCAGCTCCGCCTCTGTGGACGCTCGGTGCGCACTGTGAGCCGGCACAGAGCAGCTTCGCTCGGCCTGTCCTGAGGACCAATCGCAGCCCTTGCTGTCTCCGTTGTCCCTTGACGGAGTGACGGACACTTACAAAAATATTTTGTGCAGTCGTAGGAGTATAAATTGGGCTTGACAGTGCATACAGTACACATGGATTACTTAACCAGGATACTACTTGTATTTCTCATTTCCATCTTGTATCATATATTTTTTACTAGGGGTGAAAGTGTTCATATTCCAGTTATTAGATTGGATACGTTTCATGTTTCGTGTTGTGACATATAAAATGTTATTGTTCACAATCTGTCTGGAAGGACAGCTGAAGATAACTGATTAATAACAATATGGCTCATTACAGAATTTCATTGGGTTGAGACATGGTGAGATTCTACTGTTATTGAAAATGAAATTGTTTTGATCGTATGTGGTGCTTGTTTTCACATGGAGTTGTACAGAAGAAAAACATCAGTATGCCCCGATAGAGGCAGCTTAATTTCTTATTGACTTTGTTTTACACACACAAACTAGTTGTTTTGTGTACTGAATCATTAGAATCAGTTAATTAAAAAGATATGTTCACAGAATCTCTCAGTACTTCTTGCATGACCGGAGCACAGACTCCATCTGAGGGTTGTGATATGGCTCGGCGCTCACGCTCGCTGGCTTTCGGCAGTGCTGTTGCTAAATACACAAGACTCTGTTAAATATTGAGATTTTAGACATTTCCCTCGCTAAATGTTGGAGATTAACGCATGTTTTTTTCAGGATTTTCGAGTCTTTTTAATTGATCCTACGGTTCAGCATTGTTCGGTTTGATTCTTGTGTCGGACGTCATGCCTCTTCCTTTGACGGCACTCACGACCAATCAGTGGCGGGCTGTATGATGACGTCACGCGTAGTATCATCTCAGCTCACTTGGAACCTCGCCAGAGCAGGTACTAAAAAAAGTACCAGGTACTCATGGAAAAGCGAAATAACCATGCCGTGCCGAGGCGAGTCAAGTCACCCTGGGACCATTTAGTGGAAAAGCTCCATGAATTGACCGTAGGAGTGTGAGAGTGAATGGATGTTTGTCTCTGTATGTGGCCCCTGTGATGGACTGGCGATCTGTCCAGGGTGTGACCTTGCCTTTTGCCCTGTGTCAGCTGAGATTGGCACCAGCGTCCCCCGTGACCCTCATGTGGAGGATAAAGTGGTAGATGATGGATGGGTGGAGTTATTGCATCAGAGCATAGTGATCTTTTTTTTTTTTTTTTTTTGCTACAGTGGCAGTAATACTCTGCTGTATTGTATATTTCTGCATGCTTGATTGTAAAGGTATTAGAGGTTGTTTTTGTCTGTGTTTTCTGCAGTACATGGTTTTGAAAAGACATTTCAGTTTCATTTGAAGGCTCACATTACAATTACATTTTGTTCTGTTAAACTTCTCTCTACTTGGCCTGATTTTACTTATTTTATTATTAGCAGGTCCAGCTAAATGTAGCAGTTCACTTAAATTGTGTTTTCATGTTACGTACCACTGTCACATTCACGTTAGATAAATGTCAGACTGACTGACATGCAATTTGCATTGATTTTGGAAATATGACTTGTGGGTTATTGTCAAATTAAATGTTGGTTTAAAAAGGGAAAAAGATTGACGTTTATCAATATTAAATTATCTATAAATGGAAAATGGCAATAAAGCTGACTCGAAATGCAAAATGATCTGGCACCCAGGTTTCGCGATACAGATTGTGAAATGATTCAGCCCTGATTCTAACCTACAGTACTAAACTGGCAGATTTTGCTGTAATTTATGAGAATGACAATTAATCATATGTCACTTATGTGATTCCGTATTGTTATTGATTATAGATTATTATAATAAAAAACGACATAAATAAATACTCTATTCATCCCGCAGAAGTAAGATCTCGGAAAACCAAATCAAGTACTTTCAAGTGGAAGCTCACTCCCAATTTCCTGTATGTGTGTGTGGTTTTATTGAGTCTCGGTGTTGACCCTGAAACTTCTGCATCACTAACAGTCCAATTCAACTTTATTTATCCCAAAGGCATTTTTTGTTTTGGGACAAGTAGAAAAAAGACAAAAGCAGGCTACAGATGTCCTCTGGTAAACATCCACAAAAACACAACACAATAACCGATCTGTTTAGTTGCACTTAGTTAAAGTGTAATAATCGCTTGAATGATGGTACAGTGAAAAACATAATAAATATTACATTTTAAACATCTCTTAACACTTGTTTGTTTGGGAACATTCAACTCTTTTTCAACCTGGAGACGACTTGAATTGCGGTCACGTTCATTTCCTCTGAAGTAATTGGATGTAAACACCCAGTTAAAATTATGAAACTCTTGCTTCTAATTCTCTGTGCAAAACTAAAAACAAATAGTTTTTTTTTTTTTCTCCGCCACACAATAGATTAGAAAAAGACTGCATATTTGTGTGTCATCATTTTTCAGTGCTGATACAGTAAACTGCAGCACAGCAGCCGTTTAACCTGCTTTAATCTCCTCTGCAGACCTGACAGCAACCAGTGCACTTTGTGACAAATGCAGCTGGTGAAACTCTGAGTGGCAGCTTGAGAATGAACGATGGCTGAACTGCAACTTGCGTGATCAATAAACCTGACATCTACACTGGAATTACACACACACACACACACACACACACACACACCTTAAAAGAAGCAGAAATAACCATGCACCAGTTTGACTGCCAGCTCCCGTCAGAGAGTTGGATAAGTGCTCGCAGTTTAACTCACAGTTCTGTGTTGTGACAGTAGTGACAGCTGTTACAGCAGAATGTGAGAGGAGCATTTTTGTACAATATCTTGGCTCTTCTTCTCTTCTTACCACGTTGTGCAACTTAGCATTTTTGGTAACTGTTACAATTTATGTTAAGATTTATTTATTATATACCTGTCAAAACAAGAGTTTTTCTTATTAGTGTTTTCAACAATGCTATGACATTGGGGATTTACAGTTTTTCCTCAATTGTTTATATATTATCAGAAAGTGTTGCTCAATTTGTCACAAGGGATTTCACAAATCTCATGCAAAATGAAACGCAGCCCTCAAAATCATGGTGTTGCTATATGCTCAAAGGTAGGGTTGGAGATCCTGGAAAAACAGTTAGAGCATTCTACATTTTGAATTCAAAGTCCAAACCCCTTTCTTCAGACTTCCCTCCTAAGCTTTGCCTCCAGAACACAGGAACATGCATTGAACACAGATTCACGAGCGCTGCGCAGCTTCGGTAACTTTCTGTACTTTTCTGTGACAAAATATGCCAAACAACAAATACTCAAGTCAACCTACCTGTCCAGTAGAAACAGGGCCACCATGGCATCATTTTGCAGCCCTTGTTGTCGCCACCGTTCAAACACAGCACCAATGTTCACTCTGGTCTTGGATGGCTCTGCATCAGCCTTTTTCTTGGCAGTAGCTTTCCCAAAAAACGTCTTTTGTTTGCAACCAACAGCGGATCCTCTTGGTCCGGGCACATCCGGTTGTGTGCATTGTACCGCAGAAGAAGAATAACGTCCGTTGTGGAGGTTTTTCACGAGCGACAGTGTCTTCTGACTCTGGGTCTGACCCGGGTCAAAGTCATAAAAGGGACTACGGCGGGGAGTTGTGACCAAACTGTTTTTAAACGTTGTTAAAACAATGTTTTGATAATGAGTAGCAGTGCATCCACCGTTCCAGAGGGGGGAGCTGCACTTCTGAGAGCTGGTGTGCTAATTATGTCCCTTCCGGGTACTGGCCAATCACAAGACAGTTGGGAAGGCTCTACACTGGCTGGCCAATCACAACACAGTCTGTCTTCTGGGTGTGAGATTTCAGTCTGAAACACCGCGGCTGAGGAGAGCGTCAGTAAGGAGAGATTTATATCGGCTCTTTTACAGCAACTAGGAGGTTTTTGACCAGAAAAACAAGTTAATGTATGTAAGTAGACCTCCATAACTCACATATATGTGCAACAGGACCACTCTATGTGAGCTTTAAGTAATACGGTAAAAAAATGTTCCAGGAAATTATTTTCCATCCCACCTTTAAGTCTTATAGAGAGATCAATACAAAACAGGCCATGTTGCATATTCAAGTGTGTGGACCTAAGTGAAGAAGCATAGGGTTTCTGTCCCAAAATAGGATATACAATACTTGTACAGGCAACACAACATTTCTACTATGTAAGTACAAGGAGTAACACTGCAAAGAAAATAAGTGCACAGCTGTGCCAAAAGACACATTTAGTAGAAGTCACTTGAGGTCTTTTTTATACTTTGACACATGGTTGAAGTGTGCTTCTAATTAGGTTTTGCACTGGTGCAACATTGTCTGAGACTAATTGGTAATCAGAGTGTTTGAGTGAAGGTCGGCGTTTCTAGGTGAACAGAGTGAGCTCAGTGAGGCTTTTTGTGTCCAGAGATTTGCAAAAGTGTGATTCAGAATGATATATGAATCAATGGAATTATGCTTACAATTTAGCATTTTGGAGGCACGCTGTTGATATATGAGCTTCACGTTTTCTGAACTGTGTGTGCATGGCTCCAGTGTTTGTGTGTATAAAATGGGGAAAAACTAAAAATTACACCTCCATAGGTTTCTTCCATCTTCCCGCTAGATTCAATTAGTGATTAAAAAGAATAAAACAATGAACTTCTGCAGCTTTTAATCGTGCCTATTAAAGATGCTCTAGATCAAACATACGGCCCGCGGGCCAGAACCGGCCCACCAGAAGGACCAATCCAGCCCGCAAGATGAATTTGTGTAAACTACTGTTGTGAGAATGCTGTGGCCCCTTTAAGAGCCGGGTGGGCAGCGCTGTATGTGTGTGCTCCTAGAGAGAAATGTTGTGTTTCAAGCCTGCTGAGAGAAATAAGCGCTCAGATTCTTCCAGATCAGAGTGTCTGCCTGTTCATCCCCTATTTGTAGCAGTAAGGGTGTTAACCTGGAGCAGCCACACTTCAATATCTCCCCAGCGCTTCCTTGCCCACTGTTCAGAAGCAGAGCAGGAAAGTTTACACTACATCGAAGACCCTGCGACCCTGGGGTCGCATTTTTATTAGCTCCCATTTTAGTTTCAGGAATACTACATACATGGGTAGTAAAAATAATTTCTAGATCTTGACATGTTCTAATCATACGTGACATACATGTTTAGTTTCAGATACCTGTGACTAAATGAGCTGTACCTTTGTAGGTCCACAGAGTTGCAACACAACTGTGCAAGTGGGGAACTTAAGCATAACGGGTTCAGTTCTTTCATAATATGTTTTATGAAAAGATTCATTAAACTCAAAACAAAGGGAAACCAGTGGAGTTCTTGTTGTTTATTGGTTATTATGCTGTTATTCTACTCCAGCCCACTTGAGACCAGACTGCTCTGTATGTGGCCTCTGACTTACAATGAGTTTGACACTCCTGCTCGAGCTGTAAGGGATGAGAGACAAAGGAGACAACTCCTTCTTTGCAATCTCCTTCTTTATTATGGGTACTTCTGGATGTCGTCCAGCAGTAGAATACTTACTTTTGTACTAAAGCCTCATCTAAGCTTTAGGTAAATGTCGGGAATACATTGTCTCCATCATTGATGTTAACAATCTGAGATCTGCACACAGGAAGAATTATTCTGCTTCTGCAATAACTAACAATGAAAAAGACACTTAAAAGGTCCAGTGTTTCGTGCTACTTTCACACTTAAATCAGCAAGTATAGTCGATTAACACCCCTGTACGTCACTCGTGTAAATTGTGATGTCAAGAACAAACCATGTAGCTCAGTGAAAATGTTCCAGTGGTTGCCATTTATCTTGTCTTCAGTCCCTCGTTCAGTCAATTTTGATGAGTGATGAGTTAACGATGAATATTGAGCACTGTCCCAAGTCGTAAAAGCCCCTTGCTTAAACTGTATAAAAGGCTTAGTCTAAGGCTACAAAGACCAAATGTTGTTTTAGTTTTAAAAAATGCACAAACATATTTATTGTCATTTAATTCAAATTCTGGCAATAAACCCACCTAAATGTTACACTCTAGATCTTTAAATTACAGTTAAATTACTGTGCATCAGCAGCAAGCAATGACTGAACCAAGGCTCATTAAAGAGCAGTAGCAAGAATTTAACTAAAAAGAAGCTGGAGTTGTTTTAAAACTGTGAATATTTTAGAGAATGTTGGACTGTGTGCTCCATCAGGAGGTAATCACTTCCAACATTCTGCTGCCCCTGCCAGACTTTTTTTTAGTAATTGGGCTTGTGTGCTGTATCTGAAATAGTCTCCAAAAAGCTATGTGACAGCATCTTTTGCTGCTCAACTTATCATCCTCGGCATCAAACAATCTCTGTCATCATATTTTTTGGCCAGGGTGCCTCTGGCACCATTAACATGATAAATCCAAAGGTAATGGACAGAAAATCTGCTTTACTTATAACTCTCTCGATGTTAAAGATGAAATACGCTCGTCCACTGTCTCTCCAAAATATTTGTGGAGCTCGCGTCTGTCCTCCAGGACAAATGGGGCAAGATAAGTGTAAAAGTAAGCCATTTAAATTCAACACTGTGCCCACATAACTCTGTCCTCGCAGATTTTAACAGATTGTAGCATAGTCGTCGTGACTGAACTATATTTCAACAGAAGAAAACAACTCATTCTTCTTCTCTTTTAAGTTATTCACTTAGTTTTTCCACATTTGCACTTAATGAACCTCCTAATTCGCTGTGAATATCAGCCAACACCCTTCTCAACACTGAACCTTCTGTTTTGTACGAAAGTTGTGTAAGTCACTAAATCCAATTTTCCCCCAAAACAGTCAGTCTTTTATGTATCGTCTGCCTGTGATTCAGGCTGACAGATGAGTCAACGTCTCCTCTATGACTCCTGTATGTCATCCTGCCTGCTGTCTATCCACAGGCTTCAGTTTATTATAATCTGCTGTCCCTCATGGGAGGCTGCTTCTTCCTGCACAGACACTCACTGTCCTGTATGAGACTCTTAATCACCACAGTGTTATCTGTCATCTCCATCACATCCGAGCTTTGGGCACTAAGTGTGTGTGTGTGTGTGTGTGTGTGTGTAGCAGGCACTTGTGAGTACTGTTTGTGTCCACTCTCTGGTTTCCCAACTCACCTTTCTACCCCTAAGGATAGTTGCCATGGTGACTGCGCCCGTCTGCTTCGGTGGGACGGGCTTTGCAGTGAAAGCCTCTCAGCGATCCCGAGCCACCTCTCACCCTCCCATTCTTCCTCATCCTGCAGACAGGAAGAACAAAAAACGCCTAGCCTTCAGAGCCGCGCTACTGCAGGGTTTTCCCGAAGCAGAAAAACTCCAACTTGTGTGCCTCTGTTAAAGTATGCAACATGTAACGAATAGTTCAATAAGCATTAGTAATAATCATAGTCCATCTATTCACCAGAATCTTAAGTCTCCCCCCCTTTGTGCTACAGTGGCTACTCCTCTGTCCCACTTCTCACCTAGTGGCCAGTGAGTGTATATTCATACACTGTACACATAGTCCAGTTTTACACCTCATTTTTTACAGCCTCCAAGTGCAGCTCCATGTATAAGAAATGAGATTCTCGGAGAGAAAAGATGAATAAATATTAGACATTAACTATACATAGCCTACTTATGTCGGTCCTGCCCTTTCTGCTTTCATGATCATACAAATTTTGTTGAAGCATTAGCAGGAATTTGCATGGTTATTAGTTATTAAAGCAGCCTCACATCGCTGTTATTAGAAATGCTTGTTGCAGTGGTGCTTACCTCATTTATCAGCTCTGCCGTTTCCCTAACCCCAACCTCGCTCTCTATTATTTTACAGTCAGCATTTAACCTTGCTCATTTAAAATAGTTGCTCCATAAATTTATCAGTCGCTTTCTTTCGACTACCCCCGCAACCTTGCGTGTCCTATCTTCCCCATCTGTCCCCCGTCTCTCTGCTCTGTGGATGTTCTCCAGACACTGAAGACATCCATTAACTCTAACCCACCTCCATTCCACTCGCCCACACTAAGCTCTGACTGAGTGTTATGGGGGGTCTGACAGTGGCGAGCAATGGAGCGAACAAGTTATTACAGGACAGGCAAATAGAGGCTCGATGAAGCATGAAAACCTTCCTTCCCTGGAGCAACACTTTACACAGGCACACACAAACGGAACACATGCAAACACTTACAGCACAAATATTCAAGCTCTCTTTCAAGTGAGACATGCACAAGTTCATACTGAGGGAAAGGAAAGGTAGGTTTATGCAATATTACATACATATTTTATTTTGCCTTCCTCTCTATATGAATGCAAACAAGAACAGACATCGTTCAGGACAAAATACAGCAGTAGGATCAGGCAGACGGCATGGGCCATGAATAATAACACTAACACTGTGGTGCTGAAGGGATCTGGAACAGTCCTGTCACAGAGCGGCTAACATGCTCTGCTTCCCAGCCTCGCTCGGAAGAGCAGCTTTCACTCAAGCAATCCTTTGTGTCCCAGCAGGGAAAACTTTGCCAACACAACGAGGGTGATCACATTGTGAAGTAAAAAAGGGTGTAAACTCCCACTCCAGAGAGTGAGAGAGAGGAGAGTTTCATATGTTGAATTTGCTAAATAAGTCATCCAAACCATGTAGTCGAATTTTGGAAGCAGCCATTTTTAATCTGAAATCCACAAATTAAGTGCATGTGTTGACTAAATGAGGCTCTTTTGATACGGCCTGAAATGATTGCTTGAAGCTCAAAGGGCTTTGGCAATGGGTGGAGGTCAGAGCGATAAAGTACTTAAAGACACCATGTGAGGCAGGAGCAGCCTGATAATGAAATCTCAGCAGACTTTGCCTAAACATGCAGTGCAAACCAGGTTTCCGGGAGATAAAAGGTCTCAATGCTTCACAGATGGGTTTCAGCAGGGACACCTGCATCAAAAGCTGTTTATCAGGGGTTGCCTGAGTGCACGTGTCTCATCTGTAAGATACAGTACAACAACATCATATCATGGTAGAGTGGTCAAAGCGTGCGGTTGAGGTGACAGGAGAGACGTTTACGCACGGAATAACGTGTTTGATCTGTATCTGGGCGTCTGAGCGGAGAAAGGGTAATGAACTTGCAGTAATGGAAGGTCAGAATGTGACTGAATCAGACAGAACACCTCAGGAGTTGTTCAGGTTGGCCGAGTGATTGGATTACATTAGACGGTGTCTATGAATTAAAATTAATAGGCTCTGCTCTTCTACAAGCCAAGATGAAGTCCTCAAAGAGGATGATTCTCATCTTCAAAGTCAGTATGAATAATGAAAATTGCTGTGACAATCAGCCACTAGGTCTTTTAAAAGACCTACAGAAAAATAAAAACACTACTTGGACTACTTTTCATAATCAGCCAGGTAGGGGTAGGTCAAAATATTGATGTGGTCATATATCACCCTTTTTCCTTGCGCAATACGATAATCAATATGTCAGGGCAAATATTAATATTTTAATAAATAAATAAATTAAGCTCTGAAGTAAACAGTCCCTTCCAGTTTTACTTGCCAGATGTTGCTACTTCATGTCTGCTCATGGCGACGCTGCTCAAATGAATGAGTGAGACCACACAGAGAGGCCTGAACCGGTAAACATATGGTGACCCAGTTTTTATTCAACATGATTTAGGTGTTTTTTTTTTGGATGACCTGTTAATATTATTGTTTTTCTTGAATCAGTTATTTTGAATTAAATATCTGAGTGAACTGCAGTGCAGGCACACATTGCAAATAGAAGTGACGGACCATACGTAAAAGCTGTTAAATTTATTGTTAATTTGATCAATTTTGTCATTAAATAAGCTGCTATGTTTTCTCATATGGAGGAAAGTAAGAGAGTTGAGCATCATATATTGGCTGTAGGCTGCCCTGATTTCTAAAGATTTTGGCCGACCTCTAAAATAAATCTTGCTCACGTCACTTCAGTGATTTTGCAGACAATAAAACTCCTGCTTCTCACCTGCTTGCCATAGTGCGCAGGAAGTGATGTGATCAAAGTACAATGCAGGCAAAATGCAGAGCACAGGATAGAAAAGTGAAGCAGTAACTGCAGTATAATGAATGAGTTATATTATATTTGCATTGTGGTTGTGCTTTAAGTTTAATAGATAGGGAAAATGGAGACTGTGAGACAGTAAAAGTAATATGGTCCCAGGCTTATAATCCTTGTTAGCGTTGTTTTTGTGACCATAGTTTCCCCCAGTTTGGTTTTTACCATCTCGATTCCACTGTGCTGGCAGTGATGTGTGAAGATAGTAAAGGCACGAGTGAACCAAGCATCCTTAAAAGTTGTCGTTTGTTGTTTCCCCCTGTCTTTCTTGTTTTTTTTTTTCCCCAGACCATGTGGCAGGGCTTTATTGAGCTTGCTGTGTGCCAGGATGAAAGGTTTCTGTGTGATTGTGTTTGTACTGCTGCTTATATGTGTGTGTAAAAAACGTGTTTGAAATGTTACCTTTGAACTTACTTACTTTACTGTAAGCGTTGTTCATGAACGTGCCTGGCTGCCCGGCATATTTGGGGACTGTATGTGAATTGCACATGTGTGCATTGCTTTGTGGATATGTTTGAAGCCAGATGGCACACACACACACACACACACACACACACTAAAGTCACATCCCATACCCTCCCCCTGCTCTGGATGCCCGCCCCATACTAACAGATGCGGTGTGTATGTGTTAACAGTACATATGCATGTAGCCAAGTAAAAATGTGAGCTGTCTGCCCCCTAGTGGATTCTCTGCTCTCCTCTCCTTCTTCCCTTCTTCCCTTGAGCAAAGCTACATTCTGTCCAAGTCTGTCACTTTCACGTGGCGCTGCACCACTGCTCTTTTTGTCACTCTGTCATTGTGGGTGTAATTGAAGCAACAGGACTGCCAAAGGAGTCTGCAGCCCCACACCTGTAATTAACGTCAGACAAAGTGACTGCAGTAAGAGAAAGCGCTGCTGTGAACAAACTCTATCGACTGAAGACAGTCATTCTCGATATGCAGCAGCAAACCCTGGAATACGGAAGCCAAGGAATGATTACATTTCCCCCCCCCGAAACACTTTGGATTCTTTTCAAAGATGGCACTTTGTGAATGTTAAATGAGTCATCAGTGCAAAGGGAATATGCAGCACATCTGTGCTGTTCAGTAGATTTTCCTTCAGGAGTGAGCCAGAGGGGGGGGAAATGTATCCATTCTTATTTTTTTTTCAGAGGTGTTTAATGTGTGGTAATAAAGATATGTGGAGTCTTTTATTAGCCCTGATTTCTTTACATTTTATTTTGCTCATGCATCTGTGGATAAGCTTACTTCCAACTGTGTTTAGTCAGCATAGTCAGTGCCAGGTAGCCAATGAGGAATAAAAATGTGTGCTCCATTAAAAAAATAAATAGTTGTACCTCAGCAACTAAGTGAGGTTACTCTCGATCTGCGGCATTGTTTGAATAGAGAAAGACAACAAATGGTGTGTGTGTGTGTGTGTGTGTGTGTGTGTGGGTGGGGGGGGGGGTCCTATATTATATATATTTTTTTAGAATGAGATTAGTTCTTGTACTTTTTTAAAGTTCAGAATAAAAAGTGCGTCACATGCACAAGGTCATACTGTTTCTTTCTCTTCTGGAGTGGCCTCGAGAGTGTGAATCTGAGTCATGTCTGAATTCAGACAAACCACAGCTCTTTGAGTTTTTAGTTCACGCAAAAAAAGAAAAAGAGGGTCAGGGATTCCAGGCTAAAAGAACTCATTCCTGGTACCGAGGCACGCAACTGTCTGACTCATCCTCCTGTAAATGATTGCTGTGAAGTTTCCTTTTATTACACTGAGATCGGGGGAGAACCTTGGAAAGACACGACAAAAGATCCTCGCTGCTCTCTTTAGACATACGCTCACCTGTTTCTACCTCTCTCAGCTCCATTGTTCACCATTGCAGCATCTATGACCTCTCTGGATCATTGTTCAGTCCTCTCCAGCTCAGGGAATACGGCTGATGCAAGGAGGAGATAATGAAAAAGACTATTGGAGAGAGCAAGGCAGTGAAAGAGGGAACGATGTGGAAGAGTACAATAAGGAAAGTAAGAAATGGTGAAGAAAGGTTGAATAGGAGAAAGTTTTTTGTCGTTGCTGATAAGCATTATGTTGAGTGTAAGACTCGGGCTGAGTGCACATGTATATTATGAAGACAAAGGAACAAGTCATCTCCGTGACAGTAAATTACCAAGAAGAGGATAGAAGACTGGGACAGGGGGTGGACAGGAGAGAGAGAGAGAGAGAGGGAAGAGCTCTGGAAAGCACAATGCTGAAGATGGGAGGGAAACAAAAGGCAGCAGAAGTGGTGGAGCAGAGGCGAGAGGGGAGAAAGGGGACAGGGGAGGAGGAGGAGGAGGTGAGATGGAGTGATGTGGGGAGAAGGCACTCTCATGTAATTAAAGTGGCCTAGTTGAAAGGCTGCACCTTGCCCCCCCCCCCCCCCCCCCCCCCCGCACCCCCCTTTTCATTCCAAGCCTCCACATACTGTACGGTGGCAGGTTTATGAGTTTATGAAGACAGCATAAAAGCACCACGAGACGCCGACACCATTGTAGAGTTAGGTTATTAATGCGGAACACAAGTGCGTCTATGTGCTAGAGATGGGTATTTCAAGCAAAAGTGCATTTTGACAGTCACTGGGGATTATCCCATGAATATTCGTATCTCCCGTCAAAGGCGTCAGTGCTCCAGCCAAACCCTACGTGACAGACTTTAAATTACTCTTGTACATCAGGCATCATTTTTAGAGGGCATTTCTTCACAGAAGAAAACAAAGAAAACAATCAACCCCAGCACATGAGAGCTAGTCAGAGTAATGCTGGCTCCATGTAATGTTGGGAGCACATTTGGGACTCCATCTGACACAGTCACGGAACTACAACTGAACGGGTTGTGATTTGCTCACAATCGCCAAATTTCAGCAATGAGCTTACAGGAGGAGGTCCAAGTTGCATTCAGGAAACCGTGTAAATGTCATCACTTCTGCAAAAGCATTGATAATGTACTAATCAAATGCCCGCTGCGACCACCAACTTGCACCTCAAATTTGGTGACTGGTGAAAGAAAGAAATGTTTAATCAATACAATCTCTGATAAGTTTTTTTTTTTTTATCTGTTCATTATAATCATGAATAATCATATTAATTGGTCAGTGTTTCATCATAAAAACACATTTTCACGCTCAGACCTTTTATTTACATTCAGGTAATCAGTAAATCTCTGATATACTTTATGTGCTTGATGACAAGCCCTGCAGCAGATCAATTTTTTTGTATGAAATCAAACGAGCTAGAAGAGGGACTTCGTACTGTCAACACCGCTCAAGTAAGACTGCTAATCATATTCTGTTAAGTCTTGACAACACAGGAACTTTGATGTTATATATTTTGATGTTGTATAAGTATAGTATCGTATTAGTAAAACTTATACTACAGTTTACTGTGTGTCTCAGTAGATTTCTGTCCTAAAGGAGTGCACACAATTATTATACAGTAGATAGAATTTAAAAAAGAAAGGCTTCATCATTTATTTCTTCTCAAGTTCCATCTGACTCTGGCTCACACAGATGATGTACTGTTAAAAACAAACATTTAACACTTTTCACACTTTAGATTTGCACATAGGAACTGAACCACGTACAAAGTAAACATATCATCCTGACTCTGTGTGCGAGACTCTTTTCATTTTCTTTTTCTTTTTGAATCAAAGTCATTGTTATAGTGTGACCTTCCTTACCCTGTCGTTGCATGTGATGGACACATTTTCTCTTTTATTCATGGACAACAGACTACACGAAATTAGCTGGGACTTAATGACACACACCAGGGCTGAGAGGGTTCACACACACACACACACACACAGAAACTGCTTCAGTATCTTTTTTTTTTCCAGTGTTTTTTTTTTCTGTCTTTTCATCACTTGTGCAATTTTGAGCAGCCTTTCAGGCCTCTCTTGCTAATATAGGCTCCCATTGTTAGTGTTTCAGCATTATGAGTTTCTTTTGTGTGTGCAACTCTGTGCTCCCAGAAGCCCGCACTGAAACATGATAGGCAGCATGGGGTGGCAGTAGTGAGATCTCTTTATTGGTGCTTTTCTTTTACTGGGTAATTATGGAAATAATTCTTCTTTGTTTGCGCCTTTCTCTGCTGACGGTCCAGTTCTTAATTAATTGGTAGCGTGAAGGACCGGCCAATTTTAAATCACAGGGGAGGAGTCGAGGGGGGCTTGTTTTATTGGCCGATGCCAGGTCGGGGGCAACGGGCGGGTGGAGCATCTGATTAGATTAGATTTAATTAAAGCATGGGGCCCCCTGACTACACGTTGGTACATAAATGGGCTCTATGCCAGGCTGGTCGTTGTTGGGAATTGAATGGTATGTGCTCACACATGTCGCTGAATGCGCCACGAGGCCTTGAAGGTCAGGTAGACGGGGAAAACATAAGGCGTGGTTTCAGGAGGAAACAGAGGAGGAGCTGACAAACACTCCCTCTCTGATGAGAGCTTGCTGGCGTGTCCACACAAACGGTTTAACGTATGCTTTTATAGTGCGTCTCCCAGTAACTTTCTGCTGTCTCATAATTGGACTACAACAGAGGGTTAGAGTAGCTTAGCCAATGAGCACAGGTCTGAGATGTTCAGTCCACATGGATTGCTTTGGTATCAATGTGATAGAACACTTCTATGGGATGACATATCGTCCCATAAAATATGTTTGACTCCATAATGAAGGCTAGGGGCATTGTGGGTAAACAAGGCCAAAACATATACGCATGTAGAGCGATAGCCAGGAGAAATGGCCGAGCCCATTGTTGCAGCGTATTCTATATAGTATGTTCACATAAAATGATAGGATTTGATGCAGCTCCATGTTTTGCTCGTATGTGGAGGAATTTGTTCTGCATTAACCAACAGATGATCGAGTGTTCATGTTCGGTTTGGTTCGGCTTTCAACCATAGATGCAGGGAAAATGTCCACACAACTTGCAATCTAAACAAGGCCTAAAGCTGAATAACCACCTTACTTTATTGTCATATCAGAGTTAGACTTTCCTCTAATAGGTATTTGGATTCAGTAACTTTCTTCAACACAGAGACTATTCAACACTTGTGTCTGCCGTGTTGTCTTTGTGTGCAGCTACAGCTTCATTCTCTCTGGCGTGCACAGGTGGAGGAAATCTCTTGCCTGCGTTATACACAGTATATCGCCAGGAGTTTGAAAGTCTATAAGCCTTGAATACATTAAACAGCACCGAAAGGACTTCATCATGTGGGAGATGGAATCCTTGCGGATACACAGAGGCATTTTCAGACTATTGATTCAACCTCGGGCTACATCACCGCGTAATGGCCATTTTCTGGCGAGCGTTTTTTGCACAGCGTCCTCAGCTGTCACGTCTGCATGATTGCTAGTGAATTTCACAAAGATGTGAATCCTGTTGGGTATTAAGCTTTAATACACACAGTCCATTGAGCTTCAATACAAACAAAAAACCTCAAACAAAGAACATTGAAAGTGTCCCAGTGAGTGTTTTGAACCTTTTTTAAGAGGCACACAGAGGTTTAATGTTGAGTCCACCCCCCCCACCCCACCCCCCAGAGGCATTAGCGTAATTTGAACTGAAACAGCCACTGTAAAAGACTTTTATGTAACCCATTCCTCATTAGCACAGTCTCTCTGCACATCCATAATAAATAGGTCCCCTTCCATTCTCCCTCCCTCTTTAATACAACAGTACTGTCTGCTGTAAGCAGCTGAAATGCCATTTACACTACTCTTACTCCAAGTGCCTGATTGAAATTCCCACTTTGCGTGAATAGTGAAGTGATATTCCCTCATCCCATCACAAATAATAAGCCGCAATGCTTTGTGTGTGAGTACAGTAGGCCCTTTACTTATCGCAAGCCAGCGAGTTGGCTGCTGCGTGTTTCCTACTGCCGGCCACAGCTCTCATTGCGAACATTGCCCAGACTACTAAGTAGTTTATAGACTCTCCTTTTCCCCCTGCAACAAACCTGGTAATCTGTGACAGTCCCTGGTGTCCTCTCTGTCTCCTCATATCTTCGACACTGAGCAAAAAACGGTTCCTTTTTTTTAATCTAAAACTGCTGGTATCTGTTTTGCCCTCACAAAGCCTTGTTTAGCCTCTGTATTTTCTCTCCCTTTATAACAAAAAGTAGGGGTCTCTCATTTAAACTGAGTCCTCACTTTTCAGAAGTACCCTCTACACTGAGCACGACGCTGCATTTGTTCGCCTTGTCTCCGGGAGCTCTCGTGGAGATTCTGACTGCTGTCATGCTTATTATTTTGCGCTCTCATCTCCTAGAGAGGCTGCCTCCATTGAATCATGTAGAGACTGCTTTTCAAAATGCACCCGAAAACAATTTGCTGCTTGATATTCACAGCCATTCACTTCACCCCTCCTCTTTATTCCCCTGGCTCTTCAACTCCACTAGACATCGTACCATTTACTCAACCTTCTATTCCCCTAAATTGTTTACTTCTTAACCATCCTTCCTTCCTTCCTTCCTTCCTTCATTCCCCTCAACATCTCCGACACCATCATACTCTCTCGTTGCCCCAAACTCGTCCATCACCAATAATCCATTTTCTTTTCATCTCCTCTGGGGATGGCTCAATACTACTTTTTCATGTCAAAATTGGGCACATCTTTTTTTTTTTTATATATATATATTTTATCATAGAGTTCTAGCGTGTAACTTCTGTTGCCAAACTTCTGTGTCACGACCTTCCTTGACACCTCCACCAAACCTCAGGTGAACTTTCTAAAAGCATGACTTTAGAATCCATATTTCAACCGTTCTTTCTTTCTTTTCTGAATCTCACTACCTCACTCATTTTCATTTCTCAGAGGACCAGTTGTTAAGGCCCTGGTTTACTTCTGTGCACATGCACGCCACAGTTGCTCGTAGCATATCGTGTGTCCTGGTATACTGCATGTGCACGATGCGCGTTGAGTATACCAGGGCCTTCCACCCATCCATCCATTATACACACCCTGGACAGTTCGCCAGTCCATCGCAGGGCCACATATAGAGACAAACAACCATTCACTCACACACCTATGGTCAATTTAGAGTGACCAATTGACTGTGGGAGGAAGCCGGAGAACCCGGAGAAAACCCACGCACACACAAGGAGAACATGCAAACTCCTTCAAACTCCGGAAAGGCCCTTATTATGAAGTTGTTCCAAACGGGGCTTTAACTCAGGAACCTGGGTCTTCTTGCTGCAAAGGCAAGAGTGCTAACCACTACGACAACTATTACTTTAGCAGTTATTATTTACCACAAACTGTGAACTCATATGTCAATCCTAAAAATCAGATTTTGGACGAAATAGTGTAGTATGACATTGAGGTCGACGACATAATAAAGTATGACGTTTTGTCACATTTTGGACCAAAATTTTTTTTTCAAAAAAATGGTCAGATTTTGGACGAAATAGTGTAGTATGACATTAAGGTCGACGACAAAGTATAGTATGACATTTTGTCACATTGTGGACCAAAATGTTCTTTTCAAAAAATAGTGTAATATGACATTGAGGTCGAAAACATAGTATAGTATGACGTTTTGTCACATTTTGGGCTAAAAACAGAATTTCAAAAAAATGTATCGATTTTGGACGACATAGTATAGTATGACGTTTTGGTCAAATTTTGGACCAAAAATGTTTTTTTCCAAAAAAATGTTAGATTTTGGACGAAATAGTGTAGTATGACATTGAGGTCGATGACATAGTATAGTATGACGTTTTGGTCACATTTTGGGCTAAAAATAGAATTTCAAAAAGATTTTGGACGACATAGTATAGTATGATGTTTTTGTCAAATTTTGGACCAAAATTTTTTCTTTTTTTTTAAATGGTCTGATTTTGGACGAAATAGTGTATAGTATGACATTGAGGTCGACGACAGTATAGTATGACGTTTGTGCTTATTGAAATTACACACTACAGCTTTAAAATATGTCCACATTGCTCACATGATCCCTGCAGGATGGCGGACATGTGAGTTCCTGACTCACATTCTCAGTTAAACGATGCCTTGTGTCTCATGACGTTGGTGGAACACATCTGTCTCTCTCTCTCTCTTTCCCTGTCTTTACTGCCTGGGCTTAGTGAAGCATTTATGGGATTTTTTTGGTGAACAAAACAATTCTTTATTTGTTCATGCTGACACACAAATACAGTTGCACACAAATACGTTCTAAATCAGTATGCCACTAATACATCACGTATCTGTTACCAAAACAAAAACATGCATCAGTGTGACACAGAGCCGCAGCGGCACATCCTCACATATAACAAAGAGAAAATGATAGTTCAGGCACACAAAATGACAGCTGTGATCTATTCATTTTTGGACTTTATTGGATTTTATCTTTTTCTCTTTCTGATATTCAATCATTTCTTTTTCTTTTTTTTTTACTAGTATTGGACTCGAAACAATAATAAATAGCATAGTGGCTCATCCCTCATCTTTTCCCTCTCTACCACAGAAGCCCCTGGCCAGGACTTTGTGACACTTGACTACCGCCTGCGTTACTATCCCAGCATTACCTACGCGGTCATCGGCAGTGCTGTCATCTTCGTCCTGGTGGTGGCACTGTTGGCCTTGGTGGTCCACCACCAGAGGAAGCGTAGCGTCCTGTTGCCCAGAGGCGTCAGAGGAGGCGCACACCACCACCACCACCAGCCCCTGCTGCTGTCCCGTCTGGTCATCTTGGACCGAGGCCATGTCCATCCCGGTGGTCCTGGTCTCTCACCCGGCTCCTCCCTCACAACGGGCCAGTACAGCGCAACAACTCAGGCACTGCAGCTGCTGTCTGGGACCCTGTATCCCTCTGGACTCTCCGTGGACTCACCCCCGTCATACTCACAAGCTGTTCTGGATGTCAGGTAAAAAATGATGCCAACAGTTGCTTGGAAATGTGTCATAAAATATATGAAAATGTCATATATAAGTAAGATATGGCAACCCGAAAGCTGAGAGCTGAAAATTTGGTTTTGTGAGTTTCAAATAAGAACCGTAGCAAATATAAGCCGATTTAGTGCTAATACTACTTAATCTACTACTGAACTACTACTTTTCATTTACTTGTCCACTAATATACTTTTCACACATAAAATATGTTGGATGATTCAATTAACTCCTATAAACATTTGGCCCAGTTCAGTTCATTACCGTATGGTATTCCGTTGTCAAACGTTGAGAAGGAAGTACCAACATAACTGATCCCGTTCCTCCCAGCTTTTGTCATCCTTCTGTTTCGGTACCAAGCTCAGTGGTCACAGGGTGGAGCTGGACAGCCTGCGTTGATTTATCAACAGAGACTCATCACTTGGCCTGCAGCCTTTTCTCAAATAAAGCTTGTCTTCCTCGAGTGATAAAATGCCACATGCCAAGAAGAAAGAACATGGAATTCTTGATGTCCTCCATTGTTGCTCTTTGTTTACTGTGTCGCCTTCTTCTTTTAAGGAATTAATTGGCCAGGTGGGCATTAATCTAGGTGTAACATTCCAAACTGCACCGTGGCAAACTAAACTCCACTGCTTTGTGGAAAAGGAGCTTCATAGTGATGTTTAAAAAGCTAATTGTAAATTCTAACAAACACTGAACTCCAAAGAATAAGCTCAGGTGGGAGGTTAAAAAAAGGACTCAAGCAAGTAGGACAAATTAAAACATTTGCTTCTATAATAATCACATTTATAAACTGAACTTTTTGCATCTCATTTGCAAAGTGATTCATAGTATGGTCTTAAATGTCAAGTTTATACAGTGAATAATGAATATGAAATACGTATGGGTTACAGGTTTCCTTAAGTAAGGACAAGCTCTTTCATAATTGCCTTATGGGAGTGGGAGGTTGGCAGTTCAAACCCCGGCCTGGGTGAAACTTAATGAAAAATTGTACCTGCAGTCTTTCTGTTCACCACTCAGCGTAAACGGAGGTGAAGGGAAGGTAAACTGTGAGGGTCTAGCAGCATCTCATCCAGGGCAAGTAGAAATGCTTCTATTCGCCTCATCCTATGGAAATCGGAGATAAGCACAGTGTGTATGAGTGTATGATCTAGTCATACAACCAATTACCACTTACACTATCACATTATGACATCATATTCTTTCTCTATCCCCCCCACCCCGCTTGTCCCTAGTCGGCCTCCCTGGTTTGATCTCCCTCCTCCTCCGTACCTCCCTGATAGAGACCTTCCGTCAGCAGACGAGCTGCCTCAGTACGAGGCCACACAGGACCCTTTGAACCACCATCCTGCCTGTCCCACTGCGCCTTCCACACAGCGAACTGTGGCCTCAGGCACACGGCTGAGTTCCAGCACCAGAGAAGAGTCGGAGCAGCATTAGCCCCTTTCTTTGAAACTTACAATTGGTGGAACTTAGAGACTAACGGACTAAATGCTGCTGGGTTACTTGAGGCCATCACAGTCCACTACAAGGAACTGCTGAGGATATTTATCCAGGACTGAGAGACTCCTTACCTTCCTTCTTTGGCTCCCTGAAGCAAAGACCTGCTTCCTGAGCCACACTGATATTGTATGCTGGCTCACCCTGCTGGAGACACGGCTGCACTACACCTTCATATTCAGTGATTTGTCCTTTGTTCAGTGCTGGCGAATAATGTTCTCTTTGAGTACTGTAAGTATTTTTGCTTGATAAGATAACAGTAGGTACAATCTGTGTGTCCAAATAAAGAGTGAACTGCCATTCATTAATGAGGAAAGCACGTAGTGGCAGCAACTTAAAAGGTCATTTTGTTTGAGCGTTACATGAAACTCCTTTTGTGATGCTCGTCATAATACCTTACATTTCAGACCTGCAAGATTAAGGGTTATAAGAGATGTTCTATTCGTGTAAAAGTCTGAACTCGGTACGGTCAATGTTGCTACATTTGACTTTCAACAGTGTTTTCTCACTTCTTACTGAATTTAAAAATGACAATTCATCATATGTTACAGAACATAAGAGAAACATACAGAGGTGCTGCAAAAATCAATTCATAAATAAATAATTAATAATGTTCCTCTTTATTTTGGTGGTACCCAAGACTGGAGATATTAAAGGTCAGTGTATTTTAAAAAAGGACCATTGACTCTTAATGATAATAATGAGTTTACTGTTAATGTTTTTATCATTCCTCTGAAAAAAAAACAACAACAATTGGCCCATTTGTGCCTTTATATATGAAATGTTTTCATACATACGTTTAAGCCTCAAAGTACAACAACCCTTATGTGAGCTCCCACAGTAGCAAACATTTAAGATTCCTTAAAATGGTATTGTTTGTCAAATTCTGCTTGACAATAGTAAATGTATATAGACTCAAGAAAGTCGTACTGAGAAGTATTAAAGCGTGACTGATGAAATCCACACCTGAAGGATCTGTGTTCAACACATTTGTGTTCATTTTCAAAATGGTTTGTATGACACTGTACATATAAGACAGCAAAAATATATATATTTAGAAGTAGAAAACTACTTTAAAGCGTAAAGGTTCAGTGTGTAAAATGTAGTCACATTGAATGGTGAAGTTGCAGCTGAATATCCCTCCCTTCCAAGTGTGTTGGAGGATGTAAATATGAACGAATCATTCTGGGTAATGAAAAACAACAAATCATACAATCAAGGTGATTTTACACCCTATTCAATTTCTGCCCAAAAGAATCAACTCAAAATTGTACACACTGGACCTTTAAAGTGAGAGATGAATGTGTAGTAAAATGTACATAGTGTATGTTGTTGCATCTTATTTTTTTTTCTTCTAGAGCAGCAGTTAAAATACAAACCAAAGATAATCATGATTGATCCTTTTATTTGTTTTTAAGGGTATTATTATCCATCCAAAGGAATGATTGTGTCACAGATGTTTGTATCCGTATTATATTAAAACATCCATTCTGTCAAATTGTGCATTTTTGAGTCCGAAGTTTTATTTGCTGTATAACTTCTTCTTTGTGTCATTATGTATATCAAGACCAGACCATTTCATCAAATTCTGTCCTTTACTTTTTGAGTTAGGCATAAACAGACAAAACAAATGTGGGCATATACATAACCATAGTGTCTGCTGTTTTGTAAAAAGCACATTAAATCAAAGTATCTTTTTTTCTCGACATACAGTATCAGTAGAGCAATAGCCCTGCAGTTCTACTTTTTCACCAATAGATGTCCCTGTGGCTCCATCAGAGCAGCCTCATATACAGTGCAGTTCAGCTCCTAATTTCTGTCCTGCCTCAGTGGCATAAACCTCCACTTTTGGTTTGGTCATGGAGCCACACATATTTGATTATATACATACATTTTGGACTACATACTACCTATGACTTGTTTTGTCAAATTTTAGACGACATACTAACCTATGACTTATTTGTAAAATTTTGGACGACATACTAAACCAGGGGTCTGCAACCTTTAGAATAAAAAGAGCCATTTTTGCACCCTCTCCACCCAAATAAAATAAATCTGGAGCCGCAAAACCTATTTGATCCTCAAAATTAAGAGAAAATCAAATTTTTTGAGCACATATATACTATATTTAAAGCACAGCAGTTTGTCGCAAGTTGATACGCAACCTCTAAAGGGTATAAAAATGACTTTGAAATTTAATTTTAGGTACAATTTTATGTAGTTTATGTCTGAGAAACATGGCTCTAGAAGTACATGGATCTAAAGATGGACAGGACTTCTCCATGTACACATTTTACTTGAATGGCTTTTGGGGGAGGTTTTTCAATTGGATGCGACGGACAAAATGTCAAAAACACTTTTACTTATGCCTTTGACTTGACCAAAAAGTGAGAAAACCATGAAAAGTTTTGACTTCAAAGCGAGAAGGAGCCACTACAGAGGGGCTGAAGAGCCACATGAGGCTCTAGGGCCGCAGGTTGCAGACCCCTGTACTAAACTATGACTTTTTTTTAAAATATTGGACAACATACTAATCTACGACTTTTTTGTCAAATTTAAGATGACATACTAACCTATGACCTTTTTTTAAAAAATATTGGACCACATACTAAACTATTACTTTTTTATCAAACTTTGGACAACATACTACACTATGATTTTTTTTTTTTTAAATTTGGACAACATACTAACCTATGACTTTTTTGTCAAATTTTGGACGACATACTAAACTATGACTTTTTTGTCAAATTTTGGACGACATACTAAACTTTGACTTTTTTGGCAAACTTTGGAGGACATACTAACCTATGATCTTTTTTGCAAATTTTGGACGACACGCTAACCTATGACAAGTTTGTCAAATTTTGGATGACATGCTGACCTATGACATTTTTTTTTATGACAGAACTTGACTAAAACGTCATACTATACTATGTAGAACGTCATACTATACAATGTCTCCAAAATGTGACAATTTTTTGAAAAAAAAATTTGGTCCAAAATTTGACAAAAACGTCATACTATACTATGTCTCCAAAATGTGCACATTTAAAAAAAAAAATTTGGTCCAAAATTTGACAAAAACGACATACTATACTATGTCGTCCAAAATCTGTCAATTTTTTGGAAAAACATTTTTTTGGTCCAAAACTTGACAAAAACATCAAACTATACTATGTAGTACGTCGTACTATACTATGTGGTCCAAAATGTGACAATTTTTTGAAAAAGAAAATCTGGTCCAAAATTTGACAAAAACGTCATACTATACTATGTAGTACGTCATACTATACTATGTCTCCAAAATGTGCACATTTAAAAAAAAAAAATTTGGTCCAAAATTTGACAAAAACGACATACTATACTATGTCGTCCAAAATCTGACAATTTTTTGGAAAAACATTTTTTTGGTCCAAAACTTGACAAAAACTTCAAACTATACGATGTAGTACGTCGTACTATACTATGTGGTCCAAAATGTGACAATTTTTTGAAAAAAAAATTTGGTCCAAAACTTGACAAAAACGACATACTATATACTATGTCGTCCAAAATCTGAATTTTTTTTTGAAAAACCTTTTTTTGGTCCAAAACTTGACAAAAACGTCAAACTATACTATGTAGTACGTCATACTATACTATGTGATCCAAAATGTGACAATTTTTTGAAAAAAAAATTTGGTCCAAAATTTGACAAAAACGACATACTATACTATGTCGTCCAAAATCTGACAATTTTTTTGAAAAACATTTTTTTGGTCCAAAACGTGACAAAAACGTCAAACTATACTATGTAGTACGTCATAATGGTCCAAAATGTGACAATTTTTTGAAAAAAAAAATTGGTCCAAAACTTGACAAAAAGTCATACTATACTATGTCGTCAAAAAAGACACAGTTTAGTAAAGCTTCACCTCATGACAGGATTTGAACTCACAACCTCACACACATGAGTCTTACTCGTACAGCAGAAGCTATTTTGACTGAGCTGCAGAAAAACACTTTCTTGGTGTTTTTAACTTGTGTTTTTGGCCTAAAGTTTTCAAAGTGTGTGAACTTACCTTCATTGTCAGATTAGAACTTCTAACCTCAGAGATACAAGTCATCTTCTGCTGGACTGAGACACGTCTTCATGCTCTTACTCTGAATCTCAAGGTTTCTCGTCTTGGTCAGAGTTTTTCAAAAATGTAAATGTTGAATTCCGAGGACAAACTGTTTGATCGTTCATCAGTTCACTTATTTCATGTGATCATCTGTCAAGCGAATCACCAGCGCTGAAGATGGAGCAGTGGACAAGGATGTTGCATCACAACTCAAAGCATCGTGGGTTTGAATCCCACTCCAGGTATGTGTCTACTAATATGTGTCTGTGTGCTTCAAAAAAAACCAAACAAACCTATTTACGACAACCAAACGAAAACTCTCTGTCGTTTGCGTCATTTAAATTTTCAGGATTTCAACTTCAACATCAATGATTCGGCGATAATGGAAGGAAAGAGCTAGCCTTGAAAAGGCTTGAAGAAGCCTCGAAAGGTGCTAGCTGGAATATTTTGTTGACTAATATCAAAATTTGACAAAAACGTCATACTATACTATGTAGTACGTCATACTATACTATGTCGTCCAAAATGTGACAATTTTTTGAAAAAAAATTTGGTCCAAAATTTGACAAAAACAACATACTATACTATGTCGTCCAAAATCGGACAATTTTTTTGAAAAACCTTTTTTGGTCCAAAACTTGACAAAAACGTCAAACTATACTATGTAGAACGTCATACTATACAATGTCTCCAAAATGTGCACATTTTTTGAAAAAAAACATTTGGTCCAAAATTTGACAAAAACGACATACAATAAATACTATGTAGAACGTCATACTATACTATGTCTCCAAAATGTGCACATTTTTGGGAAAAAAATGTTGGTCCAAATTTGATAGAAACGACATACTATACTATGTCGTCTAAAATTGGAAAAACATTTTGAAAAACATTTTTTTGGTCCAAAACTTGACAAAAACATCATACTATACTATGTAGAACGTCTTACTATAGTATGTCGTCCAAAATGTGACAATTTTTTGAAAAAAAAATTTGGTCCAAAATTTGACAAAAACGACATACTATACTATGTCGTCCAAAATCTCACAATTTTTTTGAAAAACCTGTTTTTGGTCCAAAACTTGACAAAAACGTCATACTATACTATGTAGTACGTCATACTATACTATGTGGTCGAAATGTGACAATTTAAAAAAAAAAAAACATTGGTCCAAAATTTGACAAAAACGACATACTATACTATGTCGTCCAAAATCGGACAATTTTTTTGAAAAACCTTTTTTTGGTCCAAAACTTGACAAAACGTCAAACTATATTATGTAGAACGTCATACTATACAATGTCTCCAAAATGTGCACATTTTTTGAAAAAAAACATTTGGTCCAAAATTTGACAAAAACGACATATAATAAATACTATGTAGAACGTCATACTATACTATGTCTCCAAAATGTGCACATTTTTGGGAAAAAAATGTTGGTCCAAATTTGATAGAAACGACATACTATACTATGTCGTCTAAAATTGGAAAAACATTTTGAAAAACATTTTTTTGGTCCGAAACTTGACAAAAACGTCATACTATACTATGTAGTACGTACATTATGTCGTCCAAAATGTGACAATTTTTTGAAAAAAAAATTTGGTCCAAAATTTGACAAAAACGACATACTATACTATGTCGTCCAAAATCTCACAATTTTTTTGAAAAACCTTTTTTTGGTCCAAAACTTGACAAAAACGTCATACTATACTATGTAGTATGTCATACTATACCATGTCGTCCAAAATGTGACCATTTTTTGACAAAAAAAGTTTTGGTCCAAAATTTGACAAAAACGACATACTATACTATGTCGTCCAAAATCTGACAATTTTTTTGAAAATCATTTTTTTGGTCCAAAACTTGACAAAAACGTCAAACTATACTATGTAGAACGTCATACTATACAATGTCTCCAAAATGTGCAAATTTTTTGAAAAAAAACATTTGGTCCAAAATTTGACAAAAACGACATACAATAAATACTATGTAGAACGTCATACTATACTATGTCTCCAAAATGTGCACATTTTTGGGAAAAAAATGTTGGTCCAAATTTGATAGAAACGACATACTATACTATGTCGTCTAAAATTGGAAAAACATTTTGAAAAACATTTTTTTGGTCCAAAACTTGACAAAAACGTCATACTATACTATGTAGAACGTCTTACTATAGTATGTCGTCCAAAATGTGACAATTTTTTGAAAAAAAAATTTGGTCCAAAATTTGACAAAAACTACATACTATACTATGTCGTCCAAAATCTCACAATTTTTTTGAAAAACCTTTTTTTGGTCCAAAACTTGACAAAACGTCAAACTATATTATGTAGAACGTCATACTATACAATGTCTCCAAAATGTGCACATTTTTTGAAAAAAAACATTTGGTCCAAAATTTGACAAAAACGACATATAATAAATACTATGTAGAACGTCATACTATACTATGTCTCCAAAATGTGCACATTTTTTGAAAAAAAACATTTGGTCCAAAATTTGACAAAAACGACATACAATAAATACTATGTAGAACGTCATACTATACTATGTCTCCAAAATGTGCACATTTTTGGGAAAAAAATGTTGGTCCAAATTTGATAGAAACGACATACTATACTATGTCGTCTAAAATTGGAAAAACATTTTGAAAAACATTTTTTTGGTCCGAAACTTGACAAAAACGTCATACTATACTATGTAGAACGTCTTACTATAGTATGTCGTCCAAAATGTGACAATTTTTTGAAAAAAAAATTTGGTCCAAAATTTGACAAAAACGACATACTATACTATGTCGTCCAAAATCTCACAATTTTTTTGAAAAACCTGTTTTTGGTCCAAAACTTGACAAAAACGTCATACTATACTATGTAGTACGTCATACTATACTATGTGGTCGAAATGTGACAATTTAAAAAAAAAAAAACATTGGTCCAAAATTTGACAAAAACGACATACTATACTATGTCGTCCAAAATCGGACAATTTTTTTGAAAAACCTTTTTTTGGTCCAAAACTTGACAAAACGTCAAACTATATTATGTAGAACGTCATACTATACAATGTCTCCAAAATGTGCACATTTTTTGAAAAAAAACATTTGGTCCAAAATTTGACAAAAACGACATATAATAAATACTATGTAGAACGTCATACTATACTATGTCTCCAAAATGTGCACATTTTTGGGAAAAAAATGTTGGTCCAAATTTGATAGAAACGACATACTATACTATGTCGTCTAAAATTGGAAAAACATTTTGAAAAACATTTTTTTGGTCCGAAACTTGACAAAAACGTCATACTATACTATGTAGTACGTACATTATGTCGTCCAAAATGTGACAATTTTTTGAAAAAAAAATTTGGTCCAAAATTTGACAAAAACGACATACTATACTATGTCGTCCAAAATCTCACAATTTTTTTGAAAAACCTTTTTTTGGTCCAAAACTTGACAAAAACGTCATACTATACTATGTAGTATGTCATACTATACCATGTCGTCCAAAATGTGACCATTTTTTGACAAAAAAAGTTTTGGTCCAAAATTTGACAAAAACGACATACTATACTATGTCGTCCAAAATCTGACAATTTTTTTGAAAATCATTTTTTTGGTCCAAAACTTGACAAAAACGTCAAACTATACTATGTAGAACGTCATACTATACAATGTCTCCAAAATGTGCAAATTTTTTGAAAAAAAACATTTGGTCCAAAATTTGACAAAAACGACATACAATAAATACTATGTAGAACGTCATACTATACTATGTCTCCAAAATGTGCACATTTTTGGGAAAAAAATGTTGGTCCAAATTTGATAGAAACGACATACTATACTATGTCGTCTAAAATTGGAAAAACATTTTGAAAAACATTTTTTTGGTCCAAAACTTGACAAAAACGTCATACTATACTATGTAGAACGTCTTACTATAGTATGTCGTCCAAAATGTGACAATTTTTTGAAAAAAAAATTTGGTCCAAAATTTGACAAAAACTACATACTATACTATGTCGTCCAAAATCTCACAATTTTTTTGAAAAACCTTTTTTTGGTCCAAAACTTGACAAAACGTCAAACTATATTATGTAGAACGTCATACTATACAATGTCTCCAAAATGTGCACATTTTTTGAAAAAAAACATTTGGTCCAAAATTTGACAAAAACGACATATAATAAATACTATGTAGAACGTCATACTATACTATGTCTCCAAAATGTGCACATTTTTGGGAAAAAAATGTTGGTCCAAATTTGATAGAAACGACATACTATACTATGTCGTCTAAAATTGGAAAAACATTTTGAAAAACATTTTTTTGGTCCAAAACTTGACAAAAACGTTATACTATACTATGTAGTACGTACATTATGTCGTCCAAAATGTGAAAATTTTTTGAAAAAAAAATGTGGTCCAAAATTTGACAAAATGATATACTATACTATGTCGTCCAAAATCTCACAATTTTTTTGAAAAACCTTTTTTTGGTCCAAAACTTGACAAAAACGTCATACTATACTATGTAGTATGTCATACTATACCATGTCGTCCGAAATGTGACCATTTTTTGACAAAAAAAGTTTTGGTCCAAAATTTGACAAAAACGACATACTATACTATGTAGTATGTCATACTATACCATGTCGTCTAAAATGTGACAATTTAAAAAAAAAAAATGTGGTCCAAAATTTGACAAAAACGACATACTATACTATGTCGTCCAAAATCTGACAATTTTTTTGAAAATCATTTTTTTGGTCCAAAACTTGACAAAAACGTCAAACTATACTATGTAGAACGTCATACTATACAATGTCTCCAAAATGTGCAAATTTTTTGAAAAAAAACATTTGGTCCAAAATTTGACAAAAACGACATACAATAAATACTATGTAGAACGTCATACTATACTATGTCTCCAAAATGTGCACATTTTTGGGAAAAAAATGTTGGTCCAAATTTGATAGAAACGACATACTATACTATGTCGTCTAAAATTGGAAAAACATTTTGAAAAACATTTTTTTGGTCCAAAACTTGACAAAAACGTCATACTATACTATGTAGTACGTCATACTATACTATGTGGTCGAAATGTGACCATTTAAAAAAAAAAAAACATTGGTCCAAAATTTGACAAAAACAACATACTATACTATGTCGTCCAAAATCGGACAATTTTTTTGAAAAACCTTTTTTTGGTCCAAAACTTGACAAAACGTCAAACTATATTATGTAGAACGTCATACTATACAATGTCTCCAAAATGTGCACATTTTTTGAAAAAAAACATTTGGTCCAAAATTTGACAAAAACGACATACAATAAATACTATGTAGAACGTCATACTATACTATGTCTCCAAAATGTGCACATTTTTGGGAAAAAAATGTTGGTCCAAATTTGATAGAAACGACATACTATACTATGTCGTCTAAAATTGGAAAAACATTTTGAAAAACATTTTTTTGGTCCAAAACTTGACAAAAACGTCATACTATACTATGTAGTACGTACATTATGTCGTCCAAAATGTGACAATTTTTTGAAAAAAAAATTTGGTCCAAAATTTGACAAAAACGACATACTATACTATGTCGTCCAAAATCTCACAATTTTTTTGAAAAACCTTTTTTTGGTCCAAAACTTGACAAAAACGTCATACTATACTATGTATTACGTCACACTATACTATGTGGTCGAAATGTGACCATTTAAAAAAAAAAAAACATTGGTCCAAAATTTGACAAAAACAACATACTATACTATGTCGTCCAAAATCGAAAAAAAAATTTGAAAAGCCGTTTTTTGGTCCAAAACTTGACAAAAACATCAAACTATACTATGTAGAACGTCATACTATACAATGTCTCCAAAATGTGCAAATTTTTTGAAAAAAAACATTTGGTCCAAAATTTGACAAAAACGACATACAATAAATACTATGTAGAACGTCATACTATACAATGTCTCCAAAATGTGCACATTTTTTGAAAAAAAACATTTGGTCCAAAATTTGACAAAAACGACATACAATAAATACTATGTAGAACGTCATACTATACAATGTCTCCAAAATGTGCACATTTTTTGAAAAAAAACATTTGGTCCAAAATTTGACAAAAACGACATACAATAAATACTATGTAGAACGTCATACTATACTATGTCTCCAAAATGTGCACATTTTTTGAAAAAAAAATTTGGTCCAAAATTTGACAAAAACGACATACTATACTATGTCGTCCAAAATCTCACAATTTTTTTGAAAAACCTTTTTTTGGTCCAAAACTTGACAAAAACGTCATACTATACTATGTAGTACGTACATTATGTCGTCCAAAATGTGACAATTTTTTGAAAAAAAAATTTGGTCCAAAATTTGACAAAAACGACATACTATACTATGTCGTCCAAAATCTCACAATTTTTTTGAAAAACCTTTTTTTGGTCCAAAACTTGACAAAAACGTCATACTATACTATGTATTACGTCACACTATACTATGTGGTCGAAATGTGACCATTTAAAAAAAAAAAAACATTGGTCCAAAATTTGACAAAAACAACATACTATACTATGTCGTCCAAAATCGAAAAAAAATTTTGAAAAGCCGTTTTTTGGTCCAAAACTTGACAAAAACGTCAAACTATACTATGTAGAACGTCATACTATACAATGTCTCCAAAATGTGCAAATTTTTTGAAAAAAAACATTTGGTCCAAAATTTGACAAAAACGACATACAATAAATACTATGTAGAACGTCATACTATACAATGTCTCCAAAATGTGCACATTTTTTGAAAAAAAACATTTGGTCCAAAATTTGACAAAAACGACATACAATAAATACTATGTAGAACGTCATACTATACTATGTCTCCAAAATGTGCACATTTTTTGAAAAAAAAATTTGGTCCAAAATTTGACAAAAACGACATACTATACTATGTCGTCCAAAATCTCACAATTTTTTTGAAAAACCTTTTTTTGGTCCAAAACTTGACAAAAACGTCATACTATACTATGTAGTACGTCATACTATACTATGTGGTCGAAATGTGACCATTTAAAAAAAAAAAACATTGGTCCAAAATTTGACAAAAACAACATACTATACTATGTCGTCCAAAATCGGACAATTTTTTTGAAAAACCTTTTTTTGGTCCAAAACTTGACAAAAACGTCATACTATACTATGTAGTACGTCATACTATACTATGTGGTCGAAATGTGACCATTTAAAAAAAAAAAAACATTGGTCCAAAATTTGACAAAAACAACATACTATACTATGTCGTCCAAAATCGGACAATTTTTTTGAAAAACCTTTTTTTGGTCCAAAACTTGACAAAAACGTCATACTATACTATGTAGAACGTCATACTATAGTATGTCGTCCAAAATGTGACAATTTTTTGAAAAAAAAATTTGGTCCAAAATTTGACAAAAACGACATACTATACTATGTCGTCCAAAATCTGACTCTTTTTTTGATCCAAAACTTCACAAAAACGTCATACTATACTATGTAGAACGTCATACTATACTTTGACTTTTTTTTTAAATTAAAATTTATTTTGACTTTTTTAAATCAAATTTTGGATGTCGAAAAATTTGACAAAAAAGTCGTATATCAGTATGTCGTCGAAGAGTTGACAAAAAAGTCATACATCAGAATGTCGTCCAAAATTTGACAAAGAAGTCATACACAGAAACAGAATCGGTAGAAAACAACATGATTCCTGAAAGAACACATAAACTAATAGCCACGGTCCATTAAATAAACCATTAGATTGATAATTTTAACCTTTAATTACATCATAACAGTTTTCAACTTACTTTATTCACTCTCGGTTGGTTTTGCAAAAATAACAATATGGTGAGGGGGCCTCACCTACAGATTGGGTAGATAGAGGTCCCCTCACCATATTGTTATTTTTGTTGGATATTCTTAACTCAATACGAGATCAGATGTTCAGGTTTGCTCAAAGTTCTCCTCTGTGCAAGTTGAGATGTGTAAATGTATAAATAAAATGTGTAAATTGCTTTAAGTGATTTCAACATAACAACATTTCGACTAATAGTGGTTAAGTAATGCTTATTTACCACTGTTATGGGTTTCCTAAGGGATACAGGTTTAAACTGTACAATAAGGGTCCAAAAAGCATTCAGTCATAGTTAACTATGGCTAATTAATGCTTATGAGGCACTTATTATGGGTTAGGTCAGGTTACTAATGTTAAGGAATACCTTACATAAGGTTAGGTCAGGGCTACCTGATGACATACACAGCACAGTATTAGTGAATGATTAATTAAGACCTAAATGAATTGTTTATTAATGCTCATCCAGTAACATGTACACCATATAGCGAATGATTAGTAGAGCTGTTACTTAATGCTTATTTACTCCAAATAAACACCATTAGTAAATGATTACTAGAGACATTATAAAAGACTCACTAATGCTCACTAATGCTGAGTAATGCATACATAATTCATCAACGTCAACTAACTTTGAGTAGTAAAGATGAATTAGCTGCTTATTAATGTATTAACTAATATGTTAACTAACTAATGTTAACTTATGCTATCCAGGCTCAGAACCAGGACGAGGCGATCACTGGACGTGGCCCCCCCCGGTGACTGGGGTCAATTTGTAGTTGTATAAAAATGCAGAAGCAAAAAACACAACAATTTAGAAACAACAAGACAGACACCACACTATCTTCACACTGGATTAAGCAACGAGCAATGAAAGTAGGTCTTAAATCTTTAAAAGTTTCCAGGAGGTCATCATTTTGATGTGGTGGGTGTAGATCATTTCATAATTGGCGAGCCACTGATGAAAAATGACGGCACTCCATGTTTTAAAGGTGAAGTAAGTAGTTTATAGTGCCATCTAGAGGAGAGGCTGAAATTTACAACAAAGAACTGCTCCTCTGCTCACCCCCTCCCTTCCCTGAGCGCTACGGTATCCTCAGCTGGTCAAATGTCGCCCTCGTTGTCTTTCTCCGTGTCAGCAGATGAGGTTCGTGAGGCGAGGGAGAGGGCGTAGCAGATGAAGCGGAGAGAGTGGAGGCGGGACTTCCGCTACAAGTACAGCGACGCTTGATTTGTTCTCTTGCGTTTGTCCTTACAGGCTTCGGTAGAAACATGGCGTCTCGCTGCTAACAGTGGCAATGCAACCGCGGCCCGCGACCAGGTTATTTTACATGACTTTTTGAAACACTACGAAAATGAAACAAAAAATATTATACAGCGACTAGACAATGCAGGAGCACATAATATGTATAAAAGAGTGGATTTTGGGTTATATAAACCCATAAATACTACACAGTGTCCCTTTAAGCGCAGTTTTTTGGTCAACAAGGTGTGACCGAGCAGACTCAAGTTAATGTGCCGACGTGTATAAACAAAATAATCAAATCTTACAATGAATTAGTTAATTAAAATTCTAAAATGGACATGAGGCCATGATGGGATGTAATGTCTTCCCGCATTCTGTTTTCTGTGAATAAATCAAGTTTTTTTAACAAACTGTATAAGCACGACATCACTGGTCAACTTGTTTTGATTCAATGTGGATCATCTCACTCGTCCCCATCCCCCAACTTTAACTGTAATTTCCCTTTAAACTCTGCATCTCATCTCACTCCTCCCATCCCAATATCCGCATCAATAATGATACATTAGATAAAATGTGTGATAAAATCTCTGACAGCATCACCCATCACTCTACCTGCTCCCTCGCTTCCTAATGGCCCTTTTCCCCCCCGGAGGCTATTCATCTTTTATCTCTCACGTCTCTCACACCATTCTCCCCCTCATTCAGTGTCAGGCGCTTCTTTTTCTTTCATTGCGCCAGTGTTCTTTACCTCATCTTAAACGCTGTTTCTGGAGGCCCATGTTTGCTTAGCCCACGCTCTCAACTATGCCTGCTTTAATTAAAAGCCTGCACACTTCTCTGTCACTGTCTGTCCCCGTCTCTTTGAGCTGGGCAGCTGCTTAGTTGTCAGACAGGAATTTCTGCATAGTAATGAATTACTGAAATAGTGCCATGCCACTTCTGCGGGTGTGCTCGGTATTAATGCTCCACAAGAGATGAGACCAGTTGCTCTTAAAGGTCCATTCCAGAACTCCAAAACTCATCTAATGGCTGCTCACACCTCCCTTTCCCTAGCATGTCAGGGAGCTACTCTTAATGCCATAAAAGAATGTACTACAAATGTCAAACACACACTCTGGCTGCTTTTTCCATTTGGGCTATTGGAGAAACATAACAGTCCAAGGTGACAAGCTTCCCTTCCCTAAAGTACATACAAAAAGTGGTCAAATATGAACTGTTGTATTTACATTTCATTAATAAAGGTTCACTAGAACTCGATCAATTACATAGTTTATACAGAATAAGCTGATTGCCACAGGTCTTCTCATATATTTAGTGCACTAAAACCAGTAGGAGTTCAGCTTCAATTGATCTCTATGAGACAGCACAGAATAGCTTTATTTAATTCTTATGGGGTAACCCTTAGTGCTCACACGGCACATATCCGTGCCACAGGTGCACCCTTAGTAAATTGCAGAGGAAATAACGCCTTATATGGACATCCTGGGGTGTGTGCTTATAGGTCACACTTTCAGGCTTCTCTAAATAAGTTTTTTACATATTAAAAAAGTAGATAAAAGCAGACTAAATCCTCTGTGTTATTATGGGATGAACCAATATCTTCCAGGGAAGCTCAGCTTCTCTGGGAGTCAATGAAGCAGTGGGTGGTCACAGACAGATTGGAGGAACTGTCTGAAAGGCGGACCCGCTTTTTTAATGACAACATGGTAGAAATATAATATAAGATACAGCCCAGTGTGTGTGTTTTTTGCTCTGCGATTATAGCCCATTTTCGTTGGTACATATTATATACTGAAAATAAAAACACAATTATTGCATTTCCTTGTTTCAGATTTAAATAATCATTATCAGGTTTCCATGGCAGAATTTAGGAATAAATAACTGGACCTGAAATGAACTTCCCCTGTTTAATAGCCCGTCAAACACCACTGAAAGCATACACATGGGTAGTATATGCAGGTCTGACAATAAAACGTCCTAAATGTCACACGCTGGACCTTTAAGACAGTTCTGACCTTAGATTAAATTTTTTTTAAGATGCTCTTTTATTTAAATAAAATGGTATGTTGAGAAAGTGGCGACTTGTTTATGCACATGAGAATTATTGTTAGCAGACTCCATGGCGATAATCCAAAGGGATAGAGCAGAGACACTAGGTTTTAATTATCGGATACACTGATAAAGCTGGCTAATATCCCACTTAGCATATATTTAATTCTTTCAACTCGTGCCAAACAATGCTGCACTGTACGTCTACTTTGCTAGTTGAGTTTCTCACACTGCTTCTTTACTGGAAAAAGGAATAGAAATTCAAGTATGGACATTAATACAGATTTAGCCGCAGAAGTGTTTCACTGTTCACTTCTACTTGTGCAGCTCTCTCAAGGCCACTTCCACGCACACACATTATACCGACGCGCACACACACACTCTCACTTGGCTGTTGTGCCATAGCTCCAGTGAACTGGAGATAAGACCCCAGCGTTTTCACATGTAAATGGTGTGTGCTTGGAGAGGAAGGTGGGTGCTTTGTTTGCATGGAGCAGCTCCACGAGGGCCTCTGAGGAACTCACTGAGGGTTTGGCCAGTGCGGTCCTTATCAGATGAAGAGCAGGCCTCTGAGGGAAGGAGGGGTCGGCGAGGGGCAAGGGCTGGGTAGGTTTGTGGGGGCCAAAGAGGAGAATAGAACAGCTGGCGGAGTCACGCGTGCAACCCCAAAAACACACAGAGCCCAGACACGCTGAGCACGGTGGGAATCTCCTCGGCTAAGAGATCCACAAACACATGGCCTCTTGTGTTATTATCAGCCACCAGCCAGCAAGTCTGAGCACATAATCACACACAGCAGCAGCAGCAGCAGCAGCAGCAGCAGCAAGAAAAAGGAGAGTATTTCACACAATCGCAAACACACAACAACACAATCACTGAGGGGGATCACAAATACACATTTCCATGCAGGAGTCTTTACACATCATTAGGTTAACAACACACACACATAGAGACAAAAAGAAAGACTGTGGCACACACACACATACACACACACACACACACACAGCTAAATCACCATTCAGAAATGAGTTAGATTCATGAATAAGAACGTCGACCTTTCGCCAGTGATTCCTATAGGTTATTGCTTTATGTCATAGAAGCTCCAAATACGCTTCAATTCTCTACATCTGACTCCGTATTTTTTATTCCAAAATCAGTGCAGGTCATAGTCTGATAAGCACTAAAGGCCTAGTGCATGAATTCAAACTACCGTTGTATTTAATGTACACCGTTTAATTTGAGTACTGTTCTTGTCTGGAGCTGCTGAACTGATTCTGGAGCTGCTGAACTGTGAATTTCTCTGTGAGATGAATATCTATCTTGTCCCAGTACACAAGCACGAGTGGGGGATCTATTAATTGACAGACGTGTGTCCGCCTCCACTACACTATACTGTATATGCCTGCCTTTAAGAGTATCAAGCAGTTTCAGGTTTACTAGTTGGTAATATAGAGCACCATTCAAAATCGTCCTACCATCCATTGACTTAAATTAAAATATTCTGTTTTTTGAGTTGGCAGAGTCCAACAATGTAGCAGCCTGAATTGCACAATGTTTTTTTGAAATGTTTGTCTTGTGTACAGGCTTCTCCTTTTATTTCTGGGTGAGAACTGAGCAACAAACACAGAACACCCAGGTCAGGTCCAATTGAACATATACATGCTATAGTAATTTGACTGGCAACTGCATTCTCTGGGTGTTCAAAATTCAGTTCAGTAGGTTTGGTTTAAGTCAGACTAAAGTCAAAAACATGTTCTTGAAAGCTGAAGCTTCACTATTTTAGATCGTTTTGAAAAAAGTTTAAGATAACTTGCTATTAAACAGCCTACATAATGTTTATGAGATAATGACATTTCACGTAATTCACCTCCCACTGCGTCACTCAAACGAGAGGAGCCGTCATTAAATCAGTCGACATACCGATGGTAACAAAAATTCCTCTCATATATATGCATGTATGCGTATATATGCATAAGTCAGAGCGGCATTAGCAGCTGAAACAGTAACACTTCCATGCTTAAGAATAGGCCGGGGTGCTGGCTCTTGTCCCCTCCATTCAGGCCAGTGTTAAACACACAGACTAGCATGCTAATGGGTAATCCCTGAGGACCGGCCACCTTTGTCCCAGTCCTAAGAGGATGTCTCTCTCTGGGCACTGGGTGACAACCACCAGGCTGCCTGCTACTGGACGACCAGCATGTTGCCAGATACTGATCTCAGTCTTCCACAGGGATGCCAGCAGGTTGCCAGGTCTTGATTGGTATACGATGGGCGGAAGATTGGCGTCTGTACTGATTTCCTTTTTTTTTTTTTTTTGTGTGTGTGTGGTTTTTTTTTTTCCTGTCTGTAATGCACCAGGAGGAGGTTTGCTGTCTTTCCTGGTGTGAGGATAGTGAAAGTGTGGCGTAGGGGCGCTTTGTCATACAGCAGGTGGTCTGTGTGTATAAACAAAGACCTGCAGTTCATTTAGAGGTCTACAGTGTGAGTGGTATGAGGTTGCTACTGTTACTGTTTATCTTAAAGCCCCATTCACTGATCACAACAATGATTTCAAACAAGGTTTGTAAACAAATGTCTGATTAACAAGTAAAATAAACACGTACTGTAACTGATCACAATCATTTTTGTCAATTATTTGTCAAATAACAAGAAATCCTGGATTTGAATGGTGTCATGCGGTTGAATTGTTTGATTTTCTTAATGCAAATCGGTGAAAAAGTAGTCCTGTGGTTTCAAGCACTGGCTCATGTATTTCTATGGATTTGTGCATTCCACAATGCAAGGTGGACGACAGTAGGAGAGGGAAGCGAGTTGAGCGGCAGGCTGTCATTGATCAGAGGAGAGGACATTCCACAGTGCAAGGTGCAGCGAGGAAACTTTGAGAGGAGGTTGATCCCCTGGGAATCCCAGTGTTTTCAATCCCTTATGATTTAAAGAGGAAGATGTTATGTTGATAAGAAAAAAAACAGGATAGGGGAAGAGCTGAGTGAGGACTCACAATTGATGGCAACACCGTGTGCCGTGTGTGTGGTATTATATGTCGTCGGGCAGAGGATAGCCTTATGATGATTATTTTGAACAATTCATCCAGCCCTGGTTCTATACTGTCTGTGATGAAATATTGTGGCCTCATCCCAACTCTGTACCCTCATCTGTCTTTTCACCCCCAGAGAGAGTGGAGCCCCATATACAGCAGCACCCAGTATGTGTGCGCGCACACACTCGTGTTACCCAGAACAATGCACACATCAGTGAGGTGCTTAAAATATGTTTTATCTTAAAGAATTTAATACTGAAGATATACAGTGTGAACGACTACAGGTGCACGAGACATGTCGTGAAGTGTCAGGAGTTGCACCTGGTGTGGTCTTGTGCTGCTGTCGTACACCCATCTGCTTCATGGTTTGATGTGTTGTATGTTCTGCATCTGCCTCTTTGTTATAACAAGTTAACAAGTGGTTATTTGACTTACTGTTGCTTTTTTTGCTCACTGGATATTTTCCCTTTTTTGGACAATTCTCTGTAAAATTCTCTGTAGGTTAAGTACGAAAATCCCTGTAGATCAGCAGTTTCTGAAAGACTCAGACCAGCCCAACTAATAACTATGCCATATTCAACATCCCTTAAACCATCCATTTTAACTGATTTTCTACAACCAGCGCTGTTGTCAAGTCAATAAAACCTGAGTCTGAGTCGAGTTTCACTGACTTAGAGCCCAAGATCCAGTCTGTGTCAAGTCCAAGATGGGTCCCCACATCACCTGAGTTGGAAATTCCGAGATCCACTTAAAGCTGACATGTATTTTGTAAAAGTTTACATTCAACAAAAAAAGAAACATTATTTACAATTTAAACATTTACAGTCTAAAGTTGATTCGCTGTGTAACCTGAGTCCACTTTAGATTCTTTGTACACAAAGCATACAGTTTGGCAAACACTTTCAGTTTAACACTACCAGTGAGCATGTCACACTGAAACATGGGTTAAGATAAGATCAAACTTTATTCATCCCTCATCTGGGAAATTCACTTCTTACAGCAGCAAAAACTGTAAAGACAAAAAGCAAAATTAGACAACACAAAACAAGTAATGGATTAAAGAAAGGTAAAACAGAAAAAAAGGACGATAGGCTATGTGTGTTATGTACAAAAAAAAAGTTATAGATATTATATACATGAATGAAGGCTAGAGAAATATTGCACGTTGCAGGTAGATGCATACATAAACATAGTGTATTGTTATTGAGTTCATGAATTTCTTGTAGAACTCAAATAGAACAGCTTATTATGGCCTGTTGTAATGTAAAAATATAAATGTGTATTACATTTATGAGGGTTTATTAGGAGAAATTTAAGTAAGTACTGCAAGTTTGTATGAATTTCTAATCACTGTAAAAATAATTAGATTTCCATAGATGTTTTGAAGCGAGAAGGACATCCTTTCTGGATTGTGAAGGCTACCATAGTTCCCTGACACACTTGGGAAAGGGAGGGGTGAGTGGAGGATTTCTACACTTGTTACTTTCCTGCAGTCTCACCATTATATGTCACAAAATGTATTGTTACAGACTGAACCAGCTAATGAGGATTGAGCCTGAGTCCAGAGGATCACAACACTGTGTTCGGAACATCTCCAAATCTGCACCAACCATCCCCATCCTTCTTTCACTCGCACCTCCTCAACCATATTCCGTACGAAATCACTTGCTCACACTTTTCACGAGGCCCACGCCCTCCTCCCCCTATTTCCTTCAATGGTCCCTCAAAACAAAACGCACTCAGAATAGAAAATTATAACCCCGCTGGCCCGAGTCCGCCTACCACCCAGGGCCACCCCATGCCTCGCACGTTCCTCTCAGACAGGGAGCACGACACTGGGCCCCTGTGGCCCTCCACCCCCTGCTTGTCCACGTACCCCCCCCTCCCAGTTCCATCCATCATATCTGCCCCCCCCCTCATGGCCTCCATCACTTCTCCACAAAAGCTGCTAACCCAAAAGAAAAGAAAAGGCAAAAAAGAAGGGAGAAGAATACAGCCGCTACCATGCAGAACAGTGCTGGCCCAAGAACCGTCTTTTGTCCCGGGCCCTGCCTTTCCTCGCCTGGTCTCTCCTGCAAACACACCCTCTTCTCTGGGGGAACAACAGCCCGGAGGCTTGGGGGATGGAACCGGGGTGTGGTTCTATCTAAAGCGGTATAGTGCAGCCCCTTTGATGGCCCCTGGTCACCAGCAGACCCTATGTGTTGTGCTGTCAAACGGGGCCACCCTGCCCCTCCCCTTGCATCCATGGGCACTCCCTCTGGGGGGCAGTAGGGACTCTGAACACCCAAGTCAGGGGCCCACGAGCCTAGGCTGACTGTGCTCTGCTGACCGCACCACAGAAACTCTGTGAAGTGGAACAGTAAAGCTCAGGTGAGGCGGGGGAAAGGAGTGCACATCTGCAGGACGCTCTTACAGAAAGACGAATAGAGGATTTACATAGGTTGACATCAAAGTTACCTTTGACTTTTGCGGTGAGATGTTCACTCAGCTGTAATGATTCTAGACCACAGAAAAACAGAGTAACCTCTTTTATAAAGGTGCCTTTAGTGAAAGAAAAGGAGACAGAAATCAAAAATAAAAGGAGCTAAGACTGAGGAGGGGAGTCTATAAGTGAATGGGCAGCATCCATTACATGCAAACAAAAGCCGGTGCCTTTCTGTTGGTCCTGATGTTCTGTTCCAGGCCATCCTGCCTTTGTGGCCTCAAAGAAGAGAGGGAAGTTCCCGCTTGGTCACGTTCACACCCTCTGGTGATAGAGCACCTCTCACTGTTGGTCATGGAGGTTAGAAAACCCTGCAGCTGTATGAGCACACAAGGAGAAGACAGGGGTAAAGACTGTCAGCCATGAGAAGCAGACATACAGACTGATGTACGGTGTAAGAAGAAAGAAAGACGGAGGCCAAGAATGATGTTCAAATTATTTTCATTTGAATGTGCAGCTCAGAGGAAAAGAACGGTGCACTACACAGAAATATAAATGTAGATATAAAGAACAAATGCAGCAAAACCGGAAAAAGCTTTGAGGGAAAGGTTAATGCGGAAAAGGTTAGAAGACGGGGAGATTATTAATGAAGAGAAAATCCTGATCAGGGGAAACAAAGCACATGTTAGATTGTCCAAATTCAGTGTGCTACTTTATGAGACCCCAGAGACTCGTGAGGCACCGAGTAGACTGGTGGAACGAGAGGGGGCTGGAGGGGTGGAGAGAGGGAACGAATGGGGTTATATACGTATATGTGGCACTGCTATTGTTAATTAGGGCCTCTCACCAGTATGCAGAGAGGTCGAGGCCGTCGTGTCTCAGTTCTGATGGGAGCATAGGTAATGACAATATTTATTTACTTTCAAAATGATATCCCATTCCCACTGGTCAAAACACATATTTGATGGGTATGTTTAAATGACATTTTCACCAGTGGGAATATGTTTAATTGACATTCACTGCCAGGTCAAATGACTCTGCAACGTATGCAGGTTTTTATCAGCTCAGTGGGAATCTAAGACCTGGGTGAACATGCAAATGTGTTCCTCGTATGCTCTACTTTTGTCATCACTGTACCATTCCTGCTGCTTGTGTAGCGATCGTTACTATTTCAAATTTGGACTTTATTTCATCAATTGGATTGTAAAGATGCAAAAATATTAACCACCGTAACATTAACACTGTAGATATAGTTGGTTTTTTCGATTCCTCCAGCTTGTTTTGTTTGTTTCTGGAAAAAAAAAAAAAAAAAAAAAACACACCACAGGACAGCTCAATCACTGGTAATGGGAATGATGTGAATTGGCTTTTTTTTAAAGTGGGTTCACCTGGGTTCAAAAAAAATCACAGGTATACTCGGAAATGTTAGTGACAAAGAGGTTAAGGAGTGTAATGTGATACTGGAGCACAAAATTAGACACATGCTCACACCCACACCAGTCCTCAAGCACACAACTCACCCTAATGGGACCGTGACTGACCACGTTCCAGCTCTATTCACTTAAAGGACAATAGAGTGCTGAGGCTGCAAAAACCCAGTTGAATGTGTGCGTGTGCGTGTGTGTGTCTTCACAGGCCTGTGCTCAATGCACAGATTGTGATTTTCCCAGGTGAACAGTGCCATACGGAGCATCGCATCTTCAAGCTCATTAAAGACCATTCGGAGCTATTAGAAAGCTTTCAGCAGGGTGTGCATTCCCCCAGACTCTGGCTGTCAGGGCACAGAGCCATGCCCAAAGGCCCCAGGGTGAGGACCTATGGTAAACGGGCCGAGGGAACGCACCAGAAGGAGCTGATCCTTTTTTTTTCTTCAATGAACACTGGTTGCTGGAGATGGATGGTGGGAGGGATGTGGGTGGATGCGTGTGTAACAGCTTGTTGAGTTCCCTTACTTAAGGAATTTCAAAGTAACTGTTGAACAGGGTGAAGGATGATTTCCTAATGGGATACCAGAAAAAAAAACAACTTTAAAGAATCATCAAATATGCAGCTTTTTCCCCCTTTGTGTTGGACATCTGGATAAACACAAGACAACGTAGCCCTGTCATGATGATAGACCAGCAAAGACAAACAGTCCCCCTTGTGGACAGCAGCCAGATCCTCAAGCATCAGACATCCATTGATTCAGCAGACTATAGAGTTGGACCAATAATGCCTTCCAGTGCTGATTGTTGTGTGTGAGTGAGTGAGTGAGTGAGTGAGTGAGTGAGAAAAGTAAACACTTTTAAATCCCACATATTAATAAAAAAAAACATCTATATTCTCAATTTTTACATAATATTATAGTAATGCTGAACAAACTCATGTTCTTACAGGTGTGCACCCATTTTACATTAATATACAGCATATGTGTGAATATTGTCTGTGTGTGAGTGAAAGCGAGACAGAGCTAGAGAGCACCAGAGTTGAGGGTTTAGACAATTAATTCAAATGAAAATGTATCTGCATAAAATATAAACCCTAACAGAATTCCATAATGTGTGTGTGTGTTGAAGCGCCCATAGACTGGAAGTTCCAATTAACACTGTTTTTTGGTGTGTAGCCTATCTGCGCCATTACCTCGTTTATGAAGCCATACATTTTCGAAACAAACAGTTCAGCCACTGCTGAGAACGCTGGGTTTTATTGTATTCTCGGGCTCTGCAAGCGCTCTGAAAAAGCCTGGAATCGTTAAGTAAGGATCACGTCTCCTGAACAGCAGATCCTCCTGCTCCGGGCACTAGTCAGGGCATGTGAGGTTGCGTACATTGAACAGCAGAAGAAGAAAAACGTCCTTTGTGGAGGTGTTTCACTTGCGACAGTGTCTTCTGACTCTGGGTCAAAGTCGTAAAAAAGGGATTGCGGCGGGGAGTCGTGACAAAACTATTTTTAAACATTGTTAAAACAATGTTTTGATAATGAGTAGCAGTGCATCCACTGTTCCAGAGGGGGGAGCTGCGCTTCTCAGAGCTGATATGCTAATTACGTTACTTCCAGATACTTGACCTATCACAAAACAGTTGAGAAAGATCTCATTGGCTGGCCAATCACTACACAGTCTGTCTTCTGGGGGTGAGATTTCAGTCTGAAACAGCACAACTGACGAGAGCTTCAGTGAGGAGAGATTTCTATCTGCTCATTTACAGCAACTAGTAGGTTTTTGATCATAAAAACAAGTTAATGTAAGTAAATAGACCTCCATAACTAACATATATGTGCGATAGGACCACTCTATGTGAGCTTTAAACTTCAATCACACAGTCTATTGTATATGGTGTCCTGTTATTATGCTGTTCCTCCAGGACACAAATGTGGCAAGAAGTCAGTAATTACACTTCCACATAGATGATGTTCTTATTTAACAATAAAAACTCTAGATACTAGAAACAGACACTCTTACGGGTGAACGTCAAGTAGTTCACCCTGAGATACAGTATGATAATGGGCCAAAATAATTGGAATCCAGCATTGCTTGAGATGCAAATATAAGTGATGGGTATGCAAAATAGTGAAATTAAAGCCCTATTCGCATGGGATTAGTATTACCTCTGGATCTAATTTGTACAGTAAATATTCCACCGCAAATGACCTTCCACATTTTGACACAGAGGTTGTGTGATAATAATATTAGTCCTGTGATATTAAGGGGTAGTTTTTTTTGTTTCCTGCAATAATGATGTTGCGATTCTCCATGTGGTTGTTAGTCAGTAGTGTAGCAAATGTGTTATTATCAACGGACGTTATGGAAAGTCTTGACATATTTGGAGGTTGTGTCAGTAAACTTGGGTAAAATCACAGGCTTCGCTTAAGCTGTGCAAATGTGCTACACCTAAAGGTGAATTAAGTAGTTTATAGTGCCATCTAGAGGAGAGGCTGAAATGTACAACAACGAACTGCTCCTCTGCTCACCCCCTCCCTTCCCTGAGCGATACGGTATCCTCAGCCGGTCAAATGTCGTCCTCGTCGTCTTTCTCCGTGGTGCAGGTACTGGTGTTCCTTTATCCGCCGTAAAATACATGTGGTCCTCCATTCTGAACGCATAAAAAGATCAGCTCTCAGCCTCGTCTCGGCGCTCGTTTTGTTATCTCGGGTTTGTCTATACAGGCTCCCGTAGAAACATGGCGTCGTGGCAAATATTATGTTATTTTTTATTTCTGTAGCTTTCAGTACGAATCTTTGATGAGAGCAGGCTGAACACAGACGTGGGAAGGTCATTTCTAAATTAGATGAGGTGTCCAGGTAACACTGTGTACCATACAGTGCAAGCCCATTTCAAGCACTAAAAAATTAAATATGATTGTCCAGGTTTATTTTTTGCAGTTAGGATCCCTTTTCCCTTCTTTTCATCAGCACTTCTTGGTGTTTTCAGCTATATTACTGCTGCATGAAGCTGTCTAGCTTTACATGCACCGTGTGCTTCTGCTGCTTCGCCTGCTCTGACACAGCAATGTCACCATAGAGTCACCATGTGTGAATTAATTTCACAATATGTGTTAATGTAGCCGACATCCTTTTATATTTAAAAGTTACACACTGCAGCTTTAATATATATGGAAAAAGAGAGCGAGAGACAGTGACAGAGAGAGAGAGAGCTAGAGGGAGGGAAACAGAGAAAGAGACAAGGGTGCAGCATCCTTGCCTGATGGTTATAAATGAGGATCATGTCAGCAGAGGGACCCCAGGCCATCTGTGATACTCACAGACGATCCTGTAGTACACACACACACACACACACACACACACACACACACACACACACACACACACACACACTGTCCTCGTGGGAAACATGTTGCAACAAGGAGCAATATACACACTGGTTTCCCCACCGTCTGTGACAGATACCACAACTTCAGTAAGTCTGACAACCTATTTTCTAAATTTAGGTCTGAGTAAATGTATATATTATTTTTTTTTAATCCTGTTCTCATACTTGTAATCATTCTGCTATCTTTGCACAAACCAACTCCAGTTAGGCACAGAAAGAGATTGCAAAATAATGTGTGAAGAAGCAGGGCAGGCTTTAGTGGCGTTTTACTGATAACACGCTCACATTTACTGCTGAATCGGAGCTTCTGTAAGGGTACAGAGGAGAGGCCCAAACTTTTTTTCTAGGTCTCCCCAAAAAACATGATCTATGTTTTCCTTTAAGTCAATTAATCAGACGCTCAGCCACCCTGTTCCCTGTGGTAAGGAGAGCAGGAATAGGCAGAGCATCACGGTGAGAGGGCCCAAAGAAAGGAGAGTCAAATATTTATAGAGCAACACACCAGGATTCATTTCTCTCCTGTGACATTCACTTACTCCTGCTTCAGCGAATAGCGTCTTGGCAACCTTCTTCAGGTACATGAATAAATAGCCCACTGTCCAATCAGATCAGTATTTATTTTTGCTTTCCTGGAAGTCAAATATAAACATCAACCAGCCCATGTAAGACAAAAAAAAAAAAAAAAAAAATCCCAAATGGTGACTCATACCCAGTGGAGAGAAAATAAAAGTCACGGTGACCTTTTGAGGAGTCACCGCAGAGCAGTGGCCAGAGCAGGAATGCTGCCATTTCCACCAAACTACAGTAGAGTAGTTAAAAGGAAAAGCGGTTGCCAGGGTAACTTGTGACGGCATGTTTTTGGTGAAGGCCAAGACAAAGCCACACGTGACAGGCTCGCCGTCCCCCTACAGCTGTGACCTGTCTCCCACCCTGGAGAAGAAATAGAGGAAGAGAAAGGGAGAAGAGTTGGATTTGAAAGAAGGATAGAAGCCTCTTATGGACGAATGAAAGCAGGAGCAGAGGAGAACAAGAAAACTGGAGTCGTGTAGACAATGGCACCAACAACAAAAAAAAACAAAGATGACATCAAACAAAAGAAGGAGAAGTCATTTTCAAGCGAAGGCATATGTCTGGAGCAATTCATTTCCCCACCAGCTCAGTCCGCACTGCCCACTGCTACTTCTACTCCTCCCAACCACGAGGAGACAAAGAGGTTGTAAAATAGCACAGAGTTGTAAAAAACAAAGAAATATAAAAAGAGTTGCTTCACACAAAAACTGCTGTAACAGTGAGGGGTCAAAGTGACAGGGGATTGAACTCTTGACCTCCTTGCTATCCCCGTTAAAACAATACACTCATAATCACTCTCTCTCTCAGCATGTTCGGGTCCCCTCTATGGATTGAGACACCTCGTGGTGGGTGTCTTTTTTCTTCTTCTTCTTCTTCATCATCATCAATAATCATGTCTCCCATCCTCCCTCCTTCTGCTCCTCCATCTCAGACCCTCTCCAGCTCAACTCGAGTGGGTTTGCCTCCCTATTCAACAAAAGACATCCTTCTCTCGTCCTTCTACGCGGAGACAGAAGGATGAGGAGATAGAGGAGAGTCAGCTCATCCCTTTAATCCAGGGTAGACAGAGAGACTCTTCAGTGAAGAGGTGGGAAATCCACTGATCTGGAGCTTAAGATGCAAACTCCACAAAAGACCTGTGGAGGCTTCGCAGCAGGCAATGGAAACCAATCTCTGTCCATGCATTGTGGAGCAGACGCTGTCGCTGCAACAACATGGCGTGTTGTATTCCAGTGCACATTATGCAAATACACACATTAACATTGTGCTTACACATGGTGTGACATATTCATACATACAAAGATATACTGACAGTAAAGAAAGGTGGAGGCTGAAATGAATCCACTATTATTATTAAAAAAATGTGACAGAAGTGACAGAATGATACATTATGGGGGTGACATTTGTCTGTCTGTGAGAAACATCACTCAAAATGTATGGATGTGGATGACATTTTCTGAGCATTTAATTTAGGTTATGGGACATTGAAAAAAAAATGTTTAAAGGTGCATTATGTAATAAATCTAAAGCAACTGGCCGTAAAATATGTGTTATGTTTTGAAAATCATGTTTTAGCATGTGGCGCCACCTACCGCCGTCTACCAATCACTGCAGTCAGTAGAGTCTCAGCTGCCGAGCAACCACGGGTTGCCAGTTATGTCAAAAAACTAAACCTAAAAGACCTCAGTATGATGAGTTCAAATGTAGTAACTGTTTTTGGCCACATTCGTACATATTGCACCTTTAAATTCTGCGATATTCATATGGACCTGGATTTAGGGTTTCTTTTAAACAGTTGTTAACCTTGTGAGATGTGGGATTGTGTTGACTGTGCATAAGTGGAGGTTTGTGCTTTATTGTAACTACTGTGTTATTGACCAGGCCATGAATACCACCTGCAACCAGGCTCCTACCGGAGATACCAACCATCAATCATACTGGGGTCCACTCATATGTGCCTTACTTTATCGTCTATTTTCCAATAAATGGGAACATCCATCCATCTTCTGCCACTTTATCCTCCATATGAGGGTTGCAGGCGGGAACTGTGCCAATCTCAGCTGACATAAGGTGATAGGCAGAGGTTACATCCTGGACAGGTCGCCAGTCCATCACTGGGCCATGCAACCATCCACTCCCTGCAGAAAAGCCCTTGTTCTGACGGCCATAAAATCCTCCTAATATGTCACAGAGACTCAGAAATAATGTTCATATAACAAACTGAACTCACCAACAACAACAGTAATATTTGCATAAAAAAAAAATTTGCTGACCACAAATCATGTTTATGTTTAGAAGTCATGTTTTGGCATGTGGCGCCACCTACCGCAGTCTACCAATCATTGCAGTCAGTAGAGTCTCAGCTGCCAACAACCACGGGTTGCCAGTTACGTCAGAAAGCGAAACCTAAAAGACCTCGGTATTTTGAATTTGAATGTAGTAACCGTTTTTGGCCACATTCTTACATATGGCACCTTTAAATGGGAACATTGCTTACAAAATGTTCTATGGGAACAAGCAATGTTGACCATTCATTCCTCAAGAAAGCGTATACTGATGTTGTAAAGTAAGAATTAGGCTAATTTTCCTATTGACTAGACTTCTATCTAAGTAGTGCCTATTCACTATGTTCCTACTTCCTGATTTGCTTCACTGATACACATCCAATGGTCTATTAGCCTATATCTATATCAGCAACAACATTGACATTTTTATTTGATTGGTACCGTTTTAATTTTTTCAAGCTATAAGATCTGGTTTATTCTCAGCCAGTTAAGTCCTTATTCATTATACAAATACATGCTCTTGCAGGCTCTCTGGAGGTTTTTTCGCAAATTGGGAAAAGTTAATAACTGTGTAGTTTTTTTTTTGTTTTTTTTTTTAAACCTGTGGGTACTTGCGTGTGTGTATCAGTATGAGCATGCATATCACTCTGTGCGTGTGGTGTCATTGTGTTTTTTCGTGTGTGGGTGTGTGTGCGTCTGAGGCGGTGAGTGTGTGCCTGCATTCAGCATCTCCCTGCAGCTAATGAGTGGCGGCCCACCTCTCCAGCAGGCCTGGCAGTCCTTGGCTATGAGGCTGGAGCTGGCTGTTTTCTCATGGTAATCACACACTTTGTCCCGGGGTGGATAATCCTGCACTGGCTTTGTCTGGGCCCCAGAGGAGAGCCCCACAAGGTCGACCCCGCTTCACAGAGACCCACAAAGACCCAAATGCAGTAGCAGCACCCCACTCCAGGCCTGCGCTCCTCAACACGCACCCATACATGCAGGGACACACAAAAATGCATGCTTGCACACAAATGCACGCACACCCACTGGCACTCACTCATTAGTTATTCTCGGTTTCAACAGCGGGGTCTGCTTGTGCAAAAGCACAGACGCTCTCATTCTTATCTGCATGTGTGATACATGCAACAGCACATTTTACTGCCTTCCGTAGGAAAAGCTTCATCGGGATATTGCACGACAATAATGTTGGAGCTAGTTCTCAGTACAACACAGTGAAAGAAAACAAATAGAATACTCTTAAACACATTTTTTTGCAGGTAGTATAGCCGTGCCCCTCATTTCCACTCTCTGCTATGATGCGTATAAATAGCTTGTATTGCTGGAGGGCGAGAGACATGCTCAAGGTTTGGCGTGGCATCGTTGGGAGGATCAGTTCTGTGAGAATATCTGCAGGGGCAGAATGTGAAGATGAAGGCTGAGGCAAAGAAGTGTGGAGGACAGGCTGCCACAGGTCCCTCTCTCACACTCCACCTAATCCCAATTCATCAATGAGAGGAACCTGGGAGGAACAACAGTGCTCACATCACCACCTTCTTGACCTCTGGAGGCTTTGGAACAACAACTTGGGCTGCACTCATTCTAGTACTACATTTTCAGAGAAAATCTATTTGTGTTTAGAGTGTGTCAGCTGTGTATTAGAAGTAATCTGCATCCATACTAACACACCTGCAGAGGTGGAAAGTAACAAAATACATTTACTCAAGTTACTGTATTGAATACTTTTTTTGTGTATTTTTTAAGTACAATTTAAAATCAGGACGTATTGACTGAAGTATTGTACTAAGTTACTTTATAAATCCTATCCGTTACTGAGTAAAAATACAAATTCAACACAATGAAGACCTACAGGGGGAAAATATACACCAGAACCAGACGAATGATGATGGCGTGAACATAGAGGCCGCGCGCCAAAAGTGACGTAATATCCTGTGTCGCGCCCGGCGTGTGAGCTCCAAAATAGTTTTGGATTTCTGACCCCTTGTCATATTTCTACTACCCTCACACCCCATGCAAAGTAACTAAGTAACTTTTACTTAAAGTACATTTCAAATGAACTACTTTTTACTTCTACTTGAGTACATTTTCAGATGACTACTTTTACTTCTACTTGAGTAATATCTCATCAAAGTATTGGTACTTTTGCTTGAGTACAATATTTTAGTACTTTTTCCACCTCTGCACACCTGATAATGTATATCACGTAACCCTTCAGGAAGATGGGCATGTTCATGTCAAGAAAAACAGGAAGCTATAATTCTCTCTTTTCTGCAACTATTTGCTTAGTTTTGGAAAAAAAATAACAAGAATGAGAAACAACAATAGTGAACATTTTGAGTTAGAGTTTCTGTTATGAGGCCAACAATGAGGCATGTGTGTCAGTGTGGGTAATTGAGTCATTTTCTTTTTGTCTATTGACAAATCCTACAAATGGCAAATTGTGATTGATCAGCAAAGCCAACAACAAGCCTCTGTAGCAACTGCGTTCTAGCACAAGACACTTGCTGTAGGAATTGCTCGTGAATCCACTGATATGATTTGTGAATTCCTCTGATCATCGATGTCTTGTGTTCAAATGTTTGATGAAGAGGAAATATCAGTGATGATGATGATGATGATGATGAGAGAGATCTGAAGGCTGTTTGAAGGAGTGAATGTGTCTCACTGGGTCATTAGCCAGGGAGAGTGGAGCACTGTGGGCCAGTGTGAAGAGGCAAAGAGAGGGTTTGTAATCCTCTATGGCCAGTGGGACACAGCCAAATGTCTGTCTGAGCCTCTGAGGACACACTAGGACATTTTTGTTCCACCAAGTAAGAGACACACACACACACACACATGCATGCACAGGGAGCGAGAGAAAGAGAGAGACGTACAGAAACACACAGAGACACACACACACACAACTCGAGAAATCCCACTGCTTCCAGTCTAGTAATCCTCATTGTGTATTCTGACAGAGTTTTGCTGTGGACACCAAGTTGACAGACAGAGTTAGAGAGTAAAAGAGGAACAGAGGGAGGGAGGAAAGAGAGAGGAAAACAGACAAAAAAAAAACTTCCCCTTTCTCTGCGTGCTCAGCTGTCATTGGTTGATGGCACAAGGTCTTTTCTTTCCTTTTAGCTAATTGGCCACCCAGGCATTGACTCTGGCGTGAATTCTACCCCAAAACACGTGCATGTCCCTTAGTTCCATAGAACACCCCCCTTGGCTATTTGCCACTCACCTTGCCATTTAAATGGGCTGGAAGCTAGTTACCATGGCAAACAGAAGTGACTCAGAGTTAGGATGGTGAAAACATTTTGCCACAGGAGCAGAAATTCTTCATGTCAGCTGTACTTCTGGTTCTGTAACATATATCATAACAGTGTGAAAACTTGTTTGAAATATTTAATTTATGACAGAATTACTAGTGGCATGATGTGTAGAGACATACATAGACTTTATATATTTGTTGTTTGTATATGTTTGCTATTTAGAAGTTGAATAGTTTGAATAGGTTTGTAATTTAAGCCCCGTTGACCCAGATGTTCTGTTTTTCCTGAAGAATTCTTACACAATTGATGATTTCATTATTTCATTAACTAATTAGGAACGGTGGAATTTGGTCACATATTCCACTTATGGACGGCAAAGGCAGAGGTCTGTGACAATTCCTTTAAGAAAATTAAAGAAAGAAAGAAAGAATGGGACGGAAGAAGAGAGAGGAGAGAAAAAAGTAATTTGATTTGTCTGGCAGCTCCATATGGTTCCATTGCTTTTGGGGTTCACCCTGGCTGACTGCAAGCAGACTGAGGCCTTTCACTGTTTCAAAATGATGACAAACTTCCCTATCCTCCCTTCATCCCACTCCTCAACCCCCTTAAAAAAGGAAAAAAAAAACAACCCAAAACACCCTGAATCTGGTTAGGGGAATAATAGAAGCGGCGAACAATGAAGGGGCATAGGGGGTGTTGGAAAAAAAGAAGGTGGGGGTGTCAAGTGACCCGCAGAAAACACTATCAAACAAGACTGGAACTCTAAGGGCTTGACAATGGAGCGGCCTGCTCTTTTCTGTGCTACGCCACTGGTGGGGCGAGATAAGGGAATTCCTCAATACAGCAAAAAGGGAAGAAAGGGGAGCGCTGCTTTTGAGAGAGATTCCGTCTTCAAATCCAAACACTCCCCCCGCAGATTATAGCGTGTGTGTTTTAAAGGGTGTCAGAAATAAAGCAACACTTTGTTGGACAAGTTAGCCTTGTTGGTGTCGATCTGCACTGCTATTGTCAGAGACAGTTTTTATGCAGTTCTATGCAGATGACCTGGAGATTAGGAAAGGTCTGGACTACACAAGGCCTTTAAAGTTGCGATATCGAGATCTATCGCAGTGATTCAAGCGTAACACAATGGCACTAACTGCTGCAGCTGTCTGAATTTATTGAGCTTCAAAGCTCTATAGAAGAAACAGTGGGTTTAGCTGTTGGTTCCATATTCCTTATCAGACCTCTTGGTGCACTCTGTTTGACTTGGGTGCACTGAGCCAGAATCGGTTGTCTTTGGAAACCAATGCTATGGTAATGCTATAGATAGACTGACTGATCTGAAAGTCAAATGGTGGGCATGATAGCAGACTCAGCCTTGGGCTTTGTGGACGGAAACTTCAAGTTGTGCAGACGGCAGCGTGTCAGAAGGTTTGGATTTACATTGACGCGTCGTCAAACCACTTTACGGTCCATGTCAGGACCCGAGCTGCTCCACGTCAAACAAGGTGAAACATTCTCTGAGGCCGAGTCATGCCAACTAACTGTCACACGCTCAGAAGTGCACAGCCAAGTTACTTTTAGTGTCAGATAATAAAAGTGTCTCACCACCATAAAGTGATGAAGGAAAAAGGGCATCATTACTACTTCACCCTGAGACTGATGGACCTGACCTTATTCAGCCAACTGGCTGTTTATTGGCTCACTGATTCACTGGCCATTTGGATGGATTGATGTATGGATGACATGCTGAGTTAATCTATACATGCTTCTAGTTACAAATTATGGCCCCGCACATCTAACTTTAAAAGACATTTTGGGGATACTTTGAGTCAAAGAAGAGCTTCATGACACACTGGCCTGATGGTCAGCATATGTCAAAAAATGATGACCAAGATCGGCATTTGTCCACCACATCCCATTAACGACAGCGCGTATGTTCTGCACCCGAGTTCCTCACCTGCAGGTGCCTGCTGTGATCTGTGTTAGTCAATAAAAAAGGACAGGATAATTATTTTGCAATGCTTTTTTTTAAATCTTGTCACTTGGTCCACACATCACACTATAGTTGTATTTGACTGTAAATATCTCGAATATATAAGGAAGGTATGGAACCAGGGTCGTATATATGAGCTCCTTCTGTGTGCCAATTTGCCAGTAGTTGCTTGCATGCTTTGTAATTTCTGTGTCTCTTCTCATCTTCTGTTTGGCTGCAGTTTAACAGTCAATCACAGTGATTTTTGACATCAAAACATGGTGAATCGCTCATTAAGCTGTCAGCAGGGCTCCAGTAGACACTGACAGGGGCCAACGGCGCCGCATCCACTGCCTCAACGAAGGCTACACGCGGTCAACTGTTGGTTTGATGTGCTCCAGGCATTAAACAGAAATCTTGAATGATGGGGCAGATTATAAAAGGAAAAAGGTACAAAGTGACAAAAGAAAATTCTGCATCCTCCTTCTTGTTCCCATCATTATTCTGTATCTCTTGTCACTGTAGTTATTACAAAAGCACAATATGTCACAACTCATTATGTCCTGTCACTCTAACGATGGAGGCACCGATGAGCAAAATAGCCGTTAGCTAAGAACTTAATTCCCAATGCCATTACATCCAATATGATAAAATGTGTTGTGCAGCTCTGATGGAAAACAAAATTGCATGAGAGTGTGAGCCAAAAAAAAAAAAGGCTGTTACCATTAAGACTGTTTTTTTTCCAGAATAAAACCAGGACCAATGCTTATCTCAACGTTTGGGGGAAGGAGCTTTGCTTTGGAGCAGAGCTGCTCAAATATGCGCTATTTGCACAGCGTACAACTTCCCAGTCACTGCGGATTAGGCAAACAATACAGCTCCCCCATACTGCCCCCTCTGTCAAAAAAAAACCTCCACCCAAATTAGTCTTTCTTTGGCCAGTTATAAAGACTTGAGTATGAATGAGAGCTTCTGTTAGTCCAGGGGAAGATAACACACACTCACTCACAGCGAGGGGGAAACAGAGCTGTGTATTCCAGCCTCCCTCCACATCTGATTGGTGAGAAAGGATTTGCCGCTGTCATGATTGGTTGCTCAGCATAACTGACCGACCTGGGGCATGTTTTGCACCTCTCTAACTGTTCACTTTGATGGCTTCTACTTTCATCTGCACTGAGCATGTCCGTCTTTACTGTACATGCATTCCACCATTTATATGACTGCAACAGAGTGTTTTTAAAAGCCCTCAGAGCTCAGAGACTTTGGTTATTATTTCATGAAAAAAGACAGATGAGACAGGGCCAAGTTGTTGCCACGGGACAAATCACCAAAGCTCAATGGCATCAACCAAAATGCGAAATTTCTGTCTTGAAATATTTGTTGTGTGGTTGTCCCAGGCAGGTACGTTGTGCACATCAAGCTAAAGTGCATGCACAGTGATGTGTGGTGCATACAGTACCTTTGGGTTGAGGTGTGGTGGATTTGATTTATGGAGTTCAGACTTTATCAGCCATATGAGGTTGCAGAGACGCCCGCAGCGAATTTCTCAAAGTCAAATTAATTGTAACGTGCCCTCCTCGAATCGCTAAGTAGAGGAATAACATGACCGTTTTGCAATGCTTCATCTTGACTGAACGGAGTCACACAAGAACATCTTTCAAAACGCGTCTCTTAACGTGTCTGCCCGGAGAACAGTAAAATAAATATTTGCGCAAATGAGGGAATGATTGACGGATTACGTATTGATGTGCATCACTGGCTGCTGTTGCTTTGGCAGCCCGTGCTATTCAAATAAATATGTGTGTGTGTGTGAAATGTGTGCGACAGACCATGCAGACAGGTATGTGTGAGGCACAGCCACTGCCAGGTTGCATGGTAAACGTAAAAGTGTATTCATTCGAGGCGGTAAAGAGCATACACATGCATGTGCATGTCTGAAAGAGATGCACACGCGGGTGCAAGGTAACACAGCGACACCAAGAATCTTTAATTAAATTCTGGAACAGACTCAGGGTGCTTGTGCTCTAAATGGCCCTCCAGCTGAAAGGAAGGATTAACAGAGAGCACGGACAGGCCCGCGGCTACAGCACGCTCATTACTGCCGAATGGAGAGATAAGTCAGAGAAATGAGAAGGAAGAGAAAGAGACAGAATGGCTGAGTAGGAGGAGAGGGACAGTTGAAATGTAAAACAGAGTGATGGTGTAAATTTGACTACAAACTTCCAGACTGTGCGAGAAGAATGTGGATAACAGTCAGTGCCTCAGGCAGCAAAGCACTGAAGGAAGCAAAGACATTTTCATATTTCACCGTTTTACGTGTATGTTTGCGAGTATGTGGTGACACAGAGCAACAGATTTTTGGTGGAGGGGTGGTGGAAGCATAACAGCTATGCTGGTAGATTAAGATGGCAGCAAATTTTAGGTTAAGGAATTATCCCTGGTTCTCTGAAACAGTAGTAGGGAGATACTGAAATAAATCCCGAAAGAAAACGGTTGAAATCTGTACCTGGAGGCGTCCTTTCAAACAGGCGTACCTGCAGTGTAGGGCAAGTCTGCGGGTCGTGACACGAGCAGTGTTTCGGTGACAGAAGTTACAAACTGTAGCTTTAAATAACATGCTGTTGTTTTTTTCTGATCATCTGTTAGGGTCTGTCAGGGTCGCGCCCTGGTCGGAAACAAGGGCCTTTCTGCATGGAGTTTGCATGTTCTCCCCATGTGTGTGTGTGGGTTTTCTCCAGGTTCTCTAGTTTCTTCCCACAGTCCAAAAACATGCAATATGGGGATTAGGTAAATTGGACACTCTAAATTGACCATAGGTGTGAGAGTGCATGGATGTTTGTCTATGTATGTGATGGACTGGCCAAGGTGTACCCCGTCTATCGCCCTATTTCAGCTGAGATTGGCACGCCCCACGACCCCTCATGTGGAGGATAAAGCTGTAGAAGATGGATGGATTGGATGTTCTATTGGTAACAAGGACCATAGCTAAAAAAGATATCCACACCTAAACACTTTTACGTCATACTGCCTTGCTTCCATGCGCCTGCTATAGTCAGCGTTCCAGAAATGTCATCATCCCTCTACTGTATGTCCGCAACAGTACACACCTACCCAATGCCAAAATATAGGCCAGCAGTCCAGTATTTTGTGACCATGCTGACTGTGCATGTGATCCAGTTGGTGCCGTGCTTTTTTTTTTGGTTGAGAAAGAAGACAACGAAGAAGACAACATCCATGGACACTTGCTGTATATCTCATATCTGGTTTTATTCTCATAGAATGACTGCACATTATACTGTCTTGTAACGTCTCTCATCATTCATTTTTTTATTTTTAATCAGCCACAATCTTTTTAAAATGCCAAAAATGTCATAACACATCACTGCCACCTAATTTTATTGAATGTAACATTTAGCCTGGATGTGTGGAATGCTAAAATGACGTAGACACTTTACTTTATTTATAAAGCCCTTTACAGCAACCCACAGGTGACCTGACGATCAAAGACCATTAAAGAACACACAGCAAAAAAAAATCAACCACAAAAGCATACATGAGTAAATAATAAAATGTAAAGAATAAAAAGTGTCACCATACCACTGGGTATTAAGTTCTGATTTGAAGAGGTGCAGAGGTTGTCTTGTTTTGTTGTCAAAAATAATATAAGGTCAGTTTTATTTTTCACTGATTACTTCCATTTTGCAGAAAACATGAGGCCACTTGAAGAAACATAACCTCAAATCCTCAACATGTATCGCTGAGGTTTTCTTCGGTGTTTCCTCTAAAATAGTGGATCGTTCATAAGTGAGAACTTCATTTCAGACACAATAGCTCTTTGGGTTTTACGTTAACTTGTTAAAACTAGTGGCATAACTTTGCTAAACCGTTTGGTTGTTTTTAATCCGTATAACTCTGCTGACTTTTGTTAGTTGTGATAGTGCTCTGTTCACACTTCAGTCATTTAGTTGGTGGAAAGTTGCAATTGCCAGTCGAGATGATAAACAAAACTGCATAATACATGGAGATTACATGTTGTTAGAGGAATGGGTGCAATGCTCCTTTTGCCGATACCATACTCAGTCATAATCACTAGATCAGATATTGGACACATAAATATGTAAAATCTATCATATGCCTCACTATAAGTTGACACATTTATGTTCGATTCACTATCATACCAGCTCAGTGTTTCAATAAGAAACTTAGACAATAATTCCGTTTTCACATTAGTCTTTGTCAGACTAACAAACCTGAATAATGTGATCCATAGTCCGATTACTCCTGCATGTATATGCTTAGTCAGACTGGAGTAGGACTTAGTGTTCTGCAAATCCACAAAAATGTCCTCCCCGGTCTTTGACCTGGTAGTAGAAGGAGATGATGTATAAACTGCAGCACTGTTGTCAGAAATCATACGCCGACAACACAGCAACCACAAGAGCCATGCTCCATCTAATTTGTGTCACGGTTAACATGATAGGTTTGTTTTCCTGTGACGTAATGTTTAACAGGAAACTGATTCAATACGCACTAGCTTGTAGAGAAATACAGCGCCACCTACAGAGGCGGAGTCAAATGTACACACCTGTTCCCACACAGCACACATAAATTGATTTTCAGTCAGACTACGGATATAGTGTGCATGTAAACATACTGAATCAGTGTTCTGGAGAATTTTACAGTTAAATAACTGTGATGTTTTTAAAGACGGTGAAATTGGTTCATATTTGCATCTGTACTGGTGTGAAAGCAAGCTCAGGGTCAAACATCAGACGGTAACTTTAGTGTACACAAGAATTAATGTCAAAGTGATGAAAATGGTCAAAGATACAGTTACAGTAATGACACAAAAAGGAACTTAACTAATTTGTCTGGCACTCCAGAAATGAGCAGAGAAACAATCATGAGAGATTTGGCTTGACTCTGGTCAGCACTACACAAGGATTAGAGCTCTTCACCTCAAACATGCAGACAGACTCTCTCCACTACGTCTGAACGACTGGAGTCCCCTGATCTAACTGCAGCTCAGTGTCAACAGCTCACATACTGAACTCACATGGGGGCCAGTTTGCTCAACCTGCAGGCTGCACCCTCATCAGACGTCCTGCTGACCTGGCTGCTCCAGCTGGCAGCCAAACACACACGTTTACACTCTCGCCTGCAAACACCACTTCATTTAGCGTCTTGAAACAATGCAGTGGGACAAACAAACACACACACGTGTACTTCATTCGACTGCTACGACGAGGGTTATTGCAAGACTCAGCAAACGGACACAAGGAGCGTATGCACAGTGTTAAATGTAACTGTTACACAAACACCATCCTTGTTCATTGGCTAATTTAGCAATAGGAATGTAATAGTGGTGAGTATGTGGGAGTATGTTTAAGTGAGATCAACATTCCTGTGCAGAGCAAAGTGGCGTGTCAACAGGGAGGGATAATTTGATGAAGAGGCTGCTTAGCCGTTGTTGCACTCAGACAAGTCAAGCTAATAAATCTCCATTCACAGGTTAATTTTCTTCCCACAATAACAGAGGGAGTTATACAGAAAATGTGGAAAACCACAGGGATTTAATCTAACAGACGTTTTTATTTAACATCACAGACAACTAATTTGAATTATTTTTTAGTTTACCTGAGTTACATGATTTCTTCATTAACTTACCACAAATAACTGTTTCTTTAAAACCACCTATTAAAATTATTTAAAATTACTGTTGCCATGTGAGTGATGGTTGTTTCTATACATTGGCCGTGCGATGGACTGGCAACCAGTCCGGGGTGTACCCCGGATTGGCACCAGCAGCCCCATCACCCTCATGTGGTTGGAGTGTTTAATAAAATTAAGAATACAAACATTATTATATGTACAGCTGCCATTCTATTTATAAAATCAATCGAAACGAACCGAACCAAGGGACCAAACACGTTTGGTGTGCACCAAATGCTGTAGGTGTGAAAGCACCCTTACTCATCTACTCCTTCATTCAATAACACCTACATTTTCATCAACTTTTCTGTGATCAACACAAATATTACTCACCATAAAATAAAATTTATTTAAAGCGGACCTAGACCGGAAGTTCCAATTAGCGCTGTTTTTAGTGTGTAACTGTGTCATTACCTTGTTTAAAGGAGAAATAAGTAGTTTATAGTGCCATCTAGAGGAGAGGCTGAAATTTACAACAAAGACCTGCTGCTCTGCTCACCCCCTCCCTTCCCTGAGCGCTATGGTATCCGCAGCTGGTCAAATGTCGTCCTCGTTGTCTTTCTCCGTGTCAGCAGATGAGGTTTGTGAGGTGAGGGAGAGGGCGAGCTACCGCGGCCGTAGCAGACGAAGCGGAGAGAGAGGAGGCGGGACTTCCGCTACAAGTAAAGAGAAGCTTGTTTTGTTCTCTCGCGTTTGTCCTTACAGGCTCCGGTAGAAACATGGCGTCTCGCTGCTAACAGTGGCTATGCAACCGCGGTCCGCGGTCATGTTATTTTAAATGACTTTTTGAAACACTACGAAAATGAAACAAAAACTATTATACAGGGACTAGACAATGCAGGAGCACATAATATGTATAAAAAAGTGGATTTTGGGTTATATAAACCCATAAATACTACACATTGTACCTTTAAGAAGCCCTGAAGGTTCAAAACAAACAGTTCAGCCATTGCTGAAAACGCTGTGTTTTATTGTAATCTCGGGCTCAGCGAGATCTCTGTTCTGGTTACGTAAACAGCAGTTCTCCTGAACAGCAGATCTTCCTGCTCCAGGCACTAGTCCAGGCACTAGTCCGGTTGCGTACATTGTACCGCAGAAGAAGAATAACGTCGGTTGTGGAGGTGTTTCGCGAGCGACAGTGTCTTCTGACTCCGGGTCAAAGTCATAAAAGGGACTGCGGTGGGGAGTCGTGACAAAGCTATTTTTAAACATTGTTAAAACAATGTTTTGATAATGAGTTGCAGTGCATCCACCGTTCCAGAGGGGGGAGCTGCGCTTCTGAGAGAGGGTGTGCTGAATATGTCACTTCCGGGTATTGGCCAATCACAAGACAGTTGGGAAGGCTCTACGCTGGCTGGCCAATCACAACACACTATGTCTTCTGGGGGTGAGATTTCAGGCGGCTGAGGACAGCATCAGAAAAGAGAGATTTCTATCGGCTCGTTTACAGCAACTAGGAGGTTTTTGACCATAAAAAGTTAATGTATGTAAGTAGACCTCCATTACTCACATATATGTGCAACAGGACCACTCTATGTGAGCTTTAGTTGAGTATTTTTGAATGACAGATTGAAAGACCACAGTGTCTGAAGGTTCACATTGGACCCTTTGCTAAGACCCGCCCCAGAGCACAGACTGACCAATCACAGTGGTCACAGACACTTTCAGGGCAGTGCTCCATTAAGTCTGGTTTTCTACATTTCCAACCTTTTTGTGGACTATTAGGTCATTGTGGTTGAAAGTTGGGCCCGGAGCGTGTGAAGCACAGACACGTGTTGCCCGAGTGGTTGTGTCCAAAAACCAAAGTCAAACCATGAAAAAATAGTTGTTTGTGGATAAAGCGACTGTGATGTGATGTGATGTCCTTATGCTCATAGGTGAACAAGTGCAGCTTGGTCTGCTCCAGGGACGATGAGCACAGAAACCTGTGGAGCTGACCAGAGTAAAGTCATCACTGCACACTTTAACTTTATCTACATGTAACAGTTTAATGACTGAAATAGTGAGATCCTGTTTTACAGGAGCAGTGTTGCTCCTTAATGCCACTGTGCTGTTTCAATCAGCACGTGGTGTTCATGTGGTTCACTTATACTTGTGATCTGTTGCCTTAAAGGGGAAATAAGTAGTTTATAGTGCCATCTAGAGGAGTGGCTGAAATTTACAACAAAGACCTGCTGCTCTGCTCACCCCCTCCCTTCCCTGAGCGCTACAGTATCCGCAGCTGGTCAAATGTCGTCCTCGTCGTCTTTCTCCGTGTCAGCAGATGAGGTTCGTGAGGTGAGGGAGAGGGCGAGCTACCGCAGCCATAGCAGACGAAGCGGAGAGAGTGGAGGCGGGACTTCCGCTACAAGTAAAGAGACGCTTGCTTTGTTCTCTCGCGTTTGTCCTTACAGGCTCCGGTAGAAACATGGCGTCTCGCTGCTAACAGTGGCTATGCAACCGCGGTCCGCGGTCATGTTATTTAACATGACTTTTTGAAACACTACGAAAATGAAACAAAAACTATTATACAGCGACTAGACAATGTAGGAGCACATAATATGTATAAAAAAGTGGATTTTGGGTTATATAAACCCATAAATACTACATATTGTACCTTTAAACTTCTTTGTTTTTTAATGTGATTTTGTCACAGTCATCTTTAATGTTGCCCTTAAATGCATACTGTATAGTGCTGTGTCTGAGAATGAGACAAGATTTCTGCAAAAAAGTGCAGTTACAAACAATCGAAGGAGTCAATTGTTTAAAGAAAAAATGAAATAAAATTACTAAAGACCTTTACTGAAGACCGTAATGGTTCCACGGCTCATAACATACATGCCTTAAATCATACCCATGCATTCATTTTTTTGACTTATACTGCTCACAAAAATATAGACAGACAAATACAGCCAAAAACACAAACTCCTTTATGAAGGTGAAAATTGAATTATTCAAATCCAGGACAAACCACTGCATGGGTAAAGAATTGGAACACATTCAAAGCAGGGGTTATGTTGATGAAGCAGTTTGTCTTTAGACAATTAATATTGACTGCACAGAAGAAAAGTCCAAACAGCACGTCTCTTTCCAATCACTCCTGCTTTGTGATAGCAGTGAAGGTAAAGACCTGCCTGTGGAGCTCCTTATCTGTGTTTATCTAGCTGCACATCAGCATCTCAATCATATCAGTGTGACAACACCATGGATTGACATGAAGGAGCAGACACATTGCCTGTGAACTTGTGTTCAAGTTCAAAGGGAAACCTAATTGGGTGACAAAGAATAATGCATTGCATTGTTTTAACGTGTGTTCTCGTTGCATATTAGCTCTGTTGTGTGTTGTTTTGGACAGTTGTTAAAAACAACAAAAACAATAAAGAAAAGTCCCATTCATGAGTCCAAGCCTACAACCCTATATGTGTATGCAGACATCTATGTGTATGTAAGGCCTTTTAGACTGAGAGTGAGCACCAAAGGGTGTGTGTGTGTGTGTGTGGTTTTGTGGCGGGTGTGTGTGAGAGTGTTTGTCTTGGAGTTGCCTGTGGGATTTGGATCCAAATGAGTGGAGTGTTGGTGCATTAATGAGTAACACACAACTCTCATCTCTAACAATAAGCCTCACACACATCGGCATCACCGCCACCGCCGCCACCTCCTCCCTGTCCGCTGACATTTCAAGGCTGTGTTGGGAGCCAGAGGAGGAACTTCTTCATTTGGAGTGTGAGACAATGTGGCAGGCCGGTTGGCTTTGTGTTCCTGACATCCCACCGAGGCACAATATGGCCCCGTCAGGGATCAGTGGGAATACACAATGCCCATTACCCACGGGGCCGTGCGGAGGGCCTCTGGGGCAGGGTTGGGATGGGCCAGTTTCCAGACTGTGGTGCGTCTAGGCCACACTGAAAGAGAGATGGATGGAGGAAAGAAGATCAGAGAAGAGATAAAGAGGCAAAAGATTAAAGATAAAAGAAAGGGGAAGAGATGCGATGAAATGAAGGGGCATGCCAAAATAAAAGTTGGTGAAAGTTGTAGAAGAAGAATGGCTAAGGGTTATGAGAAATAGTGCAGCACAAGCAGGATAGCATAAGAAAACAAAAGGGGAAACAAAAGAGGGTGTTTTGAAAAGAGAATAAACAGGGAGCAGGTCCACTGCCAGAGATGGGGTGCAATGAAAGAGAGAAGACACCCTGCCTCGGGGTGCATCTCCCTGGGGAGAAAAGGAAGAGAGTTAGGGGGGGAGAAGGTTTTATCATGGAGCTGAACTTGGTTGGATCACACCCAAGCATAATGGCTGCCTTGAACAAACAGGCCCGGGAAAGCGCTGCATTTTCACCTTCACTGCTGTTGCTTTGACCCTGAGTCTCTTTGAGGGGGACACAGTGGGTGGACAGGAGCACACTGGGGGTGGACATCAGAGGCCAGAGGAGCAGAGGTGACGACCAGGGGCCACCGAGGGGCATCAAGAAGGACACAAGGAGAGATACAGAGGGTGGACCTGGGTCAACAAGCCAGCTGAACTTAACCATCAGTCTCCCACGAGAATCTCCCCGTCACTGTCACGTCTTTCTACCTTTAATGAAACTGCTAAACCAGTTAACAGGTCAAACAATCTGTGATGGTGGAATTCTACCTTGGAAGAGGGGGAAAGCGGGTGGGAAAGTGTTGAAATCTGGGATACCATGACCTCTGCGTTGAAACAATAGATTACACCCAAAGTCTACCAACCCTGTTCGGATATTACCTGCAAATGTCGTGTCTACACCCTCCTTTTGGGTGTAGATGAAAGACTGCAGGGCGTGCATGATCTGAGCCACCGCTGCCGTAGCTCCTGACCAAACGTTTGCTCTCACCTTAGTTAGGGGTCAGTACAAGTCTGATTAAATGGGTCAGCTCTCACCTATTTTCAGCCCTTGCTGACAGGGAGATGCATTAGTAATCTGGGAGTGCTTCCCAGGAAAGAAGGGAGAAGATAAAACTGCTGTGCCGGTGGGTTTGCATGTGCCCCAGGAAGTTTCTCTAAAAAGAAAAAAAAAAGCTCCCCATGGTACATATTTCCTGTGATAGAGGTGCTCTTATCTATATACAGCCTACTCTGGCAGAAATTAAATGAATTTCACTCCTTTAGAAATATCCTGCACTTATTTGGGCTGTGCACAGAATTCTTCTTTGGCCCCTTTTATTCCATCTCAGCCAACTATTAATTTGCCAGATGGCTCTGTCTCTCTTTCTTCCATTGCCTCACATTTATTGTCTCTCTCTCTGTTTCTGCAAATGCACACCATTGCCCCCTATGTTTCACTTTTTTTCTTGTTTGCAGTGTGTTCGTTTTAAATACATACATTCAAAAGATTATATATGTAAGGACACATAAAAGAACCATAATGTGACATGAGAGGTTGAAGAGAGCGATAAGGAAACATGTACTGGTCATTGGTACTGATCACACAGCCAGTATTTTTACAAAATATCATTTCATTTGCGGTCCACAAACTCTATTTTTTGTATTTGTTAGGTGTTTTGGTCTGTTGCGCCTTGGTGCCCCATTCAAAAAACATCTCGACCAAAGGAAGAGAAAAACCCAGGTCTTCAGGGGAGATACGCTAAAATATAGGCTGACAAAGGAGAAGACGTTGACAACAGACGTGCAAGTGTGGACGCTTTTCTCCCAAACGGGATCAGCATGATGAACTTCAGCAAAGCATATGTGATAATTCCAATCCATGTACCTCAGCCAGGTCTGATAGGTCACCTGACACATACACCTGTTATTGTAGACAAATTGCTTTCCTATTTGCCAAACCACTTTGTAGGTGGTTGTTCGAGACGCTTTGTGACTACATTGAACAGAAGTGTAAATACAACAAGTGTCCAATGGTTCCCTGCTCCATACACGGAAATACACTGATGCTCCGAGCACGACGTAAACGCAGCGACAAGACTGCGCAGTCTCCTCTGCTTTCACCGGTTTCCTGCTTGTCGAAAAACGACTTCGTCTCCTGCTTCGAAAAGCACAGAGGAGTGCATACAAGAGCGTGACTTCACCTGTGGTTGCTGTATGTCTTTGCAGAAGAAGGGGGGGGATAGATAGATAGATAGATAGATAGATAGATAGATAGATAGATAGATAGATAGATAGATAGATAGATAGATAGATAGATAGATAGATAGATAGATAGATAGATAGATAGATAGATAGATAGATAGATAGATCATGTGCAGTGTGATGGCTATTTGTCCAGGGTGTTTTATTGCAGAGGGAATAGAGGGACTAGGGTAAATGTTCTTATGGGCCAATGGGATTTTATAGCATCTGCCTGATGGCAGTAACTGGATAGAGTGATGGAGGGGGTGAGAAGGGTCCTCTGTGATCAGAGTGGCTATAGTTTGGTGCTGAAGCAATCATTTTGCTGGCCTGATTAACTAGACGGCCGAGTTTGGTTTTGGGAGGGAAGAACTGATTGTAAAAGCGAGGTGTAAAGCAGAGGTAAAATGTGTCAGCTGACATTGAAAGTCCTCTTTAATACTTTATTAATCCCCACAAGGGAAGTGTAAGGTCAGCTCTCCGACAGGTCATGTTTTGTTAGTGATATTCATCATGTCCTGTTTTATGATGGTTTCTCACATACTTCTCTCATTCCAGTGAACTTTACTTCCTGTATTGTGTTGCCTTTGAAATTGCCTGCTTCTCCCATGGGTGTATAATATGAACTGGATAGAGCACCGCCACCTCTGCCTTGAGGACAAGTTTTACATGGTGGCCACTGTGGGTACTGCAACAAAAATTCCTGTGGGGCCCAAAAAGCAATTTTCTCTTTGAGCACAACAGTAAAATAGACGCCTGTAAAAGTGTCCACAGGACACCTGGAGACATGGACACAGGCTTTTATAGATCTTTATATGCTATATTTTTAATTCATGGTGTTTCAAATTTGAAAAACATTCCTAAAGGCCATAAAAAGCCCAAACAAATCTTATTTCCCAGAGTGACGTCACAGCTGTGTATGAGCACAGCAAAGCGCGGTCATGTGGTGTCTCTGGAACGGCACTACTACGGGGATTTCGTTTACATTTTTTAAAATATTATGACAAAGCAGGTTTTAGTTATTTATTCGTCGCTCATTAGCATTTACTATATTCACTTCACTATCGTTGTTTTTTAATTAATTTACATATCCATGGTTTAAACCCGAAACGTGACGTCCGTATTCATGAAGTCCGCTAGCGCACGTCATTAGCGTACTCCCATCATGCCTTTCGCTGTTCATGTGCGCGCCGATAACGCGAACGGCTCGTTCACATAGCCGCGAAGCATTATGGTAGCGACACTACTGTGCATGCTCTATGGGCCCCATAACCTGGAAATAAACACAGAAGTCAAAAACTTTGTTGGCATATGCGCTGGGTGAGCAGCTTCATAGGAATGAACGTAGCCAAAGGGGGCGGTTTTCTATCCAGTTCATATAATACATCCATGGCTTCTCCATAACTTTTCAATAAGACAGCCCGACAATTTCCAGTAAGCTGTCAGCCAACGACGCAGAGATGTTCTACAGTCGGTTCCTGCAGAAGTTGTTGTTTAGTGTTGAATACATACATCAGATAACATTATATTATGATAACATTACCTCAAAGTGAAAGAGCTGACTTACATTTTAAGTGATGCTTCTTGCATCACTTAAAATTTACATTTTAAGTGATGCTTCTTGCATATAGTATAGTATAGTAGCTTTGTTTTTGCCAAGAGGATGATATGAGAGAGATACAAGAGTCCAAATTATTACTGCACAGATTAAGAGGGCCGTTATTGCATCTTTAGACTGATGCTTGGTTATTGATGGTTTAAGCAGTTTCAGTGCATTTTTGGTGAACAACTGGAGTAGGTGAATACGGAAGAAATGAAACATTCAAGCATTTATTCTTGGAATGTAGGAAATACAACATGGAAAAGAAAAACATTTCTGTGGCAAAAGAATCAGCTGATTACAAAAACAGAAGTACAATTCCTCCATGATTCAGGGTGATAGGTATATTGATATGGTATAGGTTTTATTGCCCTGTTGCGGGCACTAATAGCCTCGTTTTTTTTTTTACAAGAAGAAGAATTCTCTGTCAGTTTGTCTTCTCTGATTCCAGTAAGTATCCCTTCATTAATGATTAAAAGTAATGTTTAAAAGTGTTAAACATGTTCAAAGTTCAATTGATATTTCTTTTGTCATTTCTCCAAAACTCCAACACTGAAAAATTGCTTAGAAGAAGAGAAAAAAAAAGGGTGGACAGTGGACTCACACAACAACAACTAAGACCTTGTTATGTTTTTATTGTCTCTCACCCTCTATATCTACCGCTTCTCTGTGCAATAGGCTCCATCCTGGGTGCTGCCACAGGTTTATTTAGAGCTGAGGACATGTCCACACTGCACAGCTTGTCTGAAAGGAGACTCACAACATGTGGTTCTAACCCCCCCCCCCCACCCCACACCAACCCTCACCATCTGGCCTCGTCTTCCTCACGGTATGAGACCCATGCAAAGCAACGCGCCGGGGAGCGCAATGAGTGCACAGATGTGCGGTTGAAATATTCCCATGCTCGTGCACATATGGGCACACCATAAAAAAAAAACACTCCAGCCCTTCTACCCATTTTAATTGTTCATGAACTTGTGTGGAATACTCAAAAACAGTACAATATAGCACTTTAAAAACAATAATAATTTTGGATTGATTGTATTTTTGTCCAACTCTTGGTCCGGCTCTTCTCTGACCCTAAAGTAGACAGGCTGTTCTCCAATCAGAGCTGAATGCCCCCAAAGCTAGCTTGACCTTCTGGGGTCAGAAATCATTGTGTCTTCTCCTTCCACCGTGTGGTCTCTGGTGTATAATTGACATTTAATGAAGGCCTCCGTTAGCATGAGGCCATAATGGCACTGGGTAAAAGAATGAAGAGAGAGAGGTGAAAGGGTGGGGGGGGGCTAGAATGGGATGAACGGTAAAGAAACGGGAAAAAACATTTTAATACCAAATGTCAGAGTTGAAAGAGGAAGAAGATGTGAGTGGGAGGGAGGGTGTTGCAGAAAGAGAAGGAGAAGACAAGGCAATAAGAGGAGGTGGAGAATAAGGGGAACTTTTTTATATATAGGGAGCGAGGAAAGAGAGCCCCCTAACAGACGTAGAGGATCACGGCCTGTTGTCTGGCTGCCAACCCCATCTGTCTATTCTCACGTCATCTCCATCAACCACAGAAGGAAACGGAGTGAGACTATTCAGGGAGTCGGAGAGTGAGAGGAAGCGAACATGCCACATGTTGACATTATGCTCTGATATGTCATGGCTCAGCATGAGAGGTGAACAGCTTGTATTTTTGAGTAAGCGGAAACACCGTGAGACTACAGATGTTAAATCTGTAAAAAGCCTCAAAAATGAAGGAAATGAAACAACATCTTCACATACACTGTCACATTTAACAACAAGTTCACTAACCTGTTGAAAAGAGCCACATTTTGTATCCCTTAAAGCTCACATAGAGTGGTCCTGTTGCACATATATGTTAGTTATGGAGGTCTACTTGCATACATTAACCTAGTTGCTGTAAAGAGCCGATAGAAATCCTCTTTTCTGATGCTGTTTCCCAGCCGCGAGATTTGAGACTCAACTCTCACACCCAGAAGACAGTCTTGTGATTGGCCAGTACCCGAAAGTGACATATTCAGCACACCCAATCTCAGAAGCGCAGCTCCCCCCTCTGGAACGGTGGATGCACTGCTACTCATTATCAAAACATTGTTTTAACAATGTTTAAAAATAGCTTCTTCACGACTCCCCGCCTCAGTCCCTTTTATGACTTTGACCCAGAGTCAGACCCAGAGTCAGAAGACACTGTTGCTCGTGAAACACCTCCACAACGGACGTTATTCTTCTTCTGCTGTTCAATGTACGCAACCGGATGTGCCCGGACTAGTGCCCGGAGCAGGACGATCTGCTGTTCCGGAGAACCGGTGTTTACGTAACCGGACCGGGTTTTTTTTCGAGATCTCGCTGAGCCTGAGATTACAATAAAACACAGCGTTCTCAGCAGTGGCTGAACTGTTTGTTTAGAACCTTCAGGGCTTCATAAACAAGGTAAGGATGCAGATACACACTAAAAAACAGCGTTAATTGGAACTTCCGGTCTAAGTCCGCTTTAACTGAGAAACAACTAGCTAAATCACTTTTGATTACTGATATTTTGATATATGTGTTGTGATTTTGTTGATTTAAAAATATAATTGAAAACGTTTGCTTAGGTAATTGCATTCTTCCTTCGATATGTGCAAACGCATCCAACACACAACATCTCTCACATCCTCCGTGCAGCCAAGATCTGAATGTAGTGCCATTCAAACAGTCAAGTAGCTTTTCGGTCTTGAAAAAAGAACGTGCATTCCACTTCCTGCCTTCTAATTTGCATATTTATTAGTATTGTAGTCGGTGTTTCAAAGGAGTGGCTGTTATTTTATCTGCTTCAATCCAACTGACTTTGGCCTGGCATCAAAGACTATACACTTGGGGAAAAACCAAGCTGAATCTCACAATGTTAAAAATAAACGTTCGTGTCGACCAGTGGTTACAGCCACCACGACGAGTGACTCAACACTTTAGTTTACATGACAAACATGCCACTAATAAGCTGTGAGAAGGGCTCATGTTATATATATCATCATACTCATTACTTGTGTTTGAAATTATTAAGTTACTTTTTTGTAGGGATGGGACGATACCACTTGTTTTCTGTCGGATACCGATATCACAAACTTGAATATCTACCGATACCAATAATAGTCCGATACAGACATTGTGGGCCATTTATTATTTATTAACTATGAAACTCAGTCATTTCAAATAAACAATTTTCCTATTGAGGAACAAATATTGTTCTCCAGAATGAAGAAATAAACAGCGCAAAAAAGGACTCTTTGACTTTTTATTCAAATGTTTACAGTATGTGCATAATTGACCTTGAGTGTCTTGAAAGGCGCCTTAAATATAATGCATTATTATTATTACTATTATAATGAAGCATGCAATATATAGGATTTATTTTCATTGTATCGGATTTTACATTTTGATCTGTATCACATTTTGACCGGACTGATACCGATTTACAGCCCTTACTTTTTTTTAGAGAATTGTACATGTTAAGGGATTATCGTTTAGAATATATGAGATTATACATCTGGCAGATGATTAGTAAATCCTGAACTATTGCTAAATAATCACATCAGAAAACACACAGTATACAGATCATAATGTAAGTATGTATGTATGTATTTATGTATGTTAGTATGATGCAAATACCCCGTTATTGTGAGAGGTTAACATAGCTTTTGGTCATAATACAGCTTGGAATTCAAAGCACTCTGCTGTCTCTTGTTGGAAAACAGTGAGAAAAATTTCAAAGAAATGTTTTTTTCCGAACTTTTCAGGGCAACCTTGCAGAGTGCAAGGCAGGCAAAAACTATTAGAGCCTCTTTCTCTGGGGTTTAAGAACACTCTAAAATAGAGAGAGTAGCAGTGGATCCATTCCTCTGGGAGCAGCTTAGAGAGAGAGAGTTCTTTCTAAATAAACTTAACTCAGCCGTGCTTGTTCTCATTCTCACACCTCTTTGATTCCTTTAGCAAAGGGATGCGCTCTGTGCTTTACAATTTCACGTCAATGGCATAATCCACTTCTCGTGCTGGTGCTTAAGAACTCACATTTGAAAATAATGACTTCTTCCAATCAGATAAATGGTTAATTGAAAGTTTACAAAAAATCTGTCCTGTTTGTGTCTCTGAATTTATCTGTTTGCACTAAGAAATAAATTAGCATCTAATATTTGATATCAAATGTACAGTTTGAAGAATGCACAGGGACATGGAGATACAGAGATATGAGTTTGTGTATAGACTCGATATAATACTGTTACAGAAAAAAACAGAGCAGATTTTATTCAAGCTCAGGTTTATGTCTGATGTTTGTCTCGTTGGTTTCACCAGACATTGAGGTCGTGCAGCGTGACACAGCACTTTATGTTTTGTCCTACATTTGCATGAGATGTCACCACACAGCTTTCTCATAATTCACCCGCCCCTACAGGATTTTCCCTTCGTTCAGTTTATCTGTAATCGCATGCTCGCAGCAGTTAACATTCACATTACTCTGTGTGTTACTGTGTGTGTGCATTATAAACAGTGTGTGTGAATGTGCGCGTGGACTTTTTCACCCTATCTGGTAGATTGCCGTGTGAGAGTTAATGACTTGTAACAGGTTGTCAGGATCACCAGGCCCACAGCTATTCTCACTATAATAATGAGGAATCATTAGCTAAACCATTAGCCGAGATACTCACAGACTAACAGTACTCTCTTTTCCTTTATTATAAAAATCATACACAGATTTGGGGCCAATTCCAATTCCTATCTTAACCCTCAAGCTCAACCCTTAATCTTAACTGGCCCTCAAAACCAAGTGTTGAGGGTTATTTTGTCACTTAGAAATGGGACACCCCTTAAATGCAGATACGTCTTCAGACTGCGGGGGGGGCAGAATAACGTGAAAGCTGCGTCCAGTCTGTCAACTAAAAAATTAGAAGAAGAACACATTTACGTCACGATTATTTATTTATTATTTTATTTCAGTCAAGTTATTAGGTTGTCAGTTAGTTATAAGATGATACTCATACAAATACCACAACCACGGACATATTCAGCTGACAGGTACCACACACCACGGCTTATTGAAAAGTAACCGATAGCAAACGATCGCGTGTCCGCACCGGCCGGCTATTGACAAAAGATCGGAAAATAAAAATAAATGTTACGCAACAATGACGTCAGTAATCCATAATATGGGCTAAACTAAGATAATACAATGGTTTTCATCATTTTTATATCTCTATTAACAAAGAAAATACTTAATTTGTATCGCACTCGCTTCGCTGCTTTCGACGCCATCTTTCTCATGTGAAAACACGCAATGCATTCTGGGTAGCCCTTGCTCCCTAGGGTGGTCTCGGAAAATCTCAATATTGAGGGCGATACAGCCCTTAAACTTAATTTTTCTGAGAATCGGGACAGCACTTGCACTAGCGGGTCGGCGCATTTTTTAGATTGAGGGTTAAGCAAGGAATTGGAATTCACCCTTGTTGTTGTTGTTGTTGGAGGCCTCTTGATCTCACTTTTACACATACAAACAATGCAGTAACAACGTTTGCCTGTCACTTGTAATCAGGTGCTCAAACATGTGGAGATAGCGGGGGGGAGAGCAGTGTGCATACCTGGTCCTTTTTCCCCCTGCAGGTTACTTGTCAATCACAGCATGTCACGGCTCAGAGAAACTGCCCTCAACAGTGCAGAGCAAATTTGAGATTAGCGCTCATCCAGCAGTAATAACGTGATAAATCACTAGTCACCTGAACCAAACAAAGAATATGTAAATGAGGACATCAACTGCGGGTTGTGCTACATTGCAATTTTGGCAAAGTAGTAGTAAATGTTAACAAGTCTGTGGTTCTTACTGCCATCCATTTTGCATATTCAGTTAAGGGTTCATACATAACCTGAAGCAAAGTAATGAGATCAAGATAAAAGGTCAGCAATGTGAAGAAGACAACTGTTATCTGACATATTTTTACACTTTGCCTAAAGAGAGGTTTGGTGGGAAAATGTCCAGAGGTTCACTTAATTTCCCCATAACTGCCTTCTCATGTTTCCACTCTCACCTTCTTCAGCCTTCCTTCTCTTCATCCAAACAGTCATAGATACTGAAAAACTGGAACCAGACACTTTGGCATTTTAGAAGACACAACATTTGATTCTGTTCCTCTTGAACTTTAGAGCAGTTCATCACATGGGGTGAACTCCGATCATACGAAATGTCACATTTACGCTTCATTTCCTGTTTTAGTGGCTTCAGGAAAAGTCAGAAAGAAAGTCGAAGAAAATTGCAGTATGCGACAAACAAAGCTATGAAGGACATAGATGTTGTATATATTTTCCATATTGCTGAGTCTTTTTATGAAAAACATGTATAGATAAATTAGATTGTGCTCATTGTCCAAGTATTGTTCAATCAGTCCTCATGCTTTGTTCTACATGCTTTTACAATATGCTCCACAAAAACAACCAATATTGCCTCAAAGGTTATAGACCTCCACACTTCCAATCTATCTCAGTTGAATGCCAAAGCCTTTACATGCATTGCAACCACAATAATACAAGATCACACTCACCCACTACTCCATTACTTTACATTACTGCCCCTGTGGACGCAGATACAGAACAGAGCACAGTTTAAAAACAGACTCATGCCTTCAGCGATGCCAACGATGATCCTGCCAGATTTGCAGCTGTGCACAAGAGCATGAGCCCCGATAGTTACTGGAGTAAGATGTTAATAGCAATTTTACGTTTCCGGTTATCTGGAGCAGTCCACTTAACTGTGGGCGGTCATTGGGCGCAAAAGTATAGCAACCAAGCATTTTCTCTATTGATGGGCTGCCACTGCATATAATAGTCCTTTCACCAGGCTGAATGAAAAGGAGTTTGAATCACTTCAAGTCCCCAAATTAATGTACAGATTATACTGTAATAATATGCACAACAACAGGAAGACAGTAAATGTGAAAAAAAAATCAAGGTAAAAAGCTATCCTGCACCTGTTTCACTCTCACCTCTCTCAGCATATAATATTACATGAACCTACAGGCTATAGGTTTCTTAGTGCTTTAATGAAGTGAGTATGAAATGTATATACAGCATGTGTGGTCCATAGTGTGTTTTTGTGTCACTGTGAGGACCTTATCAGTGGTAAACCTATACTGAACTGTATGTGCATACAGCATGTATATTTTTTATTGTGTCTGCACTTAAATGTGAGTTTGTGCATGTTCTCCAGTGTGTGTGGTTAGTGGTACCCAGCAGCATCAGGGACAGCCAGCAGCCTTTTCTCATGCTTGATGAAGCTGTCAGAATGCATTGACTCATCCTCTCTCTTTCAGGAGCACAGGGCACGTATTCTTCCATCAGAGAGTGAAAGGATGAAACTTGGGGGAAAAACCGGACGGACGAGTCAAACATAAAAAAGAAAGGTAGACTTGTAAACGTACAGAATCTGACAGAGCGAGTCAGTGGAGTGGGACACAGTCCGAGGTCCTGTGAGCCTTTGCTTGTGCACCAACGCACGCAGAGCACTTGACAAAGAATTAAAAAGACAATTCAATTGTATTCATATAACCCAACATCACAAACACAATTTGCCTCGAAGGGCTTCATAGTCCTTAGACACTCACATCGAGAGAGGACAAATGGGAGAAACCTCAAGAGCCACAGACAACGGATCCCTCACCTAGGACGGTCAGATGTGCAGTACACGGCTTGTCCTCATAGGAGAACCCTTTTTGGCTTATTATAAAGGTTCCACCTGGAACCCTTTTGGGGGGTTCCACCAAGAACCCTTTTAAAACCCTTTATTCAGGAAAGGGTTTTTCAGAAGCTAATGGTTCCAGGTAGAACCTCAGCCCTTGTAGAAGGACCCTTTTGGAACCCGTATTTAGTGTAGGTGTCACATATCAGTTCAGCAGATCACAAACAATTTACAAAGAGTGGAAACAGAAGTGACTGAAGTTTAACTGAAGCTCACAGAGAGACAGGTTACAGGTTAATAGCCGTAACCTCAACTGGTAATAGTAATAGTATAATGTATTATTGAGGATATTTGGACACAAGGCTGTGGGTTGTTCTCAGATGTAGTCCAGGTAATAAAGCAGCAAACAACACTGAAATGATAATCATTTGCAATAAAATAATACAATTACAATAAAATAAATAATTAAAATAATAAAGAAATCAATAAAAATCAAGTCTAAACAGTGAGTTCTTAAAAGTAACTTAATAGAAGACAAAATAGTTGCTTCTAATGTGGAGTCTTTTAAGAAATGTTATTTTCAAAAGCATATCAACAGCTTAATTATGTATAAACCTTTAATGTTTCTGTGCATTTACCATGTAATGCGCTGCGTGTTTTTATTGTTTTTACCATGTAGCAGTTCCATTGCAGCTCATAATGGGTTAAGGGGCAACAATGTATTCTGGATTGTGGAGCTACACCCCCCTTATTTAGCCAAAAACATGGCATCCAGTTCTGATTGTTATAACAGTGACCTGTGGAGGTTGTTTTACTGATTGGTTTTGTTAGCAGTAGAAGAAGAGGTATACTTGTGTGGTAACAGACAATGGGCGATGTATTACTTCACTTCAGCAAATACAAGCAGACTGAAGTTAGTAGGAAGTTCACTGGAAAGATGTCAAACACAGACACATGCTTAAAAAGTGAAATCTGGCCTTGCTCCAGGGTTCTTTCATGCTCTCTCATTTGCTAAGACATGAGCAGACCTGCCTGTCCCACACAACTGCCAACTGATTTCTAAATGTGGCTGTTAATGTAGTATGCGTGTATAGTGTATATACATACAACAACAGGTAAGTGGATTAAATAATATGGCTGGTGAGTGTGTAATGATGATTGACTGATGGCTACAGTAAGTTTTACAGTAACTGACAGAACAGATGCTTAAGAACGAACAGACATTCATTAATCTGCCACAACATTAGAAAAAAACAGATCTCTCTTTTATTGTTGTGATGGATCAATGCATAGACAACAACAGACAATAGTGTAATTCACTAATTAACTTAGTAAAGTGAAGTTCACATGGAGCATTGTTTGCATGAACAAAATACATTGTGTTTGTAGGCATGTCAACATTGTATCGAGGTAAATATATCTTAACTTTTTAGAATGTGGTGAGCGATCACAGTGTGTCTTTTGATAAGAAGGAAGGTCAAACTGGTCTCAGTGGACTCTGAAATAAACTCCACAATCCAGACAAAGCTCCTGAATCAGTAGGTGAAGGAGTAAAGCTGCTGTGAGTAGAGTATGTAGCTGAAAAATCTTTTTGTTATTATTATTTTCATCACTTTAATGTGTTCATGAGTTAATGTGTTGACTTGTTCTGTAAGGCTTGTTGTCTCAGAAACTTTGGTCGCTTATTACTGAAAAATGCAGCATGCAGGAAATCCTCAAGCATCTCAGTTAATAACATCTATTACATTTTTCATGTATACTCAAGAAAACTATAAACACACAAACTTGAAATGGTGAACAAAAATAGAATGTCATGACATTTGCTCAGATTCTTGATGCATTTGTTTATGGAATGATTTGTTTTGCTCAAACCCAGTAGTCCAGTGTCACTTGGCATCTCCTATTGACTACAATGTCAGATTGAGTATTTCAACTCACCAGAGTCATGGAGCATGGCAGAGTGGTGGTCAATATGTGTGACCAGTACACAGACACTCCTTGTGGTCTGGTCAATAAAAGGGCACACCAAAATGTGGACTATTGGCATGATGAGTGCTGGGTTGAGCGTTACAGCTGTGGCAACACAACTGAATGTGCATCATTCCACTGTCAGCAGCCTGTGGACTCGTTTCCAGAGATACTGGAACGACAGCGAACCGGGTTCCAGTTCCCCGGAACGGCTGCCAACTTCAAGTGGCTCTGCAGGAGCCAGGCCACCATCGACAACCTGGTGATGTCCACGCGTCGCCGGTGTACCGCTCTGCGTGAGGCTAATGGTGGGCACACGTTATTGAAGTTTGTAAACTTGGATCATCGACCCCCATTGTGTACTTCCTGCCATTACTCCGGGACTTTTGTTTTTAAACTGATCCTAATGCTTGCAAATTAAAGCCTCTTTATTGATAAAGTTGTACCGTTTCTTTTGGATAGTTACTCTGTTTTGTCACATAACAATAACTTTTTCTTCGTGCGTTTATATTTTTGTTGACTGTATGCGTGTAAACTGCCCTAATGCTACTTTTTAACCCATGGAACAACCTATTGTTGGAATACTGTCACATATTATTTTGACTTTTAAAAGTCAAATTTATCCCATAGGGATAACCACAAAATCGCAATAGCGATAGAAAAAAACAATTAAACTGTATAAAGTTACTAAGGCTTCCTTAATCAAATAAAGCAATAAAATGATTAACTAAACCACAACTACCAAACAGCTGACTCAAAACCAGAATTGTCTAGGAGACCCAGAAAACATGAAACGAAAGGCAAAGTCTGCCCGGGAGACTTTTGATAACCAAAAAAGGCTGAAGTCACAACAAACTCTCCAGCACGACAAGTTATACACTGGGAAAACAGGCAATTGACATCAAACACACACACAGTTCTGAGTTGGTGTTTATAGATACACCGACAACTTAAGAAACCACAGGGAGAACCTCTCACTGCCTCTGAAGGTGAGACAATGATTGAGCACAGAGCACTGGAGACTCAGGGTATATGAACACTCCTCACACCTGAGCTTCATCAACACCAATCAGTGCCACACACACCTGACTGCAGTGAGTTGATTCTACCACCAGAGAATTGCATACAAATAAAAAAAGAACTGAACAGAATCTGATGGTAGCAGTTAATGTTTTTCACACAGAAAAATGTTTTTGCTCATTCTGTCCTCTGTGCACCTCAAAGTGCATAAAAATAATAATAAAAAAAAAGTGCACTGTAGTATCTGTCACAGTGGGTGAAATTTTAAATAAATTAGTTTGTCACAGCCCAGGTGTATGAAAATCAAAAAAGTGCATAATATTCGCACAGCATTAGTTTATCTGAATTAAGAGACATATTTCTCTTAGGCGCCTTCAAATATAATGCAATATTATTATTATTATTAGGGTTCAAGCACGACTTTGCAAGAACCCTATTGAAACTGAAGGAATTCTTTATTATTATTATTATTATTATTATTATTATTATTATTCCGTGGACTAAATCGCATTTTTTAGGCCTTTCCCATGCCCCAAAACTCACAGATGTTTGCAACCACGTCAGACCCGGTGAACGATTGCGTGTTAAAATCGTTCGGGAAAAAAGTGTTGAAAATTGGAAGTGGGAGGGGCTAAAAACTGACGCAAAAAAGTGCTAGTAGGTCATCTCCTGTCGAGGAGATGAACAAAACTTGGTAGTTATTATTATTATTATTATATTTGTCACATATGACCCCACACATGATCAGTGCTATTGTAGGAATATTTGAGTATTAGAAAATGTTCTGCACATAGTTGTGCTGAACAGGTGTAAATGGGATGTAAGTACATAAACATATATATAATATATCGAAAATAATACAGAAAATTGGAGACTCTAAATTGACTGTGTGTGAGCGTGAGAGTGTATGGTTGTTTGTCTCTAGGTTGCCTATTTCAGCTGAGTTTGGCACCCGCACGACCCTCATGTGGAGGATAAAGCGGTAGAAGATTGGTTGATGTATGGAAGCTATCTTGGGTGTGTCGTCATCAAGTAGCTTTATTCAACACTTCAAGGGGTGTTTTTTTTATGTCATTGTCTGTAAATGACTGCCTAGCCCTGTCTGTTTTTTTGTAACCCCAGCCCTAACCTCACTCTTGTATGTCGTTAAAACGTACCTATGGTTCTTATTCAGAGGTTGATCAAAATGACCCACAGTTACGTTTCAGGACATGTTGGAATCCAGAGCAGGTTAATGGCTGAGCATCCTGCTCCCTCCCTCTCTGCTACCCTCACCTGGATCATCTGAAGAGTCTTATGTTGTTGTAGTGAATGCTCAGACAGACAATGTCCAGCTGTTTTGTGTTTGTCACATGTGAACAGCAAAGTCCAGACAGTATCTTCTCTCAGATGTCATGGTCCCCTTCACAACCCTTGGATAAGCTGGTACACGTAGATTCAATAACACTGCCTTGATGTACTGAGTAGTCAATGCACGCTATACTATATACATATTTAAATATATGTATGACTTTTAACACCTGAACTGAACCTACCGCCAAAAGGGCATAATCATAAATCACACCATAAATTGATCATCATACATTCCTATAAGATCAAGCTTTTTCCACAACTGTGACATAACTCATAATTCATGATGACTGTGAGTGAGTTTGATTAAATGCCAACTTCACTTTGAGGACCTAAAGAAAAGCCTTACTTTTGCAATTAGAGGTAACTGACAGGAATTTCCCCAGTCCACTTCAATGGAAGAAAAAACTGGAAATGCAAAGGCTGAAATTTAACTCAGTAACCAAACTGGAATCATAATCAGTGGCATGTCACAGCATCAATACACCAGTATCTGATCCCTTCATCCCTGATGTAAATATAAACACTGGCAGGGACTTTACAGCTCCAGCGCTGTGTGTATGTTTGGAAGCTTCACTTGCTGAAGGATGGAGCGGTTGGCCAACACAGTGTCTGCTTGTTTACTGTATAGGGAGATAAGCAAAACCCAAAACATAGTAAATGCTCATCTTGCTCCAACGCTTGTCCTTTTGTCTAAAATGTCACTCGACTTCAGAAGAGGGTGAGTCATTCTATAAATGAGTGCACATGTTGATACAACAGCAAGATCCAGTCATTTCCTCAGGTGATGTCATTTAGGCACTTTGCGTCAATTGTAATGAGTTCTGAAATAACATTCAGAGTTATAACAACAGGTGTTTTTTTTCCTGGAGTAAGTGTCTCTAAAAGAGTTTTGACTGGATATGTTAAATAGCCACATTTCCTGCTGAATTTTTTTTTTTTTTGGTGCAAGTGGGTTCAAATGTACGGAGCCCCCAAAGTAACATGAAAAAAAATAAATAAATTTGAAATCTCAAGTTTCAAAGTCGAGATCTCGAGTTTCAAAGTCGAGATGTTGAGTTTCCAAAAAAAATCTTAAAAAAAAAAAAAATTGAAAAAAATTGTTATCTCAAGTTTCCAAAAAAATTAAATAAAAAAATGTTCAATTTTTTTTTTCAGATTTTTTGGGGAAACTCGAGATCTCGACTTTGAAACTCGAGATTTCAAAAAAAAATTCTCATGTCACTTCGGGGGCTCCATACAAATGTTACTTGTGAAGGAATAAAATGCTGGAGAAACATAGGAAATCATAGGTGACCCTGAAAAAGAGTTGGGCTTTAATTCATTAGGTTGATTTGAAGAAACTGTTTTACCATGAGACCTCAATAGTATAATAATAGAATATTATCAGTGTAATTTTGTAAACTGAACATCCTCACCCCATAATTAGAGCATCACTCTGATTATCAGCCCTTGTTTTTTGCTGTTTAATGATTTGGTATCTATATTTTCATTACTTACACTTTAAAGTAGAGTTCACTGGTTTCACTCGCAGGAAAACTCAGTTTACAGTAATCTCACATAATTGTTGATAGAATCTGATAAAAAAAATTTACTGTGATAACATTGTTGCCCTAGTTTGCAGCACACAGTGTAATATGGTAATAAGCAAAACATGTAACATCATTATCTAGAAAAGAGGCTCTTTCTAAAATGATGGGATGTGTTCTTGAAACTTCCATGTGTGTTGCAGTGTATGTACTTTATCACAAATGTTTATTTTGTGAAATAATCGATGGCTGAATACGGGTCATTTAAGAAACACTGGTCATGTTATATTTCTCAATCTGTGTTCTCACAAGCTGGATCTTGTTCTTACTTTTGACTTTTCCACATGCCATAGAAAATAGCTTTAATAACCATTCTAATGGATAATAGTGGCTTTTATAATGGTTGTATAGAGATTACCAACTTTGCACTGTACCGCCACAGCCAGGAGTCAGAAAGCCAAGAAGCATAAATACAGGCACACAACACATGTAAATAAATCCGTACACACAAGTGTGTGCAAATGCACGGCACAATCCTGTGTGTCCTTTTATTTCCATCAGCCCTTTTTTAATTTTTGTGTTGTTGCATCTCGCCCCGATTGTATTTACAGCAAAGCCGTTGGAGCCAATTATACAAAGAACTGTCTTCAGGCAGAGAATCACAGAAATATTTATCCTGTTTAAAAGTTTAGGAAGGAGAGAAAAGGCCTTGGCACTAAACCCTTTAGTGAGGCAAGAGGAATGAAAACCTCCAATGTAAAAAGACCTATTAGTCTCAGGACATGGGCATTAGCATGATAGTAGACTTATCCTTGGGGCTAAAGGAGAGGGACGCTGTCTCTGCGCTTTCAGCTAGCCGGAGAAGGGGGGGGTCCTATACATATACACGTACACACACACACACACACACACACAAGCTCTCTGATAGGCAGGGAAATGCAAAGTGGGGCCCTATACAGAGTGTGAGGCACACCAGCAACCCAGTAAATAAGGAGGAGGAGGAGGCACAGAGGAGAGAGGGCGGGTCGGGGACTGAAGGAGGGTGATGAAGAGAGAGGAGACTTAGACTCACTAACAACAGACCGAGAAGAGGAGAACCATTAAAAGATGTGAGGAGCAATTTGTAAAACTGCAAGTGACAACAATGCTCTGCAAGCATGAAAAAGGAGTTTATACCTTTTCTTTTTTACTTTTTTTTTTATTAAAAGCTGCATCTAATGTGCTCTGCTTCAGTCCACAATGCTGTATTAACAGTAGAATGGCCCTGAATGTCTTTATATTTACATTAAAAAAAAAGATGAAGGGAGAGCAATGATGCATAATGAGAAGATGCTCAAAGAGGTTTAAAACAACCAGGAAGCACAAGAATGAACTGTGCAGGAACAAGTTTAAATATATATATTTAAGGAGTCAGACATGACATTCCAAAACAAAACAACAATCATGTTTGTGTGTGCCAATGTGTTGAGATGGCGGTGGTTGTGGTTGTGGGGAGGGGGCAGGGGGGGGAGTTTCCTCAGCCTGGGGTCACAGAGGGCAGTTATGTACAACGCGTGTGTTGATCTAGTGTAAAGATGGAGGACACACAAGCATTTCATGCAGAAAGAGGGCAACAAGTGGAGAGAATGAAGCTCATTGTATGTCAGTTAGGGAGACGCTGAGCATGATGGGGTGGTGGTGGTGGTGGTGAGGCAGGAAAACCAAAGGAAAGTGCGCATACAGGCATTGAGCTGTGCACTGACAAAAGGCTCGGCGTGCAAAAGAAGGAGCGAGGGAAGGTTACAGAGAAGACACCTCCAGCAAGTCCCCAAAAATATGATAAATGGGCTGCTTATTGTCAGCATTCAGCAGTTCTGAGACGGAGCAAAGACATTGAGGGATTAGGTCGTGAGAGTCAATATTAGTGTTGGTGGCATGAGGAAAGCCCTGGTCTGGTTAAACAGAGCAGGGAAATAAAGCATTTGCAGCTGATGTCAGTGTTTGAACAATGATTCTAATCATTTGCACAGAGATGAGACCTGCCATGGTTTCTCTAATAGATCAGGTGCTGGTGTGGAGATGATTGAAAACACTGCAGAGAGACGGAGTGAACCGATGGGGGAATATACTTATATTGTTTCTCTTTACAAAATAACAACCAATATACGCTGTTTTACTTATTAATTAACTTGTATTATTATCTATTATCTAGTATTTTATATATTATATTACACTTATATTGTCCATTTGAAGGTCAAGTGTGTTAGAGTTAATGACATCTAAGGATGTTAACATGGAGTCATCTGTCAGCTGATAAGTTTGCCATAGATACAAATATTTGTAAATAATATTCATTTGTTAGTTTATGCATCAGGTGTATGTTAGTCGGTGTATGTCTACGTCAAAAAAGCAAGACGGCAGCCTTCTTTTACAGCAGGACCATTTCCCATGCTTTTCAATGGGTCGTTTAAAAGAAAACCAAAAAGAAAGAAATTAATGCGAGAAATTAGAAAATATTTTTTGTGATATGCTTTTTATTGTAAAACTGATTTCGGGAGTTAGGGGGTTTATCGTGCATACTCTTCCTCTAAAAAGTGTCGCACACTGGACCATTACCCATTTTCTGGAGTGAATGCTTCTGCTCCTTTTTCCAAGATAGCACTAGTGAGGAAGTCCTGAGGGCTACCACAATGACAAGTATATGGACACAAAGCTTTAAAGCTTTTCTGCTTTCCAGAATTTAAGGAGTTATGGTTAATGAGAAGTACGTTCATGCCAATTCCTGACTGCGATGACACGATGGTTAAGGAGGCAGAACTGGTCTAACTTTATATTTTAATATTACTTCTACCATCCTGTGAGGCACCTGAACACTGGCGTCCATTGAAACTTAGAAACCCGAACCTGAAAATTTAAGAGAAATTTAGATTTAAAGCTGCAGTAGGCAAGATCTCTAGAAAAATTAAAGCGGCCCTAGACCGGAAGTTCCAATTAACGCTGATTTTTAGTGTGTATCTGCGTCCTTGTTTAAGAATCCCTGAAGGTTCTAAACAAACGCTGTGTTTTATTGTAATCTCAGGCTCAGCGAGATCTCTGAAAAAACCTGGTTCGGTTACGTAAACACCGGTTCTCCGGAACAGCAGATCGTCCTGCTCCGGGCACTAGTCCGGGCACATCTGGCTGCGTACATTGAACCACAGAAGAAGAATAACGTCGGTTGTGGAGGTGTTTCACGAGCGACAGTGTCTTCTGACTCTGGGTCAAAGTCATAAAGGGACTGCGGCGGGGAATCGTGAAGAAGCTATTTTTAAACACTGTTAAAAAAAATGTTTTGATAATGAGTAGCAGTGCATCCACCGTTCCACAAAAACTCAAAACCCAAGACAATAAAGAGTAACTAAACCCCAAATCCCCTTTTTCAGATGAAAACCACTGTGTATCTGTATCTAGTAATGTTACTTGTTGATCCAGGTGCAAATCTTTGCAGTCTAGTATAAAGTACTGAAACTACACATACTGTGATAAAAAAAAAACGTTGTATCTACTCCCTGTTTAATCCATGCTTGTGACTCTCTTGTCTAATCAGCAGGTCACCGCTCTCTCTCCACCGCATGAAGCACGGAGCGCCTCGTTAGACAGGACCACGACCCCTGCTCCGCACTCTCCCTCATTCAGCTCTCAGCCCACTTCTTGACATTATTCAAAATCCGATATTTGGGGCGGCGGTTAGCTTCAGAAGAGGAGGGGTTTAGTTACGCTTTAACATGTGTTTAATTGTCTTAATTATCAGACTCTCTTTTAGACGCTTATCTTTTTTCTAGGATTCTTTGCACCGTGTCATCGCTGATGCTGGCAATCCATGGCATCTGTACACAGAGCAGATTAGTTTCGACAGCCAATCGGAGCAGCTTCTTTTTTTTCTGAGCTCCCCAGGGTATAAACAGAGCCTTGAGGAGGTGCAGAAATCTAGTTCACTCTCTCTCGGATCACTTGATTTACATATTATATACATGAAAAGATATCAAAAGATAATTGATCAACAATGGCCAAAGCATCCTGCCCCCCACCCACCTACCTTATAATGCTCCAGCAACGTTGTGATGCTTGATGATGAAGTATCAGCCTGTGTCTTATCAGATAACAATAATATTAAATAAACTTTGGTTTATTTTGTCAATTTATACAGAGATGAAATACACAGATTATACGCAGTTTATAGACACAGTTTGTGCCTGTTCCAAAGAGAAACAGCACCTGCTGAATGTGGACACAACAATTCAAATTAATTTCACCTTTTTAGTCAGACATACAGAAATCCTCTGATCCTGTTTTGCACGTTTTGCAAACCAGCTCGCAGCAGTTGTTGCTTCAGGACTGTTAAATGAGCAGTTCGCCTCAGGCAAACCCTGACAAAACAAGCATGACTGAAACCTTCTCGTGTAGTTCAGGGGTTGCCCAAGGTTGTAACTGTGATTTCAAAACACCTCCACGCTGACTTGGAAGCGCAGTTCTTTCTAAGCAAGTCGGTTAAACGCGGCCAAAAGTACATTGGATACAACAGATAACATGCAAATGAAGCCTCAGTCAAGATTTCCCTAATAATGTGCAAGAACTTCAATGAGGGTTGACACTTGTGACTCACATTCATGTCCTTCAGAAGAACAGCTACAAGTGTTTGCATACATCGGCAGGTATTTTGCAGTGTGTGTGCGCGCGTGCATGTGTGTGTGTGTGTGTGTGTGTGTGTGTGCGTGCGTGTGTGGGTGTGGAGGTGTCCTTATAAGACAGGGGGAATATGCTTGGCCCGCCTACATCAGTGATGAATGGATCTGAGGCTTTGTACCACAATGCCCCTCACTGCATTACTGTCACATGGAACAGATGGTGCCTTTCACCATAGCATTACATGTACACACACACACAGAGAGAGAGAGAGACACGCACACGGTCACTCACATCTTTCCGGGGATGCCGTTGTAATGTGATGTGCGCGCACACACATCGAGGAGACAAGCAGGCTTAATGAATTCTACACCACATGCAGCTTCTGCGCTCAGCTGAAGAATTAATTTACAGATCTGAAGAGCAACCAAACAAGAAATGTGATCACGACTATGAAATGTTAAACAAACCAAAGAGGGGCTAATTGAATGAAGCAGGGAATAAACAAAGACCTGTGCTCCATCATCCAAATGGAAAATTGTTTTGGTTCTCAGGAATTGAAATGTGCCAACACAGCAAATTAATAAACCCCAACATGTTTGAGGAAAAACAACAATGGGTGTGTGTGTGTGTGTGTGTGTGTGTGTGTCTGTGTGTGTGTGTGTGTGCACTGATGCCTTAGGGAAACAGGAGGTTACACAGTCTGCTTTTTCCTTGTGTACCTCAACCTACGACAAACACACAACGGGCAAAGTTAATGCGTGCAAACGAATTTATCCAACCCAAACACGAGAGTCGCCAAGAATCACAATGAATATTCCACTGTAAAACTGACAAATATTTCACCAACTTCACCGTGAACTTGTCCTCAGCCTGGGGATGCGTGACAGCCCGGATTGTGAAGGCCTGGATGCTTGACTGACTCTCTGTTCCTTCTGGCCTTGGACCAAATTTCCCTGTCAGACCCAACTGATATCCCTCGTCTTCCCCACAGGTCACACATTAACGAGTCCGACTGCACTCGGCCATAGGGAATCATCCCTGGAGCACACGTCTGGAAAGACAATTGGCAAAGAAACTTGTTCAAAATGATTTTTATTTGTCTTACTCTAAACAAGGCCTAACTCCCCTCCTCACCCTCCTCCTTCCAAAGTGTCTCACCTGTCCTAAAGAAAAAAGCCCCCAAAAAAACTGGACAAACACTCAGTCTGAGGAGCAAAGTTCACAGGACAACAGACTCTGCTTTAAACTTCCACCTGTCTGTGAGAGAAGGTGCTGTAAACACTATCTTTAACTTAACACACACACACACACACACATCGTGCCCTCACTATCTAACTGAAAATCAGAGCCACTGATACAGGGACTCAGACCACACGCCACACAGTGTCCAGCCCCGGCTCTATCTCTGAATGGAGCAATTCCAGACAACGTGGTCCCTGTATTATCTTATTGGTTTAACATTGAGCAAACTGTGGCAGCACACCAGACCACCAGCGATTGGTTCCGCTTTACCTTATCATCATATTTGTATTTACTCTCCTTTACTTCTCCTATCTGGAAGGCAGCTATTAAAGAGGCATCTCTCTTATTTACAAGCAAACAGAGTGTGCATGTCTGCGTGTGTTCACATACGTACTTTTACTTAATTGAGGTCAGAAGGAATGGAAGATGGAAGGAATTCTGTTTTTATATGGCATGTATAGAATTGAAGTCGTGCATTGCACAGCAGTCATTTGACAGATCTAAAATGATGGCTGGGTTCCATTTCGCTTTCTCAGTTGCAGGGTGCATGTTGGTTGTCTGACTTATGTGATCTGAACAGTTTTAGTGATCAGTAGCACCTGTGCTTTTCTGGCTAAAACACTGTGGATATGTTCAAAGTGAACATATATTTGAAAAAAGGTCAATATGAATCAAGTTAGAATATTTACACATCAGTGTGCCTTAATATAGCGACAATGCCTGTGTGTTATTTGGACTATTAGCAGACTAAACTGCTCCCAGTGGGCAGCAGATGCAGGAAAACCCCGCCACCATGTAACAATAGTTCTCAGTCCATGCTGTCCATCAATCTGTATTTGTCTAATACAGTAAAGAATCCCAGCAGGAAAACCAACTGGCATTCTTTTGTTGTCCATTGTGATGAACCTGCAACAGGAATTGATCACTATCGGAACACAATACAAACTAATTCCATGATCCCAAACCAAAAAACGAAGGCAAGGGATGGACTTTGATGGATCAGGGAACAAATGGAGCAGATTCTCCCTGCCGGGCATTTCCCTACACAGACCTGCATCTGAATGGCTAACTTCGTTAATTTCCGTGGCCTGTGGTTTTGTTCCTGTCAGAGTCTGATGGAGTGTCTGTTTTCAGTAGTTGACTCTCGTAATGAGCAGGAGGTTCATACACGCTACTGCGACTGCTGTAGGTCTTTGCTGCTGTCTCCGACGTGAGTGAATGTTGACCCCCGAGTAGAGGTGAAAGCAAATCACACATTCCTGTGTCTCTAAAGGAGATTACGTGTCACCTCAGTTCCATTGAAGTGACACCGGACCCCTCTAAGTCAAACATGCCCATGTGACCTAATGCATTGATATTAATTGGACCTGTAGCAGCCAGAACAAGGCAATGTACCAGGGCTATTCAACTAAAATTTCCGGAGGGCCAGCATTTCAGAAGGATGTCCAGGCAGTGGGCCGGTCAACCCCTGTAATGCTTTTTTTTTTTTTTTTAATTTAGCACTTATTTATTGAAATGGCCGCTAGTTTTGTGCTAAACAGATAAGTAACAAAACCACCAACATTCAGGTACAATACAATTTGCGTATGGTGCAAAAAGGTTACAGTTACAGTACCACCAATATTTGGGTATAACAAAATTAGAGGTAACAATGTAAACACCATCAAGGTTGCCCACATTAGGCTATAATTGCAGAAATATAAGTAACAGTACCAATAATATTCAGGTTGGCAGTTGGCTCATAGTGCAAAATATTCTGGTACATACATAGGCTGCCTACAATTACACTAGTATTGTACTAGTATTTGCCAAAAAGGGATGCAAAGTATCACAAAGTGTCGCAAAGTCTCAGATATGGCGAAGCTACGGTTTTATTGCCTTTTTAATAATACAGTCATTATTTATGCGTTAATCTGTAAATACCATGTGCATACTGTGTGTATTCTGCAGACCGGTTATAATGTACATTCTACATTCTATTATATTATATTCTAGTGTTAATATATTTATATATTGTACTTTATATATTGTATTTCTTTTTGGTAATGCATGTTTATTGTTTATTATCCTTATCTGTATTGAAATTTCCCCACTGCGGGACTAATAAAGGACTATCTTATCTTAATGGGCCGCGGGCCGGTCCAAATTGCTTGAAGGGCCTGATCTGGCCCCCGGGCCTTAAGTTGAATAGCCTTGCAATATACCATCTCAGCATATAATGGTAATAGTGTAATTATTGTATTATTGTACTGTCACGACAGTATTTCAAAATGTCCAATCGAAACAACCTCCTGAAGTTCAAACTGAGCATCAGAATGAGATAGAAATGTGATTTAAGAGAATTTGAATGTCATGGCATGAAAAAGAGAAAATATCCAGGGTGATGCCAGAGGCCGGACACACCACATCAAAGTGTGAAACAGGTGGATTTCACTGTGAATCTCTTCTGCCACTTTATTAGGTTCGTTTGTACCTTATGAAAAAGGCTGTGAGTTTACAGCTTCTAAAATGTAGGATAGATATGTCTTTTATTGACCTTTAGAAAGAGGCACCCCTGCCATAATATAGCCATCACTTATAATTATGCAATTTGAAAACATAAGCACAGATTGATGTTCTCTCTCTGATTGTGTGCAGGATGTTAAAGGCTGGACTCTGCCCAGAGCACACGACTGGGGAGTGTATAGACGGCTGGGGGAGAAAAAAAAAAAGGTATATGCTTTATTGGTCATAAAGATCCAGGAGTGGAGTCACTTGTGTGCAGTAAAAAGTGCTCGACACCTGCTGGGATGTTGACTTAAATTCTTTATCACCAATATCTAATCGCTTGTCTTCTGCTGCTGATAAATCGCCTAATGTCGGAATTTTCTCCCTCCAACTAAAAGATATGCTGAACACAGGTGTTAGTGTGCGTTTGGCAGATAGAGAGAATCTGTGAGGGCCTCTTTGCATTTATTCACTTATGGGCCATGTGGTTAATGCTTAAGCAGGTGTGTGTGTGTGTTTACCAGTGGATCCTTTACATCTGAGCGGGGAAATGAACCTGGACAGGCCATGAAGAGTAGAGTGAGGTTGTTATTAAATGAACAGAAGCTGATTCTCTCCTCTGCAGTACTACAGATGAGGAAAAAAGTAAGTTTGTGAAACATAATTTAAAGTTAATAGTCACATTGTGGGCCTTTCTGCATGGAGTTTGCATGTTCTCCCCCGTGTGAACGTGTCCTTTCTGCGGGTTCTCCGGCTTCCTCCCACAGTTCTAAAACATGAAATATGGGGATTAGGTAAATTGGACACTCTAAATTGACAGTAGGTGTGAGTGTGAGTGTGAATGGAGAGCGATTGGTACCTGCAGCACCTGCACGATCCTTATGTGGAGGATAAAGCGGTACAAACTGGATGGATGGATGGATGGATGCATAGTCACATTGTGGCCACTAACAACGGATCAGGAAGTAAATGTGAGTAACTATAATTCAGCAGTCAGCCGCGTTTTCAAACTTTACGTTACTTAGTTAAGTTAGTGTGGAAGACAGATGTATCAGCATTTTCCTAAATAAAAACAGGGGATGTGGATGGAATTGTGGAATTGTTGTTTCTTTCTGAATCTAACCGGCTTTAGTTCTGTATATGCATCCAGATATGCTTGACGTCTATTCCGAGAAGAACAAGGAATCGCTGCCCTTGAAAGAGCATTTCAAGAGACACTGCTCCAGTGTGGATCTTCCTCAGGTCAAAATTGTTTTTCCAAAGGTCAAGGTCCCTCCTTTAGTGCCTTTGTGCTCCGCAAACCTTGCACCTTCAACAAAAAAAGGAGGTGATGTGCGTATAATCCTCTGTTGTCAACGCTGTCACTTAAATTAATTTTTTTTCATTTATAATGAATACAATGTCTTAAAGGGGCCACACGGTTGTTGTCGTGGTCAGCACTCTTGGGGCCAATTCCAATTCCTATCTTAACCCTGAAGCTCAACCCTTAATCTTAACTGGCCCTCAAAACCAAGTGTTGAGGGTTATTTTGTCACTTAGAAATGGGACACCCCTTAAATGCAGATACGTCTTCAGACTGCGGGGGGCAGAATAACGTGAAAGCTGCGTCCAGTCTGTCAACTCCAAAAAAGAAGAAGAAGAACACATTTACGTCACGATTATTTATTTATTATTTTATTTCAGTCAAGTTATTAGGTTGTCAGTTAGTTATAAGATGATACTCATACAAATACCACAACCACGGACATATTCAGCTGACAGTAACCACACACCATGGCTTATTGAAAAGTGAACTATAGCAAACGATCGTGTGTGCGCACCAGCCGGCTATTGACAAAAGATTGTGAAATAAAAATAAATGTTACGCAACAATGACGTCAGTAATCCATAATATGGGCCTAAACTAAGATAATACAATGGTTTTCATAATTTTTATATCTCTATTAACAAAGAAAATACTTAATTTGTATCGCACTTGTTTCGCTGCTTTCAACGCCATCTTTCTTATGTGAAAACACACAATGCATTCTGGGTAGCCCCTAAACTTGCCCCTCAACTTAATTTTTCTGAGAATCAGGACAGCACTTGCACTAGCGGGAGCTAGATTGAGGGTTAAGCAAAGAATTTGAATTCACCCTTGAATTTGCAGAAGAAGAAACAGTCCTTCATTTGCAGGTACAGACCGTGATTTGTTTTGTCAGTAGAACAGGAGCATGGCAACATCATGTGACAGATGGACTGCAGAATACACTGGAGGTGTGTGTGTGTGTGTGTGTGTGTGTGTGTGTGTGTGTGTGTGTGTGTGTGTGTGTGTGTGTGTGTGTGTGTGTGTGTGTGTGTGTGTGTGTGTGTGTGTGTGTGTGTGTGTGTGTGTGTGTGTGTGTGTGTCTCTGTCAGTCAAACTAAAGTGTCGTCACGCCCCAGAGGTGCACAACTTCAGTATAGTTCTAAGGTTTCTTTTTGACTTGCATTAGGCCATTTCCAATGTGTATTTGCACTTAAGCACTTTCTGTGAAGCACTTTGTAAATGTGCTTTATAAATATATTTGACTTGACTCGATGGATGTTTTCCATTTTCCATTTACTTTGATGTTTGTTCCAAATCATGTACTGAATGCATTAGTCGCCTCACAGCAAGGTTGCTGGTTCTCATTCCGGTCTAGGCCTTCCTGTGCGGAGTGTGCATGTTCTCCCTGTGTGTCCGGTTTCCTCCCACATGTCAAAAAACAAATTACCCACGGATTATTTGTCTCTATATGTTGGCGCTGCAATGGACAGGGTCTACCCCACCTTTTACCCTGTGTCAGCTGAGATTGGCACCAGCGGCGCTGCAACCCTCATGTGGAGGATAAAGCAGTAAACGATGGTGAATGAATGCATTAGCCATGATCATTTTTGCAAATGAATTACCTTTACTCTTGTTAAAGGTCCCATAGAGTGGTCCTGTTGCACATATATGTTAGTTATGGAGGTCTACTTACATATATTAACTTGTTTTTATGGTCAAAAACCTCCTAGTTGCTGTAAACGAGCCGAATGAAATCCTCTTTTCTGACGCTGTTCGTCAGCCGTGATGTTTCAGAGTGAACTTTCACCCCCAGAAGACAGAGGCTTGTGATTGGCCAGTACTATTCAGCACACCCGCTCTCAGAAGCGTAGCTCCCCCCTCTGGAATGGTGGATGCACGGCTACTCATTATCAAAAAATTGTTTTAACAATGTTTAAAAATAGCTTCTTCACGACTCCCCGCCGCAGTCCCTTTTATGACTCTGACCCGGAGTCAGACCCAGAGTCAGAAGATACTGTCGCTCGTGAAACACCTCCACAACGGACGTTATTCTTCTTCTGCGGTTCAATGTACGCAACCGGATATGCCCGGAGCAGGACGATCTGCTGTTCAGGAGAACCGCTGTTTACGTAACTATTACGGGATTTCCAGAGATCTCGCTGAGCCCCGAGATTGCAATACACACAGCGTTCTCAGCAGTGGCTGAACTGTTTGTTTCGAAACTTCAGGGCTTCATAAACAAGGTAATGACGCAGATACACACCAAAAAAACAGCGTTAATAGGAACTTCCGGTCTAGGCCCGCTTTAAATGAGCAAATTTACTGAGAATACTTCATTACACCCCCTCTTATCATACTGTAATATAATGATTAAAATGCTGATGTGGCTACTTTTAATCAAAGAACGTGAACAGTTTAATGTGCAGTGTGTCGGATTTAGCAGCATCTGTTGGTGAAGTTGTGCGTTGCAGCTGAAAATCTCTCACCTCACTCTTGCACCTGCCATTCAAAGTGAGTCGGAGAAGCCTTCTGTTATCTTTAAAAATGGTGTAATTTGTCCATTAAAAACATAGCGGTTCAACATTATCTGCAATAAACAGTCGTCTCCAAGTGAAAGTGAGGTCATGATGTATAAATTAAAAAGCAGCCTCGCTAAAGAGCAGGTGAGTACACACACACACACACACACACGTTACAAAAATGGTCAGCAGATAGGACCCGTCACTGAACAATGGAAGCGCGGCTGAGGACGAGCCAGTGCTGGTGAGCAGAGAGTCCACAGACTCATACAGATAGTGGCTGACCTGATAAAAATCAGAATGAGTGAGTGAGAGGGAGAAGAGGAAGACCACCTACCAGCAGGGCCACACATAGGATCAGCCACGTTTTTACACATTTATCTGACCCCCAGGCAGCTCTGACTTTGTGCTTGTTTGCTTATTTGTTTGTTTTGTCAGGGGATGGAGGGGATAACACATTTTAATGCCAGTGATGGGAGTGAACTGGCACTTTGCTTTCTCCTGAGATTCACTTATTTGAAATACTGGGCATGGAAGTTGCTCACTCCCCTGGCATCAATGAATACGGCTGAAATAGGATTACACAGTGACTTGTCTTCATCTCAGTCCTCTAAACTTTCTCTCTTTTTTTTTTTTGTCTTTTTAGAGTCCTGCTCTGGACCCAGCCCTTGTCTCAGGTCTACAAAGCCACACTGATGAGCCTGACTGGCCCGAGCTCTTAGGGCCAGTAATAATCTCTCTTTAGGAGGCTGAGAGGGTGAAGTGAGCCATAAGAACCCTCTCTGTCAGCTTTAACCGGCCAGGAGAAAGAAAAAGTCATAATTATAGTGCTCTTTCTGGCTGGATTTAAATAAAGCTCACTGGATGGGCCCCTATAGACACACACTCTCTCTCTTGCACACACACACGCATGCACTTCAATAAAGAGGCACTAATCAATCAGGGGTTCCCCTGCCATGGCTTCATTGGAGCCTCGGCCTGAAAGAAGGACTGACAGCCCTCAACCTCCCAGTATTGTGAGACGAGACTGATTAGGCTTCTGACTGACTACCTCAGCCACCAGCTAGAAAAGCACAGAGGTTAAAGGGTCTCCATTTGAAATGGACGAGCACTGAAAAGTTCTGGACACCTGCTTTTTAAAGTGATGCTTGTCTCTGTGGTCCTATCCTCCTGTTTTGTTATTTCCAATTTAAGGGCAGTACAGGAAAGCGAGGAGGGTGAGAGTTGTTAAAGAGAGTAAAAAAAAAAAAAGGGTGAGTATAGAGTTCTCTGTGTGTGCATGTGTGTGTGTGTTTGTGCGTGTGTGTGTGTGTGGCTTAAGTTTTTGAAGGGGGAGCTTGGCTCTGGGCCCAACGCTGGAACAAAGAGGGGACACTCTTTACATGCATAGCCAGACAGAGCAAACTGGCCAGCAGCACTGCAAGAAAATACAAGGCACAAAAACAGACTTTAACACAGAGAAGGGACAGAAATAAGCAAACATGAATATCAGAATAACCTGAGCATCAGTTGTGTGCCACCTCTGAAACTTTTTGTCCGTCCCGTTTGAATAAAATAGCTGCAATAATAGTCGACGGCGTGCTCGTGGGGCGTTTGGTGGCACAAGCTGCTCAGCTTTTATTGTGTTTGCTTTCAATATGGAGCTGTGTGGCCACGGGTAAACGGAAGCTATCCCTTCTCAAACACCCACAGGATGAACAAATACAGGCAATTAGTGGAGCACAGCAACAGGGGGACAGGTGGATGGAGAGGAGAGGAGAAAAAATGATGGATAAAACCATGTCGTGTACCTTTGCTTTTAACTTGTCATCAATTAGTCAGATACAACTATTGTGTTTTGTGATTGTGTGTGTCTGCTTGAGTGTGTGCTCTTCTTGTTACACAAAGCACAACTCCTCAAACATCACTAAACTGTATCTCTAACCTGCGAATGTCCGCTGTAGCAGCCGAACAATTCCTCAGTGTCACTACACTTCAATCGGTTTTTCTAAAGGAACAGCTTTTTTTTCCATCACTGTTATTTTTAAGGAGGTGCGGTGGATTCCTTTCCTTTTATTCACTCCTTTTTTTCTTACAGCTCAGAAATCAGCTTAAAGCTGTGCAACGATTTCGCCCTTTATAAAAGGGGAGCCTCTCCATCAGTGAGGGACAATGGTATATTCTGACAAAAAGTCTGAAGGCGTTACGCCACCCTGCCATCACCGGCTTCCCTTCCATAGAACCTCTGCTGGTGACTGGTAAATGCCACTTTCAATCTTTCTCTTTTCTCCCTTCTTCCCTTTTCACTCCTCCTATTCCTTGCCTTCAATGGGTGTGTTAAGTATTGTGCGTTGTGATGGGGGTGGTGAGTCAGTCAGGATCATTAAAAGCAGCCCAAGCCTTTGGCCAGATCAAAATAATTAACTCAAGAGGTCACAAGCTAATGAAATGAAATGGGGGACTGAAAGGAACCCCTAAATGGTGCTCACTAATCCTCCCTTTACCTTGTTTTAGGGAGGGGGCAGAACTCTGCATCTCTGCTGATAATAGGTTGTGGGGTGCAGGGGACATGGTACTATGGATCTGTATGTGTGTGCATGTGTGTTAATGTGTGTGCGCATTCATGTGTGTATTCATTCTTGATACCTCTTTGGGACCTCTTCGCCTGTAAAAACTGACTTTTCCTCATACTGACCAAAATAACTAATCTAGGGACTAAAACAGAATCTAGAAGAAAAAAAATCTAGAAAACAAGTGAAGCAGGATGATGAGATCTTTTCGGTTACTCTGATGCAAATGAGCTTTGGATATTCATTATTTAGGCATAGGCATCCTTGAGGGGGGAGCATTACAATGCACTCTTCTCATTTCATGATGGTAACTGTTTCTTTATAGCTCACATAGAGTGGTCCTGTTGCACATATATGTGAGTTATGGAGGTCTACTTACATACATTAACTTGTTTTTATGGTCAAAAACCTCCTAGTTGCTGTAAACGAGCCGAATGAAATCCTCTTTTCTGACGATATTTCAGACTCAACTCTCACCCCCGGCTTCTCAACTGTCTTGTGATTGGCCAGTACCCGGAAGTGACATATTCAGCACACCCGCTCTAAGAAGCGCAGCTCCCCCCTCTGGAACGGTGGATGCACTGCTACTCATTATCAAAACATTGTTTTAACAGTGTTTAAAAATAGCTTCTTCACGACTCCCCGCCTCAGTCCCTTTTATGACTTTGACCCGGAGTCAGACCCAGAGTCAGAAGACACTGTCGCTCGTGAAACACCTCCACAACGGACATTATTTTTCTTCTGCGGTTCAATGTACGCAACCGGATGGGACTGGACTAGTGCCCGGAGCAGGACGATCTGCTGTTCCGGAGAACTGCTGTTTACGTAACCGGACCGGGTTTTTTCAGAGATCTCGCTGAGCCCGAGATTACAATAAAACACAGCGTTCTCAGCAGTGGCTGAACTGTTTGTTTAGAACCTTCAGGGCTTCTTCAACAAGGTAATGACGCAGAAAAAACAGCGTTAATTGGAACTTCCAGTCTAGGTCCGCTTTAAAGTTAAAATAGGAAGAGAAGAAAAACGTTGCTTTAAAGATTGAATACCTCGTTTTATTTCCTTTTAAGGGTTTAAGAGTCAAAACTGAGTACTGCATGTACAGGTTCCAACAAAACTTCATATGGGAAATTAATTTGATATTATAATCTGTATCAATTACAACAGACATTCCCATGTTTAAGAATGCCATGGTCCATTTTTATTTCTGATCATCGCCCACCAGTCACAGCGTCCCATCAACTATGACGCCACACCAATTATAAGAGATGGTGTTTATTCCAGTGTGAATGTGAGGTGGGTCAACTAATCCACTGATACCTGTTAAAGAAAAGATATAAGCATCTAAATCTCATGGCTACATTTCATAAACGTTTTGCCAAAACTGAAAATCTCTTGATGTATTTGTTTTTAATGACCTTTCATGTCCCGCCTGCAGTCACGGCCAACTTTGGAAAACAACAAAACGAAACATGAAAGAACAAGACAATTATTAATTGCCATCCTTAAACAGTTCTTTGTAAGCTGAGTAATTGGAGTTTAGCTAAATATGGACTTAAGTAGAAGAAAATTGTAATTATTAGAAAAAAAGACAGATGTTGTTGATCCACTGCCTAAGGCGAAAAACAAAAAGAGCTCAAAGGGGTTAAGAAATCTGTGTGTTTATGTCACTCACTGATTCAAATGGACCTTTAAGATCAAGGCACAAAAACAAGACAAATCAGAAAAAAAAAGAAATCAGCGGCGGTTTAACGTTTCAAAACCCCCGTCGTTTAAAATGCTTTTTTCTTTTTAATTCTAATCTGCATGTGCTTTCATGTTTCCATTCAGAGTCCTTTACACACAACCCTTTCATGACCAGAGGGCAAGTGTACACTAAAGCTTTGATACCAAAATGAAGGCAACGTCTATTGTGTCAGGCCCGGGATATTTACAAGACATAAAAAAGAAAATGTCTAAGTGTTCCACTGTCTGTTTGAATCCAACAATAGAAGACTGAGGTTTAAAGCTGAGAGCGAAGGCGTGTCAGAGGCTGATGGAGCCGTGGTGTGTCACTGTGAACAGGTTATTCAGGGGCATGCTGCAACCTGCTGAAGACCCCAGGACTGTGTGTGTGTGAGAGAGTGTGTGTCTATAGTCCTGTGGTTTTTAAGGTTACAGGTGAGACCTCTGACACATAGAGTATCATCAAAAGTGCACACCAACCCACACGAACGCGATCTTTAAGACATGACAATGTATTGTTGAGTGAAGGAATGCACCTGATCTCCACAGAAGAATGGATGAAAGCTATTTGAACAAACACACACAAAGACTGGCACACACACACCCACACAGCAAGCCCACACATAACATGTTTTTTGGACAGTTAAAGGGAGTGACCCCTTTTTCATGTCACCATCACAAAAGTGAGGGTAGAAGAGGACAGACGAGCCGAGGAGATCAGCAGAGCATCGAACACGTCAAAAGTGAAAGTGAAGCAAATTGTAGCTACTATATAAAGAGGCGGTTCTGTTTGACCCACGCTGACATCATCCATTAGATTATGTACTGCTGATTTGAAACCTGGAGTTCAGGATTGGGCCAGTACCGTGTTTTTAAAAACCAGAGCAATATAGATTCTGGTGAGGAAGGCACAGCCCAAAAGGCACAACAAACTCTCCAGCACCACGAGTTATACAACTGGGAAACAGGCAATTGACTTCAAACACACACAAAGTTCTGACTTGGTGTTCATAGATACACTAACAACTTAAGAAGCCACAAGGAGACGCTCTCACTGCCTCTGAAGGTGAGACAATGAGTGAGCACAGAGCACTGGAGACTCAGGGTATATGAACACTCCTCACACCTGAGCTTCATCAACACCAATAAGTGCCACACATACCTGACTGCAGTGAGTTGATTCTCCCACCGCACTCACAGAGCCAGAGGTGTCCCTCGAAAAATCCAGATGAAGGCAGTAATGCAACTACTAATGGCAACTGTTGTATAAAATCCAGAAAAAGAATTATATAAAATATTAATATAAATTGAATTGAGAAGGAAGGACCTGAAACTCAGTGATGAGTCATTTTCAGACTTCTTTCAGCAACCTGTGGAGTCGCCGCCTGATGGTCATTCAGTAGAATACAGGTTTCCTCCTTGACTTCAGTCATTTAAAGCGGAACTAGACCGGAAGTTCCTATTATCGCTGGTTTTTTTGGTGTGTATCTGCGTCATTACCTTGTTTATGAAGCCTGACGGTTCGAAACAAACAGTTCAGCCATTGCTGAGAACGTTGTGTTTTATTGTAATCTCGGGGCTCAACGAGATCACTGAAAATCCCGTAATAGTTACGTAAACAGCGGTTCTCCTGAACAACCGATCGTCCTCCTCCGGGCGGTAGTCCGGGCACATCCGGTAGCGTACATTGAACCGCAGAAGAAGAATAACGTCCGTTGTGGAGGTGTTTCACGAGCAACAGTGTCTTCTGACTCTGGGTCTGACTCCGGTTTAAAGTCATAAAAGGGACTGCGGCGGGGAGTCGTGAAGAAGCTATTTTTAAACACTGTTAAAACAATGTTTTGATAATGAGGAGCAGTGCATCCCCCGTTCCAGAGGGGGGCGCTGCTCTTCTGAGAACGGATGTGCTGGATAGTACTGGCCAATCACAAGACTCTGGGGTCTTCTGGGGGTGAAAGTTCACTCTGAAACATCGCGGCTGAAAAACACTGTCAGAAAAGAGGATTTCTATCGGCTAGTTTACAGAACTAGGAGGTTTTTGACCATAAAAACAAGTTAATATATGTAAGTAGACCTCCATAACTAATATTTATGTGCAACAGGACCACTCGATGTGACCTTTAAAGACAAAAAACCAACCTCCTTTATTTTTACAGAGGTGTGGTCTAAATGTGTATGTTGATTGTGTTTTATTAAAAAAACATACAGGGTAGTATAATTAAGGACACTATTGTTCCTCACAACTAAAAGTGAACCTGCTCCGCTGGCCTGAGGTGTTGGAAAATGACATAAGAGCACTAACTTTCTGTCCTTTTTTTGTTTGATGCTCATTCTGAATTCCTGTGTTTTACCCCTGCTCCATTTTAAATTATACTCCTAAAAATACTAAAAATATAAATGCAAACAAACTTGAAATGGTGAACAAACATAGAATAGTCATGACATTTGCTCAGATTCTTGATGCATTTTGTTTATGGAGTGACTTGTTTTTGCTCAAACCCAGTAGTCCAGTGTCACTCGGCCGTACACAGACACTCCTTATGGTCTGGTCAATAAAAGGGCACACCAAAATGTGGACTTTTGTCACTTTGTCAATATGCCACAAGTGTCACAAATCATGAGGGAGCGTGCCATTGGCATGATGAGTGCTTGGTTGAGCGTTTACAGCTGTGGCAACACGACTGAATGTGCATCATTCCAGACTGGAACGACAGCGAACCGCGCACATGCCCGCCGACCACGTGTTACCACGCCCACTCAGGACCGGTACATGCAGCTCCAGCAGTTCCGTGAAGTTGGCCCCCCCCACCCCCAATAAAACCTTTTCAAAATACTTTTAATCGTTTGTGCTTCGTTTGTGCTGGTTTGTGCCAGCACAAGTTCTATGATCTATGTCCAGTTACGTCGTTTTTTTTCCTTTACACTACTCACGACTCGAGCACGCCACACAAGTTTGATTATTCATGGTAGGTGACGTATCGGTCAACGTCACACCTGACGGAAGACCCCAGGGTCCAAAAGACGGCACAAACCGGCACAAACGAATGAGACCATTTTCAGCTCATTTGGACAAATCAGGCTGGTTCTGCTTCATCCTCCTCTTCCTCACCTACCGAGTAGTGAAGGAGATCGCTCAGTATAGCGCGGGCATGCGCGCGCGCGCCCCATTTTGCAATAATGTTTTGTCACATAACAATAACTACAAGTTTTTCTTTGTGCGTTCATATTTTTGTTGAGTGTACTATATGTTTCTCCTGACCAAGGCTCACTGTGATGCCAGGTGTCTGTGGGCGACATCCACCTGCAGTTAGAACACGTTTCTTCATCATTGTTTTGATTTGAAAACAAACTTTTTAAAGGGAAACACTATGTGAATCCAGACAAGGGTTTCAGCTCTGTGTCAATAATCTGCATCTACAATGGATGCTGTAAATCACACGACGCGTCGGATTCACTGGACAAGCACGTGCCAGCGCAAAACAGAAAGCTGACTCTCTGCTTTGCAGTTGTTTGTTTAGTTCAGACATATGACAGTGACACAACAATGGTGAAAAGTAAAAACGAGGACGACACTGACGATGAGGGGAAAGTGAAACCAAACGTAAGTGTTAACAGAGATTTCCGTTCACGGCTGATTTGAATCAATCAGGAAGTGAATGCAGGTAACTTTGTCACTGCCCATCCAAGCTAAAGAGTTTAGCTCCAATTTTTGACGTAGTTTGGATATATCTGCAGCAGAATCTTTGGTTTTTAAACGCTTCGGTAAATAAACACTCAGATCTCGTCCTCTTTACTAATCTGCCCAAACAAGTTTAACAAAAATTAAAAGAAAAAAAACATCTCTTGCTCCTCTTAAGTAGACCCCTCCATGCTGCAGTGCCTCAGAACCATCATTACAGTCATTAGGCAAGAATAAGCTCTGTATCACAGGAGTCCACCAGCATCCAGTTTAACCCGGCACAATTAGCACGTCCATTGGAGTTGAATTACCCTGTAAAACGAGAATGCTCCGGACAAAAGAGGCAGGAGAGTTGGAGTTGAAAAAAGAGTGTAAGTGTGAGGGAGAGAGGGGGAGAGCGGAGAAATAAGGGAGGACAGGGAGAGATTAAAATTGTTTGAATTAAGTCCACGCTCGCCTCATTCATTTAGTATTCTGTTCAAATCAGGGCTTTTGTTCAGCCTGGCGTAAAGTAGTGTCAATCATCTCGACCCGGTTGTGTAGAATGGGGAAATTTATTATGAATTTGCTCCTGCAAATAATGAGGACTACCCCCTGCCTGCTCTCCCCCTTTTTACCCCTCCTCCTCCTCCTCCCCGCGAGCCACCTCTCCTCACACCCTCTTGCCTCTACACCCATATCAATGCTGCAGAATAGGCAATAGAGAGTGAAGTTAGCAATCTCAGGGCCACTCGCACTCTGGACCCACATCAAAGTGACAGAGACGTCCAATCAGATTTGTCTTACAGGCATTACATGATGAATATGGTGCGGCTGTAGCACAAAAGCGCCTTTGTGTCTCCTCCTAGCAGAGACTATTCACAGCGCGCCACAGCCAGCCAGAGTGGAAGTAAATGGCCAAAAGGGCCCAGGCCAGAAAAAAAGCACCCAAACTTGTGCAGCACAATGGCCCATGCAAATCACAGCCCCCACCACCTCCACCCCAGCACACACCCCCCCACTTCTTGCATCCCTCCACCCATCAGGCCAGAGTTTGGTTCCTCCTCTGCTGGGTCGTCTGAAGTTTAGAGGCCTATTCACACACTTACAGAGGTGTCAGTTAAAAGTGCCGAGCTGCACGTATTCAAACTTCTTTTTATAACGTTCATTTGAAAAGAGAAAGATTTCTCTCTCTTTTTTAGAGAAATAAAAGAAAAACATGAGCCGGATGACTTTTTTTGTTAGTCGGTAAAAGTGACTTGGCGGCTGCGAGCAAAACTCCTATTTAGTAGCCTAATCCTCTTGGTGTAGGAAAGAGCTTTTCCAGCACAGCTGGAGTGGTCAAACGATAATGGCCTGCAATGGGAATTACGATACATCCAACACATGTGATGTTTTGGTGTTATTTTGACCCACTTTAACCAATGATGAACAACACAGTGCATTAAGTGGAATGCTGACTCTCAGCCGTTAACATTTTGACAAAGAATTAGTCCAACTAAAACCTTACTGAATCAATAAGGGTGTAGTTGAATTACAAATTTAGCTTGACTTAACTAGTCTGCACATTTCTGTGGACCCACAATGTCCTGCTGCAAGGGACAGACACTTAATAAGGGGCTCGCCTAATAAACTCTCTGTCTGCTTAGGTCTATGATATCTTCAGACTTTGTTTGCCAGTCCATGTTGTAGTTAAACAACCATTCCAGCTGGAAAAATGAAGCTTGTTTACCATTCTCTCTGCCACACCAAACTCCATTGTAAAAACAAACCTGCGCTTTTACCTCGTGGGGACACAGGTGCTGCTTGTCTGCTGCTGCCTTCTTTGTTAAGTCTGTGCCACTAAAGTTAATTTGAACAAAGGATTTGAAACACCAAAGTCACAAGATAACATGTTTGAACTTACTGATTGAGGCGGGAGTGGATCAACAACTCCTATGTGTCAACATGTAAAATTGATGGTTCTCTCTGTGGACTTCAGTGCAGGGGTTTGAGAAGTTTCCAGCTGGGAAAGGCTGTGTCACGGCCAAATAATACAGAATATATATTTAAAAGATCTTAAGCAGGTATAGAGTTTGTGATGTGATTTGACATATAGGTTAAAAAAAAAGAATAGGGAAAATCAGAGTGTGTTTGACCTTTCTCAATCAATAGCCAAGAGGTCACCAGATTTGTCTCTGAACCACCTGCACGTTTGTGTGCGTGTGTGTGTGTGTGCGTGCGTGCGTGTGTGTGTGTGTGTGTATTCACTCGGTCTTCTGTCTGTGTTGAATATAAACATGTCTGTGCCTCTGCTTAAAAATTAACACTTCTGTAAGCACTGCTCAAGGTTGTGCTCAATCTCCTCATCTATCCACTATCACTGAGCTATCTCTCTCGCTCTCTTTACAGAGTAAGTGTGTAGTTTTTGTTTGTAATATATTTGCATCTGTCCATAGAGCAATTACACTAGTTTACTTTTGTGTAAATATGAAAAGTCATTTTAGTCCTCTGCAATTGCAATTATCAAAGACACTATGCATGTTGTGACTGCAGTCCTCATATGTTTTCCTGCACAGTTCAACTGGACAACTGCCCTTGTCCCAGTATACAAGCACGAGTGGGGAATCATTTTTTTTTTAATGAAGTGTGCCCGCCTCCACTAAGCTGGGTGGCAATGCACCTCCCTCTCAGCTTGTTAGTATTAGGCACTTTCCGGTATAGCTGGCGGCTAGTTGTTAGCACGTTGGGCGCCATTCCAAGTCCTCCTACCATCCATGAACTTTAATCATGTTCAATTCTTTCAGTCGGCTGAGCATAAAATCGGTCTCCTCGTCTGTCCAACAAATGTACCAGCCTGGATTTTGCCATTTTTTTTGCTGCTGTTGTTGTCGTATTCTTCTGTGCACTGGCTTCTTGTATTATTTCCAGGTTTAAGCAGGGGGGTTGGAACTGTGGCTCCATACACAGAACGCCCAGGTCAGCTTGAGTCTGACTCTGGTCCAACAGAAGGTGTGCGTTCATGCAGAGGTAATTCAACTTCAAGGTCGGACTTTGGGAGATTGATGTATTTTAAAGGTGAAGTAAGTAGTTTATAGTGACATCTAGAGGGGAGGCTGAAATTTACAACAAAGAACTGCTCCTCTGCTCACCCCCTCCCTTCCCTGAGCGCTACGGTGTCCGCAGCCGGTCAAATGTCGTCCTCGTTGTCTTTCTCCATGTCAGCAGATGAGGTTCGTGAGGCGAGGGAGAGGGCGAGCTACCGCGGCCGTAGCAGACGAAGTGGAGAGAGTGGAGGCGGGACTTCTGCTACAAGTAAAGCGACACTTGATTTGTTCTCTAACGTTTGTCTATACAGGCTCCGGTAGAAACAGGTCGTCTCGCTGCTAACAGTGGCAATGCAACCGCGACCATGTTATTTTACATGACTTTTTGAAACACTACGAAAATGAAACAAAAACTATTATACAGCGACTAGACAATGCAGGAGCACAAAAGTGGATTTTGGGTTATATAAACCCATAAATACTACATATTGTACCTTTAAAAGTACAATTTTAGACTAACAAAAAAAATAAAACTCAGGACAGAGGCAGCTCTAAAAGCATTGGAGTGGAGCAGAGAGACCTGACGTGTACTGTGTCCAACAAATCCTCTCCAAGGCATTAAGTATCCTGGCCTTCCCTGCACATGTCCTTGCAGGAAAATGTCCTCCTTTACCATCAGGCCGTTTTTACCTGCTTGCAAAACGAACTGCCACAACAATCTATTGTCCCTCAGGTCGTCAGATTTTTAAATTCACTGTCAGTCTTTCTTATCAACTACTGGTACCTTATCCTGTACTTGCCTTGTATTATGTGCATTTGTTGGCTTTACCATGTTGCTTTTAACTAATTGCCCCTAGGACCCTGATTCTCAAACTGTGGTACATGTACCACCAGTGGTACAGGAGCTTCCTCTGGTGGTCCTTGGAGAAAAATCAGAAATATTGTTCTACTGTATATAGCAGGGTATGTGATTTTGACCAGGGTGCGTAGAAAATGAAACAATTAACAACAAATCACCTAATCTCTTGCGCCGTTTTAATCTAATTTCACTAAACCAGTGTGTGAAGTATATGTGAGGAAGAGGAGGATGATGAGAGAGCAAAGTATCTTGTTGGAATCTGCTTCCTGTGAAAAGTCTGTAGCTGACTTTGCTCAACCTATTTACACCGCTGTATTTTAACGTTTTATTTTCTTAGGTGGTACTTGGTTTAAAAGTTTAAAGGTGCCATATGTAAGAATGTGGCCACAAACGGTTACTACATTCAAATTCAAAAATACAGAGGTCTTTTAAGTTTTGTTTTCTGACGTAACTGGCAACCCGTGGTTGCGCAGCAGCTGAGACTCTACTGACTGCAATGATTAGTAGACGGCAGTAGGTGGCGCCACATGCCAAAACATGATTTCAAAACATAAACATGATTTGCAGTCTGCAAAATGTTTTTTTTTAATGCAAATATTTTGGCTGTACTGTTGTTGGTGGTGAGTTCAGTTTGTTATATGAACATTATTCCTGAGTCTCTGTGACATAATAGGAGGATTTTATGGCCAGTTCCTTTAGATTTATTTAGAACCACTGCTCTAGAAGGACTAATAAAGTGGTGTGAATTTAATTGTGCCAAAGTTAGGATTCTTTAAAGGCCGAACCTCTAGTCTGCACCTGTCACTAAGCAGGTGAGTACAATGACTTAGTCAATCAATCAATCAATATTTATTTGTATAGCCCACAGTTTACAAAACATAGTTTGTCTCACAGGACTTCACAGGGTTGGTAACATCCTCTGTCCTTAGGAAAAAAAAAACCTTATAACAGGGAAAAAAGGTTGAAACCTTAGGGAGAACCACAGATGAGGGATCCACTCCCTGGACGGACAGACTGCCAGGATCCATCTCACTGGGTTTGTCACAGCCTGTAGCGAAGGTTGTTGTGGTCAGAGACTTGGAGATGACCGAGTCCTCTTTCCTGTGCTGACCTCATGCCGTTCACTGGTGGCAGCAGAACTGTAAGATATTAGAAATCAGTTAGAGATGTGCTACATGTAGTTTTATGGGCTACATGTCATGGTCACTTAAGTGAATCTTCTTCAAATGTGAAGCCCTCTTGAATGATTGAAACTTAGATATAAGGGATCGACCATAAACGTACTGTATGTATCCACTTCAGCCCCATACTAACACAAACGTTGAGTCAGGTTTATCAGAGCTACAGATTTACTCAGGTACTCCTTATACATATATATATATAACACGGAAAGGACAAACACATTTCAGAATTAGGTCACTTATCTTGCATTGTATATGGAAACTATATACAAACAGCTAAGCTAAACTGTTTTGTAAATGTCTAAATGATTTATGTTGTGCGATATATTGCAGACCGGGTCAAAACATATAGCAATAAAGGTAGTTCAGCAATTTAAGTGCATGATTCTACTGTTCGTGCAAAAATGGCAAAACAGTCATTGTGATGAGTGCCTTCAGAGCAACAGATCCCATCTCTCATCGACCAACTATTCCCTTATTTTGGTTTATAGCCTTATATTATAGTGGATTACACAGCCAACGTCATGACTTTGCACGAAAACGCATGCGTCAAGGGACTTCACCACTGGGGGGGGGGGGACAAAATTAACATCAGCAATAAAAGTGAAAATGACCTCTGCATAAAATGACATGAATAAATGTATTTGTACCCCCTGCTTCTCTCCATATAGTGTTGGAGAGAATTGCATATCCATCTTCTGAGGACAAGAGACAAGCGCTTGTTTTCACTCTGTGCCCTAACCTCTGCCTGACACTGAAGGACATCACACAGATTTCATTCTGATAATAATGGAGCAGCGGGGTGTTCTGCGACCAACATTCATGTGGCTTTTTGTGTCCCTGTGACGTAGGAGGTTATAATTAATGTCATTTATCACTCGTTTGATTTTTCTTTTTTTTTTGTCACCGCCTGACTCACATACGCGAGCCATCAACCAATGGGAGCGCAGCAGCCTTTGTCACCGAGTGCAGGCACGTGGCTTACACCTGCAGGCCTGCGCGCGTGTGTGTGTGTGTGTGTGTGTGTGTGTGTGTGTGTGTGTGTGTGTGTGTGTGTGTGTGTGCGCGCGCGCGCGCGACACTTGCAAACACACACACATAATATAACAACATTACAATAACAACTTTTTTTTTTGTCCCCTCCCAAATGTTCTTCAGACTTAAGTGTGTGAATGTTAATTTTACACACACACACACAAGAGTATTCATCAGTACTAGATGTAAAACACCAGGTGATATCAAACTATTTCTCCACGTTCCTCGCTGAATTTGGCATCGTAATTGTTTACTTACAATGGAAGATCTTCCATAATTCGCATAATGAGGCGCAAAAGGCGCACACAATAGTGCGCACAATAGGGTGTTATGCTCCCCATTTCGGGAGGAGATGGGCTTTTTGATTGGCCTGTGTGTGCGCCAAGAAAAACACAGTCGGGGATACAACTAGTCTACAACCCCAGGTTTTTATTTAGATTGATCTCATTCGGGCAATAAGAATTTTGACCCGCCTCATTGTCTTGCTGACTTTGCCCGGGCCATATTTCAAAGTGTCTCTATCCTTTGAGTGAACTGAATTGCACCCCCCACCTCTCTCTCTCTCTCTCTCCCTCTCTCTCTCCCACTCTCTGTCTCTCTCTCTCTCTCTCTCTCTCTCTCTTTTCTAGGCCCCAGGCCCTCCGGGCTATTTGGTAAAAGCAAAGTATGCAAAAGAAACAATGCAATGCATGAAACGTAATATTAATCTCCCCGTCATGAATGCAGACAAAGCGCAGTAGAAGGTGCACGTCTATAATGGTTATTGAGTGCTCACCCAGCTGCGCAATTTCCCCAGTGCGCCCAACCAAAGCAAGAAAAGGGTCACGCAGGGGCTCTGAATAGAAGAGGGGCTCTCTAGTTTGCTCAATTACCGCCGACACACACACACACACACACATACACATACACACACACAATTCCACGAGTAACCCTAAAACCAGGTCTAAACCTTGAAACAGGTGTGAGAGAGAGAGGGGAGCAGCCAAAATGTCCTCACTTCCTGTGGTTTTTATAGGTTTGTTTTGGTCCTCAGATTCAATATGAGATTATATTATAAGTGCGCGCACACACACACACACACACACACACACACACACACACACACACACACACACACATACAAACATCAACTGAAGAATCAGACAAACTGCAGAAGCATGTTATATAAATAGATCCATATTTATTTATAAAAATTGTATTACACAAAATATATCTGTTAAAATCAGTTATTTACACTTTAGGCTACTTGGAGAACAAGTGCATACATTAATTAAGGTCTCCTCACCACCTATAGCTATTTGAAATACACAAAAACAAACAAACAAACAAACAAAAAAAACAAACTACAGTCTGTCACAGGTAGTAGCCTCCAGTCACATAACTCGCCATCCTCAGTCTAAAACACTGTCAGGGAAAGTGTCAGTAACTGTTGTTCACTCTCAAAGTACAAAAATATGTCTTCATGTTAAAACAGGTCAGTGTATCATACAGTTTTGTTATGGAGAAAAAAAAAGGTTGGGGAAATGAAAACACCTCGAACAAGAAACAAGTCTGTTGATGCATCATGTGTCTCATCCCACAGACATAAGGCAGTCCTGCTCTGATGAAAACATTCATAGAACAAGTTCACGTGGAGCCACAGCACCGTCTCCACACAACAGAGCCTGCTGCTGCTGCTGCTGCGGCTGCTGTGTCACCTTTTAATTGCACTTATTCAAACACCAACACTTCTCTTCACCTCCAGTGAGTCCATCTCCCTCCTTGTGGGACTTCAGGGTGATTTTTATGCAACAACAGGCTCTCTCTCTCTATGTCTCTCTTCTTCTCCTCCTCCCTCCCTTACTCTCATCTCACTCTGGTTCACTATTGCTCTGCTCCTGCAGAAGTAGCCCCGGGTGAGGGAGGGAGGCACTGCATCACATCCAAGGACGCAGGGTGAGACTGATCCGACGCCTTCATCAAGTCTTTGTCAGCATGTCTTGGAGAAGTCAGCTGCTTTTACGCACAGGCGCCGCCGCGCGCCTCTGACGCGCACAGCCTCAGTACCTGTCGAACCAGGTTGTAAAGTCCAACAGCTCCTGCTCCTCGGAGCTCAGAGGCTCGTAGCCGCCTTCATCTGACGAGTAGGTGGAGTGCGGAGACTCCGGGTCTGCGGAGTAGCTGTTGGAGAGTGTTGGAGATGGCAACCCGCACTGGAAAGCGGCCGACACGGCGTCGTGTTCATCCAGAAGTTGCTGTAAAGCCCTGATGTACTCCACCGCAGACCTCAGTGTCTCCACTTTGCTCATCTTCTTATTGGCGGCGCCGTTTGGCACATGCTGGCGCAGCGTCTGGAAACCCATGTTCACCTGTTTCACCCGGTTCCTCTCCCGTTCGTTGCGCCGGGCCACGGCCACGGGCTGCTGCTGAGGGATGGAGTAGCCGAGGCCGTTGAAGCTCAGGCGTCGCTTGCAGCGTAGCAGCTCCGGGGAGCTGGACCGCTGTCTCTTCAGCACCTTGGTTTTGCTTTGGTAGACTGCAGCGCCGGCGTCGTGGCGCACGGCGGGGGCGGCGCAATCCTGTGCCGGTGCGTGCAGGCTGAGGCTGGCGCGTCTTTCAGTAAGTCCAAAGGTGAATGCAGTCTGCGTGGTGGTGATGGTTGTAGTTTCCATCTCGGTGACAGCTCGTGTGAAGTGATGGATGCAGGGGGCGAGAGCAGACCCAAAACTGTGGCACAAGAAGAGGAGGAGGAAGAGCGCACAGGGTTTGGCAGTGTACCGCTCTCGTGTCTTTCGCGTGGGGGACCGTGTGGCCAACTCTAGTCCAAGTCTCACCACTGCTTTACTACACGAGCCGATCTGACCCAAACTTTGGCAGCACTCCTCTTTTTCAACACGCGCCCCCAACACACACCCCACCCACCCCTTTCTGAAGACGCACGCTTCGTTGCGAGGCCCCGCCCCCGCTGTGTGATTCTTCTGCACGTCGACTCCCCCCCGGGCCAGGCGCGTGGCTCCGGGAGCTCAATAAACAATCCCGAGCTTTCACTTCGCCGGGAGCACGCGCTGGGCTCATTTACATTCCAATGTCTCTAAGTTGAAGGCCCATTGGTCGATTCAAACGGCCTGCAACCGTGCGAAAAGAAAGAAAGGAGGGGAGAAAAAAAAGTCACAGAAAGAAGTAAAAAAAAAAAAAAAAAACTAGAGAGAGAGAGAGAATGAAAAAGTGAATGGTTTGGTTCTTTGAAATGCCTTTTGAATTTGACAATGTAACCCTGGCAAGTCTTCAATTTATCAGTCTTCCCCCTCAGCCATCTTTCTCCTCTGGCTCTTTTACACTCGCAAATACCAAGGACGCTCTCTCCTGTTTCCAGGCTACAGCTTTACACAACTAAATAAACTGCAAGCGCGTCTCTGGGCTCAGTAAGAGGCGATTATGAAGCTCGTGTATTTAGATTCACTTCAAAGTAAAGCACCATGTATATGACATTGATCCAGCAGGCGTCCAAAAAAAAAAAAAGAAGAAAAAAAAGCATGTTGCAGTGAGACTGAACTTCAGTGTCCCGAAGGTCCACTTATTATCACGGGTTAAGTCTATAACCTATAAGTCATTTTAGTCTTATTCTGTAGAATTCCAACAGTTTCTTTATCGTTTTTTTGGGGACCATAATGCGCAGACGCACGGGTGCAGTGTTTCAGCACCACACCTGACCGGACAGTTAAACACCACCCTCCAGTTTAGGGTCTGAAGTGATTTCAATTTACACACTTTACTGATGCTTTTACGCCCATTCACTCAGATTTGTGTGAATTCAATATGATTAAAAGCCCCTCTTCTGGAGAAGTCTGCTGCCAAACTCTGCCAGCCAGAGGAATAGTGTGTGGATTCTGGTTGAATCTTGAAGACAGAGCTAAAAAAAAAAAGAAAAGAAAAGAAAAGAAAGAAAATAGGACACTTGCGACCTCTCGTGGTGTTAGGAAGCTACTACATCTTGTAGCTCCTATACTTTGACTTGATCTGTCAAGGAAGGAGGGGATTTCCTGACAGACAACGGTTAACGTCTCAATAGCTGAGACTATTCGGTACTTTTTACTGCACAACTTTCGTAATAAGATCTCAAGTAAAAAAAAAATAATAATAAAATGAAAATCACTCAGAGGAAGAGATTAAAACCAAGACCACTCAGTGTCCCACAGTGAGGATACACTCAAAATGTGATGTATCTGGATCACCAACTAAATCTAATATGTTGGGGTTATAACCTACACCTTTAGAGTTAAAGCATAAAAAAACACTTCAACATGTTAGAAATCAACATCTCTTGGAAATATTTGAGTCAGACTCACTTTCCACATTATACACATTATATTACCCCCCCCCCCCCCCCATTTGACCAATCATTCTAAAATATAATAGACAATTGCATCATTATGTGTGCTTTTCATTACTTTCTCTGAATTGTAGTATGTTGTAGGGGGAATTCCCACTTTTCATCTTGATATGAAAAAAGTTCCCCTTCCTCTCCTCCTGTGCCTGGCCTTTTCCTGTCAACAGCAGAGGGCGCTGAGTGAAAACACTGTGACAAATCATTTCCTCCTGAAGCTGTGTTTTTAAAACGGCATGTGAACTCATGTTACATCAGATCTTACATCAGTCTGATGTAATATATCTATATATATGTATGTATCGTGATAAAGAAAATAATCTGCGCTGATAAGGAATGTCTTATGAACCTGCACTGTTGTGCTTTTGTGTAATACTTTTCCCTGTAAGACTTTGAAGTACAGCGGTTTCTGTGTTGTCTGGTTTCAATTTCACTTGAAATGTGTTGGGACCTGCAGCGCCCTGAGAGAAACCACTTTCTGGGATAGTACCGATTGATTATCCATTGTGAAAATGTTTCCCGATGAGACATCCATGAGCCAAGGCCATTAAACGCTCAGAGATCTGCTGTGCTCAGGTGTGCACCCCCCCCTTATATTATATAGCTTACTTTCATGCAGTTTGATGCAGGGGTCCGTCGGTTCTTATTGTCCGGGCCCCACAAAAATCTCCTGAAGCCCTCCTGGCTGTGGTTGGTCAAATAAACCTGGAACATGAATGAGTCAGAAACAGTTTCACCTCTACACATGGATGTCTCACCAACACACACACACTTGTGCAGCTATTCTTCTTAAGACATGACATTGACTTCCATTCACTTGGAAAACCTAAACAAAGCGTTGACCACAATTAAAATCTTAGACCTAAACTTCTCCACGTTAGGACCATATTTTGTTCCCTTTGAGGATCACTGGTCCTGACAAGGTCAGCGTTTATGCCAGAAAAGATCCTAACAAGGTAAGGAATGCAAACACACACATACCTGTCTCAATCAAAGTCCTATTCAAAGGTAAGGGCGTGAGTGTTTATAGAAACCCACACGTACAACCTGAAAATCTGGTGCCATAGTAGGGACTGTAAGTGTTTACTGTAAGTGTGTGTGTGCGCATGTGTGTGCGTACAATCGTGGATCAATGCAGCTGTAATTTCTAGGCTGAAAAATTCTGCGTTAGTATTTGACCAGCCGACCTGATATTCGCTTCTGTGTTGTGAGTTAGAGCGTGAAATGAGATGTGATCCGTCCGTGTGGTTTGTGACTAACCTGGCTCCATCCTTCCTTTGTAGCCTGCATTGTCTACAGGGGCTGCCGATGAAGACTGAGCTTCTACTTCCAGTGTTCAGGAAAAGAGAAGTGATTCATCAGTGCCTGTATCGCTTCTCTATTCAGAACATACACTCTTAAGCTGGACTGTGTGTTTTTTAACAGTGGCAGACTGATATATGTGGGGATTGCATTATGGTCACTAACCAGGCTGTGGTCAGGAGTTCTCCCCTGACAGACAGACAGACAGTCTGACTTTATGTTCCGTTATTGTGTGTAAAAGGTCGAATAAGAGCCAGATGAGGAGAAGGAAATAATAATATTTCTCACTTGTGCTTTCCTGTGCTGTGAAGATATGAAATGCTAAAGGTGGAAAGAGGAAGCGAGGCTAGCATCAGTGCAAGATCACCAAGTGTTTTAATAGGAAGTAATACATGCTAAAAATGGTCTTTGTCACTGAGATGAGGGGGGATACCCACTGCACTCTCACCCACGTATTTACGTATTAATATTCTTTCACAATTCACTCGCAGGATTCTGACTCCGAAAGTCCCACGTCTCTGCACATTTACGACAGTGTGCAGTCAAATCCGTGGTGTGTTCAGTGGAGTCTAAATTCACTGGAACTGGGTGATTTCACAGGGTGATATTTTAGTGCACGATACCCATGACTACAACTCCTGTATCTACTAATATAGCCATATTTCTGTTGGATCTGTTTGATCTTCAAACTGTATCATTGGTTTATTAAATCATTTCAATCCTGAAACTTCAGTGGTGTGTTGATGATCGTAGACTATACATTTAAAATATGAAACAGCTACGTTCCTATTGTGTAATATATTACAGCGTGCAAATCTGTACGCACGGTGTGTATAATTTCTTGGTGATACCTGGAGCATCATACCTGGAACTTTGTATAAATCGAATTAAAAGATTCATAGTATATTATATTTTCATTTTCTAATTACTCAATAAAACCTCCATAAGAGGATATTCATAGAAACAGACCAGTCTTAATATTTTGGTTTAACCTCCAATGTCTGCCAAACATCTACTGGTGGTTGTTGACATTAGGTGGTGATCTCTGAACAGAGTACAGAAAATCATCTGGGCCAGAGGCCTGACACTTACTTTAAACTGGCCCAACAACAATATTTTCTTATAATTAATAATAATATACACTACCGTTCAAACGTTTGGGGGTCACTCAGAAATGTCCTTATTTTTGAAGGAAATGCACTTCTTTTCAATGAATATAACATCAAATGAATCAGAAATACACTCTATACATTGTTAATGTGGTAAACGACTATTCTAGCTGCGGACGTCTGTTTTTTAATGGAATATGTACATAGGTGCATAGAGGCCCATTTCTCTCCAGTGTTCTAATGGTACATTGTGTTTGCTAATCACGTTAGAAGGCAATTGGATGATTAGAAAACCCTTGAAAACCCTTGTGCAATGAGGTTAGCACAGCTGAAAACAGTTTTGCTGGTTCTTTGACGAAAGCAAAGTTTGAAGGGCAAAATTGTTATTTGGAATAAAAATCATTATTTCTAATCTGGTCAATGTATTGACTATATTTTCTATTCATTTCGCAACTGTTTTGATGAATAAAAGTGTGAGTTCTAATGGAAAAACATGTATAGGTGACCCCAAACGTTTGGACGGTAGTGTATATCAAAACAAACACTTTTACTTTGAAATTGTGTGCAATATTGTGCTTGATATTTAACATTTTGCAATATCATGATGCAGTGTGAAGTTATCATTTCAATTTAAAATCACTGAACACTTTTTCCTGAAGTGTTAAATGTTTTTTTTTTTTTTTTTACTTTGACCGGTGCCTCTTGTCCAGCCTAGAAGATCACTGACCCCCGGGTCAATTGAGTTTGGGGCCGCTGTTCTGGGCACATTTAACATTACTAGACAAGACAACTCTGGAAGAACAAATGTTTTCATAATTGTTGGCATTAAGGCAACAAATCATTTCTAATTTGATGAGTCTAATATGATTATTAAATGATGACATGCTGTTTGTGCGCGAGAGTGTGTAGATTAACACCTTTAAGGACCTTTCATCACTCAATTTGAATTGAATGATGAAATGGACGACACAAAGAAGAGATGTGAAACTGCTGCTACCGGTGTACGCGACTTTCACTTTCTCTCCATAGTTTGTTTGATCGAGAAATCCCTTTTCCCCCAAGGCTGGCTCACTGAAACAACCTCCTGACGTCTGCTCATCAGCCTCCTCCTCCTCCTACATGACGCCAACAGAGGGCGTCCTGTGTGCCCTCCTCCTCCTCCTCCTACATGATGTCACAGTCTGTGTGTCTATAAACTGCATTACAAGGCTCAGTGACAGAGCAAATGAGCAGCTGAAGTGTGAGCAGACACACACACAGAGACACACACACACACACCTGCTGAGACATGCAAAGGTAGGGAGAGAAACATCCTTGTTCCCTTCCTCTGATTTATCATCGTGTGTCTTTGCTTTGATTTACTGGGAGTCGTGTTCATGTCAACTCATTTGTTATGACCTGTAATTTAAAGCCTGTTCTGAATGTTGATCCGTTCTGCTCTTCTTGTGTCATGCGTGATGCTGTATAGTATTGTTGTTGAACGTGTGGATTACATGTTGTCACGGTGTGTGTTCATTCTTTCCGTGTGTGTTGACTGGCTTTCAGCTGTGACTTTTACCCATTTCCTCTTTCTCGCTCAACACTGATTTGTCATGTTTTTTTCTTTTTAGCACTCAAAAGCCTCAGTTTGCCAGCTGGCTCATAAAGCAGGTGGAGACAGGCCAGTATACGGGCCTGTGCTATGTGGGCGAGAACCGGTTCCGAGTCCCTTGGAAGCACAACTCCAGAAAGGACTGCAGAGACGAGGACAGCAAAATATTCCGGGTAAGATTTTTTAATGGCCTTTGTTGAACTTTGTTGCTACGGTGATAGAATGTTTCATGGCTACTTTTCTGAAGGTGAAGCATTAAAGTATATTCCATATTCCTCAAGTTCATAGACTTAGATTTAGTTTAGTTAAAAAAAGAAAATACTGTCGGATTCTTGGCACCAGTTAAAGCTTCTACTTCCACTTCCACTTCCACAACACATAAAACCACACATATAATGGTTTGAATGCTCTATTACACAACAGGAAACAGGAAAACCCTCTTAGTAACTTTGTACTGACTTTAAAAATGGAGGCAATTACATGATAAAGACAACTAGTATCTTTGTTTAAGAACTCTGATTACAGTACAGCGTCCTCTTTTTTTCACAGCACAACAGTGTCATTAAATCAGATTCCCAGCTGTGTCTGATCACCACTGGGAGTGGTCGCCAAAACTTTATACTATACTATATAAAAGCAAGGGGGAGTGGAGAAAGCTTAAAGGGATACTTCACCAATTTGAATGTGGCTTTGTATTGCTAGAATAGCAGTAGTATTTTTTAGAAAATGTGCTTCCCTCCCTCTGTTTTTCCCTGACTTATAAAAAAATCTGTTTTCCCTTATCCAAATGTGCCCTACTGTGAGTCAAATGACGCATTTTGCATCACAGTAGGCACATTTTGAAAATGGAAAACAGATTTCTTTACAACTCAGTGAAAAACTGAGGGAGGGAAGCACATTTTCTAAAAAATACTACCGCTATTCTAGCAATACAAAGCCACATTCAAATCGGTGAAGTATCCCTTTAAGTAATCATGGATTTGTGTGTTAAAAATGGTAGTAAAAAAAGTAGATTTTAGACAGACTCCCTGCAGATATTTGTTTCAAGCTGCGGTTGTTCTCAATGTAAAGAATTGTAAATGTCTGGGTCCGTCAAGAAAAAGGTTGGGAATCACTGATTTTAAAACAGTAGAGTTATACTGTTATCTGACATGAAGTTTCACAAAATGTCAAATCCAAATTCCTACTCCCTGCATGACTCACAGGCATGGGCGGTTGCGAGCGGTAAAATCAGCGAGTTCCCCAACGACAAGGCCAGGTGGAAAACCAACTTTCGCTGCGCTCTCAACAACCTGCATGTGCGCTTCAAGATGGTACACGATAACTCCAAGAACTCCGTCGACCCTCACAAAATCTATGAAATCATCAACACCGAGTGTAAGATGAGTTGGCGCGTTCGAATCCCAATCCTTTCATCGCTTGCAGTCTACATGCATTATTAATGTGGCCTGTGCCGTCTTGGTTTGTGCAGACCGACATGGAAGTCTTCCAAAACAAGAGTCGCAAGAGGATCCTCCCATGACTCCAGATATCTACAGCTCTCCCACAGAGTTCTTCCCCTTGGGACAGGAGGTGCAGTATTGCCTATAGCACAGTTTCACTTCTCTCTGTTCATTTCCTCAAGTGTTATTTTTGAAGTTTGCTCTGTGTTGTTTTACGTTATGCTGCATTTAAGTCACGATTGCGTTCCTTTTCTTCCCTCTGAACAGCTAAATCTGGTCAACTATTTCACAGCTTTGGATATTGAAAACCAACCAACAGGTAGAGTGTCACTGCTGCGTCATAACGAGTTATTAATATCATTTTTATTCGTTTATGACATTATATGGGTGATATTAAAGTTTAAATGGAGTTATCTCTGACGTCTTTAGAGGAACAACTGTGGGTGGATAACTACTGCAATCCTAATCTTGCTGTTCTTGGAGACTACCCTGCTGCGGGCGATAACCTCCCACAGGTTATTACGGATCAGCCGTCTTACTGTGAAGGTATATTCCACCAAATAAACTCCTTTATAATGTTCAAATTATAATGTGGAAAAATGTGATTGCTTATGTTGTTGTTCCTGTTTTTTTTTTTTTTTACAGTGAATCCTCAACCAGTCCTCACTTCTTCCGTGCAGCCAAGTATTAATGACCTGGAGATCTCCATCCACTACAGGAAAAAGGAAATGTTTAAGACCACGTTGAACACTGTCCGGCTCCAGCTCCACTACCAGCATGAAGCCCCTGACCTCAATGCCCATCACCTGTGCTTCCCCTCAACTGACGGCCTTCTAGACCACAAACAGGTACATGATCACACCAACTGGACATTGCGTGACCTAATTAATTCCACCACAATCTGGACTTTTGATGTTAAAATTGTGGCTATGTATGTTAATACAGTTACATCCTTGCACCGTGTTATAAACACTGTCCTCATATAATACAAAGCTAATACGGTGAGGATACAGATTTTAACAATCTATCATACAATGTTGGTTAGAGGAACTGCGATGGTTCAAACAGGGCCACCCAGTGCCCCTCTTTGCCAAGGGCTCCCAGAGGAACTAGCAAAAACATTGGAGTGAGGTAGAGAGAGATACTAACAGTAGTTGGAATATGGACCTAGAGGTGTCCTTAGAAAATCGTGCAGGATCACCTGAAGCTTGGTGTAAGTCAGTACAAAGGGCAAAAAAAACTGTAGTCTGCTACTTCTGAAAGAATTTTGATCAGCTTGATTTCAGTGATTGGGACTCAAAACCAATATACAAAGTTTAACAAAGCTTTTTTACTTTTAAATTTTGTTCTAACCACATCGCTCTTTTTGCCAGATCGAGTACACCAACCGCATCCTGAACAGCATCCAGAGAGGTTTACTCCTAGAAGTCCAGGAGACCGGTATCTATGCCTGGAGGCAGGACAGGTGCCACGTGTTCGCCAGCACCAGCGACCCCAGTATCGCTCACCCAGACCCAAGAAAGCTTCCGCAGAACACCATGGTCGAGCTACTCAGTTTTGAGAAGTATGTAAACGGTAGGTGTGAATTTTTCATTTTACGTGCACAAGATTTCCACCAGTGTTATTTGATGCCTGTGTTAATGTTATATTTGATATTTTTGATTCAGACCTGAAAAAGTTTAAGGAGAACAACGGTGGCTCTCCCGACTACACCATCAACATGTGCTTTGGAGAGAAGTTTCCCGACGGAAAAGCCTTGGAGAAGAAACTCATCACCGTCAAGGTAACACTCCTCCTCCTCCTCCTCACACACCATATTTGGGTTCGGCTCCCTTCACGTTTGCAGAGGTAATACATTTAAATAAAATATCTCTCGTCCTCGCCCCTCGTGTAGGTAGTTCCTCTGATCTGTCGATACTTCCACGAGATGGCGCAGATGGAAGGCGCTTCGTCGCTTCACAGCACCAACGTCAGTCTACAGATGTCACACAACAGCCTCTATGACCTCATCGGCTCCGTGTTCGGTCCGCCGACAGTTGATGCTGCATCTTTTCTACATTAGATCTCTTCTTCACTTGCCTCTAACGACGACTACTCTAACTTCCTATGGGACCCGCTTAATGCACCACACGCATCCTGTTTTTTTTTTTTATCCAAAGCTCTGCTGTAAAATAAAGCCGGTCAGGTGACCTGTTGAATGTGCTATAGTAGGTGACGCAGGAATGCAGTGCACATTTTTGGCTGTGGTTAAAAGTATTTTAATGGAATTTTCCAAGGATTTCGGTTATGGTCCAATGAAGGATCTGGGAACACATGATGTAATAGTACTAGTATATTGTATACAAGGCTTTGTTAATGCGCAGTTTGGTCAAAGTTTGGATCTTGACCTGTGTTGCCAGGGGTTTGCGCTCTCTGATTGCTTTCTGTAGTTACAGCGCCTGCTGTTCACATACAATGTGTCCCTGAATTGGCACAAAGAAGCTGTTCTTTTATCACTACAAATTAGAACTCATCTCCTTCATTACTGGGACCGTTACTGTCTTTGGCTTGGGTAATAACTTATATAGGACTACTGTAAATATCAAAATGATGTAGTTTGAGAGATAAACATAGTTAATCAATTGTAACATAGTATTTGTGATTAAGGATATTTATGAGCTATGTTTTTGTATATCATACAGCCACCGACTATAGCACATACATGTCTGTGGTGAATGTCTTTCACTTTTTTTTACTCTGCTGGTCATTTTGTACCAATAAAAACCAACTGGGCTAAATAAATGGTTTAACCTAAAAAAAACTTCCTTGTTTGTCTATTTTTGTCAATGAATAACCCGAGAGTCATACAAATGACGGCGAAGAGGCCATTATCAGAATATTGTAGATCAGTTTAAAATGTTTTTGGTGATTACAGGCAAGAAAACATCTAAATTAATACTATGGGATTCATAGGGCTGTTTATTTTTAAGTTACTTCCTCAGGACCTAAATCATAAAAACAGAAATATGAAAACAGGGGGCAGGATATAAAGTGGTACCTAAATTCAACTTGGACATATTGTTGTGTTCCTACTCGGAAACAAGTGTTTGAAGGAAGTGTGTTTTATCAAGTAAACGCAGAAAAATAAAAAGGGGGGAAAAGGCAAAAGAAAAGGCAGTTTCCTTTCACATGTGTGCAGTCACAGGCTTAAAGCCAAATTAAAGTCCAACCTCCCACCTGCACAAGGCAAACTATTACAAGGAAACAAATACGATTTTTCAAGGACATTCGTTTTTGGGTTGTTTTTTTTTTTGAAAAGGAGGGGGGAGGAATTCTTGCTTAACATAAAAGAGAAAAACTCACTGACAGAGTTAAAGTCATTAAAGCAGCTGCACTGAACAGAACAGAGATGCATTGATCTCACAAACAAAATTATTCCAATACATTTAGCTTAATATTTAACATTTTAATAAGTAACATTGTGGACATGAAAACAGCAGGTTGGACAGAGACAAAAAAAAAAAAAAATTGTTGCAAAATTAAAAGGCGGTTGGAACTTATCGGACACCTGCCCTGTTATAATCCATAATGCAATTACTCCAATGTAAAATCTATATTGCCTACTTTGTAATTGTGGTCTCCATTGATTACAAATTAAATCTCAATCGAGGACATTTAGCAATTCTCATTTATTGTCAGTTATTAATTTGGCACAATAAAAAAAAGGGAAAAAAAAGTCCTGGATTCTCTACATACAAGTATGTTGAAAGAAAACGGATGTTTAAGAAGAGTGATTCCACTGTTCTATTTAAACTATTCAGCCAAAATTCACCTGTGGTGCGCCAACTAAGTATTTAGCACAGCTATTAGAAATGTGGAAGACAGGTAATGTAGGCTTTTTAAATTAAAAAAAAAAAAAAATTATCATGTGATTCAAAACGACAGAAACAGAAGTTGATGTATCAAATCTATATTATTTACAAACAATCTAAAATTGCATAAGTGTTTTCTTATTATTAGAATATGCACACACTGCATACTTTTATGCCACTTACTAACAAAATTAGTTCTTTGTTTACCAACAAAAACTGATAAATACCCCAGGTGTCGCACAAAACAAAAATGCCATAGAAAACTCAAAAATCCACGCTACATTCTTCCACACATGTGACATGCCTGTGGAGGAAGATACCTGGTTTCCCACCTATTGGAAGGCGTTTGGAGATTTGCCTCTTTAAGGCACATTCTCAGTTTGTCTGAGCTGTCCCACTAACCGAAAGAGGGTTCTTGGCAGTGACTGTCCAAACACGAGACGGCGACCGGGGCTTTTCAAATGATTAACGTTTGTCCTCAGAAATTCCATCAAGAAAAAAAGGTCAAGGTTACAGTAAAGTTTCCATCCTGAAGCTGTGAGGAAATCTTGAATCAAGATCTTGAGTTCATAACCATGAGTAGAAGACAGTGAGGCCGGGTCAACACAGGGTGTGTGTGCAGTGCTTCTGTGTCACCGTACATCTTTCAATTGCAAAATGGACAGTGTATATTTGTCAATTACGTCATCAACACACCTTTTAAAGTAAAAGCACTGTAGTGTTGTCGCTCCCTGAATCAGAACTCTTTTTCAACAAGGCTTTCATTGTGAAATATTTGAAAGACCAGCTTAATACTAAAGAGTTCTGACATTTAGTTGAGTGCAAAGGCATATTTTAAAGTACATTATTTAAGGCCAATTTGAAGGCAAACCCTTTGTGAAACAGAATAGGTCCAGAGCAGATACACTCCCTGTGTAAACACCGAAGCCATCACACACTGCACACACATCCAGCATGGCCTCAGCTAAAGACTCTAGCATACGAGTGCGTTTGCTGTGTGTGCAGCTGTTCTTGCCTGCGGGTATTTGCCTCCTCATGGGCTGTCGGACATTACCATGGCCTCAGTTTGGACGTCTGGCTCCTTCTCCGACTCCTCTCCTTTCTTAAATTTCCTAGCATGTTTATATTTGTCCACATATGCTTTAACAAGATTGCCCACCTTCACAGGGTTGATCTCACCGCTCTTGCTGTGACACACCTGATGACGAGGAAAACAGTTAAAAAAAAACAAAAGTAGACTCTTTGACAGAAAGTGTTTTTTTTTTCTTTTTATGGGGTATGAATTTATTACTCAAAACACATGAACGTTTTCAGTTTTATTACTAAATGTTTAACCCACCTTCTGAACAGCTTTGCGTAAAATCTCTTTGTATTCTTCCTTGTTGATGTCTCTCCTCTGATAGAAAGGTTTGATGGCCAGCTTCACCTCCTCTACAGCTCTCTCTTGCATGTGCAACTTTTTCAAATATTGCTGGAAAGTGTAAAAACATTGATTAAGCCTTCAAATAACATGTATTAAAATGTGTTTTATATATATCTATATATATATGTAATGACTGATGTTTGCATTTCCTGTCCAGTGTGAAGCACTTTGTAGCTTGCGATTATGAAAAGAGCCACACATTTCTTCTAATAATATAAGAAATTTGTGTCGTCCTTATAAATCTAACTAAGACTTACAAACCTTAACCATTCAAAGGCATATTCACCTTGTCTTTCATCGACTTATCCCCCTCCTCTGCCTCTCCTTGTTCAGTCACTGACAATCCCTCTTGATGTAGATCATCAGATTTAGATGATGTTACAGGCAGAGCAACCGCACCTTTTTTGGAGGAATGACCAACAGCTCCAGTGATTTCCTGTAAACAGAGATCATATAAAATATTTACAAAGGGTTAGGGAGATTAACAGATAGAAAAAGAGGATAAGGATAATGTTGGCAAGTGGTTGGCAAGTGTTGCAAATGTTATTTTCTATCATTAAACATTTAAGGTATACACTGTACAAAAGCTAAGATTTAAAAAAAAAAATAATAGAAGAAAAAAAAAATTTCATTACAAATTGTTTTACAGTGTTTCAAGTCAGTATTGCTGGTATTATGTGGTCCTAAACCCAAAGTATTTGTGTGAAGTCACTGATGGAATGCAGTTGGCCAGACCAATCAAGGTCAGAATGAGATGATAGATAACCCTGCAAATGGATTAAAGGGTAAAAAGCAGTTCAGATTTCCAGAGAATTGCTTTTAGTTTCGTTTCTGAAAACGGCTGAGAAGCAGTTGCAGTTTCATTTTTGAAACCAAACCACACATTTCCTACTATAAACAAATACTGCCACCCTGTGGTCATCATTCACATTACATTTTGAATAGAATGTGAATTTATGAGAAAAAAAATACTTCATGCACTAAAACAAAAATATCAACTCTGCAGTGACACAAAGCTCTGTCCTACCTGACCAGATGTATGGACCATAGAGGAGGGTCTGCGAGCTCCTTCCTGTCTCCGCTTTAGTTTGTACAGAGCCACTTCTACATAAGAATTCAAAAACATTTTGCTGAGTCAGGTATAAAACATCTGATCTCCTCCTTGCCGACTCAAAAAGATACAACAAAACTAGACAAACTTGGGCAAGATGCATTAAAGCAAGGTGAATAGCGGAGTAAAAGTAATGTGGAGCAACACTTACTGCTTGCAGATTTCTCCGATTGAGGCGACTCCGGCTCCTGTATATTCCAGGTAACCCTCTTCACTTGGGTCTTTGATTTGACTCCAACTGCAGCCAATGCCTGTACACCTTCATTTTTGCTCTCCTCCACTTCCTTCTCTTTTTTGACAAACGTATCTCCTGCCTCTGTGCGCTCAGACTTCACATAGTCCAGGTTGTCGAGCATCACATCAACATTGAAGTCATCGTCGGAGTCTGAGGGTTGCAGAACTTCCTGCTTTACAGGGACCGTCATCCCTGCAGAGCTTGGTTTTTCTTCTGAGGCCATTAACCCAGAGTGAGTTTGAGAGGCTGCATCCTGGAGACACTCTGCTGTAACAGGTGTGGATAATAAAGACGATGAGGTGAGAGAAGGTAAGTGGCTCAATTCTGGGGAACTTGGCTCTGATTTAATTGCAATTTCACACGTCTCAGTCTTGATTTCACACATTTGAGTCTTGATAAGGTCTTCTTTTATGTCTTGCTTATCTATGCTTTTGGTTTCTGGCACAGAAAAAATGTCAATTTCTTCTTTTTTAACTAATTTAGTAATAGGAGAATCTTCAAACATATCAAGAGAAGCTTTATTTTCTTTCTTAATTTCAACTTTCACCTCTCTTGTTAATTCAGCTGTTGTGGGTTTCACATCTGCCTTGAGGTCTTTTCCTTCCTTTTTATCTTTAATGGTGGAACTACAGGAGGGGAACTCGTGTTTATTCCCCTTAGCAATATTTTCCTCTTTGACAGAAATCTGAATGCCTTCCTTCTCTTTTTTCTTGTCCTGTAGCTGTGTTTTGTCTTTTGAGGATGAAACTCGAGAGGTTTTCTGTGAACTCTTGGACTCTTCTTTCCTTCTCTCTCTTGAGCTCGATCTAGACCTGTATCTACTCTTGTCTTTTGCTTGTGACCCGACTTTGTCTCTGTGAGAGAGAGACGGTTTTTGCAGCTGTGCGAGATCTTTCCTCCTTTCCTTCGATCTGGATCGTGATTTTGAACAAGACCGACCACGTTTACTGTCCTTCGATCTAGATGTAGACCTAGACCTGGAACGTGACTTGGACCGAGACTGCCCACGTCTCGTGTCCTTTGACATGCATCCTTTCTTGTGGTCTGTCTCTCTGCCATCACATCTCTCCTTGCTCCTTTGTGTATTCTTCTCCAGCCTTGAATGCTCTCTACTACTCGAACGGGAACCAGACCTAAAAAACAGCAATTACAGATAAAACCCTTGAACAAACGTGTAAAAGTAAAACACATTACACAGTTGAACAAAATATTGGGAAAACACTGGTCAATAAAAGACTGTGTTGAATATTTACCTGGATTGCTTCCTGTCTTTGGAGTGGGACCGGGACCGACGTCTCTTTTTGTGACTCCGACCGGGGGAGCTGGACAGAGAGCTTTGTGAGGTTGAGCGTGCTCTCCTCTCCCTGGATCTTGACCTCCTAGAACTCCTTTCCTTGTCCTTTTGTTTTTTACTGCTATCCTGGTCAGAGGTATGATGATCTCCTCTCCTGCCTCTCCCCATCTCTGAGTTGCTCGAGTGTTGCTCCTTTGAAGATTTGGAGGTTTTCTTTTTCTGGCCCAAATCTCTTGATGGGGACTTGGAAGAGGAAGTGGAAGCTGGTTTAGACTCTGTAATTTGTTTCTTCTTACAGGGAACAGAGCTGGATGCTGATGAATCATTCTTGCAGGTAGAGGACGACATGTGTGTTTCCTTACTCTGTACGCGCTCCTCTGCTTGAGTGTCTTTCTCAGTCTTTATGAGAGCCAGGCTGTGACGAGCAGGCTGTGTGGCACCTGGTGTCCCTGAATTTGAAGACATATTTACACTGTGACCACATCTTTCTGCTTCCCTTGTATCATCTAGTCCTGGTTCTTTTTTAATTATCATGCCAAGTGGTGGTAGTTTCTCAACTTTACTTCTACCTACTTCTGTTGATTCTTGTTCAACCTTAACATACTCCTCTGAACATCTGACCTCCTGTGATATGGTTTCCAAAGACTTAGCCCTTCTTGGCTGTTCCTGTGATACCTCCATCTCCTGCATTTCCATTTTCACATGAATCAAGTCCTGCTTGTTTTGGGCTAAATCCTGCTGGTTTCCTAAACTAGGAACCTCGCGCTTGACTGGATGGAAGCATTTATCTTGGCTTGAGCGCTCGGTTTCGTCATCTGAGCTGCTTGAATCTGACACAGTGGGATCAAAGGGGTCATAGATATTATTACTGTCTTGTTCCTTTTTAATTGGTGTCCGTGATGCCAGTAGCTTCTGCTTGTCCCTGTGCAATTGTCTCTTTTTAGCTTCATCTTGCCTTCTTTTCCATACATCCTGCACGTTTTGTCCACTCACAGAAGAGGATGATGCTACGTTTAACCGCCTCGACTGCCAAGAGTTCCCACTGGAGTTAATGCGGAAGCTCACTGATGATGATGATGATGAGGAAGATGAAGAACAGTGGGGCTGGCCAGCAGGTGAGTCAGTAGAGGAGGAGGAGGAGGAGGCAAAGGAGTTGGAGAAGGCTGGAGATGTGCTTGCTCCGCCAGATCTATGTCTTGGGGTTTGACCATCAACTCTGCCTTTTTGCTGGTCTACAATTTGCTGCCGACCCTTATCTCCAGCAAGGCTGTTCATGCCCATGTTAGGCATGCCATAAGCATTATTTCTACGTGTAGAATCACTGCTGTTTCCCTGACTACCTCGTATTCTACTGCTGTCATCTTGACTAGTGCCATCATTTGTGACACTGCTACTCTCCCTTCTTATTTTTGGTATCCTTGGCAGTACTGATACATCTACCCACATTGGTTTTGTAGGTGCTTTTTTAGGTTGGGTCTGGTATGGAGATGTTCCTTTGCTCTTTGAGTGTGGTACATTGTGGGTGGAGGAGGAGAACAACATATCTCTGGGTGCTCCCACTGGATTGGTTTCATGATGACCAGGAGAGATGGGGGATCCGACTGGACGTGAAGGCTGCAATCTTGGATGACCTCTGGGTGGCAAATCAGTATATGGAGGTGGTTTGGTGTGGATTACTGAGGAGGATGTAAATGGAGGTGAACAAGCAGTAGTCTGGGACAAAGGTATGTTAATGGTGCTATGGGAGGATCCTGGTAGGTCTCTGTTGTAGTGAAGAGACAGAGAACTGTCTCCTTCAGCTGGCGACATCTCTGGGTCAACCTGGCCGTCAGCACCTCCGTCACTTGGCTGTACTGTGGATAACGTCACTGCCAACACAAAAGATGAAACAGAAAGCTCAGTCAGCTAAAGATTAACTCAGTGCTAATGTGGAGTAAAATGTTGAAACCTTTAAGTTCAATTAAGAGTTTAACTGAAGTTAATTTTAAATGTACTTGCCTTTTCAATAAAATAACTGCGGTTGAAGTTTCTCTGAAGTTGTTTGATTATGCAACCGATAAACTTTGAAATACCTCTAATTTGACTGCATCAATTATTTACAGTAGTACTAAACAAGTAAACACCTCAAATAATCACACAATACAACTTCTTTAAATCTTACTTCTTCTTCTGAGGAGTCACACTTACGTTGCTTTGCAGTTTTAAGAGAACCATCCCGATTAATGATGACATCAGAGCTGTCCTTCAAGAGCATGCTCTGCCCTGATAGGATACTGCCAAGCAGGTCAGGCACAGGAGCTGCCTCCACAACACCACCACCACCTGATTGGGGCACATCCATACCTCCCCTGGTATGGCATAGCAAACCTTTAATTAAATTTGCAAAGTATTTATCACGCTAGATACCATTGTGACCACAAACACTAAGAATAAGACATCTAAAATTCTATTTCAGTTTCTGGTAATTATTTGAATTAAATTAATTAATGGCATAAATTTGTCTTTGTTCATACAGAGCTATGATGGATGAAATCCAGGTAGCTGCAGTTTCACAGTCCTGGTGCTGTGGGACATGTGTTAAGGTTATGAGTGACAACTGTGCTTTTCTTAGAGTGATATTTTGAAAATGCTCAACACGGTACATCATAACAAAGAGGTGATGTTACCTGGAAAGGCTTGCAGCAACTGGTCGAGCTACAGGCTGGTGAGAGCGAAGCGCAGAACGCGAGATCCCTCGTCTCTTGGCCTCCAACAGTGACGGAACATGGACCCGACGCTCGTTCTCCTCACTGGTCAAACGATTACAATAGTACAGTCAGTATAGTGCAGTATTTGTAACTGTGAATCTGCAGTGAGGTCGCAATGTCCTCCAATTTTAACAATCTCATCATTCAGCTCCTTCAGGACATTGTATCATTAGAATTTTTTTCATGACTTGAAATGACTGTAAAATTATATTTTAATTTTGGCCCTTAAATAGGGGCAAGTCCTTTTACCGTTCAACAAATGGGTCCAGGTCAGATGGATCTCCATAGATGGAGAGGGATGCAGCTCCTATGTCGGCACGCATATTGCTGAGCGTGTTTTCCGAGGGCCGGTATACTGTAGGAAGCGAAGAGCCCTTCTTGTCTTTTACAATTCCAAGATTACTAGCGATTCGGCCTCGAGGACCAGCTGTCTTTTTTTTGACCATCTAGTGGTAAAAACAAAGACAATTAATTTGTGTAATTTAAGTAACTTAATGACACAAATTAATGACGAACATTTAAATCTCACTTGTTGTCAACACTCACCAGCTTTCTTCTGGATTTAGTCCTTCTTACTTTTCTTCTCCTCCTCCTCTTGACTCCGGTAGTTGCCGATTTTCCAGTTTTACCCTTAGCAGAGGATGTCTTCTTGCTTTGGAGTCTTCTGCGCTTTACTGTTGAGTCGATCATAAAAGTAACAAACACATTACTACTTAAGTTATCTCCTTTATCTATCCTTATTTTGGATCGTGTTTATGACAACCCTCTTCTCAGTCTCGTGCATTTGTATGTGTGCTTGCTCACCAGTCCTGCGCACACGCCTCGATTGGACACGAGGTGTTAAGTCCCGTACATACACTGCTGTATTGAGCCCAGCCACCACAGCATTAATAGTTTCATCTAGCCATGTGGACTGGATCAGATATGTGGGGGCCAACTGGTAAGAAAAGAAAAACACTCATCAGTGCAATTAATTGCTTTCAGAAACCACTGCTGGCTCAACTCAAACACATGCACTGCTCCTTTAATACAAGCATGTCAATCACCAAATAAAATTACTAGAAACCAATTTTAAATCATTATCCTTTGTCATTTGTAGTAAAAATTACATTACAATGAGTACATATAATTAGTTAGTATAATCGGCACACAAACAAACTGTGCAAAATCAAAACACTTCAGCTTCAACCAAACTTTTGAGAGTATGTTGTGGTGGTGGGTTAGAAAATAAGCCAAGACGGAAGCATCACGCCTCATGCCAAACCTGTGATGAGCGTGCCTGTGTGATGCGATGTCTGTTGACATTAGCTCGAACCCTCTCACTCTGCTGAGTTCGAGCAATAGCTCTGGTGGGACCTGGGGTATGGCTCTGGTGGTGGTGACGGCGACTGGTGGCAGCCCTGGCAGTAGAGGGCAAACTTTCTGCATCGCTGACTTCCTCTGCCCCTGAAAAATTTACACAACTTGATTTTAATATACTTATGAGTTAGCATCTAGTAAAATTACTGCAAAGAAATTGAACTTATAATGGAAGGATTTGACCTTACACCTTCTCTCTGTTTGAAATAGGGTAAATAACTTAAAAGTTTTACTTGAGTGACGATTGCTGGCTTCACACTCAGGGCAGAACCACTCTTCCACAGGAACAGCGTCAAGAGGTGGTGTGAGACACTCCATGTGATACCTATGAAACAAAAAGGCTTAAACAAATGTCTTGACTACAAGTTTTCTGTCAAAGGTTTCCAAAAATTGGGCAAAAACTGTATTTCAATAAAAAGAAATACTGATACACTAAAACACTATTCATCTCACCCAGCATCACAGCCATCACAGAGCAACAGGCGGTCCTCACGGTCACTGCCGCCACATACTTCACAGTTGGTCTGCTCTAGGTCCAGATCTACCGTTTCTTCTTGACCTTCTTTCACCGGCTTTTGGACTGTGATCTTTAGCGTGGAAGTGAGTGATAACCAAATCATTATTCCACACAATAGTCATATTAAAGTACATTCACGTAAGATTGACCACTCACCATTTTCATCACTTTGCCTCCATAACATTTCCTGAGGTATATGCTATTAAAAGCAATACGATCTACAGGACAAGAGTTAGCATTCTAAATAGAGGAGAGCAAAAACACAACAATCAGATCATTCAGCTTCCTCTACCACAGATGATTTTAAATAAAGTGCTAACACTAATAACCAAAAAAAAATATGAAGCACTCCTAACCGGGCTTTCCGCTTGGGATTGCAACATCTAGTGAGACCCACCTTGGCCCATTCAAGGATGCAGTCAAGACAGAAGTAGTGCTCACAGGTCTCTGGTGTTGCCACAGGCTGGCTACTGAATGAGTTCAGACAGATGGGACACTTTTCTGCGTCCTCATCTGAGCTCAACCCTGCAAAATCAGCAGAGGTACCCCCTACAGCACCATCCTCAGGCTTAGCATCGTCATCCTCTTCATCATCTGAGAAAAGAGAGTTGAAAACTCTTTCAATTTACACCGCAGTCTAAATGTTTAAACAACATTATAATACTATAGCATTACAAAAAATGTTGGACAACTAATCAAGTTAAATCAAAGAAACAGGAACAAAAACTCCAGTGTTACAGAGAAAGATGCAGAGTTGGTTCTGCAGCAGCGCCAAGTAAATTGATTGGCACAGCTGTAGCAAGGTGTCTAATTAGGCCCTGGCCACATTATTAAAGGGATACTTCACCGATTTGCATGTGGCTTTGTATTGCTAGAATAGCAGTAGTATTTTTATTTATTTTTTTAATATGTGCTTCCCTCCCTCAGTTTTTCACTGAGTTGTAAAAAAAATCTGTTTCCCCTTTTCCAAATTTGCCCTACTGTGCGTCAAATGATGCGAAACACGTCATTTGACTCACTGCAAAGCATTTGGCCTCTTATGATGTTTCGTATTGTATACATTATGCATACAAGCTTTCTAGGATCCTTTTCTAGGCATCCATTCATTTGTCTTTTGATATGTGCATGGATTTGTCCTGCATTCATTTCAATGTGCAGATATGTGGGGCGTCGGCTGAGATAGGCACAGCACCCCCCGCAACCCTCTGGTGGGGGATAAAGCGGTAGATAATGGATGGATGGATGGATATGTGGGGTATTGTATAATATACAGACCTTTGAATGTGCATTTATTGTTATGTTCTATAATATGCTTTGAATTTGTGCTTTCTGTCTCTTAGAGGTCAGTTTTAAAGGAGCCGCTTTCTTGCTTTGATTTATCCTTATTCAATAAAGCAACATCATGTTACTCTTTGAAGTGTTTTTATATTTCTATGGTGTGTATAAATATAACATTTCTGTGAAATTATTGTAATCAATGATCACAAATGTCTGCCTGTGTCATTTAGACTATGTGCATATGTTATGAAGGAAAGGAGGCAGAATTTGTTTGCGTCAGGTGCGGGTGGCTCTGAAGATTAAAGAGCTGAAAATTGAAGAATATAATGTAGGATAAAATGGAGAAACAAGGTAGATCCCCATTAATCAAAAATTATTTCATAAAAAAAATTATACACATGTTTAGCATAAAAACATCTTTCACAGTCACTCCTACCATCTTCCTCTTCGCTGCCTTCTTCCTCCTCCTCCTCCGCTTCCTCATTGTCCTCTCCATCTAGTTGATCTTCATCAGATTCTCCCTCCTCAGACTCCTCTTCAGCATCATCATCTGAGTCTAAGGGGCACAATAACATTAAAACTGCATATTCCTATTGAAGCACGTGCAGTTCAGCCAAATAATTTGTCTTAGTCATGAGCAACTCAGTTTCACACACAACAAACATGTTGCACATGGTACCTGAGATGAGCCACTGAGCAGCTCTTTTCCCCTTGCTGCGGTTGATTGGCTCATCTTGGTTGTCATCTTCATCCATGGCTGATCATCTGCAGTACCGAAGAACCTCTGACAGTTACTCAAAAAGAATTCCTAGAAAGAAGCAGAGAATAGCAGTGTTCAAACGTCTGGATCATTGTTGGGTGCAAACTGACTTCGGTTAACGGTCTAAATTTTGTTAAGAGTTAAGTGAAATATTAATTATGGAAGCTACTCTATCTAAAAGACAAAAGATGAAGGACGAGCTAATGATTTACCAAGAGTGAACTCTTGACCTGTAATATGTGATAGAACTGCAGCGAACAGACACGATACTGTAGATAGATTAGATGTTCCTCATATGTGGTACAGCGTGTAGGTCGTTACCAAACTAAAAGGCAGTGGTATTAAGGGTCACTTGTTTTTGTTTGCAGACAAACAGCAAAATGTTACCTAACACCAGCTAGTTAACCTGCAGAATATGCTAAAGCTACATTGTAAACAACAGGAAAAAAGAGCTCTTGACAGTGGTTTCATTGTGCATTCTTTGAAAAGTGCACACAGCTTAAATGTGCATGCGTATATTTTAGATATACAGACCGATTACGACGTGGAACGAATCTGAAACGCCGATCTCGCAGAGCAAAAGACGCTAGCTGGTGACATTAGCATCAATGTAGCACGTTAGCTAGCTTCGGCTTCGGAATGGCTAATTATAGCGAACGTCAACAACATGCTCGTTTCGTGCTTTGTCGCCAACTCGTGGAGTTACACGAACTTTAAAGTACACACACAACTACAATGTATTTTCCAAGTATTTACTGTTCATTTCAACCCTACCCTGTCGTGCAGTGGTAGGTGTGTTTGAAGTGATTCGAAGACTCCACGGTTGTTGAGTGACACCACCGGCTGGCTACAGACGGAAATGGCCGAATACACACGCGAATGTGACTCTTAAAGAGACAGTACCAGTTTCCGAGAGAGAAACAGCTGAGCTGTTGTGATATTTTCATTAGATTTTCCCAGGTTGTATACGTTTTGAAATATTCTCTTTTTGCAATTGTTTACTCACAGTAAATTAATGAAGATAGCAGATAGACGACAGGACTACACACACAGGCCTTTCTTTGTGTTTAAATTGTATTATAATGTTGTTTAGGACACCCTTGACCCTTCACTTCTCAATAAATAATTTGTACAAAAACGGACCTAAGACTGTTCAAATCCTAGGAGATAACAAGTTTCAGCTTACCTTGGTTGATTATCCTGACACAGTCAAACGCAAATATTTTTATTTTTCACATTCTGAGGTTTGATAGTGATGTTTGTGTTCCTTAATAAAACGAGTTAATTTTAACGATTCAAGTTGTCCAGGTTAGTTTAAATTGTTTATATTTGACATACACCGTTCTCAATCGAATCTTGTGCAAACATTTCAAATTATTATTTCCTAGGAGCTGCCAAGTGTCAGAAAATTCAGAATCACTGTCGCCCCCTCGTGGCAGCTTCAACTGCCTGGTGCATGATACGCCGTGTTCCTGTTCAGTAACCTTTTGTTTTATGTCTGTGTATCCTCGCTGAACAAAAAAAAACAAAAAAAAAAACAAGGATTTATAGTAGAATAAGCTGTTAAAGCCGAGAAATAGCTAAACTGTAAATTCTTTTCAGTATGATGACATCCCGGAAACAACGAGAGAACATTGTGTTCCAAGAAATGTAAATAAAAAATATTATTATTTATATATGTTCCTATGAACAGAGCAACAATATTAGTTGACAATGTATTAAAGATGTTATGCTGTGAAACAAAGCACGTGGCGTTTGTTTCATTTGTTTGATCAAATTCAAAGGAATTCAACATGAGACGTCAAAAGTACCTTAAAAGTCACGTGTGTTTTGGATTAATAAACAGTACAACAACTTTAAGGTTCAAATTATGACCGTAATTTATTATAAAAAAAAAATTTTTTTTAAACAACAACAAAACAATGAGATTTTAAATTTGGAAATAACTTTCAAAATCAAAGAAAAATGGGAATTATTTTCATTATTCTGTTTTATTCACATCATCCTCATCGTCATCATGGACATCGACCTCCTCCACCTCCCGGCCTACATCATCAGATCAGACTGTCATGCTGCATCCTTGGTACGTGCACAGCCTCACTCTGCTCATGGCAACACTGTACACAAACGAGCCGAGTTCAACTGCTTCACTCTGTAGGGGGAGCAGCGTCCTGTCACAACGGCGCTCTACAGCGCTGTTCCCACCTCGACAGACGGCTGTCTTATCACACTGCGTCTATTTTACGGCTAAAGTAACTCGTGCCGCACTAATACTCGCAATAAAACAGCCTTGTCACGGTGGGAAAACTGTGACAAGAGAATGGTTCATTCCTAATGTACGACGTGCAAAACCGAACGCACCGCACCCCAACTACAACTCCATCAAGCAGCTGAACGTGCTGACCTCACAGGCCCCGCCCATGAGACGTTATCATTTGGCAGATTTCTCCCGTGGGCGGGTCTTTTGACTCAAACACGGCCTCTCATTGGCTAAACGTGATGCCACTTTGGGGTTAATTTGCATAACCAGGTCAGGTTGTAGATGCAGGGGAGTGGGCAGGGAAGGGGTAGTTCTAGTGAACTCAACTTCTGCGTCGGTGTCGGCTACACTGTATTCTTAGAGAGGCACCTAACTTTAGTCATGATGTGTGATTTATTTTAGGAGGAAAATAAAACTATTTGGATTTTTTTTTTCATGAATAAGTGATACTTTTCTGCAAGTGGAGTAATATTCTCGCTTTAAATAAATATTACAGAAGAAAACTTGGCACTGGTAAGTATCTGCCTTCATCTGCCACTCTTTATTCTGTCTGTATGGTGATACGGAATTGACCATGAATTGCACAATGTGTTAACTTTGTCTGTATATTATCACACAATTGTCAGATTTTTTTTTGTTAAATACTTTTTGTATTAATCAAGATGGGAACAATCCTGATACATTTAGGCAGTCAAAGACACATATTGTAGAGTTCATTATTATGTGTACATTTTGTTGCATTGATAAGATCATTGTGTGATCAGCGATAAGAGGACATCATTGTGTGATGCATAGAGAGTAAAACATGTGATGTGAATATCTACATCACTGATTCATTGATGTGTTACTACACAGCCCTTTGTCTGTGTGCTCCTCCACAGATTGTTCGTCCTCCTTTTTTTTTGATCTAAAAGCAGGTAAGCCACTGACTAACGCACATTGTGTCAGTGTCAGTTCCACTGTGCGTGTGACAGCGGCTAACCTGGTTTTGGGAGCGCCACTCTTCCGTTTCCCACCACCAGACACGGTATCTACGTGCAAGGGACCATGTGGACATATCATGCACCACTGCTGGGACATGTGCACTCAAACATGAGCTGTGTGTGCTCCCTGTGTGCACCATAGCCCACTTCCTACTGGCTGTCACATACTGTACTTATTACATATACTTGTACCTCTGCCAGGAGTAGCCAGCGGATCATCGTCTCCTATGGCGCGTGTGTACGTTTTACTGCCACCTACTGTCAAGATTAGTGGTAATGTTATTTAGAAGTTTCTGTTTCATTTGTAACTTTTGAGGACAAGATGTGACAAGAGCTAAAATGTGCATAATATAAACTTTCTGACTGTTTTTTCCCCCAAGAGATGTACAGTATATTTGATGAATAAATTCCAACTTCTTTTTATGTAAGTGTTTTGTAATATTTTTTTAAGTAAAATTATTTTTTAAAAAAACTGTTCTCATGAAGACTGGTTTCCACATTCAGCAAACGCTTTACTATCTATAGACGGTGAAGACTCAACGACTTGCTTCAAGATGGAATCGAGAAAACAAAATAATCATTTTGCGATATCATGTATCTTACAATGTAATGCAATGCCTTGGTATCAGTTAGGTAAGAGCTGCATACCCAATCCATCATGACATCATTGTGAGGCAGAGGAATAGATGAGAGCACAGTGTCAGACTCATTAACTTGTGGCCCCCATTAATCATCACAGAGTAACAACGTGGATGTGCAGACGAGTTCCTTTATCAGTCACCTGCTGCCTCTCTTGTGTCTTCCATATAGAAGTAGTCACATGTTCAATATGCACCAGAAGTAGTTTCAGATAAGGGTTTGTGTGGCGCGTCCTCTGTATGAGCAAAAAAATAATTCCTTTGGCATCATAATCTGTTAATGTCCCATTTATGAGATTGGAGTTCAGATATGAACTGGGCGAGGTTGGACTCATGTGGCAATAACTGTAAATTGCATGATACAAAACTGGTGATCAGCAAATAAAACGTTTGAAGCATGCTTGTTCAGTGCATTGATTTTCTCAAATATTTCCATTTTAAAGGTGCATTATGTAATACATCTAAATCAACGAGACTCAGGAATAACGTTCATATAACAAACTGAACCAACAACAACAGTGCAGACAAAATATTTGCATTAAAAAAACATTTTGCAGATATGTTTATGTTTTAAAATCATGTTTTGGCATGTGGCGCCACCTACCGCCGTCCACCAATCATTGCCGTCAGTAGAGTCTCAGCTGCCGAGCAACCACGGGTTGCCAGTTACGTCAGAAAATGAAACCTAAAAGACCTCGGTATTTTGAATTTGAATGTAGTAACAGTTTTTTGGCCACATTCTTACATATAGCACCTTTAATTTCCTTCCTGTTTTGCACCAAGGCTGGGGCTCCTCCAGACAGTGGGACCCAAACAAGGATTTGAAGCTTATCTAACTCCTGCCAAGCCACGCAGCTCTAAATCGTCTTAAGCGTAATCCAGTTCCACACAATTAATCATAATATCTAAACTGCCCATCTCGCATACTTCTAATTCTTATGGCATTGCACACAGTGGCAGTGAGTGATACCACAGCGCTGAAATGGAAAGAAACAATGTGTTTTGCTTGGGAGTTTACCTGGCAAGTATCACCAGATAAGGGTATTAATAGAAAATCCACAGGGTTTCTGTGTGAGGTTATTAGCCAGAGCACTGGGGAAACGTCACGTCACTCAGTGTGTGACAGCCAGCATGTTTACTCTCCAGGGTAAACAAACAGGAAAGGGGTGGAGGACAACAGCATTGTGCAGACACCCGTAGCTGACCGGTGCTGTTGTTTATCCCATGATGCCAGGGACATTTTTTCCCCCCAATCAAAATGACTGAAAATATTTAAACAGCGAGTGGTTACGACTAAACTAACATTACAACCTAATTAGATTGGTATTCAGCCTTCGCAAATGCTCACAGGTCTGCTGCAGTGTGCCCCTTGTGTCAAGTAAACATTGAAGCAATCGTGATTTGATTTGCCGTATATCACCATAGATTATACATTTAATAAAATGTGTTTGTACAAATCACCATAAAAAACACTAACCACTCTATTATATTTTATTGCAAGCGCGAGAACTTGAAGTTAGGAGTGGTTTCCAACATGTAGTTGGAGTAGTAGTATATAAGAATTACAATTGCAGCCTTTGCAATTTGCTGATTGGATTGTCTCGAAATGCAATTTTGATTTGAAAACTTTTTATTATTCAGCCCATGTTTTACATATATATTCTTTAAGATTACCCAAGACAGCAGTAGCTGTGTCAGTGATGCCAAAATGTCCTTCTTGCATCCCAGGATGCACTTGGTGAACCCAGATATAAAATGCCCACAATCACTGGATGCTTTCCTGCTCATATGGAAATCATGCATAATACATCACCTCTAATATATTTATAATGCATGTGACAGAGTGTCTTTGCCGCACTTTAATTGCTCGTGTACGACGTGTATGACTCCATAAACAGTGGATAAAAAAAAAAAAAAGGAATTCATTCCACAATATTTATCTAAAACACAATACATATTTTTATTATATTTAAATACATAGTAATAGTAATAATTTCTCTACATAAAAGGTTTCTAAATTATTTTACATTTCATACAGATACATTGCAGTGTTTAGAGTAGAAAAACTCTGTAAATATATTTTTCGTCTCATGTATATACAGTATGTATAGACGGAATAATGACAAAGAAATGTGGTCAAATAAGAGGTGACGGTGACAGAACAGTGAACAAGTTTCCCTGTGGCCGTGCGATCCATGTTTTATCTCCATGACGACTCTCGGGATGTCAGGACTGCAAGACACAAACATAAGTGGGGATGATGATCCCTTTGTTGGGAAAACACTTTTCTGCTAAGAACACAGCAGGAGAGAGACCTGGCTTCAGTAAGGTATTATGCACACATGCCAACGAGAAACTCAAGCTGATGTAAAGAGCAGTTATTAGCAGGTCTTACGCCCAGAGAAGTCGCAGGCAGAGTATGCCTAAAGTCCTGAAGTCAACAAACATATTTTAGGACAGAGCGCTGAGATGGAGTCACTGCTAAAAGCAAGAAGCGTTTTTTATGATCTCACAAAGAAAACACCACACCTCAAAATAACGAAGGAGAAACACTAACACACTTCACATTGACCCGTGAGCATCATACAAAGACGTATAATGAAAGTAAGTGCTGCGACGTCATAAAGTAAATATTGGTTCAAGTGGATTGGCTGGTCAATTGTGACAAAGACAACAGCATTCAGTGTTTTTATTTTGTTTTGTTTTTTAAGCCCAAACAAATTCAACCTTACGCTAAAGAATAGTGTTACGACAGGTCAAACGTGAAGTGTGACGACAGCAAAAGAACCAGATGCATCTATCCGAATGAAGGAAAAGAAAAAAATGCTGTAACAAACCATAGCCCCGTGTTACTACTTCTGAAATGCATCTCTTCTTTGAGCACAGAATTTGACAAAAATAGATCAATAAAAGCTATAGAAATGATTTGCACCTTCTCAAAGCGGAGCAAAAGGACAGAACAGAAGGATGCATTTCTGTGTAGGAGAACACGGGCCCAGGCTTCACACTGGAGGAGAACGGGACAGTGCAATACATTTTTGCAGAGCCCTTTGAGAAAAGGCTCTTGCTCTTTGGAAGTACAAGTGTCACCAAAGTACAAGGCATTATATAGATACAATCCCATGACACATAAACCGTATCCATACATTAAAAAAGTCAAACTAAATTGACATTGATCTCATATTTTCCCCTTGTCACAGTATAAGAAAACGGCAAACACAATGTGTGCCACAGTCACTTCCAGGGCGATCGATGTGTTGCATTAGGATAGAGGGAAAAGCAGCTGTCAGCAATCAGACGATTGTTGAGTTAATGATAGGAAGGCAACTCTGTATTACAGAGAAGGGGGAGGGGTTAAGAGCAAGTTCCCAGATGAACTGAAGTATTAAAGTATCACAGAAGCAGCTTGTGTTAGTCCAGAAGCAAACAGAGGAGGAGGAGGAGGAGGTGGAGGAGGAGGGCAAGGAGTGAGACGCAACACAGGAGGACAGATAGACCCGGAGCATTAAAGGGGATATATGCAAGACATGTATTATGGTAATTCAGAGACGCCACCCATAGGAATCTGAACCACTGTTTTGAAGTCTTGTAATTTGATTGGTGGCCTGTTGAGAATTTGTGTCTACAGATGTGGGCCACACAGTGGTGTAAATGGCTGAAGAACGTTGCTGGTTCAAATACCGGTCCGGGCCTTTCCGTGTTACGTTTGCATTCTTCTCCTTGTGTGTGCGTGTGTGGGTATTCTCCAAGTTCTTGGGTTCCCCTCACATGTACAAAAACATGCAGAGGTTAATTAAATTGCCCTGTGACGGACTGGCGACCTGTCCAGGGCGTACCCCCCGCCTTTTGCCCCTTGTCAGCTGGGAATTGCACTAGCAGCCCCGTGACCCTCGTGTGGAGGATAAAAAGGTCGACAATGAATGGATGGATGAAGTTCACAGATGTCACCTGCATCCAGGCTTCAATTGGACTATACCAGCTGTCAATCACGCTACACTCTTAGAAATAAAAGTGCCAAGTAGAACCATATAAGGTTCTTGGGCTTGCCCTCATAGGAGAACCATTTTTGGCTCTTTTTATAAAGGATCCACCTGGGATCCTTTTGGAGGGTTCCACCAAGAACCCCTTTGAACCAGCTGTCAATCACACTACACTCTAAGAAATAAAAGTGCTATTCAGGAAAGGGGTTTTAAAGGGTTCTCTGGATCAAAATGGTTCTTAGTGGAACCATTAGTGTTAGCAAATGGTTCCAGGTAGAACCTCAGCCCTTGTAGAAGGACCCTTTTGGAACCCTTACTTCTAAGAGTTTAGTGTCCACTAACATGTCGTATTATCCTTTTTCCTCTAAAAAAAAAAGAATATAACTCACAAAAATCAACATTATGTGCAACTGGAGAAGACTCTAAACCTTCTTTTTGATGCTGGTGCAGATACTTTGATCAAAAAACAAAGCTACAGCTGTGTTCCCCCATTTTCCCTCTATTATATCAGTATTATCTTATTTTTATGTAATTGTAGAGCAACCACACTCTGTAAAGGCAAAGGTCACTGTTGTTTATACATGTACATATTTCCCCTTTAAAGAATACAGGAGTATGTGACAAAATAGAAAGAGGATGTGGAAGCTTAAACTCAGACGAACTCAACAATGGAATGTAGGAACAGGAATCAGCAGAAGAGAGTTATACACAAAGAGAGGTTGGTCTTAAGTCAGCAGAAACAGCAGGGCCCTCCACCATAAAATATGCTTCCACTACCCACCAAAAAAAACTGCAACTAAAGCTTTAAACCCAATCAAGATGGGGTAAGTAAAAGGGACAAAGGGCACTGGGACCAGGAGACGGCCAGGGTAGGAGAGTAGTAGAGCAGGACGGACGTGGGAAGCAGCAGAGTCTCACACATACACACCCTCAGGGTTGAGACTGGACACTAGAGGGTTTTGCAGGTTGCGTGGATGTCCTAAGAACTGTTTGGCTGTGGGACGTGGTGGGGATTCCACCAGAGTTGCACTGTGGCCTGAGGGAGACGGAGAGACAAAAATTGTGACTATGACTTTTCAGCAGCCGAGCATGCAACACCATTTCCATTTGGTTTTCCATACTTTCATTCCTGTATCCTTCTTGCAGAAGATGTGCGAGTTCCAATTGCTCCAGTTGCTCCTGCAGCTCTGTGCGTGAGTTGGTGTGCACAGGCAGGACACCTGCCTGCTGAATGAACTGCTGCAGGTTGCACTGCCTCAGCTCCTTATTCAGGTCCTCCAGCTCCTCCTGTTTGTCCTTAGATGGAAAAACAACACTCATCAGTGATTCGAAAACGACGTGAGAAACACAGAGACACCGCTGACTTGCTGAAAACTTCGACCTGTAAACAGAAGTGAGCACAAAATATGGAAATGGGTTCTGCTTTCATCAGTTATCTTGCCTTGAGGTCACATTACTTCCATTCACCACAAGGGGGCAGTAGAGCCCACAAGTCTATACTCAAATTACTTGTTACTTTCAAACCAGTAAGCCACAATGAGTCATCGAAGTTGCACAACTTCAGATTCCAGTTGCCTGAGGCATTCCTGCAGAAGGATGCATAACACTGCTCATTTGCCAGGGGCATCTCAAAGATGCATCGACAGACCGCATGTCTCAGTGAAATCCAATGCAAATATCCTAACAGCCAATCACATGGCAGCAACTCAATGCTTTTAGGTATGTAGACATGGTCAAAACAACCTGCTGGAAGTCCAAACTGAGCCTCAGAATGGAGAAGAAGTGATGAAAGTGACTTTGAACATGGTGTGGTTGTTGGTTTCAGAAAATGCCAGGATTTCCACGCACAACCATCTCTATGGTTTTTACAGAGAATGGTCCGAAAAAGAAAAGAAAATATCTCGTGAGCCGCAGTTCTCTGGGTGAAAACGCCAGCAGTCAGAGCTGAATGATCAGACTGGTTTGTCTAAAACAACCACTTGTTAACACCAAGGTATGCCGAGGGCCATTGACGAACGCTCAACATTTCGACCCTTGAAGCGGATCGACTTAAGCAAGAGAAGACGTCACTAGCTGCCTCTCCTGCTACTTTATCAGGTGTCCTCTGTATCTAATAAATTGGCAGGTGACTGGAGAACCATTAGCACCACTGTAATTGAGAGGGTGGAGATCAGAGATTGTCCACAGAGACGGTGACAGATCTCAACTCTGTGCCCACACATTAAACTGATGTTCACAATCCAGGTCAGTTAATCAGTCTTAATTGACTCTCCATGTGTGCTTAAATCAATGTGTCTGCAGAGCTCAGGAAGCAGAGGCAGTAGGTGTTATATGTGGGTGTGTTTGTGTGAGACTGATGTTGGACTGAGGCAGGTCACACCTGCAGCTCTGCCTCCATTAACCTAATGACAGGAATGCTGTGCTCATCACCACCTACACTTACACACTCGCCTGGCAGCTTCAAATGCTCCGCTCCCTAATTACTGACAGTGCAAACCAACAGTTTGTCATCAACACGATGGACTAAATTTTACTACAGTGTATAATGTTACTGGTGTTAACATGTTATTTTCAGAAAATAACAGCACAATAACAGATAATATTGCGCTCCACTATGGTTGGTTTGGTTGCAACTTGCTGGTAAATATGGCTCTGGTATATATGAAAAAAAAAGAAAAAATTTGAAACCGATTGCTACATTCTGCTTTGCTGTCAGTTTGCCATTATTTAAAACTTTAAGGGGACCACTGGTGTGTGAAACACTGGACTGCAATCATTTTCACAGCATAACCTGTGGCAGAACATTCAAAACATCTACCATACTGCAATTACAGAGACCTCACAGCAGTTTTCTTCAGTTCCCCTGACTGAAACTAGTCTGCATTAGTTCCATAAAGTAGACACCAGAGTCCCTGAAATGTCATAAAAGGTTTGACCACAAAACTATCACAAGTTGAAGCCGAGTAGATCCAATAAAAGGAGCTTTTGTTCTACCAGTAAATCCTCTTTAATCTCTTTTTACAAGACATATGTCACTGTAACACAAACAGAATGAGTAACCATATATTCATAACATGCATACAAGATCATACCTGCCAAACCACTTCAGCTAGTCAGACAATAAAACATTTCATACAAGGTAGGATATAAGTATACAGTGTTCATGTTATTATAATTCCTTTAATGTCAAAATGCCACGTAAATCATGTTTCTTTCACATTGCTTTTCTTTTCTTTTTAGGAGTGTCTCTGCACTGTTGTGTGTGTCTGCTGCAGTGTGCAGGTAGGAGAGGGATACAGGCTTGCACTATTGCTACTAGAGGGTCTGTGCAACACACCTCAAATGGCAGAACATGGGCTGATGTGGATTTACAGCCCTCTCTCTAGAACTGTGACCTCTCTCCTTACCTGCAGCAGAGACTCTGCTTTCCCCAGAGCCTCGTCAGTTTTAGATAGATGCTCCTCCAGCTCAGTCCCCTGCCTCTCCTGGCTCTGGATTTCAGATTTTACAATGCCGAGGGACTCCTCGGGCCCGTTGACTCCCACATCTGTCCGACTCTCCCGCTGGATCTCTTGTTCGAGCTGGGCAGAACGGACCGAGAAGTCGTGAAGCCGCCGTCCACAGTCGTCCAGCTTGGCGTGGAGATCCCCGAGTTTCCTCCTCATTCCTCGCTCTATTTCCACCTCTGCTTGAAGCTCCTCTTCCCAGTACTGCTCGTGTGCTAGCTCGGCCTGGTTCCTCCGCATCACTTGCTCTAGGGTGTCCAACTCTTCTTGCAGACGAATATCAGAGACTGGTGAGGGACAGGGAGAAGGGTGGGAATGATCCCAGGTATGCGGGTCCCTCTCTAGGGCTTCGAGCTGGGTCTCGATGGCCCTTAATCGCTCCTGTTGCTGAAGAACTTTCCTAAAGACCTCATCTTTGGATGGGCCTATAGTTGGTGAAGGAGAGGGAGATGGCACATGAGAAGATACAGGGCTGGGCGAGGGGGATGGAGAGGCTCTCTGTTCTGGAGAGTCCCGAGGAGACCTCTTAATCTGTTTGGCTTTGGTTCTCGGAGAAGTGGATGGCCCTAGGTTAAAGGTGAGTGCTTTCTTAGGTTGGTTTCGTTTTGAGGGCTCTGGCTCAGAATGTTTGGGCAGCGGAAGAGGAGTTGGTCTGTCTTGTTTTGAGCCAGGTCCGTCACTGCTGCTCGGGCCAGTGCGCCGTAGAAAAAATTGAACTTCACTGCCATGCTGGCCTAACTTAGCGAGAGACTCCAGTGGCCTTTCTGTGGCCAAAAGCTGCCTCTCTGTATCCCTTAGACGCTGGATGAGAACGTAACGGCCTGTTTGACCTAAAAGAACCAGAAACAGAGAGACACAGAGTGAGTGCAAGTAAACATGATAAAAAAAAACACACATATTATCAAGCTTTTTTTTTTGTAAAATGATTTTACATATTTTAAGCAAATCTGTTACAGAGTTACTTGTAAAAGACACTTTCCTTGTTCAGCTGTTTTTACTTGTAATAATATGCAAACATATGACATCAGATGCATTATAATGATGTCTTATTCCTCTAAATCTCTGCCCCTGTGGACTGGAATGAAAGGCTGTTGCATAAGACTCACACAACATGTAACAAATGTTCAAATAACTTCAAGTTTCCACAAGGACCTTGAAATTAGGACAAATCCTCCCTGATGGCTTGGCAGACAGCTCACTGATAGAAGGAGGGAGTGCTAAATCTGGAGTTATGTTGTTAAATGCTACTGCATCATATGGCTTGAACAAAGCCGCAGGACACAGGGGAAGAGAGCCAACTCCAATCTAAACTGACCACCAGCAAAAGGTCAGTGTAGAACAGGACTACTCTAACCTTGGCATGTCCTTTTGTTTTGTCTGTGTTAAAAAAACGATGTTAACTGATGATCACTTAAGGTATTTGATAAAGTGTCAAGCAGACGAATGACAAATAACAACTACAGCCCCCTCAGAACTGGTACCGACATCCATCCGTCCTTGATGCGTCTCCTGTGACCACGTATGATCAGATCTGGTGTCTGCACCCTTTATTCAAATACCCACTGTCGTCATGTCCGTTTGTAAAAACAAAATCCTGTTTTTACTTGCGTCTGAACGTACAGATGTGTTTAAGTTTCTGTGTCTCTGCATGTGTGACTAACATAGAGCAAAGGGTACTACTCGTGCTGCTGTAACATAAAATAAGTTTTAAAAGAAAAATCCTCTATGATGCTCATTGTTAATATTGTTGTGGTGACTATAAAAAAAATATGTATACATGCTCAGGAGTTGAATCTGAAAATAAACTCAGGACAGATTGGGAGTGCTCAGACCAGTACTTGTATAGTACTTGTAGTAGTATAGACACTACTACGACAAAAGGATGATACAATTACTTGAGATACTCACCAATAGCCTGTGCCAAAGCAATGACCACGTCCTGGCAGGATGTCTCCTCAGATAAGCCACACACCACTCGCACCACTCCATCCACCCACACTTTGAGCTCCATCTGGGACCAGGAAGGGTGGGTAAGATGGAAAGAAGGGTTCCAAAACAGGTCACTTCAGCTTGGCTCGACTCAGATCAACACTGCATGGCATCGGCTCTGTGAAAGATAAACAGAGACCCAGGGCTCAGAGGTGTGTGTTCATGTGATTGATGATTAATCCAGAGGTTTCACTTCCTAGTTAGAGCAAATAAATAATCTGCTTTTAAAAAAAACTGCAAGCCACACCAAGTGTGATCTCACTGAGTTGATGCTAATGATATTAGCCAACTCTCACAGACAGTATGACACAACTTGATGTCAACCTAAACAAGACACAATGGAGGCGATCATATATACAGCAGGCACATGGTGTTCCTGTAGGACTCGAGGGCGTTTTTGCTGAAATGCCAGGTTCTGCACCATAACACTGAAGTCACAAATGTGTTGCGCTGACTGACAACATAATTGTATTGTAAATTTCAACACTAGCAGCCAAAAGGTAGAGAAGTGAAGCATTTTGTAAAAAATCCTAGTTGGTTGGTTAAAAGCCACAGTGGTATCTGGTGGACCTGGGAGCATAAACGCCAATCTGTAACCCAATTAAGTGCTCTGCTGCCCTCCTTCAAAGCTGTTATGATAGCTAACTGCCGATGGGAACGGACAGAGAAAGTGGAGCAACTCAAGTGTGTCTATGTTTGGGGAAAGTGTGTTTGTGCAGGACGACAGAACAAGCGTTTGATCCGCCTCAGCAGGACCAAAACTGGGTCTCATCAGACTTTAGCGAGCAGAGCAGTAGGTAATTCAACATGCATCCAGGCGGCAGGATTAATCTCAAATAATATCATTATGCTCAGTCACCTCAGTCTGCATGTCTGTACTTTTACAGTCAGGCTTCAAAAACAAGGCAATAAAATACTGCAGTGCGAATAAAAAGTGAAATGCCTCAGGCCATGGTAGGATTATCTGTACAGCTTGCCACAGCAAATGAAACTTTTAGCCTAAGTGGGCAAAAGACAACGCTTCACATAGAGTAAAACAGATGGTGTTCTCTTTCTGACCGTCTCTGCTTCTCCATGGGAGGTGTTTAAAACTGAGCCCTTCCATTATCTTGCCCCTTATTCAGTGCCTGGCTCTGCTCCACTGGCTGCCTATAGGGAGCTGCTTTGGAGGAATGCACTGACTTCATCTGCCAGCCGGAAGAATTCCTGCTTTTCTTAACAAAGCCCTCGCCCTGCCCCTGCTGACCTGGCTGCCCTACACCACCATTACTCCACCGCTGTTTGAACGCAAAACACAGGCAGTGCTGGGGAGCAACAGCCACATCTGATGTGGCAACAGTGGCACAAAGCAACAGATCAACAACACACCACATACTGAGGGCATGACGACACAGCTCAGACTCTGGGCCTGCAGAACGAGATAGATAACGTGAAACAAGTTGGACATAGATACGGATGATCACATGTTTGAAAAATTCTTTGGAGCAATCTGAACGGGGTGATTTCATTTGGAATGTTTTTTTGTTTTTTTTCCATAGGGCACAAAGTTTGCTCTGTGATGCAATACATATGCTTAAATGAATCAGCAGGTAAGAAAATAAATGCTTCCTTCTAAAACATATAATACTAATAATTCAATTGAATAAGTATACATAAATACTTTACCAATTAATTCTGTAACGTTTCAATGAGGCAAAAAACAAAACTGGATTTAGTATAAAATGAATCTACACCTGAATTTACATGTATATTGTATGTATATTGATTAGTTACTCGATTAGTTCCTGTTATTGTGTACTATATATTGCTGATTTGCTTTCAAGATAATAAAAGGGAAAAAAATAACAGACAGTAATGTGCTTCATTTATTTATTTAACATATATATATTTTCTCTGTACAAAAACATCTAATAATCTAATCTAAAAATCTATAAGCTTGCACAGGAATGCTATCTCACAGGCAAGTGCTAACAAACATAGTACCTCTACAAATCATCTTCACACCATGAAGCAATAAAACTGTGTAAGGAAAGTGTTTCCAGATCTCAAACAAATGTTTAACTCTTGATGTGTTTGGTAAAATGCATCTCTGTGTTTTTCAAAATAAGATCCTACATACACGGAGTTAAATTTGAACACATTTGCTGTCAGTTCTATAGAGGTTATTTATTTATTTAATTATTAATTTTTTTAATATTTGTCCAAGTAAAGTACCGACTAGATCACAAGCACACAAAAATCTTCCAGCTTGGAATGCCACTCTCCCATGCTAATTCTTGTCCCTTATGGCTCTTGAAATATGATAATCTGCACTAACAGGAAACAAACAGGTCATGTGAGTCTCAGGTTGCCGTCTCTTCTCTGTGTTGCAGGCACAGCAGCACCGAGAACCAGACATCCGCCTGACCCAGCTCCTGTGTCACTTCTCACTGCACTACAGACACTGGAGAAGGACTTGTATATATTGTTTGTGAAAGGTAGCCTCAGACGCATAAAGTGCACCATTTTTACATAGCCAAGAACTACATTTTAGTGCTGAAAGTTAACAAACAAATTATTTTCATATTTTGTCCTTTAGTCACTGAGCTGTTTAGTCATAAAATGTTGATTGGGGTTTCCCAAACCTTAAAATTATGGTCTCCTCAAATGTCTCGTTTTGTCCACAAACCAAAAATACTTAAATTTAATGTCATAAAGACGCAAAGACACTGTTAACATTTAAAAAGCTGAAACCAGAAAAGTCTCCCTTTTTATCCCCACCTTCATAGATATCATTCACAATATTGTAGAAGTTGAATCAATACATACGTTATCTAGGATGTAGGATCCAGCTACTGTAAAACATTGGTCTCAGAGTCAACATGCAAATGCTGTGAACAAATGCAGGCTGCAGGCTGCTTTGCACATATATATATATATATTCAGAGTCACTGTGTGAACACACCTATTCTACTCCAACCCACAAAACTTATCCAAAACTCCCCACATGTCAACATTCCGTAACTCCAAACCACACCCCTTAATCCCCCTCCCCAACAACAACAACAACAAAAGGTCTCACCTCGACTTTCACCCATGCTCCACCCACCTTAACAACACAGGCCACAGTTTCAGATGAAACTCTGAAATCTCGACTGTCACATTTTCTCAAAAGAAGAAAAACAGACTCCGTGAGTCAAACGGAAACATGATTATCTGCACTCCAAGCAACGAAAACAAAACACATCCAACATCCAGTCCTACTGTAGTGCACTGGCAGTGTGAGAGGTAGACAGTGGGGAGGGGGGGGGGGGGGGGGGGGGGGGGTACACATCGAGAAAAGAGCAGTGATTGGAGTCATGTGCCATTGCTTCGCCCTCTTTCCTCTCGTCAACATTCACCCATCCTGCTAACACGCTTTGCGTCTTTCATCGCCCTGTCTGTCTATCATCAACAGCCTCCAAGCTCCTCTGTGAATTTGACTCAAGGCAGAATGGGTTAGCATCACGACACTGCAGACACACGGGGCATGATTCGGCTTGTCTCTGTGCCACTCTGTCTGAGCAAACAGTGTCACTCTGTGAAGTGATGGAGGACAGGCTGGGTACACAGGAGCTTCCTTATGCCAAAAACGACCACGGTTTTTTCAAAATGCATCACAAAATGTTTGAAAATTAAAAAAAGTTGCTGTGCATTTTCCTTCTGGAGCTCGACTTCTTGATAGGATTTCTTTTATGACAATTTAATAACAAACACATCAGACTACGGAGACACATAAAACACTTTCATGAGAGTTCAAAAATGTACACTACGCCTGTACAGACAAAGTACAGACAAAAAAGAATAAAAGCAAAAGCATTCCTGCAGCTGGACAGACACACCCTTAACTTCCACGCAGGTCTTAATGTACTGCAGTTTTTCAACACTTAGGCTACATGAAGAGTGCGTGTGTACAGTGTGTGCGTGTGCAGTGCAATGGGCAAGGGTTGGGTATCTATTGTACAAGCTTTTATGTTAACATACATTTGCAAGAAGATACCATTTATCTATGAGAGTTGGTTCCAGCTCTAGCTCTTTACTGCGCTATCTCTGCAGCAGCAGAGGCCTGAGGAACAATGGGCAGGGGTAAAGCATCATCACACACTACACTGCCTCAGATCTGAACCCCAGTTAGGTACACAAGCACTACACACACATACAACGAGTGGACAAACAACAACCAGTATCAGTATCAGTGTCAGCAGAGGAAAGACGCCCCTGGCCCAGGGTGGTTCAAGTGTACAGAATACGTTTGACATCACTGTTGGAGGACAATGAACAGTGCTGAGAGAGGCTGTGCCCTCTGTGCCACTCTGCTCCAGGTTGGCAGGGACATACAAACACTCAAAGAGCCACTAATACGCTGGCACCAAGCAGCTTGGTCTCATCTATACTGCAGACTGAGACACTATTATTGTTCTTATTCCACACTCAGCAGACAGCATTGTCTCTTTTGTGGTCTCTGGCATCACCGTGTCGTCTGCCATGATGCGCCACAGCAGTGTTTACTGTGATTCAACTGTGTCCACGCATTACCACTGATAAAACCAATAAAAGACAAAACAGATACTTTCTTTTTGTCCTCCCCTCCCCTCCCACTTTTTTTCGCATTTTTTCCATCCTCCTCCTCCTCCATTGTTCAGTGTTAGAATCTACCAAGCGAGTGTTTGATGACCAATGAGACCAAAAACACATAGTCCACAATGTGGCCATGGAAGAGACCAGCACAGTATTTATTCATCACGACAGAAAATCATCCTTCAGCTTTGGTAATTATAATAGGCTCTCAGTGGAAATCTTGTGTTGAATCACATGTGTATTCAAAGTCGCTTATTTATAATACAGCAAGGAAAAGTGTGTAATGTGTGACGCCAGCTTGCATCTCGTAAGAACACACACATGTACATGAGCATGCACACACACACAACATACTTATTCATAAAGTGCATAAACCGGGTGGTGACGTAAAAAAAGAGAGTGTTTCAAAAGAGCATAATCAACACCACAGAACTTATTCCAACTAAAGATTTTTTAAATAGTTTAAAGTTTGATATTGTTTGTTTTCAAAAATGTTCCATTACCTTCAGAGTTGCCCAACTCGATCCAAGATCTGAATTGTTGATAAAAGTAAGAGTTGCCTCAAGGACTGAACTGAATTAATCAAAAACATCTGCACAAATAATGTCTTTAGGCACATTCAGAAGATGTTAGGGAGATGATTCATCGGATATAATACCACAGAGAGGCCTCGTCTTATCATTTAGTCTTTTTATGATCGTATCTCACACAGACAGACCTTCCAGATCTATGGCAGAAAAGGAAAACTTTTCTAAATTCTTCAAGAGTCATCGGCAGCTCCCAAAACACCATGAACCCCATGCAAAACTCATCAGTGGGGCTCCTGTGTTTGCAGTCAGACTGTGGGGAATGATACACTGAGGATTATAGATCTAAAATCTGAGGGTATGTACTGGGTAATGTTATATTAAACTTTAATAAGTCTCCAATGTTGTCTCACCCCATCACAAACAAGACAATTTGCTTTTATAGCATTTGACGAGGCAGTAAAATGCAGGGAAAATCGTCACAGCTGGATGATTTATTTTGTCTTTTCACTTTGTGGTAGATGCGCTGATGATGAACTTCTTTTTTTATAAAAAGCTGGGGTATGGGTGTTTTTATTTGTGCAGGCAAAACAATTCTCATGGCACGGCACTGTCAGGCATTAGTGTTTTCTTATACATCTTATGAATAATGCATGCATTTCTCACAGCCCATTAATTTGGCGAATATTTCTCAGAACAAAGTCCAAACGCATGTGACCGACTAGCTCTTTGAAATTTCGTGCCCCCACCATGAATGCATCCCTGCTCTATTGACATGTTAATGCCTCAGCGCAAGAGAATCAGCAACAGTACTAATAAGCTTTGGTCGTCATACTCTCATCCAGGGATCTGTTGCTGCAGCCGTCAGCCATCTCCATTATAATGATTGGCCTCTCCAAGTGTGAAATCTCAATGAGAGTGAATCGGGGGTTCATTAATCCAGCGAACATCTTTTCCTCCAAATCAAGGGCAAATATTGGCAGTGTTGCTCAGGATTTACAAAATCAAACTTCTCAGTTCAAGGTTGCAAACTCAAATCTCCAAACAGCTGCACAAATGACGTTATTCTTCTATGTGCTGATAGATCTCATGTACAGGTCCTAATCAAACATGCCGTGTAATCTCTGTGCATGTAATCGATGATTGATGAGAGATTAAAGGTTGAAGTCGTTCTCTCCAGTTGATCTGATGCAGACCTCAACGCGGTCATTCAGAGTCTGGTCTACACCTGTGCCGGTCACTACCCACTACAGTCACAGTGTGTAAAAAACAGCACTTAGAGTGAAATTCCAGACATCATAAATCACAAGCCGCACTCGCACAGACAGATGGTTAACTGGCCTGAACGGCAAGAGAGAGGTGAGTAGAAAATAAGCATCATTTTAATCCTTAAAAAAAACAAAGCATATTTTGTGATCATTATTCTGCTCTGGAAACATTAAGCAATCATGGCACACTTCTGAAGTTCAGTGAACGACTCTCAAAAGCTTGTGGCCACTGGCCACAATAGTTGACACAGTCCAAACACTCCCGGATTATGAAGTTCCTCATACCTGGGTTTGGCGCTAGTCCTGCACTTGCTTGTTTTAACCCCCGGAAACAAAGCGGAGGCAAGGAATGCGTTTGCGCTGACTCATCCACCCCACAGAACAAGCAGCTAATGGTGAGAATGATAATGCAGGATTGTACATAGCCTTCGGATAGGACCAGACAAAGCTGGCCTCCGCTGAGAGCTCAGCTCAGGATCAGTGGCATGGTTGCCTGCAGTCTTGAACCCTGTGAGCATTGTTGAGTGAAGAAGAGAGGGAGAAGGTTCTCAGACTGCTGATGAGCACCCATGTGAAATCATATACTCTCAGACTGACTCGGCAATGCTTGTGGGGAAGGAGGACATTACTGTGTTCCCAACTAAATTTGTACACACATACTAGATACAACACACACAAGATTTATGACATGATATATATTATTATAACCAAAATAATATGTTAAGCATAGATTGCAGACAGGCAGGCTCAAGCTAAATGATGATGCTTAATTTTGGATTGAGGCAACATGCAACTAAAAGGGAACCAGCTAATTTAAAAAAGGGTGCATTTAACACGGCAAATTAGAGAAAATTAGTGAGCTTCAATTTACCAACATAAGCCATGTATAGCCTTCGTGTTTGCAGGTGCAAGTGTGGCCACTCCATTATCACTTCCTGCTTGCGTGCATACATGCATGCATGTGTCATACATGAATCAGAAATGCCATGGTCTCCACTTTAGCAAGTTTCAAGTTAAATTCATGAGTAATTTAAAAGGTCCCCTCCGTGTCTGCTGTTATCAATTATGCACTCCTGTATTTGTTTTCTATTTTTTTGCCCACATACATTTGTGAAACACAATTCAAACATTTTGAAAAGTGGTTGAAACTATGCCATCATAATACATCAAACTCATTGTTCCAACACGGAAATGAAGGATTATTAAAAACACTGCTCAATTATTCAATCCAAGTATCCACATGTGATGTAATTCACATAACCGTGACTTCTCCTGTGGAAGCATTGAAGGATGGCTATTTTGTCAGTGACAGTCTAGTGTCAGTCTTACATCATACTTTAATTTCATACAACACATGATGCAATGTACACTTGCCAGTCCTCATATGAGCTGAAGGGAATATTGCCATTAGCATGCCCAAGGAAAAGAAAAACCAATGTGTTGCTGCACAGAAAAGAAAAATGCATATAAGCAGGCTCAGAGCATCACACTTGCATCAGCCACACAACCCAGTCTGTCACATCATATGCTACTGCAATATACATGTCAAGATCTACAAGTTTGGTCTTCATTAAGGCGGTTATCAATCCAGGACAGAGCAGGTGCACATTCCTCTGTAGGGTTGTAATGATAATATTACACTAAAAAAAATACAAGACTCCCAAGAAAAGGAAAACACAGATCCATCCGCTGAATGGATGTTTACACAGATGAAAGTCAAGAACTCCACCCGACTCCCGACCAAGACATCAGTCTGAGGCCATGAGCAGCATCTGGCGAGTTCACCAACTACTACTGTGGCTAATGCAATTCATTCACTGCTGGATCCGATTAGTTTTGACTTTGAAACTGAAACCCATAGTTCCTGCATGTGTCACTCCTTGAATAACTGCCAGAAAATCTGACAGAAACCCCGAGGCTGTGCAGATTAACACACTCTACAGTTAAGGTCAGTTGTGTCTTCTCAGATCCTAAAAATATTTACCAAGGGAGATCCAGCATTCCTGGACCTTGGGGAGAGAATAATACAGGTAAACATGACCATGGAGCGAGAGACATTTGAGTATCGGTGTGTGCTTGTCGACCTATCTCGGCACAACCGTGTAAAATGCTGCTACAGACAGATAAGATATAATCTCTTCATTACGGTTAAGTAGTATCATCGCACAAAAAGGGCTATTGTGTAAACGGAGATACAGTCAGTATTGGGGGTGTAGCAGGTTCACACTGTGGAATGTACTAAACACAATGACTAACTATGACATAGTTCATAATAAACCTTTTGTATTGTGACCACAATTTCTACCATTACATATGACAACGCTCACTTGTAAGTAAAGCTGTCTATTCATCTTCTCATTGGTCATGTAGGTTTCCAAAGCTGATCACACATTTGATTCTACTTTTTTTTTCTTTTTTTTATCTTAAATGTACCCATGTGAAACAGAAAAAAAACAGAAAAGTGTTTTTCTCTTAAATGTGGATAAAAAGTCTTAGGGTGGGCCTCTCAATAGGCCTGATTTATAGTTTGATAGGGAGGTGTCCCTCACAACTCTCTCTCCCTGTCATTATTGAGGGGAGGAGTAACCATCATGTCTATCAGAACAGTGTGGGGGAAGGACGCATCGACAGTCCAGATGAGTAAGGAACAGGTAGGAGGGCAGGGTGCAGATTTATACACGTTTTCCCAGTATCCCAGGAGCACCACTGGGACGAAAGACAATATATCTGCCTGGCACTTCCAGAAAGCTGCCTTTCAACCCTTTGACTCAAAATCACCGTGGTGATCTCTGGCATGGATACACATGTGTAAACACACTGCTTAATGCTGATACGGCTGCTGTTGCTGAGTTTACATACGCAAGATAAGTCACCTCTTAGGATCAGCAAAAAAGTGGGAGGAGTTGGAGAGTTTGATAGAGGAGAGTTTGGACAAATGTGTAGCAGCAGACCAACAGAAATGGCCCAAATGTATCTCAAAATAAAACTGACAATTACTATGGGAGGTGTAGCACAGAAGACAACTAAGGTTTTTCATAAAGGCACAATTTTGTAAAGTAGGTTTACTGCATTCCGTGGATGATATTGCAAGGTAAAACCTTGAGTAAGGATACATGGGGTACAGGGGTTCCAGATTTTACTCCAGGCAGATCAATAAATCTGCATCTTGGAATAGGGCCAAGGTCTGAGTCAAAAATGGTACCCTAAATCACAGAAAAAAAAGATAACTTAACACTTACAGGCAGACTGGTCTGTTTTATAGATGATTTTGGTCTCTGTTTGACTACAATCTAAGGCCAGGTTCATACATTCCCTGTCACCATCGTCAGCCAATGTTCGTGACGGTACAAGTGGTAAGCAATCACTCCAATAATTTGGGACCAGGCCAACCTTACATGCTGCCTGTACATGCTTTTTCAGTCCAATTGGTGAAACACTATAGTTTTGGTCAAAGAAGACAACAATGAAGAAGATGATGACCAAAGGAGTAATGTGAGGAGGCCTTTTGTTCAAATACAACCCATCGCTCATACAAAATGGGTGTGACCTCCTTGTGAGAAATTGCCGCTACAGGAATGGAATGTGAGATCGAGCAAGCTTGCGTAGAATGCAAGACTGACATACAACATTATTTTAGTATGAATGGAACTGCAGCCATGTCCGCACAACTGGACATGTGTAGCTCCTCTCTGTGTAATAAAAAAGCAGAAAGTAGGGAGGGGCCAAAAGAGTATATTAAGTGGCAAAGATTCACTTTTGAGGTTGTACTTTGAGCAATAAATGTACATGAAGATGAATGAAGATGTTTGTGTGCAACAAGTTCATTCATTTAGACCAGGGGTTCTCAAAGTTTTGATACCTGAGGGCCAATTTAGGAACCCAACATTGGACTGAGGGCCGCCAAAGGAAAAAAAAATGAAAGAAATCCCATTTGTAATAATTTTAATGACCAGATTGCGGTTCTACAGTTTAGCGTTAAGTAATATAAGCGTTAATATAATAACGCATAATAATTTACTGGGTAATTACCCAGTATTTTGGCCATTGTTCTTACCTTCTAATTACAGGTTAATACCAAGTAACACATTTCTGTTACGACATATACTGGGTAAATAGCTAGTAATTGGGGGCTGTAGCTACCTGCTTATTACCAGCTTATAACCCAAGAATACACTAAAATTCACCATATAGAAACCAGGTAAATACCCAGAATTGAATTGAATTGAATTTATTTATTTAATTTTATTTAATTTGGGGGCCGTAGCTACCAGCTTATAATAATAATAATAATACACTAAAATTCACCATATAGAAACCAGGTAAATACCCAGTATTTTTGTTTACACTTATTGGTCTGTATCCAGTAATGTCCAATAAACATTTAATAAGCTTAGTACCTCCTGGATTAAAACTATCAACTGTCACACATCACATTTGTTCAATCAACCATATCAACAGAGGCATGTAAAATAACTGCTAAACTGACCCCTTGTACTTTAAATAGTTTTATCAAGCTCTACTTCTCATCAGTGTGCATTTGTTCACCGAGAGATGACATCTACATGTGCTTGTTTTGTTCCTAATATGCTTGATCAAACACATCTACATTCAATGACAGCACCAACGTCAAGCCTCTCAGCTTGAGGGACGAGCCTGTCAAATCCACCTGCCTCGCTCCTCTCCTGTCTGCTGTGTTATATTACTAGTTCTGAGCCCTGTGGCAGACATTTTCTCTTTCTTACTGGCATCTTGACCCCCCCTTGCCGGACACAGAATGTGGCCCTTGGCAGAGTCACCCTGTTATTTACTGCACAGAGAGCTCACAAAACATGGCTGGTTGGATAAGGGAGCAACCTGCTGCTCACTCACACAAACACATCCATGGACACGCACTCAGTCACATGACCATCCCCAGGGGTTTGGCAGAGATGTTTACCACGCTATGATCACGACGGAGTAGAAGTGAGAACCATGGATACTCAAGCGGTCCATAATCTCTGCTACACACCTGTGGACTGTGAATGCTTTAAATTACAGTAAGACAGGAAATGAGAAGCCACTGGTTTGATGACATGACAGCGCAAACACCTATGAAGGCTACAGGAAGTTCACCCCAACAGGATATGACTACATTCACTTATGTGGACGTAAGACTCACTTCAGAACATGGACAAAACCCTGTGAGGACATTCTGCAGGAGTATGACCTGCACATGTAGGATAAATAAAAAGAGATTCAGAGAAAGCCAAACAGTTGGCAACAAGACATTCCCTAAAGGTTAATGTTTCTCAAACTGCCAGCTGGATTCAAAAGGTATGCACTCGTTTTTGATCAGCGCAGAACTTGATGTGCAAAAATGTGCTTGCTTGTCTTAAGATAATAAAAGCAAATCCACAGAAAAAATTCCTTCTCCAAATCCCCTTCTTCCTCTCAGTAATTATAGCCTTCCAGCTGACAAACTACAGGTCTACAGTGTTTGTCTTTGTCTCCGCAGATACAACAGGTAAAGTAAGCTCGGCGTATGCTGGGCTGGATGCCAGTCTGTTACTGGTTCTGCTAGCCAAGAACACATTACCCTTCCTGCTACAAAAACACCTGAAGAGAGATGGAGGAAGAAAGCTATTCTTTCAAACCTAACCTGGCCTTTCATAGGAAGGATACTTCCTTTGTGCCACCAAGAAGTTGAATAAAGCAACTCGTACAAGAAACACAGAAAGTTCCCATTACAGATTAATGTGAGGGAAAAGTTTGCTCGAGCAAACTTGGTGGAGATGATTTATTTAAAGTCGTACAGATGATTTGATAAATTGGAAACTGGGTTGACTTTAGATTGGAAATAGGGGTATGAGGCAAAGTGAGGGAGCAGGGTGTGAAGGATGTGAATGTGATGCAAGGAAGACTGGATCAATCTTTTATCACTGCAGTGTGCTTTCATCCCTAATGGATCTGACATGAGCAGTGCTGAGCACTACCTTCCGTCACATTGCACAGGCAGGGGAAGGACGCACGTATATAACGGAGAAGTAGAGGAAGCAACACATAGGAAGGAAAGACTGTTACAGAGGGGCAGGCGAGAAAGACAGGGCAAGAAAATGGTCCAAAACCACCTTCCCAGAAATAGACACAACCCGAAACATGCAAACATATTATTTCACTGACATGCTGTTTTGGCATTTTCAATTACCCCTGGCTCTGAGTACATCTGCAGGAGTTGAGGAAACACTCCTGATAAGGACTGCAAGAAATTAAGTCATCAACGTATGAAAAATTACTTTCAAAATTCCCATCATGAATCCCAAGAGAGATCTTGCTGTGCATGGGTGGACTTTTTTCTCCCTGTCATGCAAGCTGTTTTTGACAAACAGACACACCGACAGCATGCAAACGGATGGACAGACGGATGAGAAGGGGGAGGGTGGTGGTGGTGGTGGTGTATATCTATGTGGAGAACAAGGCACGATGAATCTCAGAGGACACACGGCTCGCTCCATGCTAAACAGACTCATTCATGTGACAGAAAATAAGAAATGTCTTAGGAGTGAGGGAGAAGAGAAAAAAAAAGTGAAAACTACAAAAAGGCTGCAAAGAAGGTTCAAAGTTTAATAGTGCAGTGTGACTGCCCGCAACCACATCATTATCCTGCTATGTGGTTTTCACTGAAGATAGAGCACCCATGGTACTTAAAAAGAAGGGGGCATTTTGCAGCTCATCTCCTTTCTTTACACCAAGCACAGTAAAGTTCCTACATTTTACTTGTTGAATATAAAGGTTATGGAAAGAATCACTATCAAATCGATATCAATTATCATGATCAATGTCAAATAATAAAAGACTTTTGCTTTTGAGTTGAAAGTTGACAGAACCAGTTTACTGTGGTTTAAAGGTAAAACATTTAAAGTGTATACATGCATTATATCGATATATATTGAACCTTTGTTAAGTTGCAACTGAAGAAACGTACATCGATAATGAATTAAATCAGTTATCACTTAAAAATAAGCAACGTAAAATAAAGTTGTACAACATATACAAATAAAGCTACACAACTTTAAAAAGCTATGACATATGCTAGCGTCAAAGTCGGTGGTTTGGTTCGTCCCCTTGCAACCATCTATTATGCTGACATTATCACTGTGGAATCAAGTTGTGCAACACACAAACAGAGATAACACTGGAGGTATAACTGTTGGTCAGGAGGAAAAAAAGAATCACCTCCCATAGGGAGAGTGGAGTGGGGGTGTTCCAATCAATGGCCCTGATTGGACAACAAATACAGCAAGCTAATGAGCCCCGAGGTCCACTCTCTTGACACATGCCATGCTGAGAAATGTTAAATAAGATGCCAGCCTCGCATAATGATGAGTCGGTGTTTGAACAGTCTAAGAGAGGTTTGGTGCGTTTTGAGATGTGCGGCACGTTAACAGTAAAAAGCAGCAAGAGCACGTAGTGAATGAGCTGAACTCTACCCATGCCCTCCATAAATGAATCTTAAATCCTAGAGTGGTAAAAACGAGCAGCCAAAGTGACAGGAGAGCTGTGTAAGAGAGAGACTGCACTCGGCTCACACAGTCCTTCTAACTCTGTAAATGATTTCACAAACAAAAATGCGCATGTAGCTCAGTCTGAGTCACACACAGAGAGCATTTAAAAACGCACACACACACACACAAAAACACACACACAAACAAGTACACCAAAAAAACAAACATATGCCCCGAGAGTGAAGTTTAACCAAACAGGTTTGAGTCATTTTTTTCCCTCATCAAGGAATACTTGGGTGTCGGGTCTAGTGTCAACAGGTACATGTGAAGACACAACTCACCCTGAAGACAAAACGCAAGACTGCTTTTGTGTCTCCGACACTCAAAACACAAACATAAGCTCACACTTATTATTAATCATAATAGCTCTCGTTATGTGCAAACTGGAACAAACAGATAAGCAACAAACAGATCCAACTTCAAAGCGACGTCCCGACAGTGAACTCGGCAAAGTCACATTCAATCAGTCTCTGAAAGAAGCTCATGCACTCACCAAGTGAGAGGATCTTTTCCTTCTCGTTCTCTTCAGTGACTTTCAATTTCCTATATATCTGTTTTTATGCTCTCCGTCTCTGTTCCTCGCTCATGGAAGTCCTGACGTCTGACAGAGCAGCAGAGCCGGTTGTTCAGCTGGTGTGCGAGGCAGCAAGTCACTTACGTCTGTGTGTGTGTGTGTGTGTGTCAATGAGGAGTGTGTAAGTCCAGCCGAGGTCACGGGCAGTCTGATGTGGTTGCGGGAGGAGATTCAAACGATGACGTGACTTCGGCTCTGTTCTATCTTGCCGTTTTCTCTCCTTGATGCCTTGTAAACGCACTTCTCCTGGGTGTCTTCACCACTGCCAAGATCTGAGAGACTGCTGGCTCCCTCTCTCCGTCTCTCTCTGTCTCTCTCTATACCCCTCCTCCTCTCGGTGTCTTTCACCCACACAGAAACACACCCTCCCTGTCACTACTCTCTCTCTCGCTCTACCTCCCCACCCTTTCTCACTATGCTGACAGATCAGGTACCTCCCCCTTGCCAGGTAGCTGAAAGCATGCTTTCAGCTTTGTCGTTCTTTCGCCATATCAATTTACTCACTTTTTCTTCATCTATTCTACTTTTGTCCAATGACACAAAGGAGTGCATGTAAGAAAACACAGCGGTAGGAGCGAAATACCCTAAAATCTCTTTGCATGCACATGTATTTACACAAGAGTCTTTACTATTTGTACAATGTATAACCTGAGGCATAAGCCATCTTGCCTCTGGCCTGCAGTCACATGAACAGCTGATTACACAAATGAGCGCATCAGGTGATGTTCTCTTCCTTTTCCTGGAATGAGGTCATAGTCCAGCACACCAGGTGCAATTACAGTGTGTATGTGTTTGTGTGGGTGTGTGATATCCGTCATAGGCAACCTTTGAGGTAAAATTTCAGTGCCAGTCTAATGTGGATGTTATTGTCCAACTGGGGACAAAAAATGTGTCCCTAATTGGGAAAAAATATTTTGAGTCAGTGGTAAAGGTTGGGAGGTTTAAAGGAGGTGGTTTTGGTTATAAGATAAAGACAGAAGTCCCAGAAGAAATATTATAACAAAGTGTGTGTGTGTGTGTGTTTCTGACCTGGACAACGCCCAGCATAAAAGATGAGATGGCAGTGACCCAAATTATAACTCTGGCTAAAAGAGAAACACACAGAAAAATAAAAGAAAACTAAAACAATGTCTCTGTCTCCGCTTCCCCCTCGAACATATAAAACGCAAACAGAACAAAACTTGTGTGACCTACAGCAGCCACTCAACATGAGTCAGACCCCACCCTCCCTCAAGCTTACATTTAAACCATCAATAGACGTCATGTCATTCTCCTTGACCATCCCCCACCAACCTGAAATTTAAAAGATGAGACATGATACTGAGACTTGATACTGACTTTCCTAAATGTAAAGTGGAAGCCTGACTATTGTTACTAATGACATCCTAACATCTTATAATGTAAGGATACTAAATTTCAAATAAATTTAAATAACAAATGCCAGCGTTAATTTAATGTATGGAATCACTACGTCTACAATTTGTGTTGTACACTTGTATTGTTAATATGCACACATTAAAACAAGTACAAATATATCAGAAAATCAGCTAAGTTAGGTTCTTATTCTTATTTGTTATTAAAAAAAAAACTCTTCCTGGTTAATACTGGCAACATCATTTTGGATTTTTTTTGAGTAAGGCATGCACGTTACAAAAATTTTTATTTTTTTCTTCCTCCGGGGAAGAAAGCGGAAAACCTGCTTTACAAAATCCATCCATCCATCCATTATCTACCGCTTTTTCCTCCACCAGAGGGTCACGGGGGGTGCTGTGCCTATCTCAGCAGACATTGGGCGATAGGCGGGGTACACCCTGGACAGTTCGCCAGTCCATCACAGGGCCACATAGAGACAAACAACCATTCACTCACACACTCACACCTACGGTTAATTTAGAGTGACCAATTCACCTAATCCCCATATCGCATGTTTTTGGACTGTGGGAGGAAGCCGGAGAACCCGGAGAAAACCCACGCACACACGGGGAGAACATGCAAACTCCTTGCAGAAAGGCCCTTGTTCCGAAGTTGTTCCAAACGGGGCTCGAACCCAGGAACCCGGGTCTTCTTGCTGCAAAGGCAAGAGTGCTAACCACTACACCAACCGTGGGCCCTGCTTTACAAAATATTTTATTTTAAATGACATTTTACTTCCTACTCCGAAAAACCACAGAAGTCATGGAATTCATGTGACAATACTTTCTTCCCCTCTAGGTTTACTTTGTTTTAATTCAACATCATATTATAGATTCATGCACAAATGATGACATGGAGTTACAGTGTCTAATAACCAGTGATCACACTGTATAGTGCAGATCGTCCAAAAATAGATGCCTTCGACTAATTACATTAATTTGATGAATGAAATCATGCAAACAAAACCCCACAATGATGAATGCTGTGGCATTCAGCGGAGTTGAGTCACCACATCCCATAGAGAGTCAGTTCACATCGATGTGAACTGTTTCACTGATCGGTCCATCAAGCAAAGCTTTTGGCACATGTAAGAGCTGTGCTGTCAGACAAATCACTTAAACCACACTCTAGGAAAAGGGGGGGAGGGGGGATCCTGAGACCAGAGGCCACAGTGAGAAAAGGTTGTGCAGGGAAGTTAAGTACAATTCAAAGATCCTGACAGTATTACCCTTCAGTTGTGCATGAAGTGGTGAATATTAACAGGTAAAGGTTAACAGGTAAAGGTTAACAGGCGGCAATTCGTCCTTATTGCAGGCTATCACAAAACAGATGACCTGGGGCCTGTGAAAGTTTCTGTTGCACAAGTTGTTAAACAAGATAAAAATTGCAGATGAAATACCATGTCAAAAGTGTGTTGAAGGTAAATCATTAAAAACATCATCTCAAACTGTAGTTTTTATACGTCAAAAAGAATGCATAGCAATATATTGTGAATGTTTGACCATTTTTTCCCGCAGAAGAAACTAGGTTGATAACCAGAAACTACCTGTTTTGTTTATCAGTGTTATCTGCAAATACTTTACAGTTTCATTTGAAGCACGTTCATTTGAAGGCCCACATGAAGTGTTGCAATACTAGGCCTCTGTGATTATGAATTTATGGAGAAAGCAATTTTTATCTTTGTCTGTCAGGACATAGAAAGTATACAAGGTGGCTGGTAGAACTCTGGTCCACAGGCCAAGTGGTCCAGTGGTGAGTGAGGGTATCATAATGTGATGTGGAGGATTATCAGTCCAGAGCCTTCCAGACCTCCCTGACACCTTCCAGGCATTCCTGAGGGCACCTCCCACTGCTGTGCCTCCGTCGTCCATCCTCCCCTGTCAAACCCCCACATATCATCCCCTCTTTCTCTGTGTGACTCAAACATTCTTGCAATCCCATTACCCCCTCCTCCTCCAACCCGTCCTCAGCATTCAGCAAAGAAGCTAAAAGACAAACAAACGGGCATTTACCAATTTTACTTATTGCAGAACTGTTTAAATGCACTCAGGTCCATTGTCTGTGCAGCTACATAACTACTTTCTATCGCCAGCTAATAATTAGTTAATATTCAACAGCTGATGGTAGGTATTTATCTGTCCAAAGTGTGGCTAGACAACCATAACAGAGCCCCAAGAAGACAAGAGGATAACTCTCATGCTAAGGAATAGACTGGTTGGGTCTGGCAACAGTTAAATGGGTTCTGTGGAGAGTAGCAGAGAGAGGGTAACACATGCTGATGGCGTCTTTGTTAGCCATTATTCACCAACAATGAATAGCACGCTGTTGCTACTATGGCTTGTCTCATCAAATCTTCGTCTGCCCCTTCTTCTCACCCTGTTTATTCAGCCTTCCACTAAAAACAGCTTTCAACAGGTGGACAACAGGTTGGTCAGGACTGAAGCCTAAGAGGTCAGTGGTCTGGAACTCTATTTTCAGAGGTCAAAACAACTTACAAAATCCTGAACTTTTGTTGACATTGGTTTTCATTCTCATGGCAAGCGATGGAAGGTAGTAATGCCCTGTTTCTGCCAAACATGCCTAAGTATAGTATTGCTATCTTATTATGGTCAGGCAAGTGCTGTTGCTCCAGTAGTGTAGCTCTGCCTTGTGTATCATTACGACAGTGGAGATAGCTTTTGCCAGTGAAGGTAATTGCACTGCTGAGACATAAATATAGCACATCCCACACCAAGAACAGACAAAGCCTTTTGTTTTCTTCCCAGAAACGTGGCTCAGAAGGTGATTCATGTTTTGGAAGCAAATGCCTGTCACTATATCATTCTCAAATAACAGCGGCTGAGTTGAAAATGCACAGAAGTGAGGACAAAGAGGAGACAGGAGAGTACAAAGTGAAAATGACAGGAAGCGACTTTGAACTGGATCAACATGCAGGGTGCTGGTAAACAAATGTTGTGTTACTCCAAAAACAGGATAGAAAAGCAGCCAGGAGAAAAATACAGGCAGCCTAATTGCTTTCTCTCAGAAGATTATTTTCAGGTTGGACTAACAAAGAACAAGCAAATAATCTTAGTTGGCTTTTAGCAGATTAAGATATGGTAGAGAAAGGCCACACTATGACATAGTGTAACCTTTACCATATCTTTCCCCCCATTAAATTCAAAACAAATCCAGACTGGCTCAGCACTTATTTAAAAAATACACACTGCTAGCTATTACATGGCTTTTTGGAAATGCTACCGAACATGACCAGCATTATATAGAAGTCAATTCAAATTGAGCGTTGTTAGCTACATCCTCTTTTGCTTTCAGGTGGTACTGTTGAAAATATCTAACCAGAGTTTTAAAATGTCACCTTCGTGCCCTCTAGCTAAGCAAGTTTGTTTTGTATCCTGCCTCTAGATATATACTCACTCTGTGTCTCTTGAGATAAAGCTGTACCATTTGTGTCACACTCTGCAGTTTGGCTCTCCTATCAGTTAATGGATATAGGTTACACCCAGCCCAGATTAGTACAGGAAAAAAAAGATGCGACTGTTGTAAAGTCCATAAACTTTTCCTAATCACTCAGGTGTAAGGTATGTTGGTAGTGACCATGGATACCTTGTTTAACCATATCATTTCCTCTGTGACAGAAAGAGGAAAAATAAAGTTTTCACCTTTCCAAGGTGTTCCATCGAGCGTCTTCCCTCCATACAAGCATCAGGAGCCCTCAAGAGGGGGCATGGCTGTGGGGGGGCAGTCAATGGACAGGAATATAGGTTAGCAAGTAAGTAGGGAGGTATGAGGTGGGTGCAGGTCAGGTGTCAGAGGTGAACAAAAGCTTTGTAAGCCCCACACAGAGCAAGGGAAATGCCTCCTGGTGACACTTACTGGCGTCCAGGCGATGCGTGTACTCATTTTTACAGGCAGTGCCTCAGGCTTCAATTTGTTTGTCTAACAATGTTGTCTTACAGATGTTTGTCTAGTCAAGTCTCCGTGCTTTTCAATTTTGTCTTCCTCGTAGAAGTAGGATGTAACCCTCACCCTCCTTTGTCCAATTATTAAAAAAAAAAAAAAATGTTTGCAATGCATTCTATTACACTGAGAGTCTGGTGGAAAGAAAAACAACCCTAACACCTGCATGAACAACAGCATTTAAAAGCTTTCACTGCACTAGGCCTGTCATCTCCTTCTCTCTGTGGCTTTACTGGATCAAAGGAAAACAGCAGAAGTGTTATACTAAGAAAACCTTTTGCGGCTACAATCATGCTCTAAAAGCACACAAAGACACAAGCAGAAATGTATGCTCAAAGTAGAGCTTGGCAAAATGGAAAAACATCTTACCACAATATACTTTTTAATATCATTTGATATTTCACGATATAAACACATCAATATTTCTCTTAAGCTTAAAGGTTCCCATTTACTCTGAAATTTAATGTAAAGTGAGGAATGTAGCACACGTTCTGCAAATGAATTTAGATAAATAAAACGGGTATATATTAAATACAATCTTAATACTTACAGGTTTTACAGGAGAACAGATAAATTATTTGATCAGTTCATTAAATAACAGAATCTACCTTTATGATGTGTCTTTTTTTTGTAGAGCTCAAAATAGGTTGAATTGCTGGCAAACAAACCCAGTCTTCTTTGGTAACACTGCCGTTTGAGGTTCCATTAGGATTTTCTGTCATAATGTTCTCATTTGACTGGCTCTAACTTCACGCACATGGCTCCAGTCACGAAAATATTACCACACGTGCCTCTCCCTGCTTGTCTTACACTGTGTGCATCAACCTAACATGATTGTAAAAACTCAGAAAAATATATTTTCATTTTGAAGGTACACTTTTACGCATCAGAGTGTCATTGTGCCTTTAGGAGTAAGAGTGTCAGCCCGAAGCAGCTGCAGTTTCTGTCATGGAGGAAATATTTCCCTTTCTGACCACGGTCTATAATCTAAGCAGGAAATCTAACACAAGCACAAGTCTTGTTACACTTCAGGCAAAGATTATCATCATATTATCAGCTTATGAACATTTAACTTTCTCCACTGTGACCAGTCTGTATCTCTGTGTGAGTTAGCCCCGCCCCTTGCACAGAGAGACAACAACACCTCAGGATTCTGAGCGGCAAAAATCTGTCGTACAAACAGCTCCATTGACGTCAGCGCTTTGCAAATAACTGTTTGTGTTTGTGCCGAAAAGCATATTCCATATAACATAAAAGAACTCCATCAGTTCTTTTTAGGGACCAACAAACAGTGTAATTTGGCTGATGGAAAAAAAACTGATGCTTCCATACAAGAGCATTGAACAGCAATGGATAGAATGTGTCCTATAGATGATTCCATCTGCTTTGGCAGATCGTCAACACCAAACCTTTCACAATCTAGTATCGTCATATCGCTCACCCCTACTCACAACTAAATGTCACAAGGCAATTCATGCAATGAAAGACTGACCAATCACATGTCAGTTCAGACAGGGAATGGGCATTCGTATAGGCTGTTCCAGCACACCCACTGAGCATGATTGCTATCCCAGTAACACCTGCCTACACTTCGTCTAAATGAAAGTCAGACAATTAACTTGATTTAACATGCGTCTGAAAAATAAAGTCAACAAAACAGGCATAGGCGGAGAGTTTCCAAGACAGACAAGTTGCCTCTGGGCATCTGTTGAATAAGAGAGTGTTTGTTGATGCTCATTATATTATAGAAGCTCAGGACAATAACAAAACCAGAGTATTTTAATAACCTGCAGATAAGACATGACGACGACGACTTGTTTTTCCAGCACTCCTGTCTACTGCATCTTGAAGCAGAGGACATGGGCACAACTGATTTACCAGATCTCAAGTAGACACTTAAAGAACTGTTGAATTTTAAAAAGGCTGATGAGACTGCCATCTCAATCTTTATGCGGATGGTAGGGGGTTTGAGTGTGTACTGGAGTAGCCATGCACATGGCACTGAATTAATGACATTGTGCGTGCGTGTGTGACGGGGGGTGGGTAAGTGGGTGGATATACCAGATTACTAATTTGGGTTTAGACAAAGACCATATGTGTGCATATGTGTATCTCTCCCACATATCTCCCACATTATTCTCCTTAATGTCAGAGTAAAGCCCTATCAGCAGGAATGTCAGGACTGTCGGGTCAGCAGCAGTGACATCATGGTAGACCTACAGAAGCAACAACAAGGCCTCAGCACTAGTTTCGTCCTGGTTACATCAGCTAGACAATGCTAGAGTATGGATCAATGACACCCACTCCAGCCCTGCTTCCGCCTCACATAATGATTCTTCCAACACTCAATTTCCGACAAGCAACTGATACGTCTAGAACACCATAGTCACAAAATGTTTTAATTTCCATAGAAAACAAACATGAAGCCTTAAATCAAACCTTCTCTACACTTAAGATGGTGAATGATGATGCAACATGTTGAATTACATTGATCATCTAAAGCATCAGAGGTCAGAGTCAACCATCAGTTCAGTTCTTCAGGTTGACGGAAAGAGTGGCAAGCCATAGAAATCTGTGCAACTTTGACAAGGGTTAAATTAAGATGGCTTAACAACTGGTCAGAGCTTTTCAAAATAGCAGGTCTTATAAACCATGATTAGTACCTACCAAAGGACACAAGCAGTGAACCGGCTCAAGCATTATGGAAGCCCAAGGCTCACTGATGCATGTAGAGTGACGGCAGTCCAGTATGGTGTATAGGCACACAGAAAAATTATGGAACACAAAATGCGTCACAGCTTGCAGCGTATGGAGATGTGTTGCTGTAGACTGGACAAAGTGCATATGCTGACCTATCTAAACCCCTGAAGGCTCTAGAATGGAATGGACATACCCAGTGTCAAAAAACTGGGCCATGAAGCAAAGCAAGTAGTCAGTAGTCAAGTCAAGTATACACCTTGATTACAGTGGCATCACTCTGATGGCAGTGGATTAAGCATCCTGCTACACTGCAAAGTATGATCAAAGGTTTGAGAAACCGAACAAAATGTTCAAAGTGTCCACTTGGCTTGCAAACGGAACAGATCTCAATCTGACCGAGTATCTGTGGGATGTGCTAGAAAAATATTCCCTCCACGGAAGGCCCACCTAGCAAGAACATTGGATGTAAGATTATTGCTGACTGATACTAAAAGCAAACTTCAGAAACTTTGTCTTGTCCATGACTTAAGAGGCATGCTGATTTACGTCAGGATGAAAGATGTTAAACAGCACTGGACCATAGCCACTTACAAACAAGGTTCACCTGCCTAAGGTGGTCTAAGGTCAACAGTCAGACATTAATTGTTTGACAGGGAGAGAAAAGTCTGCAGCCTGGGGGCAGGCTAACATGGATTTGCATTTGTGTTTTTTACATTATTTTATAAGCAACAAATATATGTGAACCTAACCAGTTCAACACATACAATAACATCGTTGTTTTGGGCCATATTTGTCCATTTGTTTGTCTGTGAGCAGCATAACTTAACTTAGTTAAATAATTAACATTTGCCATTAATTAAGGCAAATAATTACCTGGGGATGCAGGTTATGACACAAGGAAATAATTATTTTAATTGTTTGTTTAAAAAAAAACATATTTTTTGGGGGGGGGGTTGGGAGAGAGCTTTCTCTAGTTCAATTTATTTCTACTTCTTGCAAACAATTCTTTGATCCATCCCTTCTCTATGTGAGGGGTCAAGTGTCAGCAAACAGATGCTAGTGTGTGTTTGTGTAAGCAAGGTGAGTGTGTATGCGCAAAGGATCCTCCAGGTCATCAGATAGAGTGCATTTGAGGAAGGGGGGGGGCAGGGAGCCAGTTTTCAGCATTACCATGGTAACCAAACACAGACATAACCACCTGGTTGGTGCAGCCCAAGAAGGGGGGCTCAGGGCGCACTTCAGGACAGTGACCATGCCAGAAAATCCGAAAAGAGTGGTTCGCTTCCCAAACACAACCCATATTGTGTTTGAGCCATGACGAGACCAGCAGAGCAGAGAGCGCACACAGCTGTTGAATCTTTCATGGAGCATAAGAACTAAGCCTACTGGACTGCTCTCATTACAGCAGAATAATAACTTCATGTTTTGTCTGTGTTATCCTTGCATGGTTTCAAACACAGATAGCCCTGTTGTTATGATTGGACACCATAACAAATATGTCTCAGACAAAGACACACACTTAAATTAATACACAGCAAAGTACATGGTCATAATACTGAAAAGTAAAAGCTGGATCATAATAAGCCTAACTTATTGTCTAAGTGCATATCCAGCATTTTTATAAACATGTCAAATGACGTTATCATAGTGACTAATACACCGGATATTAGCCTCTATCAAATAAACAGTGACTCACTTGGGTTTAAATTAAACAATTAGTCATTAATCAATGACAGAGCTAAGATGACGTTTGTAGGATCAAAAACAAGTTAAGCAATGTGGTGAATGAAAGTTAAAAAAAAAACAAAAGTGAACACTGACATTAAAACATTTTGTGTTACTCACCTGTTGCAGTCAAAAAGGTATCTGTGGTTGCCTGATGTAAAAGAGGGCGGCGTAATGGAGGAAGAGTGAGACAATCCTGTCTCCTGTTCACTGGGCTACCTGATCCACCACAGCCTGTGGAAGAGACAGCGACTGAGTGAGACAGACTCAGAGCAATGCCAAAGGGGAGGGTTGGCCCGGGCGAGAAGGGGAGGTGGCGGGGTGGTGTTCTGTAGCTGAAGAGAAAAGTGAAGTGGTGCCGCCATTCCCCATCACCCGGGAAACCAACGCTCTTTCAAAGACAATCGGCCAATGGCAAACACCGGCAATTGTGTTCAGACAAAAAGTCACATGACTGCTCAAACACCACTCCCTGTGCACTGACTAGAGTGAGAGGGGAAAAAAAAAACAAGGTTCAGCGTGGGGGGTGTGGGGGGTGTTGGGCCTGAAGGCTGAGGGCAAGTAAGTACACAGTGAGAAACAGAAAGGAGGGAAAAGGAGTAGAATTGAAATAGACAGAGGCTGGAATTTTGAACTGAGTTGTAGAAGAAAAAACTGATCCGTTTGTATCATTCCTATAATTTACATACAGTTCCATCTCCACCTGAGCGTCCTCATAACCCCAACCATAGAATTATCATTGCTTATTTATTCATCATAACCATGTTGATAAGCAAATGTATTTCTAAAATGACCCCTCAAATTTTCTTACTTCAATATAACCTGCTGCTCTATTGGTTTGTTTTCTTATTATACTTATTAATATCAACAACCAGTTGCATGTTACATCAACGTGTAAATATAAAGGTTAGAATAAGCTTATAATAGGACATCACAGTCAGTGGTGAATTTTAAAAGCACACAATCTTTCACAATGTTGGAGTACTGAACAGATCCAGCCCAGACCCAGAGATTCCTCAAGTTCTTCAGTTGTCCTTTATGATCAAAATGGAACTACCCACTGTTTTTCAAATGGCTATAGCAGCTTAAGATGTATGAGATGCTGATTCTAATTCCAAACAATTTATATTCACCCCAAAAATATACCCCATGCACAATGGAGTGCAGACACCAATGAAGCCAGAACTCTACATCATCTACATAAGTCAGCCATGCAGAAATTATTCATTATGACATCCACAGACCCTGAAAAATGCATTGGCATACATACAATTTGGCCATTTTCACTATCTATACCACATTCATCTTGCTGTGCCAAAATCATACTACAAGCCTCAGGCTTAAGAGTCTCAATTTGAGAATCTCAAACCTGCACAGTGTTGTTAATAAAGAAATAAGGTTTACCTTACATCCTATAGCAAAGGCAAAAAATATATTGTAACTATTAATACAAATGAATGCTTTAATCATATCAAACTATCTGTCAATGTGAAGTGTATCATGTTTTTACTATGCACACTGGCATCTGCCCAGGGCTGTAAAGCAAACAGCAGTGAGGTTCTCTGCATGAATTCTGCAACAGAACATGGAAGACACTACAGTCTGTGAATGTTTGGCAGCAGGTTTAATACCCAGACTGAAAGCACACACCTATCACTTTCTCAGCAATGCACTTTACACTTGAACACAATCATCCGTCTTGTAATACATCGCCTCCGCGCCAGACAATTACGCTACTTCAGCTACAGCAGTCTATCTCATTTTCAGAAAAGCAGTTACCATGTACAAAGTGGCTCGATTACCTCTCTCCACTGTGTGAATGTGACAGGGCACTGTAGATGATGAGCCACAACAAGAGAAGTGACAGATGTGGACAGTATTTTCAAAGATTCCAAATAATAATAGTAATAAAAAAAGAAAATCTTAACCAATTCCCACTGGTCAAAAAACATGTTTGAACATTTAATGTGTTTAATTAGAATTCACTCCCAGATCAAATGACTCTAAACTAATTCTTTTTATCAGCTTCAGCTCTGAGCGTCATTAGCGGGAACGTAAGACACCGGTGAAAACACTCATTTGTCCTTCGTCTGCTCTATTTTGCCAGCAACATTATTTCCAACACAACGCTACACATTAGCATTAATGTTTGTAGTGATCTTTTTAAAACGGAGGACAGGGCTGAATATTATCTATTAGATTTAATTTGTCCATTGTCCAGTTTATTTATTAATTACAGTTTTTTGTTTTGTTCTATAAAACAATGAATTTGCAAATCTCAAACAGCTTTGTCCACTCAACTGCTGCTATGAGATCTATTGGGGGTATTTTTACACTTGCGTGATGTTAAAAGTGCATGTTAAAATGATAGGGAACTATCACAGACAAGTTCCTAACAGACAACAAAGTAATCGAAAGGGCGATGGACGGTGATGGCACTGCGATGATTTAGTGTCTGCAACATGAACGCTGGTAACGGGGGTGTGTGTAATTCTCAGCTGGTAGACGAGCAGCTGGACAGATGAGTCACCATGTCCACATTTCATAGTGTGCTGGGGCTGAGAGAGCAACTAAAAACAATCCTATAAACTTTCCCCCCTCTGACTTTTCAATTTATTTGAGCATTGTGAACAGAGTGTACCACTAATTTATCAAAGGAAAACACTGGAGGCGAAATACTAAATCGATTTCGGCTGCATCACAAAGTGCGCTGTATATCCATTCACAGAATCAGAACTATTTGGCTGTTTAAATTAAATTTTGCCCTTATGTATCATCTTCATACGAGTTCTGCATAATGAACAGTGAGAATGGAGAGACTGAGAAGTAGACAAATTGTGCCACATTCTCATACTGTTTCGGTAGTGAACACACAGAACATTAACTTCTAACAATAAAAACCAGCAATGATTACTCCAGAAACTAATCAAGGCATACCACAATACACATAATGACTTCTGTATTTTAAAACGCAACTGTTGATGAGCAATTCACGTTTGGTTAGTGCATGAAATAGAAAAGATAAAGAAAAGGGAAGAAAACAATGCTGTATTCAAATACAGGGAACTAAGAATAGGAAGAAGAGAAAAATACATGTTCTCTCAGGTTAAACAAGAAAAAAACTGGAAGGTAGACAAACTGTTTGACATACATTCTTTCTGTACATGTTTAATGTTTAATCAAACATTAAACAAAACATTTTGTCTGGGGTGTTTTATGAGCAAATTTGTAAATAATCAGGTTAGTCAGCATTTTGGTGAGATGTTGACAACAAAAAGACATATGTAAGACATGTAATATATATATATACAGTATATATACACAGAGAGAGCCTTTCCTAACATAAAAAGCCTCATTCCTCCTCACACAAACGTCTTGACCAGAGAAGAAGTAAAATTAGGGTCTGCAGTGGAAATGCATTAGACAGAAATGTGAAATATACAGGGTTAAAAGCAGAGAGGAAGTTGATAAACACTGCAATGTGGATACTTTTCTTCCAGACAATCGCAATTTCATTGAGGTTTGCTCATGCTCTCTTTTTCTCTGATACACTTTGTTGGTGGATATTAAACGTGTAAAATGTTTTTAAGGTCTGTTATTGTTACCTTTGTGTCTCCTCTTATCATGTGATGACTCTCAGTGGAAAAGACATTTCACTGTATATATATATATGTTTATACGTGAACACACTCTCACTCTCCGGCTGTTGCTGACACACTAAAATCGGTGCTATGTTTAAAAAAAATAAAAAATAAATTAAACAGGCAATGGGGAAGTTTTGTTTTACTGTATGTGCATTAACAGTGTATAAGTACATCTCTGTTTTTCATATTTCAGAGAATATGGCAGACCTTGTGCACTGTTCGGACTTGAGACTGCAGTAACCATTTTTACAGCTAGTGGTCGCTGCTGTGCATATTTAACATCACCATTAAATCTAAAGTATCTTGCAGTGATTTAAAAGTCAATTCATTGTGGTTTTGTGGACCAAAATATTAACTTTCTGGACCTCTCTGAATATTATTTGAATACAATGAACTACACTTTCGTTGATATTCGTGTCATTAACAACTAACACGAACGGTTATTGACTGTAGTTTAGCGGTGTTGTGTTCACGCTAGCACAAGATAAACTACTTGCTGTTCAGGTTAAATTCGTCTACAACTATAAATAGTTCTGGTAGTCAAACGAACCAAGACACTTAAACCCAATGACACGTAGCCCATAACTTTATCTGAAAGTAATGTGAACGAGTGGGGAAAGTTTTTTTTTTAATCCGTGTTCATCTTTGTTAGCCTGACATCAGCGTGCAGGTGCAGCGCTCACAGCTCACTTTATTCCACCTGTTGCAGCCACCGTCAAAGTACAAAACAGTTAACTTACACTAGAGTTTTATAGAAAAGAGGTTAAAACAACTTACATGAGATTAGTTAGTCGATACGACCGAGGGCTTCAGCCTCTGGTCTGACAGTCCACTTGGTCAAAAATCCGCTTTTGTCAAGAAAGCCCCACGCCGGAAATAGCAATAATACTATTTCCGGTCAGCACTTTCAAATTAAAGGTGTCAACGCTCGTAAGGATATGATGTTTTTGTTTTCAAGTCAGTTTATGTGATTTTAAACAAAATAGAAGAGAGTTTCTCAGATACTTCTTTTGAATTAGGTCCTCATCTGTTTTGATAAACGATTGAATCTGACTCTAAAGTATGAGGAGGTACTCTTGGGTAGATGGTAGTAAGGCATGGGACAATATCAAAAAAATTCTTGTCATGATTATACTCAAACAAAATAAGAAGGATTCACAAAGATATTAGGATAATTGCAAAAATATCCTAATATTTGTGCAACATCTGCATACTCATATTTGTAAGCATACAGAAAATTAAAACCTGTTCTGAAACAAATATTAAGGAAGCAGTGTTAATAATGTTACATGAGGTCATGACGGCCCTAAGACAGGCTTCCCCTAACTTAAAATTAAAATAAATCATGAACTCAACTGAACTTTATTTATAAAGCGCTTTAAGCAGCCATAGCTGGAACAAAGTGCTGTACATGAAAAGAAATAGAACATGACACATACAAGCATGGGAGACAACATACAAACAATAATAATGAAGACTGTATGTTGGTGAGCTCAGTGATAGAAAACAGAAAATGTCCTTTTTTGGTTTTTAACGTGATGCGCTTGTCCTGCCCCTAATGGCAGCAGATAAAGTACAGCAATAGATTATTATTGATTGGTAACGACTTCTAAACACACATCTGAGAATACTGCACAGATGCATTGCATTCCACCTTTAAAATATACATGCTGTTGCATGTGAGTGAGCGACTGCGTGATGAGGAGGAAGTGCTTAAATCAAAAGGGGAAATTGTGTCTGTAATAACATTTTCATTGCCTAAAAGAGTCAAGTAGTTATGTTTAACAAAAGGAAAGGAAATGTGCAACCAGCCACTTTTGTTTTTGTGGCCCAAATGTTGCTTTAAAATCAAAAATGTATGAGTGGCATGACATGTGACTTTGAGCACAGGAATATAAACACTGACCCACCACAGGCGTTTCTGACAAAGCAGAAACCTACAACAGCTGTTCGTGGCTTTCTTCTGCAGGAATAGGTTATTGAACAGACTCTGTTAAGACTGGAGCGTTTTCTAAAACTCGTGCCAAGAAACTATTGTTAAAAATTGATGATGTACGCAATAAAAGAAGGCCAGAAAACAGGCGTCTATTGTAGTCCTGATGCATTTCTTTTCTTCTCTTCTTTTGAAGAACAGGTTATCCCCAGAGCCTCTGCTCATAGTCACTGAACACATGACCTTGAAACAGAATGAGCAGCAAATGCAGTATTAGCTCTGCTATATTGATTTCAGCATTGCAAAACAATGAGAGAGAGGAAAGTCACGGTTGTAAATGCTGAAATAACCTTTCTCTGTGGCGTGAAGTCGCTTTTTTAAAACCTCCATTTGATATCTTAGATTTCAAACACAATTCCAACCACTTAAATCTACATTTTCCATGAAGTGTTTAATGTGTTTACCCTACTTTCATTGTCATGACAACAAAGACCGCAACAGAATTCCTCCTACAGGGGAAGAGTACCTGTTACCTACAACAACCCTGGTATAACAGGAGATGTATAAACACAGGAACAGTTGCTATATCCATTAAAATGATTATCTTTTCACGCTGGTCTAATAATTCCATGTCATAAAGATGATTGAAGATAATTTCACTTTGTTCAGGGAGCTTTAATGTAGTGAAGTAATTACAAATAAGGTGCCTTTTGTATATCATTAAGGACTGCGTGTCTGTCTTTGATTATGAAGGTGTCGACAGAAAATGAGTTATCTTGGAGTGAATGGAATGTTCCTTCCGGCAGGAACCTGTGGTCTCAGGTGGACTGTACAAACAGCTTCTGCTGGGCTTGTCTGAACTCATACGGCAGATAATTGCAGGTACAGTATTGGATGGGAAAAAATGGGACCTATGTTAAGTCAATATTAAGATTAGCCTTGCCAGTGTTTTTGCCCGTGTTTGTCTGGTTGTCTGAGTCCTATAATTAAAAAAGTCAAAGACAGGTTTGGATGAAATTTCCAGTGCTTTAGAAATCAATTATTAGAATAGTATTGACACGGGGAAACCGAGTGGCCTTGGCAGATGGGATATAAAATTATTTCTTACAAATCTGTTGTGTTTGAGCATGGAAAAATCTAAAACATGGAGGACAGTGGCTCCCCAGGACTGAGAGGAGTGAGAAGCCCTGATATATTCAATCCAACTTTATTTGTAAAGCACTTTAAAACAACCATATCTTACACAATTGTACAATTGTCCTTCTGCATGCCATGTCTTCGACTCCTTGGGTTGTGTCTTTGTAGGAATGTCGCTGCGATCCAACTGACTTGATCATGAATTCAACTCAAATATCAGTTGGTATTGGACCAAAATATTCACGTTCGGTTGGTGTCGTGGTTAGCACTCTCACTTTTGCAGCAAGAAAACATGGGTTAGAGCAAGGGCCTTTCTTGCAAGGAGTGTGCGTGGGTTTTCTCCGTGTTCTCTGGCTTCCTCCCACAGTCCAAAAACATGCAGACTTGGGGATTAGGTGAATTGGTCACTCTAAATTGACCGTAGGTGTGAGAGTGTGAGGGAATGGTTGTTTGTCTCTATATGTGTGGCCCTGTGATGGACTGGCGAACTGTCCAGGGTGTACCCCGCCTGTCGCTCTATGTCAGCTGGGATTGGCACCAGCGCCCCCCGTGACCCTCAGGTGGAGGATAAAGTGGATAGATCGGTTGGTATTAGTTTTCATTGTACACAAAGCAAATACTGACACTTTTCACATGTTTGTTTTGTCAGTGTGTATTCTATTTAGAATTCGGCCGATTAATCGATTGGTACAATAATGGCAATTTTTTTAAGAATTAGCATTAGGAATTAGCAATATATATTAATTTGCCAAATGTGTCATATTCATTTTTCTTCTCAGAAACTCTGATGACCTATTTCATGTATTTAATATTCAGTATTTATATACATGTTGTTTTCAAATGTTCTTGCAGATTCACGTGTCGTTTGTTTTTGTAAAACTGTCATGTTTTATCAGATGGAAAGAGGAACAAAAACATATTGAGCAAAAACTATTGGCATCATATACTGGCTTCTGAAGATCATTATTGACCTATAACACCAAATGTATTTTTGCTTTAATGATTTAAAAAAAAAAAAATTGCTCAAGCTCTACAGTTTAGGTGCATGGCCTTTAAAGGACACCATGTCTTCTTGTTCTTGTTTGGCAATCCATTTTTCATCATTTATTACAATTACTAATCTGTGATTAGCAGATAAAAGCACTCTTGGTCTGTAACATCTGGTAATTATAGGACTGTTCAGAAAGAGTAGGTGGACACACCATTCCACAAAATACCTCGCTTATTCTTTTCCATTCTCCCCCGAGGTGTAATAGCACCACTAGGATGGGCGTGGGGCTGAAAACACCTGACAGGGAGTGAGGGAGAGAAACAATCCCACAAGTGGAGCAGCTGTGCTGGGAAGATGTTTCGAAGGTGGTCCGTTTATGCACGATGACAGGAGCTACTGAGGAATAACACCTTACATAAGAGCTGTCTCATGGTTAATGGGTGGGTGTTTGCTCTTACATGTATACACACACACACAGATAGCACATTCCTATGTCTAACATGTGTACACATCTTAATCCAATCCTGTGGACAGCTGTCACTGAACCACATAGGAGAAGAAGAAGGAGTATTAGCAGCACTGTTATGATTTGATGACGCCCTGTGCTTTATTACTACTTTGACTCATGTATTTATGTCCTGTTGCTGTGAACAGATGGGATAGATGACGGGGCGTGTGTGTGTGTGTGTGTGTGTGTGTGTGTGTGTGTGTGTGTGTGTTCACATCAGGCAAGCAAAGGTCCCCCTGAAATAAATGTCCATGTAAAAAAAAAAAAAAATCAATGTGACGCCTTCAAAAACAAATGACTACTCTCAGCATTTTATAACCCAAAGAAGTATTAAGGTGTTAAAAGTTACTGCCCATCGGTGCCTCAGTACTGCTCATCTTAAGTGCGTCTCAGGACAAAATCAGCCTGAGGTTTGTCCTTCGCACAACAATGGACGAAGTTGTTTCCATCTCCTTCTGGGAAACAACAGGAATTGTCACAGTTTGAACATATAAAGTCTAAGTTTGTGTTTGTTCCGGTCCATTACTCCTGTTATGCATTGCTTACTGCCATGAATACCAAATATTCTCCTGTACTAACTCTGTGCAGAGCCAAAGCTTGCACAGCAGTTTATGTGCATTTTGAGAATGGAGGGAGAAAAAAATAATGAAAAGAAAGCATGCAGTGTTTCATGGAGGTGAATTTGAGGTATTGTTTGCTCAAGGAAGTGGAAGTGATTGATAGTTTTTTTTATTTAATGTTTAGAAATAGCGCCATCCAGTGGCAAAATGGCGTAATTACATTATGAATATCAGGACAATCAGTGTCAATAGAGCAAATCATGACAGTTTGTTTTGGGTCACAAGTCTTAAAAAAGAACCACAAAAGTCTAAATTAGTCTTTTTTTATTATTATTGGGAAAATATAAAGTAGCACTTGAGTTGTAATGATGAAAACACTTCAACCTGAGAAATAAAAATGTGAGGTTTTCATTTAATTTCACATTAATTTTTATATAAAAGCCAACTGAGTTAGCAATTATTTCCTTCATGTTATTTACACAGTGACAGTAGTGATGTAGAATGCTGGTGTGTCAGTCAGAGTCCCATCTCTTCTGAAATGGTGTCCATGTTTTTAAAAGTATGGAGCAGACTCGTATTAATTCATGCTCATCACTGGTGTCAGTCAGTCTTTGTGTAAGGTTCCTCTGCAGGGCTGGAGGACATGGTGCTGCTGATGTTTCTGTAGAGCCGCCCTCGCTGTGTGAGGACGATTTATCGCCGGTCTGTCCAGGAGTTTGGACATTTGAGGTGTGTGACGTTGCTTGCTGCCAGACTGTGTATAGGATAATTCCATCCCCATGCTGAAAGACAGGGAACATCTGCTTAGTACCACTGTGTTTAATTCAAACTCTTACACAATGCTGAATTGCAGTCACGTTACACTTTACTTCACAAGTACTTTACAAGTTCAAATTCAAAAAGTTAAAGAATTCAAATGAAAAAAATAGAGTTTTAAGCAGGGATTTGGTATAATTCAAGTCCCAATTTAGTTCAGAATTTACTGTTTAAATTAGTTTAAAAAATGTATGCAGCACAACCACTTTAGACAACATGAAATACATGGCTAAGATAGACATATAAAAACATGGCATCGAATAACACATTCAGTGACCTTTTCGATTTGTTGAACTACATTTCAAAATGAAATTGTGCTTATTTCCACAGTTTAACTTCAAATTAAAGGCACAGTGTGTAATATTGTAATATGTATTGCCTGAAATTGAAACCTTAAATTAAAGCTACCCATAAGTGTACAAAGTGTTTGTTTTTCGTAGCTGTAGTATAAACCTTTTATATAACTTTAACCCGGGGCTTACTTAGGCAGCCATCTTGTGCAGCTGTGTTCCTACAGCAAGCTGTATAAGTCAAGTCAGCAAGAGTGTTTTGCATTTTGAAGAGGGATCTTACTACTGAAAAAAAAAATAAACCTGCCAACAAGAAGTCGGTGAATAAACCAGTAAAGAAGAGTGCCTGATTAAAATGTCTGTATCTATAGAATCCTCCTCTTGTCTGGTAAGTGAGGGCCACCATGGCTCCCAGATGTGTTTGGTGAAGGGAGGGCAAAACAGGGGAAGTTTCAATTTGTTGAATTCTGTAATCTCACCATTAGATGGCAGTAGATATAACACACTGAGTCTTGAACCCAGTCATTTTAGAGCAACAAAATCCAATTTATAAAACTTGAATGGTCCCAGGGGAGCATTTCAAAGGCAAAGTGGTTGTCACTGTCATTGTCACTCCCACATTCCAAACAAATTTAGGTCAAACTGTCGACTGCCCGAGTGTGAATATGAGTGTGAGTGGTGTGTGTGTGTGTGTCAGTCCCGTGAAAACTGCCTCTCACCCAGAGTCAGCAGAGATTGGTGTGGCTAATTAACGAATATTAACACAAGCTTTGTTGACGCCATACCATGAATCCGCTTGTCCTGCTCTGGCTGGTGGCACATGGGGTATGTGTACAGCTCCAGGTAACACAGGCACATTTGTCCTGGTCACAGGCTGGACCTTTGGGGATGTCACGTCTGTGTCTCCAGCTGTTGCACCTGTCCCTTGGGAGCATCTCACTCTGCTGGAATGAGATAAATGTTCTGCATTGGCCTGGCTGACTCGAAGCCTACGTGCACGTATCCCTTGTGGTTTCCGAATACCAGGAGCTGCTGCAGCACTGACAGGGGGACACGGAGACATCGTGGCGTCTGGGGACAGGGACAGTTGTGCCACATCGGGGGAAAAGGCTTCTCTGTGAGACAGGTCTGAAAACAGAATTATTACAAAAGAGTCAGATGCTGTCATGGTTTGTTATCACTGGGATATACGTTATTTTTTCTTAACGTTACAATGGAAAGACAATCATCTGATTCCGAGGAACTCTCTCTCTTGGAACCATGTGAAATTCCACTTGTCTTCACTTGTAATTTAAGAAGTCAGCCATATTTTCATCTTGGATCAGTAAAGCAATTTAAAATCACACATGTTCTCCCTCATATTTATATTTTTCACTCATACTTATTCCCTTGAATATCTGTTTTTTCCATCTTGTACGTGCATGTACATATAGTATTTATATTTGCTGTTTTTCCTCTTATGTGCAATAAAAAGATAAACTTTTAAAAAGTCTAATTTTGTGAGCAACAGTAACCTCATTCATTCAGTGAGCATTCACCTGGGGAAAGAGACTGAAATGAGAAATCTGGCGCCGTATCAAGGCGCTTATCCTCTCCATCACTACTGTCATTCCTCCTACCACCAGAAACTTCATCATCATCATCATCATCATCGTCTACTTCCTCTGCTTCATCACCGTGCTGAATAGTCAGGACCTGAGGTCGTCTTTCTGCCTCTATGGCCTGGAGACGCCTGAAAAACACAGGAGGAGAGACATTTGTTGTAAAAAAAAAAAGGTCTGTCATTGCACGACAGAAGTTAAGAATGAGCTTTTACATAATTTAGTGCATAACGTAACGAAGCAGACAGAGAGAAATAGAGCTGCATAAGTAATAAATACCTGCTGTGTTTCTCCCTCCAAGCTCTAAGCTCAGCAATCACATCGCCACGTTCTACAGCATTCAGCTCCTCAAGGTCATATGTGTGCTCTGGAACGTGGATGGGCAGGTCACGCGGGGTGAAAGTAGACCGAGTGGGTGCAGTCTGTGGGACAGAGGAGAGGGCGAAAACATGAGAGTGACAGAAGAAGCTGGGAAACAATAGACGAGAGGCCTAAGAGATAGGAATATCAATTAGAGATATACCATAATTAAAAGGACAACTTTTAGTGTTTTTTTAGTTGTTGTTGCTGATGTTATTCTGCCTCTGTTTAGTCTTCAATCAGACTTGACAGAGGTTTTATTTCATTTACCTGTTTATAAAGCAGCCATGCAGGGGTAGGTGTGGGTAAGAAGTGGTTATCCCTTTAAAGCGCGGGCACTTCTTCTACTAATACTTCATCTTATCTTCCTCTGTCTGTCTTCACTTCCTGTGTGCAGTGTAGGAATGTCGACACAAGATCGAACCAACTCTTATACCGGGGAAACACAGAGTCATGTGGAGCTGATGGTTTGAACTCAGGGATATTTGTATGTATTTAACCCTTTAACACCTAAGCCTCGAAATGACCACCTGGACTTTGGACTGGTAAATATCCTTTTGCCCATTTTTTTCAGAATAACTTTCAATATCTGGCAGTTATTTACAATTTACTACATGTTAAAATGGTGTATTAACAATTTTAAATGAAGAAAAACAAAACGTTTTATTTTGAAAAAACACTGTAGTTGTACACAAGCTCCAGCTTTTGTGTAAAAGTTGGCATTTGAACAGTATAAAACATATTTAAAATTTGTTTGAGTCTTTGTCTCAATGTCCAGAAACAAGCCAAGAAATGTAAACAATGTACAGGTGTTTTTCCAACTCTCTCCTCTCTGGTGTCTAAGACACTGATTCACCAACTTCCTGCAACAGCACAAGTGAAATTACCGCAATAACCACATGTTGGCTTTGACATGCAACTTCTCAGCTGAAACCGCTGGAAGCACAAATCGTCATGCAATTACAGTAATACGAAGTGTGAGTAACGTGTCGTCTGCGATACACTCGGTGTTAAAAGATTAAGAGTTTTTGTAAATTGATTATACACTGACACATTATTATATATTACTGGTAGTATGTCAATTTTATGCCCAGAAAAAACCCCTCCGTGGACCTTTAAGGGTAAGACAGAGGACAAAAGCAAACCTAACTGGGGCTAAGTAAACAGGCGGGAGGGAAATGAAAGGTGAAGACAGTGTCAGCAGCAGTGTGTAGTGTATATGTCAACGTGACAGATCACATGGCGTTGGCAGTGAGGGTTCCATCTGCCGTGTCCCTCTGACACTGCAGCACCCTTCACACTTCTCCAGTCCCTGTGTCCTCCCACCTCCACGCCTGTCCTCTCAGGTTCCTGTCCTCCTGCTAATAATTAGCTCCTTCTGTTTGTACTGACAAGACATGCATGACAGATGAGCTGCTAACGTTGAACAGTGATAATGGCCTGTCAAAGCCCATAGAACACGTTCTATTCAATGGTCACAAAATGCCCCGCTGTCAAGGATGCTGAAATGATGGATTGGTCCAGAATAATTAACAGAGAATCTGCCTTTTCTTATAATATGTTCAGTTTTGTTGCTCAAACACACGACACCTACCCTCAACTTCTCGCGCTTGGCTCGAATGGCCTGGACTGGGTTTCCACAGAACAGGATCTTACCAGCGCCTTCAAAAATCAACACATGAGAGTGGGAAATTAGTAAATCAGAGTAACTTATGACAAATTATTCCTTGTCGTGTTAGCACAAAAGGGTGATGTTCATCAAGGGAAAAAACAAACAACAAATAAAACATAGAAGTGGTTTTCATGGGTGAGTAGTTTTTCCCACCACAGATAAGGTTATTTTAAGAACTTCAGCAGCAGCAGCAACTGAGCTCATAAAAGTTAAGACACTGGCTGGTAGTAAAGTAAACATCACTGTGGAGTGTCTAACCATGTGTCAAGGTGCTGCGTTCTGCTTCCACTGTTGATAGATCTGAGTCTGCAGAACCAGGTCTAGATCCAAGAGGGGAGAGTACACCAGGTCTTGTAGCAGACATAGGTCTGGAGCCAGTGTTGGGTCTGGAAGAGATCGGCCAGACACAGGAGAAGCTGGAGGCAGGGCGCCGCGCTGAGCTGGGTCTGGTATCTGCTGTCTCCTCCTCTACACAGAAAAAAAAAGTGAGTGACCCATTAAATACACAACTGTGAATAACAGCCTCAACCCAAAACAATATGCACATACACAAACACACACACACACACCATCCTCAGTAGCACTCTGAGAGGAGCTGCGGTCTCTGATGACGTCTCGGAGAATGGCCCATTCCTCTCCCATGGTGCTGCGGCAGCTCAGCCCGTCCTCCTCCACCCTCACATTGTCTAGGTAATGCAGCTGAGGGAGCAACTCCCGCACCACAGCCCGATATCTGTAGTCTGTTGTCTGGGTAGAAGGGAGGGAGCATGGGAAAGAGAGAGAGGTACAGGAGGAAATGTGGAGGACAGACGGATGAAAGGGGGGAAAGAAGCAGACTGTGACTTTACTCTACACACTGGCCGATTCATAGATTCATGCAGTGCAATGGTGTGCAGTGTCATTAAATCCAAAGAGTACATTAGTAAAAGTGTGTTGTGATTCGGGGAAGAAATTTTAGTGGTGATCCAGATTCAGGATGTTAAGAAAACAACGGTTCACCTTGCAAAATGGGGGAGAGTATTAACACTGAATGGAACTGAGCAGCCTTGGCAGAGATTTGCACTCACTAGTTGAAATGATATAAAAGACTAATGTAATGAACAGACTAAGATTTATGGCTGCCTTGATCGACTGATCCACATCACGACGAGCTTGTTACTCCATTTGGCTCCAAAAAATGTAATCATTGTACTAAAATTATATTCCATTTTAGCTACAGTACTGAGTGCTAAATAATGCATAACTACATATTATACTGGAGACTACATGATGCCCAACACGATAAAGAACTAGGATAAGTTGTCAAGGAGATATCAGATGACTCTGACATCACCCTCTTGGCCCACATTAAAGGAAGCGTACAGATATTTACAGTAGATTCAACCAAACTTGTGGTATACAAGAAGGTCAAACAAAGGACGGTGCAAAATACCAGAAAATGTATAATGTGGATCATGTAAATAATCTTTATCCGTTTTTTTTTTTTTTCCACAATGATGATATTCATCTGTGAAATCTAACCTAACACTGAGCACAGAGAGAGTGAGTGAGTGAGTGAGCACAGACTATGCAGTGATGAAATTAGAGTGTGGCACTTCTGCCCTTCTCCAAACCACACAGATGCGGTGAATGAAAAAGCGAGAGAAAAGCTGGCACGAAGGAAATGAAAGAGAAAAGAGGAGGAGAATAATGGCTGAGTAAGAGGAAGTGAGCAGATGTGTGTGTGTGTGTGTGTGTGTGTGTGGTGGAGAGAGAAAGTGAGAGAAGTGGCAAGAGAGCAAATCCAAGACCCCCTCAGTCTCTACAAAGCAAAGGCCTAATGCATATTCTGCTCAGCTTCTCCCTTCATTGCCCTAGTTTCCTAATTAATGCTCGGCTGGTGGGTGTAAATAAACACATTCACATTGGCCCCAAAAAAATAAAAGCACCCAGTGTCTCCGATCCATGGAGCGTGGAAATGCAGCTCCTTCCCTATGTGTTGCTGAACCGGTCCACGGTGAGCTGGAGACACCCAATAAGTAATGTAATGCTCGAAGTAAAACAATATGTCTGTGTCATGAAGTCTCCACAGCACAGTGTGTTCCCAGTGTCCTTCCTGCCGTGTGGAACACCCAGACACAGAGTGGTACTTTTCTGATACGTTCATTTGTGCCATGAAGGCGAGCATATCGCACGCAACAAAATGAATGAAATAATCAAATATTTTGCCAAAGCAATGTTTGTTTTCTTAGTTTTTTTTCCAAATCACTATGACTGTGATCCTGTGACACAGCACTTGATATTAGTTTCCTCGGGTGGTTTAATTGGCAGATATTGAATATTATAAGTGTTTTTGTAAAAGTGTATAATCAGGAGTGTCAAACTCAAATATCCTGGAGGCCAATGAGCGTCTATTCTAGTGAAGAGGGGGCTGGACTAGAGGAAAAAAGAGGAAAAAAAAAACTGTTCAGTAGCATGGGCAATATAAGCTATTCATGATGATATTTGACAGAATTTCAAAGTAAAAGTGCTTGTTTTAATATGGAATGATATATAATTCACAATAAAAACATAAATTACGTAAATGACGTGAATAACTGTAAAACAGCTTAAATATATGAAATTTAATGTTGAGTGTAATACATTTAAAAATGCGACAATTACAGCCAAATATCTTACTGTTACTCTTATAAAAACACTTCTGAGTATTATATTCTATCGCCTCACTGATTTGGCCACACAAGCCGTGTTTAAAAGAAGAGGAGGTCGTGCGCCATGTATTCATTACAATATGATAGTAAGTTTGACATCCCTGCTTTAAAATAAATATAACAATAAATAAGCCTTTTATTATTTATCTTGTGCCTGATGCTTCAACAGTAGCCTGAATATAAATGGAAGCTTTCTATGAAAATGAAAAAAGAAAGACTCCGCGAACATAAAGTTGATTCATAAACATATTTTAAATCAACTGGACATCTTGACAAGCTTGGTGACAACAACATCATTTGCGGTGTGTGAAGGCCACTGTAGTCCCCTGTTGTGCTTGGGAAAGGCAGGAGGTGAGTGTGAGGCGTTTGATGTTTGCAATCATCAGCAGTCTCACCATTAGATGTCACTAGTTCTTACACAGTGGATCTTCACAATCACAATTCATAATCACAGATGCATATGATGTCTCCAGTTACTACTACATTCTTAGGACAAATGTTTGTCAAATTTCTCTCTCTGCTGGATCATACAGGATGACGAGAGTGTGTTACTTGTTTTTAGAGTGATCTCTTTTTGCCAGTGGACTATTGTGTAGTTTTTGCTTTTGGGCATAGAAAACATAATCAGAGGATCGCCCTACCTTAGGAGCAGTAGGGGTTGGGCGCACACACACTGGATTTCCTTCCAAGGTGAGTCTTTGGAGTTTGCTACATAAGCCCAGATACTGGACCTGGACTAAGTCATCCACATCGTTGCCTTCCAGATCTAGCAGCTGCAGATTCTCCAGCATGCCAACATGATTCAGGTCTGACACACTGTTAAAGGCCACATACAACTCCTGAAAATAGAGGAAAAGATATGATGAGACAGAGGAAAAATAGCAGACAGAAATTGTAACATACACAAACACAATAAACATTAGTAGTAGTAGTAGTAGTATATGTCTTTGTTATCTTGCAAGTGAAGTCACTATACCAAAAAGATATAAGAATATTTATAATGATAAAAATAAAATGCTGAATTCATAAATGGTCTCTCCACACCCGTGACACTTAATAATCTACAACACAATGTCTACCTTAATAGAAGAGAAATTAAAAATGCCATCTAGATCATGCAGACAACAGCGAGACATCCACAGCACCTGCAGGTGGGAGAGGGAAAGTCCCAGGTCTCTGTGAAGACACAAAACAGGGCAGACTTGATTTAGAGGTAGAGAAAAGGTTTACACAACACTGTGGATTACAACATTGACAATTTGATTGCTTGACCACAGAAGCCAGAAGCACATTTCTCATTCCCTGCTCTGCCTCCCACTTGTCCCCACAGCACAACCCTGCTCTGACCCTATCACCAGAGACTCGGTCAGTATAATCCACACCGCTGTTACACCCTCTACACTACAGCTCCCATAGCCCAGAGCAGGAAATGCTATCAGAGGCAGTGCATGTCCGGCTGGCTGTGCTCTGCTACTCTCAGGGTGGAGCAGACTGCACCCTATCTCTATGTTGTACTCTCTTATCCCTCCGCAGTCTCTTGGGGAACATTTCTCCACCTGTCCTCTTATGAAAACAATCCACACTTTGTGTCTTTTTCCATCAGGTGACACAACTTATCGCTGCAAACTAGCAGAATCTTGGAAAGGCTGTGCATATTTCTTGTCTTATTTTTTTTTCCCAGGTGGAATCTGAAAGCTGATATTCCACAACTCCTGTGCATCTTATTGTGAGACAGATGGGTGAACCTGTTCTTCATGTGTATCTATCTCTACGACAGATCACCACATCTGTTGGCGTCGAGTTTACAAGCTTCAACATGCATCTGCCCGACACAAACATTTCCCTGTTGAAACAACTTTGGCTGAAGCTGAGTCGCACTACTACACCTTTTCTGACCTCCAGAAGTGCAGTGTTTTCATGTCTTCTAAGCGCAAGTATAGTGTGTAGACTGTAGAATGTGACCAGTGAATAAAGAATGACTGTAATCCCCATACGTCCATCTAAACCCATAGTCAAATTACAGTTTTCTTTGAGGGAAGACTAGACTTGCTGGCTTAAAAGCAAAACATGACGTGGTGTTAAACAAAAGGTTAACACTATACATCAAACAAAGGCTGAAAACAACATTTCACTTCTGGAAATGTCTGTAGTTCCTTGACCTAATATAAACATGCATTTGTTTGTGTGTGTGTTTGTGTGTTCAAGAACAGGTTGCCTATCAAGGCTACAGGAAGAAAACAAGGACGCACACATTACGTTATGCAACGTTACACTAACCTTACTGACATGACAACACTGTTGTTCAGTTTCAGTTGCACCAGGTTGGGCAGGGAGGCACCTGAAGGAGACACAAAGCAAACCACCTCATTTTATTTACGTCACAGAGCAGTGATTATTTGGTTAATTTTTATATCAACTTCCTGGTTCAGGTCCAAACGCTCTTTATCGTGTGTTTGAACATGATTAGTTAAAAAGGACATGACTCACACACGTACAGACAATACTGTGTCATTCCTGCTCACCTTGTGCAATTTAGGGCTCTTAACCTGACGTGATAATAAAAAGATGTTCTTTCACCATGATTAGCTCATTCTTGCACACACACCTGACAGGAAATCTAGTGTGAACATGTGTCCATCACAGCAAACGCCTATTTGTCTTTCATCTAGTTCTGCTTAGTCTTGGAAACTGTTGTAAACATTTATTGTGAATTCTAATTGGACAATGAACTTAAAAAAGAGTTACTGACTGAGTGGTTTGCATAATTGTATATTTATTACATTTCATATTATGCTGTTTTTATTGCTGTATTTATTGTATTTGCAAGTGTATTTAAATGTACTGATTCTGGCATAAACAACAAATCTGAGCTTGTGAATTTCCTTTATGGATGCCCTAATGAACAACAGTGTCTTACCGATGTTACCCAGTGAGTTTTCTTGTGTGTCTATGCAGATCTCCAGTGAGGTCACGCGAGACAGGTCCCAAGTTCCACATAATGATTCCTGTGACGAATGTAAATCAACAGAATTAACAGGAGAACAGCCAACTTCTGCATTCCCTCCCAAGGTATTTACCTTGACTTACTTGACATACACCTGACTCTGATCAAATCATGTAGTTGAATTTGAGAGGACATATGAAACAAAATTATTGGGGTTGATTATAGATCATAAATGAATTTGGAAGCCAATAGTTACAGAAATATATTACTAGCCTACAAAAACAAGGGATCTATTTCCATTTCCCCGACAGACATCACAGAATCCCCCGCTGTAAACTAAACTGTTCTAAAAACAAATTTGTGCCAAATTAGCTTAATTCATGGTGTTTTTATGGTTATTTTTTTTAGTATTTATCACGAGTATGGGTGTGTACAATATGTGTAAAGTGTATATTATGCACAGTTAACTTTGAGTGTTATATTTTAGAATATGTTGTTGTATTGTATCCGTGAAGGCATAATCTATTGCAAGACAAACCTCCCCACTGGGACAATAAGAGTATATCGTATCATATGTTATAAAATACTATAATAAACAAATTCCTAGTTGTAAAATGTGTTAAATTGAGGGAAGGGAAATGAAATTTAAATGAACGGTATCCCTGAAATGTATAAAGAGAGAATCAATGTAAAATAAAGACGTTTCAGTTTTTAGGGTCAAATTATAGAAGTAACTACCTGATTATTTGAGACGGTGTAAATTTCTGTGTAAAATAATCAAGGATAATAATTAACAATATAGTGGGGGTTTTTTTCTCTTGCATATTACTGATTCTCTGGACTATCTCAGGGATTATTTAATAGAGGCAAACATAGAATTGGGCTTCATCTTCTGCATATGCATACACATTGCGATTCTTTGCCCTTTTATAATGTATAACCAAAAACAGATTAATGTAATCACTACATTAAAGTGCTTTGAAATACCCCTGTTTGCTCACTTCACCAGACAGAAAACCTACTACACATAAAGTACAATAATACAGTACAGTAAAAAAGTACAATAATAGACATACAAATGCACTGCTGCGGAGTGCGGACTCACCAACTGCTCTGGAGAAAGACAAAGCCCCAGTGCTGTCTCACAATCCACAGTGGGTTTTGTGGCAGGAGTGGGGTTGATATGACCCGATCCACTCAGCTCAGTCACCAGTACCCGTGCTGACCCAGGCCGGACCTTCTGGGCCACAGGCAAATGAGAACAACTCATCTTTCTTCACCTGAAACAAACAATGTACACATTTCTTAATGATAAACAGTGAACTGTCTATGTCGCTTGTTGTTAGCATTAAATTAGCTTTAAAGGTGTGTTAACATAAAGCATTAGTAAAATCGTCATAAAGCGGGAATTGACTCTCAGCTCATTCAAACAAAAAGCACAGGAGGATAAACATGATATTGGATTAGAATACATTTACCTGTCGCAGTCTATAGAGACAGTTTAAACATTTTACACACACTGAAAACACTTTGCTTACAGTGAAAAGTTTGCTTGACAACCGGACACGACTTCCTGGATACGGGAGACCCGTGGCATCCTGGGAAATGAAGTGTTTTTATATTGTGAAACAGGTAATGTCGACCAAAACGCTTTCACTGAAACACCTGCGAAGATATTATACCGCTAATAATTACCCTACATCGCTGCTGTTATTAAATATGAATTTGTAAACCTCTGTTCAACTACTTTAACCGCATCCCGCCCACTGTGGTCTGCTGCTGCGTTCACAGGCTCCATGAAAAATACGGGTTTTTAAATTGTGTATTTTAGAATTCAATGAATATCTAAAATACACACTGGAGCTGTTTTGATACAATACAAGGGACGTCTACTACCTGAATGAAACTAAGAAAGTTAACTTAAAATTGTCATTACTAACATAAAATGTCATACAGCATTAAAAACCAAATACAAAATAATAAATACAAACAGAAGTAAGCTGGTGCAAATACCACCTACCAATAGTTTCAAAAGATTTCCTTTGTCCATTGTTTTTATTTGTCTATTTTATTATTTATTAACAATCAGAATAATAGTGACATGTTTTTTTTTCTTATCGCACCCCTGCCTGGTGGTGTGTACTTCAGGGGGCTTCAGTTTGCCTTGCCGTGAAGTCATATTTCCGGCAGCACGTGAAGGCAGCAGGAACATGCATGGTAACCGGGGCGGTTCTATGTTTGATCGAGCTGGGCGTGGGCTCCCTCCACTCCTCATCTCCTCTCCTCTCTCCGTCTCTCTCTGTCTGTGTGTGGAAGCACATTGTCCTACGCGGGCTCGTTTTACCCATAGCCAATGAATGCTTTGGTGCATTTCACCGACTGAAAATTAAACACTGTGGGAGAAGAAGAAGAAGGAGCTGCAGATATCTATCACTGAGACGGCGGGAACCAGACCAGGGACATTTTGTGTCGTTTCGATTACAGCTGAGAGTTAAAAGATTTTTCCTCCTCTTCTTCTTCTTTTTTTCCTTCTTCTTCTTCATACCCAGCAGAAGAAACGTTGCTCTTCTCGCTAATTAGACCCCTGCTTGTTGTAAGTATGCGGTGCACATTCCTGTGTCCTAAATATGTCGACAATGACTGCATTTTTTACATTGATGTGTCCTTTTTAAAAACGCGTTCAGTGTTTATTTGGACTGCGGTCTGCTGTTAAAACGTGTTAGCTAGCTATCATAACATTTGAATTGAATTCAACCGGTGAGCTCTAACGGTTATCTGTCGTGCTAATGCTCGCCTTTACTCCTGGCTACATGGACTTAAAATTCACGTTATTAAAAAAACTGCCTGTACTAAAGGATTTAAAAACATTATTTATATCGATATTATGTACCTCTTTGAGTTTGGGTGTTGAAACTTGGTCATGGAGGAATCTCTGTAGACCGCCTTCATTCCCCTCTCCCCGTATGACATTTTGAAAGAGAAACTAGTGAAATGAGCAAAGTAGTGAAGTAATGAAGTAATGACTTTATAAGTGATGTATTTTTGTCCAGTGTGAGGACAGCACAGCAGAGTACAGGCGGCTGCTGCTGACAACAGTGGCCGCACAGACGAGCAGGGTGACGCCCCGTCACACTGAGTAAAACCGAATGTATCACTGCGGAAGTTAGATTCTATTACAAGGCGTTCATGAAGCTGACAGGCTGTAGTTTCGTCTCTGGATGATGATTAGAAATACCAGGAAAAGGCAAAAGCAGCAGTGGCGTTTGGATCACTCCTAAGAACTGCTGTAGACGAGGAGAACACATTCACTCATCCCAAGCTGACACCAGTCTTTGTCAGAATCCATTGTATTCACTATGAACGTCTAAATGAGTGTGCTCATCAAAACCACAGTGTTTCACTCTGTGTGTCTTTTGCAAACAATTGCCACTAGGTGGGTTTCCATCAGACTGTTTTATGCTAATTTTCCATTCAGGCATCAAGCAAAATCAGTGGAAATGCAGACAATTAAATGAAAGTTTTTACGTACAAGGGAGGTAGAAAAGTTTGTGTTTTTCGTTAAAGGTGCATACAAACAAGGGGGAGTGAAATGCGAGGCATTTAGAAACTGCATGACACCAGTGTCACACCAACCACCGTTGGAAAAACAACAGAAACAGTGATCATGTATGGTTTGATGGAGATTGAAACCATGGCATATTTGTGACTGATTTTAGCCACAATTTGGCTCTTTATGTACATCATTAATTTGAGCCTGCTTATCTTGGCAAACCAACTCCCAATATTTGCTTAGAGGTCCAGTGTGTGAATTTTGGAAGGGTTTATTGAATTTACTTTGTGTTTGTACACATGTATATTCTCTTTAAAATAATAATTGTTTGTTTTTTGTTGCCTTAGAATGAGTGCCTACTTCAAACTAGGGCAGGGGTCTGCAACCTTTAGGATGAAAAGGGCGATTTTTGTCACCTCTCCACCCAAATAAAATTCATTTGGAGCCACAAAACAACCCACAAAATGAAGATAATAACAGGAATAAAGGTTTTATGCAGATATAGTACATAAAAGAGCAAAATGTTCAGTTTATACCCAGCCTCTTATAAAGTGGTGCAAAAATAAAACACACATTGATGTAGACCTAGTTCTTCCATTGTTTCATTGTTTGTGACAAATTATTGAAATTAAAATGAACCCACTTTGAAATAAATTAAGCAAACATTCGGATTGTGTGTCGTTCACACTTGAGAAAAAGGCATGTGGATCCAAAGATGGAGAGGACATCCACATGTGTACTTAATATTGCATTTTACTTCGACGTTGGATGTGTTGCACAACATATTAAAAGACTTGTATTTGTCGCCTTGTTCTCTAAAGCTACAAGGAGCCACTGCAGAGTGGCTGAAGAGCCACACGTGTGTGGCTCTAGAGCCGCAGGTTGCAGACCCCTGAACTAGGGTCTTGCTTTTATGAAGGAAAGTGGGAGAATGGAGAAACATTTGAGATATTGTTCATGTCCTTTCCTTCTGTTGTTACAATCTTGGTGTCACTAATTATTACGAACTGGACCTTTAACAGCAGTGAATGGAAATGCACTTAAATGCACCTTCACCACATTTTTGACAAATGAAGACCAGGCTATTGACTCTTGTAAGAATCTCATTTTATTCACCAAAACATGACTGTGGCTGATAAAAGGTGGAATGAAACAATATAGAGTGTTACAGAGAATTGTGATAAAAAGCACTCAGAATAATTTGAATGTGGTGAATGTCCATTATCATAACTGTGAATGAGGAAAATTGTATAATGCGAGTGGCTTGAAAATGCTGGCCACCTAGCTCGCCAACATACAGTCATAGTGATTTATTTTAAAGTGCATCAAAGGGGAGTCTGTATTTTACCATCGTCATTCTAGGACCTCATGATTTTTAACAATATTATTTAAACTGCTGCAACTAAAAACTGTCTGGATAATCATTGTTTACTGAATTGATTAATTATTCGGACAAACTTAAAAAAAACAGTTTGAGTTCAAAATATACAGCCGAGGAGTGCATCAGGCAATTTGAAGTAATTACCAAGTTGTCCAGCAGAAGGTGTTGTAAGCACAGACTGGCCTTCATCTGTGTCCTCTGCTCATCAGAAGAAGATGACGGTAATGTTGTTGTTGTTGTTGTTGTTGTTTTCATTTAGGCCCGTTGCACAAAACTAGGATAACAGAACAGGGAACCGGATAGGGAAGCCAGGATAACCAATATATCTTGGCTTAATTTATCCAAGATCCGGTTGTACAAAAGCAGGACAGTAGAACGCAGGATACGTTATGACATAAGTTACCATAGAGATTTATCCTGTGGAGTTAGCCTGCTCCAGACCAGGCTAAGTTCCAGGATTTATTAAATCTCATCCATCATCTCAGCCAGCAGTCACCACAAATGGAAACCGATAGTTATTCCACTGCCCACTACATAATGTTTTCACATTCAACTATACCCACTGTCGTTATCTAAACATTATCTGATAACTGATTTCAATCATTTCACAGAAATGTTATATTTATACACAATATAGAAATATAAAAACACATCTAAGAGTAACATGATGTTGCTTTATTGACTAAGTAGAAATCAAAGCAAGTAAATTATGTCTCTACAAGATAGAATGCACAAATTCAAAGTATATTCTAGAACATAAGAATAAATCCACATTCAAAGGTCTGTATATAATACAATACCCCACATGTCTGCACATGCAAATGAATGCAAGACAAATCCATACATAAATGAATGGATGCAGTAACCTCCCAGCAAGCTTCTATGCATACAGTATACAACGCAGACATCATAAGAGGCCAAATATTAGTGCATATTGCATATTAACTGAAATAATTGAACACATATTGGTCCCTGAGCAGCCGACCACTGTGGTCATCAGGGAAGATGGCAGGATTGTCCCAGTCCATGTGTGATGGCACTCTGGGAGCCCTCTCCTTCCTCAGGCAGGCCACATTGTGAAGGACAGCACAGATAATGTGTTCGTAGGCACCCTGTAGGTAAAATGTATGCTTGTGTGTATTAGTCAGGGCACATGTGAATTAGCACATGTGCTACAACACTCAAACGATGCATCTGCTTTGTCCAATGTAGTTGTGACGTCCACGCCAAGGCCCAGTCGTGTTTAATCTACACACACGCACACATTTTGATTTGATTTGTCGATGGTTTTTTATTGTGCCGTGTTTCCTTTCTTTTCGATTTGGTCGTTCACCTCCTCGTACGCCTCCATGAGGATTTAAGCCTCCGAGGAGGAAAAGAACGCCGCTCTAGCTGTCATGGTGAATCTGAGATTCTGTGATCGACAGCGAGGTCTATTTGAGGAAGCCGTGTGTGCGCACTGATCCAGGATTGGTTTCACCAGGCTTGATGAATCCATGTCTGCTCATCCTGGCTTGGTCTTTGTGCAACCAATTGAGCCTGGACACCCTTGTTTTGATTCGTTGAACCGAGCTCAGTCATTTATCCTGGATATTTAAATCCTGCTTTTGTACAATGGGCCCCAGGACACAAATAATCCGAATAGTCCTCCTGAGCAGACATTTGTGACACCAATACATGTGAAAAGTATTTTTTCTTTTCTACCCCAAGGTAACAACAAAGAAGTCTGCAGAAGCAGCTGCTAGCTGCAACAGAGCTAATAGCACCATGGTGTGAAAAAGATGTGCAGTGACATAACTGACAATTATTCACAATTAAATCATTGCACCCCTAATAACTTTTAACATTACATTTTGTAAAATTTGTTTGCACATAAGGGATTTATATATATTGTTAGTAACTTGGCCACATTTTCTATAATTTTGGTATAGTACAGTACAAGTCTCCACCCATTTACACATAGTTAAAATTACATTTTTCTAAGAATACTGTGGATCACAATTGTTTTGGTCAGGAAAATTTGATGGGGAATGTTCACATAAATAGCATTGTATATAAACACTATACCCCCCACGGTAATGTTTGTTGGTGCGTATTAGAATCCATCAAGAAGGATAAGTGGTTGTTTGAGTTTGATGTCAGTGTGTGTAGTTGGGATTGAGGCAGCTGGAAAACAGCTGGAGTTTGTCCATCCAGTGATGGAGGTGTGATGTTAATGTTTCTGTCCCTTTTTCTGCACAGCTGTAGCCTGGGTGCTTCTCAGCTGCAAAGCCAAAATGAGAGTGACTCTTATGGATGCTATTCTTTTTGATTATTCTTTGGTATATTACAGGTTTACGGTCAGTGTTGTTTACATCGCCCACAATATGCTTTCTGTTACTTCCTGTTACTTGAACATGTTCTCAGACACAAGCTAAAACAACTGGACAAGATAAACTCATTCCTTTTTCCTGGGTTTTGGTGTGTTTGTTCTCTAATGATAACAATTCATGGCCCCTCTCACTGGCAGCCTTTTGTGTGGAGATCATTGGCCTTTTCATCTCTGCTGCCTCACCCAACACAACAAACTGAAAGGATGACCCAGTCTCGAAAAGGTCACCAAGCTTTTAAGAATAGCTGGTTTAATCATGCGTACACATCTCACACTTACAGAGAAATTTGGAAAGTCTTAGTGTTCAACCATCGAAATCACATCGAATTTATGCCTAATCATTACACCACTTACTTGTGTTTCATTGGCCACTGTGAGCTGTGTAGTGATTCCTCAGCTGCTCATCAATACTTATGCTTGCTTGGATGCTGTTTAGGAGGATGATGTCATTGTTGAGCAGTGATGGTGGTGGTGGGGGTGTATCGGGGCTCTATGATGGGTCTTGGAGTCTGAGTATTCGACCATGATACCTCCCTAGAGAGGGTCTCTTTACCATCATAGCTCCATTAAAAATCTATTATCTCTGTAGTCAGTGGGCATGTGGCTCTGCCAATATGGATTCTTTAACCAATTAAGCACTTTAATGGGCAACAGAACGCTTGTCCATGCGTCCTCTTTTCTTGCATCATGTCTGAAGTGATGCAGTTGTTTTCGAGGTTACAAGGAGTCATTAAAAAAAAGTCAAGAGATGTTTGTTGACATTTTCATTATTGACATCTTTATTTTCTAGTTTCCATGTCGACACCTCCTCACTCCTCTGTTTTGATGTACCCTTGGCATACAGTAAGAGTTAGCTCCTTCACCCACACCCACCTCTCCTCCCATCACCCCTCTCGCTGCTGTGTACTTGCACCCTCCGTAAGCTGTCATGTAAGATTATCCTCTCGGTCCAGGCAGGGCTCTAGGGTTTCAAAACGAACTGTTAATTTCCCAGGCTGGAGGTGGAGTGCTATAAATAACCGTAAACACAGACGTAGTTTGTAGTTCTCTGTGATTGAGATGAGCACGGCCATGCAATAATTTTTGTCGACTTTTTGTAGATTGGAAGTAATAGGCCACCAACTTGCACAGAAGTCTTTGGTGATAATGTTTCATAATCCTGTATGTAAAATATCAAAACAATCAGATAAGATTTTGCTTTTTTATATTTTATTATTTATGTTTTAATAAACAAAATTACAGTGGACTACTATTCTTTATTTTACTACTTTACTACTTTACTTGCTACATTATTACTGCAGTGTGACAGACGTGCAACTCTCACTAATGCTCTGATCACATAACTGCCGTAGCCTCCCTTTACAGCCAGAGCTTATTTACATATTTAAGGTTAACTGGATTTATTAAAGTCTTTTTTCCAATTCAGTCATTTTGGCGTTGACAGCATTGCACACATATTGTATCAGCTCATCACTGTGGAGTTGTGGGATATAGTATATGGGGGCTTTGGAGCTGCTATAGGAGCAGTTATATGTTTTTAAACTCTTGGAATATTCAAAAAGATTGAGAGGCACCAATATCCAGCTCAGTATTAGCCGTTACTGACAACAAGTGGCTGTGGTAAAGTAACAGCATCTCTGTCAGTGATCATTTTTCACATTCATCACCATATGGGTATGTGTGTTTTATTAATCAGCTGCTGTCATGACCTAGATTGAGAGGCGATGGCACGGCTGTCTCTTCTCCTGCCTCCAGTCTCATGATAGCCGACATGGTTCGGGTCGGGTGTGTTTTGGATTTATACTGTTAATTCCAATTGTTTGGCAGTTTTTTTTAACTGTAGATCTGATCATGAAACAGTAACAGGGTGCTGAAAGTGAAAGTGCAGGTATTGATCTCATTTTGTTGTTATTTGTATCCATCCCTCCTATAATTCATTGAGATTACAGTTCATCAACCCTTAATGAAAAGCTTTATTTGGTTTTGGGAAAAACAGATTGATGAGTATGGTTTTTTTTTTTATTTCATTGGGACAGATACAGTAACACAGACATTTACACAGCAATTATCTGCAAAGTGTCACAGCATTTGTAACGACTGTCAATTTCATATGTCCATCCCTAGAAGGGCCTTTCAAATAAGTATGTATCATTAATATCAATATACCTGTTACTATCAGATAAAGGATTGATGTCACGGTCACCTGCTATGTTGCGTGAATCTCGGTTGGTTGGAAAAAAGAGGAGTAATATGGGATAGATTAAATAACACACAAGTCTATTTGTCATCATTCCCATCAGGCCAGACAGGAAAAAGCATTTAGCATTTTGAAGACGGCTTCATGTCATCAATGCTCATGTTGTTAACTTCACCTGCTTTATTGTACTTTTGGAACAACACACTAAATAAACTACAGCATATCCTGGTGAGTCTTGATTTGAGTTCTTGCCCTCTGTCTTGAGCTTTGTATCCTTCAGTGGGCAAAGCTTCCCTCAGCATCTGTCTGTTCTGTGCAAGTCTCGCCTTTTGGCACAGCTGCTGTTTATTTGGTTAGAGCAGGTTCTGAGTGGCGGCAGCTCGGTCACTCTGTCTGTGTACTCCAGCCAGAGAAAGCTCTGTGTACCAGGTTGATTTAGTATTTACAGTGAGCGAGAAGGAGGCTAAATGTTTGGCCACAGGATCGAGGAGTGAGGATAATTATATCCCTGTTGTGCTCAGGAATCACAGCAGTGATACCTGAGTTTGCAAAGAGACTGTGTGTGTGTTACATTAATGAGGGTATTTGAAGCTACCTTTTCTTTCAAGGCAAGCAGCGGTTTACACAATCAAGGATGTGTTGCTGGAACTTGCATGTATGTATGTATGTATGTATGTATGTATGTGTGTGTGTGCCTTTGTGTATTCAATGAAAACAGCTAAATGGCTGTGTCTTCACTTAGCAAGTCTCTGTGTTTCTGTCAATTATTAACATCACTGAGCCAGTCTGAGTCTTGGCTAATTTTAGTTCCCCACACGTCAGAAACACTAGTAAGAAAAATAGATTTTTTTTCTACAAAGGGGAACATGCAGATTTTGCAAACACCACACCCAGAGACGAACTAGGAGCATGTTTGTTAAGTTTCAGCCACCACTGAATTAGCTGTAGGGATTACGTTCGCATGTTTTTCCATTAAATGAAACTTTCCAGAGGCATGTTCAAGATTAAGACGGGTGATTATCACAATGAACATTGTATACTTCTAATTGTTGTTATAAACGTCTTAATGGGCAGACAGTTACCAGCACCATTACACAAATCACACTATATGTCGTAGTGCGTTTGGGCAATTCATACACAGTATCAACGTATATTGGAATTTAATGTTGTTTTGTTTTGTTGCAATTGATGTAAATTATATTGCAATAATAATTGTCTCATATCACCCAGCCCTAGATCAAGAAGCCCATTCCTCCCCTTTTTTGCACAAGTTCAGTTCAAAATTCGCTCCAGCTGCTTGGAGAGATGAAGCCCATGAGAGAGGGTGTAACTGTGTTCTGCTCAGGACACCTAAAACTCAGTGTTCACCGTTTGTCAGTGAGTGTCTGAGCATGTGCAGAAATTCTCAGGAGATTGTTGGGAAGGACTGTATATGAGACCACAGTTGACCAGTAAACTTGCTTAGGACTTTCTCAGGAAATTATCCTGCCAGCTCCCCAGTCAAATCGAAATTCTCCTCCTGTAGTGATGGCTCTCAAAATCTCCCACTGCATGTGTAAAGGGAAATGTCTGGATAATGTCCTGAGAGTTGGGGTCAGTTATTGTCCAGAGGTGCATGTGTTAAAAGAAAATGAACGGAGTTACACAGGGTTTGGGATGACAGTTGGTGCCCTCCTGAAAGAGTGATTACACCCTGCAGCAGGTGGTGCAGGTTAGTGATTTTCTTTTTGAGCAACGTGAGACACTTTAAATGAGCAGACTTGGATGTTTAACCACCCCATGTGATCTTCTTTCTTTTTTTTTTTTACTATGAACAGCTCTGTCTGAACAATAAGACAAGAGAAAGTGTGCTTTTCATTTGGGCTATGCTGGATGTTGGTGTTTATCTGACAGGGCATGACATGCTATTCTAAGTTCTTGTTAAATGTATGGCCATGTGAACAAAACATCTGGAGCGGAGTTTTTTCTTTCTCACCACTATAAACTATAACAACAAAAGTTGGCACAGTAATATTTAGGGCGTTGAGAAATGTTTCTGTTTCTGTCCCTGATTGGAAATAGGATCAACATCGTTATATGATGATTTCATGATAAAGCCCCAGTTCATGACATGATTTTGATACTGACCCCAGATAGAAACAAATAGTTTTAAACAATTATTTCTTCACTGAACATTAACGGTGAAGATAACCATTCCTAATAAAACATTGCAATGGCCATATCTGTCAAAAATCATCTCAATATGATTTTAGTTCACTTTTAATATTCAGCCTGAGATGACATCACTGTGATGACATCATCTTATGCCCTCAATGACATCAAACCGAAACTGTAACCATGGCAGGTTTATGTGGTTGTTATGGGATTCCAGCTGACTTATAGGTTTGGTCACACCGGTCTTGACTTGTTTGACTCACCATGTTTTCTGCTGGGCTTCTATCAGGTCATTGTAAGGTCATGGGTTCTTTCCTTTTCTCTTTGTTTTTTCTTGTAAATCTGTAATAAGTTGAGTCACACTTTGCCACTGTAGTTATTACAAACACCCATATGACTGCTCTCTCTATCAATTAACAATCAACATGCCTGGAATTTCACAGGCGGGGGGGATCAGGATCTGTGTGTGACACTGTAATATGTTTTGTGCTTCTTGATCAGGTTTAAACAACTAAATTACCTAATGTATAACCCTTTTATATATATTTTTAGCGCTTCTAAATTCAGCATCTTTTCTGCGTGATGTAAATCCTAGATGCACATGTTTGAAATCATAAATGCTGATACCTAAGAAAACTCATTTCAAATATCTACTCACATTTCCCACATTTTCTTAGCAATGATTTAGAATTGGAAATGGAAAATTTAGATTTTTGTCTAAAAATGCTTGTATTTATCGCTACCAGCCGTTTTTTCAAATACCACAGATCCAGGTCCACAGGTACTGTCTTGTTAAATTGCATTTGAAAGCGTTAGCCTTCAGAAAATGGACATCACTTATGTTTCCTCGAGGGACTCACATGTTTCTTTAATAATGTGCCTTGATTTATAGTCAGAGTTTTGACTAGACCTATTAAATGAGTTCACTGGGTCCATAGGGTGGAACTGAAAGCACACCTGGAGTCATAAAATCCTCTTTTAGGCCTCTTGGTCTGTTGCTATGGATTGATCTCTGTGGATTAACCAGGGCAAACCAACAAAAACAGTACGCGTCTACATGACTATGAGCTTTGATAGAAATGCAAAACTGATTTTGCTCATTGTTGAAAAGAAAAACCTTTTTTTAATTACATATTTCTAGGATGTTTAACAGTCTAACTCAAGGACAGGCTTTGATGACATTTTGTGGGGCTGTAGGTTATGGCTAGGGCTGGGCAATCATTCAATAACAACATATATATACAAAACAATTTTCAAAATAAATATAACTGTGCACCTGCTGTTGGAGACAACACATTATTGCTCTTAAACGTTGTGCCTCTGTGTTGTTTTCTATCTATAAAGAATTTAATGGTTTCTTCAACTTTCAGTCAGTCAGGAGCAAAACTTAATGTTTAATTATCTGATAGTTTATCATAACTTTTTATTTGGTTATATTGTTCAGCCCATGGGAAGTTTTTTTTCCAGAATATTTTTGGTGTTGGTCTGGACTCTGGACACAATTTAAAATCTTTTTTATTTTAAATCCTATGAGCAAGTGGAGTATATTCACACTGTGTGGGGGGGGGGGCATTTGTTCTGTCAAAGTGCTTTGTCTGATTCTTTTAATTCTCATTGTTGTATTCTATTTTTTTTATTATCTGGCAATTCTGGCTGTCATGTCTATTACCCTGGGTTCAAAAGAGACATGAGTAATGTGAAGCCTGAGTGATGAGGCTCAGTCTGCCTGTGTCATGCTCCTCCCTCCTCTCCCTCCTCATACACACTCTTGTCTGCTGCTGCTCACACTGAGCTGAAGAGGATTGGAACATTGAGTACCTTCAGCACATTTTTCACATTCCCCTTTGAGGGTCTCAACCACATCCCCCACTATATACACACACACACACGCCAACACACAAACCACTAATGTTTTTCACCACTGGGCACTAAAGGCAATAAGCATGTTTTGTCTGTTTCACTGGCTGTGAACCACATCATGTCAGTCCAATGGCAGATAATCTCTCATCAAGGCTGCGTCTGTGTGTGGCACTGGCTTCAGTTATATTATGCAAGTGTTTCACAGTGCGCTCACCTGCACCTTTCTCTGTTCCCCTTCTTCTCTGCAGCGGCAGTGTGTGTGTGTGGTGAGCAGCAGCAGCGGCGGCGGCGGCAAAGATGACGGAGTATAAGCTGGTGGTGGTGGGAGCTGGAGGTGTGGGCAAGAGTGCACTCACCATCCAGCTCATCCAGAACCACTTTGTGGATGAATATGACCCCACCATAGAGGTATGGCTTTCTCGTTGCATGTTCAACACATTATTCTAGAGCAGGGTTTCTCACTCCTGGTCCTGAAGAGCCACTGTCCTGCATGTTTTAGGTGTTTCCCTGCCCAAACACACCTGATTCAAATGGTCTGCTCGTCAGTAGGTGTGTTGGAGCAGGGAAACCCCTAAAACATGCAGGACAGTGGCTTCTCAGGACCAGGAGTGAGAAACCCTGTTCTTGAGGATTGCTTCTAAAAAGGTTGTGCAACAAGTTCTTGCATGCTCCCTCTTGGTCTGTTGTGCAGTTGTAATATCTGTTTTTCACTTGCAGTAGTCCATTACTGTACATTAATATATATATATATATATATATATATATATTAATATATATATATATATACTCTTGGTCTGTTGTGCAGTTGTAATGTCTGTTTTTCACTTGCAGTAGTCCATTACTGTACATTAATATATATATATATATTAATATATATATATATATATATATGATATATTCTCAGGGTTTGGCCAATAAATTTAAGAAGTGATGTAACTTTGTATATATATATATATATATATATATATATACACACATATATATATATATATACAAAGTTACATCACTTCTTAAATTTATTGGCCAAACCCTGAGACGACTGTCGGTCTGAAGTGCTTTAATATGATTTCATTAATTGAATGCTGTGGCAATTCTTCAAATAGTCGGGGTTGGGGGGGAAACAAATAATTTTAATTTAAGAGGGAGTTTTTTCCTCTGCCCATTTTGTCATTTTATTTATTGTCATGAAAAAATATAGGAGTTGCAAAAATAAAAGGGAAGGCAGTCAGACTGTTTTCACCTCTTTACTATCCTTTTCTCCCTCTTTCTTCGCTCTGTCCCTCTCTTTCTCACCACGCCTGCCTCTGGCCACACAATGTCCTTTTTGTGTATTTGCATTCCTGGCCCCTATGCTCTAACAAACAAAGGGACAGCACTCCATGTTTTTGTGGCTGTGTGTTGGAAGGCTAAACATTGGCTCCGTTACCCTGCTCCTCTGATCCCTGTATGTCCGTTTGACCTGGAAGTGGACTGGGGATTAATAACAGTTATCAATACATGGTCAGGTGACGTCATGTCCGTACATGTTTCTCAGCATTGTTTGCATCCGCGATGGATCCACAGTTGCATTTAGGCTGAATCCCAATACCACCCCTTAGCCCTCCCCCTTCCCCCTACCCCTTTGTCAGAGTTCCCCTTGGCCCTCAAAACAGAGTTGAGGGAGCGAGGGGTACGAACGTTCCCCTAAGAAATGAGACACACCTCCATTACGTCATCACGTCGTCCGGACTTGACGCTCGCAGACTGCTACATCAACAAGCCGATGCGATGCTTGTTGATGTAACAATCCAAAAATGCCGTCCTCACAAGTAATGTCTGTTGCCTGGGCTATTTTTCTGTTTTTACGACTGTCAGCTGCTAACAAAGACATCGGCGGCGACGCTGTGAGGAGTGTTCACACACACAGTTACAGCGACTGCAGACCCGCTGCATTACCATAGCCACACACACACACACACGGTGCAGAGGGAGAAAGCTGCTCGCAGACAGAGCGGAGGAGAGCGGGGACAGAATCTCCTGTAACTGTGCACTCCGGCACAATTTGTTAATGTTAAAAAAAAATAGCGATAGCAGCTAGCTAACCACTTACGAAAGGAACGCCGGGATAGCATCGGCTACGACTAGCTAGTAATTCAAAACAAACTTGACGAGTGATTCAGAAACACCGTTGACAATTGAAGAAGACCACAATACATCATTACACATGACTGTCGTGATTAAAATACTGAAAATACATTGTGCGAGTCTTTAACGGCCAGCTTTCAAACTTCGCTGACAGGTGACGCGGCGGAAGCTGCGAAATTCCTCGAAGCCCTCCGTTTCAAGTGTGGTCCTGAGGAAGCTTCGTTTCGAGGGCTACGTAGCCCTTCGGCTTGGCCCTACCCCTTAACCCTTATGAGAAATGAGACAACACTACCCCTCACATGAACGCGCAAAAACAAGGGGTAGGGGGAAGGGGGAGGGCTAAGGGGTGGTATTGGGATTCAGCCTAATTCCCACTTTTTGACCTGTTCTGTGTCTGAGTTTTGACTCGTTCATATTCACTGGTGTTGGATTTTACGGTTTGGATCTTTAGGACCCCAGATTATGCTAGATTCCAATTTTGATGGCAACAATTTGATTAGAAAAGTATTATTAATGTATTTTGATGCATTTATTAGAGTATGTAATGACATGTGATTAATAATTAGTAGCATTTACCTCCATTATGTTTAATTAGTAAAAGTGCGACAACATATTTCTGAGGAAACCAGGAAAATATCTAACGTATGTCACTAACGGTCGTGTTGGTTAATTAATAATTAACTTTTAAAAATAAATAGTAATTAATTCTGTGTAGCAGTGGGGTCAATTACCGAGAACTACGAAGTAGGGCTGGAGGATATAAAAACATAATCACAATATAAGATTTTCAAATCAGTAGATATCGATACTTATACTGATAAATGTTGGGTTATTAAAGATTAGTTTCCGCCCCTGAGTAAATGTCAAAGGAAACCTTTTTTGATCTGTGGGTCCTCCATGGAGTCATAATCGTTCTAGAGACAATAATGATTCATCTAAGAGTCAGGTTTTTCCTCATGGCTAACATAGTTGCTCATTTCCTGCTCCCTCTGCAGGACTCGTACAGAAAACAAGTGGTGATTGACGGGGAGACTTGCCTGCTGGACATTCTGGACACTGCAGGTCAGGAGGAGTACAGCGCCATGAGGGACCAGTACATGAGGACAGGGGAGGGTTTCCTTTGTGTCTTTGCCATCAACAACACCAAATCATTTGAGGACATTCACCAGTACAGGTGTGTATGTATTCACGACAGATGTGGAGTAGATGTCGTCACAAATCATGATAGTGAATGATGATGTCATGTGCTGTTGCAGATGTGAACGTGTCTTTATTGGCCAGGTCACTGACCAGTCAGCATGGAGCTGGGACACAAAAACCTTTCTGTTTTGTTTGCGCCTTTCTAAGGTTCAGTCAGTGCACTATGTGTGTGTTACAGGGACTCCCACGGGGTCTGGAGGGAGAGGGTTGTGTGTATATAGACAGTGTGTGTGTGTGTGCCAGCTCTCTGCAGTAGAGGGTTGATGTCATGCTGTAGTGTTTAACACAGCTTAGACCCCAACTGTAGGATTAGAGAACGATGCCAATGAAATCGATCCTGACTCAATTAGAGGTGCGGGGAGAGGTAGAACTCCCAAGGACAGGGAAGGAGAAGGGTGGGGGTGGGGGGGATAGTGTTCTTTATCTTTGCCATAATGTGTCGCTCTCATCACATTATGCACTAACTTGCCAGTCTTGCACGGGACAGGTAAAGAATAGATTTGCAGGATTTTTCTTTGTTTGCTTATTTATTACACTCACATTTGACTGTCTTTTTCTATTGCAGTACACCCTTATTGGGCCCAGCTTTAGTTCAAGTTATGATATCACCATCAAACAATTGTGCGGCTTCTGACAACATACATGGATCTTTGGCTGCTTGGTAGAATAGGCGGTGGCTCGGTTCAAGCTGTTGAGTTATTTGATTATCTGTCATCGCTTTTACAAGCAAATATAGTCAGAGGCGATTTTCTGAAATGTCTCCTTCAGTGTTGGCAGACAGTGATACAACACTTCCCTGGGCAGTGCACTTTCTTTTCTTTAATTTGAAACGACCAGCTATGCGATACTATACTTGGAAATCCACCTGATATGTTTTCAGTTTAGCTGCCCTTTTTCCTATTACACTTGAAGGAGATAGTTGCCATACTCTAACCAGGATATTCATGTCAATTGTGACAGACATGACACACCATTTTGACTGCAGATGGGTTTGGGTGACTCTTTGTGGGTGTGTCCTGCTGTATAGTGGCTGAGGGAGAAGGGCTGAGCTGAAGAAGGCCTGACCCACTCCTCTCACTCAGTTTCCCCTTGACTGCCTGGCATTTGGCACTGGCCACTGTAATGATGAGGTAATGCTGTTCGCAGCCTGCCTGTTGTCCATCCCTCCCCCTCCCTCCCCACCTCTCCACCTCCCTCCTTCAGCAGTGCAGCACAGCCCAGCACTGCTGGGCCCTGGCTCTTCCTCAGGGTCCTAGAGCTCCCATGGTGGTTCACTCTCTCTTGGCGGAGCTGTTGTTGTTTATAACATGAGCATGTTTTCAAACAAGAGATGCCACTGTGATTTAAATACTGCTCTGAGATGGGTCAATGAGGAAACCGTTTCAGTTATTTTTCTAGTGAAACACCAGTTATTGCAATTTCCTGTTCTTGTTTTGCAATGCACAGAGAACAGATAAAACGTGTGAAGGACTCAGATGATGTTCCCATGGTGCTTGTGGGAAACAAGTGTGACCTCCCAGCACGTACAGTGGACACGAGGCAAGCCCAGGAACTCGCCCGCTCCTACGGCATCCCGTACATTGAGACTTCTGCCAAGACACGACAGGTAGGTAGTAAACAAGAAGCACTGTCACCCACGTACGGTTATGGATGTAACCTGCCATTTCTCTATCACATGTTAAATATGTATCAACTTTAAGAATTCTGTGATGTCTTAACATTCTAGACAGTATCTAGTACGGGCTCCATTATGTGCTGTGTTAATTTCAAATGTTCTATCCATACACATGAAGAGCAGTGAAAGGCCAATGTTATGATGTGATTTGTGTTGCTGGGAACATTTTATTATGGTGCAGGCAATGACTCATAGCCAGGTTACCTTGGCTTTATAACAGAGCTACAGTATTTGAAAGACATCATAAGGACAAGTCACTGCACAGCTTCCACTGTCTCTGACTCACTCTCACACTTTATGCAGGTACATACAGCCGACCCACATTCATCACTGAACGTTCAGTCACATGGTGACATGCAGTATGCAGAGATTATTGAAATGATATTAAGATCATTATGATTTCTCGATTAAAGGTACCTAAATGATCTGGGTTGCTATGGTAATGAAGCAAAACCTCTCAATGTTTAGTATACTCCACCTCTAATTGATCATTGTAAGTGGTTGGTAACCTGTGTCTGTGTGTATGTGTGTGTGTGTGTGTTCACAGGGAGTGGAGGATGCCTTCTACACACTGGTTAGGGAGATTAGACAGCATAAACTGAGGAAGCTGAACCCACCCGATGAGAGCGGTCAGGACTGTATGAGCTGTCGCTGTGTGGTATCGTGATCAAGGTGAGACATTTCTTTTCCTCTTTGAACCTGTACAGAAATATGCAAATTCCCTGTTCCCAAACCAAGTCTGATAACATCAGAATCAACGTCTTAAGCCCAATTTATACTTCTGCGTAAAGTGCTCTGCGTAGGCTACGTAGAGACTCTGCGTCGACGCAGAGACTGTCGAAGAGCCTCTGCGTAGTCTCCGTCTGCACGAAATATTTTTTAAGTGTCCGTCACTCCGTCAAGGGACTACGGAGACGGCAAGAGCTGCGATTGGTCCTCAGGACAGGCCGAGCTAAGCTGCTCTGTGCCGGCTCTCAGTGCGCTCCGGGCGTCCTGACAGGCAGAGCTGATCCCCGCCGATAACGCCGCTGCCGAACTATAAATACGTCATATCTTAACACACACAGCACATGTTTAGACTCTAAATGGCCAATTTCTCGCCTCAAATTATCTTAAAACTGCGTTCCGTGACACAGAAAAGTGAGAAACGGCCACTTTTTCAACAACAACAGTCTTTCTCTCTCTTTCTTTCTCGGACACCATTGCTCACTGTAGCCAGAAGCACAACAACCTTGCGTAGCGACCCCTACTGATCGGGCGGGAAATTGCAGCGAGTGTCCGTCACGACGACGCAGAAGTATAAATGCTCGAGGCGTCTCCGTGGTGACGCAGACGGATAACGCATACGCAGTCGGAGAAGTATAATGTGGCCTTTAGTGCTTATCATGCATATGTTGCATAAAATGTCACCTGCACGCCTGTATACAACCTGATGCTACGAAAAGAGCAATTTTTGCAGTATTCCAATTGGATTTAAGAGATTGCTTTGCAACCTGACGACGTACCATTCACATGCATTAACTCCATTGCAGGGATGAGACTGTGTTGCTCCGGTCTCCCCCTCCACAGCAGCACAGCATCCCAGCAATGTATAGTCCCACTAGTCCTAGTCCTGCTACTCAAACATCACTCTGTTCTCTCTTCGTTTACCAACACAGACATTGGTAATTCCCAACCAAGAGTAGACTGTCTTCCATCTTTGGCTTTGTCTTTTTACGCTGTGTTGTAAATCTATTGGCTACTCTAAACACCAATCAATATGGCAGCTCACTTTAACCAGTATGTGAAAATATTTGTGCTTCAAGAGCCATGTCGCAAGGACTTACAGTATGTCTCAGAAACAACAATGTGAAGCTAATGTCTGTCCACCTTTTGTGTCCCCAGCTGACGGTTGCACGTTGAAGATATATGCTACAGTGCATAATGGCAGCATGGACTTGAAAGATAGAAAGATTAAACAACACAATGATGAAATATAAACTTTTTCAATAAGAGGATGATTGAAGCAAACGCACTCAAAGAAACCGTCAGAGCTGACTGAACCATAGACGTTTCATGAAATGGATGTTGCCTAAGTGGCTAACTAAATTAGCCTGGTCTGGTCCCTTCTTTTGGTCCACACGTCGACCTGTGAGCAACACCACTAAAGACTCTGTCAACTCCAGTGTGGTTAGCTTCACGTTTTCTGCTAACTTATTTTTCTCAGTCTCAACACTGGTCTTAAAGGGGGTGTCACCAGTCACCCTCCCACATTGAAAGCCTAATTCCCCTCCCTGACCACTCAAAGGACTGACTGGCTTAAATGGAAAGGACTGGAATGGACATTTATTTACCCCCACACCTCATACATGAATATACATCTCCATCTGACTCCGCCTCTGGTTTCCCTTGATTGGCTCCATAATACTGAATTAAAAGGGTGGGGGCTAACACAGGATTGACTATTTTTGTTGTTGTTGCTTAACAGTTAGCCTACCTGTAAAAAAAATCTTTTTTTTGATATTCAACTTTTTTGTGAGTGGAGGATTTTGGAAATCACTGAGCACTATGTGAGCAAGGTGTGTATTTTCTGCTGGCACCTGGCTTTACATTTATTCTTGACCTGCCTGACGTACTTCAAATTCCTTTTCAGCGTTGATGTCTTGAATGGAGAATATTAAAGATGGATGCATTTCAAGGATTTAGCTGCCTTCTCTTCTTACATTTGTTTCTTTGCGAAGAGTTGTTATTGTGGAATAATAATAATAGTAATGGCTACTATAAGTAGTTTCTGGTGCAATAGGATTCTTACCTGCCCAATTTACACAAAGTATTTAAAGCAAACCATCTCTCATAATGACTTATTTTCCTGTTTTACTGTGGTTTGAAGTTACAGTGCATGAAAATGTAGTTGCCATCTTTATATTTGCTAAAGCTGGAAAAGTGACTCGGGTACCTCAAGAGGAGAAGGAAAGCCTAATACTTTTACAGCTTACATCAGTTGAGTTTTTTTTTTCTCGATTTCATTTCAGTCAATGCGGAGTGTGTAAAACTCTTATTTACTGGATTGTGATCATTTTTAGATTGCAAGGCTTGCTCCTTGTGGTTGATAAGGCTCAGGAACGGTGGGGGGCCAGGCGTTTTCCTCAGTTCTGGAACGGTCCTGGAAAATTAGGATTAGGGATGTCACCTTTGTAGAGTGTAACACACAAGTCCTGCCTCAGAGTCGAACCTCAGTTTTCCCACACGCCGCGCTATCCTCAAACTACTCTTTCTCTGCCACCTCAGCTCTTTAAAGGAACAGGTCGGATGCTTATCATGTCAGAACCATGTATACTCTAAATGTGGGACTGTTGTGTGTAATAGATATTGGGTTATTGGAGTGCATTGCTTTGTTTCTTAACACTGACTAGCTTGTGCTCTCCACGACTGCATTCATTTTCTGCCTAAATGGAAAAAAAAAAGAAAAGAAAAGACTCTGCTCTGTGTTTACTTGGCCTTATGTTAACTAGTTTGTACCTCATGTTAGCAGCAAGCTCCACCTGAGACTGTTGTGTTCTATTTGCTGCATTGTTTTGTTCATGTTTGATTGTGTGCAACTAAAAAAATATAGAAGTATGTTGGGTTTAGATATGTGCTGTACAGGATTTGAACAACAGGACAAGCCCCTAAAAACACTACACTGATTTTATTTCCTTAAAAAAGGGGGGGAGGGTCTTTAAAGGCATGTGAATGTGATTTTGTGTAACAAGACTGAAAAACAAAACAATTTAAAGAGAATTCTATAGACAATGTGTCTCGCTGTTATGGTCATATAAGGTTTCATTCCCATTACAGTTGGTGATTAGTATGTAATGTGTGAACCTCCAGGCATTAGAATCTGAATATCAAGATATATCAGACCTCCCCCATGAATGACATCAAATGTTATTTTTTATTTTTGTGGATTTTGTACAGTTAATGGTTTATAAATTTGATTGGTCTAGTTACTGTGTGGATGATAGTGGTCAAGTTATTTCTTTTTTTCAGTCAACTATTCATTCTTCTGCTTATAGGACAGTGAATGTGTTCCAAAATCTTTAGTTATTATTTGAAAGAAGCCTCGTGTTTATAAAAAAAAAAAAAAAAAAATGAAAGTGCTGAAATAATGCAGGTTCCACTCTGGACTGTGTTGTTCCTAATGTTTTATTTTTCACTCATTGTACTCTCATTTTTTAAATGGAAAAAGGAGTTTGAGGCTTGTAATTAAAGTCCTGGTAGTATGCTTGTCCTCTCCCAAGATTTCATTCATAACATAGAATTCCCAAAAATCTATGCATTCAAATTCCCATAGCATTAGAATATCGCTGTCATGTTTCCACAGGGATACCCCCAGCCAGCAAACCACAAGTACACTGTACATGTCAGAAAACCTGGCGAGCATGACATAGACTGTATGGACCATTGGGAGTTTTGCACAAGGATACAGTGCTCAAGGGCTTGTTTCTCCCCTTGCAAACTGTGGAATGAAAGTGTGGAAGGAATTTGTGAAAATGTCAACTGTTTAGCTATTTAAGATGTATTTACTCTTTGAAAATGTGGCAAATGTATTGCAGGACAGGAATAAAGATGTCAAGATGAAACCGTGTCCTGACGTTCATGTCGTGTTCCTCACAAATGAGATTTTTCTGCCACCTACAGGCTGCTTTGTGAATTGTTTTGGTTTTTTTGAGTGTCATGACGAGCGCAGATAAAGGTCGTTTTCACCAGAACTACGCATGACGCTGAAATAAATGACACATGTTTTACTGCTTCCACGACAGGGTCATAAAGAGCAGCAGCCTAAAGTGTTGGAAGTATAAAGCAACAATGACGGGTTCAAAGGACAGTCATAATCCCTGTGTTTACACGAGAGGTTGGCCATCTGGGTCATCATTTATGGGAAGCTTTAGGTTGTGCAAGTGAACTGAGCACACCAATTTTATTTTTGATTAGCTCAATTTGAAGCACTTATTTTTTTATTTAAAGAAAAGGTAACAAAGGACTCAATGAGGCACCAGATTATAATATGTAAAGGGCTATTTACACAGCAGCCATTTTGACTGGTCATAGTAGGAGCACGGACGTCACAGGTGAAAATAATCAAATTAATGATGAGTTCATCGTTATGTGGTCGGTAACACCTGTGCTTTTCCTGCCGCAACCTGTCAAAATGGCTGCTGTGCCAAGGACCTACAGTCTACAGTATGAATACATGTTATATACAAACTAAAGCAAACCTCCAATGCTGCTCAGTGAATACGTTTTAAAGAGTCCAGACATAATTATCTCTTCCTTGTTCCATAACCTACATCCCCAGAAAACGTCATCTGAATCCATCCTTTACATTTTAAGTTATGCTGCTCATACACAGACAAACTAATAAGTATATTGATAGTAATATTTAATTGATTAAGAGTATTCCTAACACTAGAGGCCGTGTCACCACCAAACAACAACAACAAAAAACACTACGTACCATAATGAATACAACTGAAAACATGACAACTCTGCCATGTAGTCTAGTTAATACTTTGTAGGGCACATGACTTGCACAAATGAGAGGCAGTCGTGTTACTGGCTTTCAGGAGTCATAAAAGATAAGTGCTCGTCTATAAACCCCACACAGACAGACATGGACTCAAGATTAGTTGTTGGTGTTTGAGAGATAAAAAGCAATATTTTCCATTTGGACTAACTGTAATCATGTCGTACGATGAGGACGCGATTAAGAAAATGCTCCCTAAGGTAAGAAAAACAGAAAAAAAAACTAATTCCCTCCAAACATAAACCAGGAAATGTTTGCATACATTTGTTCTATGTTTGTTTTTTAAAGACATATCTGCGCAAACATGTGGCTCAGGAAGTGTATGTTGTGGTGACCCACTTCAAAGCACTTGTGCCCAAAATGGATAAATATGGTGAGATTCAAAACAAGCTCAGAATCTTCTTATGGAACATGTGGATAGTTTTCTCTGAATAATGCAGTCGTCGTATTTGCACAGTTTACAACGATGGAACCGCAAAGAACTTGATGAGTCTGACCGGAACCATTCCTGTCCTGTTTAAAGGTAACTTCTCATTTCACTGTTTTTTTTTATTTCAAAGACAAAATATAGAAGATAAAAATAGAAATTTCTTGTTTTAATGCAAGACAAGACCTACCACACGCCAATATGCCTGTGGCTTGAGGAAAGCTACCCTCAGACGGCTCCCATCTGCTATGTCAGGCCCACGCGTCACATGATGATCGTCAGAGGGAAGCATGTGTCCGGCAATGGCAAGGTTAATCTGCCTTACCTGGAGGAGTGGAAGAGTGTGAGGACTGGAACATTTTTTATTATGTATCACTTATTAGAGCTGCATATCAAAAGAGAACGAGGACATAATACAGTGCAATGCAAAGGTTTTAGGCAACGGCTGTGATGTACAGATCTGAATTCTAATTGTTTTTTCATTACATCTCAGCATTAAGTAGCACTTTTGCCTTACAGCAGACGTTTGCATGTTCTTCCCATGTGTGCATGGGCTTTCTTCAGTTTCCGCCAACAGTCCAACAGTCCAAAAACATGCTTTTAGGTTAATCGGACACTCTAAATTGACCACAGGTGTGAGAGTAATGGTTTCTGTCTCTGTGTGTTGGTAACCAGTCCAGTGTGTCCCTCCACCTTTCACCCTGTGTCATCTGCAGCAGCCTAATGACACTTGTGGAGGATAAAGCGGTAGACAATGATTGAATTAATGAATTCAAAATGCAAAATGAGCTCACGGAATAAAAATAAAAATCAAGTGACTATTGGGTGTGACCACTCTTTGCCTTCAAAACAGCATCAATTCTTCTCGGTGGAAACAGGTGCTGATGATCATCATTTATAGGTGGAAACACAGCTCTGTTTGAGGATTAAAACTGGGTGAGGAAGAGCCAGACTCTGCTATTAAGGTGAGCTTGTGGTAGACAGTTTCATGTCACAGGTCAAAAACACCACAGCAAGACTGAGTACTTCAACTAGACACAGGGTCTAAGGTCTAACCTATAGGCACAAAGAAAGGGCAATGCCGAGGACCGTAGATGCAGTGGTTAGTCAAGGAAACTTAATGTTGCGGATGATGCTTACTTCCCTTTGAAATCCAAATGTTGTCCACCAGTGCCATCAACTCAGAGCTGACAGACACCTGTGGGATCTGGAGAAGTCTGGCCACAAGTGGTCTTCATGGAAGAAACTAGGTCAAGTGACAACATTTTGGGTTCATATGAAATATATTCAAATTATTTTTTTCTCTGCCGGAGATTTTGAAAGGTTATATTTTCATCATTCATTATAAATTGTTTTCAGTTTGTTTAGTTTACAATGTGGGCTATGGAGGTTAAACATAACATTTGTTATTTGGGTTGATTTGGTTCATCTAAGTGACTCAAACCTTTTGTCTGGGTCAGGGTTTCTCACTTCTGGTCTTGAGGAGCCACTGTCCTCCATGTTTTAGGTGTTTCCCTGCTCAAACACCTGATTCAAATGGTCAGCTTGTCAATAAGCTCTGCTGAAGCCTGATAACGACCCATTTATTTGAATCAGGAGTGTTGGAGCAGGGAAACACCTAAAACATGCAGGACAGTGACTTTTTAACTTTTCCTCATGTTTATCTTCAGATTGAGCTCCTCAGACTCATGGCTCACAAACAATGTGATGTGTCTCATGAGGGTTATTCTTATTGATGTTATGTTCATGTGTGTCTTTAGTCTGTTGGTTAGCTCAGCACTATTATGCACATTTTGCACTGAACTTAATACTCCATATTACAAAAAACAAAAACTAATAAAAACTAGCAAACCCGCTCTTAAAACTAATTTTAAAAACAAAAAGTCAAAACTAAATAAAAACTAAAACTAATGAGAAAGAAGAAGAAAAAAAAAAACGGTAACGCTTTCTTTTACAGTCCCCTAATTACCTGGTATTTAGCTGGTAAATTCATGGTAACACTAAAGTGTTGCTAGGTAATTACCAAGGGTAATAAGATAAGTAAATACAGTGAAACCGTTGCCAAAATACTGGGTAATGCACGGTAATGTACTCGGTAAGTAAAGTAAAACTGTACTGTAAAAGAAAGCCAAGCTTGTTTCCATGTAATTACACACATTTTTAGGGTTAGGTTTGTTAGATTACCCCTTGGGTAAATAGCTAGTAATTAGGGGACTGTAGGTACCTGCTTATTACCAGTTTATAACCCAATAATACACTTACATTTACCATAGTTTTGCCATAGTTTAGCTGTACATACCTTCTTATTAACAGCAGTAATAACACGCTATAATTAACTATATAGTTACCAGGTAAATGCCCAGTATTTTGGCAACAGTTTCACTGTATTTACTTTCTTATTACCATTGGTAATTACCTAGTAACACTTTGGTGTTACCATGAATTTACCAGGTAAATACCTGGTAATTAGGGGACTGTAAAAGAAAGCGTTACCAAAAAAACTATTATAACCTTGATCTGAACATCATGGAGGGTGTCTGGAATTACATGCAGAGATAGCTGGGTTTAAGAAAGCTTACAATCCACTGAAGATCAATGGTTGGGTCTCCAAAATGTTTGGAACAACCTGCACCTGTCGAGTTCCTTCAAAAACGGCACATGCACCTAGAAGAATTGATGCTGGTCTGAAGGCAAAGAGGTTTTTTTTTAGGATTTTCTTCCGTTGGCTCACTCTGCATTTTAGACAACAATTAGACTTTATATTTGTGAAAGCATTCTTACTACACTTCTACTTTTGCACAGTACTGTACATCATGGTGTGGTTTAGCGATTCAACTGCAAAGTGACAACTTTTTCCCCCCCTCCTTTACCAGGACAAGTGTGACCTAGTTAGCCTTCTGCAGGTGATGGCTGCGATGTTCGGAGACTTTCCTCCGCTGTGTATGCAGCCTCATTCAGAGCCTGAACAGGACAAATGTAAGTAACACTCACAACAAGGGAGGACTCTGAAATAACCATGTCGATCCATAATAACACTAAATCTGTGTCCTGGATTATAAATCTATGTTCTGGGTGAGCAGTGTAAATCATTGATTTGATAAGATGTCTGCTTATCTGTGTCACGCCTGATAAAGTGTGAATCTAGGCTCACGTTCACCGCTCTTATAAAGCTAACATTTTGTTACGACTGCTAAAGACTATTCTTCACTGACTAACTCTATGTTTTTAGGTTGGCTACAGTTCCACAGACAAGTCGAGGTGCTTTCACGTGCAGATGGAAGTTCCTACATGTCTCTAAGCAGAGAAGATGGTCAACCTTTCCAGCAGAATAATGAAACCAACTGTTAGTTTTCAATGTAAAGTGGTGATAGTTTGTGTCAATATAGTTTTGGTGTTTGTTGTTAAATGTTTTATCCCATTTACGATTTCGGATGGTATCCATTTATTGTTATGTACAGTACTTCATGTCTATTGTTTCAGTTGAATGAGATCATATTCACCTGGTAAAAACATTGACTGTGTTTTGTGGGAATATTTGGCACATTTACAAAAGGCATTTATAAATGTTTTTTTTCTTTTGTATTTGTGTACATTTTAATGGCTGTGTTCAAAGGTAAGAATTACTTTACAAGCAGCTCATAAAACTGTGCTATTATTCCATTTGCACTTACCGTAAGTGCACATCTTGTGGACTTTTGAGTAGAGAGAGGGAAAGGTTGGGATTTGGGATTGGTACTTGTTTTATTATGAAAATAGAATAAAGCAGAATTGTTGACAACTCTTGTATGCTTCATACATTTGTCCAGCTAATGTCATGTCATCTGTCACCTGAGAGAACACAGTTTCACTTGTTTTTTCACTTAGGCCCAGTTGTTTACTGCAAGCCTGTTGTATTCTTCATTTGGAAACCATTTGCTACCACAATTGCTAGTCTAAAACAAATTTTGTTTTACACTAGCAATTGTCATAACACAGAACTGATTTATCTGGAGTCATTCATAATAGAAAACAATAATTATGATGTTCAGCAGGTGACATATATATTCATATTTAAAGTACGAGTGACCTTTATGACTTTAAATCATTGCAAACAAACAAAAACAGATAAAAAGTGTGATATACACATTCCAAAAAAGTCACACAAAAAAATCACCACCCATTTTCAGTAAATTAATCTTATTCCCACATAAAACATCAAAGCAGTACTCCACATTAATCCAGAGGAATTTAATGTGCAATTGTTTCTGTTCCAGTATTACAGAGCACATTTTAAAACATGTTTTTAACTCATTTATTTTACCAGATATTGTTAGTAAGTCCCCACAATCTCCCAGTTAATGTTTTTTTTAATAATGTCTTACAAGAGGTTTTGGGGCAACCTGTTATATGTCTGAACAATCTGTTATTACATGTTCTGCCATTTAATAAAAACATTTGTTAAATATTATTTTTTCAGAAACCATGCAACAGTCTTGTATTGCAGTTTGTTTCATAACATATTCTTTACCCATTTGATATTTCTGATACATTTAGAACAGTTCAAATAATAAGAGTGAAGATAATAGATGAAGATACTAATAGTACGTAATATCAATATAAATATTAAAATAAATATGTAATAATATTCTTTGAATTCATGAGAAACCCTATACAAGTATGGGAAATTCCAGAAAACTTGCATTTGTGTTTGTGAAATTTTCAAGCTAACAACCAAATCAATCGCACACTTGTTCAAAAAGTATAGTATAATAAATAATAATATCCTTCAGAAGAAATAACACGTCACACGGGGACCGGAAGCTGTCAGCAACACAGCCGGAAATTCCTTGTGTTGTTCATCGGGGTGTTTGTTTGTCGGCCTCTTTCTTCACTGTTTTCGTCTATTTTCCTGTTCTCACTTGGTTTATCGAATTTGGACACATCTCCAACCCAAACACCACTGGTGTTAGACGGAACAGTGTCATATACAAACGCGAATAGTGTCTTAACTGTCGTCGGCCCCTAGTCTGGGCTAACGTTAGCCTAGCATTTAGTGAAGTCCTGCTAGCTAGCGTTAGCTGTCATCCTAGCTGGCCTGAAAAAGACAGCCGGTTACTCACACAAATCCTTGACAAGAACGGTACAGACAAACACACGGAAACAATGGCAGTTGTCAATGAAAATGCCCTGAAGAAAATGCTGAAGGTAAGTCTGCTGTTGATGTTGCTGCTGTTGTGGCAACAATTTGCCAACAATAGCAAGTTAGCTTAAGTTACCGATACTTAACATGGAGCTAATAGCTAAGTGAGGGATTAAGATTTCCTGCAATTGAGAATTACGTAATAAGCGTCCAGTTTCGCCGACAGCAGTGGTTTGTTCATAAATATATACTTTTGTTGTCAGGGCTGGCTAATAATACATAGTAAGCTACTGTACCTTGTATTGTTACAACGTCTGGCTCAACAACTTAGCAAACATGACCAATTTAATGAAACATGTTTCCAAGGTAAAATGTCAGGTTTAAAGTTTTAAAGCATGTTGATTTGCTCTTGTTCGGCCGGTAGTTCACCAAGTACACGATTCAAATAAGAAAACTAGTACGTTGTTGCCTGCAAAATATAATATTTCCTGATGTAGAAAAAAGACGAACAGTTTGTGTTTAATAAAGTGTAAATGTTTCAAGTGTGGTTTGTACAGTTTAAATAGACAATTATTTATAATATACATGTTCTGTGAGTACATACTATGTACTCACGGTTTACAAAGCCTTAAACAAAACTAAGAACATGCTGTGAGATTTTGGACATGGTCAGAACGAGATACAATCGGTCTGGTTCTGTCCCTGACTTTTGACCCTGACAGTACTTTTATCATTTTAATGCAGTGGTGCATTTAAGTAGCTGATATTTTTATTGAAACAGTGAGCAAATTTGGGGGGTTTGTTGAAATTACTACCTTCACTTATTGGGGTTGTGTCAAAATATCAAATTTGGTGATATTTCATCGTCCTTCCTTGTACAATGTGATAATCACAATACCAAGGCTAATATGATATTTTAATTAATAAATTGAGGCACTCTAAAGTAATCAGTCCCTGCCAGTTTCATTTGCTGGGTGTGGCTACTTAATTTCTCCTATTGGTGGTCAAATGAATGAGGGCAACTTGGGTGGGGGTTACCTGTCAAAATAAGAGGGTGTTTACAGCAGGATAATGGCAGTAAACGGTTTGTAAGAGATGCCCCCTCCACATTTAATACATAGACTTTGCACACTTTGTTCTTTATGTTGGGAATAAATAGAGAAATCCTGGACTTGTAACTTTTCACTTTCACTTTTCATTTGATTTACTTCAGTTCAACAGATATTGTGATGTATTGCTATATGATTGTCTTGCAAAGTATTGATTATAACATAATTGTTGTATTGTGATATTATTGGTATCCTGTATCGTATTGTGAGGTACCCTGTAATTCTCTTATTAAATCTAAAACGTTAAAGCTCTTTAAACCTCAGTGTCACCAGGTGTATATTAACTTAATGCACTAATACAAACACATTTCCCTTCTCTTTGTTGGCACTCTCCAGCAATACAAATACAGAGATCTTTCTGTACGCGAGATTACCAATGTCATCTCCCAGTACAAGGACTTGAAGCCAGTTATGGATGCTTATGGTGAGTTAAATGATTGTTTTTTTGTATTTTTATTGTTTATATAATGATGGTATATTTTAAAGGCTATAATTTCCTTGTTGACATGATATCTTCTTGTACTTCAGTGTTTAATGATGGCTCCACAAGAGATCTGATGAGCTTGACTGGGACAGTACCAGTGAGCTACAGAGGTAAATCACGTTTTATTTATTTAGTTGATTTCTCATGTGTTTTCTCCGGGTTCTCCAGCTTCCTCCCACAGTCCACAAACATGCAATATGGGGATTAGGTAAATTGGGCACTCTAAATTGACCGTAGGTGTGAGAGTGAATGGTTGTTTGTCTCTATGTGGCCCAGTCATGAACTGGTGAACTGTCCAGGGTGTACCCCGCCTATCGCCCTTTGTCAGCTGAGATTGGCACAGCAGCATCTGGAGGATAAAGTGGTAGAAAATGGATGGATGGATGGATGGATGGTGATCCCATGTGATTTGAAAAAAAATAATAATAATGATAATAATAAAAATAAACAGTATATGAAAATGCTGTAGAGTGTTAGACTTGGAGTCGCATTTAAATTTTGTGTGTGCTTTTTTTTCCATCAGGCAATGTCTACAACATCCCAGTGTGTCTGTGGTTGCTAGACACATATCCCTTCAACCCCCCCATATGTTTTGTCAAACCTACCAGTGCCATGATGATCAAAACAGGCAAGCACATTGATGCAAATGGAAAGATCTACTTGCCTTATCTACACGAGTGGAAGCATGTAAGTTTGAGATTTTCACATTTTTGAATCATAAATTGTTTTATTAATACCATCACAGTGATTCAGAACGTGTCACAAGGAAAAACTGGTTAAATTGAATAATAATTTAAAAACAACAATGCAAACACTGTTGCAGAGCTTTTGTAATTTAGACTTTCTGAAACAAATATCAGCACAAAGGATTTGTGAACCATACCATAGGTGTGTCTCAATTTTTAAGTCAAACTGATTGATGATTTGCAATTGTTTTAAAACTTTAACCTTCACTGTTTGTCTTTCAGCCTCAGTCAGACCTGTATGGCCTCATTCAGGTGATGATTGTGGTGTTTGGAGAGGAGCCCCCTGTGTTTTCTCGTCCCACTACACAAGCCCCCTACCAATCCTTCCAAGCAACTGGACCCCCAAATCGTGAGTGACACAAGTTTTTATTACAAACTAGGAAATCTTAGTGTCTGAGATTTTGTTGTACAGTGTCAACTGGTTGAACAGCAGGGTCCACAGTCTGCATTTGAAGTCATAACAGAAGTGTTAACTTATTGAGTCAGTTAAAAATGTATACAGCTCATTTCAAGTAATGTACTTTTTTAAATTCAGCACCAGATGGTGCTCACACAAAGCAAAGCAGACCTAATAATTTCTCTCTCTCTCTCTCTGCTCTGATCTCAGCTTCCTACATGCCTGGCATGCCTGCTGTGTCAACCTACGGCGCAAACCCTACCCCTGGGTAAGATGTTTGCCTAGCAGTTCTCAAACCTTCAGAACTCTCAGTCACTTTGTACACTGCATTTCCCACCAAAAAACACTTTTCTTTTGAAGCAGATGTGTGTATTCATTGCTAAAATCCAGGACAGCTGTGTCAGCTACATCTTTTAAGTTTGTCAAAGTAGAAAATAATAAGTGTTAGCTGTTGATTAATAATGCATGCTTTTACAGAGGCTATCCTGGATACCAGTACCCAGGGAGCAACTCTTACACAGCCACTGGAGGTCCTGCACACTACCCCACCCAGACTCCAGTCTCCACAGTTGGTATGTGTTACTTTCACTGTCGAGATCAGTCATCCCCAGAGACTGGGTCAGAATGTACAGAAGGGGTGCCAAGTACATTAGCGGAACGTTTTTCCAGCTTTTTGCTTCAGATTATGATGTCTATATGCTCTGAATCACATTCAAAACATTTTTTTGTGATTCATAAATTAATCAGAAATGCCGGGACTGCCTGATCACAATAACATCACGTGTAACAAAAATGGGCACAAACGCTATGCACAAATTGTGTTTGTAAGACCATGTATTTGTACAACAGCTTCTGTTATATCAAGGTTTACAATAGTGACTTGACTTCTGTGATTGCTATTTAACTTTGACCCAAGACACTTGACCTTCTGACTCAAACTTCAACCTACATATGATATTCTTGGGGTTCATAGACGATATTTAAAGGTCATTACTGTAACTAGATCATCAAGCATTAAAGGTCAAATGGTAGGATGACCCTGCAGAGAAATTAACAGCCCCCACTCAGGCGCGCTCACCCTACACCTCTGAAGCACACGCTGATATATTTAGGACGGGAACAGTAACTGCACACAAAGACAGAATGATCATCATGCGACCAATGATCATCATGCTGGTGGTGGACCAGCGTGGAGGAGGAGTTTAAATGTATCCTATATTTAGCAGAGAAGAAGCAATGGGTTTGCCTGAAAACTACCTGAGATCATAAGGCCTGATCAACTCTGACATTTGTAGCGCTGACGTGCAGACGACACATGAGGTGGTCATGACTCTGAAGACATCCACCACCATCAGTGCACTTTACACTTACATAACCTGGTGTTTAGTAGCTTTTGACACTGGAGTTTATATAAGATAATATTAGAAAGTCTCATTTTACAAATGTGTTTGTAAATGAGAAACATTTCAAAATTATGCAATCCACTAAAAAGCTTTATTCACTACAGTTGAAATGGTCTGTTAAATTCAGAGTTGCAACAATGAAATGAATCTGTTAAAAAATTAACAATTGACCAATAAAGTAATAATCAACTATTTTGATAATTGATTAATCAGTTTGAGAGTGGTTTCTGTTTGTAATATAAGTTATGGCTTCTTAAATGCAGATATTTTCTGTTTACTTCTGTGACTATTGTTACCATTTTGTAGAATAAACATGGAAATATTGATGAGTTGACGAAAAGTTTCTTTTTACTTTTTGCTTTCACATAAGGTCCAAGTCGGGATGGTACCATCGGCGAGGACACCATCCGTGCATCTCTCATTTCAGCAGTCAGTGACAAGCTTCGCTGGAGGATGAAGGAGGAGATGGACAGGGCTCAGGCTGAACTGGATGCTCTGAAGCGAACAGAGGAAGACCTGAAGAAAGGACATCAGAAATTAGAGGAGATGGTCTCAAGACTGGACCAAGAAGTGGTGAGCGAGCCTTCTCTTTTTAAACTTGCATCTGCATATTTTTTGTATGCCTTCTATTTATTATCATCTTTTCCAAAATGAGAAAATAAACTCGGGACCTTATGGTTTTTCCTGTGTCATAGACTGAGGTAGACAGAAATATCGAGCTGCTCAAGAGAAAGGACGACGAGCTGAGCGAGGCTCTGGAGAAGATGGAGAACCAGTCGGAGAACAATGACATTGATGACGTCATCGTGCCAACCGCACCGCTTTACAAACAGATCCTGAACCTGTATGCTGAGGAGAACGCCATTGAGGACACTATCTTCTACCTGGGAGAGGCTCTCCGCAGGGACGTCATAGACCTGGAGGTTTTCCTTAAGGTGACTTCACCTTCAGCACCTGCACAGGAATATAAGAAATTAGACGAAACACAACAACAAATAATTTGGTCAATGCATTTAAATAATCACACACACATAAAAGATACACTCATATAAATACAAAATGTCAGCTTTATCCTCCACCGAAGGGTCGCGGGGGGTGCTGTGCCTATCTCAGCTGACATAGAGTGATAGGCAGGGTACACCCTGACAGTTTGCCAGGCCATCGCAGGACCACATATGGAGACAAACAACCATTCACTCACACTTTTTGTAATAGTTCATTTTTATAAGGTGTTGAAAAGGATATAGCGGCCAAGTCAACTGCATCTGAAAATAAAAGATCACACTTTTTTCAGTCTGGTCTCTAAAATGGCTAAAAAGGTTCTGATCATATACTGCACGTACTACATACTACTACACGGAAGAAAGAATATATTGAATAGTCACCAGGGGGTGATTTTACGTTACAATATAGTACCTTCTCAATGTGGGCGGAGTCATCTCAGCACAGCTGCATGAAACTACTGTGACTTTGTTTTATATGCGACACACATTGACTGGTCACTTGTAATGCAGTTGTTTTCGATGCACTGAATCATGTGTGTGAATCATTAGAATCAGTCATTTAAAAAGATTTGTTCAGTACTTCTCGTACAGACTTCTGTACAAGAGCACAGACTTCATCTGACACATTGAACTGAAACACAACAGCAGGGGTTGTGATGTTTTCGGCAGTGCTGTCGCCAAATACACCAGACGCCTCTGTTAAATGATGAGATTTTGACATTTCCTTTCTAAATGTTGGAGATTAACTCAGTTTTCAGGATTGTTTCATCTTTTTAACTGATCTGCAGTTCAGTATTATTGGCTTTGATTCTTGTACCGCTTCCTGTGACGGCACAATCAGTGCACAGCAGTGTGAGGACGTTACACATAGTATCGTCGGCTCACTTGAAAACTCACCTGAGCAGTTACTAAACAAGTACCAGGTACTATCGCTAATGGAAAAGCAAAGTTATTAGGGCGAGTCAAGCTTGTGGAAACAGAAAATTATATTACCATGTAAATAAAAATTGATGATAAAGCACTGTACATATGAGTGGACAGCAGTGTGATTGACAGCCGGTATTCTTGAATAGGCGCCTGTTTGCAAAACATGGTGCAGACCAAATCCCTAATGTCAAGGCTTCAAAACGGGAGTTCTGATTCTTATGTGTGACGTCACAACCCGTTTCCACTTGGTTCTGATCAGCTGATTAGCCTCTGCATAACCCTTACATTTCTTATTAATGAACTCGGATTCTCTTTCATTGCAGCACGTACGTCTTCTGTCCAGGAAGCAGTTCCAGCTTCGAGCCCTCATGCAGAAAGCCCGCAAGACTGCTGGCCTCAGCGATCTCTATTGAGCTCCACACTGACTGACTGCAAGCTTACATATCTCCTTTCTCTCCTCTACTCCCTTCAATTGTTTTACTCCCTTTTTAATTTCTTCTTGTATTTTGAACTGCTGCTCGTTTTCTTTTTAATCTCTGTGACTAGAAATCTGAGCAGTTGGACCATCTTGTTTACCACAGGAACGTTTCAAACCGAGTGGCCACAGTTGTAGAGTGACAATTTGTTGTTTTGTGAACAAAAAATGTCTTTAAGATTATTATACATCAACAATCATGTCCCAGACACAAAAACATGTGTGACATGTGTGGCCCTTGACGGTGTATATATGGAAGAACACTCTGTTTTGTGTAACAGGTACTGGGGTTGACATGAAAACCTGCACATGCCATACTGGTGAAAGTGAGGTGTTGTGACTGTGTGTAATGAATGCGACATGTGGACTGAGCGTTTGTGGTGTAGCCGGGTTATGAGTTGGTGTGTGGACCTGTGTATGCTGCAGTGCAGGGTGGCCCCACAGGTTCTGTTAACAGCCCCTTTTTTGCCAGACAAAGTAATTTGGTTAGTAAGCACAAATTGTCAGGGGTGAGTAGAGAGAGGGGCTTTGTAGAGAGCCTCATTTGTCCAGAGCTCCACATCCCTCAAAGTGAAAAGGTTAGCCTCTGATATAAATACCCAGGGTAACCTTTTGGGAAGGACAGGAGTTCGGGCTCAGGATTAAATGCTGTGTGAGGTCTGGGTCATATTCAGTGGCCATGAATCTCATTTCATACAGTAGAAGTGTAGATGACTGTGGACCTGAACTGTGTCTCTGTGCTGGTTCAGTCTTTAAATGAGTTGGGTTTTGGTTTCCTGATCACTTTTCTTTCCCCCCTGATCTGTTTGTCTTTACAGCAGCGTGAGTGAGGTGCTTTCATCTTGTGTCCGCTGCTCAGGTTTACCCTCTGACTGCTTTACCCAGCCAGTCACGTACAGTGGTCGTTTAACTCTGTACACTCTCTAATTAATGCTGGTCACAGTCTTGACATACTTGCATTCTAAAAAGTATTACAAAGAAAACGTTTATTTTCTTTTTTTACTTTTCTATTTTCCTTGTGCTGTCCACTTATGTCCAGTTTTCAGCAAAACGTTGTGAGAGTGTTGGAGAGGGGAAAAAAATAAAATAAAGGACTATAGTACTAATCAAAAAAAGTTAACTTATGTAAAGTTTAAAAACAGGTCTCATTTAAATTAGCCTTTTACTAAATGCACTTTGAAATGTATGATAGGTTATCTGCTGTTTTTTTTTTTTTTCTTGTTTCCAAATCAACCACCTGTTCTTTTATATCTGTAGATTTATGTAAATCAGTGCAAATAAAGTAAATCTGATTTAATGGTTAATTTCTCTGACATCATTTCAATTGATAATTGAATTTTCACGTTATTAGATACCCATGACACCTCATGGTGGCAGGTGTGGCAGCTGGTTCTGCATCATGGTGTGTGTTCAGATTGTTGAATAACTTAGTTCTAGTAATGAGTTGTCTGAGTTTCTTTTTCTCTCTTCCTGGCCATTCTCTAGTACACCCTCTCACACCAACAACCATGTCATTTTCAAAATCATTTAAGTCACTTTTCTTGCTGCCATGTGATTGACTGATTGGATAAACTGTATGTTAACAATCAGTTTAACGGGTGAACAGTGAGTGTATTAGAAGTTATTTCCAATCACTTTCATGTTTTGACCCCAATTCCAAACCAATATTTGATGTGATCTAATAGCTTCATTGTCATCAGACACTTTGACTTCATTGCCAGAACAGAATTACTAACTCAGATATACAGGATTCACATCTTTGTGTTAGATGTCAGGTGTGGTTATAATAGTTTTGGATAGTTTTAATTTGGTTTCGGCTTTGTTTCTAAACATTTGTTTAAATTGTTTATTAGAGTTAATTTTTTGTAAATGCTTAGTTTAGTTTTATTCGTTTTAGATTTTTGTAATGTGGAGTTTTTGCCAGGTGCAAGATTCAAAAAGGTCCTTAGTGTCCTTAGTGAATTGAACACTAACCACATTTTTGCTGCAATTGTAGTTAGTAAACATACAATTCAGTTTCAGTTCGTTACTGTTTTTATTTTTTCAACTTTTCAAGTTTTTAGTTATATTTCACTGATCAAAAATGTTTTTTTCTAATTTAGTTCGTCATTTTGTTAGTTTTCGTTAACTATTATAACATTGGATAATGGTGCTTCTTCCATTTTATATGTTTTTTTTTCATAAAATACTACAATGGTTAATTGTCCCTGATCAAACTCAATCATTCTTGTTTAGTATAGAGTTAAAGGGGTCGTATTATACCCTATTTCTCCAGGTAAAACGTTCCCTGGTGTCCTAATGAACATGTCTGTGACAAAATACCATAAGAATATAGCACCACAGCAGTTCAATCACCCTGCCAAAACAGTTTTGTTCAGAACGCTTGGTTTAGTAGTATCTCTAGGTCCACCTTTAAAAAAAAAAAAAAAAAAAGTAAAATGAAACTTCAGTGACAGGAAATGACATCAGCCACAGAGGCTACTGGGAGCTAATAGCAGTTAACATTTGGTTAAGTGATCATTTGCAGGCTCTAGCAGCCATTTTGCCGTCATATATAACATGTATCCACTGGACAGATAAATCCTCTGAAGGCTGGAAGTTTGTGTAGAACTCTGTGCTGCACTGTGGAGCCAAGAATAGAACTTTTCGCGGACTTTGGCTTTTCGGATACCGTTGTCCTCGTCAGCACTCTCGAGTGTTTTATGGACAAAGCGGAGCTCAACGAAAGAACAATTCCAGGAATTTAGCGCATTGTGATGTCCCAATGAGCGCCGGAGTCAACATTGCATGTTTTATCTCCTGTACTTAGACTGAAGAGGACCACAAAAACATATTTTTTCACACTGGGAGTCCCAAATAAAAGGATTTAAATTATTAAAAAGTTGATATGTCCCTGTTAAATTTTCAGTAGTGACCATATTTCATTCCCATGAGCACTGTGAAAACAAACGCCTTTTACTCGGCGGAATAAAACACAGAATCAAACACAACAAGGAACAAGACTGGTATCATCATCATCTTGGCAGATTTATTTGATGTCATATCCAGCTGCCATGACAGTGAGTCCATAACTGATTCATCAACCATATCTAATGTTGTAACATTAACACATGAATAGATCTCAACAGCAGTAATGGTTATAAATATTCTCATTCATTTCTGTTACTGGTTTTAATATCTTAAAATAGGAGTTCTTGAATAAATATAAATCTTTTTGAGGGAATTTATTGTGTGCGCAAAAAAAAAAAAAAAACACCTTCAAGATTGTTACCCTCCGTTTATATTCCTAAGCTAAGCTTGAGGTTATTTTCCTAGTTGACCCTTTCCGTTGGCTCTCTGTTATCTCTATGCTGGATTTAACCGTGGCAAGTCACCGTCTTAGCACCACCTTAAAATCTCTCAGCTGTGACTGTTCTTGTCTTCAGCTTTCCCTTTCAATATCTGTTTCTTTTTTTTCTATCAGTGCACTTGTGGTTTGGTTGTGTTAAAAAAAAAAAAAAAAGGCTTCGGTGCCAACAAGTTCACTGCTTTTCTCGATACGTTGGTATCACAGGAGTTTTGGCCCAGTGATGAACAGCGATGCCGCCACGACTCGAGATCACAAGTCTTCCTCATAGAGAATGGAATGTCTCCATTTGACTCCAAATAATAATAATACTAATAAAAAAAATAATAATAAGCAGAGATAACGGCGTGGATGAAAAACCAACTGGTAACAATCAGAACATGCCATACATACCAACTAGAACAAGGAGTGCACAGAAGTAACAGCAACAGTACATAATTACATACAGTACATAGAATACATAGTATAACACATTTAATGCGCAAAGGCCTTACATTTGATGTATAGACGCACAACAAAGTCAGTAGATACTCTCTCTATGAAAGAGTCCAGATGCTAAAGATGTGAGACATATGTTGGTTATTGACTAATAAGACCGAGGAAAGCAGGTGGGAAATGATAACCCTTGTGTCAACATCTGAAACTAAAAATCTAGCTTCCGTCGATCTTGGGCACAGACACTCAGCCTTTTTTTAGATACTCGTAGGTCTAATTTGTCCATTGCAGTGGGGGACACACACAGGAGGTACAGCAGGCTGGAGGGGAGGCGGTGACCGAACAGTGCTTGGTGTGGTTTCAGTGCTGATGCGTCCTCACATGGTGAGGTCCTTCTGTACGCCCCACAGGGTCTCGGCGCTCTTCACCAGCTGCTTCTGCTCGTCGGGCTTCAGTGTCATGTTTACGACATCCGTCAGGCCGCTGTTGCCCAGGACGCAAGGGATGCTCAGGAAGACCTCATCCTTCACGCCGTACATGCCCTAACAGACAGGAGAGGAGGACGAGGTCAGCAGGGCAAACGCGTCGCTCGTTCGGTGCTAAATGTGCAATTGGTGTTAAGTGTTCAACGGTGAGATGTTGTGACGGGACCTCACCTGGACCAGTGTGGACACGGGGTGCACTTTGCGCATGTTCTTCACGATGCTTTCCACCAGATTAGCCACAGACATGCCAATGGCCCAGGAAGTGTAGCCCTTCAGCTTGATGACCTCATAGGCTCTGCAGTTCAGCACAATCAGAGAAAATACTCAACAAAGAGAACTGCAATACTCCTGTATTGAAGTGAAAAAAAAATATGATTTCATCCTAAAAATCCTGCCTTTTGACTTTAATTGATATTTAAGTTGTGCACTGGTGACATGTACATGAACATTAAAGGTAATATATCCTATTTCTCCAAGTTAACCTAGTTCCCTGGTGTCCTAATGAACATGTATGTGACATGCTTTGGTCAAAATATCATAAGGATGAAGCACCACAGCACTTCAATCACCCTGCCAAAACAGTTCAGAACGCTCGGTTTAGTAGTATCTCTTTAAGAAAAAAAAAAAAAGTTAAACGAAACTTAAGGGACAGGAAATTACATCAGCCACAGAGGCTACTGGGAGCTAACAGCAGTTAGCATTTGGAAAAGTGATCATTTGCAGACTTTAGCAGCCATTTTGCCGTCATATATAACATGTATCCACTGGACAGATAAATCCTCTGAGGCTGGAAGTTTGTGTAGAACTCTGTGCTGCACTGTGGAGCCAAGAATAGAACTTTTCGTGGACTTCGCAGACTGTTTTATGGACAAGGCAGAGCTCTGCGAGACAACAATTCCAGGAATTCAGCGCATTGTGACGTCCAATGAGCGCGGATGTCAACGTCGCATGTTTTATCACCTGTACTTAGACTGAGGAGGACCACAAAAACATGAGTGAGTCATCTTTTTTCACACTTTGGCGACTGGTCGGGCCTCCAGAGTATTTAAATTAGGATTTAAATTATTAAAAGGTTGATTTTGCATAACATGGGACCTATAAGACCGACTAAGGCAAGGAGGAATTACAACAAGTAATCCAGCGATAGTAAAGACAGCATAACCAAAAAAATCAATACAACTTAAAACTCTGGAAAGTACAAAAATGTATTTCCCAAAATAATTATATAAGTACTATCCTTTTACTTCTTTTCTTTTGGGAGGTACATTGTTCACATTAGACATGGACGCCACTGAGCTCCCTGACAACCTGGTAAACCACGAGCTTAAGAACAGAGTGTGGCTTTTATTAAACCTATGATATCACAGTACTACCCAGTGTAACACGCCTCTGCTTGCCTTTGGCTCATTGCCATGGATCACATTCCTCACCAAGGACAGGCCGCTCCACTGATTACAGTAGTGGCAGGTGGGATTTGTGACCACAACACTAACCGTTGATATTTATCGCTGCTGTGAACTTGGGCCATTGAACCCTAAAGATGTGTTCCGCCATGTTTATGGCTGCAACCTTTGTGCTGGACACAAGGCTAGAGTGTGAGAAAGTTTTGCAGAGGAGTTCAGGGAGTACATTGGTGGTTTACTGAAAAAGGAAATGCACTCACCCATCAACAACGCTCTTATGAACCGCTTTCCAGTTCTCAGTGTCGCCCTCTGCCCCGATATGTGGGTTGAGGCTCTGCAGAGAAACTCCAGCAACGTTCACGCCACTCCACACAGGCACTAAGAGAAACAGATATAAAATAAATAATCATTCCATCACTCTTGATTACATTTATAAACACAAAGGCATTAAAAATGTGAATGAGTATTCAAAGAAGACTCAAAAGAGACCAACCAGTGGTACAGCAGAAGATAAGCGGAGGGGTTATTTATAGTTGGAGCTACATACCACTGGAGTCTCCGTGCTCTCCGACGATCCAGGCATGGCAGCTTGAAGGGTGGATGCTGAGCCTCTCTCCCATGAGGTGGCGGAAACGGGCAGAGTCCAGGTTGGTGCCGGAGCCAATGACGCGGTGACGGGGGAGGCCGCTCAGCTTCCACGCCACGTAGGTCAGGATGTCCACTGAGAGGAATGAAGAACGAGGAGAAGTGAGCCTTTAAAATCAGTTTCATACGACTTCAACCTCCACATTTCCATTCCACAGTCTGACCTGGGTTAGAGACCACCATCAGGATGCAGTTGGGGCTGTACTTGACGATGTTGGGGATGATGAACTTGAAGATGTTGACGTTGCGCTGCACCAAGTTGAGGCGGCTCTCGCCCTCCTGCTGACGAGCACCAGCAGTCACAACCACCACCTTGGAGTTGGCCGACACACTGTAGTCTGAAACAAAATAAATACATAAATATTGTTCACATTCAGCAGAAGAATAACAGTTTCTGTTCAGGCCATTCAGCTATGTTTTTGTGCACTCCTCACCTTTGCCGGCCACAATCTTGTGTGTCTTGAGGAAGAGGGATCCATGTTGCAAGTCCATGGCCTCACCCTTCAGTTTGTCTTCCATGACGTCGACCAGAGCCAGCTCGTCACACAAGTCCTGATGACACACATTTACACACGACAGGTCATTCTGAGAGCTCAGCACTGACAGACAGCAAATCTGTGCTTTAGGAACATTTGTAATGAAAATACTACTTTAGAATAATGTCTTTAATATTTGAATACTATAGTCTTTAAGAAGGAGAAACAAATTGATGTATAATTGTAAAATAACACAAAAGTCTGAGGGGTTGTTTTTCTGGCCACATTTCCCTGCCTGATTGTTTAGCAGCAGAGGAATTGGACTACAGTTCTTCTTCTGTGCTACAGAATGTGCATTCTGCATCACATGAGGCTTAAAACACCCACATGAGGGCAAACATTCAGTGTCTGAGATATAATTCTGAAATGTTACACACATAATCCACCATAACAGCAAAAGTGTGTCAATTGTCACCTAGATTTATTTGATTAAGTTTATTTTTAAAGATGGGAGAGGGACTTCTTAACAACCGGGCCTACATTTCACTACAAGTTGCAAAGCTGTAGCAAATACAAATTCCTTTTTTTTTTTTTAAATGAATTTTCAAACTTTTCCGAAAGTTTTAGATGGTTGCTGTAGAGTCACCATGAGGACTATCGTCTTGTGTTTTCAGCTGAGGACGTCTGCTTTGGGACTGGACCTACACAGAGTGCACAGTTTGATTTATTTACACATGGGAAGATGGAATTCCTTGCTGCCTGGTCCCTAAAGACTTTGCTTGTTATTCCTCACTTTAAGATTCTGATACAAGAATGAAGAAAAACCAAACGAACGAACAAACGATCATGGTTTGTTTTAGTTCTCAGCTAAGGCAAAAGCTGCATTTTAACTGGAGGACAACATGAGGGGAAGTGAACGTTTCCTCGTCTTGATCTGTATTACTAAGTAATATTCAGACTTGCTTTTCCCACAAATGTCACTTTAACCCTTTGAGATCAAACCTTTACTGCCCCGAAAGTGGAATATTTTTGCATTACCTTATGACTGTGGATTTAGCCACATGTTGCCTTTTGTTTATTGAACTAAATACTGCAATAACTGTGCAACTACAGTTCAACTTTCATCTTCCTTTTTTCCCTTTTGCTACACCGCATATTTACATAACCAAAACCTCTCTGTGTCTCACCTGGAGGAGAATGCTGATGGCGGAGGCCATGCCCACCATGCCTACACCCACCACCGTCACCTTGTTCCTGCTCCCAACATGCTCCTCCTTCATCACAGTACCAATCAGCTTCTCCTTGGTGGACATCTGTTGAACGTGGAAAGACACAGGGAGACAGTGAGTGACACAGCAGGTCAAATAGCTGGACATTGGGGAAAGGAAGAGAACATAGCAAAAAAAAAAGAAAAAGAAAATGGCAGATAAAAGGGGAGGGGGAGAGGGGAGAACAAAGAGCTGCTGTGTCTGGCAGGTAGCAGCAGGCCTTCACAGCTGTGGATGTGACTGCTTTCCTCCAGCTGATGGAGTCCAGCTTGAATTTCCCCTTTTCTTTCAACAGCCGTACACAAATGAATCTTCACCTTTTCACCCCCCCATCGACTAAAAACCAAACTTTACATCAACCACAGGTTTCCTGTTTTAGCACTTCTCCGTCTGCTACGCCCATAAATGGTCCACAGATGACACATGCTCTACTCTCTCTAGGTATCCATGGTAACCACTCTCGGGGAAAGTACTGCAGGCTGCTGCGTACGTGCAGGGAAGACCATGAGTGTACCGACGACTACTACTCTGCAGTGGCTGTGTGCTCGCCGGGCTTCACAAGCGTGATTATGTGATTTCTCTCGTAGGTGCTGGTCACATGGCGAACGTGACATCTGATAGATGGTAATAATACCTTCTCAGGGAGGGGGGGGGGGGATACTTAAGACCTCACTTAATCATGAGGCTGCACACAATAATAAGACGGTTATATCCCTTTATCCAATTATCTGTCCCTCAGAAGTGCACAACATTCTATAATCCTGAGGTATCCTGTGTTTGTTCTACACACACAAGAGAAACAGTTTATTACTTTAGAGTAAACAGAGGCTTTTCCACTCTGGAGAGACTTCCTTTTTTTATTTTTGCAACATGCCGTAAAAACTTCCTGGTAGCACACCTGAATGAGGATGACAGTAAGAACATTCTATAATCCTGAGGTATCCTGTGTTTGTTCTACACACACAAGAGAAACAGTTTATTACTTTACAGTAAACAGAGGCTTTTCCACTCTGGAGAGACTTCCTTTTTTTATTTTTGCAACATGCCGTAAAAACTTCCTGGTAGCACACCTGAATGAGGATGACAGTAAGGATTGGGGCTAAGAATTTAATGCAATATGGTTGGAAAGAGAGAACGACATGGGTGTTTATGTCAAAGATTTAATTATACAGATTTCTGGGAATAAAGACTACTTTGTGAATCCTGTACTGCCATAATTCCCCAAATACAACTATGTCATTTACTTTCGATCAACCTAGTCGGGCTGAGCTCTGACAGGGAATCAGGTCTGTTATATGTTGCAGGCGACTGCTAAAATTTCAGATGCAATCAAACAATCTTTGAATTGCAAAGGCCGGAGGAATTTAACAGCAGCAAAGCCGAACTTTATTATTCCCACCGTGCAGTAGGAAGGCTCAACAAGTTTTAGTTTACACTTCACAGGCTGAAACAGACAAATAGTCCTGCAAACAGCCCTGGACCCTTAGCACTAGTTGGAAATAATACTTTGGGTGTTTCACCTAATCATCGGGTAATGGCCACTTTTGTAAATATATAGCAGTCTGTACATATATATACACATATATATATATATATATATATATATATATATATATATATATATATATATATATATATATATATATATATATATATATATGTGTGTGTGTGCATTTGAGTAGTGTGATTCCTAAAAGGCAGCAGCCATTTTGTTTTTTTAAATATGTAATTTGGTAAAGACTTGTTGAGTAGGTCTGTGAAACAGTTTTTTTCAATTTTATTTTAACTATTTTATTAGTTAATTTAATCATTTTGAGGGGGGTTGGGGTGCCCCCCCCTTTTTTCCCCCCCACCTGAGCCCCTGAAATTTCTGAGTACGTCCATTAACATTCATCCAGTCAGACATATATCCTGTAGGTCTATCAATGAGGGGAAAGGGAGTACAGTTAGATAAAGTAGTAAATCACCAGTGGGTCATCGGGAGGTTAAAGTGAACACTAATCATGAGCAGTATTAACAAACACAGACTATGGTATGTGTGTGTGTGTGTGTGTATACAGAGCATTTCCTGTTCAAACTCAAGGCCTTTACTGTGCAGCACGTATCGCCACAGGCAATGATGCAACCACCTCATATCAAACCCACCATCAGATCGAGCCATATTATATAATAGAACACATTATATAGCGCTCAAATCACACTGGAACCACTACATGTATATCAATAAAATATACAGACAATTTACACTGACAGGCCTTCATCACTCTGCTTCACCTAACCCTGTTTTATATAAAACATGCCATCATTGCACCAAAAGTAATCGCTTCAAAAACAAACTACACCAGCAACAGGAAGAGAAATGTTCATCCAATCAATCGCAGTGATGATAAAGGAACTCCCCTTCACGTAAAGTGCGCAGCAGGTTGGTGAATCCCGAGCTTCATCTGCTTTTCACAAGCATTAAACGACGTAGAGAGAGAAAATGGCGGCACATCATTTTTTTTTTCTTTACCTTTAGGCGTGAGTTAAAAGTGTGTTAAGTGAAGCTGTGGAGTGCTGTTCGGCGGCTCTTCTTCTTCTTCTTCTCCCTCAGTGCAGCTTTTTATTGCGCAGAATTGCAGCAGCGGCTGCGGAAAAGAGGACAGCCCCGCTATTTAAAGACAGCCTCCACCGTGGACGTGACGTCACCGCATTCATAATATGGAAGGGGCGGAGTCGAGGCGGCGGAGGAGCCGTGTTCTCGGTCACGTCCCCACGACAGGATGCGGCGGTGAGTCGGTGTGTTCTTCTTGTCTAACCGTCTAACACGAGCTCGTTCAACTCAAGGGAGTTTGTAGTCATTCCACCGTCGAACTACAGACACTTTTACGACACATTTGTCCGAGAACAGCGGTGTTACCACGGTGACCGCGCTGTGTGTGCCCACTGCACTCAACCATCAATAACAGAGGAGAGGAAACGATGGAGCTGACACCCTGTGTGTGTGTGTGTGTGTGTGTGTGTGTGTGTGTGTGTGTGTGTGTGTGTGTGTGTGTGTGTGTACGATCCATTATACACAGAGATGGAGAGTGTACTCTGTGTACATTCACTGCACTTATCCAATGATTTATTCACTTCTCTTGTATATGCTCCATATAAACATGTCTATCAGCCAGGACACAATCACATCTATAGTACACCATTATTTAGACTTAATACTAAATATTATTATATGAAACAGAAACAACATCTAGACCAAACTCAAATGACCTGGGGGACAATGCGCATCTATTGTGGTCAAGAGGGGGTAAAAAAAACAAAAAAAAAACAACAACTGTTCACAATATTGCATCATGATATCACACGTATACTTAATAATACTATTTATGATGCAAAATTAATGTCTTTATATCAAAAACAGACATGTATGTATTTATTTATTTATGTATTACCTAAATAATAGTGTGGACAACTGTAATTAAAATTAATTCAAAAACATTTAATAATGGGATAATTATGACCAAATGTCTCATTATTACTGTTATAAAAAAAAGAAATTGCTAGCAAAAATATATTATATTCTATCACGTCGCTGGCAGCTGTGCCTCAGCGACACACTGTGTTTAAAAGACGCTGAGGTCGTGGGCCATGTTTTTTTTATTATAAGATGATATGAAGTGGGGGGGCCGCATGCAATCGATTGGGGGGGCCGCATGTGGTCCCCGGGCCGCCAGTTTGAGACCCCTGATCTAGACATTTTGCTTTAATGTGCTAATTTTTTTGCACTAAATTTGAGATACTATACTATACTATAATACTTAACAATATCAAAACACTATAGATAGATATATAAAAACAATCAAAAAAAGTTATATTTATTGAGCAAAGTAAGCAGTTATTACACTAAATAACAGCTCCTATACTATAAAAATAAAACAAAACGTGTTCTATGCACAAATATGGACAATATCTCATGAATATGCACTGAAATAATAATATACATATATATAGTAAATAAAATATAAATGATTCATCTCCACGTGGCTGCTGATGTAAGTCTGAAACATTTAGTTTTAGGGCACATAAACTATTGCGGACGTTGCGTCATGAGAAAATGGTGATCCTCCAGACAGAAGAATGAATTGCATTTTTTATGCGCCATCTACTGTTTGATTTGAGGTATTACAACACAGCCAAGTTGGCATTCAACAGGCAGCGCCTTTTCTTTGAGTTTCATATCTGATCCGTTTTCTCATCGTGACATAAATGACTCACGTTACGAAAGGATGGAGGAATTGCATAATAGTTGCAACATAACATTTGCGTGTCTGACATTGTTCGGGAACAGTCTTTTGTTCCACGCAGGGACCAACACTTCATGCTCCCTTACAATAACCAGTCCTAGATAAACAACAGAAAACTGTTTACACAATGTGATTTTTGTCTCTCCCCCTTTGCAGACACCTGTGAGCTAATATGAAGTGGAGCACATTCAGTTGTGCTTTACGTTATCAGGGCTCTGCCTGTGAATATGGAGTTTGGACAAAGACAGACAGCCTCTGGTCCAGACTGGCCGCACTAGAACTACATAAGGTGGTACTTTTAAATCTCTATTAGATTTGGATAATTCATATCACATTGAAACATCTGTGTGAAATCAAGAACATCCATCCATCATCTACCACTTTATCCTCCACCGGAGGGTCACGGGGGGTGCTGTGGACAGTTCCCCAGTCCATCGCAAGGCCACATATAGAGAGAAACAACCATTCACTCTCATATAAATCAGTTCATGAACCAAGACATCTTATATGTGGGGTACCTCAGGGTTCTATCTTGGGCCCAGTACTCTTTTATATTTGCTTCCTTTGAGGCAGATAATTAGCAAGGACAGTGACGCGTTTTAGCAACTTTATGCTGAAGATATCCAGCTGTACTGTTCTTTTAAGAGTTCCACATCTTTCATTAGCTAACTGCTTGTCCAACATCAATCAGTGGTGATAGTTACAACTTACAACTGAACTGAACCTCTGTGTTATTCTATTATCTGGCTTGTCCTTTGAGCAACATTCTAAACAGTTAATAAAAAACAATTTCTTCTGTCTTCGTAACATTTCTAAATTGAAACCCCTTGTGTCTGAGGTTGAATAGGAGATGATAGTTCATGCTTTTACATCCTGTTACTATTGTAACAGTCTTTTTTACCTGTTTAAATAAGAAGGCACTTGACCCCATTCTGCTGCAAGGCTTTTACATTGAACTCACAAAAGGGCTCATATCATGCCTGTTTTTGCCTCCCTTAGCCTTAACTGGTTACCAGTGTATTTTAGAAACATTTCAAAATCTTGAGCCAAGCTTTTTAGAGAGTTGCACAGTTAAACTCCTCCTTACAGTCTGAGGTCAGCAGGTCACATGTTATTTGTGGTCCCAAAAACCCATTTCAAGACGCAAGGCGATCGCTCCTTTGAAGCAGAAGCACCTAGACTATGGAAAGCTCTCCATTTTTCCCTTTTAAAAAGCAGTTAAAAGCTTTTCTTTTAGCTATAGGGTTCTTATTGTTTCATTCTTTTTTATTGTGTTTTTCTTGTTTTTATGTTTGAACAAACCTAGGTTTTTACCCTGTCAGTATTTAATGTATTTTACTTGTATTGCCCTGTGAAGCACTTTGTGATTCCATATCTGTGAAAGGTACTCTGTGATCACATTGAACAATATATGCATATTGCACAAAAAATCTAAGTAAATCTGAGACGGAAACAAAACAAAGACAAATAGGACACAAATAAATAAAACTCCTCCCTCACAAGGTCACACCAAACAGACTCTGCTGTCTGGATAAAAAAAATTGCAAATGAATGAATAAATAGAATGGTTAATATTGACATCATAAGCAAAACATAAGAAAAATCAATGAAACAAAGATAAAAGTGGAAACATAAACCTGGATTAAAGTCTTCTTTTTTCAGTGTATCTCCTGGTGTGTTTTTGAACATCTTCATCTTGGAGTTGATTCCTGTTTGATCTAGCGTAGAAAACCTTTTAGCAACATTTGCCTTGTGATGTGAAGTGATCTGATATTTGTTAAACTAACACTAGCACATTTCCTCATGCTGCTGGAGGAAAGTGGTCTGGACAGGAGACATCGCCCAGTTTGAAATGGATTCACAGATCTTGCTTAATCTCAACAAAAATAGCAACATGTGTTGTGAGAACACATGACAAGACAGTGCAGAATCAAGCTGTATTCACCAAAATCCTAACTCTTTCATACATGTGTATATTTACTGTATATAAAGAATTTTACATACATACTATATGTCTGCTATGTGACAGATTTCTGTATTTCCTCTTTGTCCATGTGCTGCTTTTGTTGTTTCAAAGTAAATAAGATTGAGTTGGAAAAATTTGTAGACGTTCTTGGACGTGTGATCAGGATCATGGATGAATATTTTTCCTAATGGGTTTCAGATAATCTAATCTGATCAAACCACACCCAAGCTGTTCATCTGAGCATACAAATTGACTTTTAATCTCTTTAGTAGCTTAAGTTAATATCGAATAGCAACTTTACACTAAATGTATTTTTTAGATTGAATAAATCTAATATATGGTCACTTTTCATTAATTAATTTTTGTATTGATAATTATTGTTTATTATAATTAAATGTTTTAACAATTTTCTTTTTAGAAATAAACTGAATCCTGATCCATAGCTGACCACCAACATCTATTACATTTCTTCCTTGGATCATCTTTGACTTAGATTTATTAGTTCTACGTTTTAGAATTCAACAATAAAAAAACACATGTGTAGAAGGTGAATTAAGCCCTAATATAATTTGAATACGAGCAGTGAGAGAACAACAAAAAAGAGAGGTGGAAGGGGAAATATAGCCTTCACAGGAGGAGACTATTGGACAAGAGTAGGAAAAAGCTTGTCTGTGGTTGATGAAGCAAATGAGGGGAAAGAAACACGAAGCAAATGAGGGGAAAGAAACGGTAGATGGATGAAGAAGTCTGACAATTTGGTCAATATGCACAAGAGCCAAGAATACAGGCTGAGCCAAAAGACGAGTTGAGGAAGAACTGTTATGTGTTTTTTCTTTCTGCAGTACATAATAATAGAGTGACAAGATTTTTGATATGGCGGAGAAAAAAACGAAAAAAGTGACCAATTACTCGATAAAGTTGTGACTACGAAAGAGAGAGGAATCCACATTTTTGTACAAGAGAAGGTGCTCACATGGCAAAGTGACAGAAAGAAAACGAGGAGAACATGGTTGCAACGCTTTAGTAGTAATTTAATGATACCGGAGACAAAGACAGTGCTGAAGAGTAAACTGAGCAGGTAACAGATGCAGAACTAACCCTAACCCCGACAGGTTGTTTCTTAAAGAACAAAAAATAAAGGGCAGATGTAGTGTAGAGAAACCTGTGTTCGCTGTGGTGAACAACAGAAAAAAGAGTCTGATCCACCAGTCTTTGTTCAGTGTGACCTTCCAAAGGTGATAGAGAGTCACTTCTATGACATCACCTCACTTGTCCTGTGTAGTTCTCATTCAAGAGAAATGTGCTGAGTGAAATACATCCACACACTGATCTCTGTTATTTTGCAGTAATAATATTGCTGGTTTAGGGACGGTATGAGCACACATTAATATAATATTACTTTGGAAACATTAAATCTGGTCAAAATCTGTAGTATTTTGCCTAAAGCTATAATGATTTATTTTTTTTAAACAAAAAAAAAAGAAGTAATTATTCTTCCTCACCTACACGCCTTCAGATTTCTGTAATTGACACATTCAACATGAGGGTGAGTGTGCCATCTTCTGGACATTGCATGGTATTGCAATACTTACACTACATTGATTACATGATTATTTTGCCTCTAAGATGTACATTTGTGGGGAAAATTCCACTTGACACAGCAGCATAGAAGATAAATCAAAATGTAAATAGAAACTCAACAGGAGATTTTTTTTTATTTAAATTTTTTTTAAGAATACATTGTATTGCTGCTGGACAATGTGAATTTCTCACATGGGGGACCAATAAAGTATGTATCTATCTATCCCTCTTTCCATTTAGACTTACTGTATAAAACCATTTGTGACCCGCCACGGCTAAAGCAGCAACAGGTCGGCCCAGCCGAGTAAACAAAGAAAAATATATTTTTTTCTAAAATGAGGTATTTTCGTTTTTTTGTGGCTGTACTTCATGAAGACAGAGGCTTCTGGTCATGCTATGCGAGCGTTTGCGTTAGCATTTAAGGTAGCAAACTTTATGCTAACGCGTTAGTAGTTAGCAGACAAATGGATGTTATTATTTAGTGACTGAAAGAGAGCAGAGAGAGGACATGCAAATAACTGGACACCTCGAGGAGAACAGACACAGTAATAACTTCTCAGATGATACTATGCCAGCACCCAGAGCCTCTTATTAACCTTCTATCTTCTTATGGGGTGAGTTGTCATTAACGTCTGTAAGCTAGCCAGCTTTGGCTAGCTCAGTTTAGTTGTTTTAAAATGCAAATGCTACGCACATGGAAACTTGTGTTCATCAGATGATCGTATTATAAGCTGTAAAGGGAGTATGTGAGCATCTGCTATTAATATGAATAACAAACCAACCTGATGTGTTTGAATAATGTGTTACTGACACAGCTTTGTGTATGAAGTATTTCATTTTATTCGTGTGCTTGTGGAAAGGCAGCACACTATTGACCTTATTAAGTTTCCCTATTCCTGTCTGCCTTGCCACGCATCATCAGGATCATGCCATGGGGTTGTTTGGGCTTACAAATAACAGGGATGTACATTTCACAGCCATGGAAGTAGTGCTCTAAGTAGACCACACACACACACACACACACACACACACACACACACACACACACACACACACACACACACACACACACACACACACACACACACACTCTCCACTCTCCATGTGCAATATACTGTTAATTTTTCATTGCTGTAATATACTGTATATATTTTTTCATAATGTACATTTTGTTAAGTGCAATATATTGTCATTTTTCATACTGTCAAATTTTTTATACTGTAGTTTTCTCATCAGTGCAATATCCATATCCTTATTTAATATCCTTATTTAATAGCTCAGCCTTGTTTCCTTACACTGTAAATACCATGTGCATACTGTGTATATTCTGCAGACCGGTTATAATGTACATTCTACATTCTATTTTTAAACCTATTTTTATAGTCAGTGTTAATATCTTTATATATTGTACTTTATATATTCTATTTCTTTTTGGTAATGCATGTTTATTATTTATTATCCTTATCTTTATTGTCCTGCTGCTGTAACACTGGAAATTTCCCCACTGCAGGGACGAATAAAGGACTATCTTATCTTATCTTATCTTATCTTATGGTGTTCAACTTTAACTTGTTTAATTGTGATGATAGTACAACAGGATCGAAGAGTAATATTCCAATGTTTACATCTATAAAAGCATACAAATTAATATATACATGGAAGATTATGTATTATTGTATTGCTTTGCAGTGTCTAAAGCTGTAACTTACTATTACCCGTACAAACATTATGAAGTTGCTTTGCATCCACTGGGTAAAACAGGCATATTTATATATCCATAGACATCCTTTCCTGTTTCCTGCAACATTTGAGATTACACATTGAACCTGTCAGTGGCGAAAAAAGAGTTCATCTCACACTTTTAATGTTAATGCATTTATACACTAGGTGGCACTGTTGTTGTTGTTGTTGTTGTTGTTGTCACATTTCACATCTAAATACGGTTATATCATTACAATTACTGTAGATATTATGGTATACAAACAGAGATGGAAAGTAACGAAATACATTTACTCAAGTTACTGTATTGAATACTTTTTTTGTGTATATTGTATTTTTTAAGTACAATTTAAAATCAGGATTTTGTATTTTACTTGAGTACGTACTGACTCAAGTATTGTACTTAGTTACTTTATAAATCCTATCCGTTACTGAGAATAAATACAAATAAAAATGCAGCACAATGAAGACCTACAGGGGGGAAATATACAGCAGAACCAGACGATGTGATGATGTGATTAGCACCAGCACTGGCGCGTGAACATAGAGGGCGTACGCCAAACGTGACGTAATATCCTGTGTCGCGCTGGGCGCGTGAGTGCCAAAATAGTTTTGGATTTCTGACCCCTTGTCATATTTCTACTACCCTCTAACTAAGTAACTTTTACTTAAAGTACATTAAATAAACTACTTTTCACGTCTACTTGAGTACATTTTCAGATGACTACTTTTACTTCTACTTGAGTAATATTTGATCAAAGTATTGGTACTTTTACTTGAGTACAATATTTTAGTACTTTTTCCACCTGTATACAAATATGTTCTGTGTGTCTGTAAATCGAGAAACAGCTGTTACAAGCTGCTCGCATTAGCGAAATGCACCCGAGCAAGCACACTCTGGTTTTATTTGATATTAGAAATGTTTATCTATCTTTGACCCTTATATTAAGTATATTACCTTTTTTTGTTTTTCATTTTTATGAAATTTATATTCATATTACATTCTATTTTTCTCTGGGAACCCCCTGTGACCTCTTCATAGAACCCTTGGGGTCCCTAGACCTGTTATTGATAAATGTTGTTCAAACTACTACAATAGTTTATCAGGGCTCTCAAGTTTTCTGACATGATATGTGATAAGTCAGTTCAGAGTGAGGTAGGTGAGGGGTGTCTGTGGCGGGGGGTTTATGATTGTGTGTTGTAGGCATTGGTGCAAGAAACAGACAAATGCAACGATTAATCCGCTAATCTAATTTTTTTTTGCAAACCACTGGCTTAATACATGCAGCTGACCAGCAGGTGGTGTTGTCATAAAGCCAACAAAAACACTCAGGCTCTTTCTTTATTTCTTTCCATTGACAACAAAAACACATGGACTTGAATCCTAAATTAAACATTTGATTCAAGTTGATAGAGTGGATTGTTCATCCTCAATTCAAATCAAAATGAGTCTTTCCATTTGTGAAAGTTAAAACAACAACAACAAAAAAAAGTATGACCAAACTAAATGTATCCAATTAAAATGAATGATTACATTTTTGTTTTAATACACAGTGGATTGTTTATCATATTAAAACCCAATAGAAAATTAGGACCCTTGGAAGAAATTGAAGTCATTTTTAAAATATATTTTATTATAAGATTTTTTTTAAGATTGAACACAGTAAAACAGAAAAAGCTTAGAACAGAACACAAATACCACAAATAGCCAGTTCCCCATACACAACTGATGAAAACATTATAAGAACATTGACAAAAATAGTGCAGAAATGCATCACTTTTTAAAAGAATATTATAATAATAATAATAATAATAATAATAATGCATTATATTTGGAGGTGCCTTTCATGACACTCAAGGTCACCTTACAACAACAAAATAATAATAACAATAATAACAACAACGGGTAGAGAGTTAGAGAGTTAGAGGGAGTAGGCCTGTTTAAAAATGTGGGTTTTCAGATGGGATTTGAAGATGGGGAATGAGACAGTGTTCCTGATGCCGGGGGGGAGGGAGTTCCAGAACTGAATATAACTGTTCTGAGGTCAGGGAAGAGAGAACAGCCCAGGAATCAGGCGATATAACCTGTAGGCACAACAGCCGGGCTACAGGCGGTCCACAGTCCATACAACCCATAAGACATTCAAATAATAACAGTAGCATGTGTCAATTTGCAATTTGGCTGCTTGTACAGTACTTTGGAAATATGCAATAAAGTGGCTCCGCACCTTGTTTAATTTATTTGTTTTTGATTTGTTATTTGAAAAATTTCCACTCAATGTTAACATGAAACAATATCATTTAACCAATTCTTAAAGCAGGAGGGTGAGGCCGACTTTCATTTCTTTGAAATCGCACCAAGCAGATTGGAGTTTCAAGGAATAGCTGGAGCAACCAAAAGGGCCAGATGGCAATCAGGATCTGATTATAAATGATGCTGTAGAGGTGGAAGATATTGGCTCGGAAAGGTGTGATCTTGGGACAGAACCAAAACGGGTGTCTTAAGTACATTTTAACATATTAAGAGAGAGAATATAATTGAAGGGCTATCCTCTGCTCAGAAAGTGATGTTTGTACCTGTCTTTGTTTGTGAACAGCACAACTCAAAAACAACTTAAAGGTCACATAGAGTGGTCCTGTTGCACACAAATGTTAGTGATGGAGGTCTACTTACATACATTAACTTGTTTTTATGGTCAAAAACCTCCTAGTTGCTGTAAACGAGCCGATTGAAATCCTCTTTTCTGACGCTGTTTGTCAGCCGCGACGTTTCAGATTGAACTCTGACCCCCAGAAGACAGAGGCTTGTGATTAGCCAGTACTATTCAGCACATCCGCTCTCAGAAGCGCAGCTCCCCCCTCTGGAACGGTGGATGCACTGCTACTCATTATCAAAACATTGTTTTAGCAATGTTTAAAAATAGCTTCTTCACAACTCCCCGCCGCAGTCCCTTTTATGACTTTGACCCGGAGTCAGACCCAGAGTCAGAAGACACTGTCGCTCGTGAAACACCTCCACAACGGACGTTATTCTTCTTCTGCGGTTCAATGTACGCAACCGGATGTGCCCGGACTAGTGCCCGGAGCAGGACGATCGGCTGTTCAGGAGAACCGATGTTTACGTAACTATAACGGGATTTTCAGAGATCTCGTTGAGACCGAGATTACAATAAAACACAGCGTTCTCAGCAATGGCTGAACTGTTTATTTCGAAACTTCAGGGCTTCATAAACAAGGTAATGACGCAGATACACACTTAAAAAAACAGCGTTAATAGGAACTTCCGGTCGTGTTCCGCTTTAACAACATGTTCTGTATGCTGTGCTGAATCAAAGACAACATCATTACCCTCCCAGAGTCCCAGCTCTTCAGTTTAAACAGTATCTATCATCACATGGGCTGTGACTTGAGAAGTAATGAAAAAACATCAGTAAAATATGTGACAGTGTGTGACACTGCTGGAGACTGATGAAGTTGTTTGTGGAATCATACTTCATCTGCCACAGTTTAATGTCCTCACTTTGCCTTCAGCGATGTACTTCAAAACAAAGTTTTCCCCGCCTCCTCTGCTTGTCCTTGCCACTTGTGAACGTCTCTGTATCTTTATACAACCGCGTTCAATGCTCTCCGGAGAGTGTGCCAATTCAATCACTGCTGGCCCCCAGTGGAATTAAGAAACACAAGTTTGTCACAATAGCTTCCCCCTCTCACACCACAGGGTCAGTTGGCAACATGCTGTTATTGCACAGAGCTTTGGGACCGACTCACGTCTGCTGTGGGCGATATCCTACCTGTGTCAGTCTGCAGCATAATGGAGAGGAATCTAATCACGTCGCCGCAGCTTCCTCCTCCTCCTCCTCCTGCTCCTCCTCTGCCTCTTTTTAGAAGCAGGACTGAAGACGAGGAACAAGGCCACACCAAGCATAAAAGGATTCCCCCACGGGAGTGATATCACTCTTCCAAGTCTCTCAGAACAACATCCAGCCGACTGATGTTAAACCTGGATACATCTTGAGCCACAAACATTTAAACCCTTGGATCTTGTCTGATTTCCTGTGGTTCCACCTTGCTAATTTGTCCTTCGCTGCCGACTTTCAGCATGAATCAAAAATCTCCCTCCACACTCCCAATTTTCCTTCTCACCTTTTTTTACTTCCTTCCTTCCCAGCTCCTGTTCTCCCTTCATTCTTGTTCCAGTTTCACTCCATGCACACCTTCTGCCTACAACTGATAACATCCCTGATGGAGCTCCTTTATTAGCCACCCACAGGCAGATTAACCAGAGCAATAATACACCAATCAACAGCAATTATGCCCTGATAAGCTCAGGGAGAGCTCTGCTGGAGACAGGAAAGGATGTGGCAGTAGTCGAGCGATTAGGCGTGTTTTAGTACGTGATTAAAGGTTTTTGCATCTGTGTCCACATTTCTGTGAGTTAAACAACTTCATTTAGTACACTTTTTTCTTTCTTTTTTTTTTGCTTGCAGTGATATTACAGACATTTCCAGAAAAGTTGGGACACTTTTTTCAAAACACAATAACAAATAAAATCTGTAATTTGTTGATTCACTTTAAGGTAAAAGAAAAGAGGGTTTTGTAGGGTTAAGTCACGTATCTGTTCTTTTTACTTTTACTCCACTACATTTCCTCTAACTATCTTTGTCACTCATTATTAATAAATCAAATCAGAGGAAGAGTTGGTCATGGTCTGTATTTATATGGAGCTTTTCTAGTCTTGATGAACTGCTTTACATTAACATTTTGCTGTTCACACGCTTCAACAAGTGTCTTGCTCAAGGACACATATGGACGAGCAGAGCCAGGAATTTAACCCACAGCCTTCCAGTTGAAAAGACAACTCACTCTACCACAATTCTTTTACTTTTACTTCTAAAACAGCAAAGTACATTTTATATCAGAAAAAATACTTTTGATACTTAAAGGTGCATTATGTAATAAATCTAAAGCAACTGGCCATAAAATCCTAATATGTCACAGAGACTCAGGAATAATGTTCATATAACAAACTGAACTCACCAACAACAACAGTACAGCCAAAATATTTGCATTAAAAAAAATATTTTGCAGACTGCAAATCATGTTTATGTTTCGAAATCATGTTTTGGCATGTGGCGCCACCTACCACTGTCTACTAATCATTGCAGTCAGTAGAGTCTCAGCTGCCGAGCAACCACAGGTTGCCAGTTACGTCAGAAAATGAAACCTAAAAGACCTCGGTATTTTGAATTTGAATGTAGTAACTGTTTTTGGCCACATTCTTACATATGGCACCTTTAAGTATGGTAACGGTCATAAAGACTTTTACTTAAGTAATATTATAAAAAGTCACTTCCTGGTAAAATACTTGTACTTTAACTCAAGTATTCCTTTTAGGTACTTTATACAAGATTGAATAAAACAACACCCTAAAGAAAATGGGACAGGGAAAGTTGTGTCACATCACCTTTTCTTTGAAATATACTTTTTTTTAATCATTTAGGAAGTTGGTTTTCAAACATTTTAAACTCCTGACTTTCCTCCAAGTACACCAGAGGAAGCTTGAGTACCACTGGTGGTACAAACACAGTTTGAGAACCATGGATTTAGGGAATTGTAGATTTTCATTTCTGTAGCCCATTCCTGTCGTATACAACAATTGAGCTGAGCCATACATTTTCAATAGGAGAACAACAGGAACACTGTTGTAGCTTGTGCAGAATGAAACCATTGCTATTGTCCTGCTGAAAATGACATAGCATTCCCGATAAAGCACTTTATGATGATAGGAGCACATTCCAATGTGAATGCCTGCATCAGTGACACAATAATACAATAATCAGATGTGAAACCAGTCCATGTCTACTGGTTGTTATCAGAAGCTGTTAAAAGACAGGCTGCGTCGTCATCTCTGTGATTATCTCCACCATGGAGGTTATGGTGTTGGTGGTGTTTGTCTGTCTTTGTGGATGGAATGGGGAAAGTAGTATACAGACAAAATTATAAAAAACAATCAAACACAAAAAGGAGTTTGAAGAAAACCAAGCCTATTTAATCCTACCTCTTCATTATTTAATAACGAATAATGATCACAACTTCCTGTATACATCTTGGTTACAAACTGATTCTTATATTCAAATGAGCAAACCCCTATTCGGAGAAGTAGGAAATACACCTATTTAAATGCAGATAAACTATATTAATGAAATTAAGTGTGGTCTTTTCTTGTATCTTTTTGAACTGGGTCATGCTTGAACATTACAGAGCCCCCGAAGTGGCATGAGGGAGAAAAAAAAAAAATGAAGAATTTTTTTTTTTTAATCTCGAGTTTCCAAAAATAAATTATGAAAAAAAAGAGGGGTTTTTTTTTTCATAATTTTTTGGAAACTCGAGATCTCGACTTTGATACTCAAATAAAAAAAATGTATTTGGAAACTCAAGATTAAAAAAAAAAAAAAATTGGGAAACTCAAGATTTCCAAAAATAAAAAAAAATGTCTTCGCGGGCTCCGTACATAGTATTGTTTTGAGAAACAAAAACAAAAAAGTAATTTATAGGCATGTTTTCCTGTTTGGCTTGATTCATCTGATCTGTATTGATACTGTGATAGAAGTACTGTTCTCTGACAGACAATCATACCATGTTCACAGTCACATAAAACTGAAACTTCTCCCCCATTCTGATGCCTGTTTTGAATTTCAGCAGGTCATCTCGACCACGTCTACATACCTAAATGCATTCATTTGCTGCCATGTTATTGGCTGATTACACATTTTGTGTTAACAAGCAGGTGAGCAGGTGTACCTAATAAAGTGGCGGTGTTTGAAAGGCCGAAAACCTTGCGGAATAAAGGCAGGCTTTGCATCCATGTGGTGTATCATTAATCTCTAAGCGCACTATTATGACTGAAGGTTATTATCTCACCATTACAGTATATGAAAGCACTTTGAGTTCAAATGTTGGCACTTGTTAGTTTTTGGACTTCACAGCTTTAGCAGCAGCCTGGCACTGTTATAGAGCAGCTAAATAATGATGAAAACAAGTAAATGGGTTAGTTTCCTGCCTGCAGGCGTTCACGCAACCAGCCAAGACTGATTTTAGGACAGCTGTGTGGATTTAAACACCACCTCCTCCACACAAACACACACACCAGTATTCATCATGTGCTATCTGCATGCATGTACACACACAAGCGTGTTCACACATATGTATGTGCTTGCGTGAACACATATAGAACACAAATGCATTAGCCTATTCTAAATGACAGACCAAAGACCCCGGGAATCTGTTTGCCACCGCGCTGCCTGGAAACTCACCAAACCTTCATTTGCAGATCTGCTTCATACTAAACAAACTTGCCAAACTTGTGTGGGTGGATTCATCAGATTAACCCCCCCCCCCCACACACACACACACACACACACAGCTGACTTTGGAAACAGCGATCCTACCCTTTAAATCAAAGCGGTCCGATATACTTTGTGTATTTAATTTGGCTCTATCACGTTTCAAGCAGAATTTAATTAATTCTTGCAATTTCAGCTTCAAAAGGCTCTGAAAACTGCTGTGTGTGTGTGTGTGTGTGTTCAGAGTGCTCCATTCACCTTAGTTTCACTGAGCATGCACAGTATTTCTCTTCCAACCTTGAGGTATCTCAGCCAGTGACCTCCAAAAGTTAATCCTGGAGCGCAAAATGAAACAGACATTTGGCATTTCTTGGAGCATGAAATTAAATACATTTCCTTTGGCTGTCTCAGCTCTAATTATTTCATAGGATTTATGACGGTGTCACTGTTATTTGCTTAAGGACGATGTGTACAAGAGCGTTTCCGGACTGCGATAGCCTGCACGCTCATGTCTCTGGAGGACGCTCTGCAAAGCTTCTGTCTCTCAGTCCAGTGACCTTAACACCAGTGACTGATGTGAAGGGAGATGTGTATGTGCAGACATGGTCTCTCTCTCTCTCTCTCTCTCTCTGTGTGTGTGTGAATGAAGGGGTAAGGTTAATTGAAGTTGTTAGAGTGAAAATGATTCCCCCGGGGGGGACAAAGCAGGTGGAAGAGATGGGTGGGTTCAGCAGTGGGTGACGGAGAGAGACTGCGAGAGAAAAGGGAGGGATGAGACGGAGGAGTAAAGAGAGTAAGGGTGGGGGTCAAAGGGATTGCTCCTCACCCCCAATGCTCGGAGGCAGTGATACATGAGGACAGAGAAATGAAATGATTCATCTAAAGGTCAGGTGCATCTGCCCCTCTCTCTGTCATCGACCCGCACACACACACACGCACACTCACCACTACTGTTTTTGTCTCTTTATCTGTTTGTTTCCGTTCATCAGCTGAATGTGGACAAATTGACCCCACACGGCACGTTCTATTAATTTACACAATAACACGTTCTTAGCTTTTCTCTGAACCTGCTACCTTCTTTTTTTCGTTTTTCTCTCACATGCCTCTCCATCTCCCGTCCTGTCCGTCTCTCCCGTGGCCCCTCTCCCTCGTACTAGCCTTCATTTCACAGATGACAGGTTGGCTGACTGTAATCCAACAGATGCTGGGGCGGGAAAACCTCACCAACTGTTTTAACTCATATCAGCGTTTATTGCTCTCTGGAGGAACTCCACACAACACGCGGCGTGCCAACCTGAAATTTCAGAGAGCAGCAGAGTGGAGGAGAAAAAGCAGGAGATGCATAAACCTCTATGTGTGCACATGTATGTGTGGGTACACTGAAGTATTTATATTATATATTATGTTAATATGGCACATAAGAGGAAGAACAAGACATTATACAACAAGACACAATAAGACGACCTGATGAAGTTGAAAGGTGACATGACAGAGGCTGGTTTGAAATCATAGAAATGCAACAGTATCTCACAAAAGTAACTCAAAACTAATTATTTTATTATAACCACAAGGACCACCTTTGAATGCACAACGTGTCACACTTTGATAACGATGGGCTACAGCAGCAGAAGACCACACTGGGTGCCTTTCCTGTGACTCTATTAGGTGTCCTGTGTCCCTAATAACGGCAGGTGAGTGTACATATAATATGCAAATAATACATGGGAAAAAAAACGATATTATATTGAAAATGACTAGCGGGGACAAAATAAAGATGAGTTTACATGTTCTCTGGGTGGGTTTTCTCTGGGTTCACAGTCCAGAATCATGCAGATTTGTGATAGAGTTGACTAAAGGTGTGAGAGTGGATGGTTGTATGTTTGTGAACCCTGCCTTTTACCCAGTGTCAGCTGGGATTTGGACCAGCATCCCCCACGACCCTCATGTGGAGGATAAAGCAGTAGAAGATTCGTTAAAATGGGTGTAACAAATAAACAAAAGATTTTATTTGTATAGTGTCAAATCACAACATACTTAATCATCTCAAGGCACTGTACATAGTCAGGCAAAAACCTTTACAATATTATAGAGAGAAGAGAAACCCAACAATTAACACAATGAGCAAACATCAGGCATCAGTGGAGAGGCAAAAAAAAAGCCTTTTAACAGGAAGAAATCTCTGACAGAACCAGAATCAAAGATCAAAGCAACATCTGCCTCGACCGGTTGGGGTGAAAGGAAAAATGGCAGACAGAGGAGAGGAAGGAAGGGAGAAAGGAAAAGCTGGAGGTGAGGTAGAGACAGAAGAGCAGATATATAACCATTTTGTAAATATAATAATATAATAATATTGTATCAAGTTATAAGTTTAGACAAGACAGTCCTGAGTCAGTGATGACATGTTTATAGAACTACAATGTCATTTATATAAGCAGCAGCAGAGATTGTTGATATACAATAATACTAATATCAACTTTAATTATAGCATAATAATAATGGTGATGATATGATATGAATGATATTAATAATAATGGCCTTGAAACTGGATCTGGATCCTGTAGCCTGAAAGACAAGGACACACAGACACACACACACAGAGAGAGAGAGAGAGGACAGGAAGGAAAGACACAAACTAGGGAGAGAAATAACAAGGTTAATGACATAATGAAGTTAGAAATAAATGAAATAAATGAGGAGACACAAGAAAACAGACTACATAAGTACAGATTGTCCAAAATAGAAACTGTACGTAACTTGTTACGACAACGACAGCGTGTTGTTTCTTTGAGGCAAAGGGAAAAGTATCGCTAACTTCTGAAATAACATCAGACAGAGAGATAAGAGCCTTTATATATGTTTATTTATGCAAATATTGAATGGGTCGCATATAGTCGCTGTGTTGTATTGTATGTTTTTTCGATCTTCATCTCTCGTCTCTCGTATTGTTTACATCTCTAATATGATAATGTAAACGTCTCTAACAAAGAAGCCTCCGGAATCCCGTGGAAGATTTGGGAAAAGAATATTTGACTTGACCTTGTATTCTAATTAAGCATAGGGGGATTAAAATGAAATGTGTGCATGCATCTTTCTGTGTGTGTGTGTGTGTGTGTGTGAGTGTGTGAGTGTGTGTGTGTGTGTGCGTGTGTGTGTGTGTGTGTGTGTGTGTGTGTGTGTGTGTGTGTGTGTGTGTGTGTGTGTGTGTGTGTGTGTGTGTGTGTGTGTGTGTGTGTTGATTAAAGTAGGTGGCTGATCGGAAAAAAATGGTGACAGTCATTTCCTCTTGTGCCTGGTGTGGGGCCGAACCACTGCCTTCAATCAACTTGGACACGTGTGTGTGTGTGTGGGGGGGTGTGTGTGGGGGTGTGTGTGTGTGTGTGTGTGTGTGTGACAGTGAGGCAGAGGCAGAGAGAGAGTGTCCAGCGTCCAGCATCAGCGGGGACGGCGTTGTCGCTGGTAATGCATCTGCCACTGTCGCTTGCTCCTGCCACCCCTGCATCGCCTGCGTCTGTCGCCTCCTTCCTCTCCTCCATCCATCTCCTCCTCTCTCTCTCTTTCTCTATGCCCGCCAACCCCCCCCCCCCTCCTCCATCCTCAGCCTCCCACCCTCCATCCCTCCCTCTGAGACAAAGACAAAAGCAACAGCAAGTATGACTTTGAAGCTGCTCTTCAAACAAGGTGACGTTATAATATAAGACAGCATTACCGTTTGTGCCATCTGAGTAGTCTTCAGTCCAAACTGCTGTAATCTCCGTCAGTGTCACTGTATCATTATCAAAGCACAGCATGAAGCCACGGCAATATTCATTAATTTCAACATGTTTAAAAAATTTTTTTAAAAAAAGGGATAGCCTTGTAAGTGTAATTCATTACTTTCCTCTGCCATTTTGACAGTAGAAAGAAATCACAGGTATAAATAATCAAACCGATAATGACTGTGTTCCATTGAGCTTCCTCAGTTGCAGGGTGCATCCTTGTCCTGATTCTCATGGACTTAACAGAGCTGTCAGAACTTTAATCACCCATGCTTTTCCCGATAAAACATGACACCAAATGGCCGCGGTGCAAAGGCATAGGAAGAAATCATTTTAAGGTTAGTAATTCAGTTGTGATTTACTGTTTTTGGATTATATTTTTGCCTTTGTAGATATGCCCTCTTCCTTAATTAAACAGCACAAAAGCAGACACTCGGAAGACATTACAAATCCTTCAGGCAGGCGATGAGACACTCTCTGTCACTTCAAACACCAGACACGTGCATTCGTCATTTCCCAGTTAATATGAGAACATGCACATTTTATTGATTAGGAATCATTTTGATTTTGAGTATTAAGGTGATTACAGGTGGAAATGGTTATGGCAATGATCATTCTCTTTATATTATTGGATATTAGACAGTAAACTCAGGTTTGACTGCTGTTACAATTCCATGTTAAATCTAGTTTATTAACTAACTGTTTGTTTGATTCTCTGTTTACATGCCATGCACGACAGTGCTCAACCCGCACAGATTAATTTGTGTCAGTCGGTTTCATTATTTGGACATTCATTCTGACAATAAAGCGAACTAGACAACAGAAATTACGGTCGCAGCTGTTCATCCAATATGTCTTTACATTTCATTTCATCACAAAGTTAAAGATTATTTGACTGCTCAGTTTTAAACAAAGACACTCCCCAAGTTTCCCTTCCTGAAGTTTTTCATAATCATACAAACAAAAGAAATCAGCAAACACAAAGGACATTTCATCCAAATAAGTACCTTTAATATCCTAATTGGCATCACTTTATTTTGATTATTTTTGTCTATTGTAGCCTCTTATTACGTTATGAGCAGGTATTTCTCATGTCAACAGATAATTATTTGACCTCTACTGTTGTCAACAATTGCTCACTTTAATTTAGATGGTCCTGACTCACATTTACAAACACAAGTGTAGTATCTGTAATGATGGACAGCCCCCTATAGACTGCACTATAACCAGGGGCGTCAAATTCAAATGACCAGGGGTCCAATGAACATCTATTCTGGTCAAGAGGGGGCCAGGCTTGAGAAAAAACTGTTCAATAGCAGGTGGGCAATATACATTTTTCTTTTTTTAGAATGCAATAAAGATATTCATGATGATATTTCATGTAATTCCAAAGTAAAATTGCTTGTTTTGAGCTAAAACCTATATATGATGTACAATAAATGCATTAGTATCAATCAGAGAATGATGCTCCTCAGCCACATGTGCTATGTTAAGGGAAAAACTGTGCTTTTTTTTGCTATACTTTCATTATAACACAATGTTAAAGGGACACTGTGTAGTATTTATGGGTTTAAATGACCCAAAATCCACTTTTGTATACATATTATGTGCTCCTGCATTGTCTAGTCGCTGTATAATATTCTTTGTTTCATTTTCGTAGTGTTTCAAAAAGTCATGTAAAATAACATGGTCGCGGGCCGCGGTTGCATTGCCACGACGCCATGTTTCTACGGGAGCCTGTAAGGACAAACGGGAGAGAACAAATCAAGCGTCTCTTTACTTGTAGCGGAAGTCCCGCCTCCACTCTCTCCGCTTCGTCTGCTAAGACGGCGGTAGCTCGCCCTCTCCCTCGCCTCACGAACCTCATCTGCTGACACGGAGAAAGACGACGAGGACGACATTTGACCGACTGAGGATACCGTAGCGCTCAGGGAAGGGAGGGGGTGAGCAGAGGAGCAGTTCTTTGTTGTAAATTTCAGCCTCTCCTCTAGATGGCACTATAAACTACTTACTTCACCTTTAAGCATGTAATCGATTAGGGGGCCGCATGTGGCGCATGTTAGTTGTCAACTAATCTATGATTTCACTTGGCAATTGGCATATTCTCAACATTTACTCGTCTAAGAATTCATCACATGTATCATACTTGTGATAAGTTAACTTTCAAATGACAAGTCAACTGATAAAATGCTGACAGATTCTACAGAGACGTAGTTAAATGACGGTCAGTAAAACTGCAGAAAATACTGTCGATATAAAAATTGGATGAGCAAAATAAAATAAAGTGCTACCTCGGGTTTCTGAGCTCTGATGGTCGAGTCTGTCGTTCAGTTAGACATCACATACGTTTCTATTACTTAGCCATTAGACAATAAGACTGTATATAGCTTGCGTATGCCAGAGCTTACTCTATGACTCACAATGTACCGTGTTGCCATATTGTGTCATTTTCAAACATTGGCTGAGTTGTGTGTTTTTTGTTTTTTTTTCTCTCCCTGCATTGCTGTGAGATCCAGAGGCTCTGAGCTGGAACACCAGGCTGAGTCATACAGTATATGCAGCACACTGAGGGGCTGCCCGTGCCTCTCAATAGCAGGGAACTACCAAAAATAGTTTCTCCAAAGTTTTGACGTCAAAAATACGCAGGCATCTATTTTTGCTGGAACGCATTTTATTCGCCAGTTGCTTTAACCCTTAAACATCCGCTCGAGGCTCACCATGTGAGTCTCTTCATTTAGAATCTCACATAGGGATTATTATATTGTAAAAGCACTTTTGAGGAATGTTTCCTTCATTTGAAATACAGCATCTTACTGCTAATTTCTTTGACAGGCTGATATGGCCTATCATATGAACGAGCTTTGAACAGCACTGGAAGCTCTCACAGCGGGACAGAGCGCTGCACAATCAACTTTACTTCTTCTTTCTCTCTTCAGAGGATATTTAGCCTTTTAGCAATTATAAGACACTTTCAGTATTCCCAAAGAGGATTTCTTTGTATATCTGTAAATGCGGCATTTATTATCTTCTGATCTAACTAATCCACCGACCGAATTGGAAGAGATTAAAATAATATTATACTGTATTTTATTGCTGTGTGAGCCACTGGAAAAAAAAAAAAAAACCTCAGTAAATATAGAGAGATAGATTCCAGCATAATGAGAGTGCATTTCCTTTATCATAATGTACACAATACATATGTTTATTTCTCTCAGGTGAAATCCATTAACTCATGTGCTCATGTGATTTGAAAGACAACAAAAATGGAATGACATTGCCTGAAGCAGATTTCAAATTGGCTAGAGAGGAGAGCTTGTTTTATGTACTGTATGTGTGTGAGTCATATTCAAGGGCACTCAGCCAGTGTTCTACAAGGAAAGGTCACTTACTGAGTCAGGCCCACAAGCAACTGCTCTTAATTGTGTGTAAATGGGTATTGGCAAAGAGTCAGAGCTTTTAAAATAACTGGTTTCTCGTCTGGTCAGGATGCTTCACGGTGAATAATAAAGGTCTAGTGTGTAACATTTAGATGGGTCTATTTGTGGGGATGGATTAATACTACCCATGCATATGTGTATAATAATAAGTTTTCGTAGCCTTATAATGAAGCTTTTATATGTACTTTATGCGAGCGTGCATTATGAAGTGGAAGCTTGATATGCAAATGAGGTATAGAATGACATCCTTTTTGCTATGCAAAGGCCATCATAGAATCCCTGCGGAACTACAAAAAAAAAAGGAATTAAAGGGGACATATTATGCAAAATCAACTTTTTAATCATTAAAATCCGTATATCTGGGACTCTGGAGGTCCTATCAGTCGGCAAAGTGTGAAAAAAGACGACTCACTCATGTTTTTGTGGTCCTCCTCAGTCTTAGTACAGGAGATAAAACACACATTGATGTTGACTTCCGCGCTCCTTGGGACGTCACAATGGGCTAAATTCCTGGAATCGTTGTCTCGCCGAGCTGCGCTTTGTCCGTGAAGCACGCGGGAGTGCTGGCGAGGACATCGGTATCCGAAAACCGGAAGTCCGCAAAAAAGTTCTATTCTTGGCTCCACAGTGCAGCACAGAGTTCTACACAAACCTCAGAGGATCTATCTGTCCAGTGGATACATGTTATATATGATGTAAATGTGCCTGCTAGAGCCTGCAAATGATCACTTTTCCAAATGCTAATTGCTGTTAGCTCCCAGTAGCCTCTGTGGCTGATGTCATTTCCTGTCCCTCCTGTTCACTTCGTTTCCCTCTTCTTTTTTTGTTTTTTCATTTCTCCTGGCTATCGTTCTACACGTGCATATGTTTTGGTTGTGTTTATCCACAATGCCATGCGTTGTAGTCCGCTTCCTGCATTTGGTTCACTTGAAGCGAACCGAGCGGTGCGGTTGCACATTCACACCTCCCCAAACGAACTGGACTTTCTGAATGCACCCTAAAAGAGGCTGATGGTGTGATTTCACAGAGCTCAGGACGCAGTTAATTTTTTCCAAATACTCTACATTTGTGTTTCTCTAAACTAAAATGGGCTAATGAACAGGAGAGGCAACAGGGAGTGCGCCCGCTGACTGAATGATCAGTCAATTTGTTACAGCTAAATGTAGTTGTTTTAGTCCTTCACCCTATGCTGCCATTAAATGTCTCTGTGATTAGTGAGGCGCGTGCAGCCAACCAATTATCCAACCCCACAGCCAACCCTCTTCATGATTATTAACAGTTTGCTTCTTATACAGCAATTATGCTCTTTGCAATGGCTGAAAGCTATGATTAAAAAGGCTTTGATTCACATGTATATTAGCGAGCGTGCTACTTGTCCTCGTATCAACTTGAATGCATGTCTGAATGAAGAATAACAAAAGAATGAAGCGGTGGTTCTCAAAGTTTTTTTTTAACCAAGCACAACCTGAGAAAATATAGAGTTCTCAAGTATCACCGTTAAAATACAGTGGTGTAAAAAGTACCACCAGCGGAAGCTCGCGTACCACTGGTGGTACATGTACCACAGTCTGAGAAACATGGGAATAAAGAAAAACATGCTTTTGCCATATTCTTTAAAATCAAGCTACATGTAAAAATAATCATTTTCACTGAGATTTTTTTTTTTTTTTTTAAGGCTCTTTGTTTATATTGACTATAAGAATCAAATTGTACCATCTTCAGAATGAGGAATATCCGCCTTCATTTCAGACTCAGTGCTCTGCGGTTTGACAGAGTGTTTCAGGGCTTGAAGGCTGCAGCACCACAGAGACGAAGAAAAAGAAGCAAACTGGGTCAGATGACTGTGGTCGTGATTTCATGATGTCACTGGAGAGAGAGAGAGAGAGAGAGAGAGAGAGAGAGAGAGAGAGAGAGAGAGAGAGAAGAGTGGTGAGATGTGAGAAAGTGTTTTTGAGAAGAAACAGAGATATGAGTCAGTGTTGCTGATCCAGTGATGGGATCTTTCTCAGTGAAATTTAGATGAATGTGTTTTTAATGTAGTAATTGTAGAGGAGCATTCAGTGTTTGCACATGCTATTATTAGGGCATTATGGAGGATTGCCCTGTTTGGGAGTTGAGGGGATGCAGCACTGACATCATGTTGTTTTTTTCCAACCAGCAGGGGGCAGCGGAGCTGCAGCTGTGCATCAGTGTGTGTGTGTGTGTGTCACTCAAGGGCACGTTATTGTACAACTAATTGACTTTTTTTTCACTGAACATGAGCCTGAACATGAGCCTGCGAGATGATGGAAACAAACACTCACCTGCCATTTTATTAGGCACAACCAATACCTTGACAGAAGGGCCACTCAGTGTGGTCTTCTAGTAGGTTTGATGTTCTGTGCGTTCAGAGATGGTCTTCTGCATACCTTGGTTGAAATGGTTGGTTATTTGAGTTTGACCATTCACCCCTGACCTTTGTTCTGCAGCTCACTGGATATTTTCTCTTTTTCAGATTGTTCTCTGTATGTCCTCGAGATGTTTGTGCTTAAAAATCCCACCTGGTCAACAACACTACATCTAGATTTTCATTCTGATGTTGTTTGAAGTTCAACAGCTTTTCTCGTCTGCATGTCTGAATGCACATTAACAAGCAGTTGAACAGGTGTACCTGATAAAGTGGCTGTGTGTTTCTGAGTGTGTGTGTGTGTGTGGTCCCGCTAATTTGCATACAGAAGTGGCAAAGGCTTAAGTGTTCCACACTCCAAAGTCCTCGCGCAGACCCAGAGACATGCACAAGTGTCCCTCAGCGTTTGAATAATTACGAGACGTTATCGCCATGCACGAGCGACTGCCACGTCACATTCCTGCTCTTTGCATTTTTACAAAAAAAAATACCATCTTCTCTTACTTTTGAAGCCGCATCATTGTTCAGGCCACGGATTCGATTACAGTTTCAAACGATGACGTGCCTTTAATTTCTTTGATAACACCTCAGCGGGCAAAAACTTGCATTACCTCAGACTCGCATGGTCACAAACCTGCATGCGAAAGACTGAAACAAGAGCCTATGTTGTTTGTCTCGCAGTGATTCATGTGACAGTAAAAATGTTCTGTTGTTTCCCTTGGGTGCAACTTTTCCGACCCCCCCCTGAAAACGTTACCACAAAGAAGTGTATCCAATATCATGAGAAAAACAGCGTTTTGTCACGCATCCTCTTCCTTTCTCCTTGATTTTTTTTCTTTCATTACTTTGTTTGCTGCACCGGAGCCAAAACTGCCAAGATGAGAGTCACATTAGCTTTTTTTTTTTTTTTTTGTAATCTGGCTCTTTGTCAGCCCGAGGTCTGCTCGTGTCAAAGTCCACCTTCGTTGCCCTTGCATTCATCCGCTTTCCGCACTAGTTTTCTAAATGTTTGCACACGAACACTCACGGTCTCCGCTGTATGTAGATGACACGCTAATTAATCAAGCACACCATGCTCTCCAAACCAGTCACAGCCAAACAGCTTCCAGTTCACAGGTAGCTGGCAATAATCACTTTGTACAACCCTGAAGGGCTGTGAGTTCACAATGTGTGTGTTTGTGTGATGTTCCTGGCTGGAAACACTGTTTGTGTGTGCGCACACATTTAGTGCAAGGCATGTTTTACGGCGCTCTGTTGAATCGGTCAGGCTGTGCTACGAGGCTGTTCATTGTATGTTTGTATGATGGAGATAATATGCAGTCTGGACTCCTTCTAATGTCCAGAGGTTATTGGACTCCTGCCATATATGAATCATCCTCTGTTTCTCTATCCCTCCTTATTTTTTCCCCCCTTTTTTCATCACATCTCTCTCTCTCTCCTGTAAAAATTGACTTTTAATCAATCAACAGTATTGTTTAGTGTGAGCTGTTGTTTGGGGAAGAGACTATTAATATGCAATTTTCTGTGGACAACAGACCACAATTGCACCTGATTGAGATTCGGGTCATTAGTAAATCTGTATCAGGAGGAAACCAGTGAGCTGTATTTTTTATTTTTATTTTGCTCATCCTCTTGATTGAATTTTTTCTGCTCGGTGGTGCTTTGCATTAAAATTTTAAATATACAGCAATGTCTCCTACATAGAAACCAGTGTCAACAGTTCTTTCTCTCAGCGTAGTACCTGACAGTATTCACGTCATGAATGAGTAGATGAGCCGTAAGAAGCACATATTGTAAAACAGAACAGCTTCAAACTCTACAGCCACAATTAAACCTGGATGTTCAGTCGTCGTATTTTAATTACAATAACAATTTTGGCTTCTCCTGTGCGTGATTATACAATATTGGAAACCTTTAACAACTGTGCCGATAACAGCTGCTGCTGTTCCCTTCACCACACGGCTCCAAGTTTGGAGACTGGGATGCAGCCTGGACCGTTAACGCTACGTTAAAACAGATTTATGACAGATAACCAAAACAGCATCAGAGGATGATTGAAAACATGAAGGAGCAACTGGTTGAACGTATCAGAAGTGAATTCTAATGTTAAAGCTCACATAGAGTGGTCCTGTTGCACATAATAGGTTAGTTATGGAGGTCTACTTACATACATTAACATGTTTTTATGGTCAAAAACCTCCTAGTTGCTGTAAATGAGCTGATAGAAATCTTCTTTTCTGATGGTGTTTCCCAACCACGAGATTTGAGACTCAACTCTCTCACCCAGAAGACAGAGTCTTGTGATTGGCCAGTACCCGGAAGTGACATGTTCAGCACACCCGCTCTAAGAAGCGCAGCTCCCCCCTCTGGAACAGTGGATGCACTGCAACTCATTATCAAAACATTGTTTTAACAATGTTTAAAAATAGCTTCTTCACGACTCCCTGCCGCAGTCCCTTTTATGACTTTGACCCGGAGTCAGACCCAGAGTCAGAAGACACTGTCGCTCGTGAAACACCTCCACAACGGACGTTATTCTTCTTCTGCGGTTCAATGTACAAAACCGGATGTGCCCGGACTAGTGCCCGGAGCAGGAGGATCTGCTGTTCCGGAGAACCGTTGTTTACGTAACCGGACCGGGTTTTTTCAGAGATCTCGCTGAGCCCGAGATTACAATAAAACACAACGTTCTCAGCAGCGGCTGAACTGTTTGTTTAGAACATTCAGGGCTTCTTAAACAAGGTAAGGACGCAGATGCACACTAAAAAACAGCGTTAATTGGAACTTCCGGTCTAGGTCCGCTTTAAAAAAATGCGAACCTAGACCGCTTTTTACTTCAACTCCCCTGTTTACTGTTTACACACAAATGCTCCCTCAGTCAGGTCTGATACTGCTTGACAGATCCTGTTTCCAGATGAAGGAAACAGCATAAAAATTATACCCAATAGGCAGAATAACATCAACGTCAAAACATTGAACATTTTCTCTCAATGAAACTGAAGTGTCCTATCCCCAAAAAACAACATTAATGCTCCTCCAGTTAAACTGCGACTTCCTGCAGCTGACAAATCCACACTAAATGGCTGTGTGGCAGTGGAGAAGTGGCTGTCATTGATCACGTGCTGTCACCACCATCGATAAAGAACCGTCCGTGTCCACATCGTAACATTTTCAACATATTTACTTTATACAAACGCGTCTTCAGCGCGCTCGCACGTTAACGTGACGTACGAGCACAAACACAAACCAAGACCGCTCATTAATATCTGTGCAGGAGAGAGAGAGAGAGATGTAGGCTGTGGAGAAGTCTGGAAGGATTGATGGCAAACAGGGTGGCGCAGGCAAGGTGATTAAAAACTCAAGCTACAGATGTTTCTGGAACACTTCAAAGTGGTGTGCCTGCCAGTGCCAGCCAGAGCCGGGCATGATGCATTATTGAGACGGTGCCTGCACCTGGCACCTGGCACCTGGCATCACATGCCTGGTCCACCTGGCACCCTGCAGTCACATGGGTGACACTTCGGGTCACGCCTCCCTCCTGCATAAAACCCAGCTCCCTGCGTGATGAAGGGCATCAAGGGAAGCAGCACACATGCTCAGCGCAGACCTCAAAGGCACCAAAGTGGGGCATGTGCAGTTTGTGAACTTGGCTTCGTGAATGAAAAGTGAAGAGGCAGGAAACATTCCTGTGAAAAAAGGCTGCAGTGCACTTCCTCTCTTACTTTGCATCTATATTGAGTGAGTTGCCAAGTGTAAATATCCCTCCCCACCTACAGGATTTATGCCTGAAATAGATTTTTACTTCCTCACTTGGCTTGTAACTGCCTGTTTAAGTTTACAACAGAGCAGAGTTGTGCAATGTTTAAACAATATTGTGTTTTGTCTTATGTGCCGAGGGAAGATGGAAATTGAAATTGAAATTAGACGAAGCAGTACTACAACATTTTTCAGGGAATAAATTATTGAAATGCAATTACGTGCAACTTGAGTCTGCGTTATTGTTAAATACTAAGACAGAAAACACGAGAATCCTTCTGAGATGGGTTGAGGAAGAGCCTATGGTGTGATGCATTTCTTTCTGCTCAATATTTCAGCAGCCCCCACGCCAACCTTGTATTTAGAGGTCACAAACTGTGCATGTTTTTGTAAGTGTGCATGAATAAGTGAGTGTGTTTCTCCTGCTGGTGTCCCCTGACACCTGTATTCTCTCCGGGTGTGAGCAAGTGACAGAGGCCAGAGCCACAGTCACAGGTCTCAGACCAGTGGGGTGTGAAATGAATCAGAGGAGCGACCAACACACTCTCCCTCTGCTGCACACACACAACCACTGGGGCGCTTGTCTGTGTGTGTGAGTGTCAGTGAAGGGTAAGACAAGAGAGTCCTGAGAAAGGACAAAGAAAAGAATAAACGAGAGGCCTAGACAAGAATCTAATACGCTGTGTTTCCTGACTGCAATAATAGCACCTCAGTAAATAAAGTCTATATAAATATTTATGAATGCTGCTACAATTCCTGGTGAGAGATGGTGTTTGGTGTAATTGTGGTTTAGCTTCAACAACTAAGTTTAATTAAGTCCTTATTGTCCCCAAGGCTGGATTACCAACTGGGCAAAGCGGGCAGCTGCCCCAGCATCACAGTCCTCCGGTCCACTGCATGTCTGTTGACTTTGGTCATTTGATTAACTGCACATTTGGTGGTGAATTCACACTGCTTTGATAGTCATTTTAAAAGCCATTTGTGTATTTTGTAATCCCGTGCTCATGTGGCATGTGGTCATAATTACATTTATGTTCAAACAAACTCAAATCAGATTAAAAGTTGTTGTTTTTTCCTGGGTTTGATGACTTTGAGTGTCAAGAAAGGCTCCAACAAATAAAAATGTATTATTAATATTATTATTGTTCACATAACCTCACATTATCCAACAGTAAAACACTTTTTAAAACTAGACACAGAGCACAAACCTCTCTAAGGTACATCAGTTTGCACCAGTGTTAATGCACTGAATTGCAGAGGTGGAAAGTAATGAATTACATTTCCTTGCGTTACTGTAATTAAATAGGTTTTTTGTGTACTTGTACTTTTTAAAGTAATTTGTTGAGTTGTACAAATAATAATAATAAAATAAAATTTTATGCACGGGAAACTTTATAATAATGAGAACAGGTGAACGTTGAGGACAGATGAACGATGAGGACAGGTGAATGATGAGGACAGGTGAATGGTGAGGACAGGTGAATGATGAGGACAGGTTAATGGTGAGGACAGGTGAACGTTGAGGACAGGTGAATGTTGAGGACAGGTGAATGTTGAGGACAGGTGAACGTTGAGGACAGGTGAATGTTGAGGACAGATGAACGATGAGGACAGATGAATGTTGTGGACAGGTGAAAGATGAGGACAGGTGAATGTTGAGGACAGGTGAACATTAAGGACAGTTGAAAGATGAGGACAGGTGAATGATGAGGACAGGTGAATGTTGAGGACAGGTGAACGTTGAGGACAGGTGAATGATGAGGACAGGTGAACGTTGAGGACAGGTGAACGTTGAGGACAGGTGAACGTTGAGGACAGGTGAATGATGAGGACAGGTGAATGATGAGGACAGATGAATGTTGAGGAGAGTTGAATGATAAGGACAGGTGAATGTTGAGGACAGGTGAAAGATGAGGACAGGTGAATGATGAGGACTGGTGAATGTTGAGGACAGGTGAATGATAAGGACAGGTGGACTATGAGGACAGGCGAACGTTAAGGACAGTTGAAACTTAAGGACAGGTGAATGTTGAGGACAGGTGAATGATAAGGACAGGTGAATGTTAAGGACAGGTGAATGATAAGGACAGGTTAATGATGAGGACATGTGAATGTTGAGGACAGACCCTAATTAAGACCCCAGAGTGAGTGAGAATGTTAAAGCATTTGTGACCTTTGACCCAGTTTGACTGATACATTATGTGTCATATTTTATCCCAATGAATGTGAGATTTGTGTCCCCTTGTCATTTTTGCACGACACAAGAAATAACCTTGTTATATAACCTACGTTTTTACTTTAACTTGAGTACATTGTTAGACCAGTAGTTTTACTTTACTTAAGTAAGATGTCATCATAAATAGTAGTACATCTACTTGAATAGAATATTTCAGTACTCTTTCCACCTCAGCTCAATTGTTTTCCAATAACGCAGAACACTTTTGTGTTCAGATCACCACAGGATTATCACCTACCTCTGCAGATAATCTAATCTAAATCTGTCCATGATTTTTGGGGGTGTGCCGCTCACTGACAATGCATAAACCCCAACATCAAAGCATAAGGTAAAATGGCATAAGGTAAATTTCACTTGTTATTGTATAAAGCTGTTTGACCGAGGAAAATCGTTATTTTTGTGCTCACTTTTTGGTAATATTTCGAGATATCACCACTTGAGAGGCCAGTGCAGTTTAAAGTGTGAAGTGAGTCATAAAAACACTTGGACTTATTGGTGAAGTAGGAGATATCTTATGCCTATTAATTAACCTTTTGAAAGAACAAAGGTTGCAGACTCTTGCACCCACGTTTTACTGCTTTTGAGTGGCTCTCCTCAGGTGGTACATACACAGAGAAACAGGACAAAAGAATCATTCATAGTGTTAAATAATACCAGAAATGAAGTGTTAGGTTTTGACTTGTTTCTGTGTCACTGTTCTGTCGACCTGGACAGACACAAATGTTATTTTCTATGAGTTACGGTTGGAAACAAATCGGATTGTTTTTATTGTATTTATTATCACAATACACAGAGGGCAACCTGTGTGACACTGTAGGACACCGTGATGCTGTGTGTTTGTGACAGGGCTGTTGTTGCAGGTGTGTTTTTTTCCAAACCTTTTAAGTCTACATTTTTAGAAAAATGCAGCATGACCATGACAGGTGTACAATACACTCACCAGTCACTTTATTAGGTACACCTGTTCTAAGTACTGGTTTACAGCAATATCTACTCAGCCAATGACATGGCAGCAACTCAGAGAGACCTGTACAACTAAGCAGACATGTAGTACATGTCTACTTCATTGTAAAGAAGTTCTGAGGATGGGAAGAAAGATGTTTGGAGTGACTTGTTCATGACAGACTGGCCCGTCTTGAGTGTTTCAGAAACTGCTGATATACTGGGATTTTCATGCCCTGCCAACTCTGGGGTTTACTGAGAATATATCCAGAAAATATCCAGTTAGCTGTGGTTCTCTGGGCAAAAAAAGTGTCCTGTTGATGCAAACTGAACTCAAATAGCCACTGGTTACAACCAGGTATGCAAAGACCAACTTTAAATGCATCTTGAAGCAGCAGTACATGTTTTTAAAAGTACTTGAGTATCAAGAGTACAAGAGTACATTTCCTAAATATCGCATTACTACTGCCACAGTGCTTACATTTACGTATAGAAACGTCCTACATGGAGTTATGAAAAATGTTAATGTTAACATCTTGAAGAATGTAAAAGGAATTGAAAGTAAAATTATTTTCATCTTTTTACCAATATTGCTTTATTTAACATTTCTCACTTGCCCACAAGGCAACAGCACAATGGCAACGCTCTGACAAACCTCTGCAAAAGTTTTAATGGATTTTTTTTTGCATCCACATTTGAACCTGACTGTGTTAAACACACAGTATACTCAAGAACATCCAAACAAATGCTCAGCTTAAATAAATGTGCAATATCAGAAAAGAAAATTCAGCTAACAATTGTATGCGTGACAACTGTGTGCATGGTTTCGTCTCTCAACTAAATCTGAAGTATTTTTTTTTGGGGGGGGGGGGGTTTAGAACAAGTAACGGGTACTCACAGTTATGGATAGAAATGTAATGGAGTAAAGAGTACAATATTTGCCTCTCAAATGTACTTGAGATAAAGTCATGAGTACTCCCCTCAAAGTACAGATCCCTCAAATTTGTACTTAAAGGTGCCATATGTAAGAATGTGGCCAAAAGCTGTTACTACATTCAGACTCTACTGACTGCAATGATTGGTAGATGGCGTTAGGTGGCGCCACATGCCAAAACATGATTTCAAAACATAAACATGATTTGCAGTCTGCAAAATATTTTTTTTAATGCAAATATTTTGGCTGTACTGTTGTTGTTGGTGAGTTCAGTTTGTTATATGAACATTATTCCTGAGTCTCTGTGTCATATTAGGAGGATTTTATGGCCAGTTACTTTAGATTTATTACATAATGCATCTTTAAGTACTGTACTCAAGTAAACTTACTATCTATCTATCTATCTATCTATCTATCTATCTATCTATCTATCTATCTATCTATCTATCTATCTATCTATCTATCTATCTATCTATCTATCTATCTATCTATCTATCTATCTATCTATCTATCTATCTATCTATCTATCTATCTATCTAGTTCTTAATTGGTGCAGGAGTTGTTTTTTTATTTTGTTGTTGTTGTTTTTTTTTAAACCCAGAAACACCTGAAACACAAGCTCATTGTGTTTGTGAATTTTTCCACAAAAACACAGTTAATGTGGGTCAAGAACACTCTCTTCACCACAACCTGCAAACCCTAGAAGAAGAAAAAAAAAAAAAAAGAAGAAAAAAATGCTCCAGCAACAAGAAACAGGGGGCGGCAGCTCGAGGTTCCATTCTGCTCTCTGATTGGCTGTGCCCGCTATCCGTCACCTGCGCTGACGACTCAGCAGCACCCCCCACAGACGCACAGCGGCAGCGCAGCCTCTTCCACCGACGGTGATGATATTCCGGGCACTTGCGGCTCGTCTGCAGCGCTAGGAGAAGAGAGGAGAGAGAGAGAGAAGCTCACCTCCTCCAGCAGCGAGCGAGGTAGACGAGAGAGGTGGAGAGCGACGGAGAAAAGAGGCCGTGGAGTAAAAAAAAGAAGAAGAAGAAGAAGAAGGAAAGACAGCAGCGGCTTGGACCCTCCAGCCAGCGGAGTGTTTATTTAATTTAATTTAATTTGATTTAATTTAATTTAATTTAATTTAATTTAATTTAATTTAATTTAATTTAATTGCACGCGCTTTTGTTTTTTTTGCAAAGTGTTTTAATTGTCCACACCAACATTCGACATGTCCTCGTCCGGGAAAGACAACAGCGGCGCCCAACATGCCAATTACGTGGGACCTTATCGTTTGGAGAAGACGCTCGGGAAAGGACAGACAGGTTAGTTGGGACAGAGCTGCTCGCTGCAGACGAGCCCTTTCATTCTAACATTTATTGTCGCTGTGTGCGCTCCGCAGCGAGTTGAAATGTGTGTGTGTGTGAGAGTGTGTGTGTGCGTGCGTGCGTGCGTGCGTGTGCAGGTAATGATAGGCACTCACAAACACCTGTCCACGCCTGTGGGGCATATTAGTGGTCAGTGAAGTGACATAATCAGTGCTGTGGGGTGATGAGTGGAAGGGGATTAGGTGATGTTGCTTTCCATAGGTTTGTTCACTGTGCGTTGGCGTTGGATTGGGTGTGTGTGTGTGTGTTTGTGTGTGTGTGTGCATGCACGAGCGTGGAAATCGTCCTCCAACAACAACAACAACAATAGTGTGATGGTGCTATGAAAATGAACTTTTCTTCTGTGCTCTTTCTCTCTCTCTCTCGCTTTGTGTGTGTGTGTGTGTGTGTGTGTGTGTGTGTGTGTGATTGGAGCAGAACACCGTTAATCCAGATTTGCCTGATACATTGATCTATTCTTAGTCCGCAAGCAGAGAGAGAGAGAGGGCAGGCGTTTCTCTCTCTCCCATAGGCTCCTGACTGCAAACCCGTGGGCTCAGTGGAGGGGTCCCACCACCATGACAGATCACAGAGCACACGAGCCCCTCACTGATCTATGTATTCATGGACCCCAGGGGCATGTAGCTGCTGGTCTTCCCTGAATAAGGAGCACATGCTTTATCCCAGCAGTGACACTGCAGTTTGTTAAACTTGCAGAGCACATGTAGCATTATGCAGTCTTAAGGTGACGAACATGCAATATCACAAGTATCTTGGGCAGAATTAATAGTGATCGATGATTTTGGGAACGCCTGCCTAAGAGAGGCATACATTCCTCCCCCCCACTCCTCATTGCACATCCTATATTTTTATGGAACACTTTAAAGTGCTAACAGTAGAGTTCAGTGCGGTCGTGTGAGGCATTGACACATTATCAACACTGACTTCGCAGCGCATGCTGCAGTTTTTGTGAACGAGCCTGGCCTCATTGATGATATGGATGCCAGCAGGGGACAGATTTAACAACAACAAGGCTCACATCATAACATCTACACCTTACGCTTAAATCTTTTTGTGTTGCTTTTTTTTTTCTTGCTGCTACAGTTACACAGCCTCTTCTGTCACTGGAAACTGAAAGTGTGTATACTGCTCTCTCCCTGCACCAAAGCCCATAGAGATAATCTGTGACTTTATATCACAGCACACAGGAGTTGTTAATCCACTGCTGCCTCCATCAGTTAGTCAGATATATTATCTTGACTTTGGTGTTTGAAATCCTTTGGCTTGGATATATACCCGAGTGACACAAACATGTCGACATTGGGCTAAAAATGCTGATTTTCTGTGTGGACTTTGGTACAGATGAGTGAGGGTTTTACGAACTTCAGTTTCCAGCTGGAAAAGGCTATTTAATGGCAAGATTAAGTGGAGAACGTGCTTTTAAGATGTTCTTCTTCTTCTTTTTTGGAGTTGACAGACTGGACGCAGCTTTCGCGTTATTCTGCCCCCCCCCGCAGTCTGAAGACGTATCTGCATTTAAGGGGTGTCCCATTTCTAAGTGACAAAATAACCCTCAACACTTGGTTTTGAGGGCCAGTTAAGATAAGGGTTGAGCTTGAGGGTTAAGATAGGAATTGGAATTGGCCCCAAGTGTCCAGGTCATAGGCTGCTTCACAGATATGGCAGTGTGCTCAGTGAAATAAGTGTCAATATCTAATACAAATACACTACTGAGGACCAGATGCGTTCCCTCCAGCAGGTTCTACAGTTGCACCTCTCATTCTTGGTGTTCTTTATCGGAAACCAATACATTTCCACACATACCTGTTTTTTAGGGGATGCATGTGAGAATACAGAGCCTTCATCCGTGTTGACTGGAGTTTAAAGACTGGAAGCATGCAGCTAAACAGTCGTTTTAAAACACTCATATGAAATAATAACATCATCCCCATTTGCGATAATCCTGATGATGGGAATTCATTAACATAAATTGATTGTGTGCGATTTTTTTTTTTAGCTCGGTGTGCAATGATATTGTCACATGTCCCATCCCTGTGATGCATACACAGGGATCTCTCTCAGCTTGGCTTGGCTTGTTTGTGTATGAGCAGCCCTATAATCGAGGAGCTGTTGTCAGCATTCAGCGAGAATCCTCTGTGCTGTGGTCAAGTGCAATGCAGCCAGTGGAGCCACGTGAATCACAGGCAGGCACAGCCCTGTGTAGGCAGCGACAGCAGGAGAGGTGCAACATGCTTTGTAAGCTCACCGCCTATAAAGAGAGACGGAGTGAGACTTTTTCCTCTTTTCCCCGTTGAGAGATTTTCCTCCCATCTGCTATCTAAAATGGCTACAATCGGCGTAGCTTCCCCCTACCTGACACAGCTGGTCATGCTGAGCAGAACCTGTGTGTTTGTGTGTTCTCTCACACTGCACCCTTTTTCAAAATATCCTCCTGGTCGGTTCATTCACCTGACCAGTCTTAAGTGGTGATTAATGGAGTCTTTTCCCTCCCATGATGTGAGGCTGTGCAAGTCTTTCTAACTGATGCCTTGACTGTTGGGCACTTCAGGACATTTTAAATACATTTTTTTTGCAGAACTGCCTGAGCAAAAGTCAGTTTGTATCCATAACTAGTGGAGTTTGGTGCCTCCTGTCTTTAGTGGGAATTTTTATAACAGATTAACCACACATATAGCACTGAGGACACCTGAGGTGAGACTCCATTTCTGCTACAACTCACATTTAATCACAGGAGGATGTCTCACTCACTGGCAGAGCCAGCTTTCTCTCAGGAGTGTGTAATGGCTGTTTGTGGTGGTCTGCTGGGTACAGATGTTTAATGACACGGTATTCCTGAGGTCATCCATTGCTCAGTATGTGTTTATGTGAGCACTGAGCTAGATCTGGATGCATTTCTGTCTTGCTCGCCAAAGACATAGGACCCCCATAGAAAATGTACACGTGTATTTGTGGGTGAGTTGTAGCTTCCACTCTCCTCCTTCTGTTGTTTGATTTTGCTGCGTTGCCGTGATCATTAATGCCACATGACCACATATATTGGTTATGTGTCCGATTGAGGACCACGAAATGAAGTGACACAAATCTTTTGAATATTTGAAACTCATAATTGATGATGGGATTTGTGTGTCCACACGGCCCTGAAAAGCAATCACATCTTTGTCATGTCGATGGAAAAAATCTGATTGTGATGTTTAATCATGAGAGATGCAACGCGTCACAACACGTGTCTTATGCTCTCGAAATATGGCTTCATTGGTATAAATTGTCACTATGTTCCTGGGGAATGCTTTTGGACCGGTTCTTCGTATGCATTTTCACATTTTGAATGTGCAGCAAGAGCAGTGGCATTATGAGCGCATGCATGTTTAGTGTTCAGCAAATAAATCACTCGGTGTCTGGCATCTGTGTAGATGATTCATGCCAAACCTATGCAGATTAATGACGGCACATAATATTGCATTTGCCCATTAACCGTTCTTTAATCCGTCAGACCTCCATGTCAGGCTTCGCGGATGGGGTTGATCTGGCAACTGCGAGCGCCCAATGGTTTAGGTCCAGTCATGAGTGGCAGGTGGTTCTCTCCAGTGGGCTAAATCCCCCTGTGAGGCTTTCCCAGGCTGTGGTAGGCTGGTATTATTAGAGTGGAGAAAGCGGAAAGGCCTGGTTGATCTGGCTGTCCTGCTGCGCACAGGAGTGGTGCTGTTCTGTGTTCATTAAGTGATTAGACCTTTTTCCTGACACACACACACACAAACACAAACACAAACACACACACAGCCACCGCAGTGTCTCTGGTTTGCCTTCTTGATTTAATCCCCTACACAGCCAAAGTCCCCTCAGCTCGCACTCACACACTCACGTGGCCTAAAGGTGCAGCAGGCTGACCCACACTAGCTCAGCAACTAAGCACCTGCATAGTAGTATTCAAGCTGGCTTGTGCCGATCAGGCCACATTGTACAGGTTGCAGTTTTCCTAGAACGATTGAACGTGCAGTTAAATGTGTATATGTATATATATATATATATATATACACTCTGAAGTGTTTGCACAGCTTACACCAGAATTGTCTCTTGCTCCTTGTCTCTGCATTTGCTTTCCTTCATCTTAATTGCTTTCTGTCTGGTTTCTGCAGACCATGTGTGCATTCCTGTCAGTCAGCTGTGCATTAGGGCTTGATGGGTCTATAGATATGGAGCTCCGGGTTTAGCTGGCTACTGATTTGCGGTTGAAGACGCAGAAGCGTGGAAGTGCCATTTACCAAGCGAACGACTGTTATTGTGCTCGAGTGGCAGAATCCTAACTATGAACTGTGTGCGTTATGTATGAAATGGGTCATGTAAGCGCTTTAAATATCTGTGGATATGTGCTAGCCCTTTTTTCCTCGTACCCCCTGCACTGTCACAAATGACAATCAACAGTGCCAATCAGCCCCTTCTTCTGGCAAACACTGATTTGTGCTGCCTGTTATGCAGCATAATGTTCCGTATTAGCCCCAGGAGCCTCTAATCGATGTCACATGGCGCCGCAGTAACTGAGGTAACCTTTATTAAAATTTTGAACCCCCCACAGCAGGGTTTAGGTTATGAGTCTTATTATATTTCAGAAATCTTGATGCTTTCTTTGATGAGGCTGAAGAATGTGGATTTGTCTTAACCATGTGCACTGACTTAACCGAATCACTGCTCTGTTCCACTAATTTGTTGCAAAACACCATGCCGTGCTTTGCCTATACTTTGTTTCTCTGGGCTGTCGTATTAGTGGAATAGCTGCCTATTGTCTAGGAAACATTGCCTGTTAATCCATTGTAAGTCCCTGTTTGTTAGTTTTTTTTGGGGTGGGGGTGATGAGTTGGATATTGACAGGCGGTTGGAGGTTGATGTGTAGGCTCCTAGATTCTTTGATTGATGTTTAGAGTGAAATCATCTGTGCTTGAGGGGCTTTTATATTGACTGAGTTATTGACTGGGTTATCATGACAAAAAGCTGCCCACGATTTTACGTTATATCTTTCTCTGTTTAGCTCTCGCTGTTTCTGGGTAGTGAGTTCTTCTTGGGCTCCCCAGGCTTACAAGGCATTTAAGCCAGAATCCGGCTGCTCGTTGTGTCAGCAAAGGTCTGCCCAGTCTCTAACTCTTGTTGTGGGCTTGTCTACTGCAGTTTGAGCATGTTTTCGTGCCGAATGAGAAAGTGAAAGAAATATTGCCATTTGTCTTTCTTTTCATTTATACTTTCACCGTTCTTGGAGCCCGGTACATTGGACGTTAACGTGAAACCATTAATTTGACGTTGATTAATAGCTGGTAAACTGAGGAGGGTTGATCCAGATCAATGGGGCACTCCCAACGATTTCCTGTCCAGTGGTGGAGATCCATACTGTTTCACGGCACATGATATTCCTGATGATGACAAGTGAAGTGGGAATGCTCAGTCAATGTTGTCAATGAAAAACCGCTTGGCAGATCCACAGAAACTAAATGTCTGTACGTGTGTGTGTGTGTGTTTGTGTAGCTTGTGAACCAAGCAGATGCTCAAAACTCCAGGTGACCAGTATCCTGCGTGTGTTAAAAATAATCATGAAACCAGCATTGAGCTCACACACAGGTGTGTCTCTCCCACACGTTGTCACTTTTGACTTAAAATTTGGTGGAGTGCTAGAAATTAGTTACAATGATGAGCAACCCTGTGTTTTTTAAAGAGGCCTGTTCAGGGATTCAGGTCAGAGGAGTCCTGACCCAATGGCTTTGCTGCATTGCTCCCAGCTGTGTTAGCAAGCTTGGATCAGACATGGAGAGCAGCAAGCCAAGGCCTGCGTGTCTTCAGCTGTTTGACTGAGTGGCTAAAGCCAAAGCCACTTCAGCCCTCAGGCCTGAAATGAATCCTAAATGGTGGCAGGCTGGTGTTCAAGAGCATCAGCCGATGACTGTTTGTAAGCTTGTGTGAATACTCCTTCCTCTAAGTATGTTTGTGTGTAACTCTATATTGGCACTGTTGCATCAGGGGTCATTCATAAGGACTGATAAGAGTGCACACATACAGAAACCCTGGCTGGAGGAAATCAAGTCCCATTTGTCATTCCCCCCCCATCCATTGCCCCTTGCCCCTTAGTGTTAGTTAGTAGTGGTTCGAATCTACTCTTTCAAATGGGACATACTTTATACTTTGTGAGGGTAACAATAGTTTCTTTGGATTTGGTTAATCTTGGAAACATTTGAAGTGTGCCCCTGAAAAATATGTTTGGAAGGCTAAAGGCCACATTATACTTCTCCGACTGCGTATGCGTTATCCGACTGCGTAACCACGGAGACGACTCAACCCTCATAATTCTGCGTCGTGGTGACGGATACGCGCTGCAATTTCCCGCCCGATCAGTAGGGGTCACTGCGCAAGGTTGTTGTTCTTCTGGCTAAAGTGAGCAATGGCGTAGAGAGAGAAAGAGAGAGAAAGACTGTTGTTGTTGAAACAGTGGCCGTTTCTCACGTTTCTGTGTCACGGAACGCAGTTTTAAGATAATTTGAGGCGAGAAATTGTCCATTTAGAGTCTAAACATGTGCTGTGTGTGTTAAGATATGACGTATTTATAGTTTGGCAGCGACGTTGTCGGCGGGGATCAGCCCCGCCTCTGTGGACGCTCAGGTGCGCACTGTGAGCCGGCACAGAGCAGCGTTATCTCGGCCTGTCCTGAGGACCAATCGTAGCTCTTGCCGTCTCCGTTGTCCCTTGACGGAGTGACGGACACTAAAAAAAATATTTCGTGCAGTCGGAGACGACGCAGAGCCTGGCAGAGTCTCTGCGTAACCTACGCAGAGCACTTTACGCAGGAGTATAAATTGGGCTTAAGTCGTAGGGACAAGGAGGCAAGCCTGTGGGCTTCACTTGTCCGTGACTTTGGCCGAGGTGACATAATGATGATGGTCTTGTCCATTTAGTTCACTTCTCTCCGCTACCTCATTCTGACTCTCTCCCCCTCCCCCCGTCTCTCTTCCCATGACCATTCGAGATTCATACAGGGATTCAGCCATGTGGTAAATCAGACAAGACCTCGGTGGAATTGCATCGATTGGGAGGAATGTATGTACCCAACGATTTTCAGAGATTAATGATGAGGAAAGAGGTGGAGAACTGGAGGGGGAGGAGAGAGGAGGATACAGTCAAGGAGGAGGAGGAGCAGGAGATGAGAGGAAGACCATGAAGTGGTCTTGAATGTTTTGACTGTGGTGGAGGTTATTAATTAAGGCGAGATATCGATCACTCTCTTCATTGTAACCTCCTCCTCCTCCCTGATTTTCATCTCTTCATTGCTGACCTCCGGAGAAGAAAATGGTTCAATCTGTAGATGAGGAAGGTCAGTGGATAAGTAGAACGATTGCTGGAGTTCTCTCTGTGGGCAGTCATGAAACGGTGAGACTGTTTGTGTGTGTGTGTGTTACCTGGGACAGGCTCCATTGCATCCTATTTGGGTTTCATCCTAACTCAGCACACACACTGCCACTGTTTCTCTGCCTTGTTATATAGTGCGGAGAATCAGGTTAGAGTGACATGGTTTTATGGTCTATTTTCTCACAGTTATACCATGACAGTAGACACACACACACACACACACACACACACACACACACACTCCGGCCATGTCTCTGTTGAGATCGCCAGCTCTGCGCGGCTGCTGTGTTTTCCACATAATGTGTTACAGTCCCATGCTATTTAGAATTCCATGGTGTGAGTTTTCCAGCAGAGCGAGGGCTGCAAGCAGGAATTCACAATTTCTCTTTTTTCACTCGTACATCAAATTGTTACATTTATATGTGAATTCACACCGTTTCTTCAATAAATAAAATACGTGCAGGTGCCTCTCGACAACTCTGTATCGGCCCAAGACTTCGTGCACTTTGATGCCGATCACCAAGTCTGCTGCCGTGTCTTGTTTTTAATTTTAACATGGACATTTAAGACGTATGGAACATGTATGTATGCACATGGATGTGAAAGAGAAAGCCTTTTTTCGTCTCTCTTAACCCCATCTCACCCAGCTCAGATTAACTCTTTGCAAGCCGCATGTCTGGCTCTGACTGTGAGAACGCCGCGTTGGTTGCCAAGGATGGTTGTCTGGTTGTCATGGTTTCCCTGCTTCTTGCTGGTTCCCAGTCTGCCCTCATGAAGAAATAAAAGGGAATACTCTCTCTCTGTCTCTCTCTCTCTGTCTCTCTCTCACGCACACACACATCTTACTTACTCTCTCATGCTCGCTCAATCTCCTCTCACTCCTTCCTCTCTCTCTCTCCAGCCCTGCAGTCTGAAGTTGGCATCATAACAGCCCGGCTGCAAAATCCTCTGCTTCCTTTGCTTGCGTTCAAGTCATTGTCTGACTTATTCCTCTGCATCTGCATTGTGTGGAAACAAGTGTTTGAATGAACGTACAACTGTGCGTTTTCACATGTACACACGCTGCATGTGCATGCTTGTGCAGCCCGTGTGTGCTTGTGCATGTGCTCAGACATACGGTCATGGATCAGACAGGCTTGCCCCTCTTCTGTGCTCTATGCTGCATTCCCATTTAAATCTGGTAGATTAGCACATGTGTGGAGGCTCGGCTTTAGTTGCTGTCAGCTCAGCTTGCCTTGGCAGGCTGTCCTCAGATCAGGGGGTGAAGCTCTGCACTTATCCCCCCCATTGCCGTGTGCACTGCTGTACCTCACCCATTGACAAATAGATGGGTGGGCCAGTGACCTTGACTTTAGTACATGTTCTGCAATAAACCTATACAATTGGCACACTATATATTCATCAACAACTGATTGATTTTTTTTCGTTGAATGTTCAGAACTTCAACTAAGGAGTTTGTTTTCCTTGTGTGTGTGCGTGGGTTTTCTCCAGGTTCTCCGGTTTCCTCCCACAGTCCAAAAACATGCAATATGGGCATTAGGTGAATTGGACACTCTAAATGAATCGTGGGTGTGAGTTGATGGTTGTTTGTCTCTATATGTGGCCCTGTAATGGACTGGTGATCTGTCCAGTGTGTACCCTGCCTATTGCCCTATGTCAGCTGAGATTGGCACAGCACCTCCCAAGACACTCCTTTGGAGGATACATCGGTGGAAGATGGATGGATGGACTTCAACTCATGGATGTGCGATTGCTTGAATAATAAAACACAGTTAAATTAACCATAAGTTGCTGATTTCTTAACTTAAAAGTATCTAAATTGGACATTCACAAAGTCACTCTGACGTACATTCAGAAAAATCCCATAATTGGAACGTAAATCAGGTGTAAATAGAATAAAATAAAGTAAACCACTTACTTAGATTTACACATTTTACTTGGCATTTCCACTTGTAATTTCATGACACTTTGCCTGAGAAGGTTTATTAGTGTAAAGTACAGTAGTGTTTCTAGTATGAACACAGTGAATGAATGACTTAAATTACTTGGAAAAAGCCTTTGCTTCAGCAGACCTGCTGGCAACTCCCCTCGGACTGTTTTCCAAGGAAAAGTACATGAATGAAAATGTGTGCTCATTTACTGTGTTTTGCTCATCCCAGGTGGCAGGAGCAGGGTAATTGTGATTCATTCAGAGTTTTCCACGGCCACTCGCTCTGTTGTCGCCTCTTTAGGCTATGAAGCACAACGTCGCCCAAGCCTGAAACACCTGAGATGTGGCTTGGCATGTGAAGTGAAGCGCACAGGCCTCAGTGAGATTAGGTTAGATGAGCCTGACTGGTCACAAATCAACAAACCTGTGCTGGCTGCCTGTCTTTGTGGCACTGACTTCTGACACTTGGCCAGACTAAAGAGAATAAGCACCATGTCGGCAAGCTTCGACGTATGTGGAACATCCAGGAGTACGTTATTCATGGATATGGTAAAGAAGGCGCGTTGTTGTTGCTAGTTCAGGGACAAAAAAAAAAATCACATTGATCGCAGATGTCGCTGCATCACTGGTCCCGCCAAGATGAACGGTTTCTTCTGTTTGCATTTCTCATGTTTCCACCTCGTCAGAGAAAGTGTCTGTGCTTTGAGTCTGACGCCAGGTCAAATCCTTTGTGATATCAGGATCTAATCAGACAACAGTGAGTTGGCATCATGTGTTGTATGTGAAATCTGAATTTTAAATTCAGTGTCTGCATCTTGCGTCTCTACATCAGTGGCTGTTTGTGGAATCATTTAATGCAGTATGACCAGTCCTGCTCTCCCACATGTGTTTTGCTCTGCGTTAAATGCTTAAAGCGGACCTAGACCGGAAGTTCTAATTAAGGCTGTTATTTAGTGTGTATCTGTGTCCTTACCTTGTTTAAGAAGCCCTGAAGGTTCTAAACAAACAGTTCAGCTGAGTTGTATTGTAATCTCGGGCTCAGCGAGATCTCTGAAAAAACCCGGTCCGGTTACGTAAACAGTGGTTCTCCCTGGAACAGCAGATCGTCCTGCTCCGGGCACTAGTCCGGGCACATCCGGTTGCGTACATTGAACCGCAGAAGAAGAATAACGTCCGTTGTGGAGGTGTTTCATGAGCGACAGTGTCTTCTGACTCTGGGTCTGACTCCGGGTCAAAGTCATAAAAGGGACTGCGGCGGGGAGTCCCGACGAAGCTATTTTTAAAACAATGTTTTGATAATGAGTAGCAGTGCATCCACCGTTCCAGAGGGGGGAGCAGCGCTTCTGAGAGCGGGTGTGCTGAATATGTCACTTCCGGGTACTGGCCAATCACAAGACTCTGTCTTCTGGGTGTGAGAGTTGAGTCTGAAATATCGCGGCTGGGCAACAGCGTCAGAAAAGAGGATTTCTATTGGCTCGTTTACAGCAACTAGGAGGTTTTTGACCATAAAAACATAATGTGCAACAGGACCACTCTATGTGAGCTTTAAGTATTAGACCAGCAAACGACATGAAACTTTCTCCATTTCTCTCTCTACTGTGATGCGACCTTGGATAATAAGAGCAAGCAACATACTGTGAAGAACTCTGTGAACATCTAAAGATCATGTGGTTTATCCATTATGTAAAATGCATCACCAGCAATTTCAGCTTGACCACTAGTCCCTTTCCATAAGTCATCATGTGACCGAACCAGAAAATGATTTCTCCCATCATCATAAGCTTAATAAAAACGATCCTTACAGTTGAAGATGTATTGCTTTTTTTTTTTTCCTGTAAGGAGAAACATTTTCTATTCCCCACAATATGATAAAGGTCATATTGGGTTTATATTGCCCCAAGGTCAGATGCTGTAATGAAGGCTTGAGAGTTACTCCACCGATAGTTAAGCACTTTCTTTCTTCATTTTCTCTACATTGGTCTTTACACAGGTCTTGAACAGAGGTTATAGGTCGTTTCTGACTTCTCCGTGCCCTTTTCTCCCAAAGGGAGATGGACAGATTAGAATAATTCGGGTCCACATGGTCCATAAAAGGATTGTTGGTTTCACTGGAGGAGGATGGCAGACTTCATTTACTTTTGTTGTTTGCATTATTTGATGGCAAATTAAGAGACCATTTTAAATGAAGACTTCTTCTTCTTCTTTAGGCTTTTACAGCAGTTGGTATTTGTAAAGTTTGCATCACTGCCTCCTTCTTCTCTTTCCTTTCTTCTTCTTACCGTCAAATGTTCTCTGTTTTGCGGCATTTCTGCTTTCTTATTATTCATCCCTTCATCTGCTTTCTTACCAAGGACAGACGCGGAAGTGTGGATGTAAATTGTCTGTCTTTGTGTCTTTCCTGACTAATGGAACAGTTTATGGAGTGATCAAAGGGAAGAGCAATGAAGTAGGGGAACTTTGTCTCTTTTATTCCAGATCGTTTACTTTTTTATTCATAACTAAATGCTGCTAATTCCTGAGGAGGCTGCTGGTGTTGCTGATGTGGTTTGTGTTGCATTGCGTGTGTGTGTGTGTGTGTGTGTGTGTGTGTGTGTACTGCATGCTTCACCATCTGAGTGTCTGTAACTCATGGAACGCAGATGGAACATGAGCGAGGGACAGGAGGAAAGAGCCTCACAAAAGATTTGTGAGAAAAAAAAAGTCACAGCAGTAAAGAATCTCTCAGGGTCAGCGCCTCTATTGTCATTCAAATCCAGCCACACACAGCCACACACATGCACACAGAGTTATGTACAGGGTCAGGCTGTGCAGCAACGGGATGGTTGTTGGTGTCTATAGGAATCCCAGCTTCTCCCTCTGACTGTGGCAGAGCTCTGTCTGACATCATCACTGGACACAAACACTTCCCTGTGCCTTTAGGATATTAAGGAAGCTTATTCCTCCATGTTTCAGCCCTGTCCTTTTGTTTAACCTTACAAAAATTTTCCTGAGATTGCAAACACTTTGTGCAAAGTATTAAAAAGTAGAAAAACAACGTTGTCGTTGTTGAAGTCGTGACCTACAGTAGCGTCGGTGCTTCAGTGTGAAGAGTCTGTGGCCATAGCAACACAGGCGCACGCTCTCACATGCCGAGTGCGTGAGTTATGCTGCGTTTGAGTACGATGATATTTTGGTTGGTCTGCTGCTGCGTTTGCAGCGTTCCTCGGTGCAGTTTTGATTTATTATGGTCCGTGTAATGAGAGCGTGCATGCAGGCCTGCAGTGTCCACGTGCACTTGTGCACGTTTGTTGCGGCTTTCTGAGAAACTGACGACGTAGGCCGGTCTTTGCGTGTGTCACCACATGACTCATGTGAGTGTGTTATTATGATCATTATGGCAATCACGTCTTCTAATGGTTTCTCCACCTGTTTGCTTCTGAGGATATGATGCATCAGATGTTTCGGGTCTACGAGCACTCTTGGATACATTAACGTCCGCTTTTATGAGCTGATTTCAAGCTCTTAGAGAATGTTTCAGTTGAAAATTGCATAAAGACCAAGGTTTGTCATGTTATAATCTTTTTTTCTCACCACACACATTTGTCAAACTCATTCATATTGATACTGCTGTGAAATGAACCACTGCTCATTTTTCCTCATGCATATGTACTGGCTAAATGACAGTTAATACACACAGACATAGAATTAAAAGGCAACAAACAATTAATTTCCTCTCCCTCTGTGATCAGCTATCCTGGCTGCAGCACTGAACAGCATTTGGCTGCAGCACAGGGAGACGAGGAGAAAGTGGCAAAGCATCATGTTTTTTAAGTTTTCGCTGAGAGGAAAACCCCCCCACACACATAAAAGAGTCAAAGAAGAGCAGAATTCAAATGATTACATTAAGACTCATGTAGACTTCAGTGTAGAGATACAGATTGAGGGAGATTGAGAGTGCATTGACATAATATTATCTAAATTTCATACTCAAAACCAGGATTGACTGTGCTATAGGGGACTGCCATTATCTGTATTCATTTGTTGTTGTGTGTATGTGTGATTTCATAATGAATTGGACTCATGTGGTTAGTGTGACAACTTAAAAACATTTCAATAAGTGCAACAGCCCAAATAAAGACCATTCACACTGGCTTTTTTTGGGAACATGTTTAATTAGCATTCGCGCACAGGACAAATGATTCTGTGTTGCACCGTCACGCAGGTTTTTTGACAGTTTTTCAGCTCTGATTGACTTTAGTCGGAACTCGAGACCTGCTGGTGAATTTTTCTGGTGCATCGCTATGACGATGATCTACCCTGTTGCCATGCTGCGAGCTATGTATTTAGCAAACCTTACATTTTAAAACTCAGGGCAGCGCTCAGTATTCTCTGTTTAATCTTCACTGCAGTGAAAGAGAAAACATTGTCACTGAGCTCTATTGTGATTTTTTTCTTCATCTGACATCACATTTCATGCAATGATAAAGAAAGCGTAAAAAGCACCACATGGCAGTGGGAATAGTGTAAAAAAAAAAAATCAAGTATACTCCCTTTATTTTAGTAAGAAAGAAGATTTAATAAAACTGAGAAAACTGAGAGTGCCTATTGCCAATTCCCTATGCAGCAACCTCACCTTACATAGCGGCTAAATTACCTCAGACATTATTTATTGTTATTTATTATTTATATACACCCCAGACTAGGTTTATTATGGTTACCTGCACCCAGCGATCTACTCCCTTTTTTTCTTTTTCTTTTTCTGTATCCATTATCCCTCTTCTACTACATTTTGCCACCACCTTCCATCTTGACCCTTCCTCCTCCTGCTCCCTTGTTTCCCTGCCTCATGTCTAATGGAGGTATTCCCCTGCAGCCTGCAGACTTCACACTGATATTCTGCTCAGGTAGGGCTCATTTCATGCAGGATGATTAGATCTCACTGGCAGCAGTTGAGGGTTGGATAAGCCCGAGTGTTGTGGGCTGGCACAATAGCAAAAAAAAAATTCAATTAAATCTTTTACATATACTCCCCGTGCAGTATACCTGCCAGTCCACACACACACGAGGGCATGACACACTCACACACACTGCATATGTCTTCTATTGTGGCTGTTTCTGCTGCTGTTTTTGTTTTGATACCACAGTTATGCATGATGATAGTATGAGATTCCCTCTTCCCCCATCTGTTCGTCTGTCTCAGATTTTACATTATCCCAGCTGTGATGAAAAATGGCATAAAAAAAAAAAAGAATTATCTGTAGCCTCACAAATTGTAGCGTCACACACACATAGCCATGTGTGGGAATCTGTATAAATAGGCTAATTTAATGTGAAAGTAGTCTATCACAGTGAGACGGCGAGAGTAATTGGACGTTAAAATAAGACGGAAGTGTGTGTGTGTGTCATTTTCATTTGCCTCTCACGTTTCATCAGCTTTTCAAGTGTCACAACATTTGCCAAGATTGTATATTGCTCGTCATTGGTCAAGTGTTTCATCACAAAGCAGTAAGAAGGAATTCCGTTAAAGTTATATAAAATTGGATCAATTATATAATCAATGCATTTGTTATACTAGCTAAATAATGTAGCAACTCCATTACAGATCATTTTGAGTGTTAATGTAAGGTTATATATGGTTATTATGTAGGGCTGTAACGATACACAAACTCACGATTTGATTTGTATCACGATTTTTGGCCCACGATTCGATACATACAATTTTTTAAAAATTTAAAAAACATTTTATTTAAACAACATTTACCTGAACATAAATAAATAAATAACCAAATATTTCTCTCTTTTCTGTAACAAAACAATACTGTTGTACTGAAAAATACAAAGTAATGATCTATCAGACTGGGATTTGTCCCCAAAGCATGCTGGGAAGTGTAGTTCTTCATTAGAAGCAGTTTTGTTCCAGTGGAAATGACTTGTTTTGATAAACAGCAAAGGTAAGACAACAATTCTACTCGTATTTCTTGAAAGTCAGTTGTTGTTTTGCTCTTAATTTGGGGCTGGATCCGTGAATATTGTTCGTAGAGTGATAGAAAATGGTACCGTTAGAATCTGTGAATTCTCCGCTGTTTACATAATCACGCTGACGCTCCCGTGCCGCTGTTGTGTGACTTGGAACAGGTTTTTTCCGCTCCTGTGGGTTTGATCCATCGGTGTTTTAACTGTGTTTGGTGAACATAAGAATGGTTTATATGAGCTTTTAGCTGAGTTTCTGACCTTTCTGTGGGTATGCAGCATGTCTGTGTTTGTTAGAGTTAGACTTGGTTTTATGATGCTTTTGTCGCTGCTTCTGACGCTGCCCCCCGGTGGCGGGGACATCAGTAAAGAAGAGATTAACGCGATTACTCAATATAGTCTTCTGAAATTAGGCTAAATTAAATAGATAAATGCAGCCCACTGCTCAATTGAAAATAATAAGGAGCCTCTGTGTATTCCTAACAAAGAATTACACCATCTTCTGAGCTGAAAATGGAGAACATTTGGTCTTTGGTTCGCTCATATTTCTAATGCCCCTCAGCTTTTGTGATTGTGAGAACTTGGGGCGGAATTAGGCTTTCATGGGATCAGAAATCTGTCTTCTCCGATGTCATTAAAGCTCAACCTCTTACATTCACTGCGTAATAAGACTTTATTATTCACACCATTACCTGGAGGAGCTCAGTGTGCGCACGTGTTTTGTCTTCCCATGTGTGCGACCAGCTCTGTGTTCTTCGTCCGTCTCACCACAGACACACAAAGCAGGACAAAAGACAGACAGACATAGGAATACATTTATACGCACCTGGAGACGACATATTTTCTGACTGCGTAATGATTTGTTACTCTAAATGTTATGGTCCCGACTGATGAAGAGTCCAGACAAGATTAGGCTCATTAAACCAGAGAGGGATATGCTTGTTTGCCGGATTTGTTAGCCCTACCCTGGGCCTCGTCTCTTATTTCATTCCTCCTCACCCTCACAGTTTCTATACCCGCTTCTTTCCCTGAGCGCTGCACTAAATCAAGGAGACCTTTTAATTAAAAGACACTTTTTTTTGTTGCTTTAAACACACTATAAACAGGCAGAGCTGCACCTGGACACAAACACAAAGGTACCCAAAACACTGTACTTGTCTCCACCCTCTTCAAGATTAAACAGAGGCAATAAAAGAAGTTAAACTTTGTCACTAATTTTCCCATTTGTTTTGATTACAAAGGTTATATTTCCCCCTTATATTTTTTGACTTAAGGAAAAGAAACCCCAGCGCACCCCCCCCCCCCCCCCCGTCCTTGTCGCCTTTGAAGACCTCTTTAATAAAGTGCTCATGTTCCCTGTGAATTGTACTGTAGCGGTTACTATGTCATGTTTGAGAAGGAATAGAGGTGAAAGATGAGTACCTAGAGCTCACAAATGCTTTCTCCTGGGGTTCAGGGAGTGTGTCTGGACTATAGAAATATTCATTAAGAAAGTCCCAGGACTCACATCAGGCATGTTCTGGTCATCTGGTCCTTGCCTTTACTTATGCCTCTGACATGTAACATCTTACAGAGAGGCCCAGGGAGATTCTTGAAAATGGGTAGAAGGGTCCTCTGTCCTTCTGTCGCTGTATAAGCAGCCTTATATAAAGTGATTACACTAACCTCTTTTGGCACTTTCCCAGTTTAATGGTTCATGTTCTCATTTTAAAAACTGCTTGTAGGCAGCTTGTTTTTTTGTTTTTTTTTGACTATTTAAATGAGTGTTGTGAACTTGGGTGTCATTGGAGTTTTGTATGAGAATAGAGTGATGCTTTTCTGTAGCCCAATCTGCTGACTGTCGTCGGTGGAGCTGGTCTAAGCTCCTCTCATCGGACCGTGCAGTGAAGGGTAGCGAAATGGTTCTTCTGCACAGGTGTTGCAATGAGTTGTTTGAGTTACTGTTGACTTTCTATAATTTCAATCCAGGGTGGTCATTCTTGTCTGGCCTCTGTCATCGGCGAGGCATTTAGTGAGTGTTGTATGTGTAATGTATATGTGTGCAGAGGTGTTAAAGGGGACATATTATGCTAAATCAACTTTTTAAATCATTTAAATCCTTATATTTGGGACTCTGGAGGTCCTATCAGTCGGCTAAGTGTGAAAAAAGATGACTCGCTCATGTTTTTGTGGTCCTCCTCAGTCTAAGTAGAGGAGAAAAAACACTGGGACGTCACAATGCGCTAAATTCCTGGAATTGTTGTCTCACGGAGCTCCACTTTGTCCATAAAACACGCGAGAGTGGTGGCGAGGGCAACGGTATCCGAAAACCGGAAGTCCGTGAAAAGTTCTATTCATGGTTCCACAGTGCAGCACAGAGTTCTACACAAACTTCCAGCCTCAGAGGATTTATCCGTCCAGTGGATACATGTTCTATATGACGGCAATGTGCCTGCTAGAGCCTGCAAATGATTACTTTTCCAAATGCTAACTGCTGTTAGCTCCCAGTAGCCTCTGTGGCTGATGTCATTTCCTGTCCCTTAAGTTTTTTTTTTAAGGTGGACCTAATGAGATATTACTAAATGGAGCGTTCTGAACAGGGCTGTTTTGGCAGGGTGATTGAACGGCTGTGGTGCTTCATCCTTATGGTATTTTGACCAAAGCATGTCACAGGCATGTTCATTAGGACACCAGGGAACTGGGTTAACTAGGAGAAATAGCGTATAATATGACCCCTTTAATGTACATGCACGCGGATGCATACATTACTACGCATGTTCATTTGTGGCAGAGTATTCAGTGCTACCAATGTGATTTAACTGGATGAAGTTGCTCTGGCTTTGGTGCCCTTTAATACTCACTTACATTACTTACGGTTATGACTCCAGTGCTGCACAAGGAGTGACTGTACACATACCGTAGATCTGTCACATCTCTGCTTGTATCAGTGTTAGATTCGTGTGTGATTACTCATTAGGGGCCATAGGTCAGGAGGGTCAGTGTGGAGATGCCTGCGCAGCTAATGACGATTATAGGAGTCGGTTGGGGCTTAACCTTCATCAGGTTCTTCCCCTCAACATGTTGTCCCCCCTTAGGACATGAGTAACCTTCTCGCTGACGGGGGAGGTTGGCAGAGCAATGCTGAGAAGAAGCCGTTTCCATCTGAAGTTAATGCCACACCAGCCAACACTCGTCGTCTTTTCACATTTTTCGCTATGTAAATGGCATTCTCCCGAAGAACTGCATAGATTTCTGTCACTTTTTCTTCCGCACAAATTATAGTCTTTCACATGCTGACGTCTTGATGCAACAGTGTTCCTTTTTACTGTTTTTTTTTTTAAGTGAATCTGTTTAAACCAAAATGTACCAGCCTCACCTCCCCCCCAAACAATTGTTCTTTTTCATTGTAATCTCACTCCGCTAGTTATTTAAATGGTCAAATGTGTGGCTATTAGCAAATACATTAAGTAATGGATTGCCTAATTTAGCTGTGCAATGTTTTGCAGAGCGAGTTTAAATGCGCCTTGGAGCCTCTAATGGCTATTCAACACATTATCTGGAACTGCCATGTTTACCTTTATATTCAAGATATTTTGTATATGTACAATCTGTATTTGTCATTTAGCAAGACTTCCAAAGAAGTCAGAAAAAGGGTCTTGTATGTAATCAAAATCTATTGGGATGGAAAAGGAAAATTGGAATATTTAAGTTCCAAAGTTATTCAAATGTTGATCACTGATGAGTGATTATTCCAATTATAATTGAATAATGGTCTGTGTTTATCTTACTTCAGCCAGAACAAACAAGTTAATTAAGCGAAGCCACATTAGTGTACAAGAAATGATTTTCCTCGGACATGTAATGGCTTTTAAATTGTCTCATATATTTCCAATCAAAAAGTGCAAATGATCTCCATCATAATAAAATCAGTGCCTTGCTTTAATCAAGGTTTTCCACATATATATATATAGGGATGCAATGGTACAGTTTTCCCACCGTTCGGTATGCGTCACGGTTTTGGGGCCACGGTATCGGCACGGTTTAGATATCTTAATATAAAACTCAAGGCAATATTACGTTGTAAAAATAATTAAAAGCACAGATATAATCACACCACAAACTTTATTTAAACGATAGTGCACTATCAGATCAAATGAAACAGCAAGCATAAAACCACACAAATTAAAAATAAATCAAGTTTAGTGCTATCCGATAAAAAATAAACAACATTTTAACCCACCCACAGAAACCACAAATACTACAAATATGCAGCTCCAAGTGAAAGAGACGGGTGATGACGACGTAAATGAGAGGCTTGCACTGGGTGGCGCTGTAGAGCGAGTGTCTGTCGAATATCTAACTTCAAACCAGCTTCACTGCGCTGCATAACGGATGCTTGCACACCGTGGTTTGTTTGTTGACATTTGTTTTCTCATTCTCATCGTAGTCCACGCTGAATCCTAAATGATCTCACACAGGGTGTATCGTTATACCGGATACCGTTGCATCCCTAATATATAGATGAGTAAATCTATGTCCTCCACTTAGTGCAGAAGTGTGAACGTGTGAAGGTTTTCTAATCATATTTTAGAACTCATTCTTTTTCGAAAGGTTTTTCCTGCTATGCTCACTTCCCTTTTTCCCATCTGCTTCTTCCTCACTCTCCTCAACCCTAACCCCTCCTTTTTTTCTGCCTACATCATTTCTTTCTTGTCCTCAACCTTCCCCCCCCTCTGCTTTCCCTGTGCCTCTCGGTGTCAACCTGCTATGTCGCACTTCCTCCATCTCTATATTACCCTTTTCCAGTTTAATGGGGTCCCCGGTGAACATGGCTTCCACTCCACCAGCTTTGCTCTCCACCATATCCTCACTTATTGCTGTGAACTTAATGAAATGGAGTACAACAATGACCCCCTTCTTTTTTATTGCCCCCTTCCCTCAATTGTACCTTCCATTCCTGACTTTATTTCTATATTTCGTCTCCGCGTTGTTCTTTTCTTCTTTGAGTCTTTTATTTCCGTGTGGTTTATGCCATTTTAATAAGTGATTACACTTCCCCCCTCTTCTGTCTTGCACTCTTAATCTTATTCTTTGTATACAAATCAATATGGCTTTTATTTGTTCCTTCCCATCATTAGATTTGTTATCTCGCTTATAATGCTTAACATTTTCATTCCACAGCCTTTACCCAACGTTAGCCTATGGTACTCAAGTAATCACAATCACTACTGTGTTATCAACGAAGGCTTTTTTTTTTTATAGGTTGAATTGTGTGCACAGCTGTATTCATACATACACATTTTTATGTGAGGAATTTTAAAGCGGACCTAGACCGGAAGTTCCAATTAACGCTGTTTTTTAGTGTGTATCTGCGTCATTACCTTGTTTAAAAAGCCCTGAAGGTTCAAAACAAACAGTTCAGCCATTATGGAGAATACTGTGTTTTATTGTAATCTCGGGCTCAGCGAGATCTCTGAAAAAAACATCGGTTCTCCGGAACAGCAGATCGTCCTGCTCCGTGCACTAGTCCGGGCACATCCGGTTGCGTACATTGTACCGCAGAAGAAGAATAACGTCCTCTGGGTCAGACTCCCGGGTCAAAGTCATAAAAGGGACTGCGGCTGGGAGTCGTGAAGAAGCTATTTTTAAACATTTTTAAAACAATGTTTTGATAATGAGTAGCAGTGCATCCACCGTTCCAGAGGGGGGAGCTAGGCTATGAGAGTGGGTGTGCTGAATATGTCACTTCCGGGTACTGGCCAATCACAAGACAGTTGGGAAGGCTCTATGCTGGCTGGCCAATCACAACACAGTTTGTCTTCTGGGGGTGAGATTTATGTCTGAAATATCGCAGCTCAGGAGAGCGTCAGAGAAGAGAGATTTCTATTCGTTTACAGCAACTAGGAGGTTTTTGACCATAAAAACAAGTTAATGTATGTAAGTAGACCTCCATAACTAACATTTATGTGCAACAGGACCACTCTATGTGACCTTTAAATCAAATTTCCCTCCCGTGGATTACGTGAATTGGACCCTCCAAATTGACCATAGATGCGAGTTCGAGATTTATTGGTTGTTCGTCTCTATGTGTTGGCCCTGTGATGGACTGGTGACCTGTCCAGTGTTGTACCCGGCCTTTTGCCCCATGTCAGCTGGGATTGGCACCAGCGCCCCCCTCCGCGACTCTCGTGTGGAGGATAAAGCAGGACAAGATGGATGGATTTCTCTCCCGTAAGCTACAGAAGAAATGTGTATGCTCTTATAAAACAAAATAAGAGGCGATGAAGGCCATGACATATATTTAGAAGAAAATAATTTTCTTGTCTGTTCACATTATTCCCTTCTGCTTAGTGAAAACGACTGCAGTTTCCAGTCTTAAACAGCGATGTGGGCTATATCGCCCAAGTAATTATCATCACTCATGGAAGTCCAGTGTTCTCCTGTAAGAGCGATGACCTGTGCTTGCTCAAGCATCTTCATCTTCTTTGAATAGTGTGTGTGCATTTTGGGACACAGTAGTTCCTCTCAACATTAGTTGAGGGTGTAAGATGTGTGTGTGTGTGTGTGTGTCGGTGCTAATTGAATCATTTCCCTCTGTCCGTCAACCTCTGTTCTGCTAAAATGGTGACAGTTTGAAGCTTTCCAATTAGAGAAAGTAGTAGCTTCTCGCTCAGGTTTTGTTATTCATCCACGACTAAGACAGCCTCTGTATCGTAGACTGGATTTGTCATTGATTCTTTGAATTGCTCCATCAATATGAAAATATTCTTCACTGTAGTTTTTCCCCACAGTGGTTTTGTGTTGTATTTAAGCGTCCGACCACTAGTTGGCATCAGACTTTTGGCCATTTCACTCTCTCCCTCTCCTTCCACTTCTCTCACCCGACAAAGGAAACTGTATACCGTTTGTGCGTGCCCTGTATGGTGATATTCTTAGTTATACACAGCACTTTATATACATATATATAAAAGTACACACACACACTGCGGGGGTTTGTGTTGTGTGTGTGTGTGTGTGTGCAGCAGTGCTCCTATCAGACTCCCCTACCTGTTGGAAAATGTCACAAATGATGTTGCCCACACAAATTGCCTTGTAGGTGGGCTGTGAATGTGTATGATGCTGTTACTGTGCATGTGTGTGTGTGTGTGTGTCTTTGTGTGTGTGTGCACTCTGTGGTCCGTCACAATAATGCACGAATGCTCCCTGTAGCTTGGCTCATGGGCTAATCAATAAGGAAAATACATTTGTGCACTGGAGAAATGATCTGCCTCAGAGCCTCTTTACTGAATGTGAATGTTGTCACACACACACACACACACACACACACACACACAGAGACACACACACACACACCCTGGCACACCCGGTGAGTTCAGACAGCAAGCCCGCGTTTCACAGCAAGTGGTTCCAATCAAGACAGTGAAGCTCCAGTCGGACCCCCCTCTGCACATATTCAGCCCCCCCCCCCTCCCTCCTCTAACTCCGCCCGCCCACATAAAACACACATGACCATTAATTAGAGCGCACAGATCCTGTTTTTTGAGTTTCTTTCTGTAGGAGCATGTGCTGGTGGGCGAGTGGGAACACCGGTTATTTATGTCGATACCACTTGTGTGTACCTTCATACCTGGTTACTGTCATCGGTGGACACGTATAGTCTCCATGGCAACTAACGATGAGTCCACTAATTATTGAGAAGCTTACATACAATGTTTTTACCCAAAAATGCTTTCATTGCCTGCCCTCCTTTGCTCTCCGCCATATTTGTCTGTAGCGTGTTCTCATTAAACTCCAGTAGTGGCGTTCTCCTCGACAGCAGTGATCTGGAAGTGCAGGAAAACGAGAGGCAAAGATATAGAAAGAGCTCTAAGAGAGATAAATGAGGCTGTTGTTTCCGCCTTTGAAGATGCACCTCACTCATTCACTGGAATTTTCCCTGAGCTTTTCAGACGATAGGCCACATTGGACTCAGGGGACCACATCTAATTAAAGGGAATATTATGTCATCAAAGACCCATGAGGGAATGCTGCAGATTTCACAGAAATACTGTAATGATCAGCGTATGTGGCTGCAACTAATGATTATTATTATTTTTTTAAATTTTCACTTGATCTGTGGATTTTTTCAATTTAGAACCATTAATAGAAAATGTAAGTAAATTAGTGGCTGTGACACTGTCCGAGAGCCTCAAGAGGATAGGATTTACTTGTGCTGTCATTTTAAAGGTGCATTGTGTAATAAATCTAAAGCAACTGGCCATAAAATCCTCCTAATATGTCACAGAGACTCAGAAATAATGTTCTTGTAACAAACTGAACTCACCAACAACAACAGTACAGCCAAAATATTTGCATAAAAAAAAAAAAACATTTTGCAGACTGCAAATCATGTTTATGTTTTGAAATCATGTTTTGGCATGTGGCGCCACCTACCGCCGTCTACCAATCACTGCAGTCAGTAGAGTCTCAGCTGCCGAGCAACCACGGATTGCCAGTTACCTAAAAGACCTTGGTATTTTGAATTTGAATGTAACCGTTTTAGGCCACATACTTACATATGGCACCTTTAACAATGGAAATTCCAAAATATTCTGTGGTGATTTACAGTTATAATTTATGAAATGAGGAAAAGGAGCACTGTTTCACATTCGACATGCTAAAAAAATAAGGGGCCACATGGTTGGTGTAGTGGTTAGCACTCTAGCCTTTGCAGGAAGAAGACCCAGGTGTTTGCATTATTTCTCCCTGTGTGCGTGGGTTTTCTCTGGTTTCCTTCCACAGTCGAAAAACATGCAGATTTACGGTTTAGGCAAATTGCACACTGTAATTTAGGTGCCATAGGTGCGAGTGCGAGAGTGGATGGTTGTTTGTTTTCGATGTGGCCCAGTGATGGACTAGCGACCTGTCCAGGGTGTAGCTCACCTTTCGCCCTGAATGAATAAACAAACCAAAATAACAAAAACAAATCGAAAACCCCCTTTTGAGGAAAAGCCAGAAAAGGTAGATGGAGAGAGATAGGTAGATTGCCTCTATATTTATAATATTCTTGCACTTTCTGCTTGTTGCACTTCTGGTGAGATGCAAAACCTCATTTCGTTACCTGAAACTTGTGTTTGAGTAATGACAATAAAGTTGAATCTCATCTCATAACCCATAAGAGAAAGAGAGATGGAAGCTAGCTGCAAGGATTAAATCCCACACTGGCCTGACCCTACGAGATTACCATCTTGCCCACTGGTGCCATGAAAATGCAGACAGATTAGTAGCGCACGCTCGCACGCACGGGTGCGTTCACATGCACCCATGTACATGCACATATACACAAACAATGTTTTGGATTAGGCCTCGCTGCTATCCCAAGTACCAGGGTGAAGCAGATGGCTGGCCTTTGTATTGTTATGCAACTTTACTGAGAACCACAGCACATTTAATGCACATGTAAAGGTCCAGTTTGTAGGATTTAGTTGAATCTATCAGCAGAAATGGAATACAATATGTATAATTGTGTTTTCATTTGTGTATAATCACATAAGACCAGGTATCCCTGTGTTTTTGTTACGTTAGAATGAGCCCTATCTACACCAGGAGCAGCTCCTCTTTCCATGCCAGACATTAGGGATGTGAATCTTTGGGTGGCTCACGATACGATTCGATTCCCATTCTTAGGATCACGATCCGATTCAAAATCGATTCTCGATTAAAAAATTGATACAATGCATAGTGTGTTGAGGCGAATTATGGCATCAAAACAATACAGTTTGTTTAAGATAATGTGATAATGTGATCACACAAAGGCAAACTTAAGACAAAAGTTAACATTTATTCATTCAAAACAAATAACATAAAAGCTTAGGCTAGCTGCCTTTTTCTCCCAGAAGTTACAAAAAATAAACTGTACACAAATAACACAAACTGGTGTTTTGTGTGGTTTTTCAAAATAGAAATAAAAAAAAAGAAAAATCGATATTTGAAGTATATGAATCGTTTCAGAATCGTTTTCCCCCACCCCTTCCAGACAACATTCACCACTGTTTTACTATGGTAGCCCAGGATGTACAAATTGCCAACCATGGTTATATTTTACCTTGTAATAGTAGGGTTTGGTACAGTTTAGGTTTTCCTATACCGGTGCTAAACTGATGGTTTGTTCAGAGGCTTTCAAGTACAACACAAATGTCAACAACATTAACGTATTTTTTTATTTATTTCAAAGGTAAATATACGTCATATTGGAAAAAAGTCTACATGAATATTTGTAAATACACATTTACACATTATTATAGTAAATACTGTATAACAAAATATATATTTTAAAGGTTTTACAGAAAATAACAGCTTAAATCGTCGGCGTTCCTTTTTTAAAAATCATGTTCACATCATATTTTAATTTGTGTCAAATATGTTTAATGAAGGACATTCATAAATCAGTTGCATACAGAGCTGCAAGTTGAACGAAGTAAGACTGATGAAATGGGAAGCTTGGGTTGCCGAAATTTGGTAGATAACGTCTACATATGAATTGGTGCCATATTACCGCTGAGTTTTGGTCCCCAACCCTTGTTAGGAGCCACCTGTCAGAGTTTAAAGAGGATGAGCTGATCAATGGGGAGTAAGTGCAGAAAAAAGACAGTCAGACTCCCAAAAAGTGGGAGTGCAGTGGCACAGTGCCAGGAGATGGTGTAGAAGTGCCAGATAAGGATTAGAAAAAATAAAAAAATAATAAAAAAAACCTCTCAGCCAGCAGGGAGCTGGGCCGAGCCAAGGTGACCTGACCGGGTGATGTGAGGGTCACCGTGCCAACAGGACTGACTGATGTCACTGTTTGCAATCTATGTCAGAGGCGGCTGAAAATGGATGGGAGAGTCCACGTGGGGTTTGTGTGAGTGCGGGAGGGTGGCGAGACCTCTGTGAGCCGAGGAGTCACATGAAGTCAGGCCCTTAGAGAACTCACTGACAAGCTGACATTGAGAAAGTCTGTATGGTACAATATGGAGCAGTTGTAGGGCAAGAAACCCATTAACTGTGGATGGTGGTTGTGCTGCTCTGGGACAGACACACATAGATGCACCATTTTTTTTTTTTTTTTTAAAGCTATACAAAAGGCATTAGGAGGGGAGTTGGTCTGTTAAACTTACTTTTAAATTAGCTGACTTAAAATCAGTTTTTAATCATACATTATTGGGAGACTCTGTTGCCTGAAATATGTAGTACCATACTTACTACAACAGATATATTGTATATATTATATACAGTATATTAGTATATAGAACAGAAAAAATAAATATTTTAATTAAATACAAACACAAAAAAGTGACATATCAAGGGCTTTTTAGGTGTAACAAATACCTAAAAGGTCCAGTGTGTAAGATATAAGTGAAATGATTTTCCTTAATTTTATTCACAAGTATACAATAACCTGATCGTATAAATTGTTGTTTTTCCATCACACCAGACTGAGTCCTCTGTATATAAATCGGGAGCTAGAGGCTATCACTTGGGCCACTGCCATTTTTTCAACAGCCTACAGAGGACGAACTAAACATGTTTTGATGCTAACTGAAGGCCACGTTCTCCAACACACTTAGAAGGAAAGGGTGGGGTGAGGGTCATTCAGATGCAACATACAACTTCACCAATAAGTTTCAAGTTACAAATGTAATGTAAAGTTTGTTAGCACTCTTGCCTGTGCAGCAAGAAGATCCCCGGTTTGTGATCTGGTTGGAAAAAGTGTCTCTGGATGGAGTTTGCATGTTCTCCATGAGTTTGCATGGGTTTTCTTCAGGTTCTCCAGTTTCCTCCCACAGCCCCAAAACAAGCAGACTTTGAGATTAGGCAAATTGGACACTCTAGAATGACCGAAGGTGTGTGTGTGTGTGTGTGTGTGTGTGTGTGTGTGAGAGTGGATGGTTGTTTGTCTCTATGTGGCCCTGTGATGGACTGGTCATCTGTGCAGGGTGGTACCCCGCCTGTCGACATGTTGACTGTTTCAATTTTGAATTAAGCCTTTGGAGAACATAATGATGTAGACGTTTATCTATCTCTGTTTTGAAAACACATTTTCATTCTTGGAAAATTGACTGTGAGCTATGAGCTTAGTCGGCATCACGGACGGCCGCTGTGGGAGGAAATAATCTGTCAACCTCGGCATCTGTGGTCATTTGCCGTGAATCATCTATATCGTTTTTTTCTCTACCCACTTTAGCCTGTCTATATTTGAAACGGTGATTCATTCACAAAGATCTGTCAGTCTTGGAGAGATTCTTTATCTTGCGGTCCGCTGCGGTGCCATGCACTGTGTGTCTCTTTATTAGCAGCTACCTTTGTGGCAGGGGACTTATAAACTCCCCAGTCCCAGCTCTTTTAAGGATGCGACTGCAGACAAACACAGGAAACTAATTACCCAGAATGATTCACTGGTTTCCATTACACATTTCAAAGATAAGCAGAGAGACAGCAGGGTGATCTAAGCAACCCTCTCTGGGGCTGTATGACACCACACTCATTTGTATATTCGCACCAACACGCAACAGAAAGGAGCTCGAGCATCTGTGAGCTCAAATTCACGTCATGTTCAGTGTCATTGCCCAAATCTGTCATTTTCACACTCAAGTACTCACTTCCTTGTCACTTCCTTGAGCCTCCAGTGCTTTTTCACAGCGATATAAACGGTCCACGTGTCGTAATTTGAAGGATAATTTGGAATAATAACGTATATCGTGTCCATTAAAAGACGCTGCACTTCAGTCAGGATGTCACAATGGGAGGCGGCATTTTAATCTGTAGTGCAGTGCTACGAGGTGTTAGTGGAAATTCAACCGTGCTGTGACACGGTAAAAGAAAAAGATATGGGGGATAAAAACAGCTTAGACAGAATTAATGTCAGAAGAAACATGGAAGAGAGTTTGAATGTGACCCAGAAGTCAAAGGCTTTCTATTGATTTCTAACTCAGAACTAGTGGGGCTTTAATAGCTCACTGGGGGAAGTAATGTTTATGTTGAGCGATTACATGGACTTAGAGTTTTATATTTAAAGAATATACCTTGTTGCCTTGGACAAAAAGTTGCATACAGTTAATGTTTCAAGCTGGCATTGTTATGATTAGGGGTTGCTTCAGTGGAAGTGATCAGGATTTTCAGGCATATTCCAAGATGACAATGCCAGCATTCATCCGGCTCAAACTATGAAAGCATGGGTCAGGGAGCATGAGAAATCATTTTCACACATGGATTTGCCATCACAGAGTCCGAACCATTGAGAGTCTTGAGGGATTGAGAATCTTTGCTATGTGCTGGAGGAAACACAGTGGTCCAACTCTCGCTTCATAAACACAAGATCTTTGACAGGAATTAATGTATTTTTTAATTTTTTATTTTTTTGGCTGTGAAGTTTATGTTGTCTTACACACAATACTTTTGATTCAGCAACTCAATGGGTCTGCTAGGAGGAATCATGTGAAAAGATTAGGTCACATAGGTTACATGGAGAATGTTGTCATCACTGTGTTAAAACAGAAAGCTGACTGTTGTTGGAACATAGTTTGGCCATTAAAGGTCACAGAGAGTGGTCCTGTTGCACATAAATGTTAGTTATGTAGGTCTACTTACATATATTAACTTGTTTTTATGGTCAAAAACCTCCTAGTTGCTGTAAATGAGCCGATTGAAATCCTCTTTTCTGACGCTGTTCGCCAGCCGCGATGTTTCAGAGTGAAACTTTCACCCCCAGAAGACAGAGGCTTGTGATTGGCCAGTACTATTCAGCACACCAGCTCTCAGAAGCGCAGCTCCCCCCTCTGGAACGGTGGATGCACTGCTCCTGATTATCAAAACATTGTTTTAACAGTGTTTAAAAATAACTTCTTCACGACTCCCCGCCGCAGTCCCTTTTATGACTTTGACCCGGAGTCAGACCCAGAGACAGAAGACACTGTCGCTCGTGAAACACCTCCACAACGGACGTTATTCTTCTTCTGCGGACTAGTGCCCGGAGCAGGATGATCTGCTGTTCAGGAGAACCGCTGTTTACCTAACTATTACGGGATTTTCAGAGATCTCGTTGAGCCCCGAGATTACAATAAACACAGCGTTCTCAGCAGTGGCTGAACTGTTTGTTTCGAGCCTTCAGGGCTTCGTAAACAAGGTAATGACGCAGATACACACCAAAAAAAACAGCGTTTAATAGGAACTTCCGGTCGAGTTCCGCTTTAAAGCATCATAGGTTAGTCTAAGGTCAGGCTCACATTCTCTGGTTTGTCTCAGTGGGAGGATTCTCTGGGGAAACAAGTATTCTGTAACCACCGTTTCTTGCACTCCAGCGACTTGACTACTCTTTGGTTTGGCCTTAGTTCATCTCTTATTCATACTCATATTCAGACCATACTGTAACTGGTGCTGGGCGAGTAAAGGGAGGGTGTTTCAGAACCTCAGGCAGTGAGGTGACTAACGCCAGCCCGGAATATAGGTGACACACTTAGATGGACACATGCATTACTCATATACACGTAGTGTCGGCACGCACACACATTGACGCTCCCTTGCAGGCGGAGTGATAATGATAGTCTTGCATTCTTTTCATTTTCTATTTTCAGTCATCACTCTTCCTCTCCAAATCACTTACTGTCACAGCACATACACACACCCAAAGAACCTAACCTTTCACCCTCTGCCTCTATATTTCTATTTTCTTTCCCATGCTACTGGTGTGAATCCCTGACATGACGGAACCCCACTCTTGTTTTGCCCCCCCATGGCTGCCTGTCAGCCTGGAGACAATAGGGACTGGGGAGCATTTGCCTTTCTAAAGAGGCACCGCTGCTTCCCCCTCACTCCCTCGTCTTCCTCTTTGCTCCATCCTTTCCCCCTCGCTTTCTGTCTACTGTGATAACTCATTAATATGTCACGGACCTGTGTGTGTGTGTGTGTGTGTGTGTGTGTGTGTGTGTGTGTGTGTGTGTGTGTGTGTGTGTGTGTGTGTGTGTGTGTGTGTGTGTGTGTGTGTGTGTGTGTGTGTGTGTGTGTGTGTGTGTGTGTGTGTGTGTGTGTGTGTGTGTGTGTGTGTGTGTGTGTGTGTGTGTGTGTGTGTGTGTGTGTGTTCCAGGGTGTTATACAGGAGTCCCATCAGTGTAGAAGAACCAGTGGAATTTGTGAAAGGGACCCTAAGTGAGGTAAAGGCCATCCGTGCTCCCTCATGTGACCAAACTCATCAATATGCACATGATGGATAACGGAGACAAAGATCAGGAATAGAGAGGACAGCAGCCACAGTTTTTTTTTTCTTATCCATCCATCCATCCATCCATCCATCATCTACCGCTTTATCCTCCACCAGAGGGTCGCGGGGGGTGCTGTGCCTATCTCAGCTGACTTTGGGCGATAGGCGGGGTACACCCTGGACAGTTCGCCAGTCCATCAATGCCAGGGCCACACATGGAGACAAACTACCATTCACTCACACTCTCACGCCTACGGTCAATTTAGAGTGACCAATTCACCTAATCCCCATATCGCATTTTTTTGGACTGTGGGAGGAAGCCGGAGAACCCGGAGAAAACCCACGCACACACGGGGGAGAACATGCAAACTCCTTGCAGAACGGCCCTTGTTCCGAAGTTGTTCCAAACGGGGGCTCGAACCCAGGAACCCGGGTCTTCTTGCTGCAAAGGCAAGAGTGCTAACCACTACACCGACCGTGGTTTGTTTTTTTTTCTTATGGAAGCAAAATAACTGCAAGAAGAAAGTGTTTCCTTTTTAGAAATGATTTTGTTCATGGCAGGCATCATCTATAGGACTTTAGATAGTTCAACATTAAAACACACAATATGCAATTTCTAGGCATCTCTAAATCAAAACAATCACAAAAGACCTAATGTGATTGGTGTTGGCAAGCGGTGTGTGTGGGAGCATGGGATGTGTTGTCTCGTTTGCTTCGTGTGTGTGTTTTCACTTTAGGGGAAGAGCTCCGGCAGCAGAACGAGCAGTAAATGTCAATGAATAGTCATGATCTATTAGTGACAAATGCACATAATAAAATGCGAAAACCAAACACTTCACACTAGCTAGTAGTACCAAATATGTCCTGCCTCACTCTGATGTTTCAGAGGGCGTTTACCCTGAATGCTATAGCAGAGACAGCTAACGCGAATGACATCATTTCAAGTTGACCTAAATGTAACAAAATGTAAATACAGATTTCATGTTGGAAATATTTTGGCTTATGTAAGCACACGACTCATCGAAATATATAGCATTAATCTTGTTGTTTTCAGATAATTTAATGCAGGAATGTTACATATTATATCTTTAATTTATGCTCATTATTGGGATAAATGAATGATGGTTAAAGAGAAACTTAAAGATGTACAGCCCACAAAGGAAGGGAAACATTCAGATGTTCATCAGCACTGCTATTTTTGCCCCTTTTCCCACGTCCAAAAAGTATTCAGGGATCCGTTAGGGTCACTACATACTTTCCATGATCCATGTCCACAGAGAGTCGCCACACATTTCTGTGGTCTTGTACATTCTAACAGTTCCACTTGTACTGAAACGAGGGTCAAAGTTAGTCATTCCATGCATGCATTCTCGATCTCACGTTCCATTCAAGTAGTGGAGATTTCTGACAAGGAGTTCTGTCCTATTTGAATGTGCCTTTGAGGAAAGTGTTGTGGAGGTCTGGGTACCTGCAGAAATCCATGCATCTGGTGATCAAATTCTTTATCCTCTTTGATCAAAACAAGAACACGCCACCAATAGGTCTGAAAAGTAGAGCAGTTAGAGTGTATGTGTCTGCACAGTCACAAAACATGGGGCGTGCTCTCATGTACATGTCCACACAGTTTTTACTGTATGTGTACTTGTGCCATAAGTGACGTAAAAACATCAAAACAAAAAGACGCAAACCTATCTGTGGATGTTTCTGAGCCGTTGAGTGCTACAGAAAGCACCAAATGCACACGTGCACCAGACTCCAACTGGATTCAAACTGGACTACAAAGCAGTAAAATAAGAACAAACCACGCGTCCACAGCTTCTACAGCTGTAGCTGTCCGTGTATGTGTCCGCAAGGGAGTATAACTGAAGCCTCAGGCTGGGTCTTAAGTGCGAGTGCCCCAGGCTCATCTTCCTGAGAGGTCCCAGAATGCTCCTCAAACTGAAATAACATTCATGCACACACACACGCACACACAAACAGGGGAATTGACATCCATGTACATTTATACACGCGCAATGCACTAGACCAATGTGTACAACCCCCCCACCCGATTCACACAGATGCAGGCAGACCGGCATCGTGTGGCCTCAGGCTGTAAGGATCAGTGAGGAGCTTAAGATGGCTGATGTAAAGGTGAAGAGTGGGTGAAGGCAACTTAGAACCGTAGTGTATAATTTGAGGTCATGGCTCCAAGCTGCAAACCACCGTCGATTATTGATGCGCTGACGGTACGCTCGAGATGTTTCACATATCTAGCTTATTGTATGTTTTTATCCAACATACAGTGTCATATGTTTCGTGTGTTATTCAAACTCATGACCAGCAACTCTTATGTCATCCTTTCAAAGATATAATGTGTAACATTTCTGCGTTAAAACAAAACGGAGGTTGTATATCGTTTTGAGTCAAGTTAACGAAACCGTTTCACTTTAGTTGCCTTTTCATGATGTCACCCACTTTAACTGTTTCTGCTATTGTAAAATGACCATGCAGGATTTGTAGAACGTTGACTGGTTTTAATTAGCAGCAGCAACAGGCAACAACATGTTTAGTGTAAACAAACTCTCCTATGGCTCTCCTGTGTATTACACTGTGCATATAGTCCTGTTCCCTCCATGTTTACTGTAAAGCACAGAGCACATGTGCAACCACATTTACTGAACTTAACAGGGCAAACCCCTTATAAACATCAGAGTGAGGAGGGGACTATTTGATACCACATGTGTCACTGTGGATGGATCAAAACTACTCATACTACATAACTACATTATGGAGGTGACTCCTTTCTGCAGATTTGTTTTCATGGTCCAGACACTGTGGGTGGAGTGTTGATGCTGCTGCTGGTGAAGGTGATGGTGTGTGTACATGTGTGTGTTAGTGTGTGTTAGTGTGTGCTGCCAAAGTTCACAATCTCAGTGAAGTTGATTCCTGACAGGCGCATATAGCACCACACTCAGACAGGGTTTGACCGAGCGTTTAAACACTGCTCCAGGATTTCCCCACTGTAAGGGCTGAGTGGAAGTGTCAGTCTTGTCAGATGTGTGTGCGCTGTGTGAGGGTAGCATTGGCAGAATGGACGGGTGTTGGCAGTTCAGAAAAGCCAAAAAAAAATGCCGCACGGAATTGTGTTGGCATCAGCGAGAGCTAGAGATAGTTCTGGGTTTGATTAAAACACAGAGGTCAGCAGGTCTTAAAGAGCACAAATACTCAAATACGGAGGATTTTTGGAAGCTTCAATGTCTCAGTCCCACAGGTGTACATAAAACAGAGCTGTTTGTTGAAGACTTTGTTCGTGTTTCACTTTGCTATTTCTCCGTCAAAGTGAGAATAACAGTCACAAGCTCAATTTTCACTGTCACAGTCTGTGAGTCTGACTGACAACATACTAATCAGTGATGATGACAATGAACGGCACCTTTGTTTTAAATGAAGCAGGGACGGCATTTACAGCAACTATTATTACTTTCTTATGTAAAAGTTCCCGGTGCTCTGCAATTACCCAATTACCATTGGCACCACTGTTGTTTTTACTTCTCTAGCTCCTCCGTCAGCTCTTTGTAGCTTTTCTTGTGTTCTTATTGGAGATGCTGCCGTCACGTGGGATTGCTGCGTCTATCACCACTTCCTTACTGTTGTTGTTGTTTGTCGACCAGCACAATGTCCATTTCATCACCCACCACCAATTTGTCAGTCTGGATCTACAAGTTCTACAATACCTTAAAGGGACACTGTGTAGTATTTATGGGTTTATATGAGGAGCAGTTTGTTGTTGTAAAGTTCAGCCTCTCCTCTAGATGTCACTATAAACTACTTACTTCACCTTTAAGTGAGTCATTCTCAACTACCTTCATGTTGTACTCAGCGAAAATTTCTGCGCACTATGCCAGCCACTAAGTTATAGTGTTCAAGTATGTTCCATGTGTACAAAGATTAGGTAGCATTTACGATAAATTACATTTCCACGTTTTTTTCTAGCATTTAAAAAAGAAAAAAAAAAAACAGCAAGCAAACTGAATGATCCAAATTCTGAAATAGCCATGATCACTGTTGATATTTCAATAAATTGCGGTGCTAATTACGCCCCTCAAGGCAGGGAAAAACACATTTCACTCTGATTAATGACATTGCTTACATTGACATTATTTCTAGTACACTGATCTCTACATTTAGCTATAGGAAAACCCTGAAACTTACTCCAGAACCCCTGGGAGGTTTTGGCCCCATTTTACCCACCACTGCTCAAAATGTGCCCACACACACACACACACACGCAGAGGCAGACCCAAGGGAATGGTATTAAGAGTCTCAAGAGAGGATGCCAGTGAGCTGACGGGGGAGATGGGGACCATGGGATGAAAGGAAGGACACCATGTCTACGCTATGGGTGATGGGCAAGGGCGCAGGTGGTTAGTGACTGGTTGAGCAGGTTGATGTTGCTGTGTGATGGGCAGTGGGGGGGTCAACAAGTTTGAATAAATATGGAATTGCGATACGATTTGCATTTTTACATCATTATTCTCATTTTCATTTGAAAAACACATTTAAATGAGTCTGTAGAATAAGACGTGTGAGGTCAAGACAATAATTAATCCAATTTGAAAATTACAGTTTATATTATGATTATGATACAATTTGTTTAGCTGTCAGCTGGAGCCCTATGGTTGGAAAATCTGCTGGTGTGGGGCTTTTTTTTGGATTTTCGAGGAAATGTGTGTGTCGTCGTATGTGCTGTTGTTCTCTTGAAGTTCCATTAAAGCAGTGCAGTGCAGTGGTGGGGGTGGGTGGATGTGTCACTTCAGAGGGAAGGCTGTGATGTGGCAATGGGGAGGAGGGGTTGGACTGTTTGAATTGGCCTTGAGTGAGCTGAAGCCTTGGGAAGATCAGCTGTCCAGTTTGGAGTGTGACAAAAGAACAATTGTGTGTGTGTGTGTGGTGACCATTTTTTTAATGAAAGTTTAAGCCACAGATGTTGTTGTTGTGGTGGTGGTGGTGTGTGTGTTGAGGTGACTTTTTCTTTTTAAATGAAATTAGGCTGCCACAGCACGATTTAAATGATAATGGATCCATTGACCCTGAGAAATGCTGCAGTGTGTGCATTTGCAAGTGTGCTCTTTTTTGACCACGTTGGGCAGGGGGAAACTTCACTCCTAGTGTCTGTACTCATATTTTGTTACTTCTTTAGGACCCTTCCTGGTATAAACACTGACTTTTTCAGGACTGGCAGTCTTCATGGGGACCTAAACCTTGTCCTTTGTTTCGGCTTTCCTCATGAGTTGAAGTCAATGCGGTGTCCAAGGAAGAATAGCTGTGCAAACCTGTGTGTGTGTGTGTTGTGCATGTGGTGTCGCACAGTCCCATAGTCCAAGGTCAAAGTGATTTTTTCTTTTCCCTTTGTCATCTGTCAATCTCCCAATTTCTTTAGTACATGTACCCTCTCCTTCTCATCTCTTCCCCCTGTTTGCTCCCCCCTCCCCTCTCTCTCTTTCTCGCTCACATTTAATGCCACCCCCTCCCTCTTTTGTACCGGTTAAGGCCACATTATACTTCTCCGACTGCGTAATGCGTTATCCAACCGCGTAACCACGGAGACCTCTCGAGCCTTCCTACTTCTGCGTCGTGGTGACGGATACGCGCTGCAATTTCCCGCCCGATCCGTAGGGGTCGCTACACAAGGTTGTTGTGCTTTTGACTACAGTGAGCAATGGCGTCCGAGAGAGAAAGATAGAAAAAGACTGTTGTTGTTGAAACAGTGGCCGTTTCTCACTTTTCTGTGTCACGGAACGCAGTTTTAAGATAATTTGAGGCGAGAAATTGGCCATTTAGAGTCTCAACATGTGCTGTGTGTGTTAAGATATGACGTATTTATAGTTTGGAAGCGACGTTGTCGGCGGTGATCAGCTCCGCCTCTGTGGACGCTCGGTGCGCACTGTGAGCCGGCACAGAGCAGCTTCGCTCGGCCTGTCCTGAGGACCAATCGCAACTCTTGCCGTCTCCGTTGTCCCTTGACGGAGTGACGGACACTTAAAAAATATTTCGTGCAGTCGGAGACGACGCAGAGGCTCTGCGTAACCTACGTGATGTCATGTCGTGCAGGTTCAACACATGACAGACGAACAATAGCACCGTGATGCTCCTGACATTATTGAATGTAATCTCAGGTCCTTAAATGCTACAAAGCCATAGAAGTCACTGACAATAAACAAGGCCATCACTTCCATTCACAGTTGGCGGCAGTAACCAATGTGATTAATTCATAGAGTGTATTTATATGATTTATTATTCTGGACGTATGCCTCAGTGACCTGCAACCTCAACGCATATATCTAGCTGTTATCATGGTGACATACTCATTGTCTACAGGTTGCTTTGGTTCTGTTTTTTTCTGATTGTATCCTGTGCTCAGCATCCATAGACATCTGTACCCTACTCTTTTGCTCTCTTCTTGATTTGAATGATACATTTTTTGGTGCGATAGACCTTGATAAGGTCACATACATCACAGAACCGGAGCTCTGTTGTTTGATCAATCAGAAAATCTACTTTTCTCTAATATTCTCATTTGGTCCCTGGGGTAATTCATAATGTATTTAACTTGTGTTATTTGCAACAGTGATTAATTTCCCCAGGAGGTAGATCTAAGAAGGCAGATATTAGAGCGTGTGTGTGTGTGTGTGTGTGTGTGTGTGTGTGTGTGTGTGTGTGTGTGTGTGTGTGTGTGTGTGTGTGTGTGTGTGTGTGTGTGTGTGTGTGTGTGTGTGTGTGTGTGTGTGTGTGTGTGTGTGTGTGTGTGTGTGTGTGTGTGTGTGTGTGTGTGTGTGTGTGTGTGTGTGTGTGTGTGTGTGTGTGTGTGTGTGCTAAAGACGGCGTGTCCTTGAACAGGCTTATTGCCATAGCTGGAATATCATACGCCCTCCCTTCTCCAACAGTTCTAGTTCTTTCGACAAATGTACAACCCCTTCCCCATTACAGCCCAGTCTAGCCGACATATTCTTCCCCTTTTCGACCTAAGCCAAGAATGGGAAGAGCTGTCATGGCTGTGAAAGAGAGAGGACCACTAAAGTGACTCTTGTTTTTTTATAGGGTGACATAAAGTTTATTTGCATCCATTTCCCTCTCTTACACGTGCAGTAGAAATGCTTGGATAAAGATGCAGACGGGGAAAGCGATTGAGTTGTGATGATACTGTGACTGTGTTGTATTTACTGAAAACATCAGTGAGGAAACACTAGCAGCTTAAATGTGTCATAAAAATAATTTTCTTTATTAATCTCTGTTTTGTTATAATTAGACACACACTTCTCACACACTTTATATTTTGAGAAAAAAATGGCTTATTCCCCTAAAAAGCTCTGATCAGACCTTAATTCTAATTAACACCCACAGAGGACGTGTTTTATATATTGAATGCTCACTCACACCTCTCAGTCTGCAAGAGTATGCGTAAAATAGAAATAGTTCTTTTGTGGCGGTAGTTCTTAACACTTTCCCTAATTTTCTCAGTGTTTGTCCCCCCTTTTCCTGCCGCTTTCTCTAAGGTGCAAAATACACCAGAGGCTGCAAGAACCACGTTCTCACCAACTCTCTCTGTGTTGCTATCCTAATTACAGCCTCACACATGCCTAGATCCACACAAGGACACATGCACCACTCCCTTCAGGCCGCTTTGCATTCTAGCCGGCGGTCAATCCTTATGAAACACTGTGAAATAATTTCTGAACCCCATCCCATTTTTTTTACGGCGAGTGCATAGATTTATATTGGAGTGGAGTTTGACCTAAGAGCTTAAGCAGGTCTTAAATTGAGTAACTTTTTATCGTGCAGTCAGCTCAGAGTGCCTCCCCCTCTCTCCCTGCCGTCTTTGTAATTTCTTGCTGTTATGATCTTATCATTAAGTCATTATAAAGTGACTTGGCCTTTAAAGTATTTTCATCATGAGCTGTTACACACGGCACCGCAGAGCTGCCGTCGTACTTTCGGTCTGCGTATCTGACGGCGTGATTTCACCGTGTTCCAATATTCTGTGCATGTCGCAGAACATTTCCGTCTCCCAGGCAAGAAAAAAAAGATATTCCTGTGATTCCATTTTGTGAGTGAATCATTTCATGGGTGTCACTACAAGTTATGTTTTCTGCTTGAGCAAAGATATTGAAAAAATCTTCCACTACATCCATTTGGGGATTATTGTCCAATCTGTTTGTTGTCAGTCCCCATTTCAGCTTCTGTCAAGCGTCTCCCCTTTCTGTCCTGGTCTCTTTTTCACTGCCTCTTGTGACACACTCTTTTTTACTTTTATATCAACCCTACCTTAACAACGTTCTCACTTCATTAGCTGTTCACATTGGTGCAGAATATCCAATTTTTGTTCACACCTCAATGGAGGTAAAAACCAAAGTAACAAATGGACAGGAATGGCCCATTTGCAAAAAAAAAAAAAATGACATTATGTCAACAGGTGTGCAGCAGGTGTGTTGTGATAACCGCAAAAAATGAAGCACAGCTGCAGGACCGAGGCCACCGCCGCACAATTTCTACGGTGGTTATCCTAGGCGAGCAGTTAGTTAAGCACTAATGGCTACTCTCTCGCTCTCTTCCTCTCAGTTTCACGTCTGTGAAGTCAAACACAACTGAACAAATTGAACAACGTGGACAACCTTAAAGCCTCCGTTACACCATGTTGTAACACCCCACCATGCTGTTAAGCCACTCTATAGCCACAGTGGAAATTCGTGCAGAGGCAACGCTTGGTAAGGACATTATTGAATAGCTTGTTTGAACAGACAGCATAAGTATGAGCAGGAAGGGGGGAAGCCCTCCCTAGAGCTCACGTTGAACCTGGTTTTTAAGACGAAGGGGAAGCACTGAAGCTCTCCATCTTTTGTTCTTTAGCTCTGTGCAAGGTCTGTTGCAATAGCAGGTGAAATATTTTAAGGACAAAGACATGTCTGCTTAAAAAAAAAAAAAAAAAAAAATATTCCAGAAAAAGCTCTGCTGCATCTCTGAGTAGCTCCTGAAACCTCTGTACCCAAAGCTGGTCTTATCAGTCTCTCCCAGCTGTGCCTATGAGTGTCAGAGGTGTGAAGGTTGGATATAAAAAGCTCTCTCTTTCTCTATATACAGTACGTGTGTATTCAGGGAGTGTGTGTGTGCGCGTACATGTTTTTTTGTTTTCCCGTCGCGTATGTGTTTTTATGTTCTGTATAACTACGTGTACTTGCTTGTATGTGTGTGGTCATAAACATGTCAGGGATACTCAGTAATTGAAGGTGCGATGATCTCCTCCAGCTGCTGCTGCTGCTGCTGCTGCTGCTGCTTCTTGCTGTCAGAGTCACACACACCGTGGTTCCTGACCATGATGCATTGGGTCTGAAGCGTGTGTTCTCTGACAGTTCAGCACCGAGGATGGAGAAGGTCAATTTGTCACAGGCTGAATACTGAGAGTGTTCAGTGGAGCCAAGTCAAGTCAAGGCTGCCATTTTCCCTCTCACCTCCATGGACAGAATGTGGCTGAATTGACTGAAATTTTTTTAACCAATCATTGGATTGCGATTGATGTTTTCTGTAATTCAAACAATTACAGTTGTGTGATACAAGGCTACCACCTTTATTCACTCACTCACCCATAATAATCGCTCTGTGCAAAAGCAGCAGTAGCGCAGCGGGTTTCCTCAGAATACCTGGCACTTTGCAGCATTTTCTTTAAAAAAAAAAAAAAAGATGAAATAGTTCTGTTCATCTTGGACACTTGAGTGCTCTGACCTCCATTGCACCTCACATTATGCGTGTCACTCAAGCAAATCACGTGACGTGTGCTATATTGCCCTTTCGATTGCTGCCTCTCCGCTTAGAAAACCTCATATGGCAATATCATTGCAAATGAGATGAATCGTTCAGCCCTAATATAAAACAAAATGCTCTGTTTGCATCTTTTATGTTGCTGCTTGTAAAGCGGCTCTCAAAGATAATTCACAGGAAAAGGAAAAAAAATCCACTGGGACATCTTAAACCCCTGGTGGCCCATACATTTACAGACACAATTATGCATAATAATAAAAAAAGAGCCGGAGAGCTGCTCAGTGTTTGACTAAACAGGCCTTCAAGTGGGAAATGAGTCTGATTTCAGTGGAGGTTCCAGAAATAGCAACACCCTCACTAAGAGGCATACTTAAGAGGCAAAAAGACCTTCACTCTGTTTTTAATTTCTGCCCGTCTTACCTGGGACCGGAGGCGAGAGCACAGCGAGGAAGGCAGGAGCAGAAGAAAGGCTCTTCACTTTGAAGTTGTTGAAATGAGCAGAGGAACAGATGGAAAATACCAGGGAGAGCTAAGTAAAGACGTTGTTGAGCTGTTGAAGAGGTTCATCCAACTGCCAGCATCAGCTCTATGAAGTCATTTTTCGGAGATTATCAAGTGCATTTTAGCTTTGTGTCCCTCCAGCAAGAAGGATAGGACAGATTTGGATAAAAATTTCTGGAGAGGTAGACCATGGCCCATGGGAACAATGAGTCGATTTTGGTGTTTTTTTAAACAATTCTTAACCTCAGAAGGTGCATTGACATTGTAGGAAACTGAGTGACCTTGACGGTGGTATGCGCTCTCTTTTGCACTTCAGCAACAATAAGGATAAGTGGCGCGTAACTGTGAATAATTGTGAGGTGAATTTTGCCGCACATCAAGTGCGACGCCATTAAGTGAACAAAGTATAAGGGCCACGCAAAAGTTGCTTCATGTGAAGGAACCAGTGTTGTTGGCTCATGATGAAGAACCCTGAAGAAGCGAAGAGAGCTTACCTGATTCACCCCCTCAGTGCACACTTATGGATGTCTATTTCACAGTTTGAACATTTTAGGAAACTGTCCCAGCTGTGCACACTTGCTCATTTCAATATCTTTAAAGGTCACATAGAGTGGTCCTGTTGCACATATATGTTAGTTATGGAGGTCTACTTACATATATTAACTTGTTTTATGGTCAAAAACCTCCTAGTTGCTGTAAACGAGCCGATAGAAATCCTCTTTTCTGACGCTGTTCATCAGCCGCGATGTTTCAGAGTGAACTTTCACCCCCAGAAGACAGAGTCTTGTGATTGGCCAGTACTATTCAGCACACCCGCTCTCAGAAGCGCAGCTCCCCCCTCTGGAACGGTGGATGCACTGCTCCTCATTATCAAAACATTGTTTTAACAGTGTTTAAAAATAGCTTCTTCACGACTCCCCGCCGCAGTCCCTTTTATGACTTTGACCCGGAGTCAGAAGACACTGTCGCTCGTGAAACACCTCCACAACGGACGTTATTCTTCTTCTGCGGTTCAATGTACGCAACCGGATGTGCCCGGACTAGTGCCCGGAGCAGGACGATCTGCTGTTCAGGAGAACCGGTGTTTACTTGACTATTACGGGATTTTCAGAGATCTCGTTGAGCCCCGAGATTACAATAAACACAGCGTTCTCAGCAGTGGCTGAACTGTTTGTTTGGAACCTTCAGGGCTTCTTAAACAAGGTAATGACGCTGATACACACCAAAAAACAGCGTTAATAGGCCCACATAGTTAATCAGCACACATTCTGATAGCGTAGCTGTATAGTCTGAAGCGTAGATGTATAGTCTGAAGCAAAAATGTAAAATAAAAACCTGTCATCGTAGACCGGATGGGGATTGGAAAAAAATTAAGCATTAACCTGCGAATGCATCGCATGAACAAAAGTGCCCAGTGTACAAAGTGCACGCTGTATTTTGTGTGCATATATATTGACTCTAAATGGAGGCATGTCTGCTTGTGCTAACCTGTTTGCTATACTGAATGGTTTATTCATCAGTGAAGTGAGAAGCTGTCAGAATCCATCGATTCCTCGGATGGGAACTCCCGCAGCAGCCATCACCCGGCAAGGCATGTTGTGCGCCTCTTAACCCTTTAGAGAGTATCTCTCGCTGACAGGGTCAGACTGATGTCATCTGCAAACAGTGACGACCTGACACCACTAATACTTGTAGAGAAAGAACCTCCTGAATGGAGCCGTGAGCGTTGACAGTGTTCAGCCTGTCAGGCGGCGGAAGTGTGCGCGCGGAAGCTTCCAGAGCTGCGTCCTCAAAAGGAAAGACGCGGGGAGCGTTTGTATGCGAGGATGACGCCGGGGTCGATCTGAGTCAGTTTATCAAGGCTTGAGAATATTGTAAAGAGCACGGGAGGAGGGAGAAGCCAAGAAGACGCAATAGAGACTGACCTTGATCCGTCCAACGGAGCAGAATATTCTTCATCGACAAAATAACACTGTTGGGTTTGTTCATTACATCCGTGTGGCATTTCTGTTGTGAATATAGATTCGACTTAAGATGAGCTCATATCAGGCATGATGTGAATACAGTTCACAGGTGGCGCGGTGCGTCTTATTCTTTTATGTGCAGATGGACCTCATGCAATTTTGAGCTGGGGACATGAATGACACCATTACCATATCCCAGGGTGCAAGCCGCAAACCTATTTCCTCACCTTAATGCAGGAAAAAGCATTTTTGCGAGCATTGCATACTTTCGCCCTTTCACCAGGAGTGAAAGGAAAGTGGAGGAAAGGCATTCAGAACTGAAAATTGAATAAAGTACGGCATTTCTTTGTGTGTGCGTTAAAAAGAAAATGTGAAAAACACAATCCCTTTTTCAGTCTGCCTTCAGGGATAAAAAGAAATTGTTTACTCAAATTCAGCTGTTTTCCACACATATATTACTTAGCACATAATAAAAGACCAGACTTACTGAATTCTTATAAATCAGAGAATAGATCTTTACCACATTTCCCAGGCTGCTTTGCAGCCTAATGTGACTACTCAATCTGATAAGTATCTTCCCATTACTTGAATACCTATTGCCTAGTATTTTAGTGCATTAGTGTGTAAGAAATGGGGTTATGTTGGTCTATTAGGAATTGGCGTCATGCATGAAAGTGTGTTTACAAAAGATATAAACATCCCATACACGCGCACACAAGCGCGTTAGTGTTTTAATAATCATGCAGCGGAGTAGCTGCCTTTTAGATGCACGTGTGCCTTTCCAGCAATTTAATGTGATTTAGCAATTCTCGTATAAATATTGACTTTGGGCAGCATAATGAAAAAGTAACACATTTTCGAACCACTTTGCTGTTTGATTGTATAAGCTGCGCTGACGGGAGCACATCACACTGCTTTACTGTAGCGGCATCAGCACCTGCAGAACCTGAGGATGAAGCAAAAAAAAGTTCATGCGCACTTTCCATGGGTGATATAAAAGCCAGAATATGTACATGACATCAGTGATTGTGTGTGTAGGAACAAGGAAAGTTTCCCATTTTATCATTGGCTGAACGTCCCCAGTCACTAACCTTGATCAACATCCACTAATTTAAGAATATTACAATCTACTCAGCTTGTTGTTTTGGCCATGATCCTCTTTTAATTTACACTGCAGTGGGGAGAGGAGGAAGGGAGCGGATGAGGAGAACGCAGAGCATCAGTGCTCTTTCCTCGTGCCTGTCTGTTCCTCGTAATAGCTGAATGTTTTCTGCAGCTCGCTCATGTAACGCCAGCTTGGCAAGCTCTCGTTTGACAAAGAGGTATTAGGAGGAAATATAGCAAATTAAGCACGCTTAATCTCCCTTTCGGAGTAAAACAAGAAGGTAAAATAATGGATCGCGGGGGGTTTTGGGGGGAGACTTCCACCACATTCGCTGTCATAATTTGTTGAAGTTGAAACAGCGCAGGTGTGCACTGGTTGAGGGTTTATGCAAATACACAGACAATTTGCTTGTTCCGAGTGTGTCTAATCAGAGTTTGTTTCTGTCCTAATTATTAGACATGGCTGTTTGCTGGCAGTTTTCCATTTGCTTGAGATTGTGTGTCTACATTGGCAAATATTATTTTAGAATTAGACCAAATTGGACAGTTTTTGCTGTTTGAGAAGTTGCACCAGTCCAAAGTGAAAACGGGCAATGGCTTTACCATAAATGGAGTTTCTCTTGACATTAAGACCTTCTATGATGGAATGCTCACACGTATATGGTAGATCTGACTCTTGTTGTTGGACGATTCTAAATGAGGTTAGCAGCAGAGCAGTGTCTGTCGTGGCTAACTACGTATCAAGAGTTGCTGGTCATATTTTTTTATTTTCCAGTTCTACTGGGTTTGGTATCAAGAACGTTGTTTTCCATTACTATAGTACCTCCCCGACATGGGCGGTGTCGTCATAGCACAGCTTCAGGAAACTGCCACGATGTCATTTTATACACGACACAATCACACAAATAAGTGAAGAGCAAAGCAGTTATTTTCGGTATGCTGAATCATTAGAATCAGTCAAATTCAATTTAAGAAAACATTGGTTCAGTTCTTCCTTCATGACTGGAGCACAGACTCCATCTGACACAGTCACTGAACTAAAATGAACGGCTGAACGGGTTGTGGTTGGGCTCACGATCGCTGGCTCTCAGCAGTGCTGTCACTAAATACACCAAACTCCTGAGATGAACACGTTTTCAGGATTTTTAAGTCTTTTTAACTGATCTACAGTTCGGCATCGTACCAGTTTGATTCCTGCATTGCGCACACGACTCTTGACGGCACTCTCTGCTAATCAGTCTTTAGATGTCACATTTTAGTATCGGCCCAGCTCACTTGGAACCTCGACAGAGCAGGTACTAAAAAAAAACATTGGGAAACAGGTACCCTCCCTAATGGAAAAGCAAAATAAAAAGTTGAGTTGAGCCAAGCCGTGCTAGAACTCTTTCATGGAAAAGTGCCATTTGTCTGCCATTGTTGGGTACAGTGGATTATCAAAAGACATCGTTTTACTGAGCGAGCAACCTTGGTGAGCTCTTTTTGGGCCGTGTCTTGTTTGAGCTAAATGGTTAGACGGGATTTGATTGTCGAGTGCATGAGCTCTAACATTTGCAGAATGTAATTTAATTAACATCTACCAAGCAAAGTGCACAGACCCATGTGCAGGTTGGCAACACTTGATGCTCTTTCTTCGCTTTTTAACATGGATATTTTAACTGCAATATTGATGACGACAGCAAGATTCTATTTTGGTTGGATATGTTCTAAATCATTTGTTCCCTTATTGAGGGGCATAAAGTAGGTCATTGTGACCCTATATAGTATGTAACTGTGTCATTACACACACACACACACAAACACTGCTGTTCGACTCATTTTTTTTAAGGGCAAGGTCATCCCATCCTCCTCTCTGTTTGTTCCCATTTATCCCCTGTATAATGGGAATTGCTGACTGGTTTAGGACATACATTTTACTCCTCGACAAACCGGGCCTTTGTTAGCGCAAATGTGCATTACTCTCATGGCAACATGCCGGCTTTTGTGTGTGTGTGTGTGTGTGTGTAAACATGGTTACTCATGGTCCCGCCCACATTCTATTTTGTTCCCTGTAAAAACGTACTGCGCATGAATAAATCATCATCGTCGTCCATTCTTACTTTTGTTTAAAGCATCCGTTCGACTGCGAAAGCTTGTCGGTGTGAAACAGGTCTGTAAGATGGGTCAATAGAAAAATGGTGGCTGCCTGTGTGTTTTCCTCCTTCCTCCCTTCTTTATTAGGTCTGTGCAGGTGTATTAGGACGGCCCCCGGGAGGACGGAAAGAAATTTAAAAATGTGGTAGAGGCAGATGCCTGACCCGACAAATTCATATTTATTGTTCCTTCTTGGATTGAATTGGTATTTGTGTGTTTGTGTGCGTGCGTGCGTGCGTGTGTGTGTGTGTGTGTGTGTGTGTATTTCGGGAAATTATAGGGTTAACAACTTCCAATGCCTCGGGTCTATAGCTGCAGTAACCCTGTCAGTTAGTAAGGCCAGGTAATTACCTTAGAATGACAGGTCTAGAGGGCAGTCTTTCTCCCTCCCTCTCCCTCATTGTGTGTACGTGTGTGTAGGTGATTTGGGGGGGTTGGGAAAAATAGGCGATATATGGAGAGCGGCAGCATTTCTCATCCCATTCAATTCAATTAGAAAGGATATATTGACTTGTGCAGAGGACCACCTGCTTGCGTATGCAAAGCACACAGCAAGGGGCTTCACTTGACAGCTACACCCTAATACACCCCACCCCTAAGATCAGCCTACATTGTTAGTGGGCAGACATTACTCCTCTCCTCTCCTCTTATTTGTGGATGGAGCGTCAACACTTCACTGATTTATTGAATCCTGTCCGGTGTAAATACACGCTGTAGTGTTGCCATAGTTGCACGCTGTTCGCTCTCCCCAATACTGTACATTTCTTGCACTCTCCGGTATGTTTTTCACTGTTCTGTTTGTATTTTTAATCAGTTGAAATGCATTTCAATTTACATTTTTCATCTGTTTTACACCATTCATCTCAGGTCCTTGGAAGACTAACTGAGACTTTCATAAAAGCAGCTATAGTTGCAGATTTAAAGCGGACCTAGACTGGAAGTTCCAATTAACGCTGTTTTTTAGTGTGTATCTGCGTCATTACCTTGTTTAAGAAGTCCTGAAGGTTCAAAACGAACAGTTCAGCCACTGCTGAGAACGCTGTGTTTTATTATAATCTCCGGCTCAGCGAGATCTCTGAAAAAACCTGGTCCGGTTACGTAAACAGCGGTTCTCCGGAACAGCAGATCTTCCTGCTCCGGGCACTAGTCTGAGCACATCCGGTTGCATACATTGAACCGCAGAAGAAGAAGAACGTCCGTTGTGGAGGTGTTTCATGAGTGACAGTGTCTTCTGACTCTGGGTCTGACTCCGGGTCAAAGTCATAAAAGGGACTGCGGCGGGGAGTCGTGAAGAAGCTATTTTTAAACATTGTTTAAAACAATGTTTTGATAATGAGTAGCAGTGCATCCACCGTTCCAGAGGGGGGAGCTGCGCTTCTGAGAGCGGGTGTGCTGAATATGTCACTTCCGGGTACTGGCCAATCACAAGACTCTGTCTTCTGGGGGTGAGATTTATGTCTGAAATATCGCAGCTGGGGAACAGCGTCAGCAAAGAGGATTTCTATCGGCTCGTTTACAGCAACTAGGAGGTATTTGACCATAAAAACAAGTTAATGTATGTAAGTAGACCTCCATAACTAACATATATGTGCAACAGGACCACTCTATGTGAGCTTTAAGGTAATGAGTCTCAGAGGGGTAAAAACAGAGTTTTGTTGCCATGTACTATAACCAATGATCTCCACGTATCTTTTGCCTCGTCATTTTCCCCCTCTCAATACTTATCCCATTTCTGCCACTTCCTTCCTTGCCTCCTCTGTCCATCTCTGTCCATCTGTGTATGTTTATGGGTAAACCTGAACACCACATGGCTTTTGTATCGCCTTTTTGCCACTCAGCCCCTGTCGTAGTTTCAGCATTGAGGTATAGGATTTATCCAATGTGTTCTGAACTACGTCTGTTTCAAGGCCTTAATCCACAGTGTGTTTTACAGAGGTTATCCGGGGGAGGAGAGGAAGATGAGTGAGATTTACTACTGAAAGAACAAGAATAAAGGAACAAAGACCAGGGGCTGGAGGAAGATGAAGTAGGGGAACAAAAGGTTGAAAGATTGGGACAGAAACAAAAAGAATGAGCACATAAAGTTAAAGCCGGCTGTTAGATGTCGTCATCAGAGACTCAGTTTATGGATATTAGTATCATGGCTGCAGTTAAGCTACTTCAGAGGAGGGAATGTAGAGTGTTTTAATGTACAATTTAGGTGCAGAACCTTCCACTTTTGATCGATTGATTTGTTTCACAAAAACGCTGCTTAGCAGGTGCATAAATATTAAGCTGGTCTAGTATCATTAGCGTTGTCGATGACTCCCCTACATATTAAAATCATGTTCTATTTAGTCCAAGTAAAAAGAGAATGCACAATACTTATTTTAACTACTACTAACTAACATTACATTACAGCAACAAGATGATAATAATCAAGCAATCAAGTCATGGGTTGTAATAATGTGGTTATTATAAATTTAACACATACACAAACTTATTTTAGGTGATTGAATACACTGATGGTAGCCTATAATCTATAATTATCTTGATTGCCAAGCTGTTACTTGCATATTACTTTGGAAATAACATTGCTGTTATATTATCTCTTTATTACCTGTAATGTGAAGAACATAACATAGCCCCATTCACCTTTTTCCTCAGTGGTTTGCGTGTGTGTGTCTTTTTAATTTATTAATTTATTGTGTTCATTTCAGAAAATGTGAACACCTGTTGTAATTCTCTGATGTGAGGTCACATGACGCCGTGTTGGATGCTCAAATTAATTCTTTGACCTTGATTCGCAAAACGGGAGTGACACATAACAAGTGGAGCAGCTTGTTACGCTTGTTCTCTTGAACACGTCCCCGTCGAGCTAAAGTGCTACTGCTGTGGCTGGAATTGAATTTGCTTGTAATATTATAGTTAATTTTAGTTATAATTTCAGAGCTTTCATGTGTTTTTTTTTTTCTTCTCTCACAACAATAACTCCCAGCTGCTTCCCTATGCTTAAAACATGTAGGTGTGTAGTTATTTCCTCCTGGAATCCATTCATCTATCGTCTACAGCTTTATCGTCCAACACACACATGAGGGTGTTGTGTTGCTGCTTTTGCCAATCACAGCTGGGCGAAAGGTGGGGTTCACCCTGGACAGATTCACCAGTCCATTGCACAGACAAACAACCATTAAAGGTGAAGTAAGTAGTTTATAGTGCCATCTAGAGGAGAGGCTGAAATGTACAACAAAGAACTGCTCCTCTGCTCACCCCCTCCCTTCCCTGAGCGCTACGGTGTCCGCAGCCGGTCAAATGTCGTCCTCGTCGTCTTTCTCCGTGTCAGCAGATGAGGTTCGTGAGGCGAGGGAGAGGGCGAGCTACCACGGCCGTAGCAGACGAAGTAGTGGAGGCGGGACTTCCACTACAAGTAAAGCGACGCTTGATTTGTTCTCTCGCGTTTGTCCTTACAGGCTCCGGTAGAAACATGGCGTCTCGCTGCTAACAGTGGCAATGCAACCACGGCCAGCGATCATGTTATTTTACATGACTTTTTGAAACACTACGAAAATGAAACAAAGAATATTATACATCGACTAGACAATGCAGGAGCACATAATATGTATAAAAAAGTGGATTTTGGGTCATATAAACCCATAAATACTACACAGTGTCCCTTTAACTCAGCCATTCACACCTATGTGCAGTTTAGAGAGTCCAATAAACCTCTGCATGTTTTTGGGTCTGTGGGAGGAAAGTGGAGAACCCAGAGAAAACCCACACACTTCGCTGGAATTAGAATGCTAAACAGAAGGAGGTCTGCATAATTATACAAAGTGGCAAAATGAAGAGTTAAAAATAGAAAGTCATTCGAAATGAGATGTTTTAGGAAAAGCGCAGATTAATAGGTCAGGTGAGGTTAATATGTAGTCATATTTGAAAAGGTCTGTGTCTGCTCTCTGCCGGGGTTTTGATCCCATCCTGTCCGTGCTCCCACTCCTGCGTTTATTTCTGTGTTACTCCCAAGCTCTCTGCAGAGTGTGGATTATTTCCTTTTTTTTTTCGGGTGACTCTGAAAAACCTTAGATTATATTCAAATAAAAATATGAAGGTTAATCCCAGGTGAGCGTGAGGCTGGTCGTCCTTTTTTCCTTTCCCGTCTCCCCATCCTTCCCTTCTTCCTCCCATCCTCTTTCCTGCCTGTTGCGTTCCTAAGAACGATATCTACCCTGACCACACGTCAGGCTTTAATCTCCTTCACGTGCCCTTTTTTTTTTCCATACCAGCCTCTGAGTTGGCAGCGGCATTGCGCTCGAGTATTTGCAGTACTTTTTCAGTTCCCCTCAGCCTGACCTTTCTTGAGCTTTAATTGAGTGTTTTGTTGACTGTACCTTCAGCCCCGTGTACACAATAAGGGAAAGTAATTTAAAGGGCTTCCAAATGTAATCTTTTAAGCTACACCTCTACTTCATAATACGCCTCATGTGATTGCCTGTGAGGGGCCATTTAAGACGTCTGTTTCTGGGACTCAGACATTTCTTAATCATTTTATGATCTTATTTTATTTACTTTTTTTCATTCATCCGAACTCTGGCGAGGAGAAGCAGTGAGTTTAATAATGATGTTTAGCATGAAACACATGAATGCTCCTGTCCGCCAAAGTTATTTCTTGTTACCCTTTAAACAGCTAAGCCTCAAAATATCCGTCTGGACTTTTTTATCTTGCTCATTATAACCATAAAGGAGCCAGAAAATGTCCTGTGAGTAAGTGCTTTTGCCCATTTTTCCAGAATAACTCTCAATATTTGGCAATTATTTACTATTTACTTCATGTTAAAGTAGTGTATTAGCAAGTGAATGAGGAAAAACAAATTATTTTATTAAATCACTAGTTGTACATGAACACCAGATTTTTCGTGTTAAATTTGAAGACGCTGATTCGCCGGCTTCCTACAACAGCATGAGTGAAAAAAAGTAAAATTACAGTAATAACCACACGATGCTTCTCAACTTTCAGAAATAATTACACTTTTTTCCAAGTAACAAACTGTCGCATAATTACGGTAATGCAAATTGCGTGTTATCTGCAATACTTTCAGTGTTAAAGGGGTTAAAGTAATATTACTTCTATTGCATGTAGTACTGGAAGCAATATCAAAAATATTACTTATTTACTATTTATCACCAGTATGTTATGAACAATTCTTGCAAAATCTTAGTATTGATATTGGGTGTTAAATTCAATGACTAGTTATTAATTTGTATTGCGGGAATTTCTTTATCATGTTGCTATGATTCCATCAGTATGTTGATATAATTACATTTTTGTCCATAATGTCACAATATATTTTGGTTTATAATCCTTCTTGGGTCCTTGGTGCATCACAAGATCACTCTCAAAGCATACACAGGAAGTGACAGTTATGGGCAGGTAATAGAAATGTTTATTTGCCATCATTCAATTTTGGCGACTTCTCAGTCTAAAGTTATTAGGTGTTAAATGTTAAAACTGACCACTCTCAGTGAGGAAACGTGCTGCAAAATGAGCCGCATCACGTCCTGAAGTAAATGTGGGATCAGAGCTGCAGAGGAAATGGGAGGATATGGGGGAAAAAAAAGGGGGGTTTGATTTGATGGGGAAAAAAGAGATGGGGGGGATATCGTTCACAGCTTTTCTCCTGCTTCTCACTCATTGTCGCTTCCCCAGACAGATTACTGGGCTTCAAGGCACCAAATGCAGAGGCAGATTTTAAAATGGGGGCCACTGGATGGGATTGAGAGGAGGGTTGGAGTTGGAGAGGGAATAGAATATAACTCACAGAGAGATTAGTATTGCTACAGTGTGTGTGTGTGTGTGAGAGAGAGAGAAAGAGAGCGATGTTGACAGAATGAATAGTTTGGAGTCCTTATCGGTGTATGTTTATGTACTGTACGTTCCCATGTGCAGGTATTTATTCAAAGTGATAAACGTTTGAAAGGCATGACAGCCCAGTCTGGGCCTTTGCACAATTTCCCTCCTCTCTTCCTTCCCACGTCATTCCCCAGTGACGTGGTATAGTTATAATCCACTCAGACATGTTCTGATGTTATTTTTTTTTTTTTCTCTTCCTGTTGAGTGTTGGTGCTCACCCACACACACACACACACACACGCTCTCTCTTTCGCTTGTTCTCTCTAAATCCCTCACACTGCCTATTTCTACTGTCTCCAGAGACGGGAAAAGAGAGAGGGAGAGCTACTGTATAGTGAGCTGTCTCTCGGTGGCAGCCATCATGTCAATCTGCTGTTTGTTTACTTGTTTGTTTGTTTCTGTTTGTTCATGTAGTGAAATACAGCATGGCAATGTGTCTGTGTGTGTTTTTTGCTGGTGTACACACCCATCTGATTTACATGTATCTCGTCAGATGGTGATAATGGCATTTCCATGTGTATTATGGTTAGTATGTGCATCTTGGTGTTTGCACCCGTGTGTTTCTGTGTGAAGCTTCTGGCCACTGTGTCGTCCACAGTGGGCGCTTCTTCTTGTTCTCTGCAGGCCAGTTGTTCCTCCTCTGTGCTTCTTTGGACCTCCAGGCTTTCTTTGGTAGGATTTCTAATGCTTTTTTACATATCAGTTAAAGGGATACTTCGCCGATTTGAATGTGGCTTTGTATTGCTAGAATAGCAGTAGTATTTTTTAGAAAATGTACTTCCCTCCCTCAGTTTTTCACTGACGTAGGGCACATTCTGAAAATGGAAAACAGTTTTTTTAACAACTCAGTTAAAAACTGAGGGAGGGAAGCATACTTTTTAAAATACAATACATAATCTAGCGATGCAAAGCCACATGCAAATCGGTGAAGTATCCCTTTAAGTTTTATATCAAAACATGGTATCAGCAACAGAAACAACACCAACTTCATGTGTGTTTCAATTAACCTCAATTTACTTTTTTAGTCTGCCACGGTCCCCAACCTTTTTTTCTCCACGGACCGGTTTAATGTCAGGAAATATTTTCACGGACGGTCCCCTAACGCTCTCTGGTCGCTATAACGTGCCTTCAAAATAAGATACACAAAGCAGCTGTAAACGTTTCATTCATGTTGATATATTTGTTTCAATCGCTGAATGAAGCCTGTCATATTTGGAACAACAGTCGGGAACTTAAATTGCTTGCACAAAACTATTGATCAGCGCTCAGCATTTGTTTGTTGTTCGTCAAAATCAGTATGCACAGAAAGCGCGGGCGTGAGAGCGACAGAGTAACGAGTGCGAGTGAGTGAGGTCTGCGCTTTTGGCCATTAGTTGATTTACTTATTTTTGTGCAGGTGTGTAGGCTGAATACGTCGCATAAGTAAGCGAGTTTTGCGACTCACTCCTTGTCACTGAAATGTGCTGCCAGCGGTGACTTCTTTTCTGAGAGAAATCGCTGCAGCGGCTCTCGTATAATTCATATAACGTATAACACTCTGGCCAGCGATCTCCCTCGGGATGCGTCAAGAGTGGGTCATAGACAGATGTAACGGAGGGAAATACGGTCATTTTTCAAAATAAAACATTGTTCAGACCTCGATAATAAATAAAACAGAAATAATGTAATGTTTCTGTGCGGCCCGGTACCAAACGAGGCCCGGTGGTTGGGGACCGCTGTTCTATTGGTTTTTATGTGAAACATTTTGTGTTACGTTTTACATTATATATACATAAAGTTTAACTGATTGATCTAATTTGGCAATCAATCCATCCTTGCATCATTGTCATCGAGCAAGGATTCAGGATGTCAACTCTCCAAAGGGTTATTTACAACATGATCTACTTATTAATAACATTACAGATGCCTCAAGTTGACTTTTTTAACAAAATGAATCACAGTATACCATGAATTACAATGTCTGAAATTGTATAGGTTAGATTAATTGTATGGCAACATTTGTTTAGAGCTTTCAAGAGCTTGGCTTGGGTGATCTTTCCTTAAGATCTTTCTTAATTACAAGTAGGAATTGTTAGTTGTGGAGTCTAGTTAAATTTTCTGAATCATATTAAAAATCATAGAATTTAATTGGAAATTAGACTAAAAAGATTCAACCATCTTCACTACAAAGTTACTTAAATCCCACACACGAGTTGGACACTTGTGGTGTTTTCCTTTCGTTGTGATGCACTTGATGGTTTAGCAGATTTGGGTCAGACTTCACATTGATGTCATGTTCTGTTCTCTTCTTGTTGTTTATCCATTCACGGTTGCTGAATGAAATCTAAACACCAATGGCTGCCTCGGCTGAGCCATACCGCCCAGGCATGTGAATACCCACAATGCAACACTTGACATTGCTAATCCTATTTGCTGCTGACAAATCACCAAGAGTCTGCAGCATGCGTCAGAGTAGAGCAGAGTTCCAGAACAAGGCTAAATGCTAAAACTGCACTGTAGGCTTGCCAGATATGAATGAGTTGGATGGCACACTGAATGGGACTGGGCCTAGTTTAGCAGAGGTGTATGTGTATGTGTGTGTGTGTGTATTTGCAGTATCAGGGGCTCTGTGGGTGTTGTTTGAGGGGAGATCCTCCCCCCACTCTTCTGCTGAAGTTGAATTAGCAGAGCTTATGGAACGATTTCATGTTAATACTGCCAAATACAGTTCCCTAATCTACCATGATTCCCTGTGCAGCACGGTCTGACTGCTTAAGAACACTCCGATTACTCTTCTGGGGCATACACTCACTTTTACCTCCCTCTGAGTTAAAAGCTGGGTGAGAGAGAGGTTGCAGAGAGATGGTCTGACCCAAAGGGATGGGAAGTTAAAGAGAGAAGTGGCAAGAGGATCATGTTTTACATCAAGGAGCTTCCAAAACAATCAATAAACTGATAGGTAACTGACAAGTGCTTTTCCCACAGTGGTAAATACACATGAGCTGCCTTTTAGTTCACATATTTGCACCTCCTTGTAAAATCAGAAAAGCAGCCAGGTGTTTTGATTCCCATTTAAGAGCAGACACTGAGACTGAGAGCTGCTACATGCAAAAAGAATAATTCACCCCCATTGACTTGGTTACATGTAAGGTGTGGAGCGAGAGTGTGCGAGCGTGCGAGTGAAAGAACACGAAAAAACAAGGGGCAGAGGGGAAGGAGGGGGTTCAGGTCCCAGGATTTAATTTCCGCTTTGCTCTGTGAGATAAGTCAAGCTTAATGAGCTGACAGAGAGAGATGGAGGGAAGCGGGGGGAGCTGTAAGAGCTGGGGCACAGAGGACAGGGGAGTGGAGAGGAGGAGGGAAAGTGATTGCGGAAAGAGGGGGGCACCCTGTGGATTCTGTCAGACGGGATACATGAAGAGAGGAGAGAGCAACAGAGGGATTATGTGCCCTAGTTACAATAGTGTACACTGCTATTTGTGAGGTTGCATGCATGAGATTGAGATTTTTCATTATTTAAAAAATCCGAAGTATAGATTATCCACATTGACATGAGTGCAAATAGTATTTATTTATATTTTTCAATTTAATCTACAGCATAGGTGTTAAACAGGCGGCCCGCGGGCTGGATCTGGCCCTCCAGTGGCTCCAGTCCGGCCCGCCGAGCCCCCAGGCCGGACTGGGTCAATACTACCGAGTATTTGCATAAAATGAAACGATACCCGAAATCGGTACTTGAACGCATCCTTGTAACATTATCCGAGTGGAAGAGTAGGCGATTTCCTAAGCTGACTTGAATGCAGCACTGCTCGCAAAGAGCGAGCGATGACCTAGTTTGTTAACGTCCGTCATTCATTGGCTGCGACGTTCGAGCGTCATGACGTCAATGTTCTGCCTTGCCGGCTGTTAGCTCCGGTGTGGCTAACAACAGCGCTAAGCAGTTTCAGTACGTCTGGCGTTCTCTGTGCGTGGCATTAGATGGGCACACGGACGCTTTTGAGCACACCTCACCTTTCTCTACCAAGTGGAGAACATACAGTAATTGGACGTCTGATCATTACGCCAACAGGGACTGTAATGATGTATTCAGATACATATACAGAACCTTAATATGGAGTTGATCTCCTTATATACAGATTCCACACTTCTTAAATACTCTCTTCAAGATTTTTGAATTGTTTTTGTGAGAGTTTGTGACCATTCATTCTGGATAACATGAGATCGGGCACTGATGTTGGACGAGAAGACCTGGCTCACAATCTCCCACACCAAAGTCATCAAACCATGTCTTCTAGTTCTGTTTTGTGCACTGGCACACAGGCATGTCGGAATAGAAAAGGGCCATCTTCAAACTGAAAGTTGGAAGCAAAGGATTGTCCAAAAATGTCTTGGTATTTTGAAGGATGTCCAGTTGTCCTTCACTGGAAATATGGGGCAGAGCCCAAAGTCTGATTGAAACACCTGAATTCAGTACTTTTTGTCTAAGCAGTGTATGCAGCCTCATTTAGCATCAAAACACACACATTGGTTAATGTGTCCATTGTGGACCATTGCAAAAACATGGTGGTCCAAAATGGCAGATGGCCTCTGCAGAGCTGATCATTGTAGACTTGTAAAAAAAAAAAAACGAAAATGACTTTATCTACACTTTCTGCTAAATGAAAATATTTCCGCACTGGACCAGTAAGTCAAACTGATGGAGAATTAAAATCATGCCAACAAAATACTCTAATGCTCTGGTGAGAACTTGTTTCCAACAGGTCTGTATTATAATTATGTCTTACATTTTTTCTAATTAAAAAAGAATGGGAAAGAAAATACACTGCAGCCTTGGCAATTTGCTAATTGCGTGATTATAAGGTTTTGCCCCTCCCCCTTCTATCACTCCCTCCTCATGTGTCTATAGTGACTCTCATCCCTACAGCAGCTTGTTCACTGTGTGTGTGTGTGTGTGCGTGTGTTATTAAGGGATAGAATAAGTTTCTTTTTTATCACTGCATAGATTTACTGTCACGGGATAATCGAAATAATATGCAAATATAATGTTGGAGTGAATGCTATACAGTATAATTAACATAATGTGTGTTTAGTGAGTTTTGCTATATTGTATTTGTGCCGTTTCCTTTGAGTCAGTGTGTGTGTGTGTGTGTTTTTTTTCTTTTTTTTTTTTTTTTTCCAACTGGCTGATCCAAGTGTTCTAAATTAGTTTTTCCTCCTCCATGATTACAACTTTGCTATGTTTATCAAAAATAGTGCTGCAGGCTTGTGGAAATTGAAAAACATGTGTACAAACTCAGCAAGAGCCGGAGGGAACGCTGCGGTGAAACGAGGGAATAGTACTGACTAGAAATCGGGTGAAAGGTTACTCATGGAGACTCAGAGGAGCTGTCCCGGTGCTGCATGCACCACGACACGAGGAGCTCTCCACAGTGCTGAAGACAGCCTGAGCTGCCTCTGCTTCCACTCACAGTACTTCCCTTCTTTAAGACAATTCCAGAGCAGTATTGACATCGCCTCACATTATTGCAAGGTGCCAATAAATCCTCCCTTTATTAGACCTCGAGTATTGATCCTCCACCCCCCCCCCCCCACCCCGTCTCCTCAGATCTCTAACTCGCTTTGCCTATTGCTGCTTAATCCCCGCTATGTTTTCTCTCTGTCCTCTTTCTCCACCGTCATTCAGATGGAAATGTCAAGCTTTATCTCTGTCGTGAGTCCATGAATTTTGTAAAGGGAGAGGGGACCGGACTGAGGGAGTAGTGGGGAGCACACTGACTCGCTTTAAGTGAAAGATTTGCCTAAATGCCAGTAAGGCTTTGATGGCGCAGCACAGATAGGATTTAGGGAACAATATTTATTTTTTTTCTATGCTCTAATCACAGTTATACAAAGATGCCGCTAATTATTGTTGGTTCTACAGGATTCGTTGTGCGTACGGCAATGCTGTGTACGTATTTGAGTGCGTACATATATGATTAAGTGCTTCCCTTTGTGTTACTCGACACCGATATGAATTTGCATGCACACAGACGAATATCTGAAAATGCTAAACAGGTGGGATATAAGCTTGAATGATTTGTGTGTGTGTGTGTGTGTGTGTGCGATGTTCCCCTTGAGATTTGAGGTGGTGTGGATGTGATGCTAATCCAGCTGTCATGCAAAGAAACAATCCTGCAGGGAAAAGCCTGTTGTGTCTGGAGTTCTCCACAGGACACCCCTTCACAATCATACAATGCACGCGCACGCTCGTGCACACACAGAGGACACACACACACACACACACACACACACACACACACACACACACACACTGTATATACATATGCCTTTTTTTTAGGTGTAGGTGCTGACATGTATCAGTATCCATGATGATTTTCAAACAGTGAATGAGTTTTAATAAGACAAGACTGAACCATTCCCATAACCATGAATCTTTCTGACCTTGACCTTATTCTACAGCGCCACCATCAACGCAAACAAAACCGTAGCATTATACCAACTACATGCACACGTTAATGGTCCAGTGTGTAACATTTAGTGGGGTTTATTGGAAGTAATTGAATATACAATCCATAAGTATGTTTCAAGTCCCTTGCTTTTATAGAGACCACCATCTTACACCACCACGTTTTTTACAGCAACCCAAACAAGACTCTACATACAAGGCTATCTGTGATTTCACACCAGCGCACAACTGTAAACACGGCGAGCCCAGAAACACTGTTGTCAAGTCGTCACCTCTGTTTACACTCTTGCGTTATCCATTCTTCTTCGTGCTTGCGCAGGCTTGAACACATGAACAGTCTACACAGACACACACACACACACACACACACACACACACAGGTCCTCAGGGATGTCATTTGTCTTCTGTTATCCATTACTGCAGGTGGACTGGGCAAACTGGGGAAACAGGAAGCGGCAAATGAGAGAGAGGAAGTCACACACGGATAGAGTTTGTTGTCAGTAGCTGCAGGATAGAAACATATGACACAGAAGGATATGATATGAGTTGGATGATGTACAGTGGTGCCCAAAACTGAGCTGAAAGTGAACTGAAAAGTAGTTTTTTAGACCCCTTTTTGCCATTTTTTATGATGCGCGTGCTAACCTGTGGATAATTGAGTCGTACAGTGAACAGTGCGCCCTAAGGCTGCAAAGGCTAACGACCTCTTGGCATTTGCATTACTACATGTCCACTTGTATCTACTTTACCGCTGGCATTTCTGACTGCCTATTAGCGTTGACCCCATTCCCTCCCCCCACCCCCGGTTGCCGCATCCTCTCATCAAAACACATTTATGCTCTGATTTTGTATTCCAGACAAGACGTCGCGCTTTGTTGAGCCAAAGATAAGTTGCTTGCACACACTCGGTGCTCAATGTGATTTCTATCTCTGGCGTGAGTGTTCCATGTAGATATGCAGCCTTCTGTTGGGGCAAAGAAATATCAGATCAGCTTTTAAAGGGAGCACATTTACATTTGCCTTTACAGAGTCAAACTAACAACAGTGTACGCAACGATAGCGCTGACTTCAAAACCACTACTGGGATAGAGTTTCACTTTGGAGAGACGCTTGTTGGGAGAAGGTCATGCTGTCATGAAAATATGCTGCTTCTTTTACTAGAGTACATCTGGAATGACTTGTTCAGTGAAAGATTTCGGCATCATGATGATGGCCAAAAGGTTAGTGTAATGGTTGGGGGTTAAGTTTTTAGTTGTGATGGTCAAGGGCTATGGGTAAGAGGCCAAGGTTTTGGTGTTTGAAGTAAGAAAAGAAAGTAGGTAGAGTCTATTTTCAGTTTCTGTTGATCACACTGAAAGTCATCTCTCTCTACTAAACCACTTTTCTTTATTTGTCCAAAGGAAGAAAGTATTGATAATCCACTTGAAAGGGTGAAACACTCCCACCACAAAAGCAGCAGGGTAAAAAAAGATCTGAGCCTCTGGTCACTGTAAAATTATTTCATTCTCTTCGACAGCAAAAAAAAATAGATCTCACTGGCGGGTTTTCAGGTGATTTTGCTCTGTATTTAGTCTCTTCATTACATGTGGGTTTTTGCTTTGGAAGAAAAGAAAACCAAAGCATGACAGGCCTAAATGTAGGAAGCTGCTGGGTATACACACTCTGTTGTTTCAAAGGTGATGCTTTACGTTAAGCTTCACCTGAAATCTTAGATGTTGTGTGTTTGTGTAGATGTTGTAGATATAAGATGTAACACTTTTCTATTTATCCTTCTCTGCTTTTGTGAAATGGAGGCTTTACTGAACTTTGACTGAGTTTAATCGGCACCAGAACAGGAAACCCTGTGATTCTCCTGTCTTACGCAGACTTCCTGTTACCTCTGTGTCTACCTTTAAGCCTATAGCAAATGTGCAACCACATCTGTATACTGTCGTATGTGAAACTATGAAACGTAAGAAGGAGTAAGAATCTATTTAGTACTGCTAGTTGACCAATTTTTTTTTTCCATTTTATTCTGTGTTTTTGTCACTTATTGAGCATGATTACTTGTTGCTTGCTGCGCATTGTGTTGCCCAAGCTCTCCCTGGTCATCAAATCCCACAATGACAACGCTGATTCACACCATCATCAAACTAGATCTTCTGATTTTGAATGAGAGACCCTTAAAGGGACACTGTGTAGTATTTATGGGTTTATATGACCCAAAATCCACTTTTGTATACATATTATATGCTCCTGCATTGTCTAGTCGCTGTATAATATTCTTTGTTTCATTTTCGTAGTGTTTCAAAAAGTCATGTAAAATAACATGGTTGCGGGCCGCTACTGCATTACCACTGTTAGCAGCGAGACGCCATGTTTCTACGGGAGCCTGTATAGACAAACGCGAGAGAACAAATCAAGCGTCGCTTTACTTGTAGCGGAAGTCCCGCCTCCACTCTCTCCGCTTCGTCTGCTACGGCCGCGGTAGCTCGAACCTCATCTGCTGACACGGAGAAAGACGACGAGGACGACATTTGACCGGCTGAGGATACCGTAGTGCTCAGGGAAGGGAGGGGGTGAGCAGAGGAGCAGTTCTTTGTTGTAAATTTCAGCCTCTCCTCTAGATGGCACTATAAACTACTTACTTCACCTTTAAGGCGGATTTCCACCGGGCGCGTTACAGCCGCGGAACGTCAGCAGCGGTTTTGCTTCGTCCTCTGCCCAGCGTCAATCCCCACCGGGCGCGTTACGGCAGCGCATCGGTGCCTTGGGAGCCAGCGGTATTCACCTAAGTTCACGCGATAATCCTGAACGGACGCGAGTTCACGAGATCCCGCGATAGACTGTGTTCTAAAGGAAACAACAACAACACAGCTTCTTTTCATTCTCCGACGTGGAAGAACTGTTGATCTGGTGTCATAAATGATTTTATGTTTCTCCACTTCAACAATCAGTCTCTCGTCGTACATTATGACTCTCCAAGACGCTTTGATCAATTGACTGTTGACCTGGTAGCACCAGTTACAACTTAATGTTGATGTGAAGTTGTGATAGTTGCATTTTGTGTTTTATTTTGAAAGGGGGGCGTGAGTGTTTTACTTTGGTTCTGTGTCGGACTTGCTGTCTGGTGCGAGCTGCTCTGTTGAGCTTGGCGCGACTCAGCAGCGACAACGGCAAAAATAGATCTGCTACCTATCGTTAGCGCTAGTTGTTAACATGATAGGCTTATACAGCAGCTGTCCATATGCCGCATGGCAGACAAACAGAGTTACAGATATGTAGAGGGAGATTCAGAAGCTCATGTCGGACTTGATAATATCATTACGGCACTGCAAGTCTCACAGCGACGAGCAGCCCACAAGAAAAGCTGATATAATGTGATGGCTGACCTTCTCATCAGTTAATGCAGTTTATATTCATGCACACTCACTAAACACGCCCACACTCCCCAAATAGCTCTGTGCCTAAAATTAATTTTCTCTCATACCATCATAGCAATGAAACGAACATGCTATTGATAGCATGAAAAAACAAGTCGCTGCAGCATATCAAATTAGATTTTTTTTTTTTAACCAAATTAGTCTGTATCACTTCACCGGCCAACTCCACACTTTTTATGAACTTCATCACTCTCAGCCCTCCTGAACCTCTCTTTAGTGCCAGATGGTGCGGCCCATCACTGTTAACAGGCAGAGATGGGGAGAAGGAAAGAATAGTGAGACGGGGGATAGCCAGGCGGACAGCCCATGTATTATTAATTGTGAGTAATAGAGGCTTGTGTGGCTGTATACATTATTGAGGCCAGGTCCTTCGGAGGGCAGTTATGCTGAGGTGCCACATGGCTTAATGTATTGGGACATCGTCAGGCGGCGAGCACACTGACCATGTGGTGAGTGTAAAGCTAACACCTGTTTATACCACGCTCAATACGAGCATAATAAGTCTGACATTTAAAAATGAATTCACATCAGTATGCATTCAGTGCAAGGGTGTGGTAACAAAGCCTGGAAAAAGTAGCAATTCTGAATACACACTTAAAAATCTGATTGACAGATAGATGGATATGTACTTCACCAATGTACATATAACGGGATCAGGCAAAGTAGAGTTGTACAGCTGTTCATCTACTTGTTAATTCATATATGATTTAAATATAAATATATATATATATATACATATATATACATATATGATGTCAACATTGTCAAACTGACTGTTCAAGCTAATCAGAATAGGAAAGAAAGGTAATTTAAGTGACTCTGAATGTATCATGGTTAGAGAATGGTCTATAAAGTAGGACATATTTGAGAGAGTGGAACTGTCTGAAAGGCGGAACCAATTTTCGATTGACGTTGCAGAAACGTTACACAACAACTGAGCCTTTTCTCCCTCATTCCTGTGTGGATTTTGCGATTGTCTGTAGACAATATTACCTGTTCCTTGTGTGTTATTGCTCAGTGATGTAGACCATTTTCACTGGTACATGTGCACTGTCAATAAAAAACACTATTATTGCATTTCAGTTTTACATAATAATCACATTTCCTTGTTCTAGTTCATTTTCAGAATTTATGTAAGGACTTATGTATGAATAAGTGGGCCTGAAATGAGCTTCCCCCTTTTTCAAACACTAGCAACTGCCACTGCAACCAGGGTACGCAGAAGACCACCTTTGAATGCATAACCTGTAGAACCTTGAACGTGAAGGTGCCACGCCTGACACTTCTGTTCTGTGTGGCCAGTGAGTGAATAATATACAACTATTCCATTTCTAAGGGCGCTTTCACACCAACAGCAGTTGGTGCGCACCAAACGATCCATTCGAACCAAAAACTCTAGTTCGTTTCGTTTTCGTTGGTGTGAAAGCATCAATCGCACTCGGGTCCGCATCAAATCAAGCGGACCGAGACCGCCAAAAAGAGGTGGTCTCGGTCCGCTTGACTCCGCACCAAATGTCAGACTCTGGTGCGGTCCCTCTAGTGAGAACGCAAACTCGGGTCCAAACCATATTCTGCAGTAAATGCCATGGACATAGCCTACCTTGTAGGTCTTTGGAGCAATCTTCGGCTCATAGTTAGCACGACCACATTCACGAAAATAGCGCGTCTCCTCTGCCTGAAATGACGCGATATACGTCTTCGCCGACTCCAGCGCATCAGCAGATTGTTCTCCAGACGCAGCCGCGACTCATTCTCAAATTGGATATTTTGCCAAAAATGGCCAATACAGAGAATGTAATAAACGATCAGATCAGAGCAAGTAGCAATGTGCGAACGCGTTGCTCCATAGCGAGTAAAAATTGGCGCTTTTCTACCGGAAGATATATACACATTGATGAAACGTCAATCGGGCCAATTTTGGTTTGTTTGCTGGTGTGAAAGCGGACCACACTGGAGTCATATGTTACATAATAACAATTGTATTGCCTGGTGCAGATCAAATAATCGAACTGGTGGTGTGAAAGCGCCCTAAATCTATTTGATCAACATTCCGAAAGGACTGTTTTTTATCCAGTACCAGCTGAACCTGAAACAAAGAAGCTCTGCATGAGTTTTATTCATATCTGTCACAGCTCTGTGTTTGTGTGCGCTCTCAGCTCAGTACATGAAATATTCCGGACTACGCATTTGGTCTGGTTGTGTCGGTTTTTTTTACTCAGGATTCAGTGCGCTGATGAACAGTGAAGATTAGTCATATTTACAGTCTGATGCAATTTGTCTTCCACTTATAGTACGTGGTCAAAATATTGCTGAATATATCTGTCTACCTTTCACAGCAGAGATTTAATCTGATATTGTTTTGTAGCAGGCATTAGCATGCAGTGTTGGCTTTCCCCTTGCCTCGTGTGGAGGTGTACAAAAACATGACAGTGATAGAGAGAATCTGATAGGAAGACTGTTGAGAATCTTAATTTTTTTTTTCTATTTTCTCTGTACTGGATGACTATGCAAGCACACACTCAGACTTTGTCTCGGAGAGAAGTGTGCTGTGAGTAGGAGTGTCAGGTGATCCTCTCAGCCTGGTGGCAGGTCTTGTCATTGGAGAGAACAGTATCACTCTGCATTTACATTGATCCTTATTAAGCCTGGAGATTAAAACCTCTGAAAGTTACAGCGAGCGACGGTAAAGCTGCAGCACTTTGTAGTTTAGCTCCACTGTATACCACGCACTCACAGGCCTGCACACACACACACACACACACACACACACACACACACACATGCACACGGTCAGTCTCTTGCAGTCATGCTTCACTGTTAATCTAGGACAGTCACCAGGAGACATTTCTCTGTCAGAGCCATTTTTTCCAGTGGATTTTCTTAGTCATACTTTTACCCGACAAGTCAGTAAAACTGCTGCAGTTGCATTTCAGTTTATAGAAAACCTACTTTTTAATCAGGTACAGTTGCTTTTAAGTTTGGACGCTTTGGGCAGTGATTTGGGCCCCACGCGCCCCACCACCTTGGAGTAGCTTGTGCTTGACTGCTGATAAATTGCATTAAATATACAATTTGATCTCCAGTGGGCCGGACCAGTTAAATAATAGCTTAATAGCCTATAAACAACAAGAACTCCAAAGTTGTTGCCTTTGCTTTGTTTTACATGCATTTTAATGAATTATATTTTTTGCAAAACATATAATAAACAACCTTGTCTTCTTTTTTTTGTCTTGAGAAAAATAATTCTTAAAGGGATACTTCACCGATTTGAATGTGGCTTTGTATTACTAGAATAGCAGTAGCATTTTTTTAAAAATGTGCTTCCCTCCCTCAGTTTTTCCCTGACTTGTAAAAAAAATCTGTTTTCCCTTATCCAAATGTGCCCTACTGTGAGTCAAATGACGTGTTTTGCATCACAGTAGGGCAAATTTTGAACTTTTACAACTCAGTGAAAAACTGAGGGAGGGAAGCACATTTTCGAAAATATACTACTGCTATTCTAGCAATACAAAGCCACATTCAAATCGGTGACGTATCCCTTTTATAATATCAACAGTATTATGCCTAAGCCATGTACACCTGTGAATTACAACTTACAGATCACACTGGATCCATAAAGGCACAAAACCTGACAAATATAATATTTTATAGAGTATAAATTTGAACAAATCTATACCAGATTGGACCCTCTGGTGGGCCATTCTGGCTCGTAGGCCATATGTTTGACACCCCTGCCTTAGAGGGTAGTAAATATCGTAAAAGGAAACAAAATGTCCACACACTATTCGGGGATCCTTGTGATTAGCCGCTTAGTTTGCCTGGCTGTGGCTTTGGATATAAAATCTGATTGTGATTTTTCGGCAATGTAATAGTAAATAGTAAAAGGACAATTCTGTGTTTAATAGATTTAATATTCGAATGCTCACAGCATATATGGATTTCTTAAGGAAATAACCATTAACTGCACAGAATAATGTCATATTTTCTTTACTGCAGCTTCTTGCAATTTGCATTGTTTCAATTTTCAGCCCAAGTGTTTTTTTTACTTAAGCCCATAAATTGCATTGGCTTTTTTTTTACTCTTTTTTTCCCTCATATCATTTAACTTTCTTTTATTGCTACAAGTGGGAACACCTGAGCTAACAATCACAAACCCAAGAGCACGAGAAGCATGTGCAGCTCGCTATGATGGAGAGGATAAAGGTCTCCAGGGTAACAGGACAGGTCATGCCGTGTTGTCATGTTGTACAGTTTCCAATTATATTATGGGCTGTTTGTTTCCTAACCCTGCGATGTGGCGTCACCCTGGCAACTAGCCAGCATTGCAGAGCGCAGAACTGCAACACCCAGAGCACCTTTGTGTACCTGTGTGTACATGTGTATATGCATGCGTGTGAGTCATACATAAGACCAACATTAGAGCAAAGAAAAGTAAAGGTAGAAAAAAGTGAATAAATAGACTTACGTAAACACCCTCCAGCACAAACATTGCAGCAAATTTTTGACCTTACAAATTTCCATATCCTTCAACATTTCCTTTGCACTCTGCATTATAAGTGGCTTTTAAAAGTGACTCTCAATTGATGGATCTTTTTTTAAAGGGAGCCATCCAAACCTGCCCCTAAGCATATATACACCAACAGCCCGTATAATATTGTTTGTCATATTCTGTTCAATACGGATGGTATTTCTTGTGCTGCTTGGAGTAGACATTTTCACACTGCCAATCAACTTCAATCACCTTTTTATTTTTCCTGTTTATATGCTCTCTTTTTTTCACACAAATGGCGTTGGACATGTATACATCAGCTTACACTGACATCACAGGCGCATTCAGAGGCTGAAAGATGGAAGCTGACAGAGAAAGTCTCAGAGTGAATATCGTTCGCTGGCTCTCGCAACTCCGTGTTTTCTACAGAGAGAACAATGATAGGGATCAGGGTGTGTTTCTCATCTGACACGGACTAAGAGCCACAGCGCACAGATAGGAGGAAGCAGAGGGGGGAGCCGCAAGCAGGAGGACAGGAGGAGGTGGAGGGAACTGGGAGTAAGGCCAGAGAGAGAGCGCATGGCATGAGAGATACCGATCAGGACCTGGAAGCTGTTCTCTTGTGTCTTGTCATAGCTGAGAGCTGAGAAGATAAGGAGAAAGAGGAAAGGAAAGAGAGGAGGGCATGGAAATAGACAGGTGGAAAAAGGGCAACGTGAGGCGTTTTACTACTTGATCACAAATGGGGCAGTGGATGAAGGGATCAGAATAGGAGTACAAAAAATGTCAGTCTCTACAGTATATAAAGGAAAGCTATGAAGTTCTTTTTCGGCATTATGTTACTGCCAAGTGTTCTCTGGTGCTGTAGATATTTCAAAGCAATCTTTATGTGAATTGAGCTTGAAAACATAGATATGATTTTAAACTGAACATGCCTCAGTGGCGACCAAGCCCCTGCAGAAGTTGAGTTTGTTTTTGTGTTGTGTTTTTGTCATTGTAATGTTTTTCATCTTAAGAAAGCATGTATGAATACATTTGGTGTAATACATTTCTCGCTGGAGTGCGTGTGACATCTGGCATTACACTTCACACTATTGTGTGAGATTAGTAGTGCTGTTGCCCGGTAACGCATTACGCACTTGCTGTGAAGATAATGTCACTGTGACCATCCATTCATCCATCTCCATGCATCCATCCATCTCCATCCATCCATCATCATGCATCCATCTCCATTCATCCATCCATCCATCTCCATCCATCTCCATGCATCCATCAATCCATCTACATGCATCCATCCATCTCCATGCATCCATCTCCATGCATCTCCATGCATCCATCCATCCATCTCCATGCATCCATCCATCCATCCATCTCCATTTATCCATCCATCTCCATGCATCCATCCATCTCCATCCATCCATCCATCTCCATGCATCCATCCATCCATCTACATCCATCCATCCATATCCATGCATCTCCATGCATCCATCCATCCATCTCCATCCATCCATCCATCCATCCATCCATCCATCCATCTCCATGCATGCATCCATCCATCCATCTCCATCCATCTATCCATCCATCCATCCATCTCCATGCATCCATCCAGGCTCTATGAGGTTTTAGGATGCGTCACTTGTGTGACACCAGCAAATATTCATGTTTTCCTTTTGTGTGCTTGTGTTCTTAATGTGTTCTTGACAACTGTAAAGTAACAGAAGCACCCAGGTGAACTGCTTTACCCGTGTGCAAAATATAGTATAGTAAAATAATGACCAGCCTAACAACACTGTATATACAATAGTATGTAATAAATAATAAAAGTATCATGAAATACATTTCTTTTCTAGAGATTTTATATTATGATATAACACGAGGAAAGTTATTCTTAGATGGTGGCAGTTTTAATGTGAGAACACAGTTTTAAAAATGTTATATTGACACAAAGAATTGGACAGAATACATCAACACCTTCCCAGCATATGTTTAGCCTCGAACACAGAGTGAACGAGCAGGTTGTTAAATTTACTCGAGTCTAGCCTCTTTATTTTGTTTTATTCATGTAAGAATAAATCAAGTCACTTTAATGGCTTGCTGCCTGTTATTTTGACGTTTGGCTATTAAAGTTATGGGTTAGTGATTGTAAGCAAAATCACATCACTAATGCACTTCCACTCTATAATAGAAACATCTATTGCCACTTTCTCGAAATACAATTTATAACCGAGTTCACATTTAATTTCTTACACCGGAGGTAATGGGATTAAATAAGTTGCGTACTTCAGAAATTAACGACATCATTAATTTCATTATTAAAGTTGAGTTCTTTTTTCTTTTACAAGAGTTACTTCAACGAGCCAAGAATTATACTGTGGCATTTTCCCCCACCTTTTTTTCCCCCTCAGATAAAACAAATAGAGTGTTTAATCAGATGCGATAGATGGAAGTATAATATTAGACTTTAGAAAACAATGTGGTTGAATTGTGTTATTTGACAGTCAGATGTGCGTCCCATGTTTGTTCGATTGTGGCGTCAAGCTGAGCTCACCGCCACTGGATGTGAAGACTCGGTATATTAACCAAATAGATATGAGATTGATATTGATCTTCTTGTGTAAGTGTGTGTTCCCGCTAAATGCATCTTTCAAATCACAGGACCTTTTTTGTGCACTGCACAAGTGATGCAATAACTTTAAGCCCTCTTATTTTTTTACCATGGCTGAACGTACTATTATCAGTAGTAATTATTGTAAGTAGAAGGATGAATGAATGAACTGTTTATTTCGGGCATGACAGTTAATCAACATCTGCACACATCAACATCAACGAAAGCGGGAGAAGCAAAGCTTATCTAGTCCCGCCCCCATTACCGCAGTAAAAAAAATGTTTTTTTCTCAACTTTTGACAGTATTGACGTAACAGCAGCAGTAGCACAAGGCTGCAGTTCATCTCAAGACAGCCAACGTTCTACGCGCACGTCCGTACATGTGTACTTATTGAACCGTCCCGAGCGATCACAGTCTCGACTTGTTGCCCAGGATGTACAACGTCCCAAGGTGGTCCAATTCTGCAGATTCATTCCTCCCTCTCCTGCATAGCTCTCACGACGCTTAGCTTCACCAGCTCATCTCGCTTAGCTGCGTCCACTCCCATCTGCACCACGCATGTCACGTGTTGCCGAGATGTCAGAGCGTAAAACCCCCGTCACAGCACTCCGAGTTGTGGCGATGTCCACTCTCGTATTGAGCTGCTCCACGGCGGCCTTTCTCAGCTTCCGGTAATTGCATGAGCATTTCACATGCCAAGGATAGCATTCCGAGTATCATGAATGTGAATATGTACACATCCTCGAGGTCCTCTATGTCCAGTGCGGCAAGGCACGAGACTTGACATTTTCCCCCAGGCATCCCTGTTGTAGCCGGCAGGGAAAGGTCCCGCTCGGGCATTCAGGTTCATCAGAGCCCGCTCTCCTTGTAGAGAACACTCGGTCGATCGCATTGAGTCGGATATGGAGCCCAGCTTTATACGTGTGCATGTTGACATGTTGACGTAAGGACATTCCGTCATTTTTTCTCAGTATAGTGTTTACAGATCTCTAACTGCGACCTCATCCACATGGGATGGATATGCAGTGTCGTTAAACTCCAAGTGACCACAAACTCCGACTATAATTCCATCTTCCTTTTCTGAAATATCACAATGTCCTTAAAATCTCAAAGCTGGCAACACGGCAAGCAGTTCTGACACACAAGTTGCTGGTCCATCCAGACCACCAGATGCTGATGGGGTCACACGGCAGATGGTATTGTGTTCGATGTGAACAGACTCCTTTGTGTTTCCCTAAATATGCAAACCATTCCTTTACCACGTCTTTGCAGGGAGTTGTTATTGAGTTAATCAGCTGGTTGAAAGTTGACAGTGGAAGTTAAAAGTTGAGCCGTAAGTGAGATCTCCTTTGAAAGATTGTGTGCTTTCTTCCTTAAACGTGGCCATACTTTTTCCTTATGTTTTTGTAAAGAAAGCTTTTCATTTGTCTTTCTTTTACATTCAAGTGTCTCCACTACATGAAAGAATTGTAATCAAACATATGACATGAAAAATCACTATTGCTGGGTATCATCCTGATACCTCAGTGCCGTTTCTACCAGCCTGTTGCCCAGGAGACCGGTGGCATGTAGCTGCAGGTGGGTGTCGACACCTTCCTGCCTCTCATTGGAGCTCAAGTTCCGAAGATCGCATGCTGACATTAAACAAAGGATTTGTCCACAGTCACAAGCTCACAGGAATATACTGTACTGTGCAAATCAGGGCACCGATAGATTTGTTGTTTTTACGACGGTCAAATTCTGTGATCGTTTCCATTTCCATTCCAATGATGTGGCTGACATGTTGTATTTTACAACATGAAATAGTAGGACAAACACAGGTAACATTAATTAGGGTTCCACTCCAGGTTTAAGGGTGCCAGGGTTGTGATAGGGTGAGTGTAAGCATATAGGTCACACGTGTTTATTGTATTTTCTGGATGTGTTCCAATAAAGTGACTGAGAAATAATTATTCTTTATGGTCATTATGGCAAACCTTTGCACAGTATTATATATAAACGGAACAAAGGTTGTCTTCTCCTCATATCCTTCTTTTTTTAACACTATATATTTCAACCTGTTAGCATCCCTTAACCATTTTCCCTCTGCTTCAAGTCTCTCTTCATTCTTCACTATGATTATGTTACTAAGCAGAAGTCTCCGATCCTAACGTTCATTGGCGGAGCTCGTCTTTAGCTGGCGTTACATAACCTGCTCCCGTCTCATCGCAGCACTGAATCAGATCAAAAGATAAACACCAGTCAAGTGGAAAGCAGAAAAACGATGCAAACATTTTCACTGAGCAAACCGTTTCCTCACATCTCGCACGAAAGAAAAAGTCAACCTGTTGCAGGGGGAGGGCAGCCGATCAAAAACAAAGTGTGGGGTGGGGGGGAGACATGCAAATATAGTCTGTGCTTTAAATGGAGTTCAGAGTCCTCAAAAGAATTTGCTGAGCACCGAGTGGATGTCTGAGCTGCCTCTGTTCATTTGGACGTACTCTCCTTTTTTCTCTGTGGGATGAGTTTGTGTTTGATGTTGACGACAGGAGAGTAAGTAAAAAAAAAAAAAAGAGAGAGAGACAGAGTATGCATATTTCTGTTTAGCCCACTCGGATTGCTTGAGTGTCTCAATGCTTTCCTCAGCTTTCTCATATGTGCAGATGACAGATGTTGAGTTGGGCGACGTGATCCTGCTGATCTGTAGGTTCTGCTTTCAAACGTGCGGAACATGCGATGCATCTGTCCGACTGTGATCTCGTGCCGATCAGGAAGTGGAGGAAAGATGAAAGCGGGGGAATAATAGAGAATTATGGCCACAGATACGACCGTGTATCTCTTACTGTGATGTTGTGTATGTGTGCTCCAGGTGTGTATTAGGAAAAAAAAAAGATTGGGGGCAAATAAGTTAAAAGGCTCTGGCTGTGAACAAAGAATCTTTGAGACTGGAGGTGCAAGTCACATCAAACAGGCCGCTGCTTCAAAGCAAGTCCACAGGAAACAGAGTTCAAACATACACCTAAAGTACAGGACAACTGAGATATTAATGCAGTTTGAAAACTACTGTTAAAATGGATGATTCAGGTGAGACATGCAAGGTCAGAGACCTTTTTATTTACACGTATATCGGAATTCATCCTTCACTCACCAGCCACTTTATAAGGTATGCCTCATTAATCGCTCATTGACACAAATGTCCTATTAGTCAGTCAATGGCCAGTGGTGAAGACATCACGTTACAAACTAAGCATCAGTTTGGGAAAGAATGATTTCATTGACTTTGAACATGGCTTGGTTTTTGGTGCCAGATGGGCTGCTCTGAGAATTCCTATCTCCAGAGTTCACATAGAATGCTCTGAAAAAGAGAGAATAATTCACTGAGCAGCAAACAAACAAACAAACAAAAAACCAGAGTACAGAGGAAATAGGCCAACCAGAAAGGCAACAGCAACTTGAATAAGCACTCATTACAACAGAGGTATGCAGAAGACGACCACTGAACACATTGAACTTCGAAAACAAAGCGGCAGCGACAGCAGCTGAAGACCACACCAGCTGGCACTTTAACCACTTTACTATAGGCTTCCTTTGTACCTAATAAAGTGCCTGGTGATTGTAAATGTGCACAATCTTCAGAGAGTTTGCTTGTTTATGGTCTTGAATGTAGATTCTGTCTCAATCAGCTCTCAATCTCTGCAACTCATTTTTATAGACTTGCTTGTGTCGCTCCCCTGTGTTGCAGAGGATGCGTTCATCCTTACACACCCTCGTCCCTCCCTCCCCCCTTTTTCTCCCTTTTCCCCTCGTTGCTGGAGCCTTTGAAAAATAATAGATGTGCTCTGGGAACACTATTGATTTGGTCTTGGCGTGCTCAGGGAAAAAGTGAGTTTTATTTGCTCCAAAATACAGACCAAAGAGAACAAAATGGCCATGTTTTAAAGGGCCTTTCACAGCCAATTTACCCCCCCATGTTTTTATTCCAATTTTCTGTGTTGGTCTTTATGTCGTGCCTTCTATTACCTCTCAGTGACAAAGCTTATCTAGTGTATGTGTTTTTACATGTCAGGCAGCAGGTTATGTCCAGTATGTACCACTGCTGTATCCACAGCTGCCCTTGTGACCTAAACCTCCATGTCCTTCCCGATTCTCATCCCGGGCATTCACAGATTTTGGCCGTCGTTCTCGATTCACAACATTTCCCAGGCATAGTGGCACAGCCTCACAGAAACACACTTGCACCCACCTTCTACTGTATAAACACCGATTCTTGCAGGAGACTAGAACGTACACACACACACACTCACAGAGGTAACAGTGCTGAATAAGAAGTAGCTGTTTGCTGTGTGCCTGAGGCACTCCTCCTAGCTACTGATGTAAGTTTGAGCTAAGTGGATCGCTGTTTTGTGCTGCCGAGACAGTGCTGCATGTCTATGCTAAATGTTGACAGAGCTGATGGACAGAATGGTCCACATGGTGTTAAATGGATAGGCTGGTAAAATATGAATTACATATTGAATATGTAATAATAATAATAACAATAAAAAAACTGCATTTTTAGCCCTTTTCCTTGGGCAGAATACTTAAAGGGACACTGTGTAGTATTGATGGGCTTATATAACCCAAAATCCACTTTTTTATACATATTATGTGCTCCTGCTTTGTCTAGTTGCTGTATAATAGTTTTTGTTTCATTTTCGTAGTGTTTCAAAAAGTCATGTAAAATAACATGGTCGCGGGCCGCGGTTGCATTGCCACTGTTAGCAGCGAGACGCCATTTTTCTAAGGGAGCCTGTAAGGACAAACGCATATAGATAGACACCCTCTCCCTCGCCTCACGAACCTCATCTGCTAATACGGAGAAAGACGACGAGGACGACATTTGACCAGCTGAGGATACCGTAGCGCTCAGGGAAGGGAGGGGGTGAGCAGAGGAGCAGTTTCTTTGTTGTAAATTTCAGCCTCTCCTCTAGATGGCACTATAAACTACTTACTTCACCTTTAACCATGAATTGCTACTGGCTGCTGAGTGTGAATAGTTGCTAATGATGTGTGATAGATAACGCACTGCATATATAGTGGATGCACTGTATGAATGCATGTGCGCATAAACGTCCTAGTACACTTCCGCGCACAAGCCGCACACGCCTCGCATATGGCGGACCCTGGTATACTCGTGTGTCAGGGTCCTGTAGTAACTGACTTCACCATCGGGTGGCGGTACATGTCTGGAAGCAGGGAATAGGATGCATTCCTACCGAAGAAGAAGAGAATGATGCTACAGCTCCCTCTGACAGGTTTGAGCGGCACATCAGCTGAAAGGTCCTGGTCCTGGTTCGTGGGTTGCCAGGTCAAGGCTCGGATGACTATCCTTGGCGACTACTTCTTCTGTTGTCAAAATGTTTTTCTGCTTGGTGAGCGGGGCGTAATGCTCCACCTACAGGTGGGACAGAAATTCATTTTGTGCATGCACTGTCCACGCGCAACCAATAGACCAGGGGTGTCACCCTCATTTTCACTGAGGGCCACATCAGCATAATGGTTACCCTCAAAGGGCCAGATGCAACTGTCATACAAAATAAATATAAATAAATGTAAATAAATATAATGTAAAATAAAGGTAACTACTCCGTAACGTATTGATAAATACTTTCTGTATTTATGACTTATTTCACTCGTCGCATGATGCATATACAATGATACGCTGCGATCCAGTGGCGGTGCCGTCACTTTGCAGGTAACGCAATCGCCATGCATAGTGGGAAATGTAGTTTATGGTCAACACACACCTTAAAGCAGCATAGACCGGTTTTAACACAGATTTTAAAGACCAATGAATCACTCGCGGGCCGCATAAAATGACATGGCGGGCCACATCTGGCCCCCGGGCCTTGAGTTTGACACATGTGCAATAGACCAATAGATCAATGGGTTGGGTCCGCACGCTGTGTGCCTTAGTATACCAGGGCCTTTAGTGAATGGCAAAACTGTAGTATATAAGAATACTAATAATACTGACCAGATACCATTTTCATTATTATGTTCGTTGTCCTGATTTGCAATTCATTGAATGTCTGATCCATCAAAAATAATTGACATACACTATGAATCAGTCATGAAAACCATTCATTGTTGCACTCCCTTACACTTTCTGCCATTTTTTTTTTTTTTTTTTAGAAATCTATGCCAAAATGCATACAAGGCCACGATTACTAGTACAATTTATTCCATACACTATTGCGGGCACATCAAATTAAAGGTCACAACTGTCATTCATCCTTTAAAATCTTAACAGTGGCCTTGTCCATTTCTTAGTCTATCAGTGGCATTTTTGGCAGGGTGCATGCGTATTGTCATTGATAATGTGAGGTAGACACGAGTGTGTAGCTGTGTGTGATGCATATAGATTCGAATTCATTCATATTTACATTTGCATGCACATTCCCCAGCTCACTCTGACATGACAGCCCCCAGATGTATTAGGGCAGAATGAATGGGAATATGCAAGGGGACGTGCTGTTAAAAAAAAAGGTTTGTTAAGAATTTCCTCCTGTGCTACCGGCGTCATCGCTCTGATTAAGTTGCGTAAGAGGGAGAAGAGAAAATTTGGCCTCATTTACTTCCCCAGAGAGAGAGTGGGAAAAAGTATGGAGGAGGGGAAGTTTGAGGAGGAGGAGAGGGGCGAGACATTCATAACAAGGTGTCCTTGTGATTACATTGTGGTGCCTTGATAGTGTTTGTCATTCGGTTGCTCAGAGGTAGAAAAGCTTTTAGAGGACATGGGAGGAATTTGTCTGAAAGTAGGAAGAAAATACAGTAAAAGGAGGGAGCTGTAAACACAGCACTATAAATAGTGTGTGTGTGTGTGTGTGGTCCCTGCAGCAACGGTGACTGTAGACCTCAGATTACACAGATGGGATTTAACCTGCGGCGTAACTAAAGGCTGCTGCAGCTCATACCTGTAGTATTTGTTTACGTCTGCGCTTTTTGTTTTTGACACAGTCGTTTCCATTCGTATAGACGTGTTTGTGTAGATCTGCATTTTTGTAGGGGAAAGAAAAACTATATAATTTTCATGTACATTTCAAGCGCCCGCCAGTTCAGACATATAGAGCTGGAAATAACACCGTATAATCAAAAATTGTACATGAAATGCATTGTTGTCCCATGGGGGCATGCACACAGTGCAACACGTCTGCCTCTCCACTGGATTTGTTTTTCCCCTCCCCCCCACTGTGCCGCCACATGAGGGAGAAGCACGGGTCTGTCACTGTATCGGAGAAAACACCAGCAGGTCGGCTGTCATGGAAGGCTGCTTACATCTACATGATGATATACACGCACTGCAGAGATTTGACAGACAAAGGCTTTGACCTGTTAGGAGTTCCAAGGAGAGCGATTCCTCAGCTACACAAAAGCAACGACATGAATCAGTACAAAGAAATTGTAGAGTTGGTGTTGGCAGAAGTGCACTTTTGAAACCTCACAATGCCTTTAGGTTACATTTAAGTGATGTATTTTGCTCAAGGTTTATGAACCTTAATTTACTGTATAGTCTGTTGTACTTTTCCTGCCATTATTTATTTATTTATTTGGTGATATTCTTTCACTCCTTTATTTCTGCTCGATGAGTTCCCTCATCAGTCCACATTCAGCGAATTGTGTCTGCCACTTTTGCTATTTTACCACTGAAGTAACATGCTGAAGAGTGACTTTCGTACAGTATTTCAAGATTCCTGGTTTATTTGCACAAGTTGAAAATGTGCTTAAAAAGAAGCTGATGTTGCCTTGTATTTAGCAGAAAAAACGCTGAACCAGGAATTCACTGTCAACCACTATTTATTGGACATGGCTATGTGAACCGAAGTTGTGTCCAAGTAAAAAGTGCAATCCGTGTCCCTGACTGATTAAAAGACATTGTTCTTTTTGCCTACTAGTTAGACACGAGCAAGGCATTTAAAAATATATTCACTTGACTGCACTGTGTACATAAACCGGGGGTTTGTACATGGAAAGATGGAAAGTGTAGAGTATATGCAGAAGACGGATCTTTTTTTGAAGACTTTGACATTTATGGACACAACTCCCCAGAGGACTTGCTTCATCCACAGCTTAAATACCACAACAGTAAACTTCAACTGAAAAGTCAGCTCACTGTGTAATGAGGGGATGCTGGAAGAAGGCACACTATGTATGAAGAGACTGCAGGGAGAATTCAAAGTTGAATTTGGGGGCGGTGGACATAAACAGGAACATAGACGGAGACATCTTCTAAGTTTGCTGGCTGAGGACAACCCGGAAGTAAGGAGAAATTGAATAGTTGTCGGGGGGGTGGCTGCTGAAGTTGCAAAAATAACTTCGTTTGAATTGGAGTCTGTGGGTTGTTTGTCTCTATTCGTGCTTTCAGACCGGCACGGTTCTGGTTCTGGCGCCTCGGAACTTTGGTCACACCAGTTTAAGAGGAACCAAAGTGGGAGGACGTTAAGGCAGAAGTAAACACAACACCGGCAAAATCTCAAAACTTCCTCTTTTCTGCTTGTCTTCGAGCAACCAGAAGATGATGCGGTATTTGACCAGGTATTTCTTGGCTCCCTCATGAACCAACTTTTTTCCGGTTCCGAACCACCGGGCACAGATCAAATTGGGTGCGGGAACCAGAACCGGCACAGAGCCCTGCTGTGTGAAAGCCCTATTTGTGTCCCTGTGATGGACTGCCGATCTGTCCAGGGTGTACCCCGCCTATCGCCCTATGTCAGCTGAGATTGAGATCACCTGCGACCCTCATGTGGAGGATAAAGCAGTAAACGATGGATGGACTTATCTGTCAATAAAGTCGATTTGACTAGTCGTTTGACGACGCCGTCGCCTCCACCCTCGGGTACACACACCCCCACCGGACTTGCACACTGCCACTTCTAACCCCAGCGTGGTGCAGTTACAAAAAAAACAATAGCACTACTCATTCTTCAGAATAGTTCTAACTCTTATGGGTGACTAACAGATGTACGATCTCCCATGTGTCTTTTTTGCTGGATTGTAATGTCGTAGCACATCATTTTATGAAAACTACTTCGGTCGAGAGTGGATGACGATGAGTTGCTTTTCTCTCATTCTCTGTTTCTGCTCTGGAAAGATGGGAACAGGAATGACAGAAGATGGAGTGGGAGAAAGTGTTATGGTTGAGCAACAGATGACTGACAGCAGAGATGATAAACTAAATAGGGGGGAGAATAGATAGAGATAATATATATATATATATATATATATAATTGAGTTTTAAAGGTGCTGCTGTGTGGATGTGCTGCACCACACTCCCTCTCCACCCCCTGCTCCATCTCTTAGCCAATCGTCTCACCACATTGCTGTATTTGGGTCATTGCATGGTGTTGCTGCTGTTTGCACTGGCAGATGCACTTTGCCGTAATCTCCGAAAAATAGGCTGAGAAGAGTGAGCAAAGTGGGAGAGGAGAAGGGATAGTGACAGAGGCAAGAAGCTTTCTCCTCTCCCCAAAACACTGAACCAAGTCTTTGTTGATTTTCCTCCAATTCAGGACTTGTCGTTACTTCCTCTCCTCTCTTTCTGTCACCACATCCCACCCTGCTTATTTTCTACGATGTGAGCTGTGACAGGTTTGTGCATCCGGCGGCATCTGCATGCAAAGAGGGTCATTCCCCACGATCAGTCTGTGTGCTTATGTTGCTTTTATTCACAAGGTGATTTGCATTGTGTCCAAATCCTCAGTGACGTTTTCCCGAAAAACCTCTGAATGCTTAAAGAGGGTCTGAAAGTGTGTTTGGAGGAGCCATTGATTTTTTTTTATTCCCTCCCAACTCAACAGCCCTGCTGATATTTAACAGAAGGTCCATGGAGAGAAAGAATAAGAGAGTTCCTAAGAAAAAAAAAGTACATGGTATAAAAAGGGCCAGATGCCTGGTGATATGCTGATGAAAAGAGAAGCAACAAACTATACCTCACCTATAGTGCTAAAACAACTGAGGAACATATATTAGTTCTATCAGAGTACGTGATATAAATAAGTGTATTTTCAGTATATAGTCAGGAGTGACCTGCTTTAGCTGACTCCCAGCTCAGTGTTCCACTGCCTCCCTGTAGAGCTGTTATGGACATGCTCCTTCACCTCTCCAGTTGTTATACTGTCAGAGGGAAGACTAATGGATTTCAATCTGACGCACCATCTGTTGTCCCTGAACTATTTAACTGTACGTTGCATGTGTTATGTGTCAGTGTGTGTGTGTGTGTGTGTGTGTTTCGAAAACAACTGAAGTTCCCTGGTGTTTTTGGATTGAACCTCTTGTTGTTGGTGCCAATTAATCAGTAGATTATATTCATGTTGTCATCGTCGGCTTGCAAAGTGGTGCTGATGAAATATTTGGCACCAATACTAATGCTGTCACCAAAGAAACATTTATGTCATCCAGGGATGGGAATTTCACAAATTTTTAGAGTCGCTTGTCGAGGTCCACGTGTCGAATTTTTTGTCGACTTTTTTTTTTTTTTTTACATCAGCAGCAACAGCACCAATGCGGGGGTGTAAACTATTCTACAGTGTACTACTTCATTTTAGGCTCAAAAACATGGCTGTAATGTCCATTATTGACCATCAGAACAGCGATAATAAAAATGAGGGGCAAAAAAAAAGAAAGAAAAAGCGGACTCCGCTGGAACGCGTGTGTCGCCACTCGCCAGACGGCTCAGGTTGAGTCTGGCTGAGATGCCTTCTTCATATAGCGCTTGTGTCATGTCCCCCACTCCCGTCCTACACTTAAGCGCAACCTCGTTCGCACAGCACACACACACACACGCTTGGACGCGCACAGCCACTCGAGAGAACGAGCCGGTGACGCGCGCATCATCATGTGAGATTGCAGGGGGCCTGGACAGCAGGATCACCTTTTCGTGCACAGCTTCTTTAACCTCCATGGTCGTGAACTTTACGTGTTTGTGAGACTTCGACTTTTTTTACTAGACATTTTTTTGTCGAGGTGCGCACGTGTCGATTGCCGATCGGTTTGTCGACAAAAAAGTCCCATCCCTAATGTCATCATCTGCGAGTATCAATGAAAGCCAGTGAGCTTTGCACTTGCTGCAAAAAAAGAGAGTTCAGGGTCATTTACTGCATTTGTGTGGACAGCAGATCAGTTAGGAATGTTGCAGGGAGCAAAAGAGCAAGAAAGAGCAGCCACGGTGAGATGTTGTGGATGAAGTGCTTCAGGCAACAGGCTGCATACCTCTAAACTTCCCAGCAAGGTTACCAGCTCCTTTCATTGCAGCCTGTTGTTCAGCCGCGTATTCCATGTGCATCATATAAACAGATCCCCAGTTGCTCACACAATGATGGGGGGGCCATTTATGTTATACGGTATAAAATGGCAGCATTTTGCTTTAGTGTCCTCAGAATTAGTGATCCCTGTTACCACCTGTTACAGCAGATGTTGCCAGTTACTGAGACTGGTCTGCAGCGTAGTACAGTTTTACCTAAACCAATAAAACAGTGCCCCTTCTTTTCATTACAAGTTCCTTGTTTTGTCTTCGCCGGTTGGAATTGTTCTTCTGTTGGGAGTTAGCGCATTCTGTCGCGTAAGGATGGGTCAATTTTTACGACGTGATCATGAATTACAATAAAAAGCACTCCCAGTAGTCGTACATTTGCACCGTTGGAGAAATAATGTAATTGTGAATGGAGAAATGTGTCAATATTTCACGTCAGGAAGCCTCCATATTTTCAGTCATTCCAGGATCCTCATGTTTAAATATTATCTTAAGATTCTTGACATTAAAAATCTCCACTTGCAACACCAGTAATTCATTCATATGTACTTGACTATGTGGATAAAATATGAAATGGACACTTTTTTTACTGTATATCATCATCATCATCATCACACAGATCCCATCCAGGTAAAGAATGAGAAAAGTCTGAACATGGCTATTGAAATTTACAGTAGGTACTTGGACATTGTGTAAATAATATTTACATTGATGTTTATCTATGAATTTTTGTATTTTGTAGTTTGTATGACAGTATAAACAAGGTACATATGCTTATTAGCTTCATGTTTTACACAGAGTGAGAGTGTTATCACTTTTATCAGTGAATCGTTTGTCACATTTCCGCAAATGTTGATGTGAAAGTTGTCAACGAAGGGAAAAAAAGGGCCTTTCAGGAGTTAAAGACAAATCCAGATTGCTTAAGGAAATGAGGGTCTTTACTCATCCTTTATCCCCACTTGGCTTTTTCAGTATCGCTGTGTCATTGCAATTGTTGGCCTCCAAAAAAATGCCTGTCCGCTGCAGCGACAGCCAAGTTACCACAGTAGCCTTTCAATGATGATGATGATAGATTATTATAGCATAGCTTATTTCACCCTTGAGTCCCCGCTGCTAAATATTTTAAATTAAAAATGAGAAGTTAGATGGCAGCTATTTCTTTTTGCGTCAGCTCAGTTTACACGGCACGACTGTTTTCTCGACGAACACGACGACACATTTACCTTGTGAAACCCCAGGATGCATTGCTGTCTGTCACCTGCTGATGATCCCGAGCTGTCTGCGACGCAGATGTCGTTAATCAACCGACCACGCCGACAAAGTGAAAACTTTTTTTTTATCTATCGAGACAGTGTGCTGGTGTTTTAATACTCATAAATATGACTACAGTTATGAGTCACGCAGAGTTCATTCGGAGTTGTGCGTGCGTCTTTGTACGTGTGTCGTGTCTAATGTGCACGCCTGTCTTCTTGAAGATGGTGTGTGTT